>NC_138028.1:35271661-36586661 GCF_964106645.2 Podarcis pityusensis
GCATTTCACTTCATTGATATATCTGTTTGTATCCCATAATATATTGGCTCGTATAAGAGTGCTCAGTTTTGCATCAGGACCCAAACTAAAAATAAAAAATAGGGCTTTTCGATATAGCAATCTATGAACAAGTGAGAGTAATATGGTGTAGCTCATAAAGACTTAGAATTCTGAAATCTTGAGATATTGATCAGAATTCAACTAACTAGTCCCACTAGGAACCCTGTGCAAGGACCTCTGCAAGCACAACGGGGCTTTTCCCCTCTCCCAAGCTCCCCTAACATTGGCTCATGGAGAATTTAGAAGAACCCCCAAAACAGCATGTAAGGGGGGGTGTCACTCTGTCTGGCAAGCTGAATAGCTTGTGATGACGGAATTATTCACATAGATGTTTAACTGCTTTACACACACAAAAATTCTACAGCTCAGTATTTCAGTCCACCATTAGAGGACTATGAAACAGGGTACATAGGGAACGTGTCTGTGCCACAGTAGCATGCAAAACATAACCATGCAAAACGTATTTCCAGAATTCAGGACTCTTGTCGGTTTGTTGTAACTTTTAACCTTTTAAGCATTTATGTCGTATGTATCACTCAAACAGGGGCAATCACTTGCTCCTATGGGGCAGGGTGGGGGAATGTTATCACCAGTTGGAAATCTGATGGCCATCACTATTGTGCTTGCCTCTTCCAGCAATGGATAAGCACCAAACTCAATGGCTAAAAATCTTTTATCATCCACTTGGCATTTGTTCCCATTGATCTTGAAGCATTGTTGCCATGCCTGCAGACCATGGCAGTGATAGACAGAGATTTGCACGAATGACTCTTTTCTTCCCCTTCTGAAAGGAGACAGGGGGTAGCTTTGAGATGCTTGCTTGTGTGCCCTGCTTGCTTTCTCTTTCGGAAAAGCTGCAATGTTGCAGTCAGGTAAATTCTATGTTCATTAATGCCAATTAGGAGAGATATGTAGCAAATGACACTCAGTATGCATTTCCACCCATTTGTCTCACATAGAGAAGCCATCCGGGTTTCCTCTGCCTACAGAAATGCATAACTAGCTTGGCAATATGTATATAATTTCAAGTAACAAATTGAACTAAAAATACAGTGTTTACTGGTGGATCATGTGAAAGGCCCATCTAGCAGTTGTTCCCAGCAACTGGTATGCTGAGGCATGCTGCCACTGATCCCAGGACTAATAGCTATGGATAGTTCTATATTCTGCCAATTTGTCTAAACACCTTTTAAAGCCATCTAAAAGAAATGATTTTTTTCCCCTGCTAAAATTAAGAAAGGACGGCTTTCTCTGCTCTCCACTTTTCACCTTTGAAAATAGATTTGCAGACTTTTCTATTCTCCATCTGCTTCTAGAGGATCCATCCGAACAGGACTTTTTCAGCTATACATTTGTGAAAAGCTAATAATTTTTAAAAAACACCTGTTCATACCATTAGTGATTCTTCATGAATCCTTGCTTACTTCTAAAAACAAAGGACCTCTAAACGTAAAGGAAAACCAAAAGACTGAAAGACTTTGTTGTCATCTAAAAATGTATTTTATAAACATACACCTCAAAATACTATTGGAATAGTTCGGTTTTTAAAACTTTGTTGTTTTGTTTTATCATATTGTATTGTTAGCTTGCTATTTTTGCCCAGGAGCCACCCAGGGAACCTTTTTTTTATAGGGCACCCTATAAAGAACAGAATAGAAAGAAAGATGGATAGGCAAGGAGGCAAATCTTTGTTCTGAACCTGCAAGGTCCTATTATTATCATCACTATTAGTATACCCTCTTCTATCATCAATACTCAAGGCAACTGATAATAATCCAGTAAAAAACATCTGCAACAATAATGGTCTTGGTAACTGAAATAATATTTCAGACATGTGAATTATAACAATTTGTGAACATTCAAAGGGAGGTTATACTTATTTATTCATACATAAATACAAAAATACAAACATACATACAAGGAGTAAATGAAAGCAATAAAGGCACAACAATAGCAGAGCAAACAATAAATAATTGAACCGTTTAAGTAATTATCAATTAAATGAAACACTCAAGTGATAAGCCAGCCAAATAGGCAGAACAAAAATAAGGCATATATAGATATATAGCTGCAACTGTCATTGCCTTTAGAACTATTAGGGACAAATGTTTAAATCACCTTGCTGACTTTGCATTTTCTGGTTTTGAATTTTTGCTTTATAGCTTGATTTAGAATTTGAGGAAGGCCATAGGCCTCTTATAAGACTGTAAAAGGCTTTTAGGTAGTCATCCTTTGCTTGCTATTCCAAAGTTCTAAAAGCATTGCCCATTCTTGTTCAAAGATATTTATTTTTTCTCTTGCCAGACCTATAAAATCTAGGTGATTTTCCTCGAAGTTGCCAGTTGCTACAGTTTAATGTACCATTCCCTCAAGTGGGTACATTTTTTGTCATTCCCTCTCAGTATTTTGCATTCAAGATTCTTGCTGCTAGATTCATATTAAATAATAATTTATCTCTGTCTTTACATAGATTTAATAAAAAAAAAATATTTTTGGTCTGGTTGAACAGTGTTTTCCAAATTGTTTCTTTTATTAGACACAATTTCCTGGCAATTTTTCTTTCTTCAGGATGAACGAATCACGGAAATCATGAAATCGGTACCAATACAAGGTAGATCTTGGCCAGGAAAGTCTCTCCTGTGATTGTTTTCCCATAATCGCATGCTCTGAAGCATCAATGGACAAAAGCTCAATATAAACAATTAACAATGTGGAAAATATTCTGAAATGTATTAGTAACTTAAGAAATGGAACAAATTGCCTCCTGAAGTTGTATAATCTCTTCAGAAGGGATACCTAGAAAGAGGATGTAAGTGTATAACCAATTCTCCAGTACAAATTTAGGCTACTTTAGTGCAATGGATTGAACAAGGCAACTCTTCAATTCTATGACTGCCTGAAAATGAATAGTCATGAGCTCAAAATCCTCTGGATAGCTTAAGATATACTATTTATAACCATGGCCTCCTGGAAAGGGAAGAATAACATTCCTTTCCACACTTGGGGAAGAATTGAAACCCTAAAGAGGTTGTTTATTATTTTCACATCTGTGAATAAATGTGACTAGGCAAAACTAAAAGATACAATTTATGGCAAAACTGCAAGCTACAGTCTGAATTCTTTGACATTTTCCTGGACTACATACCACATTTTAGCTATCTATTGGGAAAATACTGTAACAATGTTGGCATCTCAAACTAAGAATGTTTTTTGTGACACAAAATAGGGATTCCTGGGGTATCCTTGAGGTACAGACTTGGGATATAAGCATTCCCCAGTGTTTGGCTAATAATGGAACCTGGGCATAGGCTCAGGTTTTATCGTGACAATTCCGCTTAGTCCTCATGCAATGCATACATTGAGAGCATCCATTATTGAGGAATTCCTCAGGAGGTGCGGAGAAAACACTTCAGTTCCCAGAAATCAGTCAGCTGAGGCACAGAGCATGCTATCTACCTTATCACAGATAGGAACCATAGAACTTAAGATGAATTCTCAGCTTTTGACAGCTTTCCTTCTCTTCCCCTGCAATTTCATAAACTGGGGGAAAGGAATGGGGAGGGAACCACCAGCAGCAGAGGGTTGGCAAAGCATAAAAGCTTAACCTTGTTTTTTTCTGAACTTAACATAAATGGTGGAATTCAACGCAGCGTGGTTATGCATATGAGGAAGGAGGTCCATAGTGTTTGAAACTCCCATTGTTCTAGACGCATTTTGCAACAGGGAATTTCACTAGTGCAAGCAGTTTCTGCATTCTGGGCCTAAAATTTCAGATTAAAACTGCACAGTGACAGGAAAGGAGGACCTTTTCCTACCTGCCCACTTCCAGCTGCTCTCTAAAGACTGCAGAAGAGACCCTCTTAAGAATATGGGGGGTGGGGGGGTGGGAAAGACTAGACTAGGCTTCCTCAACCTCAGCCCTCCAGCTGTTTTGAGACTACAATTCCCATCATCCCTCACAACTGGTCCTGCTAGCTAGGGATCATGGGAGTTGTAGGCCAAAAACATCTGGAGGGCCGAGGTTGAGGAAGCCTGGACTAGACCATGTGAAAAATGAACATAATATTTTAGCAGCAGTTCATTCATTTTCAGCTTTGTATTTTTTTTTTTTTAAAAGTGTGCCTAGACATTCATATATCAGTGTCTAACACTAGGTCCATTTATGTAACGGAACTTTCCAACATCTCCTCCCACTGCATGGCCCCTACAGAGCCTATTTGGGGGCACATGGGGATGGGCACATTGTGTGTGCAACTGTGCAAGTGGACCTTGTCCTGCACACACAACAATTTAGTTGAATTCCACCCAAAACCCTTCAGTAGTGGGGGTGGGGAGATAAGCTTCCACTGACACTTATTCAAAGAGTTCATAAAAACAAGTTAATTGCAAATCAAGATAAGGAGCTTCACTCATTACTGAAGGTAAGGGGGCTGGGCTGTGACAATTTGCCTTCATTGCCACCATCTATTACTCTGCTGCCCATGTGCAGGATCTTCATATGATATGGAACCCTGCACATTCAGTGCTCTTAAGCATGTACAACAGGCTTCACTTTCCAAACATTTCCCCAGATGTGCAGATGCTGAGGTTGAAGGTATGGCAACCATGAAGGGGAAAGCAGTGTAAATTCTGAAACAAATGGTGCACTCGCATATATTTTTTGGAGGAATTATGGACAGATTTATAGTTTGCAAAATACTGCAGAACTGGTGGATAACTGTTTTGCAATACTGAAATACGGTGTTATTTTATATTGAAATAAAAATATAAAAAATTAATATATTATCCCACATGTTGGGATAGAAAGTCACTTCTGCTTGCACAACAACAGCTGAAGGGCAGCAACCACCCATTAAAGTCACCAACTAATTACTACCTGCTCTCTACTACTGCTACTACCGCATCCACCAATTTTCTTCAGTCCTGAGTACTGCAAAGTATCGTGTATGAAAGTCACGGGGGACGGGGAGATTCAGCACGTACAGAGCAATGTTAGTGCAGGGTACATCTACATGTTTACTTGAATCTTAGTAATTGCAACAGATGAATGTATTCAGCATAAACCTACGGAATGTAAAGGTACCCATCTTTCCTTTACCTTAATCCAGGGGTGGGTAATATTTCAGGAGTGAAGAACCACATGGGTAGTCAACCTTTTCCCCCCTCCTTTCTCCTCCATACATCTATTAATTTCCTCTTTGTCTCTCACACATACATTCATACATTATCCATTCTCTCTCATATTCATTCTCCCTCTCCCCCCCTCCTGCACAATCATAGAAGCACACACGGCTGCCCCCCCAATCCATCCAGCTTGCTTCCCTTACATTTGAGTACTTCTCTTTCTCCCCCCCACCCGCTAATATCTTCTAGGCAACCAGCCACCAATTCACTGCCATTTCAGCGCTTACCCCCCAAGCCTTCTAACCCTTTATGAAGCTTTCTGCAAGAGCTGGAAGAGGCATGAATGCCATTCTAGAAGCAGTGTGTGAATCTTGCATGGTTCTACTGAATTTTAGCGGGAAATTATTTTTGGTTTTAAGAAATATGAACTAGGGTGATCCAAAACACTCTTCAACAGACACGCACATTAATATATTGAGTCTTTCCTACACAATTTTGCTCCTGTTCACTAATCTCAGCTGCTATTAATCTATATATAACTGAAGAGTGCCCTTCCAGCCTCCGTAGATTCTCTGCCATTTCAGCCTTGCTTTGTCCCTAGCCCATGTTGTAGTCCTGTGCTGCCAGCCATGGCAGAACTCAGTGAAGGGAGAAGCCAGCCAACCAGCCAAGTCTCAGGGGGGTACTTGCCTGGAGGCAGAGTCCGTATGCAAGGTTCAGTTCAGTCCTAAGGTCAGGAGTATCTCAGTTCACATAATCAGACCATCCAGAGGTCAAGAAAGCCAAGGGTCACAGGAAGCAAGACACAGCATGGTCTGGCCAGGAACTACAAATGCTATTTCCAGCAACTGACTGAGGCTGGAAATCCTGCTTGAGAACGTTGGCGCCAGCTGGTTCTCATCAGGAGCAAGAAGGCTGATCAGCAACAGGTGGAGTCACTTTGCCTTTTGCTCCTTCAGGCTGCTGCTCAGCTGGTGAAAAGCTGACTCCTGGCCCATGAGAGCCGTGAACCCAGCTCTACTCTCTCTGTTGCGCACATTCAATAAAATTAAAAAGCCAGGAGCAGCTGAAAGATGCAAACTGACTTCATGAACTAGAATCTCATTTCATTGGGGTGAGGTGGGCTGGAGATGTACAAGTGTACCCAAACCTTTCAAAGCTTAACTGGTCCTAGAACAGCAAATGGGCAAGGAGACCTTTTAGAAGCATGGAACTGGTAGGATCCATATTTCCAATTTGCTGTTCTCTCACCAACTGAGCAGAATTGGGGAACAGATCCAACACTCTTCTTTTCCTGCAGGGACATCTCTTGCAGGTAAAACTGCAACACGGCAGGGAATTTGGGGTTTGTGGGTCACGCTGAAGGCCTTCAAGGGTTGCTTGCAGCTCATGAGTCATACGTTGTCCATGTTTACTTTAAAGAAACACATACAAGAACATGTTCCCCATTCAACAAGCTACCATCTCAATATGTTACTGGATCTGTTTTTATAGTGAGTGCCTAAAATAACTTCTAAACAATATCTATTTGGTAATGGATTTGTTGCAGGAAAACAAATAAACATAAACAGGCAGCACTACAAGTAATCTTGACACGTGTACACTATTTATTAAAACAATCACATTTATGGAGTTGGGGAAATGCTCCTGAGAATCAGCTTCTTGAAGTTTGACTTGGGCTGATGCCAGAACGTTTCAGGTTTAGTACTCGGGAGTATTGTTTAGAAGATAAATTGCCTGATATCAGATTTTGGGAAAGGTAGAATTACCATCAAGTCTTGTTGCATAACAATTCATTGGAGAGAACAAACCCTGTATTACTCATTCATGCTTATAATGAAGTAGTAATATGACTTAGGGGGATTTGATTTTAATACAAATTTTAGAAAATGTTGTTCATGTCAAGAGTAATCTACTGTATTACAAGTTTGAGATACGGTTTCAAAAAGATCCAGAGTAATATGTAGTCTTTAGTTCTTTTACCATGAAAGAGTGATAGTTTCCACTAATTGTAAAATATTTGCACAGATCTTCTATTTTTCACTGAATGAGAATAGCTCAATGGTTCACTTTGGATGTACATTTTCTGGTTTCTAAACCACAGTTTATCAGCTAGGAACTAGAGCAGAGACCATAAGCTTCCCCACACTTGCTTGGTGAGTGTGTCAAAATACAGATTTTCTTTTTCACAATAAGGCTATCAAGATATTGAGAAGACTTGCCACTTTCTTAATAGCACTACCATACACCTGAGTCAAATTTTGTAAGGCAAATACATAAGATTCTACTGGAAAAACCTGACTAGTTCAATTATTTCAGTTTTATTTTTGTAAGTTTTATTTGTTATGGTTAATAGTTACTTATCTTCTTGATTTAAAGAAAGGATTTTAAATCTAGGTACAGTACATAACTGGTTGATCTGAGGATAGTAGTTATTTTTTTCATTGGGTATGCTGACATATTTAATTCATCTGGCTTTTATCTACTTATGCTTAATTGATGTATCATGCCCAGTTCCCTTGTTTTAAACAGTGATGACCAATGGTTACAATCAAGAAATGTGAGATTAACAGAACCTTATTTTGCTGCTACCACACAGAGTGCCAGCAGCAGCGGCAGCACAGTTCCCCTTTAGGAGGCCTGTCCCCCACTCAATATTTTGATCTCAAAATGGCTTGGACCATCATTCCAGGGTTATTTGGGGAAGGAAACATGGCAGCCGTCACATAAACTAATATAAATGTGGCTGGAAATAAACAATAAGAAATCTTCAAACGAGTTATGTTTACTATTAAATATAATACTGGAATACAACAGTTCTCCCTTAGTCACATCAGTGATTCACAACCACACACAAGTTTCTTTACATTATGGAAAATCACTTGTTACCAGACCTTTAAAAAAAAAAAAGTTCTCTAGTGCATCAGAAATGAAGCTATGCTGATAACAGCTGGAATGAATGAAAGAAACAGAGGGGTGTGGGTTTTATATAGTAGTTATTATAGTGGAGTTTGTCAGAAGCAATATTCGTCTTGCTGTTTGACAGAAAAGACAATTTCCGTGTACATCACACCATAAATGAAATGTAAAAGTAAGCTAGTATTATTCCATGTAATTTCGATTAGTTATGCTGTGTTGTTAAAAATGCTTTTTAAGCAACTCATAGTTTCAGCAATATTTATTGATGTATTCTTTTTTTTTTAATCGCAGGTGTGAAAAGTCTCAAAAGACAGATATTTAAAACTGTCCTTCTGCATTTTATTCCTTACCAATACATTTTGTAAGCAATAATAACTTCAGCATAACACCAGACAGTTTCTCAATTTCAAAGCCAGTAACAGCTATTAGCCTAATCTACCTAATTGAACAATGGATTTCTTGATGCAAGTGTAAATGCCAATTATAACTTCAATAATTCCCCCACATCTTAAGGTAAATGTCTAAAATATTTTAAAATACTACTATTTACATATACTCTGTATATGTAAGTTCAAATTTACAGAAATAGTTTACTATTTTCAGTGCCCATTTTTAACTTTGATTTAGTTTAAGACTGTGGTTAGGAAACCTGGGAAATTAAATTGTGTCCAACCTACTTTTCTTCTGTGGCAGTGGTGTGAAAATTACATTTCAGGGTTTACAAAATTCAACAGGAATATAAAATTCCACTTAACTACCCCCCACAATATGCTTTATTATTACACCTGCTGTTTTCCACAAGCAACGTAAACTTTAGCAGAAAAAAATTTCAGGACAGAAATCCTGCGTTGTCCCAGTATGAAGCAATTTCGCTTATATACCCACTGTATCTGCTGTTGAAACGGTTTAATAATAGAAGAGCATGCACTTTCATGTAATTCATAATTAGAAAACGACTACAACTGCATTATTTAAAATCATTCCTTTGTTATCAGCATCAGTTTTAGACAAAAGCGGGGAATCATTTGTGAGCCTTGGCAGACCCAGGCTGTTCAAAGCAATTGCTGTTCAGCATGAAAGCTGCAATGGAGGTCACAGAACAGGTCAGGAGGAAAGATAGTGTATCGATTTCACACCAGGAATAGAGGCGAAGCAAGGCCCCACTGTTGCTGCATGTGATGTATTTCACTACAGTTTAAGGCACATTTCATTCCAATTCAGGAGGGGGGTGGGGAGCAAAGGGCGAGTGGATTTCACACAGAATCATGATGAATTCTGAACTTGTGTATTTCAGTAAATACTGCCTTCCTGACATTAAGTATTTCTATATAACACAGGGAATATAATGGAAATTAGGCTGCAAGCATGTAGCAAACAGGACTAGCGGATAGGGTGTTATATTAAGCCTGCTTCCACAGGTAACAGCACAAATTAAATATCAAAGACAAAACAGACAATTGTTCGAAACTACGAACCTTCTGACACGTGGCAATACTTCGTTCCAATGATCGGCATGTCCTAACACACGTTTGATTGTTTTAAAGTATTTTTACTCTGCTCATCAGCCAAAAAAAGGGTTTGCAGAGCAGCTTACAAATACAGTGGTACCTCGGGTTAAGTACTTAATTCATTCTGGAGGTCCGTTCTTAGCCTGAAACTGTTCTTAACCTGAAGCACCACTTTAGCTAATGGGGCCTCCTGCTGCTGCTGCGCCGTCGGAGCACGATTTCTGTTCTCATCCTGAAGCAAAGTTCTTAACCTGAAGCACTATTTCTGGGTTAGCGGAGTGTGTAACCTGAAGCGTATGTAACCCGAGGTACCACTATATCAATAAGAAGCCAGTCCCTGCACTCAAGTGTACAATATTGAAAGTCGTGACAACAACAACAAAAAACTATCTGGGAGGCTAAGAGGGAATAGCAAACCTGGACCCAGTTCTTACTTACAGGATTCCTGTAACACTGAGTTAGAAATGGAAGGAACTCAAGAAGAGGAGGGGCCAAAAGTTGCTAGTCTCTCAGCTAAGCTGATGGAAAGATCCTGCCTCTGCTATCGCCTGATGGAATGGATGCTCCAAGTTGACAGCAGAGGGAGGAACCTGATAAAGCAGGTTTTTTAGCAGAACACTGGACAGCCCATAAGTCCCATTTCCCCCCTCCTATAGCCTGATATGCAGACATATCTCAAGAATTTAAGATCAGATCTTTCTCGCACAGGTGGTAAATGTTTGGTAGTTAGTGCAGTCAGTGACTGATTGCTTGAATAGCTTTCTCAAATAATATTTCATACACGAAGCAGCAAACATCGGTTACTTCAGATGTCTTGTAAATACTTTATCCAGGCTTTCCATGACCCATAGGATCAGACATTTTTTATATGAACTCCAGTTTTTAGTTGTTTTCATGAACTTTTATACTACTGTTTTGCTGGCTTTATGTTGTATTTTTGTTTCAATTATACTGTTGCTGTTTTGATTTTGTTTGTGTGTCTGGAAGGCGGTTGGCAGATGGCTGGCGAATGACAGATTGAGATTGAATCCTGACAAGACAGAAGTACTGTTTTGGGGGGACAGGGGGCGGGAAGGTGTGGGGAACTCCCTGGTCCTGAACAGAGTAACCGTGCCCCTGAAAGACCAGGTACACAGCCTGGGAGTCATTTTGGACTCATAGCTGTCCATGGGGTGCGGGTCAATTCTGTGTCCAGGGCAGCTGTTTTCCAGCTCCCTCTGTACACAGGCTGAGACCCTACCTGCCCACAACTGTCTTGCCAGAGTGGTGCATGCCCTGATTATCTCTTGCTTGGACTACTACAATGCGCTCTATGTGGGGCTACCTTTGAAGCTGACTCACAGACTACAACTAATCCAGAATGTGGCAGCTAGACTGGTAACTGGGAGTGGCTGCCGGGGCCGTATAACACTGGTTGTAAAGTATCTTCACTAGCTCCCAGTACATCTCCGAACACAATTCAAAGTGATGGTGCTGATCTTTAAAATCCTAAACAGCCTCGGCCCAGCATACCTGAAGGAGCCTCTCCACCCCCATTGTTCAGCCCGGACACTGAAGTCCAGTGTCGAGGGCCTTCTGGTGGTTCCCTCACTGCGAGAAGCAAAGCTACAAGGAACCAGGCAGAGTGCCTTCTCAGTAGTGGTGCCCACCCTGTGGAACACATTCCCTTCAATTGTCAAAGAAATAAACAACTATATGACTTTTAGAAGACAACTGAAGGCAGCCCTGTATAGGGAAGTTTTTAAGGATTGATGTTTTTATTATGTTTTTAGATATGTTGTAAGCCGTCCAGGTATGTTGTAAGCCACCTAATAACAATAATGATGATAATGATAATTTATCCTGCTTAGAAATTTTTATTATATATTAATCAATTTGTATATGTTTTAAACAATACAGTGTTAACAGTGTAAACAGAAACACAATGATAGATTTTGTGAAACCTTCACAACAGGCTTCCCAAGTTCACATTGAGGTATTTCACTCATATCCAGAAGCCACCAGTTTAGGGATATGTGACCCAGTAATGTACTGACTAGGATCTCTACGATCTTCAGCCTTCAATAAAATAATTTGCTGAGATAATTACAGCAAAGGGCCTTCCCTGCTTCAGTGATTGAATGACGTGAAAACAAGGCTTTAAAGTTTTTACTACTGTTTGTGAAATATTAGCTTCAGTTGAAAAGGAAATGAGATCAGAGCAACATATTTTCTACTTATGCTGAACTAGCATGGTAATAGTAATAATCTCTCTATAGATGCCTAAAAATATTTGCTATTGGGCTGTATAAAACTATTGTAAACAAAAAAAGGCAGAGACACTAGCAATTCAGTATGTAATTTAATCTGAATATAGCCTACTTAAAATGCCAAATATACATCCCCACTCCCATATTCATGGGGTAAATAAAATTGACACTTCTGACCCTTAAGGCCAGGGAGATGAGCCTGAAATAATAACCATGTTTGCCCATCACACTAATTCAGGGTTTGGGGCAGGCATGGCCAAATTCGGCCCTCCAGATGTTTTTGGCCTACAACTTCCATGATCCCTAGCTAGCAGGACCAGTGGTCAGGGATGATGGGAATTGTAGTCCCAAAACATATGGAGGACCGAGTTCGCCTATGCTTGGGTTTAGGGCGAGATGTACAAATAACAGCAAGCTCAGACTGTCGTGCTCCCTTCTGCATGGACAAGAGAAATTTGGAAGCTTTTCCTTCTGCTTTTAATTGATCAGAATTTGTCATATTGTCCAGACCCAGAATTGTGGTTAAGAGTAACCGTAATTAATTTAAACAAGCCAGCTTTAGAAACCATGGTTTACGCAAATGAAAGTACAACCTTCTAAACTAGTCTCTTGGCAGGGTGGAAATCAAGGAGATTAAGCACCCAAGTCCAAGGCTTGCGGTGGGTTGTTGCCACTTTTGCACATCACCCTAAAGCATGGTTTAAAATAACATGTTATTGCAGGCAGTGTGGGTGGGTCTCAGTGACACTGCAGTAACCAGAGGGGAGTTGAGCAACACTTCTACTGGTAAGCAGCAGGTCATAGTGCAAACTCATATGTTTGCGTTATAATAATAATTTTATTGTTTATACCCCACACCATCTGGCTGGGTTTCCCCAGCATACCCCTGCACCAACAAAAGTTGGTCCAATTAAAAGATAAATCGTTTTAAATAATGGTTGTGTTATTTACCTCTACCTGGTATGTCATACTGAAAATTGGGGTAAGGGCCACAACTCAGTGTTAGAGTAATTGTTTTGAATGCAGGAGGTCCCAGATTCCATCTCCAGGTAAGAACAGAGAAGACCTTTTGCTGTATGAAATCACAGAGTCACTCCCTGCCAAGGTCTACAGTACTGAGCTGACTATCCGCATGCCGTTTTTGGTGCCGAAAGTGTGAGGGGCAAGGGCAGAACAGGGCAGAACTTTTGTGTGTGTGTGTGTGTGTGTGTGTGTGGTGACCCGGAATGGAACCCCTGCATAAGTGGGGATTCCCCTGTAAGCCAATTGTCTGACTTGGTATAAGGTAACTTCCTATGATCTTATGTGTACATAGAGGAGCAGCTGTATATATTTTTGCTTTCTTAGAAACCTTGAGCTCTCGAAACCTACCGGTATCTTAGCATAATTCACCCTCCTTGATGCCCTCCATTTTTAAGTGTTCTGCTTTTGAAATTCAAATGAAGCCATGGTTTGTAATCATTGTTTGGAGAGCTCACACAAATCATAGCTGCTAATTCAGATATCATGTCAAGCTATGGTTTCTTTTAAAGCAAAAATAACTCATTAAAATGGAGCTCATGAGGAGAGGAAGGCGCACAGGGCTTGTTTACTCATAGTTTAGTTTAGTTAAGAATGAAATAAAGACACAAAACACACATTTCATTTGAAATCAAGGTTACTACAACTCCCATAATTTTCTTATTATTTTCTCCTCTCTCAGAATATCTTTAAATTTGTGATGGAGTAATTCTCGGAACATCACAAAAGAAATAGAAAACGACCATGCAGCAGCACTTGAGCTAATTTATACAAGCCCTTGTCTAAAAAAGAAAACTATACCAAGTGGACATGCTTTTAGTGAAAGTCAGGTGGCAAGTGGGCGTGTTCACGGGAATGTAACGCAGTTTCCTTTATGCCTGAAAAAATGAAGTTCAATCAAGTGCACAGCATTAAATTGCAACTTCAGCTGGTAAGATGCTATTACCAAAACATACAGCAACTTCAGCAACAATTTCATTCAAGCGACAATATTTGGGGTAAATGGTGTGAACAGAAACTCTTAGTTCTACACAAGACATTTTCAGATTGGTTTAAAAATACAGTTAACTGCTTTAGAGTCAGTTTAGCCTGTACTTAATGAATATCTGCTACAGGCATAGCTGCCATAAGTAAGTGATCCTCACTCTCGTGCCTGTGTAAGGTTGACAGGCAATTTGGTCCAGGCAATTAATGGCATTTCCTTGAGGAACCTGGAAGACAGATACTCTTTCAACCAGAACAGGACAGAAACTCTTTTCTGTTTCTGGGTGTGCTACTAAGACAAGGGAAGGTTCAAAGTCCTAGCATATTGTTCACAAGTATCATTGTACATATGACCTTTTCTTTCAAGCAAAGAGACAGGCCCTCATCATTCCAGTTCACAGTAACTGTGTACGGAAAGGGTAGTCAATGTGATGCCTCCCATAAGTTGCTGGACTACAACTCCAATAATCCTTGACCACTTGGCCATTATGGCCGGGGTTGATGGGAATCGTAGTTCAGAAACATCTGGTCTAAGTTATGGTGACTCAATTAGGGAGAACTAATATTTATCAATAAATCTGGACATGGCATCTCCAAAACTACCTGCCTTATATTTAAGATTTCTGATTATTAAGGTAAAAGCATTCCCCCAATGGCAGCTGCTGAGTTTTGCAGTATTGAAGGCAACTGTCTGGTTTTGTCATTAAAGGAATTAGCAAACCTGTGCAAATACTCATTCTCTTGGTTAGAGTTTTGCCAAGGCTATTGATATACTTTATAATGCCAAGGGTGATAATTTCAGCATTCATTTTTATGTATTAAAATGTTTTCCAAAAGTTCAGTGATGTAGAAGTGGAGTTGAGCTTCTGAAGTCAGGCAAATAATTATCTCGACTTTCCCACATGCGATTTGGACAAAGAGAAATTACTTCCTGATTGTGCTCACTTTGATTTCTGCCCAGGAACAAGCAAGATAGGAAAAACAAGAAAAGAGGGTGATAGGGCTACAGTGTATACCGTATTTCTAAGATCCCTATGTGATGAGGGAAGTGGAAGGAAGCAATGAACTAGTAAAATAATAAATAGTTGTGCCACTGACCTCCAGCATGACAATAAAAAACAGCAGGTGGAACACCATCTTGTTTATTCCAAGCTTGTAAACAGCCACTTGCCTGGTCACCAGTGGCAACGAATTCTTTGCTCTAGGCAGCCATGAGGGAACCATTTATAAACTGGCACAGAGAGACCTCCCCCCCCCCCTTTCAGGTAGCCAATTTGTCTCAAAGGAGTAAACTAGCAATGTAGGGATAAACAGGGCAGGCTAGTAATTTTTGAGGACTTACACGCAAGGCTGGTTTATCCCACTGGGGCTTTGGCACTCTGCCTCCTACTGGAACCCCAAGGGGAGTGTGTGCCTTGCATGGCAATCGTCCACACCCTCCTAAGAAAGCCTGTCTCATTCTTTGAAAATCATCAAACAGAAGCATTTATTCATTACTGATATGCCCAAAAATATAGTGGAAATTATTCAGAATATTTGTAACTATAAACTCTCTGTGAAGCATGGGTGAACAAATAATTTAAAATTAAGGGGATCTGTATGCATCAAAAATTATTTTAATTGCCTTTTTCTGCTTTATTGATTCACATTTTTTTTAATTTTCCTTCATCAACTTTCAACATGATTCACAAATAAGACACTTAGAAAATGAAGAAATGCTCTCTTTACATCTTTCCAAATGTAATTTACATATAAGAACTAGGTTCCAAAAAACCTGGTCTGTCAGTTTATACTTTCTGGGTAGAAACAGAATGGAAAACGTGCACTTAAACATTAGCTTTCTCAATTCAAAAGAATATCAACTGATATCTCTATTAGCTGAAGAGATTTTGTCTTCCACGCTGCTCTAAAATAAAACAAGCTAAAGGAAGATGTACAATGAGCAACACTGAGGAGGAGAATTCTTTTGCTCCAGAGGTAAATATATTCTTTTTCTTTCACTAAGCCATGATTATTAAAATGTAATGTTGGGGTAGGAACAGCAGAACTTGGGGAATTCTACATCAGCCGTTAGAAAGATAAACATGTTTAGCCAGAAACAAGGAAGAATGGGCCTGGCTCAGAAGCTACCTGAGGCAGGTTTGGGATCTGGGACTAGCCAGGCTGAGTAGCTGGATATGGGAGTAAAGTGAAGGTATGCAAGGTGTAAACTGGTTGGGTTGAGGTTAAAGTACACTTTAGGCTACATTTTTTTCCAAAAAAAAGCACACTCTTTTTATTTTGGAAACATTTCAAAGGCTTAGCTTTCGAAACTTGAAACTATTGCACTGACTAAATAATCCTATGAGCCTCACACTTTATCTTATGTCTCCCTTATTTAATTATGACCACAATAATAGGGAAGGAATTATAATGTACTACATATTTTTTCCATGTATCTTGGTATGTTTTATCTCATTTACTGGGTAGGAAATACATATATAAATCAAAGAATCATAGAATTGTAGAGTAGGAAGAGACCCCAAGGGTCATGCTGATTACAGCTTATCCTATTCAGTTTTTTAAAATTGCACAACGAAGAATACCAGATTGCTAGAAAACGTTTTAGATGAACATTTAAGAGAAAATATCTGCTTGGCTGCTAAGGCACAAGTAGGAGAATTTTTGAAAAAGAAAAACTATACAGGTATTCTAACATACACACAGACAAAGAGAGAATATTTCTTCTCGTTTTGTATCTTAAGTTTTAAGTACAGCCATTGCTTGACACAAATTCAACTGCAAGTAGAAACTTTCCAGGCTGACGGGCTGGGGCAGAGGAAGGTCACTCTTTAAAGCACATGCTCTCCTGGGAGGAAAACCTGGAAGGATGCTGTTTGAGCAGCAATTTATACTAGGCACAGTGAGTCATTAGATGACAGTCAACATTGCAGGCCTTTGCCACAAGTCTGCCATGATCCTGTTTCTGCAGCTGTGAGGAGTTATCATGCAGGAAAATAGTTCTGAAAATGTAACAGGTCAGAAGGAAAAACTCACAATACAGTATTTTCTCTATAAACGTGCAAAATGATTTTTAAAAAATACTGCAACACTAACATTAACAAATTAACATTAACAAACACTAACATTAACAAATAGGGCTAAAAAACAAAAACCAGTAATCAAACCTAATAGGCAAATTCAACAAATACAAAGAATCTTTTTAATAATAAAAAATTGTCAAGATTAACTTGCAATCTATCGATGGCAGAAGTAAGTTATATGTTCCACCAATCAAACAAAATGGATGTAAGTCTCATGCCACTAAATAAAGACATGATCAGGTGAAAGTGATCTATAGCTCACCAAAATTCGGTTTCAGAAAGAGCACAGATCACCGTTGATAGACTATCCCCAAGTAACTTCCTATGTGGATTACTGTGATGCACTGGTGGGGAGACTGCCCTTGAAGATGACTTAGAAATGTCAATTACTGCAGAAAGCAGCTGCTGGAATTTGAACTGGCCCAGCCAAATAGAATCACTTTGACATTGACAATACTTTTGACTGGGCTTCTGAACCCATTCCAAGATTCCAATGCCTACATTTAAAATCATACATGGTTGGGACCCTTTGGGAAGGATATGATATATATAAATGATTTGTTAGCTTGACTTTATTACTGACATGGTGTTTATGACTTAAGTGTGATGGCTGGGCCTTATGTTCTATAAATATGAATATTGCATTTAAATGTATATAATATTTTATTATGATTTATAGGTAACCCCCTCCCCCTGGTACTATTGGTGAAGTATGATCATAGGCATTTAATCAATGAAATAACTAAAGGAGCACCTCTCTATCACAGCTTGCCTGAACTTTTTTTATGCTGATTATTGTTTTAGTCTGTTCTGGCATTAGCTGCATGCATTTGTTTTTGCTGTTGTAGCTTAATATGTATACTATATGATTTGCTTGGTTGTTTTATCTTATCTGCCCTAATATATATATAGATAAAGAGTGTGTTACAGATAATTTTGTTAATAGTTAAATAAACAAACTAAAATTAAAGAGAAAATATAATAGATTAGAGAATAAACGTAAAGGAAAACAAGTGCAGGGGGAAAACCCAAAGATACAAAAAGTTGAGTTGTAGCACTTATGAAAAATAAAAAATAAAAAATAAAATCTCCATTGATAGCAAAATAGTAATTTTTATGTTTCTAACGAGAATATTTTAACAAAAATGCACCTGTAGGGTGAACGTGATGGCAGTAAGAAACCTAACAGAGATCCATGAGCCCAGATCCAAATACACTGGTACCTCGGAAGTCTAATGCCTTGTGAGACAAATGTTTTGGCTCCCGAATGCCGCAAACTCAGAAGTGATTGTTCCAGGTTGTAAAAGTTCTTTGGAACCCGAACGTCTGCCGCATCTTCCGATTGGCTGCAGGAAGCTGTGCCTTAGTTCCAGACTGTTTTGGAAGTTGAACGGACTTCCAGAACTGATTCCGTTTGACTTCCGAAGTACGACTGTAAATACTTTATTATTTGCCACTACTAGGTAAAGGATTACAGAATACCGTTCTTGCCCATTTTTCCTGCCACTGTGTCCTAAACTCTTCATGGTTCTAAAGAACTGACCTGTGCAAGCTTAATACCTGGGTGGTATACAGCAAAGTTTTGCTCAAATTAGACCCACTGAAATTAAGTAACATGACTACAATTGATCCATTAATTTCAAAAAGTCTACTCTTACTTGAGTATCATCCATGGAAACTGGCTTGAAACAGATCATTTTGATTCCAGAACTGTTTGATTCCAGAACTAAGATCCTGCCAGGGAAACTCTCCAACTATCCATGAATGTTTAAGCTTACCCAGAAAGTTCTTCATTGAAATAGGAATATATGGATTGTCTCCAAAGGTGTGCTACATTAAATAACTTTTAAATGATGGCAGGGAATGCTTTACAAAGTGAAATTTAGCATACATGGGTATGTGTGAGAATTCTGCAACATGTCAATTTCTCCACAATTACACATGCTCAGAAGCTGTTGTACACATTGCTCATTGCGGGCAGGATTCAACTAAGTCATTGTGGGTGTGAAACAAGTTCCACTTGTGCAATACTTATTTTCCCTCTCTCCTCCTACTGCATGCCTCCACACCCCCCCTAAATCTACTCTCAAGGGGTTGGGGAGCCCACAGAACAGGTTTAGGGGTTGCACGGGGGTAAGAGGGGGAGAGGAAATCCCATTGCATGATTGGACCTCATTTCCTGCATACATATCCCACTTGTTTAATTCTACCATGTATTTTTTCCTACATAACGTAAGGAAAAGTACTGTCCTATGTGAAGGTCATGTATGAATATTTCACCATGCCTTTGGGAAAGAGAAACACAAGGGTTTGGTTGTTCTTTGTCTAACTTACTAACTGCAGTCAAAGTTTCCAAAGGCTAAGCTACCACCTTCCATCAATGGAGGAAGAGAAAGCAAAGCTCAGGGTTCCAATGAGGAAGCCTAGGTAGCTCAACCAAGGCCGGGGTTGGCTTTCCTTACATTCCACTATTCCCAGCCCATTCAGGGCCAAATGTAACAGATAAATTACATTACAAATATCACCAGTTAATGTTTGCCACATAATAAACAAAATGAAAACCTTTCACTTTCAAGATCTGAACACCGAGAACAAAATTCTCATGTCAGGCTTTGCAAAAACAAAAGGCTTCCTGTACAAAACAAATATTAGAGAAAATACATACACATGCCTACATCAGCAGCACATATGCAGATAACCCCTTAAAATTCATTTCAGGCTTGACTTTCAATATTTTTTAAAGCAGCTGCTTGCATATGTGTAACTTGTTGTCCAGAGTGACAGCTGTATTTTCGCCTGTTTTGACATTGAGTCTGATTTGGGTGAATAGCTCATATCCATTAAAGTGCTTTTACAACACTGAATGACTGCCAGAATACTTCCTGATCAATTTTAAAAGCCAGCTAGCTGTCATCATCTAATCGCAACAGCAGAAAACAAATCTCTGGGGAATAAAACAAGATTTTAAAGCTTTTTTAAAAGCATGATATTAATTCTGAAACCTACGAGCTATTTAAATAAGAATCCAAAGCTGCTGGAGCTATATCTATGTAAAATAAAAATAAAAAAGCAGCAGCAAATCTTTCAGCACTTTGGAAAAATCTAAATACTTGTTAATATTGCAAGCATCCTAAAATACCCTTTCTAGTCACCATCTTAATAGTACCATTTCCAGAACACATTTCTGTGTTCATCATTAAACTCAAGTTTCTAAAGTTTTTGACAAAACGAGGGCTTCAACTACACACAAGAGAGTCATGTGTGGGTGCATCTCACACATATTTTCATGTGTGCTGGGGAGGAATGTACATGACTCCATCCCATTATAGTTCCCTTTTTCAGCCCTTGCAAACAGCAGCCAACGAATTAAAGCAAGAGCAGCAAATACTTCTGCAATTAGACACCAATTTTTCTCAACCACACATTAGCAGAGAGATTCATTTTGGTGGTGCCCAGCTATCTCCTGCAACTTGCAAGTGAATTGCACGTTCGCCTGGTTTGCACATCACGGTAAGGCAAACTATGGTTTACCAGCACAATGCAAACATGTAGGCTCATAGATGCTTTGCTCATCCCCAGTCTTTTTCACTCCCATGCCATGTTGAGCTAAACCAAAGCTTGGGCTTAATGTATTGTCCGAACCCAGCCTTGCAGTTAAGCACTCTTCTCACTAACCACAAGCTTTCATCGGTTTGTTCTTCAGATGGGAACGAGGCCAGTGTGAGCCTATTTTTGTGCTGGTAGTTGATTTCACCGCATAAAAGTTTATTTTGTTTCACAACACACAGGTTTCCAAGGACAATTATAAAGATCAAATTGAATTTATCAAGTTTATCTGCAGAAAATTGACCTGACAAACAGCACTATGATAAGTAGAGTCAGTGTGGTATAGTGGTTAGAGTGCTGTACTAGGACCTGGGAGACCAGGGTTCAAATCCTGCTCAGTCATGAAGCTCACTGGGTGACCTTGGGGTAGCCACTCACTCTCGGCCTAACATGCTAGCGGAAAGCTAGCGGAATTACTAAACACCATTATCAAAAGTGCCTCATTTATTTGCATAGCCTAAAGTGAACACCAGCATCTGCTACAGCATGTCCAACTGAGAGTCTTTGAAAGCTATCTGGCAAAATCCAGTAGAATTAGCTGAATCAGAGTGTTGGTAACAGAAATACTGCCTAAAATTTAGGATAATTTCTGTGTTCCCCTAAAAACTCTCTACCCATTTTAAAAACTGTTAACATTGATGGGCCCCAACTAAGTGCTACTCAAAGTAGGCACACTGAAAATAATGAACCTAAGTTAGTCACATCCAATAGCTTCAATGGGTCTACTCAGAGTAGAACCAGCATTGAATACCACCTAATATCTTCACAGAATTGTAGAGTTGGAAGGTACCACATGGGTCATCTAGTCTAACCCCAGCAATACAGGAAAAACAGCATCTTTATTATTGGAAACATACTCTTATTAACTGGAACATGAATTTCACTGGCATAAAATGTGCCATAAATTTGTACATATGCACAATGGAAGAACTTTTAATATATAATTTGATATATAATAATATTGCAAGTTAAGCAACTAATATTTTTGAACTCTCACCATCACAAACAGATAATTAATATATGTTTGCACAACACAAACAAAAAGTAAACACAAAGACTGGCTGTAATCCACAGAGCCTCTATAGACATGTGAAAAGAGCTTCTAAGTGCTCAGTAAGACATTTGCCTTCTATTAAGTAAGATAGCCTTCCTCCACCCCTTCTGGGTAACATCTCTGCTTTTGAAATTCATTCTTAAGTGGCTAGATTGGTGTGCCATTTTTTATATTATGGCCTCTTAACTTATCTTTGTTACGAATCTTCTATGCTAATTGTGTCTGATTGTGACTTTAAACTAGTTGCTATCAAGATGGTGCCTTACTAAAATGTATGCTTGTCGTTTTTGCTTTCCCAAAACAGATCTTCCTAAACATATTTGCTTTTCCAAAACAGAAGTTAAAACTACAGGCACACCAACGCTTGCAGGAGGATTGCAGTTGCAAGAAGTATTGACTTGTTACTTATTTGTTGCAATAAGTATTGATTTCAATCTTGGAATGCTATGAAAGGGCTTGCATCAATTACACTGTACATCAGGGTCCTGATACAATTTACCTAATAGTTCCTAGGATGCACAGAGCATAACAACCATCTATTATCACACACCTCCCTAACACACGATGACTCCAAGACTTCCTTTCATTTGAACTTTTAAAGGTTATGTGCATATTTTGGTGGGGCATCAAAGCCCTACTAAAAAGATAAAATGGAAAGTGTGAGCTAATATTCAACTATTATAATCACCTCTGCTCTAAATTGTCATGTGTATTTTAAACATTATAAATATGTTAAAAGAGCCCTTAATGACAACAACATGATGGCGGTGAGGTTTCTCTTTTACATTATCTATCTACTCAAACAGAAAATTATTTGGCAACTGTGATAAGGCAGCAAGAGTACAATGACTTTCCTTTAATCGCTCATTAAAATGCTGATTGCCTGTGGAGTGAGCCTGCAGTTATGGTCAAACACCAAGTCCTATTGTGTGGGTAACAGCTTGGGCTGTCCTTGGGCTGGGTGGGGTTGAATCACTGCAAAGTAAACAAACATTCTAATGCTGGAAAATACAAATATGTGGACTCAATAAAGCCCTTAAGTAACTTTTAATTTCGCTGCCTTAGGGAAGCTAATATTGCAGAGCACAAAAGTTCAGAGATAAAGAGACCTACCAGGTGCTGGAATAAACATTTACGGTTTATAGAAGAACAGAACTTGGCACATACAAAATTATTTATTCTAATGTACAAGCTGAGAGGGAAATTAATTTCACATGGCTGTGCTGAAAGGACCATAGGGACACTAAGGGCATTAGCAATATTTCTACCTCTATGTAAGGTATATGTAACTGCACTTATACAGTCATATTTAGGGGGAATTCTGAGCATTGCAAGCAGATAATATGACTGATATATCATTGCGGAAACTAGATGAGTTCAACACCCCACTTCTGTTGTTTTGGTTGTGTGAGGCTGAACTTCATACTAGGAATAGATGTCTAAGACCAGCCCCTTTATTTTCTAGGACATTTCCAACTTCCTCTCAATCCCTCATGGTATGCTTGGAATACTTTCTGCAGTGCACATAAATGATTTTTTGCAATGCAGATCCAAGTAATTGTTGCAAATCTCTTATATGTTATTACCTAAAAGAAGCTTAACTGTGCATTACCTTCTGCATCTGATTGCCCCTCCCGTCCAACCAAAGAATAATATGCTCAAACACTTATAATAGCAAGTACATGGGCAATGCAAAGTTGGGCAGGTGCCAAGAGGGCTGCCTGATTCTTGTGTAATAACTGCTATGAACCAGCACCATTATACAAGCACTTAGCAAAAGGTAGGAGGTTATTAGCAAAGCTGACCAGTGAACCTTTATTAAGGGAAAGAAGGAAAGCTATATTAAATTACAGTCTTAAAAACTCTCAAGTACAGGCAACTCCCAATTTGCATGGGGTTATGTTACGAGGCACTGCACATTTAAGCACAATCGCTTATATTTGAAACACCATTGAAAAAGCCTGCAAACACCCTCTAAACCTCTGGGAACCCTTCAAAAACCCTTTAAAAAAACAACTACCAGACTGGCATGAATAGTGGCAATCATTTCCTCCAAACCTCCTTGCTCAAACTCCCAACTCTCCACAGTCCTCAAAGTTTGGTGCAAAGTTTCATGGGATTGTACTTGCAAAGGCTCATGGGATTGTTTGGTGCTGTTTTTGCCCTTTTTGCTCTTCTAGGGCCTTTTTTGCTATTTTTTAATTCACTTCCAGGTGTGACGTGATGTGCATGGTCACACATCAATTGGACGCATGTCAATGGGGAGTTGCCTGTATCGACTTTAATTAACTAAAACTGCAGTTTTCCAGCAAACTTTCAATCTGCATGCCCATGAATAGAAAATTTTGTTTCTTCTAACTCCAGCTTGTTCGCATTCTACGGAATCGATTCAACCCATAAAGTTAACATGGTATAAGTGAAAACCTCTTAAACACAGAGCATTTTTCATCAGTAAATTCATTCCTTTAAAAGGCAGCGTCCTTCATCAGATACACATTTATGACAGTTTCATCACATAAATGAATGAGAGAAAGGAGTGGGTCGGCTGCGCTCTAGATCAACAGATTTATCCACTAAAACGACGACAAATATGATGCAGTGTTTAAATGCACTATGCTTTTATCACATCCGAAGTAATCAGTTAAGAGGTTTTCATATACAGCGCCATACATGGGATGATCTGAATACATTACAGTTAACAATATATTCTCCTGGGTTATTTATGGTTTATGATGAACCAACGCTTAGAAAAGTTCAATTAAAAACGACTTCAGTACTCCATCGTCTACTTACATCCGGGGGATTCATAGCACAACATCCAAAAATTGGCTACAGTCAACTTATCAGCTTGTACATGTCACTGACTTCATTTGACCTTTGTGGATAAGCTGCATTCATAATCATCATCCTTTATTTGCCTAGAAGCATAGGTCATCATAAAATGTTAGGAAATATATTGTTTCACAAAATAGGATGCTACAACATAATAAAATTCTATAAAACTGGGGAAGGGTAATGTATGTTATAGGCTGGCATGACACAGTTGAACTGATCCCAGAACTGTTAGGTCAATTTGCAGTGCAAATTTGTATCTACAACTCTGGCTGGAAAAATTATAGCTCAAAATTCCTGACAACCTCTGCTCCCCTCCTTTCCCCCTGAAGTACATGTCCCCTGGATTGTTCTTAGTTCTTTGGGGTTTTTTGTTTCATTTTGTTTTTTCATTGCTGGCGATTTTCATGTCCAGATACATTATGGGCATCATAGAGTGCACTTTGTAGAAGAATGCCCTGTGCTTCATTGGTATAAACAATAAAGCTGAGAAGAATTCACAACCATACTTTAAAACATACAAAAGTTAAAATACTAAAACAGATTAAAATTACTTTAACTTTCTAAGCATCGGGGTAGGATTGTCGAAACAAGAATGTTTTTAGCAGGTGCCGAAAAAAGTACAGTGGTACCTCGGGTTACATACGCTTCAGGTTACAGACTCTGCTACCCCAGAAATAGTACCTTGGGTTAAGAACTTTGCTTCAGGATGAGAACAGAAATCGTGCTCTGGCGGCGCGGCAGCGGCAGGAGGCCCCATTAGCTAAAGTGGTGCTTCAGGTTAAGAACAGTTTCAGGTTAAGAACGGACCTCCGGAACGAATTAAATACGTAACCAGAGGTGCCACTGTACCGTGAAGATGCCTGCTTGATCTCAATAGGCAGGGGGTTCCAAAAGGAGCCTAGGTACACCTTTGGTAACATACGTGTTTTCTGGTATGATTTTTGCCTGTGTAGCCATAGAAAAAGAGCATGATTGAGATGGCTGGAGATATGCCACTCCCATAACCCCTTCATTTCTCTGACACATCCACAGAAATGGCAGAACTCCATGCTAGCCCTGACTTGTTACCAGGGCCACTTCAGGACATTTGTTGTCTGAGGTGAGCAATGCGATGGCTCTTCCCCTCAGCCCCTATACAGTACAAAAGTCAACCAGACGCAGCCGAATCTTATTTTGATCCTGACAATGGGACAACATTCTCCACTTTACCTGAGGGTGGCAGGTTAGCCTAGGGGACACATGGCAGGCCGCATGGTATACACATTTCTTTCCACTCTCTGCTCCTCAGCATTTGTTGCCTGAGGTGGCTGCCTAACTTTGCCTTATGGCTTGGCAAACTGCTGAATTGTGTTCATAAAGGTGCTATGAAGGTCTTGTATCAAATTTGCTTGTGATAAAAAGATGCGAGGGGTATTTAACGTTAGAAAACACAGAATCAAAATTCAAAATAATCTTGACAGGTTGGGATGGGCTGAAACTACCAATATGATATTCAGCAGAGATATGCAAAAGTCCTGCATTTTGGTATTAAGAATCAAATGTACAAACTTAGGAAAAGGGGAGTTCTAGCTTGGCAGCAGTACAGTGGTACCTCGGGTTACATATGCTTCAGGTTACAGACTCTTCAGGTTACAGACTCCGCTAGCCCAGAAATAGTACCTCGGGTTAAGAACTTTGCTTCAGGATGAGAACAGAAATTGCGCAATTGTGGCGCAGTGGCAGCGGGAGGCCGCATTAGCTAAAGTGGTACCTCAGGTTAAGAACAGTTTCAGGTGAAGAACGGACCTCTGGAACGAATTAAGTTCTTAACCCGAGGTACCACTGTATAAGCGAAAAGAACCAGGAGTCTTAGTTGATCATGAACTGCACGCAAACCAGCATGACAACTGGGCTGTTTAGAAGCTAGAGTGATCTTAGGCCACATTAACAGAAGCATAATATCCAGAGAAATAATAGTTCCACTCTATTCTGAACTTATCAGGCCGCATCTGGATTACTCTGTCCTGTTCTGAATACCACATTTTAAGAACGACATTGACAAATTGAGTATATCTAGAGCACGCCTCTGGAAACCAAGTCCTACAAGGAACGTTTTTAGCTCGAAGATTAAATTGGGACGTGATAGTAGCTTTCGCCATACAGAATATGGAGTAGACCTGTTCTCTGTTGTTTCAGAAGGCAGGACTTTCAGGAAAGTAGGTTTTCCTTAAATGTCAGGAGAAACTTAAGTGTAAGAGCTATTCAACCTTGGAGCCAACTGCCTTGGCAGGTAGTGGAACCTCTTTGCTGGCCAAGCATTTGCTAAGGATGCTGTAGTTTCATTCTGCATTGTAGATCCTTGCTCTGAGCGGAGTGGAGAGGAAGAATGGAGAGGTGCAATTTTTGCCGTCCCTTGGGCCTGCACCCTTGGTATTGCACCCTGTATGGCAGTGAACGTTTCCATTGGTATAGCTCCATCTCTGCCAGCAGAACAACATTCATGTTGCTTCCCAACGCCCCTCAGCCAGATTTACTGCAGGGTTATACTTGCCTCCCAAATTCTCCTTAAAATTAGGAAAATAAAATTCTAAAAAAGCTTTGGAAACAGTATGTTACTAGTGCTAACTCCTACCACATATTTATGTTTTTCTCAGACATTTTTTTCCTGATTCTAAAGTCTACCAAGAAGATATACTGCACGTGGTATATACCTCCAGGATCATAATCTTATGTTATAGCAAAATATTTCACTAGATAAGCATACAAAGGAAAAAGTAAAAAATATTTGGTTTACCTCGTTACTATTAAAATATTATTATAAATAGTTGTTTGCCTATTGGAACACAACTGATTAATTTTCATGTTGTTTACAAGTATATTGTTCCCTAAACATCACAGATTATTAGAAAGTTCAAGACCAAGCTTACTAAAAACAGAAAAAGCTCCAAGTGATCTGTTGGCACCATCTTAGAGCTCTTATGATGATTTCTGTATGGCTTGGGCCAAATAATTGCATATTATAAGCAGGATTGCTCAGCTGGTTGTCAGACAGGTCATATTGATTTGTAGGGTCATATTGATTTTTTAATAATACATCTGCCAAGTCAGACTTTCTAAACAAGGGAGGAAAGGACTTTGCTTTAGAACCAGTTTGTCAGGCCCATGAGAGGAGGTGGGGGGTGCAAAAAGCCTTCCCCAAATTTACAGGTATTTGTACAGTGGGCCAATTCTAAAGACAGAAGAAGGGTTTCACAATATACATATTGCGAGGAGCAACAGAAAAGAAAAAAGCAAGAGAAAGACTTAACGAGCCTATCCTCAAATCCCACTTGCTGAGCCAGATCTCTTCACTTCTAAAGCACCTTGCACAGAAGGGGAAAATAAGTACACAAAAAGCAGTGCTTAAAAAAAATATATTTATAAAACAGATCAACTGTTCAATTTAAAAAAATTAAGTAGTAACAATATAAAGTAACTGACAATAATAGACAGATAAAATCAGAAAACCAAAAGCATATTCAATTACTTATCTGGAAAGCACTGTTTAATAAACACCTTTAGCCGGCATCTAAAACAGTATAGTAAGAGTCCCTGCCTAATGTTAATGGGATACCGCTTCTTATCTTCCACCTGTTCTGCTGTTGAGGACTTCTTGGATCATTCTTTGTTTAGCTCCTCCCCTTTGACCTGTACGCACTGAAAGACTGACAACTGTAACAGACACATAACAATTTTTGTAAAAGTGCAAGCTCTGTAGATCTATGCCAACGGGACTCCACCAGCTAAGGGGTAAGAGGCAAGGGGAGGCAGAGTGGGTGGAACAATAGGAAGGAAAAGATCTTAGTTGGGATCTTATGCTTCCCCAAGGGGTTGGTTATGCCTATATATACCAAAAGAGGTGGTATATATAAGAACACTACCTATGATAGCAATATTTATAGAACCTAGCATCTCCTGGAAAACCTCAACAAAGACTGGGAGTGGGATTACTGGTTGTTTGTATTTTTATGTTGTGTACCGCCCTGTGACCTTAAGATATACAAATAATAATAATAAAATAACTATAACTGAACATTATCATAATCATGTGTTAATCAAACAGTAACAATATTGAAACTCTTAAGGCATTGCACTTCCGCACTAGAACACTGTGACTATCATCTCACCACACAATTACCTCAACAGCATCTTACAGCACCTACTTCAAACATGCTAAGGACAGTTGCCAGCTGTGAAGATTTCTGGAAGGTGGAAGCTCATCATGATAATCTAAGCAGTGCTGGCTTTGATCCGGATGTGGTTCCAGTGGAGTAGATATGGAATCTTCACTGTTTTCATGAACAGAAACCTTAATCCTTGTAGGAAACTTACTAGCACCATATGGAATTATATTATGTGGGGCTTTGTATTCGTTCCTCTTGCATTTTGCATCCTTTTATAGGACATTATTAGTACACCTATTTAATATTCAGCCATGTTTTATTGTTCACTGGCTTATGTCAGACAGATTTGGGGTGGGGCTGGGGCTGGCTTCAATGACAAGTATCCCACATAGGATACCTACCTGAGAACTGGTAAGTAGTTTTGGCTAAACACTTACAGTATTCTTCCCCCCACCCCCACCCCCGTAACCATTTACAGATTTCTTTCCTGAATCTTTTTCTCAAGTACTTTTTTGTACCACCTTTTTATATATATTTTTCTTCCTGTTAGATCATTCCTGTTTCTCATTTCTCTGAAGGAGACAGTCTAAGAAGGAACCACCCTACAGAGACCCTCCTCTGCGTGCACTGTCATGTGTGGTGAGACAAGCATAGCCACGAAAAGGGATTTCTCATTATGGGACCTAGGAACTAAAGTTTTTAATTCTTTGTTTTTTCCATTTTTTAATTATCTGTATTATGTTTTATATTCTATTTCTGTACACTGCTCAGTTTATTTGTAGAATGGTTGCTAAGTTCTTATACAAGCAAGCAAGAAAACAAACAAACAAACAAACAAACAAACAGTATCTGGAATGCACTCCACAGGGAAGTTCACCTGGCACCTACTATGATGTGTTTTCAGCAGGAAGTCATCGGAACTTGGTTCTGGTACCTCATTGCCCTTATAAGAGAACAAGGGAGGCATTCGTGGTGAGTTCCAGCACCTCTATTTCTAAACAAATAGCACTGGTTTTCGGTGCCAGGCAAAAATATTAGTAGGATAGTGATGCTTTTTAAAAACTATTTCAAAAATCTTGGGCTAGAACAATCAGAGGGAAGATAGGAAAGAGCACCATTAATAATAATAATAATAATAATAATAATAATAATAATAATTTATATCCGTCCCATCTGGCTGGGTTTCCCCAGCCAAACTGGGCAGCTCCCAACAGAATATTAAAAACACAATAAAACATCAAACATTAAAAACTTTCCTAAACAGGGCTGCCTTCAGATTTCTTTTAAAAGTCAGGTAGTTGTTTACTTCCTTGACATCTGATGGGAGGGCATTCCACAGAGAGGGCGCCACCACTGAGAAGGCCCTCTGCCTGGTTCCCTGTAACCTTACTTCTCACAGTGAGGGAACCACCAGAAGGCCCTCAGAGCTGGACCTCAGTGTTTGGGCTGAACGATTGGGGGTGGAGACACTCCTTCAGGTATACAGGGCTGAGGCCATTTAGGGCTTTAAAGATCAGCACCAACACTTTGAATTGTAGGTAGCCAATAGTTCCTTGTGCAGTTTGTACAGCTATATGGTGCCCTGTGGTACACACTCTACTCCTTCACATATGGTGCTTTTAATCACAGTATTTTGCTGACTTTCCTCATGGGCTTAGCGGAAAACATTCATTATCCTGATACAAATACTGGTTAATTTTTACTATATGCTTCAATTGTTTCAGTGCTGGGTGTGATATATGCTTTGATTTTCCTGAAAAGTCAACATTATTTATGCTTCCATACTATGGAAAACAATTACTGTTTAGGGCAAAGAATCTCTGAAGTATGCATGTAGCAAATTCTGTGGCCAAATTAAAAAGACACAGTAGATGATCTTGAGGGCTTTTTAAGTGCTTTTAAATTAAGAAGAAACTTACATGTTCTGAAAGAAATATTACCAAATTTTAAGAGAGAAAAATGCATTGAGACCCAGATCTTGCAATATGTTGTCACTTAATAGAAACATACTTGAATTTTGGTCATTTCTCCCTCTTCCCCAAATGATACGTACAAAGAGAAACAAATACTGTATAACAGTAAATGCAAAGTGGATGCAAGTAGATAGATACATGTTCTGCAAATTTCTCGCAGCACCATCTCATAAGTCAAAACAAGGTCAATCCCTAATCAGACAGGGATCCTTCATTTCAGCCTGGAATACTTGACAAAATATCCCTTTCAAACCAAATGCCACAATATACTGGGTATCTTACTATAGTCCCTTGTTTCTTCTGGTAAGGAAAAGAATAACTCCAATCTTTTCTCAGCTGCTACAAAGCTTATACAGAGGAAATCCTACTAGGATTTCTTTTAAACTAGAATAACTCACTGAAATATTCAGGGAAAAGAGCTCATGATAACGCTATATTCCTTTCTGAAAGCTTCATTTAGACAACTGCTAGCAGATCCCTTCATGGGCACAGCAAAATCTTAAACTGTCTCTATTTGACTCTGCTTGCCTAAGGCATTAAGTTCAATCCACCATGTCGCACCTCAGTAACTCGACACAGACTAGAAAATTCTTACAGTCAGCTTCCCCAAGGGATTTGTTAAGTTTCACATGCATTTAGTTGTGCAGTTGGCCTGCTCAAATTGATAAACTTGTTGCTCACTGCTTTCTGCTGTACTCCCCCCCCCCTTTATCACCAAGACAATAAATATGGTGAGGGAAAAGCTGTTACTGTGTTTGAAAAAGGCTCATTCAATTAAAAATTATTGCACAAGCATCACTGTTTCTTCCTCCATTCAAGAGGGGGCAATTTATTTTGCGACAAAAATACTACTACATTTATGAGCCCAGCAAAGTGAATGGGTGAAACAGAGAGAATGGATTAATGAGTGAATGAACAAATAATAAAGGAAAAGTGCATCAGACAGATTTTTGAGAAGAGGGAATTCCTGTTTTTGTTAGTTTTTTACAATAGCTCTCCAGCTAATGAAGTACTGAATGTTCTGGGGTATCTAAACAGGCTGGCAATTTCTAGACCACTGTGGGAAGACATGAAAGCCTCTCATATTAGGTTTGTCTTAACATTATCTCAGGGGAAAACTACATTATATTTAAATATACAGAACTGCATCTCAGATGGGTATTTATTTCTGTTTTTTACTTAAAATAAGGGAAAGCAACGTGGATTAGGACTTAATTATACGAAGAGGTTTGAGCATTCCCTAACCACAGTGATCCCACCAAAAAAAACCCCACTCACATTGGTGCCAACGGGAGTTTTTCATTTTTTCCCCTTTTACTATTTGACACTTCGGGTGCTTTTATGGGGGAGAATCACTGTAGTCCCAGCCTCAGTTGGCAACCCCATGCTTACTTTTATTGGATTCTTTTAAAATCTCATGCAGGTCTATACACAATTTATTTAAATGCAGCATATAGCTATTCAGTCAACAGCTGCACCCCACTGGTCTAGGGAACAGAGTTCCTGCTTAGTACCTTCTTGCACACTGTTTCTTCTCACAATATAGAAAAGTTAAAACAAAGTGCAGCTATAATTCAGGGAAATGACACTGAGCCAACAAATGCATACATACAAAGCTGGTTCTGATATATTGCATAGTTTGGCACTCAGACGTTCCACTGAATCCATTGGGTTCACTCCCCTGAAAGTGTGTATAGGATTGCAACCTTCATTTGGAAGCAAGCGGGGGGGGGGGGAGTAATGTGAGAAAGTGTAACATGCTGCTATAATCGCACAGCAAAGTGGGGGAAGTTAATTTTCTGTTTCAAACATTTTTTGGTGATTGTCTTAACTTGCTCCGATCAGATATATACCAATAAAAAATGAGGGATTGGCATTTAGAGACTGCCACCCAGCTCTCAAGGCAGCTGCACAGAAAAGCAAACAGGCTCTGGTATCGACCACCACCAATTATTTATTTATTATTTATATCTCTATCCCTATCCCATCTCCCACTCAAAATATGGCCCCCTATGTAACACCACTTAATCCATTTGATTTAAGTTGGCCATCGCTCTTACAGATTTGAAAGGTGGGCACACATTTCCCTTTCTCTTTCATTTCCAATCCCTTTGACTTCAAGATAATTACAGCAAGGCTCAAGTAAAAGATATTGAGGATTTGGGTAATAATAGGGCCATATCTTGGGAGAAGTGCACAGACTATATAGATTCGTTTTCAGCAAAGGCACTACCACCAACCATTTAAGCTAAGCCATCAAAGATATCCATGCTTCCGACTGTTCATTTCCTTCATGCAGATAATGACGTTGCCACGTTAAAAGAAATAATCCAACTTTGCTCACAAATGTAGGTCTTCTCTAAGAGCTAAGCAACTGCAGCGCTAGAAGTTCACTCACCACTGCCTGTAAACCAATAAATGTGAATTATCCAAAGGCAGTTATCTCTCACATTGAATGTATTTTCCCCATTCAAAACCCAAAACACTTAGTCAGACGTGTTACGAACAAAGTACATGCTACTTAAATAGTGAAATCCTCTAAGAGACACATTATATTACACATTGCAAGGGTAATAAATGCTTCATGTAAATTGTGAAGAGGAAGGCAAACTATGCCAGAGCTGGTGTTTCAAAACATTCCAGTTCTGACTTTCCAATACATTTCAAATAGCTCTGTCAATGTTTGCTCTTCAAACAGGAGAATCTTTATTTTATTACAAGGGAATTCTCAAACACTGGCTGGAAGCATTCCAAGTCCATTGTTTCACAGTGCAGTTAAGACACACTGCTAACTTTCCAAGACCCCCCAACTATGTTTGTAAGTAAGAGTCTTTTAAATGTGTTCCTATGTAATATATAAAAGCTGTAGTGCAGTGGTTTTAAGACTTTTATTAGATGTGCAGTAAGACCTGCACCAGCAGCTGATACTTGCAGGAGGCTGAAGGAAAGACTGGCCATGGTTGCCCTCCCCAACATCTGCCTTTTGCAGCAGCCAGCCTCCTCGAGAGTTAAGGATAATGGGAGCTGGCTTTATGTCATCTAGCCTGCTAAGAGTACCCCTCCCCTCTGAACTGTATTTAAGCCAGGCTCCTTTGCATGCAATTGCACCAGTAATCAGAAACTTTATTATCAGTTAACGATTGCTTTGTTTTTTATCTATGTACTTAATTTTCTGTAATACTGAATTTATTCTGTGTTTGTTAAATTGTTGATTTTTTTTTTGTCATTTCTGAATTCAACTGACATGCTCCATATTTTGCATAGTTGTATTCTAAGGTTTTGCAGTAAATCACTTTGGACACAGCCCTTTGTGGAAAAGCAGCATATAAGTAAACCTAAGCAATAATTAATCAATCAATCAAAATAGAGAAAAACAAAGTTGAAAAATAAACATAGAAATAACATTAAAACATAAATTATGATAAGTATGATAAGGATAATGTTAGAAGACAAATTTTGATCATAGCACAAGGCATGGTTTTCTTATTAATTTGCCCATAATATTTCTATATTTCTGTTGATTGGATATATTTTTGTAACAAAACATTTTAGCGACTGATAGCGACCAATTAGTATGCATATTTGTTTAAGAAATACGATAAACACAATCTGGAAAACTTGAGTTAAATTAATGATTTAAACCAAGTATCTTCATGTGGTGACTAAAATAATGATTTAGATCACATTGATTAGAATAAATCCACTCTGTGCAGTCACCTTGATTAAAATTTATCAACGCTATAAAAAGCATAACAATGATTAAAATTTAGTGTTTCACTTAAAAATTTGGCAGCTTGAAACAAGTTCACGTTTGTGTCTTAGCACACATTTTGGGACAAGATTTGAATGAATGCAAGATTCATGTTGCATGTTTTCTCAGTTGTACTTTCTTCATCCGACAAGTAGCGGCAGGCTCATGGCCATAAATCACTGGGGAAGAGAAGGAGGGTGTGTTTCAAAAGCAACAGACATGCAAATTACAAGTTAAAAATTATGTACATCAGTACCACTGAAGCAAATTTTTACTTTTGCTTAATGTAACTGAGTATGCGTGTTCTACTCTGAACTATTCCACTTCCTGCAGAAATCCGGTGGTTATTGGCAAAGAGCAAAGCATTATCAGCAAGAGAAATATCTGAGTGTATATAGGATGTGTGGCTAGGGAATTATGACTTAAGACCATGAGGGACGAACTAGCAACCATTCAGGTTAACGAACCTTGAATGCAGTACCACAACATAGCAGGAGAGAAATTTTGTTTTAATTAAAGCTAAGATTCACAGGAAAGCACACTCTAAATGAAATGCTAGATTGTTTAAGGAACCTTGAGCATGTGAATGGTAGAGATGAGCAATCCTGCTTAAATGCAACTTAAATGTACATATTACTAGTGTAGAAAAGGCATTACATCTATGCTACACTTTTTCTCTGTCATAACATTAAAAAGAGAAATGTAAATATTATGTAGTTTTGTGCTTCTTTCATTTTTTTATTTTTTCCATTTATGAATGATAAGCCTGTTTTATCAAATAAATCAGCCGTAAGAGAAGAAACCTGGAAAGTTTTAAGAATGTAATGCAATTCCTCCCCTTTTTGTATTGTTAATTTTAATTATGCATTGTAGAAATAAATACCTAAGTGGCAAGAAAGGTACCAGCAGGCAGCCAGCAAGAAGGCAGAGCAGCAGGAGGGGGAACAACACTTGCACACCTGCTCCACACACTTTAAATAAATAAGGCAGTCAAGAAAATTTGGCAATTTCTGAATGACATTCACTTTCTGGAGTTTACCTATTTTTTAAGGAAGGACAAAAAAAAAAAAAGAAAGAGGAAAGGAAATGATTGCACAAAAATTGTGAGATTTCCTGGGAACTGATTGCTTTTGAATATCTGGCCACTTAATTTAAGTCACTTGCACAGAAGCAGAGTTTTTCTGAAAATGTGGTGCTTTGCTACTCGAGCATTAAAGGATTAAGAGGTTCCCCCTCCTCTTTTCTGGAAGCCTAATTTTAAAGGGATGTTTAGTCAGATTAGGCCATGGCATACTGAGAGTGCATATATATATATATATATATATATATAGGGCATTAGACATTTAAAAAGATTGGTTCTTTCTCTCATTTGCTTCACTTTGTTCTTGTAAGTCAAACCAATACTTGCAATTTATTAAAAATAGCATGTGTCAAAGGTATTTCAGTTATGTTCAGACCAAATGGGATTGGGGCTGGGGTAAGGGGTAGAAGTATCACTGCCACAGAAATGTGGTTCCAGTTACAGATAGGTAGCCGTGTTGGTCTGCCATAGTCAAAATAAAAAAAATCCTTCCAGTAGCACCTTTAAGACCAACTAAGTTAGTTCTTGGTATGAGCTTTCGTGTGCAAGCACACTTCTTCAGATACACTGAAACAGAAGTTGCCAGATCCTTCTATAGCTGAAAAGCTGAACTAAATCTGTGTTGTGCAAAGACCCAGACCTGAAAATATACCATTTGTGCAGATAAGAGAACTAATTTTTTAAAAATCCAAGGCTGAGACATATTTTATGTGCTGGACTGATTAGAAGGTGCTTTTGGCAGACGCAGGTACAGTGAGGCCGGGGTTTGGTGGGTGGGCATTGAACACACAGTTAACAAATAAAATAAGACACAAGACACCAGTGCTGGGATCCAAGAAGGCCACAACTTTATTGATTACAGATGTACGCAAGTTTTGGTACTGGGTGGACAGCAGGAGTTGACCACTGTCAGGGGTCACCCTACAATGTGCATCATATCTGGGAGTCACCCCCCGCTGACCACTGGTAGTGGGTGCTAAGGCCCTTCTGCCCCTGAGTTGGGAGCCTGGAGAGGAAGCACCTCCCCAGGCTCCTCTAAGTGGATAACCCTTTATGTCAGGATGGGGTCAACCCCCTACCCACCTGGATCCAACCCAATGCCTCATCTGCCAGAAAGTTGGGACAGATGCTGTGAGGTAGGCAAAACCCACAGATGGGCCCAATTAGTCCTGGCCCCAAATATGGTGACTGATTACATCCTACTAACTGAGCAAGCCTACTTACCACCTTACCCCATTAATGGCCATCATAAAGGGTGGGTGGGGAATTCTATGAAGACTGCCTATCTTCCACTTCATGTGACTGGCTTAAAAAGCCAGGGAGTGGACCACCCCAAAGCCACACCCCTCTGCTTGCTCATGATTGGCTCTGGAAGCCTTTGAGCATTTCCCAACTTCCAATGCAACAGAAGAGGCCAAGAATGACCCCTCCTGAGGCACTATAGTTGAGAAGGAGGAAGAAACCCCACCCCACCATAGCCAAGCCACAAGCTGAACTCCCTGCAATGCTATAGGTAACGAGTATTTCCAGAGTGACCCAGTTCACACTTAGTGTGAATGAGGGAACAAGCAGGTCTCAGCTGCTTTGCTTCTTCCCAATCGTTTTGCTACTGCACTTTGCTAAATTAAACCATGGTTTGTCTTAGAGCTTAATCTGAACTGAGGCTTGTTAGCTCTCCAGACAAATCATGAGCTGCATGGAAGATTTGTGAACTAGGTCTTTCTCTCTTAATGAGGGTGTGAAGCCAGCGTCTGGTATCTGTCCTATTGTTTATAATGTTTTCACCCAAAGGAGATTAGTTGTATATGAGATATGTGGATCATGGCCATTCATAGGTAGTTTTCACAAGTTTCTTTCATCTACAGTCCCTAGATTCACAGCCTTTCACATAGCAGATCAACTTATTTACCGTACTTAAAGTAGCATTTCATATCACAACAAACACTTTAAATGAAAAGTCTTACAAATCACCTTCTCACAAACAGAAAAATGTTGATGAAAATGACTTGTTGCGTTTTCTTTCTGAACTTTTGCTTCTAACTTGGTTGTTTTTTAAAACAACAACATTATTTTAAACCAGCAGTGGTGTTAATACACTGCATTGTGGGGAGCATTCCTTTATTCTGATGTCATGCTCAAAGCCTTCCTTCTCAGAAGACTTCTTTTGTACTTACAACCAAGAGGCACCAAAAGAGAATTCAGAACAAGCAGAGTTATAAATGCCCGATTTAGTAATTTTTTTTTCATTTAGAGAAGACAGTAGACAACTTTATTTTTTAGATGTGATCAGTTAATATCGTCCAATTAAAAGTAAATACTTCCCTGAAGTTTAAAAGTATTGTGTTTATTTTCACACATTAGTTGGATTTGAAATTCTTTGCATTATTGTACTGTATCACAAGGAAGTCAGCTATCGTTTCATGAAAGACTTTTTCATTCCTGACTGGCATCTTCTCAATAGTAGGGGCCCAGGCACACCGCTCTCTTCCAAGCAAACCTTTCTACTCTTGAACAGTACTGCATTCATAACTTACTTTCAGCTCTGCAGGGCAGCAGCACCACGGAAAAACTACTCCATCTAAAAAAGTTACATCATTGCAAACAAGTACTTGGCCTAGGTAGATGAATGCCTCATGCACTTTTCACACACAAAACACATCCAGAAATCCCTACCGCAGACACTCGTTTCTACAATCATGTGTTATCACAGATAGCCATTTTCCTGCTACAGTGGTACCTCGGGTTAAGTACTTAATTCGTTTTGGAGGTCCGTACTTAACCTGAAACTGTTCTTAACCTGAAGCAACACTTTAGCTAATGGGGTCTCCTGCTGCCGCCGCGCCACTGGAGCCCGATTTCTGTTCTTATCCTGAAGCTAAGTTCTTAACCTGAAGCACTATTTCTAGGTTAGAGGAGTGTGTAACCTGAAGTGTATGTAACCTGAGGTACCACTGTATTTACATTTTGATATGACTCCAGTTACTCTGTTTTAGGGCTGCTATAAGAAAATATTTTAAGGCTGAAATGAATTAAATGGGGGAGGGGAATCAGTTTGGAACAAAAGTACAGAACTATTAGTGTGCTCCAAAACCAGGGGAAGGAATTCAACGCCACACTCCTCTGATCATTCCATCAACGCAAGAATTTTGGCTTGACAAAAGAAATGATCACTGTCTCCTCCTCACAACATGCTGTTTCAGTGGTTCTCTCAGCCCTCCCAGAGCCAATGGTAAAAGGGCACATGGAGGGGGGAGGAGAGGGGAGGAAATCCTCACAGCACAAGTGGAAGTCCTTGCACAGGGCTTCTGCTGATGGGATTAATTAGGTGAATCCCACTCTGGGGTTCTAGGCTTGATTCTGAAACATTAGGCCTTAATGAGTAACATCACATAGCTGAGCCAGGAACTTGGTTTTTTACTAGCTCTGGGAACAGTAATCATTAATTGCACTGGGCTATTGTGGGAATGAAGAAGATAGATGTTACAGGCAATGCTAAAAATGTATCTATACTTTTATGGTGCATTTTTAATAATATTGTGTTTCCAAGTGTCTGGTGAGCTGCACATGAAACAAACTTTGTCCTTTAACTGAGAAAATATTTTAATTGTGGTGGTAGTGGGGAAATCACTCACTATATAAGATTAGACTTAACTGCTCATCAGTTTAATTTTATGAATCCTGGGGTGCTAACCCAATAATCTAGACTACTGGCAGACTTCCGGGGGCGGCGCGAACGGCAATGGCGGTCCTCTTCTGAACGGGAGAGGAGGCTCCGCAGGCAACGGGTCGTCCGCTACGGCGAAGCGGAGACCCACTCTGGAAAACCCCAGGCGGCAAGAGCCTGGGGTCTTGAGGCTCGGTGGGCGCCTTGAGCGACCCTCCAAGTGCAGAAGGAACCCCGTAAGGGGCTCCGGAGCGCGGAGGGGGGTTGCGGCGCTGTGAGCTGTTTCACAGCCTGAGGAGTGAAGCCGCGCTGCTACTGTCGGTGAGCGCTGATCCCTTTTCCTGCTAAATTACGGATTCGGACGAAAAAGCAACTAACTTGTGAGTAAAAGACTGAGTCACTTGAATTTGAGACTTTGAAAGAAAAATTTAAATTGGTTTGAACTTGGCTGAAAGCGGAGAGACGTGGAAGCAGGAAGTCCGTCTTCCGCAGCCATTGAACTTGAAAAAAAGCAATCAGCTGGAGGAGTGGAGGCTGAAAGAAAGACTCTAAGTTTTACAGATCTAAGCATCTATTGAACCATTTTAAAGTAAAGACTTTAAGCTAAAGATTTGGGATTTTTATTTGCATTTGACTTTCCTCCTTTTATTGGATTACAAATCAGAAGGTGAAACCCAGAGTCAGGAGCTGCCTGAGCACTAAGGGAGCTGTCAGCACTGCAGATTTGGATACTGTATATTGGAACTTGAAACAATCTGAGGGTATTGAGACCTTTTAAATTTGAAACATTCTTTTTGGAGATAAATAAGCACTGTCTGCAACAAAGTGACCATTTATAAACTCTGCTAAACATTTGTATTTGAAGGTTCTTGGACATTAAATTAGACTCTGAAAGACAGATTAAGCTCCCTCTAGAGGATTGGATTAAAACAGTGACTTTACATGTACTTTTTACTTTCGATTCCCTTGCTGTTTGCTTGCTCTGGACTTTTCCATTCCCATGGGAATAACTCAGTGTGACCTTGACTGATAGATAACGTTGGAATGAGTGGCACAAGAAAAAGAGGGAGAGCTAAACAAACAACTTTAACAACTCTAACCTCAGCCTCACAGACACGTAGATCATCTGTGCCTACTTTGCCCTCAGAAGTGGAGGGAGAGGGCGAAGCAGAGCAGTTACAATTGGAAGATATGGCCTCAGGAGTATCTGTTTCTGTTCTAGACAAAATTTTTGAAAAATTGGAAGCTTTGGACAAGAAAGCAGATGCGCAATCAGCAAAGATTGATAAAAACACAGAATGTCTAAATAAATTAACCACACAAGTGGCACAGAATGCACTAGCAATTGGACAGTTAACGGAGGCCTCAGCAGAAAATCGGAAATTGGCTGAGGACACCAGACAAAAATTTGAAAATTTAGAGCAAGAGGTAAGACCACTCACTAAACAAGTCGGGGAACACCAGATTTATCTCTCTATGATAGAACTGCGAAACCGTGAGAACAACTTAAGGATTAGATCACTACAAGAGGCAGAAGAAGGGCATCTAACTGAGTTTTTGACCAAAGAATTCTCCAAGTTCTGGAACTTGGAAGAAAAGGACTTTAAAATTGTGTCAGTTTTCAGACTTGGAAGATTTATAAAGAAGGAGAGGCCCAGAGACTGTCTGATAACATTGAGATCAAAGGAGGAAAGGGATAAGATTTTGGGACTACATTTTGTAAAATCACTGGAGGTTTTGGATAGAAGAATTGAAATTTATAAAGATATCCCAAGACTACTGCTTGATCTTAGAGCCGCCTATTCTGAACTTGTTAAACTACTAAGGAGCAACGCAATTCCATTCAGGTGGGAATTTCCCCAAGGAATATCTTTTACCTTTAGAGGGAGAAAGGTTAAAGTGAGAACACCGGAAGAGAGAGACAAATTCTTGACTACATACGGAGAGGACCTTCAAAAAGGAATTGAACTACCTTCTGGGCCTGAGGCAACGCCAGTAGCAACATCAGCATCTGTGGAACCTGAAGACCCTGAGAAGATACCACCCCTTGAAAAATAACCAGATAGTCCAGGATGTCTCTGCAACTGTTGAGCTGGAATATTAATGGTTGTAACATTCCGGAAAAAAGGAAGAAAATATTTCATATATTAAAAAAAGAACAATTGGACATTATTTGTTTACAAGAAACACATGTGACGAGGCTCCACAGAAAAGTGTTAATAAATAAAAGATTGGGCCAGGAATTTGTATCGTCCGATAAAGTGAAGAAGAGAGGTGTGGTGATATATGCAAAAGAGAGCCTGTCACCTAAATTCCTATTTAAAGATGAACATGGAAGAATTTTGGCTATTGAGATACAACATCAAGGAGAGAAACTGCTGATATTAGGAATCTATGCACCTAATGAAGGGAAATCGGAATTCTACAAGAAGTTGCAGGAGACAATGCTGGACTACCTAGACTATAACAACATCATAATGATGGGAGATATGAATGGGGTCGTATCAACTAACATGGACAAGTCACAAAGTCAAAATGTTACAAAAGACGGCAGACTACCTAAAACCTTTTTTGAAATGACTGACAATATGGATTTGATTGACATTTGGAGGACAAAGAACCCACTAGGAAGAGAGGGAACATTCTTTTCTGAAGCCCAACTGACCTGGACAAGAATCGACCAAATATGGATCTCCAGAGGCCTGGCACCTAAGGTCAGAAAAGTGGAAATCTGCCCAAAGACCTGCTCCGACCATAATGCAGTAAAGATGGATATGACATTATTACCAACTGGATCCTTTAGATGGAAGATGAATGACAATTTGTTTAGAGATCAGGAAATTACCAAGAAGGCCCAAAAAGTCTTGAAGGACTACTTTGAGATAAACATGAATAACATGGTGGAAAAAAGAATAATCTGGGACGCAAGTAAGATAAGATAAGATAAGATAAGATAAGATAAGATAAGATAAGATAAATTTATTGTCATTGTCCGTATATACACAGTATACACAACAACGAAAATCAAACACCCACCCAAAGACCGGGTTCACATACACATTTGCACGTATCTCCAACACTCTCATCCTATTCAGACATAATCTATAAAAACATATCATACTCCAGAATGTAACATAACCTATTAAAGGCATAACATAACCTAAAAACCTGTCTCATTCCTTCCTACTCCCTGCTTGCTATTTCTTGCAACTGGCCCTGAGATCATTATTTAGTGCAATCAGAGCTCTTGGATAGAAACTATTCAGAAGGCGTGTGGTTCGTGTTTTCATTGTCCTATATCTTCTGCCCGAAGGCAACAGTTCAAAGAAGTTGTGAGCAGGATGGGTGGGATCTCTCAGGATATTGTGTGACTTCTTCAAAGTGCGAGACGTGAAGATCTCATCCAGGGTTGGTAGTTGGAGCCCAATAACATTCTGGGCAATTTTAATTATTCTCTGTAAAGCTTTTTTATCCGTTTCAGAGCTGCTCCCATACCACGATAATATACTATAGGTTAAGACACTCTCGATGGTACTGTGATAATAGGACAGAAGTAGGTGCTGAGATAGATTCAGTCCCCTGAGCATTCTCAGGAAATACAACCTCCCCTGCACCTTCCTCACAACCATATTAATATTTGCAGTCCATGAGAGGTCCTCAGAGATGTAAATGCCCAGATATTTAAAACTACCAACCCTCTCCACCTCCTCGCCATTTATGTGCAATGGTAAAAATACACTTTTCTTTCTCCTAAAGTCAATTATGAGTTCTTTGGTTTTTTTGGTGTTAAGCATAAGATTGTTTTCTTTACACCATTGAATTAACCCCTGTACTTCTTTCCTATAAGCAGTCTCATCGTTCTCACTAATGAGCCCCACCACTGTTGTATCATCCGCAAATTTGATGATTGTGTTGGACTTATACAGTGGGGTGCAATCAAATGTGTACAGGGAATAGAGAAAGGGACTTAGCACACATCCCTGAGGGGCTCCTGTGCTTAATACTAGAGTAGAAGAATAGTAAGGGCCCATTCTCACTGTCTGCGGCCTATCAGTCAGGAAATTCCTTACCCACAGACAGATCTTCTGATGTATACCCAAATTGGTCATTTTAAGAAATAACCTGTCTGGCAGAATTGTATTGAAGGCAGAACTGTAGTCCACAAACAACAGCCTTGCGTAGGTTCCCTGTCGTTCTAGATGACTCAGTACAGTATGGACAGCGATGGAAATAGCATCATCAGTAGATCTATTTCTTCTGTATGCAAACTGGAACGGGTCTAGAGTGGGTGGAAGACCATTACAGTAAAGCTGTAATGAGGGGATTCTTGATACAACAGAATGCAGTAAAGAAAAGAACACAAAATGAGAAAAAAGATAAGATCTTGGAAAAAATAAAAGAATTAGAGAAGAAATTAAGAGTGAATCCGAAGTCACAGCCAACTCTGAGAGAAATTAAACTTTATCAAACACAATATTCTAAATTAATAAATCAGGAAATTGAATGGAAGGTTAAATTAATGAAACAAAAAACGTTTGAGTCGGCGAATAAATGTGGAAAACTGCTAGCTTGGCAGTTGAAGAGAAGACAAAGATTAAATATTGTTACAAATTTAGAGGTTGATGGAAAAAACATCCAGAATCCAGTGGACATTAGAAAGTGTTTCCAGAGATACTTCAAAAAATTATACACCCAAGGGCCGCAAGATGATGCTGAGATTAAACAATTTCTGGTAAAAAACGGCCTATCTAAATTGTCACAAGAAAATAGGACAATCCTGAATTCTAAAATAACACGACAGGAGATCGAACAAGCTATCCAGAACATGCAACTTGGCAAATCTCCAGGACCAGATGGGCTGACCTCCAAGTACTATAAGACATTAAAAGACTATTTGATACAACCTTTGATGGAGGTCAGCAATGAAATTATGGAGGGGAAGAGGGCACCGGAGTCGTGGAAGGAAGCGTTTATCACATTAATACCAAAGTCGGAAGCTGAAAAGACACAACTTAAGAACTACCGTCCCATCTCTCTTTTAAATGTGGATTACAAAATATTTGCAGACATTTTGGCAATTAGATTTAAAAAAGTTTTAAATGAAGTAATTCATAAGGACCAGGCCGGCTTTCTCCCAGGAAGACATCTGTTTGCTAATACAAGGAACATTATTGATATCTTGGAACTTTTGCAAACAGACATAAATACAAAAGCAGTCCTAATTTTTATAGACGCGGAGAAGGCCTTTGATAATGTCTCCTGGAAATTTATGATGGGAAATTTAAAAGAGATGGGAGTGGGACGGGGTTTTGAGAATGGGATTGGGGCAATATACTCAGAACAGAAAGCTAAACTGATAGTTAATAATGTGGTTACAGAAGAGTTTAAAATTGAAAAAGGGACACGACAAGGTTGCCCTATTTCCCCTTTGTTATTTATTTCGGTTCTGGAAGTGCTATTAAACATGATTAGAGAGGATCGGTTGGTGGAAGGAATTCAGGTCGGTCAGAAACAATATAAATTAAAAGCTTTTGCAGATGACCTGGTTTTGACCCTGCAGAAGCCAGAGCCCAGTACGAAAAGAGTATTACAACTGATTAATGATTTTGGTCGGGTGGCTGGATTTAAACTAAATAAACAGAAAACTAAGGTTTTGGGGAAAAATTTGACTGATACAGAGTCAGAACGGTTTCAGAATGAGACGGAACTTAATGTGGTTAAAAAAGTAAAATACCTAGGGGTAAACATAACAGCAAAAAATCTAAGTCTATTTAAGGACAATTATGAAAAATGCTGGACAGAAATTAAGAGAGACTTAGATAGTTGGTCAAAATTGAAACTTTCTTTGTTAGGCCGAATTGCTGCTATCAAGATGAATGTATTGCCAAGGATGTTGTTTTTATTTCAAACACTTCAGGTCTTGGACAAAACGGGGTGCTTTCAGAAGTGGCAGAGAGACATTTCTAAGTTTGTCTGGCAGGGCAAAAAGCCCAGAATTAAGTTTAAGATATTAACTGATGCAAAACAAAGAGGGGGCTTTGCCCTGCCAGACTTAAAGTTGTATTATGAAGCCGCAGCGTTCTGCTGGCTAAAAGACTGGCTACTTCTTGAGGACACTGATGTGTTGGATCTGGAAGGGTTTAACAATGCTTTTGGATGGCATGCATATTTATGGTATGACAAGGTTAAAGCAAATAAGGCCTTTAAGAACCATATTGTCAGAAAATCATTGTTTAATGTCTGGACAAAATATAAAGACTTGCTGGAAAATAAAACACCAAGGTGGCTTTCACCTTTGGAAGCCAAGGCCCGAAAAAGACCCAATATGGAGGCTAAATGGCCAAAATATTGGGAAATATTAGAAAAGGATGGAGACAATTGGAAATTGCAGAGTTTGGAGAAAATGAAAGACAAAGTGCGAGATTGGTTACATTACGCTCAGATTAAAGAAGTTTTTAAAAATGATAAGAAACTAGGGTTCCAGGTGGAGAAATCGAAATTAGAAACAGAATTGTTAGAACCAAAGATTAAGGTACTTTCAAGGATGTATAACTTGCTGTTGAAATGGAATACACAAGATGAAACGGTTAAATCGGCTATGATAAGGTGGGCACAGGACATTGGGCATAATATCATGTTTGAGGACTGGGAGAGGTTGTGGAGCAATGGATTGAAATTTACTGCATGTAACGCTCTGAAAGAAAATGTAATGAAAATGATTTATAGATGGTATATGACCCCAGTCAAACTTGCCAAAATCTACCACCTGTCTGATAATAAGTGTTGGAAATGCAAAGAGTGTGAGGGAACGTTCTTCCACCTCTGGTGGACTTGCCCTAAAGTGAAGGCGTTCTGGGAAATGATTTATAATGAACTGAAAAAGGTATTTAAATATACCTTCACTAAGAAACCAGAGGCTTTCCTTTTGGGTATTGTCGGCCAAGGGGTGGCAAAGAAGGACCAGACATTCTTTATGTACGCAACAACAGCAGCAAGGATACTTCTTGCAAAACATTGGAAAACTCAAGATCTACCCACACTGGAAGAATGGCAGATACAACTGATAGACTACATGGAACTGGCTGAAATGACTGGCAGAATCCGTGACCTGGGAGAAGAGAGGATTGAGGAGGACTGGAAGAAATTTAAGAACTATTTACAAAAGTATTGTAATTTGAGTGAATGCTAAACAAGATGCTAGATCAAAATAACTGAGCACCACTAAATTTAGAACTTTTTAAGAAAATAAGTAAGACTGTGAAATTTAGCTCCTTCTGAGAATTATAAGACTATGAAATATAGAAGGGATATAAGAACTTAAATAAGATGATAAATTGCTGACAAAATGTTATAACGATGAAAATGGGAGCGGGAGATGTGAGGAAGTCCAAAGAAAATGTGAAAATATGTTAAGATGAATGTTACATTGTTTATTATGTCTATTTCTATTGTAAAATTTAATAAATTGCTTTAAAAAAAAAAAAAATCTAGACTACTGGCAACTGGGTGACGACAATAAATGTTGACATATCCCCCCCCCCCCCAATATATCCTTTTGGAAATAATTTAACTCCTTTTTTAGAACTTTATATTAATCCTATTTATGAGTATTCACTTTAGTTTTTTCATTTTTTAAAAAAACACTCAACCTCAATGTTGCTATTTTTAAAGCATGGAAGTTTCACAAAATGGTTTGAGCCCTGGGGCGTTTCAAATTGAAGACATTCCTTTAAAAAAAATCATTTTAAGTTTCAACTCTGGCCTACCTGCCCAGAGGATATGCTCAGTATTACCATGCCACAGATGTAGGTTAAATTTCCAGTCTGTCTCTAGCCTCTCAGGCTGGCACAACCTGGGGTGAGAGGGACGCCTCTTGTTATCATACAGACAGCACTTCAACTGATTAAGGAGAAGCACTGATAGGTTCCAAAGAGATTCCCATCCTCCACGCCAAGGAGTCTGCCTCTTTGAGCATGGCAAAAGGTTAAAGCAGGTTGAGATGGAGTATATCCTCAGGGCTCCATCAGGGACATGAAAGACAACTCAAGAAAGCATGTTATATTACAACAAAGACATCAAATAATTTGAGTTGGTTAGCTACTTTCTGGGTCTCCAAATTTCATCAGCCATTTAAAATGTCTACTGCATTTATTTCCTTCCTTCTTCCAAAGCTGGAAGCAGAGCAATCCTTGGGGACGTTAATAAAAGCTGTATTTAAAACCAGAAGTGTAGGACCAGGATGCTGATGAATTCACATAATGGATCAAAAATCCGTCCTTCTTAAATTGAACTGAAACTAGAAACTCCAGGTAAAAATTCTAACAAGAAGATGCTCCTCGTTTCATCACAGCACACTTTTAACAGTTTCTTTAGCACTCTAAAAGCTGGTATATCAAATCAATCTACAAGAGTTTAATATTTAACCATTCAAAGCTTTTAGCACAAATCAGTTGTGCATCCTCTACTGTTCTGACCCATTCTAGGATGTTACAGTTCTGTATTAGCCTGTATGCTCTCTGTCATCACATTTGCCTGAAACAGGACCAAGTGGCTGTCACAGAGCAGCTCTGCCTACATTGCCAGGCGGAGCAAAGGCAATACATGCAATTCAAGACTCCAGACCTATTAACATCTTGTCAAAACTGCTCATTCAGAATCAGGCAACATACTGAGTAAAGCTCAGAAGCAAGCAAGCCAATTCTTGGTACACCTGTTCACTATACAGACTGACTCCTAGTCTAGCTGTAGCCAAAACTTCCTTGCTACTTCTCATATTTACCTGCCTTGCCACATCTGTCTGAGAGTCTATTGATCACGAAAACCAGCATCTTTATTTTGGGTATCTCTGTCGCATGAAGACTGGCAAGGTGATTCCATATTGTCTACTGGATTATCTTTGATCTTGCTTGATCTTACTACTATTTCTGCACAAAGTACCAACTTCTGCTAAGAGTACCTTGATATATGCCTTTCTTCTTGGACAGACCTGACGGTTTCTGATTTGACCAGAATTTTCACTGTTTTCACATTTTGATTTGAGACAGTACAATTCTCAAATAGTGCCTGACCCTTTAACTGTACTTTAAGCATGAATCAGTGTCCATATTTCAAAGTTCTTGGTCTGCATGCTGTAGATGAAAGAAAAATGGGTGGAGAGGGATGAGTGTGGATGTAGATCAGACAAGCAAGTCAAAAGACTGTGATGTGGTTCCATAGCAACAACCAGTCAAGTGCCTTTCCTCCTCATAAGGGCTAGCGCAAGACATTGTGCCACCTGAAGCAGACAGCTCCACCGCTGCACTCCTGCCAATCCTCCTCCTCTCCTCCACCACTTGCTTTTAAATAGAAGGGCATTCTGATCAAGGTGGCCTTAGACAGTGGGACAACCACCATTGTCACTTTTGCAAGGCAGCTAGAAATCCTCTTTTAAATGTCATTGAAAGAACTTCTAGCTAGCCACAGAAAAGTAGTGGTGGCGGCGCCATTCTCTCAGGCATAGGAATGAGGCTGGTGCTCTAGAGAGCCCCACAAGAGATGGCTGGGTGGTGGCAACAACAGATGGATTGGTGTGCCCGTCAGTGAGACAAACAAGCTAATCTGCTGCCGCCTGCCCCCCTGTCTGTGTCAATTGGCTCGGTTTGCCAAATGAAAGCAAAATATGGGACAGCAGCAAACAAGAAACATTATTCCCAATAAGTGAGATACATGAATAGAAACTGCTTTGCAGTCATCCACTGGGATATATACCAGTGTAATCTCTCTTAAAGCAGTCATGAACAAAACGGATGAAGTACTGAGGTCTGTGGAAGGCGACTGGGATGGCAGAATGACAGGAGAACACTTGTGGACTGTCACAGAACCACAGCCGAACAGCAGCAGAATGGGTGCAAACGTACCGTTACTTCAAAAACCAGTGGGGTTTACATTTTGTGCAGGGAGAATCATACAACTGCATATTGTATGGATCTGCTTTGAAACTGACCCATGATGGCTGTAATAACAGAAATATTGTCATTTTATAGCCCAGCCGCTAAGTGGTTACTTGATGCTGAGGACAAACCACAACAGAAATCTATAAGGGCCTTGTGAATATCCGCAATTATCCCTATTTATTAAGCTGTTGCTAGAATCAGAATGCTGAAGTAGACAAACAACTGGTTGTCAAAGAAGCCAGTTCTGAGAGAACGGGAAGGGGCAGGTGTGGTAATGGTTGAGGTCTGCACCATTACATGGTTCCACACATACATTTAAAGCACATGACTTCCCCCACAGAATTCTAGGGACTGCAGTTTCACCCTTTGAAAACTACAATTCCCAGCACTCTTAACAAACTACAGCTCCCATGATTCTTTGGGGGGAAGTCATGTGCTTTAAATCTGCACTGGATGTGTTTTAAACATCTGGTGTGGCTTCACCCAAATACCTCCCCAAGCCCAAAGCTACCACAGATTCGAGTTTTAAAGCGGCTCCCATACACTACATGAGAGAGAGAGAAAGATTTATTTCCCATTGCCAAAGAGCAACTACAATAGTCTCTTGTTGAGGCTCACAGCGACAGTGATTAGAAATATCTGCTTCTCTTTGAAACCCAAAGATCATGCTTTGGGGTGGGGCTGGATTTTGCCAAGGTGAAACTCAGACCTCAGAACCCATATCCTGGAAAGCAGAGACACTGCCTTACCACCACTTTAGCACAAATTCTTATTCTTGCCATCTGTGCAGTAACAAAACGAAAGGGAGAAAAAGACATTCTGGTAGAATGGCTGCACAGTGACAGTGGGGGTATAAACTGGAACCGGTGGTTGTGTGAAAATCACTGCTTGTTTAGGGCTGTTGTGCTGATAATAAATGGCTTTGGGGCAAAACATTCTCATCTATATATACACCTCTAACAGAAAAGAGCAAAACAGGCCAGGGTGTTAATAATGTGAAATATATATACTGCTAAAAATTAAATTGAAATACTATTTTCTAAATACCTTCCCACACATAAGTGGCCTATTTTTTTCTCTCCCTCAAGACAGTATCAGTTTATTTCAAATTTAGAGATACTGGCCTTGATTCAAATTCATGGCAGTTATAGAAACCAATGTTCCATGGCTTGATTCAGGTGGCAAGCATTAAATCTTTTTCCTGCTGTCATGCAACAACAACTTTAATACAAATTAGCACTGCCAAACTCAGTTTTCTGAGCTCCAAAGTCCTTGATGCTACTCCCTGAATTTTATTCATTCTTTCACACGGATTGTGCTCTTTTGAAATTGTTGTAGCTGACAACAACAAGAAGAACAACAACAAAACCCACCTTTTAATAACAATGGATTCTGCACTATAATTCACCATGCTGGAAAAAATTTAACAGGCAATCTTCATTATTTTAGCTGAGGTAAAACTCAATCAAAACCATGCACCGTAATTTCTTATTTGGAAATTGGTTTTCTCAGAGTCAGATCCTCTCCTCAGCCTGATTGTTTACACTGCCTCCAACCTGTCAGTCAATAATGATTTCATAAATTTCATGCTACCAAGTCAGCTTTCATGTCAACTTCTCTTTGGGCTTTTCGGCACAATCCGTCAAAGTATGTTCCAAACTCATTTTGACCTTTGAATGATATTCCCATAAGACAATTTTCAGTGACAATAGTGTAATATCTGATTTGCACACAACAGATGGGGGATGGTAGCCCTACTGCTGTGCCTGTTCCATTAAAAAAAAAAAAAACCCTGGCTAGAGGGGCACTTGTACACATGAAATGGGGAGCACATAAGATCTATTTTATTTATTTATTTAATATCTTAAATTTTCCTGCTACAGTGATATATTGGGTTAAGAACTTAATTCGTTCTGGAGGTCCGTTCTTAACCTAAAACTGTTCTTAACCTGAGGTACCACTTTAGCTAATGGGGCCTCCCGCTGCTGCTGTGCCGCTGCTGCACGATTTCTGCTCTCATCCTGAAGCAAAATTCTTAACCCGAGGTACTATTTCTGGGTTAGCGGAGTCTGTAACCTGAAGCATCTGTGTGTGTAACCTGAAGTGTGTGTAAACTGATGTACCACTGTACTGCTTTTCATCCAAAGATCTCAGGGTGAATCACAGCATAAAAATACAAAATTAAAATAAAGTATACATAACAAAAACAAGAAAACAAAACAAACCAGTAACACACACCGCTCCCACAAGCACATTTAAAAGCACATAGAATGTTAATCAGCTAAAGTCCTGGTTAAAGAGAAACTATTTCACCCGGTGCCTCAAAATGTATAATGATGGTGGCCAGGCGAGCCTCCCTGGTGAGAGCATTCCAGAAACAGGGAGCCACTGCAGAAAAAGTCTTTTCTTGTGTTGCCACCCTCTGGACCTCATGTGGAGCTGGCACACATAGAAGAACCTCAGACAGTGATTGCAGGGTCCGGGTTAGTTCATATGGGAAAAGATGATCCTTGAGGTATTGTAGTTTTGAACAGCTTATGGCTCTTAGGTCAAAACCAGCAATTTAAGTTTAGTTCAGCAGAGCCCAGCACATGCTGAAGCTGTCTATGAAACTGGTACCCATGATTTTGAGAGATGATGAGCAGACAGATCAAATATAGCTCCAATGCTAGGTGGGGTTGGAGAGGAAGCACGATTTCAATTCCCCCACCATACACCAAACTGGGAAGATCTGCTTTTAAACTCTGAGTATTCGACCAGAACAATCTCGCACTGTGCGGAGAGTGGGGTGGCGGTGCAACGCTGGTGTCTGAAGCGGAATTTGTGTTTACTGAAGGGGGGCTTGTGAGTGAGGTGTGCCAGAGCTGAAATGAAGGGAGGGTCAGCAACACTCCTTGATTGGCTTGACCCAATGGAGCAGTGACAAAGCCTGAAGTGGAACTAGCGGTTTGGTAGAACTGACCAGCTGCTAACGGGGGGGGGGGGGGTGAAGAGGTGTGACTCCATGCAAGGTGGGAGGCCTGTGTGACTTAGGTGCTGACAGTAAGAGCTGTTCGACAGTGGAATTTGCTGCCAAGGAGTGTGGTGGAGTCTCCTTCTTTGGAGGTCTTTAAGCAGAGGCTTGACAACCATATGTCAGGAGTGCTCTGATGGTGTCTCCTGTTTGGCAGGGGGTTGGACTCGATGGCCCTTGTGGTCTCTTCCAACTCTATGATTCTATGATTCTAGGGAGTTTAAAGTCACCCAGGAGCCCAGGTGCAAGACAACCGGACAGAAGGGGTGGCCGAAGTGATCCAGAGTGTGGATGGGCAGTAAAGGGGCTTGGACTGCAAAGAGATGGAGTGTCTCCCAATTCTTGGACACCTAAGCTTTAGTTTCCTTTATACAGCATCCATGTTCCTTACTACATCGAGTGAAACTGGAAGCAATATATTATCCATCTTAAGCGTTTCTTCCTTTTGTCTTTATCAATTAGTCATTTCTTCAGCAGTAACACATTTGAAAAATGTCAATTTTAAAACACATGCTCAGGGATAACAGTTCATTTTTCACCCCCTCTGCTTTTTGTGTGGAAAGAGAACAGGAAGTATTTTTACAATATTCAAAAATCCACAAGTATCTAGGCACATAATCTCTTATTTCGTTTTTTAAAAATCCACAAAATCAACTTAATAAAACACTTCTCCTGTTATTAACTTAATGAAACACTTCTCCTGTTTTCAAAGTACGAGGTTAGGCTATGTGGCTGAGTATTTTAGCCCATCTTTCCCTGTACTTCCTACTCAGACAGACAGAGGCTCTTCCAGGATCTGAGGTGAGAAGAAATCAAGCTGGACATGCCAGGCATTTAGGCTTGGAATCTGAGCATGCCAAACATGTGCCACCCCTCAACTAAGGATCGTTCCCAAATCCTTGTTAGATATTCATGACTATTCAATTTTGAAGGCAGAAACTGGTGGTGCTCTCTCAAAGAAGCACAACTGCTCCTTCCACTCTCTCTCACATGTTGTTTTGGACTGGGGGCAAAGAAAAAACTTCTATCACCTAGATGTCAAGGCAAAAGTAATGAACACAGAATGGAAAGTGAAATAAATGTTTGTTTCATAAACTCATGTGTTACCAAGTCTCCTAGGTGGTGAAAATGGTTAGATATCCTTTAGTAGCAGCTACATACAACTTATTAGAGTAAAATGGTTTTCGGACATGCACTTCTGTGCTCAATGTACAACAACATATAGAGTGTGTTCTGGAAGTAAATTTGACTGAAATCAATGAGGCCTAATTCCAAATAAAAATGGATAGCACTGAGTTGCATGATGGTTACAATGCTGCACTCATTTTAACGCTTCTGTGATTTTTGTGAAGCCCTGTGCATGAATTCAGACACATCTGTTTCCCTTGGCCTTGGACACATGATATATTTTTAGGACCCACCCTATTCTTTTGACTGCATTTGTTTTAAGCTGATTTTAATCCTACATTTTTAAATTCTTGTAGCCTGCCTTGTGGTGTAGGTTGGGCAAGAAATCAAATAAATAATATGAAGCAACTGAAGTTTATGGGGAACTCCGTAAATCTCAAATAGATAGCTTGAATTTTGAACTATCATAGTGTTAGCTCATCCACAGATATTAACATTTTAAAGAGAGTGCCTTTGCTTTAAACTTGATCTCAGTAGTTAACAAATATATCAAAGTTATTCTAATTTTCTTTCGCCTACCATTGGGATCAGACCTCAAAAGCAATTGACTGGATTGACATCATCTGTTTTCTTTTTATTCCAGATATATCAATACAAATTTTGACTACGTATTATGGGCAAAATGCTGTAAGCCAGCACATCGTTTTCCTGGTGTTCAAAATGCGTCTCAATCACATTTTATATTTTTAGGGTACTCCTCACAATTTAAAAGCAACAGTGTGATGGCCTGTTCACACATTCTAAATGCTCCAGGATATACAACCTTATTCTGGGGTGCGGAAAATGAATTCCCACACTGCTGGCTCCCTTTTTTTTTATTTAAGGCAGAATTATATGCTTTCCAGAGCATGAAAGGGGGAAAATGTTTGCAACCCAATCCTAACCATATTTATTAGGAAGTAAATTTCAGTGACATCAATGAGATTTATGTCCAAATAAATTTGTTTGGAACTGCACCCTTAGTCTAACAAACACAAGGGAGCTGAAATCAACTACTCTGAAGATGATTCTGAAGAAGCCTTGTCAGTTTCATCTCAGCAATGAAGCCAGCTAAAATCTCAAGGTGAAGTAAGAAATCTCATTGCTGGAGGGGTAGGTGTGAAACTGACAATTGACTTCTGTAGACTTAATCAAATGTCAGGAAAATGAATCACAATTTTTTCTCTGCAAAAATATTGTATTTTGGGTGTAATATTTTTAAAAAATATATGCAACCTCAAGAGAAACTGTCTACACCCCATGCGTCAATTGAGAAAGAGTTGAGCATTTATCTCTCTCTAAAGTGACCACCTGGAAAAGACCTGAACTGAGCAGCAAGGTACAAGTTTCAGCCAGGTTTTAGGTATGTCATACACAGTATTGCCTTCCTTCCTGATTGGTGTGCTTGCAATCTGAGGTTCCTGTATGCTTTTTAGAAGAAGACACAATTTGTGGGAAATAATAAATAATAAATAATTTAGCAAGCTCTAATTCATATGAATTTAACTGAAAATCTATCATTGAATCCAAGCCCCTCTATTCTTGCACAAGTTTTACCCTCTGAAGCAACAGAAAATAAATTTGGCCCATCAACTATGCAACAACTCTTAAAATATTCAAACATAGCTGTCATATTGCCTCTTCTTCAGGCTAATCATAATCAACTCTTTTAACCTTCCATCATACAACCATTCCCAGGCCCCAACCATCTCTGTTGCCTTTCTCTGCACACATTCCAGTTTGTTGGTATATGTCTTAATCTACAGCACTATCAACTAGGAACATTTGTTTGAAATGGGAAGAAGTTTAGTCTCGGCTGTTGGAAAGTTCCAAATATTCAATGAGGCTGAACACCACTTAATGCAAAGTTTGGTAAAAATTAGCAAGCAGTTTTCAGAGAGATATGGTCCTAAATCTATGAATCTTTGTGGCCTCTGCTGCCTCACAAATCAATTCTGCAGCTGCTCAACCCATCATCTGAGAATACTAGCCAACTCTCTTTTGTTAAGTTGAGTATTCTGACCAGTTTTAATTTGAGTGCTTGAAAAACAGTAGCTTGAAGAACATCCTCCAAAGTTTTTTTTCCTTGTGGATCTTAATCTATGTTTAGCTATGGGCAATTTTATTTGTACTGGTACTTGTATTTCTTCAGCGTTTTCCAAACAGGTGGTCATTTTTTTTAATTTTTTGTTCAGTTCCTTCTGTTGCTCTTGCCTATGGTGCAGAAGGTTTCTTCTTAAAAAGGTGGAATGCACTATTGTAAAAAAATGTCAATGTTGTTGTAAATTGATTATTCTTCTTATTGAAAATGACAATATTTTTTTTTTTTAAAGGGAGGGAAATGACTGTCAGCGCAAAGTATCCACTACGATAGCTACCCTTGTGGGTGCTATACTATTCCATTCCACAATGTCCTGAGACTCATCAGAAAACCATCTAACACTCCTGATAGGGCTGAAAATTCACATGCCCAAGACTATGACTTGGAACATCTTTTGTGTCCTTGGATTCTGATGTGCCAGACTGAAGGGGTTGGCTTTTAAGCCCAATCATGTAATTAGGGCTGATAACTAAGGGCTTCACTAAGCAAGGAACCCACCTTTAGTCAAACATTGCTCAGTTTCCAAGCTATATGATAACAACAGGCTCCTCAAAGTGCATTTCCATTTGGTGATCCATTTGGTACAGTCAGATGCTATAGTTTCATTGGCACTTCCTGTGTTGCTCAAACAAATCTTTACTGGCACTTCCTGTGCCCTCCTTGGAGTGGCAAAATACTTCTCATTCAGGCTCTCCTCTGATGGATCTGCCTCTTGCAGACTTGAGAATAAGCATAGGAATCATCTGGAGGGCAGCTCTCTCTTCAGCCACTCTGCCCTAAATTCCTTGACAGGTAATTCTTCACAGCACAAATAAACTACTCACTCTAACCCATGAAGAGCAAAAGCAGAAAGTTTGGATAGGAAGTTTTATTCCACAGCCTTATAATCTATATGCATATATTTTCTGTGGAAGAAGATATCATCCTCCTTTAACTTCCCAGACTACAAGCTTTCAAGATAATGCCTTTCACTTGGCCACTCCACATACTGTGGTTCTAAACCTATGGTGGAATAATTGACCTCTGACATTATATCTGGGTCTAGTGAGGTAGTCGTGAATCAAACACCCTTTGATGGGGAAGGCCTTCTTCAGCACTCAATGTGAAAACACAGCAGAAATGATTTTAAAAAGAATAAATCCTTTCAACAATCAGTTTTTTTCTAAACAAGCCTTTTCCAACCTCCTGTAAATGTTTTGGACTATAACTACCTTGATCATTGGCCATACTGGGTGAGGCTGACAGAAGTTGTACTCTAGAACATCTGGACAGGACAAGGTTGCTCTAACCTGCACATATGCTCATTTGCTTTTAATACGAGCTTTCCATTCCCAAACAGCATCAGACCCTTTTACATTCACTTGTACCTCAGATACTCCAAGACTAAGCCTCCTCTTAGTCTCAGTCCTTCTAGAAGTTTCAGGCAGCTGCTCACAACATCTGGAGAATGTAAGTTTCTATTTCCCTCTCTCTTATCAGTGCTAGGATGTGATGATGCTTAAGAAGTGGTTCAGGGCAGGATAATCTACAGCAGAAAGAAAACTGTCGGCTACTTAACTTTCATGATACTACTGCTGAAGTATCAAAATTTAGAACAAGAGGGAAATCCCAGTTGTCAGTCTGTGAATAGAAATATTGAGGAAAGGTTGGAGTTCAGAACCTTTAAACAAAAGACTTTTCTTCCTGTTCCGGCAAGCAGAACAGAAGATTCACAAGCGACTGAAATTAACCCCAAGAGGCTGAGCTAGCGGAGACGACTGGTCAGTTTTCAGTAAAATGTGCTGGCCTCCAATAACTGCATAGGTTTTCAGATTCCACATAAGTTCTTCGGCGAAGGATACCAAATTGTGCTGTTGAAGTGGGAATTTCTAAGAAGGAAGCAAAACCAAATGCAAGAATGCTATCCAGAACTAGCAAAAAACGGAACACCATTTTCAGATACCTCAGCATCACATCCTAATACCACTAAATAATTAATTTAAATACATTTGTTTACCTAACCTTATAGCCCATTTATAGGCTTTTGATGCAGTTTACAACCATAGCTACTTCTGCCATGAAAATATCATATGCAGTACAATAATTAAAACAAACAATTCTACGCCTAAGAACAAGGCAGCACTACCAGCAGACGATAATACAGCCTTGTCAATGTTAATACACCACCACCAAGTATCTGCCAGTGCAAATACCAGAATAAGGTGAGCCCATGCATTTATGTCACAGCTAAAACCTTTTTGACTTGCAGGATAGCTAGCACCTCTTTCTGAACTTCCTTAATGATATAAATGTACAGTTGTGATGAAATCAGGCAATATTTGGACATGTGGCGGTCCTTGTTTACATAAAATGATGAGGCCATAAAGATCCAGTACAAGGTGTTGCCTGGCCTGCTAATAAGATTGATATATGGACAAAAAAGCATACTTGAGATAAAATACGAATATCTGAGATATGTATTATGTATCTGTGACACGTATTCTCTCTCAGTTGAAAACTATCTGGCTTTTTTGTTCAGGAAAGCAGCCTTTTAATAACAGAATACTCAGTTTCCTTTCCTACAGTTCAACAATTGCAAACTAATGTATAGTATAAGTCCCCTATAAATCATGTTCTCATTTATGCCGCCACATACTGTATTTTCCCCATTGCCTCACAATGAAAGCAGAGAGGATGTCTATTAAGCCTATTTGTTCATGTTAAGTAATTTCACACAGAAAATAGGAACTGACCAAGATATAAAACTGAGCTGGAAGATTCTTGGCCAGAAAGGGGGATGGGATAGCTACAATGCTGCAAAATCAGCTTATACCCAACAGTTTACATATATTTATAGTCCAAAACCACACATTTGACAGACACAGAAAAGACATCACATTGGTGCCTGAGCTTGAGGTAACTCATGCTCAAGACGGTGCAGTGGTAAGGGTCCTTTAAAGCAATTTCCTCAATAACAAATGCTAGTATGGATCCTTAAACTGAGAGGTGGAGATGCGATAATAGCCCAGTAGTATAACATATGCTTTCCTTGTACAGGCAGACAGAAACTGTGGAGAACCACTGCCAGTAGTGATCTTAGGTAGGTCAGGTGTCTGACTCCACATTAGTACAAGGCAATTTCATATATTCCTAATCCTGCACAGTTTTCAGTCTTGGAGACTTGCAGCATTGCACTTGGACTCAAATCAATGTTGTCTTTTAATGCCATCAAAGCAACCAATTCACTGGCTGGTGGTTTAGTTATTTCTTATCAAGGCATCTTCTGCATAAGATTACAGATAATGTGAAAGGTGAGATTTTAAAAAATATTTCTCTAATATTGCATTGATGGTGTTACAAGTGACATGCGGGGGAAGTGTGAAACAATAGGTACATTGCAACCCTCATCTTCTCCTTTGCCACAAGACCACCACGCCATCAGTGATACTCATAGAAATCATTGAGTAAAAACACTTGGGGAAAGTTTTATGCCAGACCTGCCTGCACAACTTGTTACCCATCAAAGCACATCAAATCAACCATGGAGAGCGAGTCACCAAGGGCACAGAATACCACCTGGTTTTGCAGGGTGCCTGGAACTGCAAAAAGAAGGCAGCTGTTAAGGAACGGGCAGGCCACAATATATTGCCAGTAGGCCAGGTTGGAGGCTGCAGATTATGCAGCATGTTGAATATAAACAGCTTCTCCGGAGCTGTATGTCATGTTGCATAATTAAGTGATTGTCTTAAGCAGGGTTAGATCCATGATTTGGGGAACCCCAGGCAAGAAGAAGAAGAAGAAGAAGAAGAAGAAGAAGAAGAAGAAGAAGAAGAAGAAGAGTTTGGATTTGATATCCCGCTTTATCACTACCCGAAAGAGTCTCAAAGCGGCTAACAATCTCCTTTTCCCTTCCTCCCCCACAACAAACACTCTGTGAGGTGAGTGGGTCTGAGAGACTTCAGAGAAGTGTGACTAGCCCAAGGTCACCCAGCAGCTGCATGTGGAGGAGCGGGGAAGCGAACCGGGTTCACCAGATTACAAGTCTACCGCTCTTAACCACTACACCACACTGGCTCTCATAATAGAAGCTATTAGCATGTAGAATTAACCAGTAGGAATGGAAGCGAGAGAGAGAGAGAAAGAGAAAACCAACCTGGAAGAAGTATCACCACAATCCTTGGGACATGCTTTCACTCCATGTGCAGGTAACTCCCATCTATAACATACACCTTGACCTTCCAAGTAAGAATATCATGCTTGGCTCAGGGAGCCTTTTACCAATGAAGACCTTACTGGGCTAGAAAAAGTACTGGTCAGCCAGAATCTGTGTGAAATATGATGCCTATGCTTGCACTTAATGCCAGAAAGGCATCTGTGATGTACTGTGGGTTAGTGACATGTTGACAAGCTGGAATTAGTTTGAACTAGAAGGGCTGTGAAGAATTGGCAGAACTTGAAAGGAACTGTAAGGGAAAAACTGTCCTGGCTGCCACTCAGACCACAACAGCGGGGCTCTTTCTTGACATCAAGGAAGCGATCTATACTGGTGCAGAGTAGAAAGCACATGCACAGCAACAGGTAGTAAGTCACAACAGCCTCAATGCTCAGGCACTCCCCATCTAATCCAGAGCACCCATATCTTGGGAGTGAGAAGTACCTGCCTCCTTCAGCCTCCATTTCCTGCTTGCAGACATGCACACACCCCATTTCACCTTCCTCTTCTTTCTCTGCCACTCCATGCCTGAGCCCAGCGATGCCTCAAGGCTCATGATAAAAAGGATGTGAGAGTGTTACGGAGGGTGTGATGGGGTAGTGGAACATTGCCACTGGATGGCCTGAGATTCAAGAAAAATGGTAAGTGAAATTAATACTGTGGCCTTTGTTTGATATTACAAGCTTCCACTTTCACACAAATGCATGTCTTATGTAAACAAACATAGCACTTAGATACGAGCCCATTTTGAAGGATGGTCACATTTTTCTTAAGGAAGTGCAAAATAGATACGCTCACCTTTTAAATGTGAATTGAATCAAATCTCTACCTGTTCCAACACCTATCACAAACTGCGACATTCAGTATCTACAAAGTGAATGGGGCTTCTTCCAAAGCTGTCACACTTCTAACTTTCAACATAATGCCACCCACATTTGACTGTAACAGTGCTAGACTGGACAAGACAATTGTGTCATACTACACTGTAAGATGCACATAACTCTGGTAAGTGTGATGTGGCCACACCTGCGGTTTTCCTTAAAGACATTTCCTCTGCAACCATTGTTATGTAATGGTTTAAAAACTATTTGGCTGTAATCATGCATTATTAGTATAGCCCTTCCTTAAATAAACCTTTAGCCCCTGTGGGACCGACAAAAACTAACTTTTTGGAAATCAAGAAACGCAAACTGCATTAAAAAATATTTGTTTTTAATTCCAAGATAGATTACATGTTTAAAATGTGCTTGACTCACCTATCGTTAGAAATACATTTTTGATTTATCTCTTTTTAAAAATGTTTACTAGCAACATTTATTTTTTTTAAAGGCCAGGAAATTGGCATTTATTGATTCTGAAGAGCTATGTACCTGAAAACTAGATAATCAGTTCTATTTTATTGAACTTTTCATCCTGAAAAATTCTAGTGTAAATGTAAAGAGAACATTACAATTTTTAAAAAATTATTGCCCGGAGCTCTTATCAATCACATTTTATGCACCTATCTTCTTTCCACAAAGAATATCATGTAGTTACAAGCTTAGAATTCTTCAAATGAGTTCAAGCTCTTCAAATGTATTTGTTGTTTTTATTTATTCTTATGTTAACTGGAATCTATTACATGAATGTTTAATATTTAACCATGTATCTTGCCTTCTTTCATCACAAGATTCAAGACATTACTGAAGTTTCACATCAATGAAACTTCTCTAGCAAAAATGGCACATAAATGCCAAATGTAAAGTTAAACCATGTTTGATGCTAGAAAATTACCGTGGCAAAATACAAATCTACAGTAAAATGAATACATATTAAAAAAGACTTACTAGCCAGCAAAATATGGCAACAATTTGAGTGCAAGCTCCTCAAAGCATGAAATTATTTATGCTTCTCTAGAGAGTGTGTTCTCACTGGATACTACTACAACTTGAACAGTAAATTTGAGCCAGTTCAGTCCCAGCCAAATCAAAATCCCAGTTAATGAGTTTGGGTTTAGCTTTAATAACTAGGTAAAATGCAGCGTTTAAGAACCAGATTAGCACTTAAATTATAGTGATCTTATAGCCGTGGCATTTTATCACACATTGTACGTATCCCTATCATTATTTTTTTCCTGTTCCATATGGTTTGGTCTCAGGTTTTCTATGGTGATCAAACTCTGTGTGCTAGGTCTATGGAAGGGGGAAAGAAGTAAAGCAAGCTCTTCAAGCATAAATGTCAAGCTGAGATTCCCATCTTCCTCTCTGCAGTTCTTATTCACCCATCCTCACCTTGAGTCACTCCTTCTCCACATCATCTCTGTCCACTTCCACTCCTTGTGAACATGTCTATAACCTGCAAGTAAATCTACAAATATATTGTCCAGAGTCTCATTAAAAACTATCTCATCTACAAAAGTGCCAACATAAAATCTGCATTGCTCATGAGCGACTAGATTGTGTCTGTGTGTTTTAATGACTTACTCACTCAGAATTTCTAATAAGTGTCAGTGAAATGATTACTGAGCAGTATCTCTGGATCATGCTCCACTTGACTCCATGTTAGCTGGCCTGTGGCTGGAGTATGTATTAGTAATATTCTACACAGCAAAAGTGTCCAATCTGAAGGTTAGGCTCTGGTTCAGAAACATGTACAGTGATCACTAACTTCTAGCACTCGTGAAAATTACTGCAGGGACTTCACAATAGTACACAAAGGCATTGCATTCATCTCCAAACCAGGCATATTATAGGAGGTGCCAGACTCTCCTTCCCCCACAAGGGATAAATTAACAAAAAATGTCAAAGTACTCATTACATTTTCATGTGGTATGGATTACATCAACTGCTGTACTGAACTAATTTAGTTAACATGAATTTGCTCATAACTTTGGTACAATAAGACACAGGTTCTGTGTAAAAAGTGTGCAGCTGAAACCAAGCCAGGTACTCTGATCTCATTCCATATATGACACACAGCTCTCTATCACTCTCACTTATTTATAATGTTAATTATTTTACCTTTCTTTGTAGAGATTGTGTGTGTGTGTGTGTGTGTGTGTGTGTGTGAGATATAAAGAATGAGACAGGAGTATGAGTCTTACTTTCAGTCTCAACCTGTCCCACCTGACATCATATAGGGTGTCAGGTGTAAGTAGATGTGGCTTGGCTGAAATGGACTTCCTAGTCAACTGAAGATTGTGGTAGCCTGAGGGTTCTCTCCACACCCCCCCCACACACCCCCGGTGCTCTATATGAGTAAAGGTGTCCCATATGCCAAAATGGGCCCAGGGTGGAAAATGAAATGAATTTGGGCATACCTGGACCTCTACCCAACGACAGGGGGACCAGTCAGCCGCTTTCTGTTTAGAGCACTCCTTCCAGCAGTTCCATCGATCCAAAATAAATATATGTGTATGTAATAATCACAGGAACAGGAGGTTTTAGAAAGTTTAATGTATATGTAAACATGTAATCAAGTGCAAATGCTGCCTACAACCATTTATTTCAGTGTACCACACATCTGAAATATATAGCCTATTAAAAATAATGCTGTAGGCTTCCACGCTTCCTGGTGCATTTGGATGCAGATCAAGTTTACACCCAAGTTATTCATCCAACAGAAGTGATACATATGAAGATTGCTTTAACACAAGTATCCCTGGTTGAAGAAGCATTTGAGAAGGGAGAAAGCAAGTGGCCCTTGTGAGTGTGGATGATGCAAGTATTACACCAATAGGCAGATGGTGCTCTGCTGCCTTTAAAAACTACTACTGCCTTTGAATTAGTTCAGTGGAGAGGTATTGCTGTTTGTTACCTATCTGATGTTTATTGCTTTTTCCTTCTTGGCAGGTTTGCCTCGCTCGATTTGGATACACATCTGTGGTCATTCTACCCTATTCTGGGCACAATGGAGGGCAAGTTGCTCCAGTGTGGGACCATAGCTGCAAATGAGTAGATGGGCATCTCTTCACTGGGTGGGCAAAAGTGGCATGATGTGAGTTGTTGTCTACCCTTTGCTAGTTGCTTTCCACACTAGTGTCCAACATCTTGCTTTTACACCTTAAGGAGAATGATTTGGTTCAGCAGATTGAATTGTCCTTGAGCCACACTATTCAGCAGGATTTGGAATGGGTGAGAGCTTGGGTGCCTCAGCTCTTGGCTGTGATTCCAGGAACACCTGCTCCCTGTCCTGCAGGTTTTTTCCCACCTGGCCTGTGAAGATGGGGCCCTGAGTGACTCCAGCTACTTTAAAAAAAAAAAAAAATCACTGTAAATTATCTATGGTCATACTACCCACAGCCTCCAAAATATAAATCAACAAGAGAAGCTTGACATCTATAGCTGAAAATCAAAGTCAAAAACTATCTGTTGGGATAATGTGTCCTCATATAATGCCCTTCTCCTGTGTTATTTGTGTTGCTAACTATAGCTCTTGCATATATAATCCCATTATACTTTTCTAAATCAGCGTTTTGAGAAATGGTTTTGAACCATTAATATATTTTCCTGGTTAAAATTCTTTGAGATGTTCTTAACAAGAGTCTTAGATAATGAATTTGGGCAAACTCTGGAACAGTCTTTACAGTATTATCATTCTCATTAATTTTCAGAACTACCCACTGTGTTGAGATGATTGTCATGGGCCTAAGACTTCAATTTGGCTAAATATTTTTGCATATATTTCAACATATAAGTAACTAACTAACAGATGTTTAAATATCAAGTAGGCACCCTGGAAATGGTTAAATATTTACTATAATGCTATAATTTATTTTGCTGAACTCATCTTCACCTCACTTTTTCTGCCTTTAAAACATTCCTTTACTGTGCTCATCAACAGTAGACAAAAAGCTTTCATACGATGACAAAACATACTGGATTTAGTAAATACAGCTGTGTTAAAATCTATATATATAAAGATTCTAGAAATATGGAACATACCACAAATAAAAAATAAAAACAAATGGAAATGCTTAATGCACAGCAGTTATATAAACTTCAGACTACATAAAATATTTCTAATTATTTGCATAAGATCTTTCAAACTCATGATTTCTTAAGGCTAGATGTTTGTTTTCTCTTAGACATACAACCATTTCTAAAATTATTAGAAGCTGCAGTACTCAAAATAATATTACTTTTGAAAGTTAACACTGACAATATGCACAATCCCACTTTAGTTCTACTTTTAAAAAATGCCTTTTTGTTATCTTTGAGGACTGCTTGTTTCCAATTGTTTCCTCCTTTAGCATCCTCATATCAGAGCAATAAGTATTTCATTACTGGTTTATCTGTCCAGAGGCTTGAGAAGCAGTAACAATTAACCCTCCCTTCACAGTGATTGATACAGGCTTTGCTTTCAATTTGTTCCACTACACAGATCATGAAATTCAGAATGCGATCATCCTTATTGACCTGTACCTTCAAACACATTGCTACAATGAGATGAAAGTAATTATTTAAAAAAGGAACACAGAACTATTCAATGCTAAAACAAGGCCTTCAAAAATCTTCTCTGATGACAGTCTAAGAAACTGGCAATATCAGAAATGAAATCTAAAGATGGATCTCTTTCTCAGTCTAGCAGTACTCACATTGGATGAAAGAATACTTTATTATCACCATCACTCAGCAATCTAACTCCTCCACCAACAAGGTACCAAGTGGACTGCAGGAAGATGGGAACGCCTGTGCAGAGCAGTTACTTAATACAAATCTTTCCTATTCCAACATAACGTCTTGGAACGTATCCAACATAACATGGGAACGCCTGTACAGAACAGTTACTTAATACAAATCTTTCCTATTCCAACATAATGTCTTGATCCAAACACATGGTCCTAATCCACAGAATGACTTCCATTTAAATTAAGCTTATGTGCAACTGACTTTCTCTGGGTGGGGGCCATTCAACCCAACCTGTATGTTAAAACACACCCTTTCCTTTTCCATTTACTAGAAAGCTCTACAGCAGGAAGTGAAAGGGTGACATGGAACGTATGCTGTCATTGCTCTTATATTCCACCTTCCCTCAAGACACTGTACATAGTTACCCCCATCACTTTTATCTTCACAACAGCCCTTTGAGGTGGTTAGGCTAAGAGATAGTGACTGACCCAAGGTCACCCACTGAGCTTCAAAGCTGACTACCTGGCTACCACAACATTGCTCTTCCCCGGTTGGAAATGGGGGGTGGGGGGGCAAGTGCAGCAACAAGTCGTCAGTGACTACGTGCTCTGCAAAACCACCCACCCCAAACCCACCTGCTTAAGGGGAGGAATCCCAACCTCCCTCCTCCTGCTGCTGCTTTCTTGCTTGTTCACAAACCCCTTTCTAATTGGGGCCAATTATACCTCGTCCCTCCATTAAGGGTTTGAGGTGACTTGCAAGAAAAGTTAAGATTAATGTGTAATTTTATACTGAAGGGTGTGAAGAACATATCCATACCTCACTAGTAAGCACAGAACTTGTATACAGAAGGTCCCATGTTAGAATGATCCAGTAAGAAGGATCATAGCAGACGTGGAAGATCTCTTTGCCTGAGAAACTGAAGAGCCCCTGCGCATCCAAGTAGATTGAGGTACACAGGCAAATAGGCCGGAATTGAGTACAAGGCAGCCACCCAAGACTGCAATCCTAAGCAGAATTACTCAGTAAATATACTGAGTTCAGTGAGATTTACTTCTGCGTAAACAATCTTGGGATTGCACCACATGGACTGAAAAGCAATGGCTTTTACATACTCAAATTCTAATCCAGGGAATGTTGCTCATGCAAAAATAAAAATGACTAGGAAATATAATTTTAAAAATTTTGTAAAATGTCACGTTTTGTAAAATAGCTAGGACGCTTTGTTTAATATAAGGATTAATGTGAAAGAAGCTAGAGCTGAAAATGGCATAGTAGAATGATTACTCTTTGAAGGCCCTGAATCACAAAAAAGTGATGAAGATGAACCAATACTGCATGGATTAGCAATGAATTATTTTGAACTAGAATCATGGACAAGCACAAAGGGGAGGTAAAAACTAGCCATTACTCAGAAGATGATCTACAGATAAAGGGGGGGGGGGAAGAGTTAAAATGTGAAAAAATGTAAAGTAAGCTAGTACTGGAGTATTGTTACACCTTAAGCAACATTCTATTTATGTTTTTTGTGTATTGTACACTACGAGGCATTCACACATTATAATCCGCAAGTGCCTGGGTGACAGTAGGGTTAAATCAGGCAGCTTCTATGTAAACCAGCATAAAACAACAACACAACATTAGATGTCAAAGGAAGTCTTTGTAGGCTTAAAATCATAACAAAGGGAGTTCTGTTAATAGACTTAACTTTATAAGAAACCACATTGTCAATAGTTTTAATTTTTATAATTCCACTAACTCCCATTGGAGGGGGAAAAAGAGCTACTACCAAATTAGTATAGAAATTATTATTTTTTTCTTTAACTCAGGGGATGGGAGGTTAAAACTAATTGTAAGGGGATGGGAAAAAGGAAAGTAAGAAAGAGCTATTCACAGAAATTCCTGAGATTCTTATGAACAGACTGTTTAAATGAAGAGCACTTTAATCAGTAGAGGAATCCTCACGTTCCTAATGTCTTGCTGTGCATTCTGCAGGTTAGAGTAGCAGCTGGAAGAGGTCATATATCTTTTGTGAGCATCCCAAAAAGGCTCACTGCCAGACTGTTAAATTATGAATAAGCAATGAACAAAAGAATGCAGATACGGTACTGACAAGATAATCCAAGCAAATTTATCTATGACAAATTTCACAGGATTAACAAATTACATTTACACAGAACAATAAAAATCTGCAAAAAAAAAAAGGAAAAAGAAAAGAAAAAAAGATGAGCCTACTTTCCCTTAACATCAGGAAAGAAAGAAAAAAATCCAAAAGTGATTTCACAGCAGGTATTTAAATTATAACATTACCTAAAAAAATAAAGACATGTGCAGCACATTCGTATGTATATTTACATGGAAATAAGTCCAACTGTGTTTAATGGAACCTAGTATGGGGAAGCTATTTTTTCTCTTAAACAGATTGTAACAAATAAAGTGCACAGAATGCTTCAATGCTTCATCAGATAAAGTTTATCTATCTATTATTTGTTTCATACTGTATAACACTTAAATTATTAGTGTTCCTCATAACTACAATTAAGTTAGAAGCGCCAACAGCATTGTATGGCAAAAAAGAGAAAAACCAGAACTGTTACTTTATTGTCTCTTATTTAGTCTGTCAGGACAATCAACGTTAAACAGGAAAGCTTTAGCTATGACAAAATAAATTCTAGCTGCCTTTCCCAGAAGTAAAAAATAATAATACTTTCTTAAGGCTACCAAATACAGAATACAAATTAGAGAAGCATCTTAGTCATTTCAATTTCTTTTCATAGATTGCCACACTGGATTTGTTAAAAGTTACTGCAAACACTACTTGCAATGAATTGTTAACTGTCGCCTTGATCCTGAAAAGTTTGCCTTGCTGGAAACGGATGCAATAATGCAAGGATCAGCAATTACTAACTATCAGGTGTTCTGGGAAATATGTTCACCCCACTTCAGTTGTAGATGTTTGCATGGTTGCTTATGACTGATTACACCAGATGTAGAGGCACATTCAGATGTGTATTCAGTTGAAAGTACTGAAGTGAAGACAAGACCACATCAGCATTTAGGTATGGATCTAGATAAATATCTAATTTATTACCATGATTCTTGATCTAAGAAACGATACAGTACAGTACAGATCTTCTAATCTTGAGCATGGGGAGGAATATATAATATAATACACACACAACATTGAACAATAAAGTATCTCTCTAGTCCATAATTCTGTTGCAATCAATGGTCATGCATATGCTTCCAGGATATTAAGGCAACAGGAACTCCAGTTGTACAGTATGACCATAGCAGCTAGAATACAAAGGTATACTCAGATTATGGTTGCAACTAGCTACAATTAAGCACCAAGAAGTCTTCATGTTAATTGGATTCCACCTTAACTGGTATCTTGTCTTTAAAACTTGTATACCATTATTCCATCATACAAATGCAGAATTCAAGCCAGAATATGACAACCTGGATTCTAAATAGATTAACCAATTCCTGCAACAGAGTTTGGGCACTGAAACCCACTGCAATTAGTGGACTTACATGAAGTTAGATCTGTGTTTGATTTTGGCTATTATGTGGAAGTAATTTTCATTTATATCAATAGGACATACTTCTGTGGTCTGTGTGTATATATACAGTACACAAGTATTTTGATTCAGAAGGGTTGCCACTTAAGGAGAGCCCCGCATAAAAGCAGTCTATGAAACTGGCACTCGTTATTTTGAGGGATGGTGAGCACACAGATCAAATATGGCTCCAATGCTCGGGGGCTGGCAAGGTGGAGCAATTCCAATTCCCCCACCACACAGAAAATTGGGAAGATCTGCTTTTAAACTCTGAGTATTCGACCAGAACAATTTTTAAGCGCCTGGGAAAAGCAAAGTTAAATCAGACAGCTTATGTTAGTGCTTAATTTTTTTATCTCTAATGTGTCATTTATTTCTAGCGGGATTTCAGCATAGCTTGTTTTCTCTGCATTGTGCATATCACACAAACTCCCTGGCTCTCATTCATACACAATGGGTTCACTGAAACCAACAGTTCTTACTTTAGTAATGACAAGCCCCACTGATTTCAAAAGATCTGCTTTAAGTATAACTGAGTCTCGATCCAACGAAGTTTCTGCAATCCTGAATAGCATTTCCTTACAGTAAATAACTGGTGCACTGAGTGCCATATGTACATCTGAACCCCCATGGAACTCAGATTACAGCAATCCACTTTAAATTACAGAATTTATCAACTATCCCCTCCCCTACTGATTTATATACTGGTATAAACTAAAACTACTTGCTTTTATTTCAAATATTTTCTCTTTACAAGAGTATACATGTTCTTGCCTATTCAGTTTTTAAAATAATATCTTTAAAATATATATTAATGTAAAAATCTACCGTATTTACTTAAGTCTAATGCGCCATCGAATCTAATGTGCACCTTAATTTTTGCAACATAATTTGGCCAAAAAAGGTGAGCATTAGATTCAAGTAAATACAGTAATAAAAATAATCCTCTTCCGCACAAGTAAATGTTGCTTACATAGCAAACATGTTTCTTACAAAGTAACCATGAAACATTATGGTTATTAAAGTGTACATCCAGTCAACTAAAATGCTTTTAATATAAACTTTGCATCTTCAAATAATAGCATTTGAATGCAATTATTTCATCTATGCTGCCAAAATGTAGGGTAGGAAACAAAGTGATTGGGTGTCATACCAGAAACATATGCTTTGCTAAATATAAAAGACAGTGGGAAAAAATATGAATGAATGCAAATATATTGACATTCACATTATTTTGGCAGGTTTATGATCCTCTCTGTTTCCTACAAACAAAGCATTAATTCATTAATACCAGTTTTCAGAATCTCTTTGTGAACCTGTAGTTTATACAGAACTGAAGCATAGCAGCCAATTCTGTATCCAGTGATACTTTTCACAAATAGGATCAGCCACTTTGTGCCATTATGAAGGTTAAGGGATAAACAACACACTCTACAAAAGTCCTTTTTTTATCCCACAGCCAATATTGTAAACATTCAGTCGTTCAGCCCTTTCCACTGACCTCCACCTTGACCTATAAAGACTATTACCTACAAGTGGTTGAGTATTTTGTGTTTCTCTACAATGCTGCAAGCCTATTCTTTCCTTGGGGAAAAAAGACTTTTATTCCAAAACTTAGCAAATTATACAGTTATGTTGAAATGGCATTCAAACTTAAAAGGGTAATTCTACAACAAACTGTATCATTTAAGCTAGTGCACCAGAAACGTGAACTTTAATCCAAGTGAGATTCAAAAGCTTAAGCGGCATGAATAGACAAGGGTGTGAAATGAAGCAATGAAAACCTCTGGTTTATATAAAGTACAATGTCAATGTTGCGTTCTCGTTCTCAAGCATATATTAACCATTACCAGCAATTTGAATGACAAATCTATACTTTTCAATTTACACAAATGCACAATTCCACAAAAGCCACAATTTTATCAAGTTGGGGGAGCCTCCAATCCTCTGTTTAAGTCTTCCTTTCCTTGTTGAGAAACTGAACAGTGTTTATTAAGTTGTTGCAGCAGAATACAGGCTTCCCAGCACAAGCTAGTGTATCTGATGTGATTATTAGCTCTCCTGCTCTCAAGTAGAGGACCTAATATATCTCCAGATCCCTTGCCCAGCATTGCAGAATTAGCCACCGGTTGGAACATGACAGAGAAGAGACTGTCTCTTCTCTAGATGAAAAACCTTGCAGGCCTCTATATAAAGCATTAGTAAACTGACCGGACTCTATAATCCTGCCAAGTGCTAAAGAGATTTTTTAAAAATAAAATAAACCTTAGGGCAGATTATTCACAATACATGAAATATATACTCCAAATAGTGGACAACAGTTTATTTTCTTCAGGATTTTGAAACTATAAAGGCAACCTAACCTTCTACTGATATGATTGTGATTTATTTATTTTTTCATGTATAGGGACCTACCAGCCCCACAAATAAGTTCACATAATCACTGACCTCCAAAAATATTAGTCACTTGCTATGGATACATATGCAGATTTTTAAAGCACCGGGGGGGGGGGGGGTGTTAGGAAAACTCATTGGTTAAAAATACAGGTTACTAAAACCAAGCTGTTCCACAATTTACATTTTTTTAAATTGAAAAGAATCACAAAGATAGATAGATAGATAGATAGATGATAGACAGATAGATATCAAGCCCAGCAATGCATATGAGTGTTTCACTTATCATTCCCCTTTACTGTTTCTAACTGATTAAATATAAATCATGGTTTTTTTCCAAATTTGCTCCTATTTACAGCAAAACTATTTGGGAATTTTCAGGTAAGTATCTACATCTCTCCTCTCATCCTTTAATTTGACAAGGTTTAATTGTGAGGCCTCAGTGTCTGAAAAGGGGATTCAAGCAAGAGATGGTTTCTGAGGAATAGCAATTTGAATTTTCCCATACCACGAAATAGTACAGTCTGACACAGCCCTCTAACACCATATAGAAACAATTAATTCATAAGGGAGCTGCTGCAAATGTGATCAGCTATTTTATTTATTAAAATATATATGAATTGCTTTTTTGCCCACAAGGCCCTCTTAAGTGAAATACAAGATAACAAAATATAAGGCAGCAATTTAAATTTAACAAACCATTATTAAAACAAAAGCAGAAAGCAGAAATTAAAACCCATCAAAAGCCATGTAAAACAATTTTTAGCTGGGGCCAGCATGACCTTCCTATGGTGGAAGTTCCACAACATGGGTGCTACCACAAAAAAGGCCCTACCTAGTCTCTAGTGGGAAATACAGTAAGATTTCTGATAAAGATCAAAAGCACTGATTAGACTCACATGAGAGGAGGGACTTCAGACATCCTTCTCCCATAATGTTTAGAGCTTTGTTCAAATGGGCACAATTCAGATAACATTAGGGTGGCACCATGGTAAGCCTCTCGTTGGTGCCATGCACTTTATTTTCATAAAAGCCAACAAATGGGAAAAAGCAGAAGGTAAGTATTTTATTTATGCTGAATAAGCGTGGACCCAGTCTGTGTGCTGTATATTTTTGTTGAAACCTCAATTTGATTACGGTGAAGTTCACCTTCTGCGTAAATGTATGCATGCCTGTAGCCAATATATATATTTCCCTACCCCTAGCTGCATATGAACTGGGTATTATGATATTCATACACAATGCATACAACTACATTTTGGGTTGGGAGGATAAAATGAGACTGTGGTGATGCTACCTTGAGCACCCTAGGAGAAAAGGCAGGATTTACATATGATTAGCTGTATTTTGATTTATTTAGTCTCAGATTTGTATACTATATTACTGAAGAAATGTATATTATATCTAGAGGGTGGGAAATGTAAATAGTAGGTCACATGGTAACAAAATGCAAAAAATATAGTGTGTTAAAATTTTAATTGTATATAAAATAAACACAGGGACTTCACAGCAGCTGTAATTGATAACACAACACAAATGTCCTAGCTAAGTGAATGAACACCAGCAGTTGGATAAAAGCCCAGTATCTCAATTCAATCCAGAGGTGATATAACTGAACTTCTTGCTAAGTTGTAATTCAGCAATTTCACACAGTAATACCTCTTCAAGGTTTCGTTCTTCAAGAACAACCACTTTAAGATCAGCAATTACAGGTCCTGGGAAATGTTCCCCTGCTGGGGGTTTCAGTTGAATCCAAACAGTACCAGGTCTAATTGTTTTCTGTTGAAGAGGCATAGCAGTGAACAGAGAAAATGGTACAAGTAGATTCCCCTGTCCTATGTCATGTCACTAACTGGGGACAATTAGTACTCCACCTTCCTACAAGGAATATTAACTTTCCAGTAAGCATCCATTAAATTTGATCAAAATATCCCTCATCTTGGCTAGTATCTTAACTTCTCTCCCTCACGACCAGGTACTTTCTCATTTAAGCAAATCAATTAATTTTCTGTATATTTATTTCAGTTTGATTTATAATGATTTGTAATGATTTTCAGCCCTAAAATGTGCCCCCAAAACTGTTTACATAAGAAAGCAAAACCATGCAATTCACCGTTATTTAACAACGAAACCTTCTAATCAAAACAGAGTTAAAACCTTCCATCATATATTTAAAAACCACATAAAACCTAGTCTTCATGTTATTAGTGGCTGCCAGATTAGTTATTGCCCATTATTGCAAGTCTCCTGACACTTTACCATTTGAGGCATGGCTCTCCAATGTCTGGAGCATCACTTTGTTGGAACGCTTGACCAGACACAGTGGTCTGGGGAGAGGCTAAATCTGACAATTTTGATGCAGATTGGTTTCCCTTCCTTGAAGATATTAACAGGGAGGGATCTTCCCATATCCCTTTGGCTTCTCATTCTTCATTAAGGTTGGGCTATTTAAATAGCACCTGATATTCAGTGAAGTATGATTGCAATTTGGTATACCGGTTTGCTGTTGTTATTTCAGTCTGCAACACTGTATTACTTTGTTATTGGCTGCTTGCTTTTTTCGGTGTCTGCATGTTTTTGTATGTCACAAAAATTCAATGAAAAGTTGGAATGCATATATTAAAAACCTATAAAATCCACATGGAAAAAGAACACTTCTGCTGCCTACCTAAGTGTCATTAGGGACGGAACTAGTCTCACCTTTGGGGGTGAGAATTCCACAATCAGGGAGCTGCCCCCACACCCACCTTGCATATCTATGGTTGGTGAGACTTATAATGTGCAGTTTCCATTCAAGCGCACATTTTGGCGCCAAGCCCAGTGAGGCTGAAAGGGGAGCTGCTGGGCGTCCCACCCATGGTTGCAGGGGGAAAGAAAATGGAGCTTTGGACCAAGCCACGGCTATGCTATTTAATAAACGCCACTTCCCTTATGCCCCAGGTAAGCAGAGATTATTTTCTGCCCTGTGCAGACAGAATTCAGTTGATCCAGACCACAAGCAGGCCTCTTCTGTCTAATACTGTAATGTGCCCTAAACAGGAATGTGAGAGTTCTGTTTTTAATGACTGTTACTTTGTGAATACTTTGTGTATTTGTTTTAATCACTGATGTAACTGCATTGCTTATCTTTTGTTATACATTGCCCTGGACTCTGTTCAAGGGAGGATGAGTCATAAACAAAATAAATGATGATGATGATAATAATAATAATAATAATATGATAAGAACAAAACAAACTTAAATCATTCTTTCTATTTAAAAAAAAAGGTGAAGAATCCTGAAGTAGCTCTAAAGAACTCTGGGTGCCTCTGATCATCGGTTAGATCAAGTAAAATAAGGAATTTATTCACGCAGTATCATAGAAGTTTTGCTCTATGCAAAAATGGAACAAATGTGAACTTTCATAAGAAAATTAAATCTCTTCCTTTAAATGAACCAGCACTCCATCTTTTTTTAAAAGTTCCGTTACAAATTTGAGAGTTTAAATGCATACACAATGGCTGCAGCAAACAAGAATTTTGAAATCAACCTTGTGAAAGAAGTAAAATATAGGAAGATAAGAACAAAAATGTGATATATGTAAACAGTTTATTCCTACCAAACGTGTGCACTCAATTAATTCTGGCTTTTCTTTAACGACAACAGAGCTTAAATGTATAGTCCCAGCAAGAGGGCCTATATTTTTCATGTTTAAAAGAAGACGCTATTCCCAGTATAGTGTATATTTCAGTGTAATACACAACCATATCATAAATTATTAATGAATACTTTCACTCAAAGTCCTGTTAAAATAAAGGGCACAGGAGAACTATTCATTCAAAAGCACTTTATATATTGTGAAACTACTGATCATACTGGTCACAAAACAATGTTGCAGTCACATCTGATACAGCAGCTTTCATATCCATACGGTGTTATCCTCCTGCAAATTTATATGGTATTACAACAAATTATGATTACCCTATCAAGGTCTCTAGGCATCAATAGTTCAAGCATCTCATTCTAACTATAAGCAATCTATATCAAAGCAAAAGGTGTTACAAAATATCCTATTCTATTCAGGTTGAACAACATAGAAACATTTCATTTTAATTATCAGTTTTAAGCCCTTATCAACTATAAAGTATCCAGCTGTATTTTGCAAATACTTAAGAAAAGTACTGATGAGAGCTACTGAATTTGTTGCTATTTAGTTCCAAGGGAATGGGTTATAAGACAGCAACTTGTGGTATAATATTCAGATTGATTGACCATAGGCGAAAGTCTCATGTGTTATCATACATGCAAAATATTCCACTAGAGCACCTCATGCTTATCCCCTCCTCCACACCTGAAATTAGATGGATATAATCAAAACGGCTCCTAACCAACACTAACATCAAAAAACTTTCCATTATGCAATGGACAATTTTCTTATATCAATGTTGGCTAAAACGAAGTCTAAACGTTAACTAACAGGTGAAAAGTAATTTCTAATTATTGTGCATCTAGCAGTTCACAGTCTACTAATAAAATGGCTCCATCACATACAGAATTTTACCAAAATTACTGTGAAGGATATGAAATTCCAGGGCAAATTAAAATATTTCAGGATATAGACTTTCCTACATGCAAACTACCAGTTTTAAAAACTACATAGGGCATAATAGTTTTACAATTGTACTTTTCTAATAAAACATTGACAGTATTTTTATTTGCTTAACAAAATGTATATATAGCTCAATTGCAGCAAAACCTCTAAGCATTTTATAAAACAATAGGTTACACTTAAAGCAGATGGATGGAAGCAGTGGCAAAACGATATTCCAGCAATCCCTATGTTTGAAGTGGCTCTGCTTTATAATTTAAAAATGACGCAGAACACCAAATTCTTAAAAGGTAAAAGTATTATTATAGCAACCTAGCAAGAAACTTCAAAGGAAGTTTAACTTGCTCACCATCTCACACCATGATGCCATGAAATAGCTTAGGATCTAGCATGCAACTTGCCCATAGGGAATTTTTATTTCCCGGGTGGGATGCTAACTACTATATTCCAATATGTCCTGAAATTTCTGTATCAAGATTTAAAAACAACAACCACATGCTATATAGCTGTAACTTTTTTTGTTATAGAATCCTGGGATATGAAAAATACAGACAAAAACCTGTATGATTAAATCTCATTAGCTGCTAAAATTACATACTATATGTTGATCAATGCTCATACAAATAGTATGTGAACCCAAGTATGAATGCAGTAAACAAAATATATAGGCAGCATGTTTCAAAATGTGCAACTGCTAATCTATAAATCAGGAATCAGATATATTGTGGCAATGTGGGAGGTTCTATTTAATAAAGGTCATTATAACTCCTAGCTCTAGAGCTATACGATCTAATATCCTCTCTGGTACCTCTATGATATGCCCATGCATTACTGTTCTTGTTGACAGTCTGTTGCCTTGGAAATATTTCATTATTTCAGTTTTTCCATTTGTAGACCCTTGGCCTTGTGATATGAAGGCCACCCTATTTCATATTTTCGATTATCATTTAAGCAATCTTCTGGAGCTATTTATATAAAAGCAAGTGTTAGACAATGCATATCATCATTTATCACTGCTGTGTTTAAGCATATACTCTAGCAAGAAATATAAAAAAATGAAGGGAGCTTTTTTTTAGTCTTTACTTTACAGCATAACACAGTGATATGCTTTACAAATCACTGTTGGCATATCACATGCATTACAATTGTGTGAATTTAACATCCTTGGATATTTCCACAGAGCTGGATAATCCTAGGTTCTTTTGAACCATTTTCTGCCTATAAGACTGTAGAAGTAAATGCAACAAGTTCAATAACTTTTTCTCAAATAATGACCAAAAATGTTGAAAATTATCCATAGTTGCTAAATAACAAAGAATTCTAGTCTTTGTTTTTTTAAAAAAAAAAATCTGTAGCTCACCAATTATAATATTCTGATATTTGTGAATATTGGACTTTTGCATAATGAATTCATTTTTAATATCTTAGCAGCAGAGTCCTAACCACACTTATGAGTAAACCCTACTGATTGTCAAGGGACTTACTTCCAAGCAAGTGTGCATTAAACTGAGGCTTACCCTACAGTTCTGTACACAGAGACCTCCTTATTTCAGTGGCGTGAGTAGCCCAATTCTATTTGTGTAAGTAGCACTATCTCCAGTGGAGCTTCCAGTTAAGCGTGGATTGATAAAACTGCAGCAGCGATGCATATAACAATGTGCAGGATGAGGCCGTACAGTTTCAGAGAAACTGGACTTAAGCTTCTGAATGCAAAACCCAAGTAAAGTATGGACTGTGTACTAAGAAAATAGTATGCATTTGCTTAATTAAAAACAAATGCATTTTAAACTTATCTTACATTAAGAGCCAATAGCCTGACATATCATATCTTAAGCAGAGCCTCTCCCCCCACTGCAAAGAAACAACTCAGGTTCCCTTAAATCCTAAAATAGCTGGAACGCCGTACACAGTGACAACAAGTTAAGCCTCAAGGCATAAAACAATGTTGTGGACACTAGGCCAAGCTTTGGGTTACTGGCGTTTCATGCATGTAGGCTACTTCCCTTGCTGAAATTATTACTCCTCCCACTCCCTACAGGATATAACTACTCTGATCCAACCTTTAAGATGACAGCATCAGAGCTGAACAAGAATATGCTATTAAAGGGCATTAAATTAAATACAGTATATCCTCCTACAACTTCAATCAGAATTTCAGACCAAGTGTTATTTAGTACAGCTCTCAAGTGGAGCAGAATAACAAATCGCACACTTTGATTTACCTTCTCCGAATGCCAAATGGAGACAGGTGATAAAGAAAGCACTCATGCACAGGCTATGAAGTTTCCCCTAGAAATTAATTCTATCTTCAAGATTCCTATCTTGAAAAAAATCCCAAAATGGCACACAAATATGCCTCTGCTGGAGAGATTACTGAAGCTGTCCCGGCAAATACACTTCTTACTAATATAGTACTAGGCTCATAAAGGGGGGGGGGGAGACAGGACTCTCTGGTGAGGGGGGTGCTTGAAAGGATGACAGCATATATTGGTATTTATGTGTTGGCTTTCCTCCCCTCTCAAATGTACAACTCTATGTGCAGGAAACCAGCATGCTGCTAAAGACATTATTAGTAATACACAAATGCTTTTACAGTCACTGGAGGGAAAACACAGAATTTTCATAGCTAAAGAGAAGTAAAGGGACGTTAAACCTCTGATTTCCATAAATTTGAACAAGATGATGTATTTCCATCATGAGCATATCCAAATATAGCTTGAGGTACAAGATGCAACAGCTTATACTATAAACAAAGCACTAAGTACAGAATGAACAAAAGCAGAATGTTTGTATTTAAACCTATTTAGAAAATAATATGAAATCGGCTCAATTCCAAGCACTAGCTCAGCTGATACAGATGGCACCCTCAAATACCCATTTTAATCCAAGGAGCGGACATATTTACATTTATACTCTCCCGATCAGTACACATTTTTAAAGCCAAATGGTACATTGTATCAGCATAAAGCAACAACTACAATTCTTCACATTCACCTGATCAATCATTATGCACCCCATAATATCTTTAGACATTTTTAAAAGCAACTCAGGGGGCGGTTTTCATTTTATATCTCAAATGGGAACCTTCCTCAGCAAGCAGAACTGGAAAATCAAAGGGAGCAAAAGAGGAAACCAATATGTACTATGGTCTCCATTTGGTCATATAGGATTCAAACGATGCTCTGGAGATTTTTCAAAGCATTTTGCAGTAACATCAGGTGAACTTGTAAACTTTGCAATATGTTGCTTAGTGGAGGAGGTACCCTGGAAGTTGTCCTTCCTTGCGGTGCAGTGGTGGGTGCTATCATGCCACAACTATTCTGCTCTGAGTAACCAAGCCTCTCAGTACCCATGGCAACCTCTATGCCATTCCCAATTGTCCTCTCTGGATTCCCCGCATCAGCACCCCTCCACTTTCCCTTGTGCAGGAATTGTTCTGCATAAAGAGAAGTGATGAGTCTCAACCCTGCCTGGAATTCACACCTTATGCTCCAGGAGCCCTGTCCCTGTTTCTAGGAAGACTGGTTGTTCTTACCCAAAACGTGCTCTGCACATGCTCAGAAACAACAGACTCAAGGCTAAAACTTTATGAGCTCGGACAAAACCTATCAGCATGCTCTTGCAGAAAGGTCATGGGTGGCTCGCCCTGAAAGCTCACCTGCTTTCAAAGGTCTTTCATACCTCAATTAGCCCACTCATTCATTGTTTCCAGTGGCTCAGCCACACGTACCCATTACTTTCCAAACGGGGCTGCCCCACGTGCCCACTCATTTTCAATGGGCCGGGAATTCCCTTGTCCATCGAGAGGGAGCCCTTCTCTAAAGACACACTTTACTTGGAGACTCGGATGACAGCTGCGCAGACATGTCACCGACAATACGCGGAGCCGACCAGCAACGGCGGTAAAAGTATATGGGAAGAAGCGGAAAGGGGGGAAGAGAGCGCGCGACGCAAACAGGAGTGTGGAGACTTGCAAAGGCGAGCCCACTTCTAGCCTCGGCCGCCACAGCAAACTCTACCAGAGCATCTCCCCTGACCGCGCATTAGAGCAAACAAGTTCGACAGACTAAATGCCAACCTCGGGCTGCTTCCCCGCCCCGCCACCCCACAAAAAAAAAAAACAAAAAACCGCGGGAGGAGAGAGAAGGGCTAAGCGGAATTGTCTCCAGGCGCCTCCGACTAAAGTTGCCCCAGCAGTTGCGAAGAAGAGCCCGGCCAGTTCCGTTTCGGCCTAGCCGCACCAGCCCAGCCGGCCCTTCGACGAGGCAACGCTGGGCCTGGCGAAAGCTCCCCGCCTCTCCCCCTTCCGCCCCGCCGCCGCCTCCTCCTCCTCCTTGCCGAGACCATCCAGCCGAAAAGTTGCCTCCCGGGAATTCCGCCTCACTCCCCCTTCCTTCCTTCCCTCCCTCCCTCCCGCCAAACACCGACTCCTGCAATGTGCGGGGAGGCGCAGGATCGCTGCTGCTGCTGCTGCCAGACTAGCCAAGTGTGCTGCTGTGTCTGTGTGAGGAGCAGCAGCAGCAGCAGACAAATATGCATGCACCAAGAGGAACTCCCGAGCAGCGCGAGCGGGGCTTTGCAGGCTGAGGAGAGCCGCCGCCGCCGCCTGCCTGCCTCTCCTCTCCTCCTCCTCCTCCACCGCCAACCCCCTCCCTCCGCTTCTCCTTTTCCCGGGCATGGAAGCCGACCAAACCAGACCCGAGGCTGCAAGCGGCGGCGGCGGCGGCGCCCCAGACGCAGGCAGGCGCTGCCGCCTCAGGTTCAATACAGAGAAAGTGTTACCGTTCTCGCCTGGAAGGATCCTGCTGAAAGCTTGGCTTGGTGGGCGCCATCTTCCTGGGCTTTTTTTTTTCCTTTCCTTTCCCCCTCTCTCCCCTTTCCTCTCTCTCTCTCTCTCTCCCTTACTTTTCCCCCTCCTGGTGTGTGGTGTTGTGTCTAGCAGGAGCGGCGGCGGCGGCGGCGGCAATGGCCCTGCTCAGGCAGGCAGGCTGAGGAAAAGTACGGAGGCCAATGCATTGCGGGCTCCCGCTCCCCGGCGCAGCGGTCCTGGCGCAGGTTGTTGCTTCGCTGCTCGGCTCGCTCGCTAGCGCCGCTGGGGCCCGGGCCGCCGCCGTCCAGAAGCCGACGAGCCTCCGAGAGAGCCCAGGCTCCGCCGCCTCCGAAGGCATGTCAGGCACGGCGACGAGCGGCCGGCCGCGGCGGGCGGAGAAAGGCGCGCAGCCCCGGCGGGCACCCCGGCCGCTGGCATCGCCCGGCAGGTGTGGGGGAGAGCGAGAGAGAGAGAGCCCGCGGGACCGGCTCAAGCGCGGGGCCAGGCCATGGCCAGGGGAGGGGGGCGGGAAAGTGAGAAGTCAGGGCTCCCCGCGCTTGGCCGCTGTGAAAGTATTTCTGGGCATTTTCCAGCTGCTGCTCCGCCGGCTCCGACCGCTCTGACTCCTTGCGTGCAAAGGGACGCGAGAGCCTCCGCTGCCGGCGCAACAACGCCACTCAGTTGCAGTTTCGCAGACTTTCCTTCTCTGGAGCAGCGCAGGCGGCGGCGGCGGCGGCAGGAGAGGGAGACAGAGAGGGAGGCTGGAGAGCCGCAGACAAGCACTCGCTTGGCGGCTGGGGACGGATTCTGGCAACAGGCTGCGCGCATTCGCGGAATGGCAGGGTCAAAAGAAGGGATAGGAAGAGTGTACTTTGCATGGTACATAGTGCACACGTTATATCTGTGTGTGTGCACTACTTACATGCATATGTATGCATATGCACATGCAGAGGGGGGTGTTATTAGTGTGCACAGATCTGGGTGCCTATGCGTCTATTAGCATACGTGCGTGTCTTTATGTACACAGCATGTGCGCGTGTGTGTGCACGGAGGATGGAATGACATCTTTCAGCTACGCAGGCTGGCTGCACATGCGTCTGACTCTTGTCCTCCGTCCAACTACCGTAATACTACGGAGCGGACGCGAGACTGCGCGGAAATGGGTGCAAAAGCAATCCATCGCGAGGTACAGTTTACCGTATTTCTCGTGGCACAGCGATCGCCCGGCCTCCTAGGGAAAGTTCACACTCTGTGCTTAATACGGACTGCTATTGTGTCAGTTTATAAACTTGAAAAGGAAATGTGTGAAATAAAGGGTGGGAGTGAGCATAGTTGAGGAAATGGTGTGGTTATTTTTATTTATTTTTTAAGTTAAGAGCCCGAGGGAGGGGGCACTTGTCGAATGTATTTTCCGAATGTCAGCTGAAAAGCAGTTCCATGTCAGTAAGGTGTTAAGCCCCCTGCTTTTGTTCCTGGAGTAACAAAAAGTTAAGTTTTCAAGCAAAAGCAGGGCAATCAGACCATTTAAAATCTAAGGTGTTCCAGCTGGATTTTGAAGGCAATTAAAAGGAATGCAACTAATCCACACATGCGTAGGTAAGAGGATGGCTGCATAAGGAGTTTGCAAAGTGCTGGAAAGTTTGGCTGCAGGGCGCAGTCAGTGACCCCAAAAATATGATCTCTGCCACAGGAGGCAGCGAGTTTGACCTGCCTGACGTCCCTCAGGACTCTGAAGCAGATACAACCAGCCTGAGTAGCTTGCATCCTGGAACTCTACAAACTGCTTCTGTCTCTCTCCCCAAAACACTATTCATTCACCTTCTTCTGATTCAAACCCATCAGAAGTCCTTCTTTTGCATTACGGCACACAAAAATCATTAGGGATAAACAGTTGTAAGGAAGTACATCTGCGTAGAAAGGGACCTGCTAATTATTTTGTCACAGAATATAAATGCTGTTCCTATAAACTCAGGTTTGGAGGATTCTGATCTTACAGGATTCCATGGAGGCATTCTGAACACCCTTTAACTTCCCCTATCCTACTAAAAAAGCAATAAAGTTAACAGGTGTCATTTGGGTTTTGTAATGAGTGTGGAAGAAGTAGCAATACCCTCCTGCCTTATTGGAACAATTTCACAGAATCACATGGAAGAGTATTTTTAATAGCTCAAATGAAAGAATACAACTTGCTTTTCATCTGCATGTGCAGAGTTAATATTCTGAACTTTTTAAGGGTTTTATTTTACTGTGCATTTTGAAAGGGAAGAATCTTGGAATATAAATTTGAATTGCAAAAGAATGAACCTATACTAGCTAAATTAAGCTCTTGGAAGTAGGTCCCACAGAGTATAATAGGACTAATTCCCATGAAAGTGTGCATAGGACTGCAGCCTTACAGTGCAGTCCTCATCATGTCTACTCAGAAGTAAATCCTTATAAATTCAATGAGGCTTACTCCCAGGTAAATAGGCATTAGCTGGGATAAATAGCTGCAGGTTAGAGGTAACTATATCCCTTTAACTCCTTACAGCTTAGGCAATTTTACATTTTAATACTATAAACTGATATGGTGCATATATTCTTTCCAATGCATAATAATTTCTCAGGAAGTATCTTGCACTTGTGTAAAAATTAATCTGCTATTTCTGACCCTTGACTTCCCCCCCTTCAGAGGCAAAACTATTTTGATTCTTACACTGTGCTTCCTATTTAAAGAGGTTTCCTCTGTAATTTTAAGAATTCTCCAAGTGACAAAAAATTGTAATTCGGAAACCAAGGAAGGCTAGAGCTACACCAACTTTTATCTATCTTTTCTATCTGTCACGCAGCACTTACTTTATATAAAGAATGCCTGTGTTTGCTTTAAGCAAAACAACACTGATTTTGAATTTCAAACATTCACAGGCTCCGAGCATGCTTTAGCGTCTCTTGAGATGACTTCAAGAATCTCAAGAGTTTATCCTAAATGTGCAGAAGTATCAGCAGCACGCAGTTTACTAAAAGCAAACTGTGTTCCCCAAACTTGGCCCTAACAGCTGTCTGTCTCAATAATGATGGACAGAGTGGGGTCATAGTCTAAACTTTAATGGTTGAAATATAAACATTGGTGGTTCTAAAGAGTTCCCAAACCAGTGAACTTCAAAATTTAAGTTTAAAGTATGAGTTGTTTATGTTTGCACACATCCTTGAGCTTCTCATCTAATATTTCATTTATCATGACACTTAACAGTTGGAGCAACTTAGAAGGCACCAAAAAGAATAAAATAATGTTGCAGGGTGCAGTCTAAAATTAGTCTCTTGCTCCCTTTTTATCAATGCATCTTTGCTGTGATCTTCTAGTGACAAAGAAAAGCAAACAAAAGCATTATTGTTTATTAGGAAAAAAGGACTGGAATGCCATTTAATTATAGGTCCTGTTGACATTACCACCTGTCTGTGAATGGTTGAGGGAGAGTGAAAAGGTGAGCAAGGTCCTTAAACTTCACTATGACTTATTGCCTAAGCCAACTTGGTTATGTTTCCTTCCTAAAGGAGCTGTCTGTGAACCTCGGAAATTTGCATTAGAATGCATTTCAGTTGAATACTCCACAGTGCTGAGCCCGCTTAAGGTTTCCTGATAGATTTTCCCCTAGTAACAGGTGACATGCTAATACTGTTGTAATAAAAGTGTGGAATTGCAAAGGGTGAAACGCCAAGTGAAAACTCTATCTTGTTCAATTGAAAACAAATTATCAATCACCGTAGGGTGATCAATTATACCTCTTGGCTGCCATGCTGTGGGGTTTGCACAAGGCATTGACATTGAGAAATCCCTACTTGAGGAAGGAGGCTAAGCAGACAGGATCCCAAACTTTGCAGCAGGAGTAGGAGGAAGATCCTCAGCCCTTGAGCTGCCATGAATCTCACTTTCCCCTTTTTTTTGTTATTGTTGCTTTCGAAGCTCCAGGAACATTTCTGGGCACCGCTTTTAAAAGATCCTTTTTTGTTTTAAGTGTCTGGGTACCCCCCTCAAAAAGAAAAAGCAAGCAAGACGTGATTTCTTAAAATTTAAAAACAAACGAGCACAGAAAGACACGCACAAAAACAAGTGAAGAAGCCTAATCCACACGCACACTTTGGGGGCTGTGTACTTACCGTTGTTGGTAGGAAGTGATGCCCTGGACGTTTTGCGGGTTCCCGTTGGCTGCGGAACTGGCTCTCCCCATGCCCGGACCGGCCGGCACTCCTCCCGCCGCCCCGCCGGCCGCAGCTGCAGTCACCTGCACGCTGAAATCCGGGAAGATCCGGATCATCCCCGCGGCTCAGCACCCAGCGAGTGTCGGCGAAGAGGTACAGCAGCTCCTCTCCCTCCGGCGGCTGCAGCAGCAGAGCCAGGCACACTGCAATCCCATTAGTGAGCGGCGGCCACTGGGAGGGAGGCACGGCGCTTTGATCTGAGCGGCTGGGCTGAGATTGAGTTGAGGCGGGCGGGGGGGGGGCTGGGAGTGAAAAGCGGGGTGGGGGGGAGAGAAGGAGAGGGAAGGTATTTTCACCAATCTGCAAACATGCAACGTGTCAGGATTCGGCGGGAAGGGAAGGCTGCAAAAATTTAAAAGTGGGGGGGGGCGGGAATCAAGAAGGGAAATCTCTAGTCCAGGAACGAGGAATCCGAGCGGAGAAGGGACAGCACAGAGAGAGGAGGGGGCGCGCGATTACTTTCGCGCGGCCGTGAAAATGATGGGCAGCAAATATTGCCTCCCGCCCCCCTCCTCCTCTCTTCCTCCTCCGCCCCCCAAACGCAAAAGTCTTGGAGGGTTTCCTCTGTTGCTCAAGAAAGACGCTGACCGCGGAGCGATGGGCCAGAACCAAGAGGGCTGGGGCGGGGGAGAGAAAGAAGTGGCGGCGAGGAGAAGAGCCCCCTCTCCAAAAAAAAAAAGAAAAGAAAAGACGAGTGGAGGAGGAAGCAGCCTGCCGTTAGCTCAAGTTCTTGGGAACTAGCGTTGCCTTCCCCCTCTCTCTCTCTTCTTCTTCTCCTCCTCTCCCCCCCCCCCCGGCCGCCTTCTGTCTTTGCTCTCTATGAAGGGCTGATTTGCACCCAGGAGAAAACGCGCGGCTTTTGTGCAACGGCAGAGTTGCTTCTCTATTATAGGGAAGTGACTCTCCTGCCCTCCTAGTGTGCGCCACTGTTATTGCTACTCAAACTTGGGAAGGTGGGGTGGGGGTGCGCGCCCGCGCGCGCGCCTGCCTCTCGCCTAGCTGCCTGCTGGACGCACCGGTCCGCGTTGTCGCTTCTGCCAACATATCAATTATACCGCGCGGCGCGGCGCAAAGAAAGGCCTCGCCAAACGCAAGGAGCGCGGTGACGAGCGAGGCAGCTCGCTGCTTGGGCTGCCTGCAGCCGTGGCGGAGCCCGCCGCCGTCCCCTTAACCCGGGCCGATCCACACCAGCCGCTCGACACGGGCACTTCTCTGCATGCCGGGCAGCCTCAGTGACTCACGTAGGCATCCTACACCGGGACAAAGAAAAGTTCCGCGTTTTTGGACCCCGCCAAGGAGTTTGGGGCTTCTAAGGGATCTGGCCGCTCCTTGGCGAAGGAGTGCGAGTGCAAAGTCAAATTCCTCTTCCCGCCCCCTGAAAGCTTGTTCTGGTTTGCCGCTTTGCAGAGAAAAACTCACACCCCAAATCGCACCGGGCTGGGGGACTGACTGAATGGCGGGCTGCCCTGCCGGCGCCGCGCGCGGAGCTATCTCAAAGGCGCTTTAGGGGGCAGCACCTCTGGAATGCGCCGCGCTCGCAGCCCCACGCTGCGTGCCTTTCCCACTCAGCTCTTCGCGGGGAGCCCCGAGGGATGTCAAAGGGAGAAAGGTCCTCGCAAAGCTGCGGAGAGACTCCCCTGGCGTTGACCAGAAGCACTGCAGTCCCGGGTCTTTCTCCGAGCTCCTTCCGTTTTCTTCCTTCCTTCCTTCTCCGCGCTTGCACTTTGGTTAGCCCATTCAGCCCATCCGTGCAATTGTGCCAAAGCATTTGCCCGGAGAAGGAAGACTATCCACACGGACGGTCATTTGGGGAAGTCTTGTTTCGCCCAAGCAGGCGGGATTTGATTTATTTTTATTGTCTGCATGCACAATCTGTGGCTCCTGGCCGGTCAGTCTGTGCATATCACTGGAGTAGAGTTGTTTTGGTTTACTCGCCCACGCAACGCTTGTGGTAGCTAATTTTCTCTCTAATTGCTAAATGTGTGCCTGCTGTTTCCAGGAGAGGAGATCACAACTTGTGTGCTCCCCGCCTACCCAGTCCTCCTGCTGTGAGCTAAGCCATGGTTTGGTTTAGCATGTGGTCTGAATTTTGGCACGTGGTTTAGATAAACCATCTTTACATCCAAGAACAAACTCTGATTAGAGTTGGTGGTTTTTCAGGCAGCCCAAGCTTGAACAAAACAATGAACCAAACTATGGTTAGTGATATGTGCAAACTTTCATAATAGAAAATATAGACATTTTTATTGTTTTAAGGAAAGCTAAACAAGTCACTTCAGAGTCTTGAATGAGAATAGGGCAATGGAAGTGTTTGATTTTGCAGACACATGCCTATCCAATGTGGCAACTCCCATTTACAGTAACATTACCATTGCAGATGAGAGTTTTTGGCCAAGCAGTAGGTAACCTGGATGCCTCTAGATTTCGCTGCAATTTGCCATAAGACTTCTCTCAAAAACATTTTTGTATTTCATGCTTTAGTGTAAAGTAATAAGAACAAACATTCAGTAAGACACAATTCTCCTAGGACTGCACCACCTCAGATCTTCATGGGAGGGGAAGCTATATGTATGCATATTCCCCACATTTCAGTTGTGTGAAATCTGAGAGTCATGAGAATCTGAGTTGGTACCTTCAAGTGATGCATTTGTCTTTCAGCCTATGCACATTTCTTCTCTTGCACTGCACTCCTTCCTAATTTTCACCAGAACTCATGTGCAATGGTTTGTATGCAAAGACCCATTTTGGTTTAAAGAATGAACTTCCATTGACAATAATAATAATAAATTAATAAATTTAATTCTCTCCAACTGCTAGGCAAAGCTACCTAATTTGGCTGTTGTTTCCCTAGTGCTCCACCAAAATGAATCTGTGCCTTTGTTTATACAAGAACTACTTCAAGTATCTTGTTTCCTGTTGCCCATCTATAAAAAAAACCCTGTATGTTTTGCCTCAGGATAGAGGACAGACTGGTAACAGCTGGCTTTTGTGTTTGCAAACCTCAGTGCAACTTGATACCCAAACAGCACCTAATACAGCTTCATTTGAATGTCTGCTGCCTCATCCCTCATTCCAGCCTAACACACTTACAAGATGTAGACTTTGGCTGTGTATACATCACCATTTACTCTGGCTCCAGTGGGCTCTCACTGTTGGTGTCTGAAGCCATGTTCACATGATGTTAACCACAGTGCAGTCGTTTCTTAAGAAATGCTGCTGTTTGATGCACTTTCCCTCAAACCAGCCTCCATCCAATTTGAAAACATAAGCCACATTCACTTCACAGTTAAACTGAGACAGCTGTTGCACACACACAGATGACAGCTTTGTGGATAGGAGTCCAGAAGCTGCAGATCCAGAGAAACCAAATAAGCAATGCACAGGTGCAAACATCCCCACCCACTCTCTGGTGTTTACAGCAATATAAAAATGCAGCTTAAAATGCCAGGGTGGAGTGGAGTGGAGACAACCTCACTGCGTTTTCAGCCACTAATGTGTGCATAGCCAGAGATGGCTTCATCACCTCTCCCCTGCCCCTACAGCCCCACATTTGCTCAGTTTACCATCTAGACTGAAGAAGAGTTATGGTGAACTCGAAAGCTTGCATAGGATGCTGTGACATTTTGATTGTCAAATGAAGGTATTGCCCTAGAGTGGATTTTTGAATTGTGCCTGTGAGCCATCTGAGGCCCTTCATCATGTGCCCCCTTCGTGACAGGTTCAGAGGGTGGCAACATGAGAACGGGCCTTTTCTGCAGTGGCTCCCCATTTATGGAATACTTTCACCAGGGAGTCTTGCCTGGCACCTTCATTACATATCTTTAGGCACCATCCAAAAACATTTCCCTTCTCCTAGGCCTTTGGCTAAGTAAACAATCTATGTCCTTTTAAACCAGAGGGGGCATCATGTTTGCTTGTATTATGTATTTTTGTGTTTTTATATTGTAAACCGCCCTGTGATCCTTGGAGAAAGGGCAGTATGGAAATTTAATTTAGACTCATAATGGTGTTTTCTTACTGTGCTAGGGTGACTTACAAAGAATAAGACAGGCAGGAAAGGATATTATTATTGTTGTTATTATATATTTATTCCCCACCTTTTCCCCTGTTGGAGCTCAAGCCAGCTTACAGATAAAATCAAGAACTGCTAAAACATAGAAAACTTATTCATTGAAATATAGTTAGATATTGATTTAAAACGACATGCATATATAAAATCAGTTTTAAACATACCAGTAATTCCAATGAAAGCAGCACAGCACCAGTCCTTTGATTAAAGGCAGGCAGTTCCCCAAAGCCTGATGGAACAAGAAAGTCTTGTGGAAGGACAGCAAAGAGGGAGCCAGTCTAGCTTCTCTAGGGAAGGAGTTCCAATGTCTGGGAGCAGCCACCGAGAAGGCCTTCTCCTGTGTCCCCACCAAACATATGTGTGAGGGTGGTGGGACCTAGAGAAGCGCCTCCCCCAAAGATCTCAAAACCCAGGCAGGTTCATATGAGGGATCACAACTAAGCAGATAGCTTAGACTTAAGGGTTTTATAGGTGATAACTAGCACTGTGAATTGTGCCTGGAAACAAACTGATAGCCAGTTGAGCTGTTCTAGCATGGGAATTGTATGTTCTCCATAGGATAGAATAATAATAATAATAATAATAATAATAATAATAATAATAATAATAATATCTTTATTGTCATTGCCCCCTTCGGGGACAACGAAATTACTTGACTGCTCCATAAAAACTCTAATTAATCAATACAATATAATACAGCAAGGGAGATTAGATGACTTTCAAAGTCCGGGCTTCCCATTCAGGGCCGAGATCGCTCTGGAGAAGAAGCTGTTCTTAAGACGGCTCGTTCTTGTCTTCATCGTCCTGTATCTCCGTCCCGACGGCAAGAGCTCGAAGAGACAGTGACCAGGATGCGATGGACCTTTTACTATGTCCAGTGCCTTCCTATGGCACCTTGTGGCATAAATCTGCTCTAAGGTGGAGAGTGGGCAGCCAACAATGCTCTCTGCTGCCTTGACAACCCTGCACAACCCCATCCTGTCCTGGGTAGTACAGCTTCCGTACCACACACATAAGCCATAAGTGAGCACGCTCTCAATGGCACAGTGGATGTAATGATAGAATGGAGTTTTTAAAGGGAGCTATCCAAACCCAAGTTCGTTGGGCTGAGCAGAGTTTGTAGTAGTCAGATCTCAGGTTGAGCCTGGCCTTAGCCAGAACTATGCTGGGTGAAGTCTCTCATTCCAGCTCAGCTCAAGGGTGTAGCTAGGATTTTGTTGGGGGGGGGCAGAATCGACCTGATTGGTCAGTTAGTTAAGTATTTCTATAGTTTTACTTGATTGGGGGAGCAGCTGCCCCCTGCCCCCCCCCCCGACTATGCCCATGGCCCAGCTGGAGATATGCTTGCTGAAATTCTCCATCCCAGCGCAGCCAGGGTTCAACCATGGCCAGGTTAAGTCCCCAAAAGTGGCATTCCATTGGGACACAATATAATTTGAAGACTGGAAAAGGTTGTGGAGGAAAGGGGTCAAGTTCACTGCATGCACGGTGTTAAAGGAAAATATTATGAAAATGATGTATAGATGGTACTTAACCCCTGTAAAATTAGCAAAGATTTATCATAACAGTGATAATCTATGCTGGAAATGTAAAGAAAAGGAGGGTACCCTTTTTCCTATGTGGTAGACCTGCCCCAAGGTGAAAGACTTCTGGGAGAAGATTTATAATGAATTGAAAAAAATGTTGAAATATACATTTATTAAGAAACCAGAGGCCTTTCTTCTTGGAATAACAGGTTTGGAATTGCCCAAGAAAGATGTTAAACTGTTTTTGTATGCCACAACCGCAGCAAGAATTTTGTTAGCTAAGAATTGGAAAACGCAAGAAGTACCTACAGTGGAGGAATGGCAGATGAAGATGATGGATTTTTAGGAGCTAGCTGACCTGACTGGAAGAGTCAGACCAGAAGGAGGAGGAGTACCAGGAGGAATGGATGAAATTTAAAGACTATTTAGTTAAATATGTTAAGATAATTTAATTGGAAAAACTTGCAAATATCAGATAGGCTTAGGATTTAAATATGTAATGTTAGAGATTAATATGTTTAAAGTTTAAACAGAAAGAATAAAGATGTTAAGTGATTAAGTTAATTTTATGAGAAAATGGGTTTTGGAAAACTGTTATAATGATATTCACTGAAATTCAACTAGAGGGACTCAAGGAAGTCACTTAACAATGTTACTAAGATTGGTTCAAATAAAGTTGAGATTTATGTTTGTTTGTTTGTTTTATTTTTTTTGGAAAATTAATGAAAAAAAAAAGAAAAAAAAGTGGCATGCCATTGGAGGAGCATGATGGGCGAGCAGAAGACGTACCCTATTCCAAACTCTGTTGAGCTGAGTGATGTGGCCTAGCAACCTAGCAAAAGCTAACCCTGCAAGAAGGGTGGGTTAAATTATACCAGCATCTATTACGCAGGCTTCCTTTAGTTTCAATTCCTCTGCCTGACTTTGTCCTGGAAGAAAGGAGCTTTGAGAGAAACTTTTCAGTTGTCAGCGTTCATTCTTTTCCTAGGCATCCCTCTTAGATTCAGGTACTGCCAACAAAACTAAAGATATTATATTGAGTGGCATGCAGTTGCATGCTGTCCTCCCTGAGACCACCTTATGGAAAATTTAGAACGGCATGTGCCAGTCTAAACAGACAGCGGAAGAGGAAAACATAGTAAGTTGTGCTTTTCTCTTGTTTCTGATGTAATATTGGGGTGGGGAAGAAACAACTTGTGTTTGAGGAATACACAAGCTGTCTCTGCATCTGGAGCCTTTACATCAGAAGAACTGCAGAGAAAGAAAGTACAACCTACCCTTCTGGTTCCTTGGAATGTTCAAAGCCATCTCAGTGGAGATGTTTTGCTCATGCAAAACGGCCGGCTTGTGCAGGTGACAGTCACGTTGGGTTTTAGTTTAATATTGCTTTGTCTCCTTTAGGCATTGGCAAATATATCCTTTTCGGTTTCTCTCCGTTACCCGTTTTCCCAGTGTTAAATGCAGTTCTTCACATTTCCACATCAGTTTGCAATTGGAAAAAAAAAGGTCCAATGAATATTCGCCAGCATCTTAGTGTGAATTTCTCCTAATATACACATTTTTGCAAAGCAATTTCCCCCAACGTAATGCATTTTGGCATGTTATTTTCACCAATGTATATGCATTTTTTTGCATATTACTTGGCTGGAGAAGTGCAAAAATTTAGAGAACTGTGAATTTCAAACGATGGCTGTGCTTCCATTTGCGTACTGAAAGCACAAATTACTAGGTGTGAACTGATTCAGATTTCTGCCCCCACCCCCAGTCTCCCCTTTGTGTCCCCAGAAGGAACTTTCTGAGGTCCACCTGCTCTTCCTGGACTTTAGGTCCTTTGCAATTCTAATTCTAAGCAGGGCTTTTTTTCCAGCTGGAACTCACCAGAGCACAGTTCTGGCACCTCTCAGGCGGGCACTATGCCATTATAAAAGAACAAGGGAGGTGTTCATGGTGAGTTCGGGAACCTCTTTTTCTGGAAACAGTACTGGTTCTAAGACACAAAGAGGACCCCAGCCCATTTTCTAGTCTGAACTTAGCCCACTTAACATATATCTAAACAATTGGCTACAACAGATATAGAATGACTTGTTCTTCCCTTAGCAATTAGCATCATTTCTTTAAAGCAAGTGTGTTTGGGGGGGGGGGGTTGCAGGTGCAAGCTGTTCAGAAGCTTTGTGGATACCAAGGAAACGCCCCCAAGGTGTTATTGCATCCAGAGACACCACAGCAGCAAACCCCTAGGAAAAATTTTGACCCTCAGACTTTTCAACAGCTTTGATAGGAGCATAACCTTTCTTGGTCAAGGTTCCAGATATTGCTTACTGTGAAATAGGCATTCTAAATGTAGCATTATAAACCATCTCAAAAGGGCTAAGCAGAGATTTCTAACTGGCAAATATCTTGATCCCCATTGTAGCACACTAAAGGGCATTGTGTCGATGATAGGCCAAACTAGAGTGCACATTTTTTCCTCATGCAGCTCTGTAACAAGAAATCAGTAATATCCTTTTTTATTTTTACTTTAACAGGGATTTTCTTTTGTTCTAAACCAAATTAAGATAAATAATTCAACGTTAAAACAGAGTTCGCATTCAAATCCTTTGTATTAAATAGCATCTGTGTTTGCATTCCACTTTAATACAAAATGCTTTGGACTACAGCTGATACTAAGAGATATGAAACTAGTTAGTCCCCACATGTTGCACATAAAAAGAATTCATAATGAGCATCTATGGGATGTAGAATGGATCCCATGCGTTAGCTGAAGACCTCATAACGTAAGAGCTGAGAAGCCTAAGTGAATTATGACTGTCTCTTTCCTCACAAGTAGGATTAATTTTCTATCCCACTTATATTCATTATCTATCCTGTTTATACCATAGGGACACCAATTGTTTCAGGGTTAAATATAAAGTCTTTTTCGCAGAAAAATATGGGATAGCTAGCTAATCGTCCCCATCCCCCCGCCCCCGTTCACTACCCAAAACGCTACTCAAATTCCATGTCTCATGAACGATATCAGATAGAGACATTCACAAGTAGTTTAAACCGGTTTATTTTCTCTCTAATTGACATCTTTTATAAGTCTCCTAACGATATCAATAGGAATTCTGCATGCAGATCAAGAAGTGTATATGGCCTTTAGAGAGCAGGTCAATAAATGGCTGGAGGAATGATTAAAGACTTCTTAACGGCACCCTTCCTTTTCCTTAGGAAGCTGTACAAGAATGGCATGAATATAGGGTTGAATAAAAAGAATAATGCTGGAAGGAATGATATATATCCTGCCTTTCCGACAACTTCCAAGGTGTATCACAGGATAAAACCCAGTCAAAACCTCAAAGACCACCTCTCCCCCGTATGAACCAACCTGGATCCTGAGATCATCATATGAGGCCCTTCTTAATGTGTGTTTCCAGGCACTGAGGTTGTCTGCAAGGGATTCCCACACTGCAGGTTTGAGGTTGCTAGCCTTCATGTCATGTTTGCAGACATCTTTATTATGTAGAGCTGGTTTGCCAACAGGCCTGGTGCTTGATGCCAGCCCCCTGTAAATCACATCCCTGGGGATCCTGCCATGTTCCATTCTGAGTAGATGACCAAGTCAGCATAGACGTTGCTGAGACAGAAGTGTGAACATTCTGGGAATGTGGGCTTGGAATAGCACATCATTGCTTGAGATTCTGTCCTGCCATTTGATGCCCCACATCTTCCTGACACAGCACCTATAGAAGACATTGAGCCACCGCTCCTGGTTGGTGCAAGTTGCCCACTGCTCACTTCCATAAAGCAGGGTGCTCAACACACAAGCCTGGTAGACCTTCATCTTGGTATTGGTTGTTAGCATCACATTCTCCCATACCCTTTTGGAAAGGTGAGCCATTGCCATTGCTGCCTTACCAATATGCTCGTCCAGCTTAGCATCAATGAAGAGGTTGCTGGCTATGGTGGAGCCCAGGTAGACAAAACATCTGGTCACCAAAGCTAATGCATGAAGTGCAGGTGATGTCCTGACCCAATATGTTGGTCTTTTTCAGGCTGGTGGTGAGGCTGAATGCCCTGCAGGCTTGGGCAAAACAGTTGATGGGTCTCTGTAGAACTTCTTTGGAGTGTGTTGTCAAGGCTGCATCATCTGCAAACAACATCTTGCAGATAAAAACCTGCCACACTTTTGTCTTGGCATGGCAAGATAGGTATCCTGTATCTAACGGCTCAGGTTGAATGCCTACATCCATTTATTGACTTTTCATTTACATGTGATGCTCTGTAGCTCAGCTAAACAAGATTGCCATGGAAATCTAATTAATTAATAATAAAAATTAAAAATTAAAAAATAGAAGTTTAATAAATGCATAAATATTATTAGGGTGGCGTCTTACAGAAGTTAATGGGAATTTGCTCTTGACCAAAACATACAAAATCTATGGGGTTCATAATTCATTGATTGCCTTCAATTATTGAAATGCAAAATGTGGACTAGAAAAAAAGAGGTGTATCCGTGTGGATCTGATAATCTATGGCAGTAAGAAGGGAAATGAAATTAATACTGTATGGAAACTACAGGTATCTTAGACTGGAACAGTAAGATCATCAGCCTTCCCCAACCTCATACCCTACAGATGTTGTTGGACTGCCATCAGCACCAGCCAACCTGGTCAGTGATGATAGAAGCTCTAGTCAAAAACACCCTTAGGAAGCCTGGTTGGGGAAGGGTAACCTAAGTCCTCTTCACTTGTTATTTATAGCAGTTTCTGGAAAACACAAGTGAGGAGAGTGCAATTGTGCTCATTTCCTGCTTGTGGCCTTCTCATGGGCATCTAGCTGGCCAGTGTGGGAATAAGATGCTGAACTAGATGAGACTTTGGCTCAATCTAGCAGAGCTATCCTTAGGAAAATGTACTTTTCTGCATTTTTCTGTGCCAGTCTCTGACTGAAAATGGCTATCTCTATTTCCCCCTACGCACATGACACCTTGATTACAACCTCAGCTACGAGTGAAGAAGGGGAGGTGGTGAAGGAAGAGAAAGGCCTGTCCATTGGCCAAAATGAAAATAAACATGCTTGGAAACAATCTGGCTTGTTGAACTTTAAGAAACATTTGCAGCCATCCTGGCCTCATTAACTCTCTGCTGCTCAGTTTTACAGCAAATATTGATAGCCTGCTTTTCTATATAAAATGCCCAAGGCAGCTAGCAAAATTATTTTCCAGAGGCAGCCTGTTGAAGCAAAAACAAAGTCGTGTGGTGGATCAACACATGTAACATTACATACATGCCCATGGACTTTATCAGTCTTTTATTACATTTATTTAAATCTTGTTTTTCCCCAGACCGGGACTCAAAGTGGCTTATAAATAACATGGAAACAGAAAAAGCTAAAAACATAGAAAAAAATAATCATTAAAAACGTAATCAAACACTAATAGAATTAAAACTCGCTTGGTGTGTTCGGTGTCTATGTAAAAAGAGCTATCAAAAATAGAAATAATAACAATGAAAACATCAAAGCAGCAGCTCTTTCCTTAAAAACAGTTGGTTCCTAATAGCCTGTTGGAATAAGAAGGTCTTCACCTGCCAATAGAAGGACAACAAGGAGTAAGCCAGTTGTTTCAACAAAATCATTGTGCATGTTTGAATATTCTCCCATACAGAAAAAAATAAAATGAAATGCCTGTAGCATACAAAATTAGCATACAGGGGAAATGTTCAGCCTAGCATTCTTCCCGACACGCTAGGAAGGAATATGATAGAAACACTAACATCTCAATCGAGTGATTTTCTGGGTACATGGAGGCGCATGGAGTTTTCTCACTTACAACCGTGTTTCTGTTCACTGAAACAGAAAGGACAACTTCACACTCACCCATCCCTGTTCTTGAATAGAGCTGTCCCTCTGTAGAAATGGTGGCTTCGAGACTGAATTACCACAGTGCACTCTATGCGGGCTTTCCTCATGCTTGACCCAGAAACTGCAGTTAACGCAGAAGGCTGTGCCACAATTGCTCAGAGATCTGCACCAATTGCCCATTTATTAGCAGACCATGTTCAAGGTCTTACTATTAGTAAATAATAGTTTGGGTCTAGTTTACTTGCAAGATCAATTTACCCCCTATATACCCACTGACCACTTCAATCTGGCACTGTTACAGATGCCATATAATTCTAGGCACTTGTAAGAAATCAATATTTTAGTCTCGCTACACCTACACTTTGGAACTCCCTGCCTATTGATATCAGGCAGCTGCCTTCTCTGTATTCTTTTTGGCACCTGCGCAAAACATTTCTGTCTAGGCAAGCTTATTCAGACATGTAGATGCTAGATGTACTTTAATTCCTTTTAGCTGCAGTTGATTTTAACCATCTTTTGAATATGTTAATTTCCTGTTTTTAACTGTTGCTTATCAATGATTTAATGTATATTTTCATAGGGTTGACTGACCGAACCCAAAGTGTACAGTAGTAGAGAGCAGTGAGAGCCAGTGTGGTGTAGTGGTTAAGAGCGGTAGTCTCGTAATCTGGGGAACCAGGTTTGCGCCTTCGCTCCTCCACATGCAGCTGCTGGGTGACCTTGGGCCAGTCACACTTCTCTGAAGTCTCTCAGCCCCACTCACCTCACAGAGTGTTTGTTGTGGGGGAGGAAGGGAAAGGAGAATGTTAGCTGCTTTGAGACTCCTTAAAGGGAGCGAAAGGTGGGATATCAAATCCAAACTCTTCTTCTTCTTCTTCTACCTCTGGTTATGAACTTAATCCATTCTGGAGGTTCGTTCGTAACCGGAAACCACTCGTAACATGAGGCACACTTTCGCTAATGGCGCCTCCCACTGCTGCCACGCTGCCAGAGCGCGACTTCTGCTCGCATCCAGGGGCTAAGTTCGCAGCAAGGGGCATCTACTTCCGGGTTAGCGGTATGCATAACCCAAAGCTTTCATAAGGGGGACGGTACGTTACAGACACTTCACGTTACAGACACTTCAGGTTACAGACTCCGCTAACCTGGAAGTAGTACCTCGGGTTAAGAACTTTGCTTCAGGATGAGAACAGAAATTGCGCAGCGGCGGTGCAGCGGCAGTGGGAGGCCCTATTAGCTAAAGTGGTACCTCAGGTTAAGAACAGTTTCAGGTTAAGAACGGACCTCAAGAAAGAATTAAGTTCTTAACCCGAGGTACCACTGTACTCATTAATGGTTCCTTGTCATCCTGGAAAAAAGTGACAAGTGGGGTGCAACAGGGTTCTGTCCTGGGCCCGTTGTTCAACGTCTTTATAAATGACTTGGATGAAGGAATTGAGGTGATGCTCATCAAATTTGCAGATGACACCAAACTAGGAGGGGTAGCTAATGCCGCAGAAGACAGAAGAATAATTCAAAATGACTTTAACAAATTGGAGAACTGGGCACAAATCAACAAAATGAATTTCAGTATGGACAAATGTAAAGTTCTGCACTTAGGCAGGAAGAACCAGATGCACAAATATAGGATGTGGGATAGCTGGCTTAGTAGGAGTACATGCGAAAAGGATCTAGGGGTCTTAGTCGACCTCAAGCTTAACATGAGTCAGCAGTGTGATGCAGCAGTAAAAAAAAAGCTAATGCTATTCTAGGCTGCATCAACAGAAGTATAGTGTCTAGAACAAGGGAAGTAATAGTACCACTCTATTCTGCATTGGCCAGAACACATCTGGGATACTGTGTCCAATTCTGGGTACCACAGTTTAAGAAGAATGTTGACAAGCTGGAACATGTGCAGAGGAGGGCAACTGAGATGATCAAGCGTCTGGGACCAGCCTTATGGGGAGCACTTGAAGGAGCTGGGTATGTTTAGCCTGGAAAAGAGGAGACTGGGAGGAGATATAAAAACCATCTCCAAATATCTTGAGGGCTGTCACATGGAGGAGGGAGCATGCTTGTTTTCTTCTGTTCTTGAGGGTTAGGATTCGAACCAATGGCTTCCGTTGCAAGCAAGGAGATTCCGCCTAAACATTCGGGAAAACTTTCTGACAGTAAGACCTGTTCAGCAGTGGAGCAGACTCCCATGAGAGGTGGTGGACTCTTCTCCCTTAGAAGTTTTTAAACAGAGGTTGGATGGCCATGTGTCATGGATAGCTGAGGTTCCTGCATTGCAGGGGGTTGGACTAGATGACCCTTGGGGTCCCTTCCAACTCTAAGATTCTATGATTCTATAATATTTTTGTAAACTACTTAGAGGTTCTCTTACAATCAAGCAGTATAATAATTTTGTTAAATAAATGAAGCAGTGTTCATCTCCTTTCTGGGCATACACTGAGGAGCTCCATGTATGTGTTTGAACACACGCAGGCATGACGATCAGAATGCAAATGTTAGATTCCATCTTTCAGATTTTTATTTTTTTTACACAGTTGTTATCGTATTACAAGATGTTCTGCAAATTGTTTCATCTGAGCTCAAAGCATTTCTAATAATGTAATGTATTTTCTTACAATGCACCATATTGCATCCAAAGTTATGGGGAAAAACTCAGTGATGCTAAAAAAATTTTTTTTTAACGCATACACCCACACCCACAGGTTGTGTAATATAATAACACTTAATATTTATACATTATATTATCACAATTATATGTGGTATCTTTATATTAACTGCCAGTGAACTCCTATTCCTTTCTCTCACAAGTGAAAGAAAATCTCTTCTCTAGAAATCCATTTCCATTTACTTAAAGTTAAATGGTTTGACTTTGAATTTTCATTATCTGCTGTTGGAAGGAGCCTGTGACAGATACTAGAGAGAATGCCTCAAACCTTCATTGTATCATCTAATTTTTGCTTCACTTTAATCAGATATCATTTAGGTGGAAAGTGAAACAGTATTCATAGAGCAGGATGAGATAGAACAAAATAGAACAGAAATAAATACAAGGCTGTGATCCCATATACACTTACCTTAGAGCAGGGGTCGCCAATGTGGTGCCCTGCAGATGCTGTTGGAATACGATTCCCATCATTCCTAGCAAGTATGGCCAAATATCAGGGATGATGGGAATTGTAGTCCAGCAATTCTCATGAGGGCATGTTCGGTATGCCAGTGTTAGAATAAGTCATCTTGAACGCAAAGCAGTACTTCTGAGTAGACATGTATGGAATTGCACCGTGTAGACAGGATATATAAAATCCTTTTTCACCATAACATTTGGATTTTTTAAATGATTATTTTTTATTATATTTTTTTGACACTAAGATAATTGGCCTAATTTCATATACGTGGAAAATAATTTAAAGGATTGTAGTGTTTATAGATTGTGGTGGGCCTCCTCCATGAGAGGTCCAGAGGGTGGCAACACGAGAATGGGCCTTTCTGGAGTGGCTCCCCAGTTGTGGAAAGCTCTCCCCAAAGAGGCTCACCTGCGCCTTCATTAGATATCTTTAGACACCAAGCAAAAACATTTCTCCTCAATTAGTTCTTGGGCTGATTCACATTCTATGGCCTTCTATATGTGTTTTTGGGAGCAGGGTAATTGGTTTGATGTTATTTTTCTTTTATTATGTATTTTGTGTTATCATTTTGTATTTTTATGTGGTGAACCACACTGTGATCTTTGGATAATTTTAATTAAACAACAACAACAACAGTTTGTATTGTGTGTTATTACTGGATGTGGATTACTAAATATCTGATGAGTCTTGTTGCTCCCCTATTCTGCAGTGACTTTATGCAAATCCAGATGTGGCACTACAGATCCTCCCTGGGGGCTTGTGACGACACTCTTACATTTGGATTACATAGAGCAGGGGTTGGCAAACTAAGGTTCGCGGGCCGTATCAGGCCCAATTGCCTTCAGGATCTGGCCAGCGGACTGTCCGTGGATCGGCGTGGGGATGCCGTTCTTTCAGGCTGTGCCATTTCCCCCCCTGCTCCATTCCACCCCCCCACTCTCCCTCACACACACCGTGGCGGCGCCTCCTCCCTCCCTCCTCCTGGCTTCTCCCCGCCCTGCCTAGAGGAGGAAGGGGGCTGGGCTAAGGTGGCTGAGCGCCATTTTAAGCAGCCCCTCTCCGGAGCCAGCCCTTTCACGCTGCTCATCTTCCCTCCACCATCGCTGCCCTGGTGCTCCTGTGGGCCAGAGAGCGGAATGGACGAGTTCACTCTGCCTACCCACAAGAAGCAGCAGTAGCAGTAGTGGTGGTGGTGGTGGCAGCAGCGGCAGCCCCTTGGAAGGTAAGCACAGCGGCTGGGGCTGGGGGGTGGGGAGGAGGACTACTTGCCCCCCTCGCTTCTTCATCCAGCTCCCTCCCCCTCGGTGCCATCTCTCCGGCCTGCCACAAGGTCTGAGGGACAGTGGAACGGCCCACGGCTAAAAAAAATGGCCGACCACTGACATAAAGAGATATTCACTACCCTGGTAGCCTACAGATGAGGAGCATTCAACAATGTAAATTATAAAGGAAGGAAGGAAGCTTGTAAAATAGATGACAAAATGCAACTAATGATGAGGTTGCAAAATTATCATTCTGTTATTGTTTAAGATTTAAATAGTGCCAACAACCCAGTAGACAGCGGCATGAATTAGAACATACATAGTTAGAAATTGAATGAATTTCTTTTTAGTGTTGAATCAGAAAAGACCTATACCTCACCATCTATTTTTATTATATGTATTGCATTATTCATATTAACAATTGATTCCCGTTCATGAGTAAAAGTAGCATCTTGGGTAAGTTGGCATGCTGCTACAAACTTTGGACAATGCTTCTTAAATCTTCAGCTCTGTATATACTTTTGCGGAAGTCAATTCCATTAAATTGACAATGTTTGCTGTGCTTTAGACTGCCATGTATAGCTACTGATGTATCAGGTGAGTCTCAAGGCATGGTAGAATTCCATTAGCAATTCTGGGAACCACTGAATTGAGGGCTGAAGCATGTTTTTTTTTTAAATGATATCTCAACACACTCGCATTAGTGCCAGGAACTAAAATGACTTTGCTTAAGTACAATTAATTGGAAGTAAATTCCATTTAAATTATAATAGAACTTGCTTCCAAATATTTAGAAAATGGTTGTAATGGAAATGCCCTTCAAGGACAAATTATATGATTATTTTTTAAAAACTATTTAATTCACATTATACTAGTATTATAATTTGCTTGGGTAGACTATTACCATTAACTGTGTAGCTTTGTTCTGCAAAAGATTTGGACTTGGGGATAAAATGAGCTTAAAGAGTACACTTTAAATATTCCGAAACTGTCCCACTGACTTCAGTGGCACACTGTTTTCAATGAGATTGCTGATTGTGTTGACCAACTTACTTAGTCCTCCCTTGAGTTAATAGAAACAGCCTACAAAAGGGATAGTTCATATGATATGAGGGTTATCAAGGAAACAGCGTGCCACGATGTACCTAATAGTAGGGCTGGCCCTATGCTTTGGGAGCGGGGGAGGAAATCTGTGCAAACACAAAGCCATACTTTCAAATCTCTTGTGCAATTCTGCACTATTTGCAGACCGTGTTCCCCATCTGTTCCCCGTCTGCACCATTTTAGAAAACTACTTTGTTGTGTGATGTCAGCCAATAAAGGACTATCAATAAACACAAGGCTGTAGGCAGTTCAGTTTTGTTAAGCGGTAGCATCTCTGAGGTCAGACTAATCTCTCCAATAAGTGTGTGGAGGGAAGGAAGGACCATACACTGAATTCCCACGATACACTGTGTGACTGCACTGCTTTGGCTGTTTCCTCACGCACAAAGACTTACACTGTGATCTGGCTCTAGTCATATCTGGTTATGCGAGATTAATTAGGGCAGAATAGAGATGAGGATGCACATTCAGATGTGCATACCAAAAGTAATGCAGGCCAGATGGATGACAGCCACATGTGGATACACATCTGGATCTGGATTTGCATCTTAATATTGTCCATCTGTACTGGATTACCTGCAAAGGAATGTGCATGCAGATGCTCTTCCAAATGGATGTCCACATTCACATCCTGGCCAAAGAAGTCAGCTGTCTGCAACTGGACTGAAGCGAGAAAGCATCAGCCTGCCCCCCCAGCATCTGCCTCACTGAAAAAAGTTTAGCACAATTTCATGAAGGGATATGAGAAAACACTCATAAGAGGCTTCCATTGTGCAAGGAATGAAAATAATTGTGAAATGTGCTCACTCTTTCAGCTCACATTATCTGGATTGTATAGTTTGTGAATCTTAGTTTATAATCATCATCATAATAATAATCCATAATAAATAACATTATATATAACACCCCCATTTTATTGTTTTATACTTTGATTTTTATTATATATTGCTTACAGCTTTAAGCAACAAATTTGAGTTGATTGACAATCAGTTATTACAAAACCATTTACAGTAAAAATAGAATAGAACAAATAGCTAAAGTAATCCATTACCTCCATCAATTCATATGAAATATTCTTAATTTTAATTCTTCTAGCATAGCATTTCCAGTCAATAAATTTTAGATGAGCCTTAAGGAGAAAAGTATATTTATTTGAAATTAAAACTGAGATTTTCAGTAAGTAAAGAGGTAAAACCTAAGGGTCTACTGCCACAAGTTGGCAGGGTTGAATGAAAATGAATGGGGGTAGTTTTCATGAACATTATAATTCCTTGTAAAAAGTGCTTGCTCTTTCACTGATGGAGAGGGTTGTAAATTGTTTTAATTGATTTTAATATTGTATTTTTTATATTGTTGCAAACTGCCCTAGTACCTTATGGCGAATGACAAGTAAAAAATCCAATATAATGTTGTTGTCGTTGCTGCTGCTGTTGTTATTAAACAGGGGCAAAAGTGTTTCAGCACTGTTCCTTCCCTGGCATGCAAGTGAGAGCGGTGCTTTCTGGCTTTCAATTAATTATCTGCGTGATGTCAGCCACATAGCCAAACATCATGTTTGCAATGTGATCCCTGAATGGTTGGGATTATATTATCAGGTTGTTGAACTCCCCCCCTCCTAAAGGCAGTAATGAGCAGATCAGCAAAACAAGGCAGCAGATTGGCGAAACCAACAGCAGCAACTTGGTGTTGAACAAGTGGCAAATAAAGTGATGTAAGGAAGTGGCTTGTGAAGTTTTCCATGCCTCACGAAAAACCTCCCTTTACAATAAAATGTTTGCTTGGGAGCATTCAGCACAACCGTATTATTAGCTTCCGTGTAAGGTAGAGAAAGATAATGTTTGCTAAGATTTCACTCACCCCTGTACTCTTTGAAAAGTGCCTCTAGTATAACTTCTGCCTAGATAGCCATCAAATACTGGCTGAATGGATCTCTGTTTAATGTCCTTTCCAAAGTATAGCACTTGTGAAAACATATTTACCCCTAGGCTGAAGTATAAAGACAGTGGAAATCAGCTAAGCTCAGGTAAGGGGATAGAATCCACAGTCTTTTAGCCTGTAGGCTAGACTGCCTTCACATTACTTAATCAGACAATACATTTTTGAGCTCTCTGTATTAACTCATGGTGAAAATGATTCACTGCCCCCGTCAGAGAACAACAACCCTTAACACTTCTTTCCACTGTTAAAGGAACTCAGAGATTTATTCAGTTAATAGCGTAAGGAGATACACTGTGAGGGAAAGGGTACCATTAAGAGGCACAATTTTTCTCACGTTCCTGACTTCATGAAATCATTCCTCAGGAGCATCTGTATCTATTTCATTGCAGGAGTCAAACCAATGGATTCAAGTTCCAAGAAGGAGATTCTGACTAAACACTAGGAAGAACTTTCTGATGGTAAGAGCTGTCTGACAGTGGAATGGTCTTCCTTGGAAGGTGGTGGGCTTTCTTTCTTTCTTTCTTTCTTTCTTTCTTTCTTTCTTTCTTTCTTTCTTTGGAGGTTTTTAAAGCAGAGGTTGGATGGTCATCTGTCATGGATGTTTTAGTTGAGATTCCTGCATTGCAAATAGTTGGACGAGATTGTCAGCATTTTCTTCCTCCCGTTGCTGGATATGTGATTGTTACATCTCATGTCTGTGTTTACTTTCCAGGTTTGGAAAGTGTGAGAACGGAAGTCAGTCTTATCTCTCCCGCTGTATTGTACTTTTGTACTTTTTACTTTCTCTCTCTCTCTTGGAAAAGATGTGAGAAGACACCATGATTGCTTTGTCCTGTATATATTGCTTAATAAATTACTCAGAACGCCACACCTAAGCTCCACATCGTTTCTGCTCTACTCTGCTGATTGAGTGTGCACATATCTCCGGATATGTGTTGTTGGTGCACACTGCAACTGAAGATTTATGTATGGCAGCCTATGTCGGCAGTGCTGTTTTTGCCAATTTTCCTCAGAAATAGCTCAAAAACGTCCAATTTCTTTGCAATTTTGCGATTATGCCAACCCTAACCTAGCATTCATTTATTTTTGTTATATTTTAATCCGGCCTTTCCCTCTCATCTTATTCTCACGTAAACTCTGAGAGTTAATAAGGCTAGGAGACATTGGACTGTATCCAGGGCTGCAGCTCCACTGATGCAATGAACTTCTGTGCATGCAATGGAGCTTCCACTTCCTCTCCTGCTCCCCCCACCCCATCCCAGCATGCCCTCAAAGCCACCTCTGAAGAGTTGTGGCTTCCTCTAGAGGGGAGGGAAAGAAACAGAAGATTAGATAAAACTCATTGTCTGGCTCAAGGTCATCCAGGGAGTTTCGTGAAGAGGGATTTGAACATGGGCTGCCTCCACCAGCCCTAGTTGAACACTCCAAATACTGTAGTATACTAACTTATGACATGCACCCTCCTAGAATGCATTTGTTCTCTCATTATTTCTCCATGAGAGTAGAGGACACAAAGTGTTTGGTGCTGAATTGAAAAATGAACCGTGTGGCATGGGAGTATCATGTTTGGCAACACACTTTGTTTCCATGGACTTGGCAGCCCTACAGCAATTGCAATTAGGGACTATGCTGGTCTGTGTCTGGTTTCTGCTCCATCTTTCTTCTCTGGAGCAGTTGCAAAACTGATGCGCAGCCACTCCAGGGTTGCTCACGGGTATCCTGCCATATTCCATCCCTTAATCTCAGGAGGACGGTAACCTTCATCCACTTTCGTTTGCTCTCTATTTGTTTTACGAGGCAAGCAGGCAGAGTTGGCCATACATTGAGCTACATAAAATATGGCAAATGAGATAGTTCTGAACTTTACCTGATAACATCAGTTTCTATTCATGTAGCTATTCCAGGGTACTTATGACTCATTGCAATTCTACAGAAGCCACGGGAAAAGGACATAATATTCTAATTTTGAGCACAAAAAGCCTATCCATCACAGAGATATATGAAACCAGAATTTTTGGAGGTCTTGGAGAAGCTGATTTACCAGAGTTTCATACTCTGGTAAATGACTTTCCTCCTCTTATTGTTTGGCAATTGTCCAGACCACAAGTGTTCTCCTGCTATAGTCACTAGGAGGCAGAATACTGTTTCTGTGTTGTGTGTGCCGAAAAAGGAGGCAAACTCTGCTGTCTGACTTGCTGCTCAGCCTTTGAGTATGAGCAACTTCAGTTCCAAAGAGCTACCACTGGTCCATTGCAGTCTCTTTCCATGTGCCTAGGAGTCTCTGGACCCCAAGCTAAGAAGCATCAGGAAACTGATTTATTCTTTTCTTACTCTAGCTGTAGGAATTAGGGCTGATCTGAAACTATAACTTGGCAGTGTTGTTTGTTGGTTACAAATCTGCACACCTCTCCCCACTTTGGTTCAGCTGCTAATGGAGAGCAGAAATTCCCATGTTGTGCTGTCCAAAACCACAATTACCTTCGCTCAGTTTCTTCTGTGGCTTTTTATAGGCACAATGATCACAACTATTTCCCCTTTCCAGCACTATGCTGAGGAGCTGGAGTGTTGTGTTTAGACCCTCCAGATGTTGCTGCACTCAAATCCCATTATCTCCTAATCAATTACTATGCTGGCTGGGAATGGTGGGAGCTGTGATCCAACAACATTGAAAGGGCACACATTTGTCCCTGTCCATACACTCCACCAAGCATGCGTGTAACCACAGAGGTGTGATATTCAAGATCTTTGGACCAGTGTCATGGTGCATCACACAAAAGGTGCATTATACTTGGAGGAATTAGGAGGAACCACTGAGTCCCAATCGGGGTTCAACAGAAAGTTGCCTGTTGCTACAAACACCAATATGGCATTAAAATATAAAATGGTTCCATGCTGTGTCTCAACAAAATGCAAGAAACTTTTTTTAATTGTTATAAACATCAAAATGGCATTAAAGAGTTTGAATCACCCGAACACAATGATTACAGAATAATAACATGGTTATTTCAAGTATGACATATGCAAGTTTCACAAGCCCATTTTGCCTGGACCAACAACTGACACTTGGCTTGTTTCCTTGACAAAGAGAGACAGGGGTGGGGAATCTTACTGTTGCCATATAAGAAATGGTGAATGGTGCTAGGGATATGGCTGGCTGCCAAGGAGGTGCAGGTGCATCAGGGAAAGCTTGACTGAAAATAGCATGGGTTTGGACCACAGAAGGGCAGAAAAACCAGCAAAGTTGAATAGGCAAATGGAGGAGATAGAGAGAAGTTGAAAGATTGAAATGTGAACAGTTTCCTGTTCTGAGCAGTAAAGAATGAGTGTGTTTCCTGAATTTTGCAGTGACTCAGGAGTCTGAGGTCACGGCCATTTAGTGGAAACCTTGAAGAGATTAAGGACGAGTCTTTGGATGTAAACCACAACCTACCTTTCAATATTTGCAGATGGTTCTCTATCCTAACATAAAACTAAAGAATTCCGAGGGGCAACCTCAGTTCCTTTGAACCCTCCCAATATGCTTCTCCAATGTTTGTTTGTTTCATGTATATCCTGCACCTCTTTCCAGATTGCTTTGAAGGACAACATATGGCTTCATGTCCCTTTAAAGTTCCTGATAAATTCAAGGAAAAACAACAAACATGACAACAAGACCAGGTATTCAAGTAGAGTAGGAAACGATTGGCCCTTGAGGACAAAAGTTTAAAAACTTGTGTTCCTGAGTGGAGGAATTACCTGAGACAAAATAATGAACTAGGGTTGGTCAGGTGCTGAAGGAGGCAGGGGTTTGCCATATCCAAGTGGACATGCTAAATAGCCTGAGGTATGATGATACATGTGTTCTGCCACAGACCAAAGAGGGTCGTCTTAGGGAGAGCCGAGGTGAGGGTTGTGGGCCAATCAAGCAAAGCATCCCTGATCCAAGTTGTATTTGACAAGATAGCTAGGTGCAAAACACTGGTGGAGGATCCTGTTCTTGAGGAATGCAGTTAGGTTACCAGTGGAGGCAGTGGTCATTGGAAAAGAGGGCTAAATAGAGTTGTGTGCTTGTGCTGGCAAATAACAAAAAGATTAGGTGCAGAGCCAGACATTATCATTTATCTGGAGTGTCTGGCCCCTGCCAGTCACTGAGGACAAGTTTGTTTCCTTGTAATGAGGGTAACTGGTGTATGCCAAGGACTGCTTCCTCTCTACACTTGTCAAAGCCTCCTGATTTTCGCAGCCATCTGTAGAACAAAACCAAGGAGCCAAGGAGTCTGAAGCATGCATGGGATGAAACCAACCTGGGCAACTGGGTACCAAATCCCCTTAGATGAGCTTTTTACGTAACACCTATCAAGTTGCAAATGGTTGTTTGGAACCAGCTTCTCTCTCCACAACTAAAGTCCCCACCCACCCCCAAAATATCTAGAAATGTACAGCACTGTATAAATGATATGACTGATTTATAAGTTCCTCTTAATGGGTTCATAATTCTCGCATACTTCAATAAATACAAATGGCGATCTGATTGAAGCTAGACTTTTAAAAAAAGAAAAAGAAAGAGAGGCTCAAACAGAATTGGGTTCTTGAAATTAATTACCTTCTCCTAAATATTGCAATTGGCTTCTCTTGGAGGAACACATTTTCGTCTTTGCAACAGAAGTGATAAATGAAGAACCTCATCAATCTACCTCTTTACCCTTGGAATGGAACTTCTCTCTATATGCATACAAATCTTTTTCTCTTCTTCATCTGCTTTTTGCTGCACAGAACAAAATATCATTATCAGGGGTGGGGGGAGGACAGATTTTGCATGGAGTGCAGTCAAAGATCCAGGTGTTGAATGATTTTGGTTAAGGCCTATATAGTAAAATGCTCTCTTATCAAGCCAGGGATGGGGAACCTGAAGTCCTTCAGATATGGTTTTTTTTAAGAAAGCAGTAGTGACTGAAGAGGGTCTGGTGGGGGAAGGAGGATGTAAACTAATCGCTCTCCAGCCCTTAAATGTGGATACTATTATTTGAATTGCTGCTCTATAAAGTTTCTGCAGTGGCAAAATGCAAAGAGAAAGAGAGGTGCTATACCCTCACTGAGGGAGCGGGATAAACTGTGGCTCCTGAATTTTCCTTGAAGCAATAAGGAGAAGGCTTTGGCGGAATGTTAATATAAAATGTGCAGATGCCGCTGCTGCTACTGTGCAGTTTATAATATAACAAATGGGTCCTTCCAACAAAATGTTGCAGTGCAGCCCTAGGATTTCTGTTATCTGAGCCTGTGTAAGGGGACTGAAAAACAAGCTAGTCTCAAAGATGGAAGTTCCGGCTCTGATGTGAGTCTTAGTTCATGGTATTGTTAGTATTTTCACTGATCACATATAAAAGTGCATGCAAGTCAATGGATCATGTGGCTTCTGCCTGCAGTTGATTGCTTCATCTGACTTGAGAGGAACTTAAGTACATTGACATTTGCTTCAGCTTGAGAGATATGGAGGATTTTTGACTGGGATTCCAAACTTGCCTCATCCTCACCTTTGACCTGCAATATTAACAGTAAACAACATTGCCCGGCTCCTGTGTGCTGCTTTCTTACATCGCCTTCGACCTGCAATTGTGGTATATCAGTGAAATACATTAAATGGTTGTGGGGTGCTACTCTGTCAGTTGAATCAGCAATCTGGGGAAAAAGTAACTGGGCTGTTGCACTCTCTCAACTTCAGACCAGCCCTTCATTAGCGTACAGTCTAATATCACTGGACAACACTGCGGGATTGTTAAAAGCAGCTCAAAGCCTGGCCAGCATTTTGCAATGTAAACCACGCTGCAAGCTCTGAGTCACAGCCACTTCAAGCATACAGTAAGGCGTAGGAACTATGTTTGCTTTGTGCTGCCTGATCCCTTATATACCAGCTCAATCACTGATATCAGCTGTAGATACTTGGTTGGTTGTCCCCAGAGTTAGTGAGGCTCATTCAGCATCAACATGAAACTGAGCCTTCAGCCTGAAACTGAGATTCAGCAGGTACCTCCTGTATTGACTTTCAAGTGTTTGCTGAAGAATTTGCTTTGCCACCACTGGTTTGTACAGATTTTGTTTTTCAACATGTTCCATAATAGTCAGCTGGTAATCTGTTTTATTTTTTTGTATTGTCCTTATTGTGTTTTAATTGTTGCAAACTGCTTTTATTTAAAATGAAATTGCAATATACAGATATCTTGATAAATAAATAAATAAATAAATAAATTCTAAATAATCAGGGTAGGGGTTAACATGCTTTGAAATAAGAACCAAGTTATAAACAGCAGAATTCTTGGCTTTGCTGCTACCTTTTGGAGGTCTCTTTGGAGAAAGGTAAGAGGTAAGGCATCTCCCACTTCAATCCCTGGAAACATTTTAAAAGGGTTTCTTAATGTGAACCAGAAAGTAATCTATTGAGGCAATGAGGTGATTCATTCAATATTCCCTTAAAAAACAAACAAACAAAACCCTTCTGTGTGTTCTTCCTTCTGCTGTGTTCTGATCCAGTGCCATATCCCATGGAGAAGGAAGCAAACCAGCCAGCAAGTTGCAGGACCACGGATAGCTCTGAGTGAGCAACTTGTTTCAATAAAAGTTGAGAGCTGAGGAAGCCTGAGAGCTCCTGCTCTCAGACAGCCTCTTTCAGTCTCTACCCCCTTGTGACTAGTTCTAGATGGCCAATCTTGTGGCCTGAAGATGGGCACTCCTCTTCCATTCCCTGCCTGGTGTGTGTGCCCTGAGTCACTGGACTGGTGATGTCCTGGGGGAGGCATTTGGTTCCTCAGGCGGAAATGCCCATGGGGTTCCAGGGTCTGGCCCTACAGATACAGGAGGGTTTTTTTGTTCCTCAGCCTCAGTTGTCTCCTGAACTCCAGCCACAGGCTCAGAGCCCTCTACCTGGGCTGGCTACCTAGCTGGAAAGTTGGCAGCCTCTGATTACCTTTTCATTCCTGCTGGACTCTGGGGTCATGACACCCTCTTTCTGCCCATTCCAGCCACTAAATTTTGTCCCCCTCTCCCACCCATCTCTCAGTCTCCCCCACCCTGGATCATGGAACATTCCAGGCCATTAAGTTCTTATGGGGCTGTTTTCAGACTCCCCCCCCCCAAGTATGTTTGTTTCATACTTGTGCATATCTTGGGTTCTCTTGAGTCTGCAGATACCTTCCTCTTTCATGTAGATGTTGTGGATAATGATGGGCACTTTTTCCTGAACTTCAGAAATAGAATATAAGATTATATATTATTATTTCTACTTTATCTTAAACAATGGCCACTTCAGTTAAGGAGCTCTACAGCATCATCAGTATTTAATTATGGGCTTTTAAAGGGACAGGACTGAACCTTTTCATTCTCTTTGTGGGTTTAAATTAGGCGTAAGCAGAGTTTAGATAAATAATTCACATTGTTTGTCTGCAGAGGTGTAGAGTTCACCCCTTGGGAAAAGGCAATATGTAGGAATTACATTAGCCATATGCCCTGCTCTACTGCAGACTGGTTATGCATGACAATCCCAGTAGTGCAATCACCTACTGAGAAATTTACTGTCATCCTATAACCATTTAATATGCTAATTAGTTATTTGCTTGTCTATGGCCTCCTCTAGCCAGCAAAGTGGTGGTGAGATTGGCTTTCTAAGCACTGCAAAAGTGGAAGTGGTCAAAGCAGCAGTACTGCACTGGCAACAGCCCCATGTCATCAAATGTTCCAGACATGGTACATAGCATTGAATGGTGAGGATGCATCTCATGTATGCAAAATTCTACAGACATATCAGTCATCACTGGACATTGGTCTATATTTATGTACCTGATTTGTGAAATCTAGAGAATGGGCTGTGGGATATGGATCCACCTCTGAAGCTTTTTGGGCCCTAATACTCTAAAGAACATTTTTCATATGTGAAGCTTACATTTCTTTTGAGCCCTGTAATTATGTAAGCATTTTATAATTAATGCTGCTGAGAATACACAAAAGACACATTTCTAATGTCAAAGTGTGCTCAGATTAATGTAGGTTTCACATTCACATAAGTCGATTTGAACTGAGTGGGGCTTAATTCTGAATAGACTATCTGATCTACTAGGCAGTTTACTTGAATTTAAGCTGATTTTATCTCTATTGACTTGAACGTGATTTCTGCCCAATCATAATCCCTTTTAATAGCAAGGTGCGGAAAGGATTGCAGCCCAAAGGACCATTGAGAAGTGTGAAGTGTCACTGTGCTCAAGAAAGCTTGAGAGTTACAGAAGTAAAGTACAACAACAACAACAACAAAAACAAGCCTAGGAGGTCGAAAAGAGGAAAGAGCATGCTCAGTAGCTACAGAATTTATAGGGACAGTTGGGCAGAGGGATGGAACATGGGGTGGGAAAGAGGGACAGAGGCATTGCTAGGTTCATGGGGCACTGGCTCAAGACAAAAAATTGCATAAAATATGCATGCTAACATTTATGTATAGATGCCTCTGGGGAATGAAGATGGTTGTGTGGGCTTGGATCTTGCCAGTGCTGCAATTTGAAGGTCACCCAGTAAAAAAGAGAGAGAAAAGTAAAGGAGGAAAGGACAGGAGATCTGGGGCCAACCACAAAAGATCTGGAGGGATGAGTGGAATGCCCTGCCTGTGGGGAATGACGGCCTGAAACCTTAGCTGGGGATACGGTTTGTTGGAACTGTTTGCACTTGTATCTCACCAGACTCTTTCTCAAATACCATCAATTAATTACTAAAGAGAAATTTGTTATAAACATTTTATTCCCATAGCAAATTGCATTCCTAATAAGTGCCTTAACAATTGTTGATTCTGAATTAACATCCTGTATATTCTCTTTCCTACGGGCCATTGATTAAAGTGTCAAATAAAACCAAATGTTTCACCAAGTCCTGGGGTAATTTGCTATAGACTTCCCAAATCCCTATAGACTTCTCCAATGTAGTATATGTTACTAGCACCTAGAGTTTACAAATATATATCAGATCCCATTGCAATATTCATAGCCAAGGCAAAGAGTGTGATTATTTACAGCTGAATACGTTACTAAACTTTAACGCCTAATCCTATGGATTGGTTTAAATTGCAGAATCTTAATTATGGGAGAGAAATCAGCTCCAAATAGCCTAGACCAGTGTTTCCCAACCTTGAGACTCCAGCTGTTTTCGGACCACACTTCCCATCATCCCTGACCACTGGTCCTGCTAGCTAGGGATTATGGGAGTTGTAGTCCGAAAACAGCTGGAGCCCCAAGGTTGGGAAACACTGGCCTAGACAACATGGGGGATTTGTCCATCCAATGCAAAATTCGCCTGGGTTGTGGCTGGCATATTTTATATAAAACTTCTTTGGGTCTAAAAGCTTATTTGGGGCTAAAAAGGCTCTTTCAAAGCTCAGGGTCGAGGGTAGCATTAGCATTAAAGATAGCTGTCCTTCCACTGGTAGACTCAAATTCTTGCACCAGATATGAATAAACTTTTGCAGTGGCATTTGGATTTTTAAGCCGGTTCCTCCAAGCTACTGCCTCAGCACAGCGGCCATTAGTACCAGCCCATGAATATAATTCACAGTGCAACCCTCAGTGCAATTACTCCGAAGCAAATCCTATTGAGTGGAATGGATGGACTCCTAGAAACAGTGTAGGATTGTGACCTTAGTTTCCTTTCTTTGTCTGAAATGCTGACCATTTAGGTATACAGATAGCTAACTTTACAAAGCAATTAGTACCACTAATTGGTACTAAAAAATAAAAATAAATGATCTGTTTGTTTTTAGTAATTTATCATGGTTCAACACACAATCTTGCAAGCTATTACAAAAAAATTAAAATTACAACTGTGTTACTGTGGAATGAGGAAGTCAACTTGTTTAAACAAACCATGCAAACCCTTTTGCTGTTTGCTTGTTCATTTATTGAGACACATGCATGCACACAGAGTTACCTTTCTGTGCGCATACTTTTCCCCACTCTCCTCCCTGCACTGTTTCCTCCCTTAAACAACTCTTTGCCCTCAACTATTCCCATGCGCAGTATATGGCACTTTTAGAGACAGATACCAGCTTGAGGGGGTTTTCAGCAGGAAATGGCACCAGGAGGAGGGTCAATGCTTCTCCCCACAAATTTGACAGTTTTCTTCCCACATCCTTTAACAGTCAGTCAGCATTCTGCATCCAGCAAGCACACTCATTCCTGATTGGGCTATTTGGGGGATTTTCCCTCCTTAGTACGCCCTCCCCCTAAAAGTGTTTTGTACTTCTGCAAACTTCACTGTGGACCTGCTAATACCTCTCCCTTCCTTGTACATGAATGGTGCTGTTTTGTCTATATAAGGAGTGACAATTGGATAATTGGTATATAGGATTTATTGCCTGCACGAAGCTTGGATTGTTCCTTTCTATGTAATTGGGTGGAATTACACAGGGTGCCTTATTGTGAGGTCTCCGACTTGCAGTCTATCTTTGCTTTCATCAGGGGATGGGGGGGGGAGTAGGGAAGAAACTCCAATTTCCCCCCCTAGTCTTCCAGCACCAGCATCTCATTTACTAAAAGTGATGACCCAGGGCGATGCCATTAAACTTACATTTCAAAAATAGCTTTTTTAAACCCTATGAACAATGGAGTAAATTTATAGAAAGATACTCTCAACTGTGGAGATAAAAACAGTGGCCTGGAATCAGATATAATCGATATAGCATATAAAATGCATATGAATAAACTGATAGAATATATAGTGAAATGGCTATTATTCAGTCCTTGCAGGGACTAGATTAGGAAATGATTGAGGGCATGCATATCCTGGAAGTATGTGGAGTTTAAGCTACTTGTCTGGTATCTCCAAAGCTGCCTTAAATATGTCAAGTGGTCACAGAACTTGCACACAGCCTCACCTTCCATTACGGACCTGAACTATTAGCTAAACTTTGTGTTGCATCTGATGTGCACATAAAGCAGCATAATCACTTTAATCGTACTTTATTTATTTGGGGGTGTATACTCCATGTTCGCTGTTTTGAGGGAGATATATTCAAATGTATCTCAGACTTGTTTGGAACCCAAAAGCCTTGAGCTATGTGCCTTCTAGATCCCAGCTTCCTAGGTCATAGGCAAGTATCCTAAGAATCTTGAATTACTGAGAATCAATGAATAAGGTGGTCCCAAGCATCTTTACTATATGTGGTGTATGCTACCTTTGTGGAATTGTTTGATTTCAAGTGGGATGTGATGCCCCAGTTGATATTTACAAAGAGGTCATGAAGAGTGATTTACTTAGTATGAAGCCTCAAATAGATGAATCAACACTTCCTTGCTTAGTTGTTGTTGACTCTTCCTTCCTTGGTCTCTATTCAGGAGTCAGGAGAAGTTTGGTTCTTTGGCTTGACATTGTCTTGCTTACTTTACAGTCCTGAGAAAACCAGCTAAAAATGTTTTGGTGTAGTAAACCATCTATAATTTGGGGAATTACATGTGGCAAAAGAACATAAAAATATATGCTAATAGCCTAAAGAACAGAAGAGAACAGAAAAAAGAAAAGAAAAGAACCAGCTCTGGTCATAGCCTATGAGAAATATATTTAGAACATAAGCATACATTAAAATACATTATAATATAATATAAACAAAGATAGTAAAGGTAAAGGGACCCCTAACCATTAGGTCCAGTTGTGACCAACTCTGGGGTTGCGGTGCTCATCTCACTTTATTGGCTGAGGGAGCCAGCGTACAGCTTCCGGGTCATGTGGCCAGCATGACAAACCTGCTTCTGGCTAACCAGAGCAGTGCACGGAAATGCCGTTTACCTTCCCACTGCTGCGGTACCTATTTATCTACTTGCACTTTGACATGCTTTCGAACTGCTAGGTTGGCAGGAGCAGGGACCGAGCAACGGAAGCTCACCCACAGTGCCACCCGCATCCATAAACAAAGATACTATGGTTGGTCTTGCGCCTAATGTAGAAACACATGAAGAGGACACCTATGGAAACATCATTCATTTGCATCACTTTTGGCACTCAAATAGATTTGGAAACTTTCTTGAATTATCAAGGGAGGGGCTGCTCCTGGGGATGGGGAGGCTAATACAGTAGCGGTGAGGATATTGACAGGAGTGAGGGGAAGGGGGGTGGGCGGGCGATACCAACCAATGAACTGGACCCACCCTCTGCCCTGCCCTTGCAAATACTCCACCGGACCCGCTCTCTGCCCATGCAGTGTGGAGGAGAAGGAATTATAGAATTGTAGAGTTGGAACCCTGAGGATCATCTAGTCCAGGCATGGCCAAACTTGACCCTCCAGCTATTTTGGGACTACAACTCCCATCATCCCTAGCTAACAGGAGCAGTGGTCAGGGATGATGGGAACTGCAGTCCCCAAACAGCTGGAGGGCCTGATTCTAGTCCAACCACCTGTGATGCAAGAATATGCAGCTGTCGTATATGGGAATTGAATGTGTGACCTTGCTGTTATTAGCACCACGCTCTAACCAACTGAGCTATCCAGTTGGTCATGAACTCAAACACGGGACAAAAGGCATCCCATTTGAAGTCCAAATGGGACAGGGAACACTTCCCCCCCCAACAGAATAATCCCATTTTTCTACGGTAGGGACTGGTGTCACCCCTGTATTGAATTCTGTGGAGTTTGCTCTCAGGTAAGTATGGTTAAGATTCCAGCCTTAGTCATAGACATTTGACTACTTTTTGTTTTCCTGTAAAACAATCTGTCGATTCTGTTTAAGGACAATAATATTCTCACATCTAGGATATTCATATACATTCCCAAAGATGTTCTGTCATAAATACCAATAGGCCTTCACACCTCCAGTGTTTCCCTCAACAACAAAAATGCATTTTTGTATTTCAGTCTAATTAAAACATATGGTGAACAATCAGTTCAGAGGTAAAAAGCTGAGTAGTTATGTTGGACTTCTATGTGGGAAAATGCGGCAGGAGAATTGTTGGGCATTTCCAAATCAATTAACCCTCTGTGGGTGATAGCTGCGCCTCAGAAATACAGTCAGTGACATACAAAATGGCTGAACCCTTTTGGGCAGACGTTAGCCACAAGCCTGCATGCCTGTCCCACCCAACTTCCGCATGGTTTGAGAACATCAGTTTAAATTACATTTTCAGGAAGAAGGTCACCTGAACCTATTTAATTTCCAGTGCTTGCAGCATTTTTCATCTCACTTATACTTTGGGAATAAAACTCTTATTCCAGCTGCAAAATTTTACATTAGCCAAGGGAATAAGCATGAGGTATAAATCTGCTTAGATTCCAATAATTTATCCTCTGAGGCACCCAATGGATGGTGAGACTGGCCACCTAGCTTGAGGTAATGTTTAAACAGAACTGTTCCACATATTACACAAACAGTTACAGCTGCAAGTAAGACATAAATTAAAGTCATAACCAAAATAACCACAGGACTATTTTCTAAATCAGAGCAATTATGGCAATTTTCTGGAAACTGGTTTCAAGTTAAATAATGTCAGCTGCCATGGTTATCGGATTCTTCTTTCTAATCTAGGCTTCTTGTTGATGTCATTGATACTATGTAAGTCAGCTAGTTTTTGTCTTCTCAGGCTTCCTATAATAGGTGCACATTTCTTTTAAACTATAGTATGGAAATAATATTTCTACTACATTTTGGGCTTGGTGATGAGGCACATAATCCCATCACCACAAAGTAGAGCTTTACACTTTGGTCTTAAAAACAAAACAAAACTGGATCATGGATTAATTTACCCTTTGTTGAAGGGATTGATTTTGATCCAAAATCATCATTGTTTTATTTTTTAAAATAAAAATAAAAATTATTTAATTTTGATAAGGGTTTTATGCAGTGTGTTTTTTTCTAAATAAGAGGTTTAGGGGTACTCTCATTTTCCTACTCATATTGAAATACTGCCCCTCAATGTGGCCAAACTTAGATTCACAAAATGTTTAGGGGTATGTGTACCCCTGCATCACCCCAGAAAAAGCACTGGTTTTATGTTAAGAGGTATCTGCTAATTTGTCAGACCAGTTTAGTCAGCTCAGGATTGCCTGTGAGGAGGTGGTATCTTCAGTGGTGTTGTCACAGTAAGAAAACAATTATGATAGAAGCTCCGCATTTCATGAATTAGGAGAAAGCCAATAATGGGTGTCAACAATAGAAAGCGTGAAAGGATAATCAGAGAGTTGCTTTGATCCATCATGGGAAATTGATATGTGCAATTAATGCAGATGTGCACTAAGAGATGTGAATCTCCCATTGCATCCCAATGCTTATACAGGCCTCTACTGAACTTGATGGAAACATGATAGTTACACATCCCCATCTAGACACATGAAACATATGCAACAGGCATGACTGCCAGTGAATAGCTAGTCTTTGATTGTGTGCAGAGCACATGCTACTCAGCCCTAAGGACACTTCTAAACTGTCACTATTTTTACCTGAGATTCAGTCACATACTACCAAATTCAGATTGCCCAATTAAAGTTGATTTGACGCACTTGCGCAACAAACCCAGTCCTCTACCTTAGACTTTTTGCAATAAGGAAAGGAGGATACCAGTTCTGTGATACAGTTTCCCTTCTATCAAATCAGAATGAATGCTCAATAAACAGGCAACATCTTCTAACCTCCCTGCAGACTTTTTCCAACCCAATCAGGATGAATATTCAATAAACAAGTTGTCTCAAAGGACATCCCAGGACAGAAACAAGTCTGAGTTTCACAGAATCTTTCTGTGTATGTGTGTGCACTTTCCTCTTCCATTTCTCCATTTGTTTTGGCTTTCTCCCATATGTACCCTTCAAATAGCACAAATAGGAACCAATTGCTTGCACCTTCTCTCCCCATTGCAGCTCCAGTCATGTTCATTTCCACCTTCATGCTCTCTCTCTAGACCCCAGCCCCACCCTTTGGCTCATTTTATTATTATTCCCCTGAGCTTGCTATGTAGCAGCTAATCTCCCTCAAACAAACAGTTGTAGGAAAAGTGAGTCCCAGAGAGCTGATCTGGAGAACATCAATGAGTCTGCAGCATCTATGAGGCTGCAAGTTCTTCACCACTGTTTGAAAATAAAATATGAACCACAGCTGAAATAGATCAGTTATGACCATTTGAAGATCCTAAAATATGTTTAACATGTAAAAATGTAGGTGTGTGACACTGGCCTTTTAGTTTTTTAATGTGATTTCACTAGGGTTTTATGATGTATGTGGGTGTGGGAGGAAATGAGAAGAGAGACCCTAACCAGCTGGAAGACTGACAGTAGAAAGAAGTGAGAGGCAGAATTCCTTTCTTTGCAGGTCTGCTTTGTTACAGAACATTCTCACTGCTATTTTTTGCAAATCTTGAGAGAGGTCAGAGAAGAAGAACAAATTTGACCCCTGGAAATAATCTCTTTCATCTGCCTTGCTCGGCAAAGGACACACTTGTCTTGCAAATGGAGCCGTTTGACAATCACTGGTCCACGAATCTGGTTAAACTTAATCTTTGGTGCTAACAACAAGTGCACTTTTGACCTCCCTACGGTGCAGTAGAGATACAGTGCCAGAAAAAGGTCAAAGAGAAGTAGCTAACAACCTTTCCCTTTGGCCAACCCCAGAACCTGAAGGTTGGTCATAAAGGAGTTGACTTTTATAAATTAATTCAAGGCAAAGTATGTAGCACCAGAGAGACTTGTGGCAATCATGTACTACACTGAAGTCTTGTGCCCAATACGAAGTTTTAAAATCTATTCCTAAATGTTTATTTTGCCCATCTCACACAATATCTTCATTCTCATGGATGGTTGTTGTTGTTGTTGTTCTGTTTCTGTCCACCTGATAGTCTTCAGATAGTCTAGACCATAACCCCCCAAACACCTGAAGTCCACCATGTTGGCAAAGGCTATTTATTATATGTTATTTTCTCACCCCTAATATACCCAACCAATCACTGTAATCTGAAGGAGAGGGTCTTCTGCAGATACCATTGCATCAAGAGGCCCATTCCATATCACATAAGAATTGGGTCTTGGAATCTCCCATTGCCCTGGCTATATTTTGGGTTTCTCCTTAAGATCTTTATTTTCCAACAAGTCATTGAAGTGGAGATATTTTAAAATCATCACCTTCATCATCATCATCATCATCATCATCTCAGTTTGTACCTCAGTTGGACTTGAAATTGTTTTTAAGTAGGTTTTTAATTGTTTAACTTTTTATTATTAAATTACTTTTTAAAAAAATCACTTCAGGATATTTCATGGGAAGTGATTCACAAATGAAATGAAATGAATAATAATATTACCATTAACAAACATTTTATAAGTCTTTGAGCTTATCTGTCTGTGTCTGCAAAAGGCAATGTGCAACACTGAAGAAACTGGTAGAAAAATAAATGTATAAATACATGTTCAGCTGCTGCAATTTCTCATACATGCTTTTATGCATATGCTGTGTTCCCTCAAGGGTTTCCCCCATTCATCTTAATGGAGGAAATAGATTTAGACACACTTTTCCTTTTCACACACAAATATGTCTCCCCATTGACTATAAAGAACCCTAAATTCTGGGTCTGGGCAACATTTTGTAGAATAAGCAAAATAAATAAAATGAATATTTTCAGAAGCTACCCAGAAGTGGTAGCCAAATTAATAAACTGAATAACAGGGCTATGCAAAATCCTTGACAAGGTGCAAATCAATACAAATTGACCAGCATTGGAGGTATTTGGTGTGCTTCAGAATCCAAAGTGGTCCACACATACCTGACCTGTCCTGAATATTCAGAACTACCTGCAAAGTCTGAAAGAGGTTTTTAAAAAAGGAATAAACATTTTCTGTCCAATTTAGTGCATTTTTGTACCTCTCTCCATATATGGAAAACATCAAGGAGAGAGGAGGGAAAGGATGTCATTTTGAAACCGATTCTTCTTGCTTCCAATCAAAGAATGCCTTTACCAAGGCTCTCCTTTTCTTGCTGCCAATCACTGTTTTGTGGGAGGAGATAAGGGACTCTATCAAAGCTGCTCTTTGCTCTTTGTCTGGCAGAAGCAATGGCAGCACTCTCAGCAGCTCTGTGGCTCCAAGAGGTGCTCTACCTGCTACTCAGCATGCATGGACGAGTTTTTGCCTCCCACTACAATGTTGTCCTGAGTAAGTGCAACATTCTATTCATGCTCCACAGGATTAAATGGGGGCCCTTGGAGAGTGTGCTCATAGGCAGAGGCTAAATCATTTCCTGCCCTGGTGACATCAGCCATCAAGTACAAGTACAGCTTCTACAAGTACACCCCATCCTAGGTTCTTTTTCCTGGTCATACTAGAGTATCATGGAATAATGCAAACTATTTTTTTAAATAATACATATGCTAACTATAGAACAGATTTGTAGACAGTTTTGCAATTCTAGTGGAACTTAAAAATCTCTGTTGATCTAAACCAAGAATTCTCTCATAATTTGAACATGGAATTAGGTATCTAGAGATGTATGCAATACTATTTGATGGACTGCTGCTTTTTGGGAGGTGTGTGTCCTAGTGTGAAAGCTTAGCATCATTCAATATCTATACTGAAGCCAACCTCCACTGGACTTTGCCCTGCAAAAAAAGACAGAAAGAGCTGTGCTTTTATTACTCACCTTGGCAGATTTACTATTTAACTGACGTAACTGCAATTGGGATAATACATTTGTGTCTATTTTAGGATGGGTGACATAATATGCATGTAATTCCTGCTGATGCTGGAACAGCTTTTTTAACTAGAATAACTCTGGAAGAGAATAATTCATAGGATCATAGAATTGTAGAGTTGGAAGGGATCCCATTGGTCTTCTAGTTCAATCCCCTGCAATGCAGAAATCTCAACAGGTGGTTCCCCATCCAATTCGACACCATATCGGACCTTGCTTACCTTTGCAAATGCGCTAGCGGTTTTATTGCTGCACCACTAGGAATATGGCTTGAAGCTGCAGCTACACACCAAAAGCTCTAGTGAAATATATACATATCACACTTATATACTCCTATTCCTATATGATTTTTAGGCAGCCTGATTAAAAATCAATAAGGCAATGTACTTTAATTCAATTTGCTTTGCGTCCATGTAAATGGAACTTTCTGACATTATAAAGTCCTAAGATGAAATGTACACCGAGAGGAAACAAGATATTTCATCCCTGAGTTTCTTTGGAATAAGGCTTGAGGAAAAAAATGTGACAACTGTATGAAACAATTGAATAATATTCTTGTCAATCTAGTTTCTATCCTATCTAGGTTGGTGGGAAGAAGTGCGTTCTGTGCTACAACCATGAACTTTGTTGAAATTCAATGTGAAGAATTATTTAGACAGCAGTTCTGTAGTCCTTGTGGGGCGGGGGGGGGGACATCCTGGGGGCCATAGGGCAGGACCAGATCTACCCCTCGAGAGCTCTGTCTCTGCTGTTACTGAAGCCTCCTTTTCTGATGCATCCAGTTTCTCCAATGCCCTGACCCAATGGATGTAAAAACTCCAGTGTTGCCAGGGCCAAAAGCAGGTTGTGAGGGGTGTTCCATGAAGTTGCTTGGATCTGAAGGCTCCAGAATAATGTATGAAGCAACCCACTGCTGACTGCAATCCCATTCTCTTTGTGAGAGATCAGAAGTCACTTGTTTCCCTGTCCGATATCGCAAATCGAAAAGAACTGAATATAGCAGAGCTTACAAACACTTCTGTCCTGAGGAGACAATACTGTACTGGGTGAGCTTTAAATCGATTGATTTATGGGTAATAGATAATGCCAAAAATGAAGATTAATCACCCATAATTAACTACTGTTTCTGTTCCATCTTTATTTACCCAGTGACAGTATAATCCTATTCACAAAAGTCCCACTGTATTCAGTGACAGAGCTGGCCCTAACATTAGACAAAGCGAGACAATCCACTGAGGCAGCAGTTGCTGGAAGGAGCAGCATCAGCATCCAGCTGTTGCTCCTGAACCTCCTAGGCCTTCCCACTGTTGCCACATGACCTCTCCTGGACTGTTTCAGCTGCAATGTGGGGTGCTATCCTGGCACTAGTGCTGAAGTAAGATTCATTTGCCAGTCCAGATGGCTTCTAGTTGTGGAATGGGGAAGGGGTGTAATCTTGTCCACTTCAGGCGGAAAATGTCTTGGGCAAGCCCTGTTCAGTGAAGCTTACTCCCTCGTAAATGTCTTTAGGATTGCCTCTGATTTCTAAACCTTAATGTCATGGGCACATTTCTTTCAAAACATTTGACATGCATTTAGGAAGCACAAATCTGGAAAGAATTGTGTTACTGTCAGGGGTTCAGGAGCAGAGGCACAGGAAAGGGAGGAAATAGAGAGCGAGGGGGAGGAGTCCGAAGGTAATGTTAGCGATGACAGCGGTCCGAGGTCTCTGAGTCTTTCCAGCGAATCGGAAGATTCACAGAAAGGGGCTCCCATGGTCAGAGCAAGGGGGGTGCCGAGGGGGACACCCCAGGAAGAAGGGGCCAGAGGGGACTCAGAGAGAAGCAGTTGGAAATCAGGACCAGCGTCCACACCAGAGTGCAGTAGGGGGGAGGAGTCCCAGGCATCGGGATCAGGCGGCGCACTGCCAGTGGGAGGACATGAGTCAGGATTGGCCACGCCTCCATCGGGGAGCGAGGAAACGGTCGAGAGGAAGGTTGAAGGCTGGGCGCGCGCGCCAAGTTCAAATGTACAGGAGGGCGGTGCAGTTGGCAGCCCGGATAGGGAGCCAGGTCCCAAAGCCCGCCGAAAAGACGGGGAGGAGTCAGGGGGGTCAACGTCAGCGTCAGAAGAATCCAGGAAGGAAGGGACCCCGGGGGGTAGCAGGACCCAGAGGAGAAAGGAGAGACGGAAGAGGTGGAGTAAGGCTAGAATCTTAAACTGGTGTACAGGGGGCGGAGACTCAGATGGAGCTTCGCCGATCTAACCATGAGACGTAGAGTTGCACGCAGCAGCTTGAGAATGGAAACTGTAACTCAATAAAGACTTTTGTTTAATGATCGCTGGCTAGCGTGATCCTCTGTGAGCTAGGATCTGGAAGCAGCTCTGACAGTAAGCTCCATCTCTTAAATTGTGGGCATCTACGGCCTCGCGGAGAGGAGAGAAAGCGGGTGCCTACTAGCGAGCTCACGAACGGCAGACAATATGACGGCCGAACAGCAGATAGCGGAACTCAGAGAAGCAGTGTCACGACTGAATGCCGAGGCTCTTGCATCCAGGAAGAGAGAGGAGGACGCAGCTGCCGCCTACAGGGATCTCCAGGTCAGGTTGGAAGTGCTTACGAAGCAAGGGCAACTGACACCCAAACCGGAGGGGATTGGGTTGGGGAGACGAACAGGCGGTCTGGTCTCTCACTTCGATGGGAATTTGCAACAGTACCCCAACTTTAGAGCAGATGTAATGTGTGCACTGCAACTGCTGAACAAAGACTTTAGAGATGAGCAAGAGAAGGTGGGATTCATCATGTCCCATTTGCATGGAGATGCTAAAGCATGGCTGCGCAATTTGTGGAGAGATAAGGATCCGGCGCTCCAAAATGCGGATGCCTTTATTAAAGCGATGGATGGGTGCTTTTTATCAAGCATTGACGTGGATCTTGCTCGGCAGCAGATACATGGACTGAAGCAAGGGAGGGCCAGCGTAAGGCAGTACCATGCCCGCTTTTTCGCTTTGGTCAGTGCTCTGGAATGGGACAGAGATTCGGCTCCTGTAAGAGACCTGTTTTGGGAGGGATTGCACGGCTCGGTTAAAGATGAAATTGCGAGGGGGGAGAGACCCCGGACCACGCAGGAGATCGTTCAGAGGGCGCTGGCGGTGGGGGTGCGGCTGGAAGAACGTCCGTGGAGCAGGGACGAAGGGCGTGGAGGGCGCGAACCAGCCAGGGGCTCCTCCTTCCTTCCCAGAGAAGCAGCGCGTGCGCAATCCACGCCTCCGCCAGGAGGAGGAGCGGAACCTATGGAGGTTGGAGGTGCAAGGGCTCAGTCAGCAGCCAGAGCCCTAGCACCGGCAGCAGTGAAAGCGAAGCCTCCTAGAGGGAACAGGAAGTGTTACATCTGCGATGATCCACAGCATATGGCGAAAGAGTGTCCCCAGAGGCTCCACAAGCACACTGCAGCCTCAGCAATGGTAACTGCAGCAACGCAGCAAGGAGAACCACAGCAGGGAAACGACGGAGTCTGGCTGGAGAAAGAGGCACTGGGGCCCAGCCAGACGTGTCAGTGAAGCAGTCCCCAGAGATTTTACAGCCCATGGACCCCCTCCCGCCCAAACCAGTAGTGAGGCTCACCGCGTCGCTCCAGCTGCCCAATGGAATCACCATGGACGTGCCAATCACCATTGACTCCGGAAGCAATGCGGACTTTATAGGGCAGGACTTTGTCGACCGGCACGCTATACAGTTGCTGCCTGCCACGCTGCCCCTGCAGGTTGTCACGGTGGATGGCAGGGAGCTGCTAGGGGGGCAAGTGGTGAAGCAGACACCACCAATGGTGATGCGACTTGGGAATCACAGGGAAATCATCAGCTTCAATGTCACTCAACTATCGGACACGCCCATTGTATTGGGCATGAGTTGGCTGGACAAGCACAGCCCGACGCTGGCTTGGTACCAGAGGCAGCTGACCTTCGGCTCTTCCTTTTGCGCTGAACACTGCATCGTGCCCCGGCAGGAAGGAGAGGAAGAGGAGTCACAGCTGCAGCTAGGCACGCTGCAAGCGGTTCCCCACAAGTACGCAGAATTTTTGGAGGTTTTCTGCGAGAAGGAGGCAGACAGGCTACCCCCCCACAGACCATATGACTGCAAAATTGACCTGCTGCCGGGGGCGGCGCTGCCCAAAGGGAAGCTGTATTCCATGTCTGAGGACGAACTGCAGGAACTCAAAGAGTTCATAGATAATAATTTGGAGCGCGGTTTCATCCGAGAGTCCAAGGCAGCGGGGGGCAGTCCGGTATTCTTTGTTAAGAAGCGGGACACGCCCCAAAAAAGACTTGTAGTGGACTATCGCATTTTGAACAGTGTGACCAAGCCATCGGACTTCCCCATGCCCCGAATCGACGACCTCCTCGCAAAGGTACGGAAGGGCAGCGTGTTCACCAAGTTGGACCTGCGAGGGGTGTACAACCTTATTCGCATGCGGGAAGGAGATGAGTGGAAGACAGCCATGTTCACGCCCCTGGGCACCTACGAATATAGAGTTATGCCTTTTGGATTGCAAAATGGTTCCCACGTTTTTCAAGCTTTCATGCATCACGTGTTGGCGGGGCTCCTCTACAAGACGTGCGTCTGTTTCTTGGATGACATCCTGATCTTTTCGGAATCGCAGCAGGAGCATGACAGACACGTCAAGGAAGTGCTGAGCAGGCTACAGCAACATAGGCTTTACGCCAAGCTGGAGAAGTGCCAATTCGACGTGACCGAGGTGGATTTCCTGGGCTACAAGTTGTCTGACAAGGGGCTCGCCATGGACAGCGCCAAGGTTCGAGCAGTGTTGGATTGGAAAAGCCCACGCAACCGGAAGGAGGTCCAACGGTTTGTCGGCTTCGCGAACTTCTATCGCAAGTTTATCAAAGGCTTTGCCATGCAGACAGCGGCCATCACGGACACGCTCAGCTCCAAGAAAAAGAAGTTCATCTGGACAGAGCAGGCGGAGCAGTCCTTTCAGGCACTCAAGCGTCTCTTCGCGTCGGAAGAGCAGCTGCTTCATGTCAACCCCAGCAGGCCGATGAGGGTGGAGACAGACGCTTCGGACAGAGCCGTGGGAGCAGTCCTGCTGCAGAAAGACCCGCAGGGGGCTTGGAGGCCGGGAGCATTTTACTCCAGGAAGCTCAGCAAGTCTGAACAGAACTACACCATCTGGGACAGGGAGTTGCTGGCCATTCATGCAGCATTCAAAGCGTGGAGGCACTTCCTGATCGGCGCCAAGCACACGGTGCAGGTCTGCACGGACCACAAGAATCTGGAGCACTGGCGCACGGCACAGTGCCTGAACCAGAGGCAGATACGTTGGGCTGAGTTCTTTGCGAACTTCGACTTCCGAATAGAGTATGTCCCGGGGGACACCAACATCATGGCAGATGCTCTCTCCCATAAGCCACAGTATCTGGAGGAGGCAACGCCAGCGGCCGCCATGCACATCTTCGCACCGACAGTGTGGGCGTGCGCTGCTGCAACAGTTGACCTGGAGGCGGTGCGACGAGCGTTGCAGGATGACTCCTTCGCGCAAGCAAAGATGGCAGAGGTGCGCAAGGGCACGGCAGCGACCGACGAGTTCCAGCTGCGAGATGGATTGCTCATCCGTAAAGGGGCCATCTACGTGCCGGGAGACGAACTTCGCGCCAAGGTACTGCAGCAGCTGCACGACGCGCCCACTGCCGGGCACTTTGGCAAGGAGAAGACGGTGGAATTAGTCGCCAGAGACTTCTGGTGGCCCGGAATGAGAGGGGAAGTCGCGGACTACGTGGCGAGGTGTGACACCTGCCAGAGGGCCAAACCAGTGCACAGACCGCCGGCCGGACTGCTGGAACCGCTGCAAACTCCGTTCGAACCATGGGAGAGAGTGGCCCTGGACTTTGTCACGGATCTGCCCAGCTCGAGGGGCAAGACGGCAGTGCTAGTGGTGGTGGACATGTTCACCAAAATGGCCCACTTCATTCCGTGCGCAAAGGTGGCCACAGCGGAACAGACCGCCAAACTGTTCATAGACCACGTGTTCAGGGTTCACGGTCTGCCACGGTCTATCCTGTCCGACCGGGGGCGACAGTTCATCTCGAACTTCTGGCAGAAGCTGATGGGTTTCCTGAACGTCAAGATCAACCTAGCGTCGGCAAGACACCCGCAGACCAACGGACAAGCGGAGCGAGTCAACGCCATCATGCAGCAGTACCTGAGATGCTACGCAAATCAGCAGCCGGCAACATGGGTGGACTACCTGCCGCTCGCTGAGTTCGCCTACAACAACACGAAGCACGTGTCCACGAAGGTGACACCGTTCTTCGCCAACAACGGGAGGCATCCCAGAACCTTCCCGGGATTAGAGAGACTGGGGGAGGGGGAGCCACAGGCAGCGGAAGCCTTAGCGTCAGAGTTGCAGGAGGTTCACGAACAGCTTCGGAGGCAGTTAGAACTAGCAAAGCACGCATACAAACTGCAGGCTGACAAGCACAGAAGGGTTGGGGAAGACATACAGGTGGGAGACTGGGTTTGGTTAGCAGCCCAGGCGGTGCCGGCCAGATCGTTAGCGAAGAAGAAGCTCAGACATAAGCAGCTAGGCCCTTACCAAGTCGAGGCACAGGTCAATCCAGTGGCCTTCCGGTTGACACTTCCGGAGGGATCCAGAATGCACCCAGTGTTCCATAGATCAGTGCTCACGCCCTACAAAGCACCTCACAGATTTCAGGAGCCGGGCACGGCACCAGACCCGCTCAGGGAGACGCCCCCAAGGAGGGGGTCGCCAAGGGGGGAACCCATCAACGAGGTCACAGAGATTTTAGACTCGAGATGGGGGGAAGAGGGTGTAGAATATTTTCTCGCCAGAGAAGGTACCCCGGCCAGCGCCAACAGTTGGGTGCCGGACTATGCCTTGGACGAGCCTCTTCTCAAGGACGAGTTTCATGCCCTTTTCCCACACAGGCCCATGCCAGCCGAGTATTTCGACGACTGGCTTTTCACACCCACATTTTCAGCCAGCACATTCCAGGGGTTCACCTCGGACGAGGAACCGGCACTAGAAACACGTTCCCCGGAGGGATCACCCTCGGAGTCGGCCTCAGACCGTTCCTATTGGTGGGACGATCGACCAGAGGAGCAGTGGCGCAGGAAGTGGCTGGGGGGTCCTTGGCAGGCAACGTCCCCGGAGGAGACCGGGGGAGAGACGGACATGGACGTGTTGGGGGAGGACCTTGGGTTCGAGCACGGCGGCAAAGAGATGGAAGCAGAGGAAATCGAGGTCGGCGAGAGCACGGAGGACGAGCCGGACTTATCCGGCTGGATGCACACCACGGGGGACGAACTGTATCCGGCACTCACCCCCACAACGACGGAGCACCCAGTACCCACACCTGAAGGAGGGGAGGGGGGAAGGGGGGGCTTCGAGGGGGGGATGGATGTCAGGGGTTCAGGAGCAGAGGCACAGGAAAGGGAGGAAATAGAGAGCGAGGGGGAGGAGTCCGAAGGTAATGTTAGCGATGACAGCGGTCCGAGGTCTCTGAGTCTTTCCAGCGAATCGGAAGATTCACAGAAAGGGGCTCCCATGGTCAGAGCAAGGGGGGTGCCGAGGGGGACACCCCAGGAAGAAGGGGCCAGAGGGGACTCAGAGAGAAGCAGTTGGAAATCAGGACCAGCGTCCACACCAGAGTGCAGTAGGGGGGAGGAGTCCCAGGCATCGGGATCAGGCGGCGCACTGCCAGTGGGAGGACATGAGTCAGGATTGGCCACGCCTCCATCGGGGAGCGAGGAAACGGTCGAGAGGAAGGTTGAAGGCTGGGCGCGCGCGCCAAGTTCAAATGTACAGGAGGGCGGTGCAGTTGGCAGCCCGGATAGGGAGCCAGGTCCCAAAGCCCGCCGAAAAGACGGGGAGGAGTCAGGGGGGTCAACGTCAGCGTCAGAAGAATCCAGGAAGGAAGGGACCCCGGGGGGTAGCAGGACCCAGAGGAGAAAGGAGAGACGGAAGAGGTGGAGTAAGGCTAGAATCTTAAACTGGTGTACAGGGGGCGGAGACTCAGATGGAGCTTCGCCGATCTAACCATGAGACGTAGAGTTGCACGCAGCAGCTTGAGAATGGAAACTGTAACTCAATAAAGACTTTTGTTTAATGATCGCTGGCTAGCGTGATCCTCTGTGAGCTAGGATCTGGAAGCAGCTCTGACAGTTACCATGCACAATCTTTCTAGTTGTATATTCCACCTCTCATTCAAGCTGGAGTGTTGAAAAGGTTTGCAACAGAAAAATATTGCACAAGGTAAAAAGGTAAAGGTAAAGGACCTCTGGATGGTTAAGTCCAGTCACAGGCGACTATGGGGTTGCGGCGCTCATCTTGCTTTCAGGCTGAGGGAGCCACTGTTTGTCCACAGACAGCTTTCCTGGTCATGTGGCCAGCAGGACTAAACCACTTCTGGTGCAACGGGACACCATGATGGAAACCAGAGCACACAGAAATGCCATTTACTTTCCCATCGCAGCAGTACCTATTTATCTACTTGCACTGGTATGCTTTCAAACTGCTAGGTTGGAGGAGCTGGGACAGCAACAGGAGCTCTCCCCATCCCAGGGATTTGAACCACCGACCTTTTGATTGGCAAGCTCAAGAGGCTCAGTTGTTTAGACTCTAGGGGCTCCAGGTGCTTACCCAGGGTTTGGTTTTCTCAGAATGAGGGACAGTGGAAACTTTATGATATCTTTATGATATATGGCTTATTTACATTTATATACAACCTGAGCCTATGATGGAGGGGCTCACAGTGTTAACACCCTAAGAAGGTCTTGCTTTCCCCATTGACATAGTCTTGGATTCCAGCAGAAATCAATCATGTCTCTCTTTCACAGGCTTCTGCCTGCCCTCTGCTTCTATCCTTTAGCTCTCACATACAACTCTAGCTTTTTTCCAGTTGAGGGAGGGAGGACCCATTTGTTCTTTGGCACAGAGCTACTTCCTTTTTTACCTTAATGACCCATGCATAGGCCATTACCAGAAGCTGGCCTGGCTATTCCAACAATTGAAACCTTGCTAGATCCAGGAATTAGGAGCGACTAAGGCATACAGCCTAACTCCCCCAGCTGCAAACTCACAACAACATATATATATATGGACGCGGGTGGCGCTGTTGGTTAAACCACAGAGCCTAGAGTTTGCTGATCAGAAGGTTGGCGGTTCGAATCCCCACAATGGGGTGAGCTCCCATTGTTCAGTCCCTGCTGCTGCCAACCTAGCAGTTCGAAAGCATGTCAAAGTGCAAGTAGATAAATAGGTACCACTCCGGCAGGAAGGTAAACGGTGTTTCCGTGCACTGCTCTGGTTCACCACATGACCCGGAAGCTGTACGCCGGCTCCCTCGGTCAGTAAAGCAAGATGAGTGCCGCAACCCCAGAGTCGTCCGCATCTGAACCTTATGGTCAGGGGTCTCTTTACCCTTTACCTTTAAGGCATACAGCCTAACTCCCCCAGCTGCAAACTCACAACTACACACACACACACACACACACACACACACACACACGTGTGTGTGTGTGTGTGTGTGTGTGTGTGTGTTTTGTTGTGAGTTTATATTATATATATAATATTCAGTACTTGAACAGACCTTTACTCAAAATTCTGCATGAGATATGTAACTAATCAAGGCATGTTGACAGATGATGAACTATATCACTAATTGTGCTGCTAAGTAGCAAAACGATCTCTACTCACCTTGTAAGGTACAGTACATATCACAATGTTTGGACTGAGATGACATGCTAATAGAGGATAACTGTGATGACTAGATAAAAATTTAAAACAGCACCTTTTCCGTCAATTTCTCAGCTTGATGTTTCACATTTGCGGTGCAGATGTAATGATTTATTCCAAGAAATCCATAACCTTAAGATTTGCACATTGCCATTTTCAGTCTCATTCTCTTCACATGCTGGTTCTTCATTAGTGTATGACTTTTAAGAATTTATGTTGATTTAGATTGCTTAGGCATTGCGTGCATCTGAATTTTTAGTACCACAGTACTTCTGGCAAATTTCCCCTTTGTCCCTTTGCCATCTATTTTGCTATGTTGTTGCTTTTGAGTAGTTCAGGTAATGGTTTAAAGTGAAGTACGTACATAAGAACATGAAAAGAGCCTGCTGGATTGGGCCAATGGCCCATCTAGTCTAGTATCCTGTTCTCACAGTAACAGACTGGATGCCTATGGGTACCAATAAGTAGAAAGCAAGCAATTGTTTCTGCGTTGTTCAGCTAAAGACAGAGGTACAACCCCATGAAATTGACTATATTTATTCATTAGTGTTTTCTGATTTGTGGAGGGCACAGACTTATATTATTATTATTATTATTATTATTATTATTATTATTATTATTATTAATATTTCAGTTTGAGTCACTTCCCATAAAAGTCACAAAATAACTTTAAAAAAATTAAAATCCAATTGGAACATAGGAAATGTCTTATATGGATTCAGACCACCTAGCTTAGTCAACACAGCATTGTGAAGAAAATAAATTCCTCCATATTTGTTAATTGACATTTGGGACAATGTTGGTTTACATTCTAGAGAAAGTTAGACTCTCTGAACTCCATGAAGCTTAGATGCTTTGTAAACTCTTCTCATTTGATTCCAAAGAGATTAAGGAGAGCTGTCCTAAACAGCTTCTCTCAGAGGTCCGCAGTGGTCTGGGCCACTTTCAGCTCTTTAGGCCCCTTAGCTATAATGAAAACATTATTTTAGAACTCTTTAATATGACAGCACCCATATTAACCAAAAAAAATTAGACTTCTAAATCACATGTCCTATTTGCTCACTCGAGGTGGGGCCAGGAACAGCATGTTGTGGAGCAGATTATGGAGCTGTAGGACTATAAGCCTCCTCAAGCCCTAGAGGTCCCTCTCCACAAAAGACCCTGTATATATGCCAGCCCATAAGATGCTGTACTTCATGCCCTTAATGGGAGGGATTAGGGGATGAGGGAAACAGGTGGCCCTGTTTAGAACTGCAGGCAACCAGACTTCAAATTGGTGGTAGTATGATCAACAGTGCCTTCCTGCAGGAACTCAGGACAGTATATGGAAAGGCTGTCTTTCTCAAAGCTCAGTCCAAGCCATTCAGGGCTGTATACATTAAAGTCAGCACCTTGAATACGGCTTGGTGAAAAACAAGCAGCCAGAACCGATGCTTCAGAAGTGGTGTTATATGCTTATCGGCAAATGAAAGTCAGAACCCATTCTGCAACACTCTGTCCTGGTTGTAGTCTCTGCACTGTTTTCAAGGGCAGCCTACACAGAGCTCATTCCAGTAGTCAAGCTGGGAGGTTACCAAAGCAAGGATTACAGTTCCTTTCTAGGAATGGCTATAGCTACTGAACCAGCTCGCGGTGAAAGTAGCCACTGGACACCCAGCAACAAATTAGAATCAAGGAGTACCCCAGACTACATACATGAGCCTTCAGGTGGAGCCTGTGCATGCTGCCTGCCTAATTCATAGACTTAGGTCTATGGGGGTGTGGAATACAGGCTGCAGCAGTTCTACCCTGGCTGAGCTTGCTGAATGTAAGTCATTATGAAACAATTGTTGTTGTTTAGTCGTTTAGTCTTGTCCGACACTTTGTGACCCCATGGACCAGAGCATGCCAGGCACTCCTGTCTTCCACTGCCTCCCGCAGTTTGGTCAAATTCATGCTGGTAGCTTTGAGAACACTGTCCAACCATCTCGTCCTCTGTCGTCCCCTTCTCCTTGTGCCCTCAATCTTTCCCAACATCAGGGTCTTTTCCAGAGAGTCTTCTCTTCTCATGAGGTGGCCAAAGTATTGGAGCCTCAGCTTCAGGATCTGTCCTTCCAGTGAGCACTCAGGGCCGATTTCCTTAAGAATGGATAGGTGTGATCTTCTTGCAGTCCATGGGACTTTCAAGAGTCTCCTCCAGCACCATAATATGAAACAATAGACAGCAGTTATCACCTCAAGAGGAATCCCCCCAGGTCTGTGCAAAACAGAGGTCACCAAGGTGATGGGGAGGGTTGTGAGGTGACAGGAAGGAGGCTTGGATTTACTGGTGAAGAAGAAAGCAAGCAGCTAAAGCTCCATAGGGGGAGGGGGGAAAGCTGAAGGGCATAACCATCTTGGGAGGCTGGGAAAGAGGTAGGGGAAAGGCATTCAGGATGCCGTGGACTGTGTTGCTGTGGGGAAGAATGTAATGCTGTGAACTCCCTCCCTGCCCATGGAAAACTCTAGGTGTATATATGGGCAAAATAAACCATATATCTTAAAACACCATGACTGCTGGCCAGGGCTTCTTTTTCTAGAAAAAGAGGTGCCAAAGCTGGAACTCACAAATGAGGTTCCGGTGAGTTTTGGCTGAAAAAAAGCCCTGCCCGTGGCAGAGATTGGGGTGGCATATAACAGGATGCTAATAACATTATGTATGGCCTATACCTTTTAAGACTTAAAGGATGGAAGCAAGGATACAAGGCAAGGCTAGTCAGCTGAATTTTAAGTATAGCTTACATGTTCATTAAGAGTCTAAAATGCCAAAAATTAAAATGCCAAACTGTAACATTTCCCTGAGGAAAAAAGTGTATGATTGTATAAAACTTTCCGACTACAATGAAAGTCTAAACGAAATATAATTATTATTGTCGGTTTATCACCTCAAACATGTTGTTGTAAATGTCATTATATCAGATGAGTCTGGTAACAGTTTTCCATTTTGTACTTTATTTGACAAGGTGATTCATTGTCTAGTGCAGTTTAAGATGTCAGTCCTTCTGGAAGGAAATGAGCGGTACTGATTCACATGTGACTATTTCTCTATCGAAATATATGATTAAGGAATGCTTATTATTTAGAAATGGGTCTTACCCAACTGGCCTGAAATATGAGTGTTTTTTCTTTATTGGACTATAATTTATCATAACAGCATCCATAGTAACTGCATACGTTTCCCATCCCCTATGGGATTCCTACTTCAGACACCCAAAGTGTCAGAGTAGAGATAATTTTAATACTGCTCCCCCATAGCATGCCAGGTAATTGGAATGATTTGTTTCTTGCTGATCACATCAGTTCTTCCAACAGCATATAAAAGTACCTAATAGCTTAGTATTAAGTAAAAGAATGGTAGTTCCTTTACACTTCAACCAAACATTTTACATTGAAGTGTGCTCTATTGATTTCACCAGAATTAACCTATGGACATTAACTTCATTTTATTTTTTAATATTTTTTTGTAATGCTCACATCCAGAAAATCAACAATAATGTTAGCCTTTATAATGTTGGATGGGTCAGAATAAGAACTCTGGAGAAGTTTCTGGGAACTTTGCCTAGATCTTATACACCTGACCTTCCAACATTATCAAGATATGTATGTCTCATCCATATCTAGAGGAGCCCATAGTATCTTGAACTCTGAAGTACGAGAATAAACGTTTGCTTTTGAATTGAACAAATATTTGATGCCTATAATCATTATAATAATTATTCAGGGCAAGGCTGTGGCACTTTTCTCTCTATCTTCCTGCTCAGAATTGACCCTTTCTATGTGGCCTTTGTTTTATCCTCTTAATCCTCATTCCCAACTGTAACAAAGCTGTATGTATGTACACGTGACTGTGTTTGCCTTTTGCTCATTCGTTATTTCCCATTCCTCTCTCCTTTCCCTCTTTCCATTGTTTTCCACATTCTGTTTCATATTGTAAGCTCTTTAGAAGCTCCTAGAGAGCTGTTTCTGCCTATATAGCTTTGTAAGGGTCCAGGTATGCTAAGGGTGCTGAGAGGGAGAGGGGTGGTGGGGAGGTCAGCATGGTGTGGGCACTGTGGTGGAGCCAACCTGCCACAGCAGACTCTGCACCCACACTGTGCCAACCTTCCCCACTGTCTCATCCCCCTCAGTTACCAGCAGTGACCTCTGTGTGGATAAGCCAGTTAAGTAATGCTGCACCACTTGGTTCTGCCCCACCAGATGCTACTACAGAACAGACAATACTGATCTAAATGGAGAAATATTCCGACTTTTAACATGACAACCTCCTTGTTTCCTTATGTGGTCATTTTGTTGGTTTCTATTGCCACACATTTGGCTGCTTTCATACCTCAGCTGCTTATGTAGTTCCAGCCAAAGTCCCACCAGGCTTTCTGATCCTGTCATTCGCCGTAGCAGTGAAAACCCACAGATTAATTACATGTCATGGAAAGGATTGTGGTATCTTTGTTCATCCCTTCTAAATTCACAACTAGTCCATTTCACTGCAGTGGGGCTATGAAAAAAATGGTGAATGACAGATCATCCTTAAGTAACCTTTCATTAATTTCAATACTTTTTCATATCTGTCATGTTATGATAGGAAAAAAGGTTCAAACTTATTCCACAAAAGTGTCTCTTTGGAAGATCCCCCACATCCCCATTTTTAAACAGAAATACAGTGGTACCTCGGGTTAAGTACCTAATTTGTTCCGGAGGTCCGTTCTTAACCTGAAACTGTTCTTAACCTGAAACACCACTTTAGCTAATGGGGGCCTCCTGCTGCCGCAGTGCCGCCAAAGCACGATTTCTGTTCTCATCCTGAAGCAAAGTTCTTAACCTGAAGCACTATTTCTGGGTTAGCGGAGTCTGTAACCTGAAGCGTATGTAATCTGAAGCATATGTAACCCGAGGTACCACTGTAGATCAAATTCTGCAAGCTACCAGTCCAGGGCCTAGTTGAGCACCCTATACTAAAATGAATACCACATAAATTCAGGCATAAAAATATTTTAAGAATGACTCCAGTGAGAGTTCATCTTGCATGGTCAATTTTACACCTTACTCAAATACTTGGCCCGTGTGAGAAAATCTGTCATCATCTTCTTTACTCTCCAGGAGCTTATGCCAAAATCAAAATGCCCATGATACATTTTGCAGTACATTTGTGTAGCTGATATTCAAAGTAGGAGAAAGAATGATGACTGGTAAAAAGGTAAAGGACCCCTGACAGTTAAATCCAGTCACGGACGACTCATATCGCTCTATAGCGCTCATATCGCTCTATAGGCCGATGGAGCCGGCGTTTGTCCGCAGACGGCGTCCAGGTCATGTGGCCAGCATGACTAAGCCGCTTCTGGAGAAACCAGAGCAGTGCACGGAAACGCCATTTACCTTCCCGCCGGAGCGGTACCTATTTATCTACTTGCACTTTGATGTGCTTTCGAACTGCTAGGTGGGCAGGAGCTGGACCGAACAACGGGAGCTCACCCTGTCGTGGGGATTCGAACCGTCGACCTTCTGATCGGCAAGCCCTGGGCTCTATAGTTTAGTGGTTTAGAATGATGACTGGTATGAACCCAGTATCCCACCTCCAGACTTTATCCCTCCTGTCCCTCGATGTGTGCATGCATCACAGATGGTTTTACATGAAACTCAATAATAGAAAACAGTATCCTTCACATTGGAAAAGTGGAACGAGTAGGATAGTTCACTCTTAAGTTAATGAATGATGAGCTTCATTCATATCATTATTCTATAATGACAACAGCAGCATATAATGTTCATGTGGAGTGAGTGTAGGGTCTGCAATTTCCCCCCACAAATGGGAACAATGGGAACAACAGCAGCCTCAATGTGTTTGTGATTGAGTCAGGTGAAATAGAACCAGGATTGGGGAGAAAAAGCTAAATGGTTCCTCCCTCAATGGCGCTATAATTAAGAAAGCACTTCTCCAAACTACTTTGAATGAGGGAAATTTGATGACAGATCTCCCTATTGTGTTGAAGAGGATATAGTAGAGTTGGAAAAGATTCAGAAAAGGGCAATAAAAATGGTTAGGGGAATGGAGTAACTTCCTTATGAGGAAAGGTTGCCGTGTTTGGGACTTTTTAGTTTAGAGAAAAGCTGAGCAAAGGTGACGTGATAGAAGTTTATAAAATTATGTATGGCACGGAGAAAGTGGATAAACATTGTACTCCCTCTCTTGTAACACTACAGCTCATGGAAATCTGGTGAAATTGAATGTTAGAGGATTGATGACAAACAAATGAAAATACGTCTTCACACAGCACATAGTTAAACTATGGGCCTTGCAGGAGGCTTTGATGGCCTGCAACTTGGATGGCTTTAAGAGACAAATTCATGGAGGACAAGCTATCAGTGGCTACTCGCCACAATGCTACCCTCTATCTCCACTGTCAAAGGCATCATGCCTCTGAATTCCAGTTGCTGGGAATCACAAGTGGAAAGAGGGCTGTTGCACTCATGTCCAGTTTGCAAGCTTTCCACAGGCATCTGGTCAGTCACTGTGAGAACAGGATGCTGGACTAGATGGGTAATTGGCCTGATCCAGATTCTTCTTATGCCTGTTTGGTCCAATATGTCACATATCCTAAGACCCCCTCATCTGCTCCTTCTTAACTTTGCGTCTGCACAATGGTGCCTGCAAATTGTTATAGCTCTGCATCTAGACATTAGATGTCATCTGGGGACTTAAGGGCCAGGTATTGCCTTTGTATACAATGGAGGAAAAGAAAGCAGAACAAAGGCTAACTGGGGAAGTTGGATTCCCTTTTGGAGGAACAGATTTGTGTTCACTGTTGCATCCAGAGTTGCAAACAAGTCGGTGTGCACTACCTGAAGCAAAGTGTACCGTTGTAAACTGTGGTTGCAAAAAGCTGTTAAAAGTAAAATAAAAATAAATATCAGGGCAGCCTGATATTTACTGGCACAGAACACAGATAAAAATATTCTTTTGTAATCAGATTAGCACATGAAAACAGTCCCTGTGCATAAGGGGAAAACACTTCTAAAAGACTTCTAGTGAGATATTGCCAAACGCAGCACTAATCAATTGGGACTGGCATGAATGTAAGAACCTAAGGGGACTAAGGGGCATTCTTTGATTCTTGCCACAATGTCAGCAGCTGGAAAATGCATCTCTTGTGTCCTGTTTGCCATGTTAAAAAACAATCCACTTTGGATTAAGTGCAATAGTCTCATCATCATAATACAAACAATAGTTAGAACACATTTGATTGCACTATTAGGACAATTAGGATGCAAGGATATTTTTGTGATTAATATCCAGTGGAGCCAGTTATTTATCATATGTGCAGAGAAAATCAACCTGGTGTATATTATTTTCCAAGCATATATAGATTCTTTCTGGCTCAAAGCAGCCCCTCTCCAACCACATTTTTAAAATGGCAAGCTTTGTATTGGTATTTGAAGCCAAATGACATTATTTTCCTCAGGGCTCAATACAAGGCAGGGCTCAATCCACCTTTCTGGGACCTTTTGTAAAAGCCAGGGGCCAGACTTGGACCATGCCAACTAAACAGCAAAGCTGAAAGGTGATCCGAGGACGCACAAACATATTTTCACTTCACCCTTTTACCACATGATAAACCCTTGCAAGCTGACAGGTTTCTGTTGGCTGCTTTCATGGACATAAGAAACCTCTGACATTTCTACCATCAACAGTGGCCAAACCTGCATCAGAAATTGCACTTTGGCGCGAAAGGAGCTGTTCTGTTTTAGCTGAACCCATGAGGGTTGCAACAGTAGGAAACCATTTTGCCGCCTTAGTTTCGAAGTATAAACAAGCAGCAGACTTGAACCATATTTGAGGTAATGCTGCTAAGGTTTAAAGAGGGGACTGATGTAAGTGGCGAGAGAAGAGAGAAGCAGGCCTTCTAAGACCATCATTTCTGGAGGGATGTACCTGTTTAAGTTAATTGATTAGCACAGGGGTTAGAACAAAAGAAGTTTCCTAAAGGATTCAGGAGCCCCTACCCTGTTCTCCCACCCTCAAAATGTTTTTCAGGATCTTATTTAGTCAGCACTAGTAGAAGGTATCTTCCTCCATGGGGCTGAAAATGCCTCCAAGTGGGTTTGGAAATTTTGGAACAAGGGATCAACAAATGGTGATGTTATATAGTATATATATAGCTATATATATAGCTATATATATATATATATATATATATATATATATACACTATATAATATGGTGATGTATATATAGTACATTTTCTACGTTACTGCAACTAATAAACATTCCAGCACTGAACATTAACCCTAATGCGATGTACATATTTATATATTCTTCATTTTCTAGCAGCAAGATCTCTGGTCTTCATATCTGCATCTTAAAGGGCAGTGGGGTGTAGTAGTTCTAGCTATTCTAGGACCTGGGAGTCCTGGGTTCGGATCTCCACTCAGCCATGACAGGTGACCTTGGGCCAGTCACATTCTCTCAGCCTAACCTATCTCACAGGGCAGGGTTGGTGTTGGGATAACCATGAGGAGGAGGAGAATGGGAACCATATATACCACCTTGAGCTGCTTGGAGGAAAGGCGGGATAGAAATGCAATAACAATAATAAATAATACAACTTTTTTTTTAATGCAATGGCCAAGATGTTTGGGCAAATCATCAGTGTTTGGTCTGTGCATAGACTTAGGTGTCCTCATTATACATTCTTATATTGCCTACACAGTACTGACCGGGACTGTATAAGTAAACAGGTAGTTTTTAGAAACTGTATGCATTGCTTGCTTTTAAACAGGATTCAGGTAAATGAGAGCCAATTCCAAATTTTCCCCCAGTAAACTACATTTATTATGCCAGTTCTAATTATCATGCAATCTAGTGGTTTTAAGGCTTATGTTTTCCACACCACTGGGCATCACAAACATTAAAGCATTTTATACTGTAATTATACATCAATGTTTACACTTGGTTATACATATATACAGAAATTATTCACACCTTGCTATTTCCTTCCTTCAAACCAACATAATTTTACTATGAAAGCAGCTTTTTAATAATTGTTATAAGAAATACAGCAAGGCACAATTTTTAAAAATGTGGGGGGTTTTTCTGATTACCACCTCAAGAAGCATTGTAGAAAACCAAAATGTTGTACTTAATTCAGTAGAATGTTAACAGTTCTTAATATACAACACTGTGTAGTTGTTTCTTGAAGTGTTGCATAGATTAATCTTGTAAAATTAAAATGAAAGGATGCATTTGTATTTCTTTTGTGTAACTTCCACTGTGTTGATTCAAGAGCACGAAGGACTTTTCCTTTCGCTGCAATCAAATACAATTCCCATTCTATAACACAAAATACTTTCAATAAACAATATGCATTATACACATAAAATATCAAATTTAATACATAAAATAGGAGAATAACTGACATTTACAATTCAGAAATGGTGATCCAGAATAATAATACATTCTGTGGAACTGCAAAATCATTTAAAAAAAACCCAAAAACTTTGTGGCTGAAAAGTAAATATAGAGACATACAAATTTGGAAGGGTAAGTTGTTAAGAGGTAGCTTGGGAAAGAAATCCATATGAAAGCAAATGGTTTTGTTACAAAGCAAAAGTGAAAATTGAAACAGGACCAGCATATGCATCCTGGTCACAAAACCAACATGGACAAATCACAGTTGGAAGGAAAATCTATCTTGGGAGTCAGGTGTAACCAAAGGCAGTGATACAATGGAATTCGAGGTCATCCCAGAGTTTAGAGGATGAGTCTGCACTTGAAATGCAGCCAAGTTTCTAAAAGAAAAGGAAAAGGTAATAACAGGTTACATGAAGCACATTTTCATTTACAAAACACAAGCCTGTTTCAGACCAACCAAAAATAGCTACTCCATGACCTCATACCAATGTACTTATATGCAAAAAAACAAGAAATGACAGGATACGAGCAACAATTTTTCACAGCCTGAGGTTTAAGTCACTATCAGAGAGATGTCTTTTTATTGATGTAGAAACCTCATTGATTTTTATAAAACAAGATTTAGTTTCAAAAGGCACAGGGGAAATAATCAAGCCTGACCTTTTCCCTCCATCCTGTCCTTTCAGGTGCCTGTGAACTTACCTTCTCTGCCTTTTGCAAGTGTACCAATCAATAGGAATGCACGACTCAATAAAGGCCAACCAACCAAAATAATCTCCAGCCCTAAACCCATTACATGGAAGTAAGTCCCATTAAAATCAGGGGAACTTACTTCCAAGTAATCTGTTTAGGCTTGGGGTGTAAGTAGGTTACACAAACTATTTAAGTTATCATTTATAGTTCCCTGAAGAATAAAACAAGCGAGTCAACAAAGTGAGAGGACTCACACAAACAGTTTGTAAATATAAGATGCTGCATTAATATATCGTGAGAGCAATGAGTGCTTTTTCATTAGGTAGAACTTTCATGGCCTGGAGTTTAGGGTTAACCTATGCAACAAAGAGTCAAAGCTTATGATGAGGATTATGAAGAAATAACCGTCAGAATACAGCTAAGAGATTAGTACAAAGTACCTCTCTCAAGCATTTCCGAGGTGGCACTCCAGGCTTGCATTATATGCCTTCCAAATTAAGTGGAAATAGCTGGTTCTATCCAGGTACCTTCAGCTTTGATCTTATTTGCTGTAACTGACCTCTCTATTTTTATAGAAAATGGTTTTTGCACAAAATTGTAAAAAAAGAAGAAGCAAAGCACAGGCATGTGGTTTGAACTGGAACCTAATGCATCATTGGGAAGTTTGTAGCATGCCTGTTCTTAAAACTTGTAGTAGTGGGCTTTCAATTAAAAAAGCCTCACTCTAGGACTCTACGCATGTCAAACATCTAAACTTACATCGATATCAGGGAATTAAAAAACAACAACTGGTTGGCTAGTTGTGACTAATATGCATAAATTAACTTTAGTGGGTCTGAGTACAATTCAGATGAGTACTACCCAGTATTTCTGCCTGGAATCAGCCATCCTGGAACAAATTTGCTGTGATATGTGATTGTCTGAGGATATATACTGAAATGAAGGATACAGAAAACCTCCCCACATATGAACTGGAATCAGTCACCCAAGAGGATGATCTTTGAGTGGGATCTGGCTTATGCAAATGCGTTGCCTCCATAACTGTGCTCCATGTGTACAAATGGTGGCCAGTTCTAGCACTGTTGCAGGAAGAGAGGGGACTCTACCACAGGGAAGGGGAGACAGCTCAGTGGAAGAGCACATTCTTGCATGTAGAAGGTTCCACCTTCAATCTGTGGCATCTCCAGCTCAAAAGATGAAGTAGCAGCCAATGGGAAAGACTTCTGCCAGAGTCAGAGGAAACCATGCTAGACAAAGGGAACCAATATTCTGACTTGGTATAAGGCATCTTCCTATGTTCCTTAAAAAATTCTACAGGTGGGGAGGGTCATGGGTCATACTCAACGCAACAACAGAAGACTGTGAGATCTCATCTGCTTTGTATATTTATTCTTTGGAAGCTTTCACCTTCATGAGGAAATTAAAAACAACAACAGTAGTGCAGTATTAAACCACACCAGATGATAGGATAGAATTATCACTCCTGATATAGAACTTTTCAAAGCTGCTATTACTTTTGCTTAATGGTCAATTTTATAGCACGGTTCTAAAAGAATGAGATTACAACTTAGATACATTCAGTGGCAAAATAGATTTGCTCACAACAGCTTTATTCTGGCTTGCAGCTGGAGCAAAAATCATGTGAAATTAGTTGAGCTACGTTGGTAAATATGCATACTGTCACCTTTGCGAACTGAGTTTATTTTTAGGGTACACATATACCATAGATAATTTTTTCTCTTAAGTATCACAGCTCCACATAAAATCACACATTTTAATGAGCTTAGCAGCACAGGTGCTCCAGGGAAAAAAAAAAATGGTGTTTGCCATTTATCTTTCAAATTAAATAATGTGTTTTTAAATAGTAACTTTTTTCATAATACACTTATGGGAACAACATTTATCTGTCACATTTTAAGAGATGTATTAGTAATAAATGTAAATTACCTTTGGAAAATCAGTAATTAGGCTCATCAAAAAAATAAACAATCTGCCACCAAAAAGATAATCTTTAGCATAGTTAAGTATAATAACTGTTATTTGAATAAGTTAACAAATTAGGATAGATTGCCTCTAATTCATTTCCCATAGCATGAGAGATGAAGTTAAAGTATCGACTAAGCTCTTACAGCGGGGGGAAGGGACTTCTAGAATCCATTGAAAATACAGATACCAGAGCCTTCGGCAGAGAGTTTCCTTTCACTGTAAAATAAACAGTACTCTGACCCAGAGTTCCCCAGCAAAATGTGCCTGGACTTCCACACATAAAGCCATCTTGAGGCTGCAATCCCACAAACAAGGGCAGGCTTAGTGATCTGCAGGTGTTGTTGGATTATGACTCCAAGTATTCCTGAACACTGGCAGTGATGGCTTGGGCTGATGAGGTTCTTAGTTCAACAATATCTGGAGGGCAGTATGTTGGCTAACCATGCTATACAGACTAACCTGGGAGTATGCCCCATTGAACTCAGTGGGTCTTACTCTGAGTGAACGGGCAACGGTAGTTCACTTGAATGTTAACGTTATGCTGCTCATGCCTTTGCACAATTCACACAAGCGGGTGTTTTCAGAGGTTGAGCTGGCCGTAGCAGCGACTGCACTGTCTCTTAATCTCAGGAGTTCACAAGCAGTTGCCGTGTTGGAATTTCTCCAGAATAAATGGTGCTTGTGTAAAAACTGCAAAACTGTTTTCAGTTTCAACTGTTAACAGAGTGTTGTTAAAATACAGTGTGAATAAATAGTAGTGTTCTGATCACAGATAATGAGGTGGAAAAATGGGTACATGGGATGGTACTTTGTCAATGCTGGATAGCACAAGAAATGAAATAAGTTCACAGGAGCAGAGGTTGCACTGGAAATACCAATTTTCTATGGACATGTTCCCCAATCCAGCTCAAATTGCACTTTAAAAGGCATTTATGAAATACTAAATTCAAATGGGGGTGCACATCAGGATGTGTATCCCAATGAAAGAAATTTAATGCATATAAAATATCCTCCTTTAGATGTACATGTAGTTTATGCTCAGAGTTCCTGAACCAGCAAGTAATCCACACAGGGAACTCCGAAGCTGGACTAGGGCATATAACATAGATTTATCATCAAAACACTGTCTATCTTTGGAGAAACAAATGGTAAAAAGAGAAACCTGTGTTTGTCTTTGGCAGGGAAAAAAGAATCACAGAGACCTGTGGCACTTCAAAAATCATTATGTTTATTGTGACATAAGCTTTTGTAGTCCAAGAAATATTAAACCACAATAACAATAGAATCAGATTACATATGTCTACTCAAAAAATAAGCCTGTTGAGTTAAATGAGGCTTATTCCCAAACAAGCATGTATAGGATTGTAGCCCAAAGGTACTAGTCCTTAAACTGCCACAGACTCTTTCAACACAATCCTTTGCAGAGTTAGGCCAATGAAATGAATATTCCTCTCTGCATTTGATCAGGGCGTTACTTGATTCCGCTGTGGTAGAGTGTTATGTATATATCCCATGTTACAGAAATGGTAAACATTGTAGTTCTGTTAGAATTCTCATGAAATTGCTGTGAGTGCTTCTCCCTTAACTGTGTCATCCTCCTGTTGTTTCTACAGCTCAGGGCAATGGGGGTGCAGGATCACATCATACTTGGGCACCTGCGAAAGATACCACTATCCTCTTCCAAGCTGCCCATACAGTACTTCAATAGAGAAGGGTCATTTTTCTATTTCACTAGGGCAGTTTGCATTCCCATATAGCAATCACCGGAAAGGAATAGCTTTAGATAGTGCATTTGCATGTGCTGTTCCTTTCTCCTGTCTTACATGTTTTCTCCAGGCATTTAAGAAACTGGCTAATCTAATGTGTGTGACAGAGCAGAGAACAGTAACAAGTGTACTTGCTGAGTTGCAGAGTGCTTCCACTTATGTAGGCTTCCTGTGTGATGTGGAACCCTGCTTTTTACAGTGATCTACACCACACAGGAAGCCTCCAAGTTACAAGAAACACTCGAATATAGACAGCCACAATCCAACTCACAGATGGGGATGGGGATGAGGGTGGGGGCCTAGTGCACTCATTGCTGTCCCCTGCCCTCCGCAAATGTGTTAAGCCATTTTCCTGAATGCCTACAGAAGGCTGTAGCGAGTTGGGTAACCTAGAACCAAGAGAGCAAGTGGAGATCATCTTAACTTTCCTTCCCCATCAACAGAGGTAGGATCAGCTATATTCACCCTCATGGTGTGGACTAGTTTGCTGTCTCTGAGCAGAGTTACCCAGATAGGAAGCAAAGGGCTGTTGAGGAAAGCCCAGAATATACTAGGTGTAACGCTCAGTTTCTCCCATCTTCCTTTTCCCCAACATAGTGGGACAGTATTGCATCTCTTTTGAATCTGCTTCCACTGATAACTGCTGCATTGCAGAAAGAAGATTGCTACTGATTTCTCTTGGATTCATTGGGTAATTTTGCATAGTACAAATATCTGAGGAAATGCAACCAAGAAGTCTGAATCACACAAGGGCTAGTTCTTTCTTTCTTTCTTTCTTTTTTGAGCACAGATTGAGCCAAAGTACAAAATGAATGCTGTTCACATCAGCTGAAAATAGTATTTAACTAGCTGCTTTTCACGGGGAAGGAAATATGTGATCAGCTAGAGATCAGCTCCTGCTTTTGTGAATCTTGACAAATAAAGGTAGTGATTTGAACGCATATTTGCCATTCTCAGCTGATGCTTGTTTATCTGAGTCTGTATCTGTATCTTAAACATAAAAGAAGTGGCCTGGAATGGTTTTTAATTCAAGAGACACAATGCTATGATCTACTCGAAAACTCTGAAAGGCCACACATTTCCTGCTTCATTATAGTCATGTCAGCAATAAGCAAAGCTCGTAGTGTTTAGTACCTACCTCTTTATGAAACAACGTGTGTGTCCATGGAGGAATACATTCTACCTCTGTGTATTTATGTGCCTTTCTTTGTGAAGATGCAGGAGGTTTTCTTCACATGTAAGAGTTTTAGTGTCCTGGTGCAAAACATCCTTCTCTTTCAAGTGATCAGGCGTTAATTGAATGGCTTCAGCTGAGGCCTTTATAGAGGAAGCCAAACCTTCTTCAGACCTTGCGATCCCAAGTGGCTCTCCGAGATGATTTTCTTTAGAGTTATTTGGGAAGGAATTCAAGACTGGACATTCATTAGGGATGTCCAGACTCAAAGATTCACTAGCATAACTTAAATTATCTGATATCATCTGGCTAAGAGAGCCAGGCATGCTGATGTCCATCTCCTCACTTAAGAAAGAAAAGCCACTACATTCAGCAGATGTTTTAGGTTCATCTGTTAAATCCAGGGCTTCGTATTTTACTTCCACTTCACTGTCAGGAAGATATCCCTGCTGTTCCACTCGTTCATCTTCAGGACAGGCTTCAAAAAAGCATTCAATATTTTCCGCAAAGTCTAGAGGGACTGGAGTGCTGGTCTTTTCTTCAACATATTTAGTTACCTCCCCACAGTCACTGTCATGAGAAGAAAGTGAGAGGTACGAATAAAAATCACCTTTTCTAAGTTGAATGGGCCTGTGAGAATGTTCTAGAACCTTTTCCCTGATCTGGGCTAATGAATGTGGAACAGCTGGTTCACTTTCAGGCTGAGACTTGTTCTTTAAGGCTGTTGAGGCCATGTCAATTATCTCCATCACAAAGTTGTGCACTGAACAATCCTCCTCATTTCTTTTATCAAAAGCAGCAGTTTCACAGCTACAACAGGAATCACTACAGCCAGCTGATGCATTTTCTTCTGCTTCATTTGATTTTAAAGATGCACAGCAATCTCCGCCATGTTCACTAATTCCTGTTCTGCTTTGTTGATCATTTGGCAGCGATTTTGGTAATGCCATATCTGAACTTTTCATATCCGAGTCAAATTCTGTAAAAGGTTTTCTAATAGAATGGCCTTCAAACTGAATATGTTTTTTATATTCTTTCTGAGAGCTGGATATTTTTGACAATTGAGCTGGCTCTTTACTATCCATATGTGAATCATCCGAACTATCAGTAAATGCTTCACAGATACAACATTCATTTTCACTTCCTTTACTAAGTGGGCTAACATTCATGGCAGCAGTTGAAATTTGAATATGTTCTTCCTTTGGACTTTCTTGTGTAATAGTAACATTTCCATTCTCCATGTCATCCACAAAGTGATCTTTGGAAACTTGAAAGCCATCATTTTTCATTTGCCTTTTTGTCCCTGACTCATCATGGCTCTCTGATGTGTTCTTACTGTTGCCATTATTTTTTGAAAGCTTGCGTATGGAATCATTCAAGAATTTTTCAATGCTCAATGAATCTTTTGCTTTCAAAGTCTCATTACTTCTTAAATTCTTACAGCCCTGGATTTCATCATCCAGATTGCACTTTCTCTTCTCCTTTGTCAGATTAAATTTTGGTCTGATCCAAGTGTAGAGTTCATTCTTTATGTAGTCAAGTCCTGAAATTAAATTGCAGTCTTCATAAATATCCTCATCAGTTGCAATACTAGAATCATCATCTTCATCTTTAATGCCTAGCTCTTCCTCAGTCAAGGTGAGAGTAGAACTTGATAGCAAATCACTATCATCTTCATCATCAGTGCAAGCGGAGGTACAGGAAACATTAACAATCATGCTAACGTTGACATCGCTCTCATCAGCTACCGACCGACTGAGGTGTTTTCTGAATGATGCATTTGAATCTGGTGCTTTATTTCTGTGCAGTACAATATCTTCAGAGCACAAAGACAGGTCATCACTGCTGCTTAGCTCAGTGAGAGAAGCCGGTGAATCTTCATTGATAGAAGACGCAATATCCAATGACAACTGGCCAGCCAAGGACATTCTTTGAGAAGTGCTTTGGAGTGTGATATCAGAGATGCTACGCTTTATTTTTTGGTCTAAAGGGCTCTGGATATTTTCTAGACGATTCAAAAGGTCTAAGGTCCTTTTGCTAAGTTCCCCAACTGAATCACTACTTCCACTTAGGTCTCCAGAGCCATTGCAACTAAAAAGATCTTCATTGCTTTTGTAGGGCGTTAGCCAACTCTCCAAGGATGTGCTACGATGAAGCCCATCTCCACTTCTAAAAACAGTGGGGCCAAACAACTCATTTGTCACCGAAAGGGAGTCTAAAGAAGAGCTATGAGATAAAGTTGGGCACAGCTTTGCATTTGTTGGGTCGCTCAGTTTCTTCAAATCCTCCACAAATTCACAGCGTTTGGGGTCTCCATCATCCAAGCTGGTTGAGAAAGCAATCTCATCTGTAGATACAAGTGGCTTGAACTCTAAAGGTTGATGTTCCGATTTCAAGGGGACTTTATCAAAATAAAAGCCATGAAGCAAACTACCCTGCTTATGTGCTTTTTCTGAGTTTGATTGTTTCATTATCATTGGTAGCTTGAATTTGGAACCCTGAAGGTAAGAATAGTCATAAAATGTAAAGGCATTGTGTTTTCCTTGTTGCAACTCTTCTGAACCCTCAGAGCACTGATGGGCGATGCTGCCCAGGCTTTTAGCTCTGTCGCTGGACTTTGACTGGGAAGTATTTAAGAAATTAAAATGGATCTCCCCATGCGCTTGCTTTAAATTTTGTTTTAGCACATCAACTATATTCCCTAACTGGGAATCTGAAATGCTAGTCACCGAATTATCCTGCTTTCTATCAGTATCATTTTGCAAATGGACATCAGGATTTTGGATAGCTTCTGCCTCACTTCCATTGACTGTTTTATTCTGACTGTCAGAATGCCTACTTACATTTCCACTGTGATACATATAATTCTGTGGGCTTGTCAAAGTGGTCCTGCCCCTTAGTTCTGGCAAATGTTTGGTTGGTGACAACAAAGAGTTCTTATTCACATGCTTCTTTAAAGTGTCCAAGTGTGTAAGTGTGGAGGATTTGGATGTCTTTTTCATTAGAGAGATATGATTTTCCCCTGATAGCTCTACATTGTGAAGGCTGTACACTTGGTAGACTTGTGGACCTGGAGATGCTGTAATGCTTGGGCTGCTGAGGCAATTTTCATGTACAGTGGGATTTTCCTCCTGTTTGGGACAGTCATTATCACCACATGCTTCATAGGGAGAGTTCAGTTTTGTGTCATCTTGCTTCAGTTCTTGATCAAGCTCATTGAATTCCTCATTAACGCTAATCAGCGTATTACTTATATCCATTTCATCCCATTCTAGTGCATCTTCATTTGTACCATTCAGCTCCATTAAGCTTGGATCGATAACATTCAGGGATTCCTGTTAAAAACAGAGAAATAGAATAATCAGTTAAATCACAAACAGTACATCCCACCTCCATAACTGAAAGTCAATACATAGTTCCTTACTCCTTGTAAAAAGCCCATTTCTCATCAGTTTTGCTATGCTGCATAAAACAAGAGATAAATTACTGAAATACAATAAATAACAGTAAAGAGCAATAGGTAAAGTTCAGAGTGTGGACATAGAAAAGCTCATTCAGATTCTATCTAAGCTATGAAGTTCACTGGGCATTGGGCTGCTAAACTAGAAATCTAGCAATAGCGGTGAGTTCAACAGTATCCCTCATACCTGCTTAACCAAGGATGAACCGCATTAAAAACAGCAGTTCCTTCTTTCTCTAGAATCTAGGGGTCACCATGCACCATAAACTCCATCTCGTCTAAGCTTCAGCCTATTCTGTCTCATCCAATTAATGGCTCCCAAACTCAAGGTTGAGGCTGCTGGTATTGGATCTGGTGAGGTGCCAATCTGCAGTGTCTTTCAAGGACTCAACTGTCTGTCCCCCCCACCCATAGCTACAAACAGGATCAGCACCACAAACTCTTCAGGAAACTGGTGCTAGTTTTAGGATGCCTAGGATTATCTGCGTAGAAGACAAGATGAGGTGGGGTTTGTTTTGTTTTGTTACAATTGTAGCTGGAGAGCCAAGGTTAAATTTCCCCTACTGTGTGCTGTGGTCCCACTCAATGCCCCTCCTGCCCACTCCACAACCCAGTATGCTTCAAAGTGATAAATTTAGTGCCATATCTAGTTTGGCTTTTAGAGACAGGGAGTGACTATTCTAACTATAACCAAAAAACAATCTGACAACGACAGAGGAGACTGTACAATCCCCTTCATGCTCAGATACTAGGCCAGTACTGAACAGTCAACCCAATGTATAACCTACATGTTTTTGGTTTGTAATACATTATGGTGGTAATGGTATAATGCTTCTCATGTTAGCCATGATGTCCTGAGCAACACCACACGAAAAGAGGAAGTCTCAGAATGATTGCTCATGTCCTGAGATATGTGGCTACCTCTGTTAGTTTAGCCAGGAAGTCTTTCTTAAACAGAAGAGTGACCAGTACACCAACAGAATTGCTAGTATGCCCCCATTCCCCCAACATAAAATACTAACATTTCAACCTGGCTTTATCAAGGGAATTTCCAATCTGGAGGCCAAATGCTACACAACCCAAACTGGAAGATGGACTTTGGGTTATGTACAATACACTGAGCATTAGTAACACCAATTATTCAAAAGATTATCTATTATCTGAACGTTAAAGCTTATCTGAATTGTAAATGTATGGGAGGCCAAGTGAAAAAGTAAATATTTTAAAAGTCTATAGTATTTTAGATAGGGAAAATGCTTATATCCCGACTTTCTGCCTTAATATGAGGTTAGTCACCGCTATGGATCATCCATTCCTCCTTGAGGAAGATGCAACAGACCTCTTGCCATGTGCAAGAGCTCTACTAGAAGACTTTTTGTAAGCAATGGTGGTGGAAAAGAAAGGGGTTTTTTTGCAGCCATCACGGTCATGGGGTATACCCTTCAGCAGCCTTTAGTCAGTGTTCAGTTGGATTAGCTTTGCTATCACACCTAGCGGACATCTTGCCATTCATCACCTAAGCTCCACAGAAAACCGTTGAACTTAACCAGCAGGAAAGGACTCTCAGGAGTAATCACAGAAACTGCACGATCTATTTCCCCATTCCAGAGCTGCAGAGGCGGAGGAAAGGGGCGGGGCGGGGGTCCGCCCTAGGTGTCACCCCTCAGGGGATGACAAAATGCCAGGTGGCACTCACCGCGGGGCCTGCAGCACACCCAAGCCACACATCTCTCCTGGGAGTGATGCAGTGGCTTGGGCACCCGCAGGCTCTGTGCTGCCCAAATGGCAGACTCCTTGGACGCCCCGCGGAGCGTTCTGCCCCAGCTTGCGGTTGGTCCTGCCCCTGGGCACAGGGCACGTGCGCCGCCCCAGGCACCCAATCGGCTTGCTCCGCCACTGCAGAGGTGTCTTCAAGGGATTTGCCAGCCAAGGCAGCAGAAACATCCTACTAAACTATCAGGAAACCACCTGGAGTTACCTTAGCATCTGCTTTGCATTGCATGTGGAAGTTCTTCAGTTCAACCCCTGGCATTTCTAGGCTGGGCTAGGAATGTTGTCTGTCTGAAACCCTGGAGAGCTTCTGCTAGTCAATATGGACATTACTGAGCTAGATGGACCTACTGTCTGACTCAGAATAAGCAGGTCTCTGTGGCTAATGCACCATCCTGTTTTCTGCCCTTGACAAAGGAACTACACCAGGTTTCTAACACAAAACACCAAATTCAGAGTGTTCTGTATTATGCAGGTGGGACCAGATATCAACTGAGACAGACCTGTGGTTCCCAGGGAGGCATGAAAATCATAAGCCACTCTCAACAAGGGACCTTAGTGTGGATGAGATTCCTGGGGACACCCAACCTGGGCGTTAATGTTCATCTGTTATACAAGTTCTTATAACAGCTCCTTTGTATAGAGTATACCCAACTCTGCTGAATTTTTATTTGAATTTCCATTTGTTTGCTTGCTGATAAAAGCAGTATTAATGACTGGTTAGTATGACTAATGAATGTGAAAGACTTTAGTTGTAAAAGCAATCCATCAGTCGTCTAATCAAATACTACATTAATTTCATATATTGCCTGTGCTGACATTGCTCTGGGAAACTGCTGAATAATGAAGCAAGACGGTAGGGGGAAAATTGTTGCCTTCCTATGAAATTGTCGGTTTTATGTATACAACATTTAAAGCTAATCTGATGAAGCCTTCCCCTCTTTTTTTTTAGATGTATATTCAACTGTGAAAGAAAAGAAGATAGGCATTCCTTGGGGGGGGGGCTTTTCAAAGGATGTGGTTCAATGCAATAGAAAAGATGGGAAATTGCTCCTATCCAATTTCCCTATCTGACCTTTTAACTGGACACTTTGCAGTAGATGGGACTGCATGACACATGAGATGTCTTCTAATTCTGGGATACTGGAATTCTATTGTTTAGTGAAGCAAACCTCCAAAGGGCTATAAGTTCTTAAACCTTCTACATAAAACTTCCATGCATACAGAGACATCACTGAAGTTTTCTCCATATTTCAAAATGCATACCAAGAGTAACTAATGTCTTCTTTAAGATTTGAAGGGACAGGAAACTAGCTACAGACTCCATAATTTTGTGAACCTGCAGAACCCACCCGCTTCTTAAATATAAAATGCTTGTCACTTTCTGGCAAGGAAGATAACATTGCTGCTGTAAATCAGCTTTTGCCTGCTTCATTTATTCTGCACATCATGCAGATTCCACAGCAGAACAGAAACAATGACATAACCTCAACTCATTTATTTTAATTGTGGGATCACTTATTTCAAAACTTACTTTTTGTCACTTAACTGCTCAGAGTTTTACATGGGAAATTAATTAATTTCAGTAGATCTACCCTGAGTAAAAATTTGTTGAACACCACCCACTGGGTTGTAGATCCCAGGATCTGCTGAAAGAAAGGTTCTCCTCCTTCTGCAGCCAGCTGAAATTTTTCTCCATAGTGTTGAGCAAAGCAGGGGCTTCCAAAATGGTGTGGCAGGTTGCAGGTGGGACAAGGAATATTGGAATAGTAATATTCCAATAAAGATGCTTTATGTCTTGACAGAACAGACCTGTAGCATAAGCACCTCATATGCTTTTACAGCACAATTAACAAAGAGTTTTGGTGGTTGGAACAACTACCTTTTCTTTCGCTTACACTAGTTGTCAGCTCTGAACGACTGGATAAACCATTGTGGAAATGAAGCAAAATGAATGAAAGAAGCCATCCCCCACTTCTAAGAATGTATGAACCACAATGAAAAACAAAAATGATTTTGTATTTGAAAAATGCCAGCATGCCAGTTACTTCTTCTGAGGGAAGTAATCATGTTTACAGTGCCCGTTTCACCTCTGCAGCCCTCATGTTTTTGTTCTAAATGGGTCTCCTTGTGTTGCAGCCAAACAGAGAGCTATCCTCTTTGCACAACACCTACACCTCATCATTAATAAGCAGCAACTGTAAAAGGACATTCACGCTGCAACATTTTTGGGTCCACAAATGTGTATAAATACAGCGCTTTACTATGGCTCTCTAGAGGCAAGAGCAATTAGATTCATATACTTACTGTAATTAAAGTTAAAGCAGAAGCTAATTAGCAATGTTGTGTTTACTTTTCTTTAAAGAAAATAAAGATCCTAGAGTCAGACACACAATATATATATATTTAAATTTAATGATTGCAGGTACCCACAACTATAATTCAGTCCTTATATTAGTTTCTTCGCTTGTTCATAGCCCTTCCTAGCATTTGTTGGTAGAAAATGTGATGGAAATCACTCTAGCTTTAAAGGGAAGTAGAGGAGTCATTTTTATGCTGTGAGATACGACAAGGTATATGTTCTACATTTTCCCCCTAAATCAATTCTTATTGAAAATAATTAGCCTTTTGAGCTCTTGACAAAGCATGGCTCCAACCTTGTATTGAGCTTTAAGACAGGACAGTGGTCTGTTTAGGTTCAGTGTTGTCTGTACTATACTAGCTGGGTTTCAGACAGGAGTCTTTCCTAGTCCAGGGATTAAGCTTTGGGCTTCCTTCATCCTAAGTATCTGTTCCACCACCAAACTATACCCACATCCTTGTGAAAGGTCAATTAAGAATGCTAGGGTCAAATGTCTGTAAACATGGTTGGATAGCACCATCGACCACAGCAGGGTGTCCACAACCCATGTGGTCTCAGTAAAGGATCTGATTTTGTGCAACTAATAGTGATCCTTCATCCATTGCATTGATGCACATCTTATAATAAGAAACACAATGATAAAAGGGCATTTGAGCAGCAACTGGGAATGCTGTGATGTTCAATATGAAAGCTCAAGGAAGAGAAAATCCCATTTCCTTGTCTATTTGGAAAGAATTTGATGAGCCATTAGCTGGGTTCCCTATTGCATTGATTGTCCCTCCCCCACTCCTCAATACCCCCAATATCCACAGTTGAAAAAGCAAAGACAGCTTAATTTTCAACTTATATTTCTTTCACATGAATCAAGAGAAAACCTGGGACATTAAAACACCATTTATAGTATTGTAACCAGTGCTGGAGGAAGGGTAAGGTTACCAGACGTCCCTGTTTCCCAGGGACAGTCCCCGGATTTACAAATCAGTCCCCTGACAAAATCCATCTATTTAATAGGAAGTTGAAAAGTGTCCCTGGATGCATTGAGAAAAATCTGGTAACCTTAAGGAAGGGGGTGCGGGGTGTGTGGTCTGCCCCGGGTGTCATCACTGAGGGGGGGTTTTGACAAAATGACAAAAATATGAGTTTTAAATAATAATAATAATAATAATAATAATAATTGGGCTCATGAAACTTTTAAGTTCAGTCAACAAACGTAATGAAACACGGCTGGCACGAGGTGCCACACTGCGGGGGCCAGCACTTACTGTGGGGCCTGCAGCGTGCCCGAGCCATGCGTCTCTCCTGGGAGTGATGTGGAGGAGGAGGAGTTTGGATTTGATATCCCGCTTTATCACTACCCTAAGGAGTCTCAAAGTGGCTAACATTCTCCTTTCCCCTTCCTCCCCCTCAACAAACACTCTGTGAGGTGAGTGGGGCTGAGAGACTTCAGAGAAGTGTGACTGGCCCAAGGTCACCCAGCAGCTGCATGTGGAGGAGCGGGGAAGTGAACCCGGTTCACCAGATTACGAGTCTACTGCTCTTAACCACTACACCACACTGGTGTGGTGGTTTGGGCGCCTGCAGGCTCCGCAGCGTGGGGCTTGTGTCTGCCCACCGCCTCTTTCTCAGCTGCTCTCCAGCTGAGGGGGAGGCGGCGGAGAGGCTTGATGCAGTGCGCCCTGCCCCCAGCTGCAGGACGCATGTGCCGCACTGGGCACCCGAGCGGCTAGCTACACCACTGATTGTAACCCCCATTTGGCTAAAATGCAGCAACCCACATTTGGCTAAAATGGAAGAATAGGGAGCTTCCTGTTTGATTACAGAATTTGTTTGATACTGCTGTAAACTGATTTTTCAGGGGCACATAGAGCTGTATAAGAAAGGTATGGGTAGAAAACCCTCTTTACATGAAAAGAACTCTGCTCATGCTTCTCTGATTCCAACTCGTAATTTCTTGCAAGATACAGTTTGTCACCAGAATGATTCATTCCAGGTCTCCAAGCATAAAGGTCTGCACTGGGAATTATGTGGCGCGATGACAAAATCAATTTATCCATCTACTACCCTTTTTGGATCCTAGCCCATGCCAGAGACTCATTTGGTTAACCTTTAAAGCCCCTTGCAAATGTTCAAGGGAAGGAACTTTTAAAATTACCTACTGCAGAAAAACACACACACGGGTGTCCTGTTTAAAATTTTGGTCACTTAAACAATTCAAAGAAAATTTCACAATTTCCACAAATTGCGTGGGACGTACCCATTTAAGTAAGTACTGGGTCTTAAGCACTGTTAACACTCTGACTTCAAAAAAGGAAGGACTGTGGAAAACAGTGGTTACTTTCTGGTCTATCATATTTTAAATCAATTTAAGTGACAATCACTGGTTTACGTGTCAAATCGTATAGGAAGAGGGGATTTATTTGTGTTGATAACATCGGGAAACACAGCACATTTTATTGGAAGTTGCTTTTGCTGCTCTATAGTTTGCTTTTCATCTGTCAAGGGGTTACATGACAGGTATGTATGCGTTTGTGTGTTCAAGCTTCAATGTCATTTTGGTCTCAACATTGCTTCAGGTGCAATATATTCATTCCCCCTTCTAAACAAGTACAATAAAGGATATTCACAGGAAGAAAATGCAACAACAAAAAACAACCACCACCAAACAAGATAGCTAGATGTGCCTTAAAAACACATTTATGCATGACCAGTTGTTCAAGAATGTGAAGGGGGTATATCCTAGTCAAATGTGTATCCTATCAACAGGTAGGTAGCCGTGTTGGTCTGTCGTAGTCGAAACAAAATTAAAAAATTTAAAAAATCCTTCCAGTAGCACCTTAGAGACCAACTAAGTTTGTTATTGGTATGAACTTGTATCTGAAGAAGTGTGCATGCACACGAAAGCTCATACTAATAACAAACTTAGTTGGTCTCTAAGGTGCTACTAGAAGGATTTTTAAATTTTTAAAATTTTGTTTATCCTATCAACAGCAATGCAACACGTAAATATCCTCACACGGGGATGGATTCAGACTTTGCTTTCCGTGAACAGGCTGTCACTGTTGGAAGGAAGATGACTTTTGCCAATTCACCCATCCTCTCTAGCTCCTCAACTCACAGGCAGAATTTGGTGTTGAGGGCTGCAGCAGGAGATCAGCAAAAGTCACCCTCCCCTGTCTCTGTGAGCAATCTCAGGACATGCCAGAGCTGTTCCATAGATAGCAGTCTGAAGCGATGAAGGAGCTAAAGTACGGACTAAAGAGCAATCCAAATTAGAGGGCAAACCAGAAGGCAGAACTGGGGTGGGTGGGTGGACCAAGAATCACAACCAAGAAGCAATCCAGGTCAGAGGCAAAACTAGAAAGCATATTCAAGAACAAGTCAAGAGTCAGCACCAACCAGCAATACACACAGGCCTTGTTGTTCAAGCAAAGTTCTGCTGAGGCAGGAAGTCCTCTTATGCAAGAGCCAATGGCCAACCTGGGTAGTTTGGAAGGTTCATCCCTGAGAAGCTCCAGAGGCACTGCTTGCCACATGGGGTAAAAGGGCCAGCAGTTTTATGTATTTATTTGTTGCACCCACCCTGGGTATTGTAACAAAGGGCAGGATACAAAGGAGCCTGCTTATGTCAGTTGTATGACTAAGATAGTATTCTGAGGCCAGTTATCATAGTTCTTTCTTTTTCCATGTTATCTTAATTACCTTGTAAGCCTGAAGGCAGAGCCATATTGCTTGTTTCAGGTGCTTGCCGTATTGCTTATAGAAACTGCTTGTATTTTTTTTTTAAGGTTGCCTTCCATCCTGCAATTGCTCTAAGTGTGGAACTGCAAAATATAGGGGCCAGGAGCTAACACTACTTATAAAAGAAAACTGATGAACATCAAGAGCCTGGGCTTGAATAAACCCCTCTGCTTGCAAGCAAGTGATTTTGGTCATAGAAATGACCAAAATTGCACAGCAGTTCCAGTACTACAACCCCCAATGCTATAATTGTAGCGAAACACACACACACACACACACACACACACACGGCCTATGAGGTGCAATATGTCTATAGCAAATGAGGCACTAACAGCTAATAGCAACAGGGGAGACAAATATCAGTATTAATGGCACTCATACAATTTCCCATTATCTAAGTGTATCAGGTCTGTGTGTGCACTAAATGCGATGCATTTTTGTACAATCTGTAGCATTCTGGGGATATGTTCATGGCTCCTAGTTCCATGATGAATTACAGCGTCCCGTCCCCCCCAATAGTAATAATAGCAGTACTACTACTAATAATTTTGAACTGCAAAAATTCGGCATCTTTCAACATTGCTGAGTAAACTGACTGCATAAGCGATGACTCCATAAACTTTAGGAACTCATTTATTATGTTGCTAGATCAGACACTGCATTTATTCACACAGTGCATCTATAAAACTGAGCTTTCATTAGAGTCATGGGGAGGCCCAAGCCTCTTTCTCTTCACTTGAGAAGGTGAAGCTCAAGAAGATAATTAAGCATGAAACAATGAGGAGGCTTGCTGGGTAAGCAGTAGTGTGAAAACAGTTACTCCTCACAAAAGAGGGGAAATTAGCTGGCTGGATAAAAGAGGAAGTGTCAGACTGGAAGACTGGAAGGAGGACTCTGCCAGCATAAGCGGGGAGAGCTCGATGCATCATTAATGCCATTTTTTTAACACTTAAGCTCCACAGCTGTCCAAGTCCAAACACATTCAAATGCCACACATTCAGAGAAATGAATATGCCGTGTTGAAATTATTTCCCTTAAACTTCCTATGTTCATCTTTCACTCGTTGCAGCCAACTGCCAAATGTAGCAGGCTCTCAGTGGAGCATCTTTGTTTACAGAGTCAGTGCAAACAGAGCCTTCTAAAGAGATTCAGTGTCCTCATTATATTATAACAAACACATCATTTTTTTACATTGTAAACACCAATATTTCCAGGAACAGAAAGTTTGGTTTGATTTTGATGCTTTCAAACTGTGCAGTTTCATTTGTGATGTGCTGTTTCCTTTCAAAACTTCCCTTCTCCAGAACAGTGTTCCCTGAAGCAGCCAGGATTTTTTCCCCTTTTTTTGGCAGAGGTTCAGGTGCACACAGTGCCAAAAGAAATAGAATAAACAAACACTGCTTAATGCAGCTGGCTAGGTAATTTACATATTACTGCACACCAAATATGGAGACCTGAATATGGATTAGAACTCCTGTGATGATACAAATGCTGTATAGATAAAGAAAATGAAAAATTCTACATAACCATCAATTTACCTTTCTCGGGAGTGACATTTTACTGTGAAATATATATAGAAACAGATAGGAAAATTAAAATATATATGGGGAAATAGGTACACTGTAGATGTTTGTGTATATGCTTATGTCAGTCCATCCATCTAATTACACACACACACACACACACACACACACACACACACACACTCTTAGGCAACAATACACAATTCTTATTTAGGCATCCTCTCTCAAAAGTGTATTTTTTCCATAGACAAATGCTAAAGTGCAAAGAAAATAAATATCAAAATAGCTAACATATGCTGGACTGTTTTGGCATATTATAATGTCACAATAATTCTGAGTGTTTACTTGATGCAAACTTAGCTAGATGCTAAGATGTCCTGCTATACTAGGCAATGGAAGTGAAAATACAGGAACCGTTTACTCATGTTTTAGTACACTGGTATCTGCTTTCAGAAGTAAGAGCTTCAAAGTATCCTCAATTTTGTTGTTTATGTTTAAACATACTGTGAGCATACCCCTTGGCACAGATTAAAATCAAAACTGAAGTTATACAACTGAGATCAATAGAACTCACTCCAAAGCAAGTGTGTGGGAGGGTAGCAGTTTTTCTAGCAAAATTCAAAATCAGAGACATTCAAAACTGTAATTCAAAACAGTTAAACTGAAAATTAGAACCTATGACCTTTTATGAAGGTATTGCTATCTAACAGACTCTCTCACAGTATTAACAAACAATAGACTACAAAAACAGAGACTCCTACAGTCTAAATAAATGCAGTGAAGTCTCATTTATAGACAAATCATTGTCAGCATTATAGAGAAATGTCATTGTTATTTAGGCTGCAATCCTAACCCCACTTATCTAGGAGTAAATACATTAGAATTCAATAGGACTTAGTTCTGAGTAGGTCAGAATTGTGCTGTTAATTTAGTATATGTGTGTGTATATAGATATATAAATTGAATCAATTTTATCTTCCTGCTTATTTAAAAATGTAACACCCTGTACTGTTTTCTCCATACAAACTGAATCTAACAGGTATACCAATGGGATAATTCAGCATTTTAAATCCAGTTCAGATTAACAATAATTGGTGAAACTGGTACACCTGCATCAGGACCACCAGACACCTTCATCTGCCCCACCTGCAACAAAACATCTCTCTCTCTCATATCGGTCTCTACAGCCATAGCAGGCGCTGTAACTCTCCAATGGTTTGACTTAGCCCCAAAGGTGCACCCTTCCATTGTCTCCCAAGACAGACAGGTGCCAACAAAATATACTTAAAATGTGGAATAGTAGTCATTGTAGTAGCAGCAATAGTCAAAGGCCTAAAACAAGGTCCCAAGAAGGTAAATGAAAAGAATTCAAACATTTTATAGACAAACATTCTGATCCAGAATGATATATAAATTAATAGAAAAAAGTTTCTACTTGTGGATCGACTCTACTGTGGGCAAAACAGGGTTCTGAGGTTAGAAAGAAACCACTCTCTCATATTTAAAGTGTTTTCTGTGCCCCTCCCCCAAAAAATCCTGTGGACACACATGCTCATGGAAGGCTTATATCAAGTATCTGGTATTAATGGAACATAAATGGAGCAAGTAATTTCCACAGGATGCTGACTGTGTTTTCTTTCCTGATTTTCTCACCAGCTTGCAGAACGAGGTCTATAGTAAATTCTTATGCTACTTCTTTTGCCATTTGTTCTTGCTTCACAAAATAATTATTTAGTTTGCAATTAGGCCATTTCAGATGCCAAGTGCTGTTAGTATTGAGTGGTGATGTGTATCAAAACAGCAACGTGATAACTTGTGCATCATTCTTCTATAGGTGATTTTTCAACATGTGTAATGAGCATCATGCTATTGATTTTTTTTAAGCACTTCACCAATGGGAAAGGCAGAGAACAAGGACACTTCATTGAGGGCCAACTTTATGAACAACTGTTTTCTTTCCCTAAAAGTGTCAGGGAAGCACAAAAGAAGAAGTGGATGAGGATATCAGCTTAGCAGGAATGCAGCATTTTAGCACATTTTTGTTTCCAGGTTTGCTTTCCATTCATTAAAAAGAATCTGGATTTTTTCCCAACCTCCTCTCAAATGGTACTTTCAGCAACCTCTTTGACTCCTAAGAATAAGCATCCAAGAAAAAGGCTTATGGAAAGCAAATGCTTGGTGTTGTTTTTTTTAAAGTGAGCTGTCTCACCACCACAGATTTTTCCAAGTTCTTACAACTCTAATTAAAATGTGGTAATTGGTTATGTTACCTCAATTACCATGATGCATGGACATTGATGCAGAGTGACACCAATTGAATCCCTTGGGTGTTATACCCTAAGGCCATCCCATTTATTGTGGCCTTATTATTTTCAATTATGTGGCTGGATGTACAGCATACTTTCAAAGCCAATGCACATGGGAATTGAGCTGGACACATAGTACAGTGTACTTACAGAAGCGTTCGGCAGCTGAGGAAAATTTGCATGATGGAAAGGAAGCATTTCTCAAATCCACATGAATAATCTAAGTCAGAAATATTGCAGAGAGCCAGGAACAGACTTCAATCAGGCAGGCATCCCAAACCTAAATGATACCAACTCAAAATGTGGCAACTAACAGCTTCTTCAGTTGTGTAGGGGGGGGGGAAATGAACAGTGGCCTCTTATATGTGACAGATTTCAAGGCAAGGACAGTGAATTCACAGATAATGAATGGAAAAGAACAACAGTCTCTCTTTTGGAAGAGCTGTTTTGCCTAAACCCTCATTTGTAACCCTGGCAATTCTGCTTATATGAGCAGCTTCTACAAGGAGAAGGTTTTTCCTGGGAAAGGAGTGGGACCAGGGGAAACCGCTCAGACCTGGGTCTAGAAAGCATTGATCAAGTGGAAAACTGCTTGGACCTGAGCTTCCTAGGTATGGGACAAGCAGCACTGTGGACGAGCTGTCAATCTTTTTGTTGGCAGCTGTGACTATGAGTATATTTTTACTAGCTTAGGTTGGTTAACCAACTGCTTCTGTTCCTAGGGATGAATACTATGGTTACATCCAAACTGGATGACTATAACAAGCACTAAACAGGGCCGCCTTTGAAAAGGGTCTGGACACTTCTGCAGGGACAGAATTTGGGTAGAGCCGCTACTAGGAGAACATTACACCAAAACCATATCCATGCCGTACATTTAAAGCACTATTATACAACTTTCCCGCCATGGCTTTCCCCAATGAATTCTGGGAACTTTAGTTTGTTTAGAGCGCTGATAGCTGTTAGGCGAGCCCTATTTCCCTCTCTGAGTTACAGTTCCCAGAGTTCCCTGGGAAGAAGGATTGATTGTTAAACCACTCCTGGAATTCCATTTCATAGGCAGGTAGTCTGAATTATTCACAAATCCTTTTCACTTAATCAAATGAATGAATTAAATGAAATAAACTTTATGCAAATAGACTTGACACATGACTGGATGGGGAAAGTGTATTGGGGATTGCTCTAGAATTTTAAGGAAAAACCACAGCAATTCAATGCCAGCTTTCATATTGACATACACTGACAATATGAGAAACAAACTGTCTTCTGCTATCAGTTCTAGAGAAACTTTATGTTTTGGGGGAAACTGTGGATCTTTGTAAAAAGATCTTTTAAAAGGCAGCAAAAAGTTCTTTTAAAAAGCTACTAATATATATATATATCTCCAAGCTCTTTACAAATAATTTCAACATAACCCCCGAGCATGAATAATACGTTGCCATTAGGGACCATGAAAAGGAAAATGGTCAAAGGAAAATGCTGATAGATGTATTAAAAGAACAGAAGAGGGAAGCAACTCCTGAACTTCCGTAACACATCTAATCAACCAGGCCAGCATTTGCACTGTCAGTGACTCTTGCCAACACCGAGTCTGATGCCATCAGAGATGTAAACACATCCCATTTGTTTTCATATATTACAGTATATTGTGGACAACCTCAAATAAAAAAACTATATACTTGTTTCCCGGGGATACCATTCATGTGCCAAGACTGGCACACCATCAAGTGCAGAGAGATAGGCAAAGCAGAGAAAGCAATCTTGGGATCAGCCCAAGAAATGACTACACAGGAACTGAATGAAAGGAAATGTTGTAGCATGCCAGCTTGGAATTGGGAGACGGCAGGGGAGGGAGAGAAAAAGAATGCAAGAGAGACTAGCTAATTTCAGTTCCAACTACAGCATCCTGATTCTAAGAACTCTTTTTATCATCTAAGAAAATGGTAGATTTGGAAACTAGCCCTGTTTTCATATGGAATGCATATGTTCGTAGCAAGAGGCCTCCCCAAAACGAAAAATAAAACCTATATGGAGAGTTCTTAATGGCTGCCATTTCTCACCAGTTGCATTCCCTACCAGGTGAAATGTAATTCAGTCCAGCAAAGAAGTCTAGGTTACCCCAGGCAAAGTGGGAACAAAGCAGTGTGGAGCTTGTGAAGTTCTCTGGCATCCTGACATCAAGAAAACACACAGTGCTTTTACACTCCCCCTACCTCACCTCCCGATCGATTCGTATCCAAATAGAGCCACAAGACTACTTCACTCCTGCTGCAAGAGCAGCACTAGCCTTTAATTAGCACGTAGCAGCTTATTTAGAGGAACGGCAGCTAAACCCAGCAGCAGCAGCTCGCATGGCAAAGATGAGAGTAGCTCCGGCTGCAGTGGCGCTTTTACACGTGTGTTCAGCAGCCTGCAGAGCTTTTTCACAGTTGCCGCTTGCCTCTGCTTCAGGCAAAAGAGAACAGTTGGCACCAGAAGGTGAAAAAGTGAGAGCACAAGACAACAAAAACAATACAGCTTTTTGCCAACTGCTGCTATTTTAAGAGGAATAATGCTTCTGGATCAGATGGGCAGTCTCTGCACCACTACCCTGTAAAGAAAGGACCAGGGCAAGGTCCTGATTTGGCTCTAATAGAGGGATGGGGTCCGACAAAGGCACCAACACACAGCTGCCCCTGTGGTGTTCTATTTATGTCATGAGCTACTTTAGGAATGCTGCTAAAAAAGCGAGACACTTTTCAATCTGTCCATTGCAAGCAATGTCAGAATTCCACAGGTCTTCAAGGAAAGGTTGGACGAGCATGTATTGAGGATGCTTTAAATATTGGATAGCTTGTCTCAGGACAGGCTGAAGTAGATTACATGTAGAACAATTCCAACTTTAATATTTTGAATCCATACAAAACACTTATATCCATAATAATAAAAATTCCTTCCAATAGCTCCTTAGAGACCAACTAAGTTTGTTATTGGTATGAGCTTTCGTGTGCATGCACACTTCTTCAGATACCATTATTTCCATAGTACTTATTCCATGCTCTCTAACTTTGTTTGGCAATAAGGTTGGAACTGATGCGCTAAAGCACATAGATGCAGACTAGTGCTGGACAAACGGGATGTTCAGAATAAGTCCAGGGGCTGCTTTATAGAGATCTAGACAAATGATTGAAGTGTATCATATTACAAACAACAATACATGTTTGGGTCTAATCCAGAAAACCATTGACTATCCTTATCTGCCATTGATTTCAATTCCACAAAATCCATTCAGTGCCTTAAAAGGGTCAGAATCTATGTGTTTAAAAACAGAACTTGAGTTTGTGCAACGTGTTCATAGCCCATTAATCAGCTGGTTCCATTGACAGGATCATTATATGTTTGGGGAGAAAGGTTCAGAAGCCTAATTATTTGGCTAGCTGTTGCGCCTTCAGTGAAGATATCAAGAGGAACAAGGAAGGATTTGAAGGTGCTGGGAAAATTCCCCACGTGAATGCATTTGAAAGGAAGGAACATCACTTACGGAATGCTTTGCCAACTTCTTCTGCAGTCTAGTTTGCCACTGGACAGCTTGCATGACGATGGCTTCCCACCTCCTTTCCAGATTTACAATTATCAGCTGCATTGACTGGTGATCTGCGTTCAGGTTACAGGTATCCTGGTCATTAAGGAGGTGCTGGCACAAACGCAACACTGAGCCCACGCCTCGGCGTCTCTGCTTAATTTCGCAGCAGAGGGACTGTGGACAGAAGAATGTTCAGTGTCAATGCACTTTATAAGTATAGGTATAAGTATAAGAATTCAGCAGTCACTTGCAGAGTCCAGTGTTGCTGCTGCTTTAAGAATATTATGCAACACCATACCTTATAGCAGGGGTTCCAAAACTGTGGTCCATGGAGCACAAGTTCATGAACTTCATTCAGGTGCTCTGCAGCGCATGAGCGTTCAAATTCATATTTGTATTTGTACTGCTTATTTATTATCACCCCAAAAGCCCCTCCATGAACAAACCAGGTAGGCAGTCAAGAGCCCCAGCACTTCCTCAATTCAACAAACAAACAAACAAACAAACAAACAAACAAACAAACAGGATGAGAACTAAGCGGCCTCAGCCCTGTATACCTGAAGGAGCATCTCCACCCCCATCGTTCAGCCCGGACACTGAGATCCAGCGCCAAGGGCCTTCTGGCGGTTTCCTCATTGCGAGAAGTGAGGTTACAGGGAACCAGACATAGGGCCTTCTTGGTAGTGGCGCCCGCCCTTTGGAACGCCCTCCCTTCAGATGTGAAGGAAGTAAGTAGCTATCTTATCTTTAAAAGACATCTGAAGGCAGCCCTGTTTAGGGAAGTTTTTAATATTTAATGCTGTATTGTTTTTAACATTCGATTGGAAGCCGCCCAGAGTGGCTGTGGCTGGGGAAACTTAGCCAGATGGGCGGGGAATGAATAAATAAATAAATAAATAATTATTAATCCCTCTCCTCTCCCAATTTTCTCACAATGTGCAACAGCCCAGATTTAGCCTTTCCTACAAAGAGAAGTTAACACTGCAGCCAATGCCAGAGCAGGAAAAGACAGCAAAATTAATGCAACAGCAAATGTATCTTCTTCCACCACTACCAACACAAACACACACACACACACACACACACACACACAACTTTCCAGCAGACAGCAAAGCAAGCCAAGAGGAAGCCCCAGCACTTCTTCCCTTCCCCCTTTCCAAAAGGCAAGTTGTGAAACTTATCGAATGCCAAAAATACAAGTGTCTAAAAATAAAATAAAATCTGAGGCCCCTTTTGAGCTTGAGGCCCCAGGCCAAATGGTCTTCCCCACGCCTGAGAAGTCCTCTCCATATGAAACACATATAGTACTGAAATTTAGAAACTATCGGTAGAATTTACCATGACACCTTTTTAAAATTAACACTGCAAACATATAGGAATATTGAAACACTGCCATATATAAAAGACAGAGGGCTTGCAAAACATGGACCATATTAGGATCAACCAAGGTTCACAAGGCAGGGTACCAGCTTTAGAATTACCGGTACATGCAACTCTTTGCTGGTCTGAGTGTTTGTAGGCTCTAATAAAGGTATGATTTCAGCACTTCCACAACTCTCTGAATTTTGGTATAACAGGCCAGCAAAACTTTTGAACAGTTCCATATGTTATAGATTTAAATATTTTGAAGTTGATTGCATCGGAAAGATGTGGGATAACAGAGACATTTCAACTTGTAATTCAACCAAGGAAACATTTTCTTTCTTTCTTACAGTTTTCACACACCCGTGTCCCTCTGTTGCAAAAAAATAACACAACAAGAGCCCTGCTGGAACAATCCAAAACGCCATCTAGTTCATCATCCGTGTCATGGGCCCTTTGGCTCCATCAGGATCTGGCACGGTTTGACAGCTCAAGATGAAGACGGTGGAGAAGCAGGTGGAGGGCTGGAAGTGTGGCAACCGGGGATGGAGGTGGGAGGTCCTCCCTGCTAACTGTTGGAACATTTTTGTAGCTTCCATTAAAATATGAACCTCTTGGCCTACTCATGTACCTTGGAATCTTTATTTTTGGACCTTATGCTTGCTGCTGAGCCTGAATAAAGATCTCTTTCTTACTTGCAAGTTGCATTTTGTTTTTGTTGTGTTTTGGGACCTGACAATCCTGTTCTTACAGTGACCAGCCAGATGTTTATAGAAAGGCCAAAAGGAGGACCTTAGTTCAGCAGTGTTTGCCCCACTTGTGACCCCCCCAGCAACAGGTATCCAACAATGGAGGTAGAACAAAGCCACCATGACGAGTAGCTAGTTCTCTTTATTCTGATCTGTCTGCCCTATGGCTTCCTTTGTTTCTGTGCTGTTCTGAGCAAATCTGCAGTCAACATTACAGTGTGTTAAGTGCTTTTGAAGAGAGACACCAAGGGGAAAATGCCACCACAAGTGTCTAGGAAGATGTATTCTTCAGCCTAGCCCCCCTCCCCTGCTCCCACACACTGTGTTTCCTTCACTGAGTTGCTGTGGATCTAGTATCTTCTACCATATTAGAGCACGGAAGACTTCTTCACATTCAGGAGCTTACTAGGCAATTTAAATTGTGCACCGTGAAAACATCTGTTTCTCTCTGCAGGATGCTACAGATGAAAGTACATAACCCCATGAGAAAAATCTAAGCTATCACCCTAGCATTTTAGGTTTCCTTTTAGGGAAAATTTGGTAGCAGCGGGATGGGGGTAGGGAATTACAGTTAATAAGAAAAGCCTTGTGAAAAATATCTGAGCTGTTTAGAGACGCTGGTAACTGAAAAACATGGACTTCTTTGGGTGCAACCTCCTAACTGACACTGCTGTTTCCAAGAGGAAAAGCTAAATATTGCCATTGTTTAAAAATAATAGTAAGATTGCACTTAAATACATTTTCTGCATAAGAAAAGTAGCTCTCCCTCTGAAAGTTTTCTGTTTCCTAACCAGTGCAAAGCTGAATTCCTAAAGCAAAACAATGGTGTTAATGTCTAATATCTATATGTATACATACCTTTTTATGCCTTTGGGTAAAGGGGAAGTTGATTGTTAAACTGAAAGTCTTCAACAAAAAAATATGATTATATCCATAATATAGCTGGATTGCTTACTAATCAGCTTGCACTTCCACAATTTGAGTGTTCTAGCAGTTAACAGATTGCTTATTAATGAACAAGGGTAAACAAGACAATGCAATCTCATTTAAAATGGGTGTTTTAATGCCTAAAAGTATTTGTGTTCAAAATGTTAATCCCAATAAGATGTCATTAGAAGATGTCTTAAAATGATTAAGTGCATTTCATTGTAAAGTAACACTGCACAGTTTATCAGCAGGTGGACATTTTATACAGATGTTCTACTTATTAATAAAATGCGTCCTATAACTGTTTCAATTGCCTTACTCTTATAATAGCCAAAATCCCATTATTTCTGGAATGAGGGAACACTCTCCCCTTAATATCTCTGAATTTTAAGTAAGTTGAATGACAAATTTCAAAACCACTATTTATGCCAAAATATAGCCACAAACTTTATTATTCAATTTATAGCTGGAATGCATTTTCTAATGTTCCTTAAACCTGCCTGTATTTACTTTCCTGAAGTGTATTGCTAAAAATTCTCCAGGAACACAAAGGTAATATCAAAGCTAGAAGCGACTGCAACTTCCTCATTCACAAACCCTGCCAGCATTTTACATCACAAATTTGCATACTAGCAAATCAAATGTTGCTTCAACCAAGGAAACGTTGGTGATACTTCCAAGCTCCCCAATCAACACATGCAAGGCTGTCCCATTCTTCCTAATTTTTCTGCCTTGCACAGGGCTGTGTTCACTTCAGAACTGAAAATGTCGCTAAAGCCTTACTGAGACTGGGACCTCCAGACCTGTAACAAAGCTGCTTGAGGGGATTGTGGGCAAGTGGTTCATAAATGGTTCCAACAAGTGATTTTTTCTGGGGGGATACAGGGGTATGCATACCCCTAAACATTTCGTGAATCTAAGTGTGGCCTCACTGAGGGGCAGTATTTCTACATGAATAGGAAAACGAGAGTACCCCTAAACATTTTTTTAAAAGAAAAAAAGCACTGGTTCCAACCAACCAATGCTGTCCATCATCAGCTTCTACTGTGAGTCTTTTCAGAATTAGACACTGGAGAGGTAGAGATACGCCTGAGTAAAAAAGTTGCATTCTCACCCGGACATTAGAAGATCTGATATAGAGGTAAATTTGTATAAGACTGCAGCCTAAGGCTGTTTCATAGTCTCTAATACATTGGTCCCTGTACGAAGTCTAGAAATGATTTTTTAGGAGATTGGACAGTGCAGTTAGAAAACTGGGATGTATAGGTTCCATACTAATTCCATGTTCTTTTATGACCAGTTATCTTGATAACATCTACATCTATAAAATTGACTGTTAATGAAAGCTTTCCATAAGATTCTTGAGCATGTTTCTAATTCTTCCTGCTGGCTTGGTGAGCCCCATGTATTAAAAATTATTGTAGATGCACTCTGTAAATGATGAAAAAATAAAGTTTTCCATTAGAGACTTGAAAAGAACAACTAGCAATAAGTTATCTCTCATAATAATAATACAACCAAATGCCACATACTAGAAGTGAATGATGGCTTATAATCTTCTAAAGAAAACACTGACGAATCTGTCTGTTTTTTTAACTGATTCCAAACTTAAAAGAAAACGTTGCCTAAAATAATCGCTGAGCTCAGTTTCTGGTGGTGGAACCTAATCTATATAAAGCTAAATATTCTATAAGCATGCAGTGAAGTGCAAAAAACAGCCACTGAAAAATGACATGATTAAATGGCACAACATGCAATCATTTGCTTTCAATTATATCAATGTATCTTCTTCCTTCCGAGGAGTCAGGCAGAAATATTGTTTTTTAAATGCCTCTATTAAATTGGGCACCAATAATAAAATAGATGAGAGTCCTAATAAGCTCATTTGCGTAACATACATCATACACTACAAAACTATTCTCTCCAAACAGCTTTGCTCATACATTTGTCTCCTGATTGTCATCCATCTTGCCTATATTACAAGGGTGTTTTTAAAGGCATACTGCTGCTTTCATGGCCATTCATTGGAAACCCTTTGTACAACTTTCCTGATTAACCTTAGTGAGGATCTTTGATGCTAATTATGGGTGGGGGGAGTTTGGATATAATACACTTGCCGTCAGATTTTATTAGGGTGACGGTCGATGGAAAATCTCAGACTGACATTTTGGAAATATCATCTAATTGCAAGTCAGAAACATAGAATGACAGTTTAAAATAGATTATGAGTTCTTTCAAAATAGGGCACTGGTTCCCTTCATTTAAAAACAATACCTTTTATACTATTATCCACCCAATTGCTGCAATGAGCGTCTCCCTTGCCAAGATTCCTTTTTAAGAGTGTGGCATCTCACTGACAAGTTTGGAAATGGCATGTGACATTTATTATTAAAAATATCCACACTTCTAATCAAGAACTTATTTTCCTTTTCACTCTACTTACATGTGAAAAATACAAGGGCCATCAAACAAATTTCTTTTAAGTATGTTTCGATTGTTTAGGAAATTCTGCTTGACTCATTGGTATGCAACCTGAGTGACTTTGGCACTGAGTGACTCCTGTCAAATTATGGGCTTTGAAATATACATACAAATACATTATCTTTAAATTACTTGAAAACAATTAAATTTCTCGCATTGCTAGCCAATGAGTAGCACCTGTATTTATTCCAGCTTGACTCCAGCAGTACAGTATAATAAATAAGTCAAATAATAAGCGCAGAATTTATGCCTCTTTACATGTTTTTTGTCTATAAAGCTATGATTATCTAAGCATGACATTTTTTAATTTCTTGGTGCCACTCCTTATGCTGGGTTAAGTACTTTAAAAAATGTTTGTTCTTTTAAAAATATAGTTCAGGGTGCTGCTATTTAATCCCTGTTCCTGTGTAATTAGTAATGCATAGTATACTTCTTTTCCTAAATTAAAAACACTATTAAAATTCCAGTCATATAAAACAATATGAAAATTAAGTTATTCTGAAAGGAAATTATAATAGGTTACAGATTGCTTATATCATTACTGAAATGCTGGCATCTATCACAATGTCTCCCTGGAATAAAAAATGTGGGTTTGGCAATAATCTCTTAAAACATAGCCATTATTTTAAAGCTTCTGCTATCCCAAGTCGAAACTAGCTGGCAGATACAGGAAGATTTTAGGAGAATGGAAAGTATTGGGATAAGGGATTAAAAACAACAACTATTTAGATCCATCTTACTACTTGATAAACAAATTGTATGTATTGTTCTACCAGGTGTAACATTCCAGTTTTCTCCACAGTTTTTTTAAATAAAATTAATATTTGGTAGGCACCTTCATTGTACTGTTTTTGATGTCTGTAAAAAACCTTTTTTGTTTAGGCAAGCTGGGTGGCGCTGTGGGTTAAACCACAGAGCCTAGGACTTGCCAATCAGAAGGTCGGCGGTCCGAATCCCCGCAACAGTATGAGCTCCTGTTGCTCTGTCCCTGCTCCTGCCAACCTAGCAGTTCGAAAGCACATCAAAAAATGCAAGTAGACAAATAGGTACCGCTCCGGTGGGAAGGTAAACGGCGTTTCCGTGCGCTGCTCTGGTTCGCCAGAAGCGGCTTAGTCATGCTGGCCACATGACCCGGAAGCTGTATGCCGGCTCCCTCGGCCAATAAACCCCAGAGTCGGCCACGACTGGACCTAACGGTCAGGGGTCCCTTTACCTTTACCTACTCAGATATGTAATTTCATTACAGTGGTACCTTGGGTTAAGTACTTAATTCGTTCTGGAGGTCCGTACTTAACCTGAAACTGTTCTTAACCTGAAGCACCACTTTAGCTAATGGGGCCTCCTGCTGCTGCTACGCCACCAGAGCCCGATTTCTGTTCTCATCCTGAAGCAAAGTTCTTAACCTGAAGCACTATTTCTGGGTTAGCAGAGTGTGTAACCTGAAGCGTATGTAACCTGAAGCATATGTAACCCGAGGTACCACTGTATGCACATTTGCTTTAAAACTGTTGATTTTATCTATTTTTAAATTTGTGTTTTATCTTGTTTTTAAATTTTTACTCTAACAGTATGTTCTTATGGATACTTTTTATTGTTTTATGAGGTTTTTCTGATTAAACAGTCTATAAAACTTGTTAAATAAAAAATAAAAATAAAATTATGTTCCTCTCACCACATGACAGGACAATATAGACAAATGGCTTGCCTAGTGACTACTTACTACTTAACAAACTGTCATCTTTAAACCCTATGGCATTGCACAGTAAGCAATCTCACATTGACATAACTGCTATAATAAGTAATTTCAAAATTTGAAATGCTTGAATTTTCTTGATTCAGAGTAAAGTGAATTTTATTTCAAATATTTGTGCATGATTGCAAGTGACCATAAACGCCTCGCCTTGCTTTGAAGATATTGTTGGAGAGCTGGACTCACCAGGCATGTTATCAAGATTCCCTGATTCTGGGAGTCAACTGGAAATAAGAGAATGGAGATCACTAAACATCATGAGAGGGCTAGAGAAAGGAGCCTTCAGTCAAAGAGTTTATTAGTAGGAACTGCAGGCTATTACTGTGTAGAGGTCAGTGACCCTTTCCCTAACCTGAAACCTTTTGGAGATGGCAGGATGTGACCTTCATCTAGAAGCAAACATGCAACTGTTGACTGGTTCGCCACTCCCATTGTTCTCAGCAGCCTGTACCATTAACAGGAGCATTTAACTAGTCCACAACCACATATGGTGCTGGTTGAAGCATCTCCTGCCTTCACTGCTGCCCTCCAACTGTCTCTCTCTCTCTCTCTCTCTCTCTCTCTCTCTCTCTCTCTGTGTGTGTGTGTGTGTGTTGATGTTCAATCTGCCTGCTCAGTGGGACCAGATGCCCTCAGCAGGGTAGAGTCAGGTGTTATCAACATACCAGTGATGCTGCAGTCCAAATCTCCAGGTGACTTTTCCTTATGATTCCATGTTGATGTTAAAAATGTGGGAGGAACATGAACTCTTGTGGTTTGCCATAAGCTAGTGGTCATGAGAGATGTCCTGCCCTTCCCACACCGTGGTCTGAAAACATTTGTCCAGGAAATACCAGAATCATTGTAAAACCAAGCTTTCTATGCTCAGCCCAGACAAGTGATCCAGACGAATACGACAACTGCTGAGAGGTCCAGGAGGACTAAAAAAGTAGTAGTCCCTGTGACCATCCTCTGACTGAAGGAGTGTTTCCACCCCCATCGTTCAGCCCAGACACTGAGGTCCACCTCCGAGGGCCTTCTGGTGGTTCCCTCACTGCGAGATGTGAGGTTACAGGGAACCAGGCAGAGGGCCTTCTTGGTAGTGGTGCCTGCCCTGTGGAACACCCTCTCATCAAGGAAATAAAACAACTGTCTGACTTTCAGAAGACATCTGAAGGCAGCCCTGTTGAGGGAAGTTTTTAATATTTGATGTTTTATTCTGTTTTTGATCTGTTTTTAATTAGGAGCTGCCCAGAGCGGTTGGGGAAACCCAGCTGGATGGGCGGGGTATAAATAATAATGATAATGATAATGATAATGATAATAATAATAATAATAATAATAATAATAATTGTCATCCACTAGAGCAACCAAGGCTCTTTCTGTCCCAAAACCAGGCCTAAAACCAGACTTGAATGGATCAAAATAATAGGCATCATCCAAAACCACCTGGAGCTGAGATGCTACCACTTATCCCAGCACTGTGTATTATGAGTGGCAGGCAGAAGGGTCTTTCACTTCATCAGTTGCCTTATTGATTAAACAATTGCTTCACCCTTTAGTTCCACAGCAAGTTATAGTAAGGTTACCAGATTTTTTTTCAATGAATCTGGGGACATTTTTCAACTTCAATGGATTTTGTATGGGACTGATTTGTAAGTCTGGGGATTGTCCCCGGGAAATGGGGACATCTGGTAACCTTACGTTATAGCATCTAAATCATTACCTGGTTGGGTGGCTGAGATAGCTTTGGATCCAAGGAATCCCAGCTGTTTCCCTGTTCTAACTCAGCCTGCCCACAAACTTGCTGCTGACCCATTTTCTCTCCCCGCCCCGTGCAATCAGCATTGGAATCTGTTGGGCCAGAGCATTGGAGGTTTCTCTGACCCGACATTAGATATCTGTGCCTGGCATTGGCGAGGGAGTTTGATATATTGTATGGTCTTTGGGGCACCTTTCCAGGATCCTTAGCATTGCAGCCTTAACCTTCAGAATGTCATCAGAACTTTTTGGTGTGGTGTTTTTTTTTTTAAATGCACTGCATGCTCATATAAACTACTTGTGATGTGTGCTGATTCTTGTTGCTAGTGCTAAAAGATAAAACTTTTAGTGATAAAATTTTTTAATGATAAAACTTTATAGCATATAGTTTATTATTGCTGCATCCTGCTTTATTAGTTTACTGCTTACTTTTGATCTGTTTATATGGTTAGACTATAGGGACAATTAGGTCTAAAAATGAATGTGCAGGGATGCTTTTGCAGTTGGGTGGTCAGCCAGCTGTGATTCATTTAAAGACTCTCAGGGACACTTCAAATGCTACATGTTAGTGAAGAACATGGGTAGGCAAGCTAAGGCCCGGGGGGCGGATCCAGCCCAATCGCCTTCTGATCCGTGGACAGTCTTGGAATCAGTGGGCTTTTACATGAGTAGAATGTGTCCTTTTATTTAAAATGAATCTCTGGGTTATTTGTGGGGCATAGAAATTCGTTCATTCCCCCCCTCCAATAGTCTGGCCCCCCACAAGATCTGAGGGACAGTGGACCGGCCCCCTGCTGAAAAAGTTTGCTGACCCCTGGTGAAGAAGGAAGTCTGGGAAACTATAGACAAATATGCAAGAGTGACAGTCATGCATGCACCTATATATTCCTGCTGCTTTTTTTTGTAGTCTAAGATGTGCATTTCATCCACCAGACGAAATTATGTGTCTGACAACAAGGGAGAAAGCCTTGTCGGTGCTGGCATTCCTATTGTGGAATGATTTCCAATAAGTAAGGGAGGCACCAATTCTTTTATAATTCAGGAGGCCAGTGAAAACCAAATTGGCCACTGAGTAACTCTTAGAGTTTCATAAGTTTATAACTGTGGAGATAAGTGGCCCTTCGCTGACCCTGGTCCCAATCAGTGAAGATCAGAACTACCATCCTTCCTCCCATCACCCTATTCACCAAACCCCGCAAAAGCCCAAAGAGTCAACCTAGCAAAGCAAGGCATCCAACATTCAGATGGCAAGATAAATTAATATTATGTGACAAGTTATGAGTCCCCCTCTTAAAGTGATTCATATCTCAGTGTACTGAAAAATTAGATTTGTGTGATTTAAAACAGAGTATGTGTTCATGCGTTTGTCTGAAAAAAGTGGTTATGTGAATATGCCACAGATGAAGTTAAATTCCACCTCAGTCACCTTCTTTGAAGTCAAGGCATATTGGGGGATTTGATCCAAGTCATACTCAGAGTACACCCAATGAAATTAGCAGACTTAATTGATGTCAGTAGTTCTACTATGAGTATGACTAATGTTGGGTATCATTCACAGTTGTAATCAATATGCAGATTGGCTACTGTAACTCTGTCCACTGGCATATTGACTATGGTATAGGAGGTATTGGAAGCATCGTCTGCGCTGCAACAGTTAACGGGGCAACTCGACTCATATCGCGAAGAGACATCTCAGAGCGCTTGCCTGCTAGATCTGACAGCTCAAAAAGAGGACATGACTGTATCAAAATATTAGAGCAAAGGTGTTGCCATAGCACAAAGCATAGGAACACAGAGCTGCTTGCTCCCTCCCCCATTTCCCTCTTATGTATGCTAAACTTATGCAACAGTAATTCATGACTTTAGTTCCTAAAATCACACAATGAGTCTTCATTAAGCTGGATGTTGTATACGGAATTCAGCAATGAATACAATGAGACAGTTATAAGGAGTTAAGACGTAAGGCTGGAATTATTCCGATCCTTGTAAATGCTTATGTACAGAAAGATTTATCCGTAAAATTAAGTTCTATGATTGAAAAAAACAGCGTCTCCATACAAATGTGCCGGAAGTCTTTACAGTGCCCCAAAATCCTTTGTTGTTTTTGCTGCAACACAGACTAGCATGGCTACAAATGGAAAGAAATGTGTGCATGGCACACGGGCTTAATACATACACTTGCTTAAAATTTTAGTTTACTCTAAAAAAGCAGCCCTAGTATCAATGCTGTGGTGTTGTTGTTGTGTGTGTTTTATTACCTTAAAGTATTGCAGTTGTTTCTCAGCATTCATTGTTCCTTCGCTTTCTTGCCTCAGACAGGAATTGAAGATAAAAAGCTCGGTATCTCTCAGCCACCCTTTCAGCTCTTTGATCCTGACCTCCAGCTGCCTTACCAGGCTTCCGCTTTCAGGCGAAAGCAGGTCACGTGCACCTAGCCCACTGTGTCCTACCATTGTGTCTTGCATCTTCTCTCCTAGGGTTTTCTAATGCAACAGAAAAAGAAACCGTAGATTAATCTTACGTTCCAAAGCATACACACCTGATACCTGACCATCTATATCATTAACTCTATACAGTCAATATTACAATTGCTTTTGTATGTTATTTACAGTGCAATCCTACGCATGTCTACTCAAAAGTAAGCCCTTTGGAGATTAGTGGTGTTTACAAGAAAACAGGTATAGAATTGTAACTTAAGCATCTTACTTATTCTGGGTGGACACAGGCAACCCCTTAGCTAACCTATATAACCTCTTGATAATCCAGTTGTATGAGTCCATAGAGAGAACTAAATTAACATGGGATGAGTACTCTCACTCAAAGGTAGTTTGGTCAGGAATATTAGCCTGACCAAGTTTTAGCAAGAATTCTGCACCATATAGGGTGCATTTGTGTGGTCAAATGGTCATTGCAACCGATGCTCTGCTATCTTAATATATGAAAAAAGACTTCATTTGGATTTGTCCGACAGATCGTAAGTAAGATTCTTTGGCTTGGATCAGCATAGAATTCCTGCTTTCTCCTTCCCACTGCAGATCCCTGTCACCCCTGAACAGCCACTCCCAAGGGCTGGAAGACCTTCCAAAGTGGTGTGGGATGTGCTGTGGGTGGCTGCAGCACTAGGGAACAACAGGCGAAAATTGGGAAACCACACAAGTGCTGTCCCTGCAAAAGCATTTTGTATCTAAGACTGCAATCCTAACCCCCCTGGGACTAAGACTATTGAATTCAATAGGATTTATTTCTCAGTAGACATGGTTGGATTTGGGCTGTTTAAGCCGATAATTTCTTAGCAGCACATATAAACAAGACGTTCCAAATTGTTTAGTGATGATGACTTCACTTGGTTCACTCGGCATTAATCTGAGTTTGATGTAATTGGTGGGCAGGTGGGAGAAGGAATTTTTGGGAGAGGAGTCCTTTCCTTCTGTAGGGCACTTTGGAACTGAGAAGTTGCCACTGGGTTAATATTATATTTAGCTGCAGTATAATGTGTAGTTTAGTTCTGCACATATAGAATCATTGGAGTCTTCGGTAGTTACTGGCAATTTTGGATCAAGTTGAAATGCTATTATGGTCGTACCTTGGTTGTTGAACGCCCTGGAACTTGGACGTTTCGGCTCCCAAACGCCGCAAACCCGGAAGTGATTGTTCTGGTTTGTAAACGTTCTTTCGGAACGTGAACGTCCGATGGGGCTTCCACAGCTTCTGATTGGCTGCAGGAGCTTCCTGCAGCCAATCAGAAGCCGCAATTTGGTTTCCCAATGTTTTGGAAGTCGAACGGACTTCCAGAAAGGATTCCATTTGACTTCCAAGGTACAACTGTATTCTTATATGGGTGTAGGTTTGTTGCCAACGCAGCCCTAAGCAACTGTTTCATTAATGCCATGATTCTCACTTGGACAGCAGGGCCTTCCTCCTCTCCTCTTCCTCCTCCTGCACACAAGTTGCGCCCTCCTCAAATCTGCTCCTAAAGGTTGGGGGAGGAGGGGGAAGTCCTGTCGCACAAGTGGAAATCCTTGCGCTAATGGAATGATTACTTAGCCCCACATTAGATACAAGTCATAGTATTTTGCAGGTATCTCTTCATACTATCCACAGATCCCCTGGTTTATGAGGATGTTGAGATGGAGGACATGGGAGTGTAGCAAAGTAGAGTGCAGCTGGCACTCACCTTGTGCCAAAGCTGGCTAACTGTGGCCTGGATCATTTTAAAACAGCTGTGTCAAGACAATGATGTTACAAAAGAAAACTTTCATCTTTGCTGTCATTGCATATGCAAAGCAGAGTCTGGCACAGATTTTTTTGTGTTTGTGAGTAAGTTAAGTCTGGTGCAGATTTTATGCACCTGATTGACTATTTTTTTCTTTGCTTACTGTAATAAATTTGTTATTTATTTTGCAGATAAAACTGCTTGCCTTTAGCTTGACTTGGAGCTGGCTTAGATAATAGCTGGAATATGAGGTAAAGGGTCAGTTTTCCTTTGTTTTGTTTTGCCTACAGAGGGAAGAGGTTATGACTGTTACGTGTTGGGGCTGTGCGAGCAATTACTTTGGAACAGGACCTACGTCTGCCAAGGAGGCAGATTCTTATCTGGCTGCATTAATCAATACATCTCTAAAGGATGGCAGGGTTAGGATTAGCTCCGTTCAAGTCAGTGGGATGGCTGTGGACTAAGTGTGTTGATAATTTACAGCCTTAAAATAAGCTTTGAAACACACACTGAATTAAATCAACAGATACTCATCTATTCTAAAGCATTGTGTAAACAGTGTGTTGGGTAGATCATAACAGAGGAAAACAACATATTCTTGGCAACACCCTTCTATTTTGATGATTCAAATATTGATAATTTGAAGGCTCTCAGTGGAATCCAGCTTTAGCTATTGTTTTTATGCTGTAACAAAAGTAGCAGCAGGAGGTGAAATCAATGCCCTTGGAGGGTAGGGTCACAAAAAAGAATTTATTGCCACTTTTTTGTTCTGGAACAGTTTGCAATCATAAATTCTTCATAAACAGAATACTTCAGAGAATGGTCCGTCTTCATAAATATACGACAGAGGACATCAATTTCATTTAATTCACAATTTGTGTCAGCACAGCAGATGCCAATGCCTGCCTTGATAGGGTTGTTTAATATGCAATTGAGACAGAGTAATATTCAGCACAGGGGACAAAATTTCACAGATTAAACTGTACGCACCACTGACATTTCATTCTAATGTATTTCCATTCCACACTGTTCACCTTAGATGAAAGTAATATTAAAAACCATATCTCTCTATTTTACCATTGTTAGAAGTTAAAATCCTTGTCTTAAATTTTTTTCCATGCCAATTAAAATGTAATCATGCCAATTAAAACAGTATGCCTAGTGTTGTTAGTTTCTGCAGAGTTTTGTAAATTAAATTAAAGAAAACTCAATCAGAAACTTCTTATTATACATGAAATTTCATTTAAGAGGGCAAAAAACAACTTTTGGCTAAATGCAGAAATTAATTTGAGAAAGTGATATAGAATTGCATCTTGATCTTAACATGCAAAAAAAGAAAGGGTCTTTGAAATCCATTTTAAATGTCAGGGTAATGTTTTATTTATGTTTAAAAAATCTGATTACTGGGTGATGGGGGAAAGTTGATTAGTTGGTCATCCAGCTGATCATCTACGATACAACAGTACGCAGAAGTTTAGCATTGTGCTTGAAGTTAAGTTGATCAAACACTCAACAAGATACCAAAAGAGATGATTCCATATGCCTAGGGGGATTTGAGCCTGAGGGCGCTTCCATACTTTCACTTGGCCCGTATTTTTAATGGCTTGTGCACCAATTAATTCCCCCATGTCTGAGAGCTTTTTATACTGGCCTCTGGCTTTGCCATAGGTTTCTTGTGGAAATCCAATCTGGCTAGAGGCACAGAAAATCTGAAGAGAAATTTAGCCCTCTTGATAAACCAATTTTGGAAGGGCTCATGAACAGCTTTCTTCAAAGTTTACAAGGATCTGCGGGCAGGGGGCGGTCTCCTCGCTTCTCCTTTCTCTCCACCCCATCCCCTGTCAGTTTTTCATCACGGACTGTTGAACTGCACATTTCTGGTTGATATTGCCTTGGCTTGGACATGGGGTTTTCCTCTCATTCCCCAAATAACCCTGTTGTGGGGAGGGGGGGAGAGAAAGTTCACACCTAGATTCTGATTGTATGACATCTCTGCATAATCACAAAACCTGTCCTCTAAAAAGTAGAAGGACCTGGCATCTGCAGGGAATGAAGAGGGAAGGGAGAAGGAAGTACTAAGCTCAGAGCATCTTTAGCAACCTCTCCTAACAACAGGAAGAGATGAGGAGGCAACAAGTCCTGGAGGTCTAGAGCAGGGGTAGGCAACCTAAGGCCCATGGGCCACAAGTGGCCCACAGCTGTCGTTTAACTGGCTCATGAGCCGCCCCCGAACCAAGCCACCCACTCAGAGTCCCCGCGTGCTGTGTTAAACTGGTGCAGCGCAGCGCGGCGCAGGGACTAGCTCCCGCGGCACCGAAAATTGCGTCTGCACATGCGCAGACACCGGAAATCACAGGCGCGTGTGCTAACGTGCACATGCAATCCGGCCCATGGAGGGATCTCTGCTGGAGTGAACCGGCCCAGGTGAGGTAAACCTTGTTGACCCCTGGCTAGAGCATCCTTAGCAACCCCTCTTAGCTATACAGTAGCTGCTTTGAGAGTCCTGGGAAGCACAGAGGGCAGAGCAAGGCAGACACTCTCAGAAAAATCAGACAAAGCACAACCCAAGAGTGGGCAAAGAAACATGGGTTTTCTGAAGAGGGCTCCAAGTTAAAAAATAGAAAATGTTAATTTTTAAGTTTTATTGTTGTGCATTTTTTGTTTTCTTTTCTTCTTTTTCTCTCTCTCTTTATTTCCTTTATATAACATACATCTATTCTAGATTTTTTGACAATTTGATTATGTATACTGTAATAATGATCTTAGGTCTAGAAATATCTAATGTAAGATTAGTTTGTTTTTTGTTTGGCTTTTGTATATAATGTTTGTTTAATAAAATATTTCTTAAAAATAGAAAATGTGCAAGGCATGGGCCCACTGAACACAGGCAGAATTAGGGGAACACAGCTAGTTTGATCGCACTGGGCATGGAACCTTGGGGTTGCCACAAGTACGATGTAGAATGGAAGGCAAAGGGTGATGGGGTGCTGAATTTTGCCGTTGCACTGGGTCCACTGAAATTTGAGACCCCAAGGTCTGCCACTGCACTAAGCAACAGAAGTCAACATTTTGCTGGCAAGTGAACCAGCCATCAGGAACCAGCCATCTCCCATGTCACATGGCAAACTACTTTTGAAATGGAAAGGGCTTCTGTGCACACAGTTCCCTTTGAGGGTATATGTGTGCAAGCTGGAAGTCCACTTCTGTGCATGCATTACCCTCTCTGAATCAATGCATTTTTCTAAAAATCACATATTTAAACTAAGGAAGGGATGGGGAACCTATGGCCCTTCAGTTGTTGTTGTTGTACTACAGCTACAACTCATTCCTGATCATTGGCCATGTTGGCTCAGTTGATGGGAGCTGAATTCATCAACAGCTGGAGGGACACATGTTGCAATCTTTTTATAGCGTGCTAATCTATTACCTCTATTAAAAATACTCCTTATGCCTGAATTATTATTATTTATTATTTATGCAGGATTCATTATTGTTTGAAATATCATATTCTTCTTATTATTATTTCACTCGATTATTATTTGAGCAATTTTGGCACCTTTGATTATGAATGAAAACAATTAAGAAAACAAATGGATAGTCGAAATAATCTAATGCACAACAATGCTTCTTGCATCATGCATTATTGGTGTCTGGGTAAGAGAATCACTATACTGCATCTTTTCCCAGATTCTTGTATCTCATGTTTGGCTGAGACTGAACTCATCATAGCATGAAATGAATTATGGGAAACTTATTTTGTTGCTTTTGTCAAATACGAGCTGAATACAGCAGAATGAAACTTACCCAGACTGCATTCTTACTCAGATCCAGGACTTCAGATTTGTACTAAATTTGCATATTTGTTTTTCAGCCATCAGTGTGACCTGAAATATGTAGTGACATCCCCACTTTTCATCTTAAGGGTATAGTAAATAGTTAAAGAGTAGATGTCTCTAACATGTACCTTCAGAATAAATTCTATTAACATTCACTCAAGCATGACAGTCAGTGTATATCAGATATACTGTATTAGAGTTGACTTGGTGCATACCCATAATACATGGCATATTTTACTTACATTTTTTTCTGCATTATAGAACTAAAATTATTAAAGTCAGACAAGAGACAAGCAGGGAATAAAAAAATCAACAGACAAGGGAAATACTATGTGTGTATTTTTTTTTTGTAATAGCATGAGTGGCTTGTTTGAAATGTATGTAGTGAATTGAATGAAAGAGATATTTGTGCTTCAAATTAGAAATCAGGCAGACAGCATACTTCAAGACACAAAAAGTACACACAACCCACGAACAGTAATAAAAATGCAAATACCCCAAGCAGTTCCCATTTTTCATTAATTGAATCCACTTTTTCAAGGAGATCGCTGGGTAGTAAAACACCACTTCTCTTCAAAGCTTCAACTTTACTCAGCAATTCCATCTTTTTGGGGTGTCTGATTGACATTTCTACACTGTACCTCTAAAATGAGAATTAAAAAAAGTTGAGTTAGCTATTGAAAAAGAAAGAAGAGTCAATTAGCATGTAATCTGAAAAAGCAAGGTGCTTAAATACGGTGGCAATCTCTTCTGTTAATATTGTATATTGATATGGCTCCTAAGTGATTTTTAACACTAGGCTAACAAAATATCAGTCATTGTCATAGACATGGGCTGGTGCTTCAACAGTGTCCTTGGATGCATCAATTTAGCTTCTCCCTTTCAAATCATGCCAGGGAGAAAATGGCAACTGTTCACTTGCACCAAAGAAAGAAAATGAGTGCAGGGAGGGGCACCTTTGGGACAGGACCTGAATGTTCTCCACTCCCTTGAAATCCCAGTATTTGGGGGAAAGCAGATTTTGCCGTGCCCCCTAATAAGCTTTCCATTTGCAATCTGTTTCCTTGACTGGAATTCAAAGAGAGACTTTAGCGTGGCATTTCCCAACCTTGTAGCCCTCTAGATATTTTGGACTACTAATTCCATCAACCCTGTGGCTGTGCTGGCTTGGTCTGATGGAAGTCATTGTTGAAAACAGTGCTTTTTTTCTAGAAAAATAGGTGCTGGTACTCACTGTGAAGTTGTTACAGTAAGTGCCACACTTTTTAACAACAACAAAAGAGGTTCCAGTATTGCGTAATAATAATAATAATAATAATAATAATAATAATAAAAATAAAATTTATTTATACCCCGCCCTCCCCAGCCAAGACCGGGCTCAGGGCAGCTAACACCCAATATAAAAACAAATTGATTGAAATACAACTTAAAAACAAGATTAAAATACAACATTAAAGCATTAAAATACATCCTCATTTCAATGGAAACTCAAATAAAAAACTTTTTTGGGGATGAAAACGTCAAGTCTTCACCAAGGCTAACTTTCCAGACTGGTCCTACATGGGCCAGAAAAAAGCCAGGGAAGTCCCCAAGTAGGAGTTCCATCACAGGAGGAGAAAGGAAAAAAGAAGAGGGGGAGGGAATCAAATTGATTCCAAGCCGAAGGCCAGGTGGAACAACTCTGTCTTACAGGCCCTGCAGAAAGAAATCAGATCCTGCAGGGCCCTGGTCTCATGAGACAGAGTGTTCCACCAGGCCGGAGCCAGTGTTGAAAAGGCCCTGGCTCTGGTTGAGGCTAATCTGACTTCCTTAGGGGCTGGGACCTCTAGGGTGTTGCTATTTATGGATCTTAAGGTCCTCCATGGGGCATACCGGGAGAGGCGGTCCCGTAGGTACGAGGGTCCTAGGCCGTGAAGGGCCTTAAAGGCCAAAACCAGCACCTTAAATCTGACCCTGTACTCCACTGGGAGCCAGTGCAGCTGGAAAAGCACTGGGTGAATATGCTCCCATGACAGAGACCCTGTGAGGAGCCTCGCTGCAGCATTCTGCACCCGCATATCTTTTGAATATCTCCAGAAAAAAGCACTGGTTGAAAACGCCAAGAGGGCAACCAGATTGTGGAAAGCATTTTGGCCCATAGATCTCATTTCATATAAGAATCTCCCTTTGGAAGTGCTCTGAGATTAACAAATGGTTTGCTAAGTGATACTGTGGATAGGCAGGGCTCAGTTGTTGTCTGAGAAAATCAAACCAATGTTGGTTACAGCATGGTACTGATCATGCCAATCCCAATAAGGGCAGTGGTATATTCCTGAACTGCAATGGGTTGGACTAGATGATCCTCAGGGTCCCTTCCAACTCTACAAGTCTATGAAGAACTAGCTGTGCACTTATTTCAATCTTAGCTTTTGTCTGAGAGAATCCAATAAGAGCCTATGACCCCCAAGTGACCCCCCCAAGCACAGACCCATGTCATCATCTGCATATAATGGCTCTTGGTTCTATTTCTTGGTCACACTAGAATGTGAGAAAGAGGGAGAATCCAGAAACTGGTTGGTTGGTTGTTTAACACAGTATTATTCAATATCGTGTCCTCAGATTTGTTGGACCACACCTCCTATCATTGCAGATCCCTGATAGGGATGGTGTATGTTGGAGTCCCGCAATATTTGGGGGCACAAGGCACATTTTGCTCTGCCTTTCCTACAGGGCTAGCAATAAAAGGAAATGCAAATTCGAGAAAAACCAAATGCAGATAATATCCTATATGCAGTTGTTTGAAACAAAATAAAACATAAAACATCATCATTAAAAACCACCAGCAGAAAACATTCACAGTAAAACCAACTGCGAAACAAAACAATATAATGAAAGGTAATTAAGAGTCAAAGGCTTTCCTAAGAAAGGAATTGTTTGCCATTTGGCGGAGAGCCAGGAAAGAGGGGACAAGATTAGCTTCTCTCAGGAGGCAGTTCCACAACTTAAGCAGGGGTTCCAAGATGGCATTCTCCAGATGGACAAACAGGAGAAATGGACAGAACCAAAGGCAGGTCAGGTGCTGCTGCTTGCTGTGAGAGACGGGAGAGAAAAAACACAGCCCTCCTTCTGTGGCTGTGGCAACACGGGGAGAGCCAGAAGGCTTGCAAAGCCCATCCCAACCATCTCATTTGCAGTCCACCTGCTGGGGCCAAGGAAAGAAAGCTGATTTGGGGTGATCTGTGAGGGAGGAGGTGGGTTTGGCGTGATCTCTGAGGAGAGGTGATCTCAGACTCATAATACATTGACCACTACAACAAGAAATGGGTGAAGAAAGAGGCTTGCATACTGCAAGGGACCTCTGGGCAGTGCAAGAAAGAGCCATAACTCAGCAGTGGAGAAACGCATTGTGCCCACTCCATGTCCTCTGGGAAGGCCTGAGCTTTCCAGGTCTGGGAGTAGTACAGAACTTAATATTTTCCCCATAGTACTGAGCAGAAGCTATTATTTATATGATAGAAAGGAAACATATTTACTCAGGGTCAGGGACACTGTTGGGCTTTGAAGGGACTGAGCAGGGTCAGCCCGACAGATTTTTGCTGCCTCAAATGGCATCCCCCTCCCACCCCCAAATTGAGGTGCATAGTATCACAAGACTAGGTAAATTATTCTGGCAGCTGAAGCAGAAAATGCCTCTTCCTAGCAGTAAAAATTTAATGCTGGATGTGGTGCAACATTAAGGAAAAAATTCTCCCCACTCCTACCATGCAACCCCAATCTATCCTGGGTTTTCCCCAACCCTCTGCAGTAGTTTTGGGGGTGGCACAGAGGTCACATGGGGCAGGGAAAATCCTGTCGTGCCAGCACTAATCCTTGCACTAGTGCAACTATTTAGTTGCAAACACTTCACAGGAAGAATAAAACCATAACAATTTGCTGCTCTTTTCTGACACCCCAAATTAACTGCCTGGGGTGACCAACTTGCTTTGCCTTGGGATATGGCTAATCCTAGGGCTGGCTTGTTTTATGGTGTGTGTGCCCCCCCCCCCCCCCCGCTTTTCCCAACAGTCCTGTTAATCACAGCCAGTTTAGTTTGTCTCATAGAACTCCTGCATGTGCTCTCTCTCTTCCTTTTCCTCACACTTTTTCCTGTTCTATATTTAAAATGGGCTTCAAGAAACAGTGCCAATATGTATTTGAATACTAGTATGAAGCACAATTATCCCAAAAGCATTTAGAAGGCCTACATAAATCATACGTAGCTATTAGCAAATTGCATGCTAAACATTATGCTTCCTTCCCTTGAAACTCATTGAAGTAAGCTACTCCTGTTGCTGTTGCAAGGGAGGGGCTGGTGGTGTTGAAAAAGGCTAACTCTAACAAAGTCAGACTAGAATAAAGAATGTTTAAAACATGGGCGCTTTTGCCAGATCCATGAACAGTACTCTGACAAAACAAAACAAAACAAAACAAAACTACAATTGGAGAGTACTTAACAGAAAACAAGAAAGGTGTGAAATCACTGTTTCAGCTAATAGATCCCCGGCATTTGCATGAATATGTTTGCATATTGTTAGTTTCATATTTTAATCTTTCATTTGCACTGCACATGAACACCATTTATATTTTGCCAACTTCAAATATTAGTCATTTGTGGATCACAGAGCAAAATGTTTTAAATGAGGTGATTTAACGCATTACTCATTATTAATGAACACTGATCAGGTACTGGTGTATCCAAAATAAGCATGAATATGCATAGCAAGCAAGCAAAGGATTGTCTAGATTTATACCAGGAAGTTGTCTTTCTGATATGTGAAAAGAAACCAGGAGATGTCGTTTCTCATAACGTGCATTAACAAGAGGCAATCAGGTTTGGAATTATGGGACTGGATCACACAGCAGATAACCGTTTCCCTTGGCTAAAATTGCCAACAAGTACGCTTGTTGGCTCTATATGATTGCCTTTTCAGCTGGAAAGGGTGACTAGAGGAGATTACAATCTGCTTTATGTAATCTGATTTCTATTTAAAGATGATATAGCTGAAAAGGATTTACATAATTATTTCTGTAAGTATGCATAATATCATGGGAAATCCAAGTCCATTTCAGTGAGGCACTGAAACCCAGTTGGTTTTGCTTCTTTTGTGTGTGTTTTTGGTTTTTTTTTTGAAAGTGGATTAATAGACTAAGGGAGTCCTCTAGCTGCCTGACACTGTTGTGGACTTGGCTAGTTAATATTTTTCACCTGCGATAGGCTGGGTTCAGCTGCTGTTGACTAAAAAAAGCATTTTTAGCGTCGCTCATTGAGTTGGAGATCAATAACAGAACAAAATGGCTAGCATATGCTTCCTAACAATAATGTTCTAGTTATCCTAAAGACTTAATACGTATATCATTTAATTTTTCTGCTAAACAAACTGGTTCTGCAATGCAGCGTAGCAGCAAGTCTCGGTGACAGATGCTATGAAAGATGATTACATTAAAAAATAAATAAGTTAGGCTTTCTGTATGCTTTCAGCCTTCCTCACTATGTAACCTACTGTATAAACAGCATGATGAAAGATGGTGATTGATAGAAAATGTATTATACAGTGGCAGGAAGGAAAAGCTGGAGAGAAAAAATCCATTTGATTGCAAGACAGACCGATTACGAAAAGAACAGCAAGTATTTTGTTTCAAGGTACAGAAATTAAAAGCAAAGTTATTTGTGACAATGTGGAGAAAGAGGTTACTGCACTGCTGAGCTGAGGTTCTGATAGCACTATGTGGCCTTGCTAATTTTTGTTGCCTTTCTCTGCCACCTTCACACTCAGGAAAAATTGGCTACCCAGCCTCTATCAGTACTGCACAACCCTAGTCTAGTAGGACTTCTTTATGCTGTGTTGAGAAGATAATTTAATCTTCATATTCATTCTAGCCTCGGTATTAAGTGAGCAAAGGCTGCTCCATTGTGACAGGCTGTGAATGTTATGATATAGATTGCTGTTCAATAGCTTAAAAAAAAAAAAGATTAAGAATTTAAAAAGTCACAGGATTTCCCCTTTCTTTTATTCCCTCTCACTCCAGCCAACAATGGCTGCAATAAAAAAAAAAAAAGATTAATATTTAATTTTCTACTGCACCTGCCTGAGGGGGGATTTTAATGCCTTAAATGTTTTTTACATTGCAGTTAACTGGATGTATCTATGCACAAACAGATACTTGTTATTGATTTGTGTGGAAAGAAAAAGGCAGCAACAGTATTTGAGTTCAGGAATTTCGACTTCCCCCTTCCCTTACTTCTGCCTCTTCTTCTCCCTCCCCCCCCCATACTTTACTTTAATTAAAGAACAGTACCTCATTCATATTGGTTAACTCCACAAAAAGTTTTTTTTAAAAAAAGAAACTCTGTGTGTCAGAATATAATTAAGAAATTTGTAAAAGATTATCTATAAAAACTTATATGGCCTGCTTCCTGAAGTTTTCTGGTTCTGCTTTTTAAAAGTGTGTGTGTGTGTGTGTGTGTGTGTGTGTGTGTAAAATCACACCCCAAAATTCTGTCCAAATAGAGACTGGAACAATGCCTTGAAACAGCATTAATTGTCACCATGGAAACCAGAAGAATAAGCCATTTTGAAACTGGCCTAGAAGGCGCTCATTGAGCAACGAAAGCTTTTTCCCCCTGCCTCCCTCAGTGTTAAGGAACGAGATGCCTAGTCACTGAGAGGTCAAAGAAAGAAATCATCGCGTAAGGTTTGGAGGTGCCAGCTTCCTGGCAAATGGTATTAATTATAATAATAATAATTAATAATAAACATGATCAACTCTATACCTTCCATAAAGATATGAAGACTTCATTACAGAGGCTTCCCGAAAGAGAAATGTCGCAAAAATGCTCAGGGCCAGGATACATATTCCCTCCCTGGAGTGAAACGTTAGGGCAATATTATGCACCCCTTGCTCCTAAATCTCCCTGGGAATGCTGTTGTAATAAAACTTCAGAAGAGGAAAGGGGGGTGGGGAGAGGAAGGCTGCGCGATGGAATTCAAAATAATGCTCTAAAAGCACACACAGAGATTAAGACATCCATTGTAAGACTTTTGTATGGTGCTTCTGTTGGTTATAGTGAAAAGAGACGAGACATACTGAACACACAGGGATAGAAGAATTAAGCCAATGACCATTTCTCCATTACTGGAAGCAGGTTATATATTATTTGGATGGTGCCTCCTCTTTTTGACATTTTATGCATTTACCCAACGCATTTAGGAATTACGTGAGATGCTTTAGGTTTCACTCAGTCCTTTATACTTCGAAAGTTTTTAAAGAGTTTCTCCTGCAGGAAAGCAAGCGCCAAACATAAACACACACACACATATTATTTGCAAAAACAAAACCCAAAAACAAAAAACAAAAAACCACCCTCATCTCTACTGGCAATAAAAATGTCTGTTTGTGGATGCCATGTGGATACACTCTCTAATGATATTCATAAATGTACATTGCATTAGAGCATACACATGCACGATATTGTGTCTGTCATCTGTCTACATATACACTCATACTGTGCTTTCTGGCTAGTGTTTGTACGCTTCATGCCTAGGCTTCATGGTGGCCCCTTAGGAAGCCCATGCCTAATGCCATTCATTGATGAACAAAGACTCCCTTTATTCCAAAGTCCAGGGTCCAAAGCTCAGCTGTATACATGCAGAGAGTGAAGGAATCTGCTAGAGGCCAGACTACCCTTCACAACGGCTCTTAGACATTCACCTTTTTCGCAATACCAAAGCGAGACATTTACAAACAGTCCGGAGGCTTGGTTATATTTCATACACAGTCAATGCAAGCGGAGTGTCTGGATGGTGTTCAGCTCCTTGGATTAGTGTTTCGTCTAGACAAATAGCAGCCATTAGTTCTTGCAAACTTCTTGCCTTCTCTTACTATCAATTTATGGCAAATAATTGCACAGGGAAATTATAAAGACTCCTACAGTTGTCCTTGTAAATTAATAATAAGTTTCCTTGATTGGGATAAATTTGCTGCTGAGCCTTGAGAAAAAAAAAATATAATAAAAAAGTGCAATGTCATTTAAAATTGCCAGAACTCACACAGCAAATTACATCTGAGGCTAAGAATTCGTTTTCCTCTTCCAGTTTATTCCATTCACATGATCTAAAAATCACATTACTTTGGCCATGTATTGTTAATTGGACATAGATTGCATTATTTTTAATATAAATCAAACTACAAATATTAAAATGAATTGCAAATCCCCTAATAGAAGATCATAAAACAATCTTTTTTTAAAGTATCTCTCATTAATAATTTAATTCCAATTATATCACTCTGAAAACTCAAGGAGGAGACCAGTAACTTATTCCTATTTAGGTTCTCTTTTGAGAACAAATAATAATAAGGGCCAAAACAAAACAAAACAAAACAAAAGGAAAAACCCACAGCCTTATGTAAATAACCAAAGCTCAGTGATCCCGCTATTTATTGCAAAAATAAATAAATAAAAGAAATGATTTTGTTTCAAGACCAATCCTTCCTGTTTTTCATCTTAGCCCCCCCCCCTCCCCCCCGGTTATGTCACCAATATAATTCTAGGGAAGAAAAGCTCTTCTGATAACTTGATGGACTCATTTTTATCTATAATAAAATATAAGATTTATACCAATCTCTCTGCTTTTTTGAAAGAAGGTGATCCAACCATTTAAATTTTTACTGTAACTGTAATATCTTTTGTGCCCTTTAATGAGTTTATATTAAATATTTAATACTGTTTAGGGCATATCCAGTACCACCAAAAACAGTTATATTCCCAGCAGTCCCACTGTTTCAGGCAGAAGGCTTGATTGATCCTCCTAGCCTGAATTGAGTAGAATGAAAAGAAGCAGTTGGAAAATAGCTGCAATCATTTAATGCAGATGACCTCTGACAGGCTCACAGCTCTTCTATCTGAACAGAAATTTGCATGGGGTCTCTGTGCAGAGGAACAATGTAACCTAAATGGTAGACAATCTTTATTCTAATGAAGTGGGTGTCAAGGTCAATGTAAAACTGCAATGATAAATGGTGCACCACTAGGCAAGAGAAGTTGCATAGGCATTGTACTGCTTTCACGTTAATTGAAGGCTGAAAATGCATGGAGCGAAGGCACAGGACTCTTCTCACCGTAATGTGTTAATGCAAAAAAATGTTTTCTTCAGAACTCTGGAGCACTGATATGAATCTTATTGCAACAACAGCAGCAGCAGCAGCACAAATAACAGTGGATTTTAGCCAACAGCAGTGGGGGTGGGGGGTGGGGGGAGAAGGGACAGGAGTTTTATTAGGATTCTTTATTTCTAGACTAACAACTTCAACAATCCACTCAGAGTGCCAAAAGAATAACAAGTCTCCAGACACCTAATGTAATTCCCATGATCCTTTTGCTATTTAGGAGATCTGTCTTTAATTAGTTCCAAACAAGCAGCCTTTTAGACAACTCTTCATTAGATACCATTCCTCCTGAAATAACTGTACCAAAAAAAAACCCCCAGTTGTACTCCAGTGTTATTATTTTCCCCTAGCTTCGAAGTTTCCTTGTTAGTATACAGTTAACATCTCCAGGTGCCTTTTGTTCTGAATAAGAATTAGACCAGTAAAACTGGGTTTTGTTATGCAAAGGGTGGTACGCCTGGAGTGGGAACTAAAGTACAATCTGTTATTGCGGCTTTGTCAAAATGGCAGCGCAGCTATAATTATGGCACTTCATCAGTCAATCAAGTAATTTGTAGAAGGCAGTACATTTTGGCCCATAAAGGATGAGAAAGACAGTAAGCCGCTTTTTAAAAACCCTTAACCGCTTGAGCCTGTTAAGGGTATATTATTGTTAGCTAATATGCTCATTAGAAGCCAAAAAATTCAGCTTCTTTTATTCGTACAGGAAATTAAGTTGTACAACTAGATTTACAATATCCTAAAGTTTATGCACTATTTCCAAATGCATGCCACACAACTGTTAAACTATTTAAACTGTAAAACTATTTAAAAATTTGATCACCACCCCCACTCCAGTAGTCAACATTTCATTCACGAAATGCTCTCCAAATTTTCAAGCTGTTTGTTCATGTGTCAGCTTGAAATACATACATGCAAAGCAATACTATGGAGGCATATGCATTTCTTAACACAGAGATACATTTCGACCCCATTAGTCTTTAAAGTAGCCCAAATGAGGTCAATAAAAATTGCCTCTGCAAACCACCGTGACACAAGCCGGCCATAAACTTTGAGTATTTACCTGTCTTTATTAACTTAGGCTCTGTTCTTTTCCTACAGGTGTTAATAATGCCATTAATCACTCAATTAATTAGGTTCCAAATATTTATACTTTTAACACATATTCTTAGGGTGGCCACTGGGGTCGTGCCCTGCTGTCATGGATATTTAGCAATTTTGAGTGTTCAAATCAGTTCACAACTACCACCTTAGAAATTATTACAACACCCCTGCAAGACATGTATCAATTATTATCATCATAGTGTGGAAAGTGGTGGTTAAACTGGGACTGGGTGGGAGATTGCAGCATATCTCAGCAAGGCACTTGAGGATGGATTTGAAAGAGAGACCTCTGAATTCACATTATTACCCCAGCTTTTTTTCCCCTTTTAAGAATCGGGGAAGTATAACAGAGCCGGAAATACCCCCTCCCTATTTTCCCCAATCTAGAAAGTATTTACACATGAGTAAGCCACATTTGTTCCCCTGGCACTTGCCTCTGAGCAAATGCAATTTAATTCCAGCCATACTGTTCAGTTCCTCAAATTTAGCAAGTTCGATTTGGAACAGTGATTTGCATACAGAAATCTATTTCCATGATACTGCAATCAAGAGAATATACTTCTGTATATTTAAAAAAAAGTATATTGTATAGAAAAACGTTACTGATGAAACTGTTTAAAAAACTGTACAGCTTCATCTGTGTGTGATTTGTCAGGTCTGAAGCTTTGACGTGCCCAAGGGGCAGACCCCAGCGGGGAGTAGGCTGCAGAGCTAAATAGCTGTGAAAGAAGTCTTAATGTAGGATGGAATTCAAACTAACCTTGACATGACCTCAGGAAAAATATGCAAAAAGTAAAATGAATGCACTCTGCAAGATACATCCTAATTTTGTGGCCAGGCTGGTTAGTTTCACAAACATAACTGAGACTTTAAAAGCAAAATAAGATATGAGGCAAGAAAGGGGACAGGAATTCAGAGTAAAAACTTAAGCAGGCATGATGCGTTACTGTGGAGGCATGTGAGCAATTTGGAAGCAATCCAAATAAAAACCAACACTGAGCAATATTGTTGTCAGCCTGTCTATTCAGGAAAATTGTTTTTTTTAGGTTGAATATAGATGACACAAAGCCAAGATTACATCATTGTGGCTTTTAGCTGAACAAGCCCCACAGACCTACTGGCTGATGGTAGTTATTCAGCAACAAGGTTTTTAAATGCTTTCACCCAGCTTTATCACTATAAATACAGATTTTAAGCAAATTCACTTGTACAAATCTACACTCCCGCTTTATTCCGGAGGCTGCCCACTTGAAGCAAATAAGCCAACTTTATTTACAGTATAAATGGATATAGTGTCTTGGTTTAGTTTTGATATCTGTGTTTGTTCAATGTAAGAGGAAGAGGAAATCTATCCCAGCAGAACAGTCATAAATTGTCTAATTGCCTAGATGCGTGGGAATTTTAATTGATCACTAATTTATGTCGAGATCCGGCTTCATGATCTTCAGGAAGACCGTTGTGGCAAACTGCTTGTGGCACTAATAACTAATAAGGACATATTGCCAAAACACCATTATGATCAGTGGGCTGCTTTGGGTCCTTGAGCAAGTCTATAGATGCTCTGGTGCACAAGATGGCTCTCATTGTACCCAGCACTGCAACTACTGCTTCTTGGCAGTGACATATGCATGTGCAGTTAAACAAAGAATGTGCCTCCATGTTGATGTGAATCATTGCCAGGAAGTAGCACCTGTAACCATGGATATGCTAGTTCAAAGGTTACTTCCTCTATGCAGCTCCCCCCTACAGTGCTACTTGCATGGAGCAATTTCAATCATCTGAACAAGCCCAAAGACATGAGACAGTTTAATAATACTTTCATCAGAGGAGACGGACTCATACTTTACCTGCAATGGCACAAACCACAGGTTGTGCTATCACAAGTGGCACAGGCTTGGAGCGTATTCTCATGAGTTTAAAAGGTTTTTATTGCTTTGTAATGCGAATGTAAAACCCATACTGGCCAAACTGTTCCTTCGCATTACAAATCTGTTTTCTTCTTTGCATTACCAATGGTCACACATTCACATAAATGGGGTGAGTGGGGCAAGGAAGGACAGGAAAGGCACAGAGGCAATTTAAAGCTCACATATGAAAACGTTCTCAGAGATTGATCCATTAGATTCCACAAATCTCTGCATTTTGTATTAATTCTCTGCAAATATTACTACCAAAGAATATCACCTCTATTTTCCACCCATTACACAGGCAGATTTTGCATGTTTCAAACACATACACAATATTCCTTATACCTTATTCAAATTGCCTGCATACATTTGCATGGTTTATGCAAATGTATGTATTTCTTAACCTAGCTGCTGCACGAGAGAAAATATATTTAAATAAGAAATAAAATAAATAATATGTGCATAGGGGCATCCTGACCCAAACTGAGCAATAAACATTTAGGCCTACCCCAAAGAAGCTATTATGTCACATGCAGAGACCACTTGGGAATCATTGCTAACTATGGAAGTCACTTTATCCACAATTCACCTGAGTGGCTTGTAGGTTTTTCAAACAACCTATTCCAATGGAATGCTATGGAATGAGATATTTCTGTTACACTAGCATCTATTTAAAATATTACAATTTTAAGGCTCTTGTGTTTTTTTAAAAAAAACTTGAACTTTTTCTTACCACCAAGATGTTTGCAACTAGGCATCCAGATGTTTGGCTTTCAGTAACATTCATATTTGCAGAAACATGAAACTTTTGCGAAAGAAAATACATGCAATATGGATTATATTAGTGGCTTTTTACCACTGAATTGATATGTTTTCCCAAAGAAGAAAATGTTAAAGTGAGACACAATATGATGCAGATCCCAACATTTTAAAATAATCACAGTGTTTAGTACCAAAAGTCTGGTTTCCTGACTTGCTGGAACAGACCCAAAGAGCTTCAACAGCAGCACTAGGTACAAGAGTCCTAACACTTTGGGGTGATAACATATTATTTTCCCCTGGCGCTGACAGCCAACCACAGCCCAAGTGATGACACAATAGATTCTTATCTATGCATTGGTGGTGTGATAGATTACACAGACAATCATCGCATGCCTGTTCACATGTGGGGTGGGATTGGTTGTGCAATCTGCTACAACACAAATGCAGTAGGTCAAAATATAAATATTGCCTTCCATCCACTTGTAGAACATTACCAGGCTTCCTCATGACTGCATTTTTCTACCTATGTCATTAAGAAAATAAAAGCTAGAATTTTCCAATAGTCAATATTGCATGAAAACCGGCATCCATCCCACTCACCCTAAAATGAAGATGTTCATAATCTGGGGATTAAAAAGCAAGCTCATTAATGTTCTTGCAACAGGTATAATAGGAACGACAACCTGAAAAGACAGCCTGTAATGCAGATCAGTTTTGTACTTTGTCTTCCCAAGACAAAAGCATTTCTCTCCATCAGATAGAGAGGTGGGGTAAGACTGTATGCATACATGCTGAAGTTGTAAGGAACTGACTCTCCAGGGATGAGTCTTGTTGCCATAAGATAGACCATAGGATAGGAAACAATGGGTGTATATTCAATTGCTGCGTCCCATTTGTGCAGCAGGCTTCCTGTTGTGCAAATGGGACACAACCCTTCCTCTCCTCTTCTCTGCAGCCACCCACATGCCCTGAAAATCTACTCTGGACGGATAGCCTGTCAAAGAAATTTCAGAAATTACAGAATAAAACCTGACATGTATTGAGAAGGGCTGAGCAAGTGAAGGCTGGAGTGTGAATGCTGTGTTTGCAAGAGAACCCAAGAGAAGGACAAAGTAGCCCATAAGCAGGAGAAACCGTTGGAGGAGGAAGGAGATGACGAAGAAGGATAAAGGCTGTTGCTATGTCAGAAGGCCATTGCATTGCCACATGACTTAGCCAGACAGAATAGCTGTTGTTTAGGAATGCTTAAAGTATAAATATTACTGTTGGTTTTTTTACCCAGTACAGCACTTCCTCGCTGTCTAAAGCGGGGGTGGGGGTGGGCTTAAGTGGCGTCCATTGCAATACTAAGTAAACACCCTGTTTTGCTGACCTCTGGAATCTGGATTTTATCCATCCAGACTGAACCCACAGATTATTGGGTAAGGTAAAGGTAAAGGAGACCCCCTGACCATTAGGTCCAGTCGTGGCCGACTCTGGGGTTGCGGCGCTCATCTCACTTTATTGGCCGAGGGAGCCGGCGTACTCATCTCATCTTGAGGAGTTTCAAGGTATGAAGATGACAAGCTGATGACATGCAATGGCAGGAAAGATTCAGGACAGGACAGATTAAACATGAAGGCTTCCCAAATGCCAAGCAGAAAGAAGTACTTTATAGGCCAAAATGGAAGAAAGGAAGGAAGGAAGAGTTGGAAGAGGACTTCAAACTGGAAGAATAGAATTGTAGAGTTGGAAGGGAAGGATGCCAAAATTAAATATCTGTTGTATAAGCAGACCTAGATGAGTTCAGCAAGCAGAGGAAGAAATAGCTAACTCCCCTCAGATTCCAGCAGCTGTACTGCAAACAAGCAACAGCAGTGATTTTAGTTAAATTAGGACTCTCACCCATGGTACATGACATGAGGCAGTTCTGCAGTATTTCAGTACAAAGAATATGCCTAGACTTGCATATGTCACGCCATTTTAAGATGACAGGTAAACTAGAAATCAGTATGATTTGTGTCTTAATGCTATACTAATGCCATCTGAATATCTTAGTGGAGGCACACCTGTTTCTTTGTTTTAAGTATGCGGTGTGTATTTGGGCCAAACGAGCAGTGACATAAAACATGTGATTGCATTGAATGTATCTAGTTTATTTCTTCTAAATAAAAGCAGGGGTGGAGAGGCCAGGATTGGGGATGTGGTACGTGGGGAATGGAGGTGTAATCTGTCCCCCTCGCTGCAGTCCTGATAAATATCCCTCACTCAAAGATGTGATTAGCCCTGGGAGGGAAGCTTCCATTAGCCTCTCCTCCCTCCCCCGATGGCTGTTATAATAAAAATAACAGGCATGTTAAATGCACCTTTAAAGTCTCAACTACCTGGGCCCTTTGTGGTTATGCTTCTGACAGGTATAAGAGGTAAGAGAAAACAGATACATCTATGGAGGCAACTAGGAGAATCTGAACATCCATCAGTTGCTCATGTAACATTGATAAAGTTCACAAAACAAACACAGCACATGAGCCAACCAAAGTTAAGCGTTTTAAAGTCCCCATCCCCATTTATTCCAAATGATACAAATGTAAGGACATGATTAACATTCTAATGGAAATCAATGGGACTTCATAGCATTTTATTCTGACGGCACAGTGCCCTAATGGGGAAAAAGGCTGAGAATGATGCTTTTTTACTCCAATTTGACAGTTAGGAGTCTTTCAGTAAGGTTGCAGTATTAATACTTTCCAGGGAATAAGCCCTATGGGAAACAGTGGGACTTAATTCTGAGTGAGCATGCACAGGATTGTACTCCATTTGTAAAGAAAAGTAAAATAGCGTCGCTCTTCAATCATTTTCCACCCCCTGATTCAACAGTCCCTTAAAATATCAAAATATTTTTGTACTACTGCAAATATTGGGACTCCCCTGAGCTTGCTGATGCCTCCCCTTCGTGCTTGGGTTTTGGCTATATAAGGATCAGCACAGACAGTTACTTGAAACAAAATCGTAATCCCAATCCTATGCGTGTATTGTATACCATGAATACACTGGTTCAGAGGGGCACACACCCCAGTAACTGCTTAGGATTGCAGTATAAAGCTGAACTATTTTAGATTTTTCAGTAATGGTTATAGTATAAAGTATTAATATGGCATACATTTAAAAAATGAGAGCAAGATATAAATATTTCAGGAGAATCTACAGTACTTTATACATTAATAGGCCACACTGGTAATACACTGACCCTATTAAATGCAATTTTTCAGGCCAATGGTGATTGGCATTAGATACTGACATTTGAAGAATTGCCATTATATTGATTTTGCTCTTTGCATTTTAAATAATCGGCTGGACAAAGTAACACTGGCAGAAGTTAGCTGTCATTTGGTAAAGCAATTAAGTACTTAAGGGGGAAAAAAGCCAGAATATTGAAACCATTCGGTAATCTTTAAGGACATTACAACTGTAATCAGTTTTGCAGCCCTTAACTTAACAGGCAGATAAATTCCATCAGTAGGAACACAGAGACTGGCTCAAAAGGGACTATAGAGCCTGGAGTGAACATTGCAAATTCCATGATGTTACGCCCACAAAGAAATTCCAGCAGGCAGCAGATGTTTTAATAAATATTGTTGCATTATGGAAGTTTTAAGATTTGAGTAGAATTATACAATACACAATACAAGTATGAGAGGCCACCTGGTGGTCAAAGGAATCAATTAAACTTGAAAGAGAGATGAGCAAAATATGTTCAGGGCTGATGAATTGAAAACACACAAATATAACCTCAGCTGGAATTCAGGAATCAACTGGAACTGTAAGAAACAAGCTATCCTTAGGAACAGATCCTTCAAGCAGGAGGAAATGAGGCTTGGTGGACAATTAATGCAATAAGCTAAACAAATCCCTAATACAGTAATTAGAGTTTCTTGGGCTGTGCAGTCATTTGGCTGATATGTCAGCAGACGAGACAGATGCATATTTAAAGCTAATACAGAATTTCTTAGACCTGGCAGCACCTCCAAAAGGCTCAAAGCAAGCAAAGAATGTGTGGACACTCTTCACAGCAGTGACATCGATCTGGTTTTGGGATAGAAAAGGGAATTTCACCAGGTGAAGCCTTTCTTATCCCTGTGTGGCAAGCTGCACTTGCAAAAATTCAATTTCTTCACAGGTATTAAAGGTAAACCACCCTCGTTGTCACCATCCAGGTTGAAGCGAGTCGTCATAGAATGAAATATAATCAAACCACATCCATTCTGCTCACTTTATACAGCTTCGTTATATGTGATATTAGAAAACAAGGAGTGTTTGTTCTTTATTTCTTGCTATTGGAATTTTTTTGGGGGGCGGCGGAGATTTATAGACTGCTTAGTCATGAAATTCTCTAAGTGGTAGACACTACAAAATTACTGAAAAAACACAGCTAAAATCCACAAAACTTTTTTTTTTAATGTATAAGATTACTAGCATTGAAACTTAAAGAAAACAACAACAGAAAAGTAAATAATATGTCTGGGTGGGCTTGCTAAAATAAGGAAGTTTTCTGTAGGCATCTAAAACAATAGAGTGAGGTTGCCTTCCTAATGGCAAATTGATGTAGATGATCAGTTTCTCATGCATCCATATTGTCATTATGATGGTCTTCTGGCCGCTATTGTACTATTTAGATATGTCTTTTTATGCAACTTGGGCCACTTAACTTCTCTGCAGCTGTAGGACTTAAGGTAAAGGTAAAGGGACCCCTGACCGTTAGGTCCAGTTGCGGACAACTCTGGGGTTGCGGCGCTCATCTCGCTTTACTGGCCTAGGGAGCTGGCATACAGCTTCTGGGTCATGTGGCCAGCATGACTAAGCCGCTTCTGGTGAACCAGAGCAGCGCGCGGAAACGCTATTTACTTTCCCGCCGGAGCGGTACCTATTTATCTACTTGCAGTTTGACATGCTTTCTTTTTTTTTTTTTAAATGATATTTATTAAAGTTTCACAAAAATACAGAAAACAAAGAAAAAAGTGTAGATTACAGCAAAAAAGCAAAAAGTAAGAAAAAACATACAAAATAAAACAGTTAAAAACACAATAATGTTCCATAACCTATCTTCCTTACTCTTATTTCCCCAGACCTCCTCATACAGTTTGACATGCTTTCAAACTGCTAGGTTGGCAGGAGCTGGGACCGAGAAACGGGAGCTCACCCTGTCGCGGGGATTCGAACTGCCGACCTTTCAATCGGCAAGCCCAAGGCTCAGTGGTTTAACCCACAGCACCACCCGTGTACCATACAGTAGGACTTACCCTTGATTAATTACGCCCTACTGAATCAGGGCCACTCATTTTCCAGCTGGGTCACTCCCAGGCATCATCTCAATAATATTTCTTTCTGATGTCGCAATGCTTTGAAGGCCAATCCTTTTGGATGCCAGCTGGGTGATTATATATGTTGTGGAAAAGATAACAAAACTTGCTATAGTAATATGATTGTTAGTATGTGTCCATTATATCATTTACCGTAACAGATGCAAATTTAATTAAAAACAAAATTAGTTTTCAGAGTTTCTGGATGAGATATATTTAATGTCCCTGCTACAATGTATGCAGCGTTTTTCTTAAGGTTTGTGTTATATTAAACGTGGAAGCTGGCTGTTGCATCCTCCTATATACAGTCAACGGAATTCAGGAAGGATATTTAAATCAGTGTGGAGTAACTGAAGCCTGTCTATAGAGGTTGGGCAATTTTTTATTACTTATTCCTTTACTTCATATACTGTGAATTCTCATGTTAACGTGGAAGAAGACAAATGAAGTGCAACAGAACAGACTTTTCGGTTGGGCTTTTAAAAAGCACAGTTTGATTAAAGTTTTCTAATGTTGGCTAGTTATTAAGTATTTTGTCATTTGCATCAATTTTGTTACATTTGTATCCATTTACAGGCTACAGCCTGACATATTTACTGTCATTCACAAGACATCTTTGTGCACCTTCTCAAATTTGTTGTGTGGTATTTCTTAGTTTCCGAAAGGATTTAAAACGAAACAAAACAAAAAACCTGAACATTTTTAGTTATGGGGGGAAATGTATGTTGGGAGTTCTAGATATACATAAATTATATAGACCATAAATCCTCATGAGATTTACACTAACCCTACTTAAATTTTCAGTTTTCTTCTGCTAGAGACTATTGTAGAAGGGGAATTGATTTGAACAGTACGAGTGTGTGTCTATCTAAACACACACACACACACACACACACACACACACACACACACACTGTTGCAACTTTCGCATACTTATCCCTGGCTGAATGGGAAATCAATGCACGCTCCCAATCCAGCTGCTAAGACTCCCATGTATTGCTCTTTTTAAAAGCTGAAATCTTATCAGCTCCTTGGAAAGATCAGGGGTGGGGATCATTTTCTGAAAGAAATTGCTCACCCAAAGTCCCCCTAGAGGTCTAGAGCAGGGGTAACTGCCCCTTTTTGGCCCAAAGGCAGCACTAAGAATCAGCCACCCCTCTGAGGGTTGCTTGCTAGCAGCGGGAATGACTAATGCACGCACCTTTTGAACACATCACATTCATCTGCCACACCTACCCATTCATGATACATAAAGCACACTTGGAGACAAACAACACACTCTCCAGGGCCATGGCACCCATGCGGCAAGGTGAGGTTACTGGCTCAGGTGGCAGGATCCACAGGGGCAGCATATCCTGAGGTAAATATTTATCCCCCCCCCACTCCACCCCTGTTCCTGATGTAGCTATTCATTCACCCTTTCTTCCCTTGCAATGAGGGTGACACTATTTTGTGGTTCACCTCAGATGTCAAAATGCCTTGGGCCGGCCCTGAAATTCTCACATACACACATGTGGGCACATGCCATACTCAGTCACACAGTGACCCAGCCCACATATCCCCATCGCAGCTGAGTTCAGAAGACTAAACCTCTCCTCTTAGCTGTTGGTGGTGCAATGGAGAAACCAAGTCCACAGGAGCTCTGTAAAGAGAGGAGAGGTTTAAACAGAAGAGCAATTCTAATCTCTTATTAATTTAAATCTCTCCATCCAGTTCAGCCCATCAATGGTAAAAAAAAGTCCCATCTGCTTACCTTGCAAATGCACCCTTCTCTCTTCTGCAACACCATTCTTCTTCCTGTTGCTTTCTGTTCCCTAACCAGTAAGACTGCCTAACAATGGCACCAAGTAAGAGGAAGCAGCGGTGCTTCACAGAGGGAGAAGAGGACCTCTTGGGAAGGGCTGCTGGCCACCTACAGTGGTTTGCCAGGCCAGATCTGGCCCACAGGGCCACCGTTTCACCACCCCTGAACTAGAGGAGCTTTGGGTAAGATCATCTCTTGTGGTATTGACATTACCAGTTAAAGTTCTAATCAGTGAAACAGCGGCTTCAATAATTATTATAACAATAACCACAGCCACAACCTCAAGAAAGGCAATATTTTCCAAGATCAAAACGCCGTCAGGTCAAAGCAGCTTATCTAATCTGTTAAGTGATGAGAATGAAGCCCACAGCTTATGTTGCCTTCCTCCGCAAGGATATGTAGTCTTGCAAGTTGGGGGGGGGGGGAAAGCGAAGTGACGTTTCAGACGTCTCAGTTCTCTCAACATTGATACACACATAAAAGTACCTTGTGGGAATTCCAGTGGTCATACACACAGAGTATAAGCAGGGAAGGGAGAAATACGATAACATATTTTGTACAGCTTTTCCTGCCTGTAACATACACTTCTATTTAGGGAGGAATGCAACAGATAAAATGGCTTAGAGTGTTATTGCTATGCTAGTCGCAGGTAATGGGGGAAACTGAGGACACTTTATGATAATATTTTATGATACTGCTGTTTGTTTTACGGTTATATTTGTTTTTAGTTTTTATTGTGATTTATATTTTTTATGTCTAAGCCACCTAGAGTTTGATTGTATCATAGAAAGGCAGAATGTAAATCCAAATAAATAAAGCACATGAGCTTTTTACGCCACTGCAAGACACACAGAGTCCATGCTCAGCTAACATTATTCAGCTGATAGCCGATCATGAACCATGAATTCTGCGCAGGTGTAGAGACCATTTTCTTGCTCTTTTGGCACAATGCTAAAAGCAAGCGCCAAGGCAGGAGCATTACAAATATGTGCAAAGGACCTCAGCCCTATTTGTTTATTTGGTATCTGTAGGTTTCAACAAATGATTTGGTGCTGTAGAATGTGTGGCCTAGACTTGTACCTGGAAATCAATATGCACACTGGCCTCTTCCAGTTGACACAACATCAGTCTGAAAGGGGTCTATGTGCTTTTTAATGTCCGAAAGTCCCAAACACCTGTCAGCTAGGTTGTAACTAGAGGTAGGGCTAGCCTAGGCATTACAGAGAACCCTTTCAAGTGTTGTGGAACCCACAGGCATGTAATACATTAGTGGTGGGGAACACGTTCTGCTTGACAGGCCAGACCCTTACCTTCTGACCTCTAGAGGGCCAAATCTGACATCTGGACAGGGCTACCCAGCTGTCAATCACCTGATGTGTGGTGATGCTACACTTTGAAGTCCCAGCTGTTGGGACTTCAAAGCACAGTGCTGGGTAGTTTGAAAGCCCTTTTGCAAGCAGCCTGGAAGTTTAAAGAGCAACACGGGGCTGTTTGAAAAGGGGCTGGGAACTGGTACATGCAACCAAAGTGATCAGGATTTAGTCTCCATTCACCAAGTGCACCAAAGCTGCATCCTATTGCTTTGGCTATGTGCGTCTGTTCCCAGAAAGGAACAGGTGTGTGTAGCCATACTGAACAGGACCGAACCTCCCTCTGCATCGTGCTCAGTTTGGCTGCATTGGCCCCAGCAGGAGAACTGGTGTACACAGCCAAAACAGAATCAAACCCTGCTCCCCATTGCCCACCAGCTGATGTCACCTCTCATCAGAATGATGTCAGTTGATTGGCAGGTAAGTGTTGTTTTTAAAATAGCCTTACAGTCCTGATTTGACCCACTGTTGGGTGAAGGTTGGCCCATGGGCTCGAGGATCCTCACCCCTGGAATACATGAATAGGGCTGTAGATGACTCAGTTTCTTGAACCAAGTGTCAGAAAGCATATCTGCCACCAGAAATATTAGTTCAATAAGAAGGTATCACTTTTCCTACTTTGTTTTTCTGAGAAAATGAAATATCTTTGAAAACCGATGTGATAAATTACATCTGATGTGTGGTTTTTCTTCTTCATTGCTGAAAATGACATGTTGTGGAGAGGGTCAGACAAATTCATCCTATTACTCAAAAAAGGATTTTGGAGGTTTTTGGTGTGTGTGTGTGTTTGTTTTTTTAGCAAGAAGCACTGATAGCAGTTAACCCATTTTCTTTTTTCTAGTTTACCTTCAACAGCCCAGAGATGGGGGTTGGGAACATGGGACACGTTTTTCTGCTACTGAAATAAGAATACACTTTAAAACCACACAAGAAGCCCTGCTGGAATAGCCATCCATTAGAGCATCCTCTTGTTTGTTTGAGGGAATTAGACCAATAAAATATGGTGAGTTTCCAATGTCCCTTCTTGGGCAAAGCACTTGAGTGGCTGAACATGAACCAGATCCAGGTGTTCATGGAGAAAACCGAATTTCTAGATCCATTTCAATCAGGGTTAAGGCCCTGTTTTGGCACAGAAACTGCTTTGGTCGCCCTACATGATTACTTCTGTCAGGAGAGAGACAGGGGATATGTTTCCCTGTTACTTCTCCTCGACCTCTCTGTGACTTTTGATTTCCATTGACCATGATATGCTACTGGAGCGGCTGTCCAAGTTAGGGGTGGGTGGCCCCACTTTGCAGTGCTTTCAGTCCCACTTGGGTGGTTGCTTGGGGAGCGTTCTTTAGCCCTGTGTAGTGGTCAGGTTGCTCACTGGGACAAGGCAGCTTGAACATCAATCCTGGCCCAACTGTACTGGCTGCCAATTATTTTCTGGACCCAATTCAAAACACTGGTTTTTACCTATAAAGCTTTAAATGGCTCAGGATTGCAATACCTCAAGGACCGCCTTTCCTTCTTTGAACTGACCCAGATTTTGTGATCACATCCCCTGTGACTTTCTTTGTGTCTCCTCTGCAAAAGGTCCAGAGGGTGGCAACATATGAATGGGCCTTTTTTGCAGTGGGTCCCTGCTTGTGGCATGCTCTCCTCAGGGACACTCACTTAGTGCCTTTATTACATATCTTAAGGCACTAGGCAAAAACAGGCTGATCCAGCGTATTTCCTGTCTTTTCAACTCACTCATCCATTCTTACTTTTGTTTATCACTCACAGATGTCCACACTTAGGCTTAGATTTCTGGATTCAGCACGGCACCAGTCACTATGGCTGAGGGAGGATGTGAGGAGTGGCCAAAGGTCTTAGATAATTTATTTTTATGACAAATCATGGCCAGCGTTCGCCTGTTATGGAATACTATTTGATGCAAGTATGTACTGTGTTTATGTTAGAAAAGCTAACACCATTTAACAGTGTATTTGTTAGCATTTCTGAATTTAAAAAAAATTATTTTATTTTTTGCAAAAAGAGATATTCAAATCTGTCCTAGAGAAATGTGCTTTTAACTTGCAGCACACCCTTTTCAATCAGCATTAGAAGCTGAAGTCATATTTTACAAAAAGCTGAAGGCTGCAATTTTTGCCATTTAGGCTAAAAGTTTATTAGCAAACCATAATCACTATCCTGATTGCAATTAAAAAGGCTCCCAAATGGGTCAACATGCTTAAGTGCGATATGCAATCATTTAGATTTTAACATGATGGTTATTACTTATTACCAGGATGCACAATGAGATATTGATTACTTTTAACCTTTAGATCTAAGGATTCAAGAAAGGTCAAGGCAGTAGAGTAGTCTACCTTTCCTGTCTAGTAAACTTATGGCCTTTAACAGAATTCTAATGATTCTAGTTGGCAAGGCAGATCTGAAATTAGTTTATTCTCTTGGCAGACAGAAATTATGACATATTTTTTAAAAAGTCTGCGCGGAGAGCATATTTTGTACTTTCTGTTACAAGCCAAGTCATAGAATCATAGAATATTGAAGTTGGAAGGGGTCCCTAGGGTCATCTAGTCCAACCCCCTGCAATGCAGGAATCTCAGCTAAAGCATCCATGACAGATGGCCATCCAACCTCTGTTTAAAAACCTCCAAGGAAGGAGAGTCCACCACCTCTCGTGGGAGCTGTCCTCAGAGCTGCTGAGAGCATATAGAGGCTATGTCATTAATTTTACCTTCTGTTAGTGTTAACTGTTTTAAACCCATGCTTAGTCAACAGAATAGAGTGTGGGGAACACTTATTTGTAACATTTTATTTTTTTTGCAGCTATATAGTTTACTCCAGAGATGAAGAACCTGTGGTTCTCCAAATGCTGCTGCATATAACTGCCACCATCCCAGATCATTGGTCATGCTGGTTGGGGCTGATGGGAGTTGGAATCCAGCAACATCCGGAGTGCCACAGGTTCCCAGTTCTGCTTCATACACAGATATTAGCCCTGTTCAGGCACCCAAATTCTATGTACTGCATTCATGTGAAGGGAGTGACTGCTGGGATGAACCTGCTAGGTCTGTCCCCTTTGAAATTGTCCTCCATCAGCTGATGGGTAATTGTGGAGATCAGGAAGCCTCCTGTACTTGTGAGTGCTCCCCACAGGGGTGTAGCATGGGGGTGCCAGGGGGCTGTGGCCCTGGGCATGCAATTTTTGAGGGGGCACAAACCAGGTGCCCCCCACAGGTGCCCCCAGCCCATTGCTGTTCTCTGCTCGCCAAGAACCACACTGGCTGGTTGGGCTCCCCACTGTGTGGGTGGGCAGGCAACTCAGTGTGGCCCCACTTTGCTCTGGTGGGGAGTATAGCACCACAGTGTTGAACCATGCCTTCCCCAGGTGCCAGTAATCAACGCTATGCCACTGGCTCCCCACATGGTTGTTCTAAAATGCAGAGAGATTCCACCAGCACAGGAGGCTCCCCAGCTCACCCAGTCACTCAGCTGGTATTCATGAAGGGTGAGTTAGTGCTCTCATTTCTGAAGCCTCCGACCCATGAAATTACAGCACACAGAAGCATAAGAAAACACAGAGATGACTATAGTGGGCTCTCAAATGCACAAAAGCATGCACAGTTTATGTTGCAATCTTTACCCACTTACCTGGAAGTTAGCCCCATTGAACTCAGTGGGACTTACTTCTCAGGAGGCTGCATAGGATTGCACAGGAGATGAATCAAGCATAAGAACCAAATATTTTGGATGTACACCGAAGGCACAAACCTTCAACGATTTTAACCATTTCATGCAGCGTTTGCTACACACTTTGTAATCTGGGATGGCGACTAACCCTGTACTTACACTTTGCCCTCCATCCCTACAATTAGAATAAATAATCTAGTCAAACAAATCTGTCGTATGTACAAGATAAAATAATGTGCCCGATGCTAGTTGAGCTACTGGTATTTCCGCTTTCGTTCGCTTCACTAACATTTGGGATGGCTTCTTGCCCTCAGATCCACAAACCGAACAGAGCTCACACTTCAACTTCAGAAGAATTATGGGCAAGAGAAACATATAACTGTTGTGTTACATTAATTTGCAGAACACTTGGCATTATCACTGCCAAGTAGTCAAATTGTTCCAGGTTGTTCCGGAAGGTTGTTATTAATAGCATGTTTTCTGAGGAAAGTTCTGTCTACTTTTGGAACTGCATTTCTGTTGCCAAGGAAACTCCTCTAAGCACAGCATTCTAGGAGCACACTACTGCTTTTGTTTGGCAGGATCCTATTCATATCATCTAAGTAAGCACTTTACACACACTTCAGCCTGCAGTTTCAAACCTTTAAGTATATTATAGCTGACGGTTTCCCTCTCCCCTTTGCACAGACTTTGCGTCCCCCACCACCCTCCTTTTACTTTCCCTAAATTATTTTAACAACGAAGAGCCCGGTACTACTCCCTCCCCTAAGCGCGTTTTCATTAATATGAATTATAGCTTCATAGCTTACAACATTAGTCTTTTAAGTGTTAATTATCTTTTCACTCAGAAATTAATGTAGTCATTTCCTCCTGATTCCAGCCTACACTGTTGTTATTGGAGTTCGGAGCAAAACATGTCACTGAATCCTGAGCCAGGATTCTTCTTGTCGTTGTTGTTGTGATTAATCCTGGTCACATGGACTATCTCTGCCAAAAGGAGATCACTGAAGAAAGGTGACAAAGACAGTGATTTCCTGACAGCAAAGAGTAAGACAGGGCTGTCTAGAAGTGATGCAAATGAGGGAAACTTTCACCATGGTTTGTTTGATCCACGAGGCCGCAGCTCTGCACAGAGCCAGAGCGAAAAGCTCATGGAGCACCAGCACACCCAGAGGAGGAAATGAATGGCATCTTCAGAAGTAAAGCAGTGCCATTTCTGTCAACAATTTACCCATGAAAATATAGCCACTCTTATTTCCTCACAAATGATCACCACTGTTAAGCCCTACCCACCAACTTACTATCCTGCTACTGAAAGCTCTGCTTTGAATGAATCATTTAACTCTGCAATGGTCTATGCTGTACTGATTAGTAAAGTTTGTGTTTGGTTAAAGATATACAATAAATAGACACCTTAGAAATGATTTTAAGGATGGTGGTGGCAGTTTAAGATGGTACGACTGCAATTAATGTTGCCTAACTCCAGGCTCATTTGTTTTTACATTATTATTTTTTTAATGGGGAAATAATAAAGTTATAAGCTAATACACTGCATATTGTTGTGTGCTTCTGACAGTTTCCAAAAGAAATGCAAGAAACACACATAATCTGATGCATGTTTACTCTGTTTACCTATGAGATTCCTCAAGGGAAATGGTTCTTAGGGAAAGCAGAATTGCAGGAATTAAGAGCATTTCGTTACACAGAGCTCAATTTTTCAAAAAGCAACAGATGTATTTTTGGGTTTTTGTTTTTTAAAAAACATGTTCCCTCTTTGGAAATCACTATCATTAGAGGCAGGGATGGAGAGAAGAAACCGCTTTCCCCCTTACTCACCAACACCAGCTGCAACTCTTAGCTTTTACAACATAAACCACTCAGGCACCTATATAGAGCCTTCAAACCACAATCCCCCTCCCCACCCTTAAAGAATTCTGGGCACCGTAGGTTGTTAATGCTTGCTGGGAATTGTAACTCTGCTGCGGATAAACTACAGTGCCCAGAATTCTTTGAGCAGGGAAAATGTGCTCTGAATATGCTTTAAAGATGTAGTGTTCACACAGTTTGTGAAGAAGGCTGGTGGGCAGGTTTATGTGGGAGCAGGCACTCCTTCGGATATGTGGGTCTCAAACTGTATAGTGCTTTAAAGTCTTCAAAAATATTTTCCCTGATCTAAATCTCTCTTCCCGACTGTCTCCCCCAGCTGCTATTAGTCCCACCTAGGATAAATGGAGGTTCCTGTCCCCCCACCCACCTCCAACTTTCCTTAGGAAGCATTCACTTCTGATGAACATTTGAATGCCATTTAGTCAAGTGTACTACCCCCTCTTTGATTGGACAGCCTCGTATTTAAGCTTTCCTGTTGCTAAATCAACACATTTACTCACAAATCATTACGCCAGGATCAGTATTTCTTGTACCCGCCATGGCACACACATCCTTGTTGAAGATTTAATCAGGGCACATTTTATGCAGTATGTATTTCAAGCACCTTAAATGCTTTTATAATCAACCCTCCAAATGTCAAAGGAGATGCCAACATTTTTATATTTGTAAAGAAATGTTTGGTTAATTTTACTCCCTACATGCTAACAATTTTAACAATCATATCTTACTCAATTTAATGGGGTTTTAATCTAACGCACAATTAATCTTCTGGGGAAAATGTAAGGAATTATCATTAACTTTCTCTGTCTAGTACATTCATTTCTAATCTCCACAGTTCCAATAAACCCTGATTTGCTTAATTTTTGAACACTCCAGGAAGAAATCTTGCATCAATACAGAGGTTTCTATTAAAGGATTAATGAGAGGAGTTTAGACACTTGGGCCAGATCCTATAAATCCTATGTAGGATAATTATCTGTGGATCTTTAAAGAATGCTTGAGAGATCAGGTCCAGGTATTATAATGACAAAAAGAGGATGAAGCCACAATGAACCAGGCAGAAACTTAAGGGGGTCCTTGGCATGGTACCACTGATGTCCCTTCAAACTCACATACCCCAATATCCCATGCAGTATTTTGTTTTTCTGCTGCCACCAGTGTCATGGCAGTGGCAGCAACACCACACACCACTATGTGAGCGCCTGGCAGAAAGGGCAGTGAGTGGCAGCCCAGGTAAGTCTGGCTGGGAAGGGTCTTTCTGAGTCTCCTGAGCCCCTTGGCCAATGCTTGACCTGGTTGACAGCTGGTGCCAAGCCTGACCAAGCATACTCAAAAGATCTAGATCTTTTCTAAAGTAACTTACTTTAGAACTTACTATTCCTAAAGTAACTTAAAAGTAGGATAGCTAGAGTGAGGATAACTATGCAACAGGGGGTAGAGTTTAAGACTGAAGACAGACACGTTTCTTACATTAATATTTCACGCTTCTTTCCATCATGGAACCTGAGCAGACCTACTTATAGTTCCTAAGTGGTCTCCCATCCAGGCACTGCCCAGACCTACTAGCTTCAGCAAGATAGTGGTCTCTTGTGCCTTCAGAAAAAGAGTATGCTCACAGCATGGTATATGTGCTGACAGCTCCCTTGTATTAGCAGCATCAGGCCATAATATTGAATGATGAAATGTTATTCTTGCCTCTCCTACCTTGCCCACCCACCCAATTGCTATTAATGCAAGCTCCTCCTCCTCTGCCAGCAAGCAAAAAGTGTCCAGAATCCAGGTGCCTGGGAGGGAGGCTGAATGACCTCCCTCTGCCTCCGCCGCCGGCTGCAGGGAGCTTTTGTTTCCTAGGCTGAGGAGGAGATGGTGGTAGCAGTATTGATCAGGCAGCTGAGCAAGTAGGGAGGGTCAAGAATTACATATCAGCATTCAGTTCACCGGCACGCAAGAGAAAGACATCAATATAAAAAGAAGGTTGACGGAGTATTGACAGCCCTGTGGCTCACTTTCCATACTACGTCAGCCTTTAGCCTAATATCGTATAAACTGAGATTTCAAAATGATTGCAGGTTTGTTTGGAGGCAGAAGGAGGAGAATTCTTCTTTGATATAAGATTACATTAAAGGCTTGAACCAACTGAGAACAAAAAACTACAGCTCTGCTCTATGTCAATTTTACCAAGGCCTCCTATCGTCATCTATCAGGATAAAATCAGGGGAAGAAAGGCTTGGCTTGAATCGGTATGGAATTAGAGAAAAACATCACTGGGGATACATGCTGAACTGTGAATATACAGATAATTTTCTCATACCTAGTTCTGGCATCGCTATATTGTTATTATGCATTTAATGTATGCTCTTGCCTTGCAATGTACTTGTTTTATTATAGATCTTTCCCACTTATAGACTCCTTAGAGGCAAAGATTACTGCTGCCAATAGTGAAAACACAGCAGGTAACCTGGCAGAGGAGGTTTGCTGAGCTAGCTCAGCGGTGCAATTATTTATCAATTCAATAACTAGGAGGAAGATTCTGTAGATTTAAGAAATCTACCCCTAGAAAAGAGAAAGTGCAATGAACTGGCGTCTGTACAGTATAGTTGTTAGTGGAGCAACATGAATTAAAGCAAGAGAGAAACGGGATTCCATCTTCCCATAATTTATTTCCTGTAGTTTCTGCACGAGGAACGACCAAATTCAACAGCTCAACATTCAGTTGATATGGTTCAACACTATGGCACTATACTGTCAATAATATATGCATTCTACACACAATCTGTAAATGGAAACTCAAATTCTGCCTACTCAAATGAGCCCTCATGTGGTGGCAGCTAGCATATACCACATCACTAGAAAGGCTTCTGAAGGAAGAGTCTTTCCATTGTGATATATACCGGCCATCACTACATAGGGATGCCTGTACCAGAAGCATTCACCATGAGACACAGACACAATAACATCATACTGTGGTGCCTTTATCACTATTTTACCAAAGAATGTGTGAAATGACCTTAGAAATTTATTCAGGTATCACCACATGTTCCTGGGAACTTGTTGAAACCGTTTAAAAACCTTAGGAACATAGGAAGCTGCCTTATACTGAGTCAGACCAGTGGTCCATTGTCCTCAGTATTGTCTGCACTGACTGACAGCAGCCAGTTTCAGACAGAAGTGTCTCCCAACTGAAGCTCTAGAGGCCTCAGGTTAGATCTGAGACAGGCATGCAAAGCAGATGCTTTATCACTGAGTTACGGTCATTCCTGAGGGAAACTGCTAATATTAGAAAACTTTTAAAAAACAGGTTGTTATTGTTTTTTGCACCATTGCTTCTTCAAATGCTAGTTGGAAGTCTTGTTTTATTCGGGGGGAAATGTTTCTAGGGCCAAATGAAACCTGGGTGAAGAATTGCTTTCGCCTGGCTCACACATTTTAATTTCCACCACTTCGTTTACTCACAGGAGATAACTACAGCATGGTGTAGTGGTTAAGAGCGGTGGACTTGTAATCTGGTGAACCGGGTTCGCTTCCCCACTCCTCCACATGCAGCTGCTGGGTGACCTTGGGCTAGTCACATTTCTCTGAAGTCTCTCAGCCTCACTCACCTCACAGAGTGTTTGTTGTGGGGGAGGAAGTGAAAGGAGATTGCTAGCCGCTTTGAGACTCCTTCGGGTAGTGATAAAGCGGGATATCAAATCCAAACTCTTCTTCTTAAATGAACAGTGGGCCCAAAGCTTACATATCTCAGGGCCCTTGCAGACATTATTTTCATTGCGCATTCATGATGGTTTGCTTTCATGATGCTGTTAAGGTGGTCATATGCAATCCAAAGGCAATTTGAGGGTGGATTGTTAGCAGGCAAAGAAACTTACCAGAGAGGGAAAGGATTAAGCACAATCACACACTGCTCTTCTGCAGCTGATTGCAGCCTTAGCAGCTGTACTGCATTCTGGGGTGGGGAGTTTATTGGGCTAACTGGTATGTCAGGTAAACTGGTCTGCATTCAGAATTTGTGGGAAACCGCTTAACGAAGTTGCCTCTATGAAACGTAATGACCACAGCTTTGTTTCTTTCTCATGTTTCACGTTAAACTCCATGTCAGCTTCCCCATTTGTATAATGGAACAAGAAGAGCAGCTATTAAAGGTTACAAAATATACACACAGGTCAGAACAACGCAAACATGGGAATCCTATTATACAGTAAGTGTAACCACTTACAGCCTTATCTTAGATATAGCTGCTGTGGATGGTTGAAGCTTGTTGGTGTGGCACTTGAAGAATGCATACAGCCGTACCTCGGGTTACAGATGCTACAGGTTACAGACGCTTCAGGTTACAGACTCTGCTAACCAAGAAATAGTACCTCGGGTTAAGAACTTTGCTTCGGGATAAGAACAGAAATTGTGCTGTGGCAGTGCGGCGGCAGCGGGAGGCCCCATTAGCTAAAATGGTACCTCAGGTTAAGAACAGACCTCCAGAACGAATTAAGTTCTTAACCCGAGGTACCACTCTATGTCTATCTTATCATGCTTTCTTTTTTCTCAATTGCCTCCTTTTGTAGAGGGTTTGGAAACAATCTGTATTCTACAAAAAGCAATGGTGTAATATATAGTGCTCAACACTATATACAGTGGTACCTCAGGTTAAGATTTTACAACTGTAATGTAAAACATACAGAAGGTTAAAACTGCCATAAAATAGACTAAAACAAATTAAACACCTACAAACTTTAGAAACATTTGGGCAGGCTCGCCTGAATAAGAAAGTCTTCAGCAGGTGTCGAAAGGAATACCAGTATGATGAATCCTGCTATGATGTCCTGTGTCAGTAAAGCAATACTCTTTATGGGCGATCAAATGTACTCATTTGCTCAGTCAATGGTTTCTCAAATCAGACTAAGTGAATAAGCTTTCCTTGGAATTTACTAATGTAGAGAGTGAAATGCTTGTGCATGGATTTTTAATTTCCCCCCGCTGTATAAAAAGTCCACAGAGGAACTGGCACATCTAAACTGGCTTTCCAAATTACCTGAATGTACAAGTAATTAAGTATTCTGTATAGGAAGTTCTTACAGAAACTACAAAGGATTAAATCATGGAATCTTAGAGATGGACGGGGTCCCAAGGTTCATCTAGTCCAACCCCCTGCAATGCAGGAATCTCAGCTAAAGCATCCATGACAGAAGGCCATACAACCTCTGTTTAAAAACCTCCAAGGAAGGAGAATCGGAATCTCCTTTCTGGCAGCTTGAAGCCATTTCACAGTTTTAAAAGCCTACCTTCCAGAGCAGGAGAAAGCAAGCATTCTCCTGTGACAGCCCTTAAGATATTTGAAGATGGCTATCATATTTCCTCTCAGCCTCCTCTTTTCCAGGCTAGACATATCCAGCTCCTTCAAGTGCTCCTCATAAGGCTTAGTTTCCAGACCCTTGATCATCTTGGTTGCCCTCCTCTGCACACGTTCCAGCTTGTCAACATCCTTCTTAAATTGTGGTGCCCAGAACTGGACACAGTATTCCAAGTGTGGTCTGACTAAGGCAGAATAGAGTGATACTATAACTTCCCTTGATCTGGACACTATACTTCTGTGATCACAGCCTAGAATAGCATTACCTTTTTTTGCTGGTACATCACACTGTTGTGTGGCTTGTGGTTTTTTATTTTAAAAAACACTCACGTTTCATTAAATTATATATACAAAAATAAATAGAGAAGAAAGAAAACAACTTCTATTTGACCTTGAGTGTGCCATTTCTTGCATAAGAAATAAAAAAAGGCTAGAGGGTAGTTGTTCCTTGTCGTTATACTGTTGCTGATTCTGTTGTTAGTTATTAATTTTATTTTTTATGATTCACAATCTGCTCTTTGAGATATGCCATATGCTCAAAGCAATTCAAGGATGACAACTGTCAAAATTAGTCCAATAAAAATTGCCTAAATGAGGAAGATTTACTACATCCTGATATGTCTGTAGAAAGCCCCTCCTCCACTCCCAAAATGCTTCTCCCCCCCATCTCCACATCACATACAAAAGTCCAGAATTAGAGTTGAAAGTGAAATTATTGCTTTTGAAGAAGTTATCTTAATTTTTTTTTGTTAAGCAAAAGTTATCAGAAACAGAAAACAGCTCTTTCCCCCCTTTCTCTTTCTTTGTAAGGCACAAGGGGTTGTATCCTACTCAGAGTAGACCCATTGAAATTAATGGCACAAGTTAACTATGTCCATTCACTTCAGTGGGGCTACTCAAAGGTATGGCTAACATTGGCTGCAACCCAAGATTTGCAACCAATGCACAAGTTTACCATTACCGTACTTAATTCATTAAAGGCACATTGTATTAATAAAATAATATTTGTGTTATGCAAAGTAAATGGGAAAAATCCTATATCCTGAAACAATAAACTAAATCAAGGCACCCCCCAACCCTCGCCTTTACTAACATGGCATGAAAGGTAGATAAAACCAGACGAACGCTCCAATCAAAACACATTTTCTAAATGCTACTATCATCCCCCCTCTTCATTTTGTTTCAGTCTACTTATGAATGCAGTTTCATCTATTTCTATTCACACCAAAGACAAATCTTTGTCCTCCCATAGAATTGCACCAAATGGAATGTGATAAAGGGAACTTTCTCACAATTATGATGTTGGTGCAGGCTGTCAGCACAGAGGGGATGGAAATGAGGTTGGGGACAGGGAAGGGAATTCTAATAGACACCATGATATATACAATGAACGCAGGGCTATCCTGTGAGAGAAAGACTTGTCAAACTAATCAGATCTTCTATAGCTAGGTAAAGGCAGTAACGGAAGCGCTAACCTTGTAAAGATGCAGCTGCTGCTCCTCTGACATCATCAGGTCATGGCTGTCTATCACTATGGATTCCATGTCAATCAGCCAATCCCAGAGCTCCTGGTATTCTGAATCAAAGTCCAAAAGGCTGCAGATAAGGAATAAAATGTATTATGCATACTAGGGTATAGCTGTTAAGACCTTGTATTAGAATATAAGATATTCTCAAAAACGCATGATATCCCTAGCTCTGTTGCGGAAGAGATTCTTTATTTCAACAGGATAAATGAGAATTCAACTCCAGTATAAGCCATGACCTAAATCTCAGCAAACGATACAGATTCTGTCAACAACAGCAGACATATTTCTCTTCCTTCAAAAACTTTAAAAGAAATGGGAATTACATACAGGGCTGCTTAATGGTTTTTAAAGTGCTAACATATTTAGCAAACTTCTCCGCGATGAGCATTATGTGCTATTATTTGCACCAAAAACACTACTTTCACAGAAAAAAATGACTCAATCCATTTAGCCATTCCTCTGCTGTCTATCTGCCTATCTCTGCAAATATATATCCTACGTTTATTTTCATGCATGAGTAGCTAGCATTTCAACATAACACTTTAAGATAGGCTTGAGTGAATATGGTAAGCCAGTGAGAACCAAGGCCAGATACAGTATTAGACAGGTGTTCCCTACAGACATGTTAGAAACAAAGGTAAGGACAGGAAGTCAAAACAATGAATCCTTGAATAGCCAGCAATCATTAAAATTCAAAGGAGGATCACAACGGTTTCCAAGAAAATAAATCATTAGAATAAGGAGCTTAAAAGGATTAATGTTATTCTCTATTGAAAGCCTAGTGAATAAGTAAAACACTGTGATACAAAAAAAAAAGAAAAGAAAAAAGAAAAAAGTAACAGAAGGTGCACACGAAAAAACTGCAGAAATGTCTGAAGAGTGACTCTTAAAAAGAAAGAAAAAATCATTTAGACTTGCTAAACTGCTGTCACTCTCCAAACCCTTACCTTTGGCTTTGAAGAACAATTATGAATCTAAGGACCATATGATAGTGTGTAGCATTATTGCTTACCAAAACTAATTATGGTAACTTAGTATATTTAGATTTAAATTATGTTATTTGCAGCCCACAGGGGAATCAGTGTATCCTGCAAGCAAAGCAATATTAATACTTGGGATATAAATATTTGGTGCCATCAATTGATGCTAAACCAGATTAAAACAAAGTCAGCACTCATATAACGCTTCTATTATGATCACACTTAGGGTTAGTTCTGCAATAATGATTGAAGCTATGGGATCATTTGTGATTCAACTCCCGTGCATATACAGTAAAATCTATTTTGGAATGCATCACAGTAATCCAAACAACTAGTTTAAGGTTGAACCCAGATACTGGATTCTTGGTCCATCCGGGTCACAGGATTGCCCTTGAACAAGCTAGATCGGAGAGACATTGCAAAATAGCAAATCATAGAATTGTAGAATTGGAAGGGACTCTGATAATCATCTAGTCCCCTGCATTGCCGAAATCTCAACTAGAGAATCCATGGCCAACTGATGGCCATCCAACCTCTGCTTAAAAACCTCCAAGGAAGGAGAGTCCACCGCCTTCCAAGGGAGTCTCTTGCACTGTCAAACAGCTGTTATTTTCAGAAAGCTCTTCCTGATGTTTAGTTGGAGTATCCTCTTACGTACAAAGGTAAGAATCACACCTGCTACCCCACCCACTTTTGCCATCCACCACTAGCACACCCCCTCCCCGAAAATTGTCCACAGGACTATTCTCCTATAGAGCACAGCAGCATCTAAGACCAATCAATAAGATGGCAGCAAAAGAGCCCTATTGGCCAAGCTCATAAAGTCATGGCATTCTCAATAGCAGACCCACCGTTGTGAAACTCCGCCACTCCTTACAAGCAGTTTAAGCATGATGAGATCAGTAGGTGATTGTCAAATGGGATGTGAAAAGCTAAATCCAAAGCAAATTGAAATGCAGACTTAAAATGATCAATGTCAGGGGTGCAACTCAGTGAAAGAGCAGATGTGTTGGCACCTCCAGGTAGGGCTGGGAAAGACCCCATCTCAAATCTGGGTGATCCACTGCCAATCAGTGTAGACATTGCTGAACTAGATGTGCCAATATTCAGACATGGTATAAATTCCTGTGTTCCGAAAACTTCCTGTGTTCCGAAAACAATAACTGCAACCATACAAACTGTGAAGCCAACGAATGTGGTTTAAGTTTATTTAGTTCCACCAGCCGGATTGCAGGATTGAGTTGTAAGGAATGTATTTTAATTTGGTGGACAGGTAATCATAAATGCAGAGTTGCACACCTAATCCTCTGAATGCAAACATATTTCTTAAGGTGTGGACATTAATTCACTGTATAAAATGAAAATTCATGAGAGTCTTTCTCATGAGAAAATCATCTTGTGAGTACCATTAACAAACAAAAAATTAATGTGGAATTATTTTCACCAGCCAATTGTTCAAGTTTAACATTCTGTATAATTTCTAGTATTGTTATTCAGCTTGCATAATTTCTTTGTTAAAGTGCATATCCCATTTAGAAGTACTAAGGAAAGGCTGCATTCCATCAAAAATAATCCATTCATGGACAGGAAAAAAACATCCTTTTCTAGTAATCATCTGCTATATCTTTTTTTTTATATCATCCTTTTTGAAACCTTCATACAGCATCATATAACTAACCAGAATGATAAAATGATCAAAGGTCTTTCAATTCCACAAATTTTGATCTTTCTTCACTTTGGTAAGTTGCCCTGTGCAAAAACTAGATATAAGCTATGCTTATTACCTAAACATTCCTGCAATCAGCTCTTCTTCAAAAAATTGTTATGAAAGAGAGTTGCAAGAAATTAGTTGACTATTAGCCACGTATGGTCTAAACTTCTAGCGATAAATGAAGGCAAAAGCGCATGGTCATATGCATAAGCAGGGGACTTTGGACAAAAATTAGGTAAGAATTTGGGGGAAATGGCTGTTGGTCTTAAGGATGTGTGCCCATTCACGACCACTAGAGGCTTTGATTCAATTCGAATGCATGCTAAGCATGGCTTAGCATGAATGAACAGAGCAAAGGCAGTAGCTACTGTGCTCTTCCCATGATCCTCCTCCTGCCATCCTACCCAGGATGGCACCTAGATTTATGTCTGAACCTGGGCTTGCAGTCTGACTCACTCTAGACGAACTGCAAGCTGTAACCATGTTTTGTTTGTGACTTAATGCTCATGGTTTGTCTGGTGAGACAAACCATGAACTCTAGTTCAGATGTAATGCTAAGCGCTGTGTAGAGCAGCAGCAGCAGCAGCAGCAGCAGCAAGACCAGGGAGGAGCATAGCACAATCTTCACTCTGGGAAACAGCAAACTTGCTTGCTTGCACTAAGCCATGCTTGGAATATTCTGTTCCACCTTAAGAACAGACGTGCGGAATTGTTGTATGTCACATGTCTGTTTACACTCCAGCACAGCTTGCTGGGAACTTCCGTTTGTGTATAGCTTTTGCTTATGCTGCTTGCTTTGGATACGAAGGAGATCAGACATGTTTCCTTTTGTCCTGATGTATGCTGAATAAACTGCTTGTAAATATACTCACACAGCCTCTCCTGCTAATTCTGTTGTGCAGCGTTTCTCTGCTGAGTAGCATGCCCTAACTTCTGAAGCTCGGGTCGCAGATTCATGCACCAAGGATTGGAGATCGCCTGGCACACCGGCCGGTGGGCTGAAGCCAGCTGCGGGCCTGTCAACTGCCCCCGTTTCCTTGGTTGCATGTCAACAAGTGGTGCATGAGGTTTCAAGGGGTCTTGACACTCAACTAGGGTCTGTGTTCCTTTGGGGTAAATGAGGTGTGGTGGAGTCTGTCCGCAGTGTCTTTGAAATATGATTTATTTAAACATATTTACATTGGAAGCTTTCAATGGAGAAAGATTTCACAGTATTCATATCTCAGGAGAAACCCGACCTTCACACTGGTGCAGGACTGGAGTCCAAAGAATCTTGCACATTATCTCTGTGCCTCTGTCCCAGCCTGCCAAGATGGTTCTACCCCTGAAGTACTAGCCCCACCCTCCTCCTTCCCAAAGATCCTTGTGAGGAAAAAAAATCCAAGCCTCGTGTAAAACAACACTTTTTTTCCTGTGGGCACAGCCTGCCCCCTCTCCCTGTTTTTGTACCTCATGGAAGCTGAAATCCTAAACCTTTCTCTTCCCATGGTAACCATGGGAACTCCTCCCTCTGTCCACCAGACAAAAAATGTCTTGCCCTGATGATGGTTTTCATTGACGGGTTAATGACTTGCTTCCAGAACCTTTTGCCATTCTTTCCGACCCCTATCCGGGTGAGGTCTTGGCTTGGAAAAAGATGCTTAGCCTTCAATACTTCAAATATTATCTAAACTCTTCCACTTATTACTTTCTAACATTTACTAACTGTTACCTGTTATCTGTAAACTGAGCCTCTGTGAAAGAAAGGGCAGCTTATTAACAACAGACCAACTTCTGATCGTAAGAAGGGAAACAGTGGCATAAAGGAGGCAATATTGTACTGGGAAGAAAAGAATCATACAAAGAGAGAAAAGGCAGCAATCAATTTTTTTAAAAAATGAGTAAAAGTGGGAAGGAAAACTAGAAGAAATAAAAGTGTTGGCATCAAGAAAACAGTGGTGGAAGAAAACATATTGAAAGAACATTTAAAAAGAGAAATGACTGAAATTCCAGAACAATTTCTGTGAGCAAAAAGAAAGAAAGAAATATCTATATATATCTATAGTTGGGGGGTGGAGGAAGTAAAGTGAAAGACAGCGACATTTGTATAAAAGATATAAAGAAGTGGGCAGAGTATACAAGATTCATTTATTTAGATTTTTATTCCAACTTTCCACAAAACAGCTCAAGGTATACAGAGTTCTGAAACAAGGTTTTTCACATAACAATACAAAAGAGAGAGAAAGGGGCAGAAAGATGAGCTGGCCTGAACAATCTATACTTTCCTTATGCTGGGTGAAAATATATGCTGCTACTACACAATGACCAGTGAATTGTATACCAGCTATGCCTGGGAAGAATGGGGGCAAAACACACTTCCAGAAAATGAAAAGGCAGCAGAAAGGCCAGCAGATAAGATTCAGGTATTCCAGGGAAAACCACCAAAACCCACCAATTACATGTCCACTTGTCACATGGTTGCACTGGTGCCAATGTACACAAGCTGACCAGAGACCATGTCTGTCACGTCTACATGCCCCAAATGTGGAACCAACACAATCAGGTAGGAACAGTAGGTTGTGCCAATGGAACCCCATGGTGCGCTCGCTAAAACACCAGCGCATGAGCTGACGTGAATCCCACCATGGGTAAAGCTTTTCTGCTCCCCCTTTTCCAATGGAAGAAAGATATGCAATCATGTAGTCACCATGGGAATCTCATGGTGTGCTCTGTCAAAGTCCAAGCGGACGTTCTCAAACATGCAACTCCTTGGCCACAGCTGCTTCTGCAACTATGTATTATACTGGTTGACTGCCAGTCACATGTTGACACTTCCCCTTTGTTAATGGCGGCCCACCTCCTTTCCCTGGCTGGTTGCATTGCTCCTTTTCATGCTGCCCCATCCTCCTTGATGAATGACTGCCCATGACTACCCAACAAGCAGGGCTTCCTGCACAGCCCCAGCATTCCCTTCCCTTAGCTTATGCTGGGTTGCTCAGGAGGGCTGATGAAGACTGCCTGGGGATGTGTTTCCCCATGCCACTTTGAGAGCTCCAATCTGAGTCAGAAGAGGTATCAGAAGAGGATTCCCAGGTACATACAGCCCCTAGTGAAACAGAAACAATCTATGTGATAAATACAGGTGACTAGGGGTGGCAACAATTCACATCAGTGAGGATGTTGTGGAGGACAGAGAGGCAAAGAGCAGGTGTGGTGCCCTTCGTGGCTTCATCTCCCTGTTGGGAACGCCCATCGCTGGTCTAGCATGGAGCTTCTCAGGCTGCCTGGTGTGAGTAGATGGACTTTTCTCAATTGGCTGTATGCAGGTCAGTTTTGTTGGATATGGGGTGGAGCTCCTCGTGGTCTGCACAGGAAAGGGTGGCCCAATTGACTGTTCCTGTTGGGAAATGGGCTGTGTAGAGCAAAGGCGGGTGGAAGAGAGAGCAAGCAACAAACAATGATCAGCAGCTGGAAAACACAGTTCCTGGTACACATAGCTGGCTGTAACAGAGCAGAGGAAACAGTGAAGGTGGTGCCACTGCTCATACCTCAGCCTTCCCTCCCATTGGTGGCAAGGGTTTGGAATAGAGCACCTGGCCTTGGCCAATCGAGAACTCACTTGTATGCAGTGTTAGCCCTCTGTGGAAGGCACTGCTCCCTGCTACTGGACGGGAAGAGCACTAGGAGCAATATAGTTGAGGCAAGACCCAGTTTTCATTTATAGCAATCCAGGAGATACATGAGAGGCAATCACAGGCCAGTCATCCTTTGTAGCACACTTCTTCCTCTTCCCTTGTTTACCTGTGTGGGGTGCTCCTGGTACCCCAGAGTGGGGCTTACCTGTAAGTGGGGCTGAGTGCCTCTCCTGGGTGTCAGGAACACTTTTTCTCTCTGTTGGTGGAGAGAATGGGAGTTCCATGAGATAAGAGTATTCATAAAGGAATAAGGAAGAGATGTGAGAAAGTTGCAACAGATATGTATTACAGCAAATGTTCCCCCTTCCCTTGCTCACCTGAGTGTGGTGCTCTGCCTGGCCCATCCAGTTGTTGGAGTGGAGTTTGCTGAAAGGCGTTTGCATCTGGTCCAGAGGTGAGGTCCTGTTCTGGTTCTAGGCCAATAACATGACTGTTGTGTGCAAGTCCCTAGGGGCATTCTTGTCCAAAGTGCTCTTTCTTCACAGTTTCCCCTCACCCAAAGTTCCCCCTTGTGAGCAAAAAGTGTGAGTGACATGGGGTCAGGGAGATGTAACTCTATAACGCATGCCTTGTCACCTGACCTGTAGTATCCCTATGTGAAGTTTATACACTGGTGGTGGTGTGGTGCAACAGGGACCATATGCTCTGTCATGGTAATGTGTCTGGGGCGAGAGGCAGGAGGGCTATTTATAATCTCACCTCCCTCCACTGATGTCAATCACTGGAGTTTGGGAATACCACCAAAAGGTGGTATTCAACTAAGTTTTACTCAAAGTAGATTGAAATGAATGGCTCTTAGTAATGTTTACTAATTTCAGTGGGCCAACACACAGTAAATTTTAGCTGAATAGCATCCTAATTATTTTGGGTTTTATAAAGTCTGATGTTTTCTATATGATTTGTTTTTGTGATTTTTAATTGTTTTACTTACATGCATTGTTTAGAGATATTTATTAACCAGGTTACTTAAAATGTAACCCCCCCCCCCGAAACCCTCACTTGTCTTTTTTTGGCGTTGACACAATGTCCTCCTCATCCAAGTGGCACTCTACTTTCCCCCACTAAATCCAGATACGCTAAAACACATTGTGGGCAGTTGTGTTTAAAACAAGAAAGAAAAAGTGCTGAGCTGATTTTTTATTGGGCACCATCTATCGTCATTTATTAACACATATAATTTAATGTATATCTAATGCATGTGCTGTTGAGGGAAATGAGAGGCAGATGGGGCTCCTCTACCTGGGAAGGTAGACCATCTAGGAGAAGGGGAAATCTGATCCTAAACCTCTGCTGCCTTGCAGCCATACTCATTTGTGAGAAAGTCTTTGGGGGTAAACTCTGAGGAACAATCCATATTTGCTGTCATGCGGGACACCTTTGGGAGAAGAAAAGGGTAAGGAGAAAACTCTACACAATTCTGGAGTGGAGTCCCTCCTTCTGGCAGCTCCGGCAGCCAAGCTGGTGCCAAATGTATTCCTTTCCTTTCCACTACAGCTAGATGGAGGAGGTGAGGTTGTGTTGTCTGGGCAGCCCAAGACCTCCAAACTCACTGCCCTGGTTTGCGCCCTGGAGAGGTCACGTTGGTGCTGCTAATGCAGGAAAAACAACGCTGGACACATCAGTTACGAGTTATAAGCTCAACCTGATTGGCGTGAGGTACAAGCGTTACGGGTTGCTTTTGTCGGTAGAAGTGGTCATCAAGCCAGGCAGCCCCAGGTCAATAAATTGCTGACCCGCACACAGGTCAATGACTAATGGAACACAGCCATCATTAACTGTGAGAGGGAAACACTCAACACTGACATTGCTGCTCTGCAGGAGACCAGACTCACATCAAATGCCTGTCTCTGAGAGACGAACTACAACCTTTTCTGGCAAGGAGGGCATCCATGGCATAGGTTTCACAGTGAAGAACCCTCTTCTGTCTGCGAAAGAACTGCTGACCAAGGGCTCAGAACACTTGCTTTCCTCTGGTTTGGTTAACATCTTGAGTGTCTGTGCTCCCATTATGTGCTCTGACGTACAGACCAAAGACCAATTCTACGAGGAACTAGGCACATTCTTCTCTATCAAGGCAAAACAGCAAATGTCCTGGAGGCATCCAAGGTCAGGCCAATGACACCAGCTGAACTTAATTGTCATCAGGCTATCGGCCCTGAACTGTGTTCATGTTGCATGGAGCTACCACAGTGCTGACTGCAACACGGATCAGTCCCTGTTGACAAGCAAGATCCCTCTCCAGCAAAATAGATTACATAGCACAAAGCAGGAAGTGTGGACATGAATCAACACTGCTAGAACAGCCAACTTTGTGAATGCTTCTCCAATTCCGACGAACAGGTACTAGAGAGCCAGTGTGGTGTAGTGGTTAAGAGCGGTAGACTTGTAATCTGGGGAACCGGGTTCGCGTCTCCGCTCTTCCACATGCAGCTGCTGGGTGACCTTGGGCTAGTCACACTTCTCTCTGAAGTCTCTCAGCCTCACTCACCTCACAGAGTGTTTGTTGTGGGGGAGGAAGGGAAAGGAGATTGCTAGCTGATTTGAGACTCCTTAGGGTAGTGATAAAGCAGGATATCAAATCCAAACTCTTCTTCTTCTACTGAACTTCCCAAGAGACAGCACTGAAGTAAGGTGGAACTACATCAAAGAGGCAACCTACAACACAGTGATGTCCTCCTTTGGCAAAAGAGAGCAGCAGGTCCCTGGCTGGTTTGAGGCTGGCATTAAGGACATGGATCCTGTTATTGCTGCAAAGCACGAGGGCCTTGTGAACTACAAGTTTACACCCTTCAAGAAGTTGCTTGCTGCACTGAGAAAGGCAAGGAGCGATGCCTAGAGGATTGCCAGATGATGTGCCTATGACTACTGGCTAAAGATGGACCAGACCATTCAACTCGCTGCTGACAGTGGCAACTTTCACAATATGTATGTAGTCATGAAGGAAGCCTTCAGGAAAACTGCACCACTGAAAACCTAATCTGGAGAGATTATCACAGACTGCAGCAAGCAGATTAAGTGATGGGAAGAGCACTATCAAGAACTGTACTTGCAGGAAAACATGGTCGCTGACACAGCAGCTGACAGCATCCAGACTTGGAAAAGCTGGATGTTCCTCCCTTCCTTGACAAGCTGAAGAACGCCATCAACTCCACGGTTATGTGGTTAAGTCTCGGACAGGACAGAATGCCAAAAGCCCTGTTAAAAGCCAGCCTCAACTTCTCCCTCGTGACACACCTCCATGGACTTCTCTCGCAGTTTTGGGAAACAACACCTTCATTTGCCCCAGCTGCAGCAAAATAAATCTCTCCCATATTGGTCTCTACAGCCACAGCAGGCGCTGTAACGCCCCAACAATTTGACTTTACCCTCAAAGGCGCACTCTTCCATTGTCTACCAAAACAGATGGATGCCAAAAAAATATACTTAAAATGTGGAATAGTAGTCATTTCAGTAGTGGCAGAAGTCATTGTAGTAGTAGCAGCAGCAGCAGCAGCTGTATTTGGTTTTGAACGTGGAACTTGTATTGCATTTGTTATATTGATTCCTTTTTGTTTGGGATCTGTCAGCTGCTTAGAGATTCATGCTGGAATATGCAGCGGTATAAAAACTAAATAAATAGCTGAACACCCTCTGTCAGTTTTGAGTGTTCGCTGGCCTGGCCTGCGACTCCGAGGATTTAAAAAGAAAGAGGCAAGCGTGCGTGTTGGAAACTGAGGAAACACAACTGCTCAAGGAGGAAACTGCACACATTCACAGTTTCCGTTTTTGTTTTAAAATTATCTTGCTCCCTTGGGGCTGGGGGAATAATTTAAAAGGAAATGCACTTTCACATACTCAGGATGTTTGCTGAGTTATGTAGCAACCTGTTTTCTTTGTTTATTTCGAGATGGGCCCGTTTTGCTTCCAAAGTGAATGGCTCAGGGGCCCCACTCACTTCACAGTTGCAAGGAAATTAGGTTGCTGATGAATTGCCTGGTGCTACGAAGCAACATGTCTGGATGTGAGTTTCTCAGGAGCATCAGATTGGCCACCGATAGAGGAAAAAGTGCTGGAGAAGACAGGCATTTTGTGTGATCCAGGAAAGCAATCCTTGTGGGGAGTTTTTTTTATGTCTTTGATAAAATGCTGTTAGAGAACCTTGGGGAATCCAAAGAAATAAAGAGCCCAGGCTGTATATGTACCATACGCAGAAAGTCTGAGGATATTCTGTGCATTCTCCTTGAAATAATGAGCAGTTCTGGTTAGCCTGTCCATACAGTGATCAATTGATGTCGGGCAATGAGTCACAACACATTGATCTTTGTGTGTGTGTGTGTGTGTGTGTGTGTGTATCTGGGAGAGAAAGAATCTTGGCTTAGCAGGAAAAATCCTCCTGAATAACATAGGAGCAAGGAAGAGAAGATAATCTTTTTAAAAAAGATAACAGATCACTGAGAATAAAACAACAAAAAGAATAGTTCCCTACCCATTACTTCCCACTGTGTGAACTTTTGACATATCCGCAAACTCTTCCTTTCGCTTGCTACTGCTGTTGTAGTGCTCGCTGTACAGCTTTAAGGACATCTGTTCAACAGCATCTCTTTGTGCTTCCAGATAGCATAGCTGAACCTCAGCCTAGAAAAAGACAACAATAAGAAATAAAATCCTTTGTTTTCATTCACAAGGAATACATGTATAAAGTCGCTGCTTTGGGGCCCAATGAGCACTCGATCCAAAGTTATAATGCATAGTGGTATTAAACATTATCCTAATATTGATTAGGTGGTTCTTTATACATTAAATTGGTGTAAAATTAAAAGGCCAATAGCCTACAAAACACTCCTGTTCATCTGATGTGGTATGTTTAGAATTATTATTATTATCATTAATTACCCGCCCTTCACCATAAAATCGGGGGTGGTGGTGTGGTGTTTACAACAATTTAAAATACAATATTAATTTTTTAAAAAAAGAAAATCACAAATCACAGTAATAATAAACATCATCAAAAGTTCATACAATTGCTTATATTATATTTTGATTTCCAATCTCCTTGCATTATAAATCTTCAAGACCATTTTCTAAAAGGAGATTCTTGGAAACGAATAGCAGTTGGCTTTGGCATAACCCCCACTACACCACAGTGGTGTTTTTATCTAGGAACAGAGATGCTATCAAGCAGCCGTGGTACATGACGACTTCACAGTTCCTGAGAAGAAGGGGACTAATTTGAAAAAAAGAAATGGTACCATAAAGAGTCATTGCTGCTCAAATGACACATACAAAAATAAATAGCTTCAAAAAATAAAGAGTTAAAAAATAGTTAAAAACAAAACACAACAATGCAGCCCCCACAAACACATTTAAAAGGCTGTAGACTATTAATCAGCCTAAGGCCTGGTTGAAGAGGAATGTTTTTGCCTGGTGCGTAAAGATGTACCATATATTCAAGGTGCCAGGCGAACCTCCCTGCAGAAAAGGCCCCCTCTGGACCTCTCATGCACACAAAGAAGGGTCTCAGTTGATTATTGCAGAGTTCAGGTCAGTTTATATGGGGAGAGGCAGTCCTTTGAGGTATTGCTATCCTGAGCCATATCATCCAGATTTCAGTTATTTCTGGCTTACAGTTTACTCAGATTCATTTGTCCTGAGCCAACATATTTTTGCACTGTGGGATTTCTGGCACACACTCAATATCACTTGTCCACAAGTACTTCCCAATTTGGGTCAAAGGAAGGGCAGACTGAACTTGCAAAGGGGTGTACGTACAAAGACACCTCTCTACTGAAGTGAATAAGGAAGATTCATGAAAAAGTTCTGTGTATTATCAGACTGCACATGAGGATGTGCACTGGGGACGCTGTCCTCTGTCCTCCTACAAAACCAGCTCCACAGGTAAACACTTTTCTCTTCATCCATTGTTTAAATATTCCAAATCTTCTAAATGTACAAAGACACATATCAGGACTCAGCAAAGAGGCAGATTTACAGCAAGGGCTTGGCTTTGAATTGTCCTTCCCAATGGCTTCTTGGAAATACAGAATATTTGTGGGGGAACAGGCAATGTTTATCTGCATTTTAAGGCAATGTATATATAATTTTGTTCTGCCCTGGAGAGGTGCTGCCAGTCAGTGTAGACAATATTAGGTTACACAGACTAATGCTCAGCCTGTGTTCCCAAGACTTACTTATTCATCTGTGGAATTTATGTTCTGTTTAGCACTTGCCTTATGCTTCATAAAAGGGATGCGGGTGGTGCTGTGGGTTAAACCACAGAGCCTAGAACTTGCCAATCGGAAGGTCGGCGGTTCGAATCCCGGCGATGGGGTGAGCTCCCGTTGCTCGGTCCCTGCTCCTGCCAACCTAGCAGTTCGAAAGCACGTCAAAGTGCAAGTAGATAAATAGGTACCGCTCCAGCGGGAAGGTAAACGGCGTTTCCGTGCGCTGCTCTGGTTCACCAGAAGCGGCTTAGTCATGCTGGCCACATGACCCGGAAGCTGTACACTGGCTCCCTCGGCCAGTAAAGCGAGATGAGCGCCGCAACCCCAGAGTCAGCCACGACTGGACCTAATGGTCAGGGGTTCCTTTACCTAATGCTTCATATGTCATTCTTTCTGCTCAAGTGTTTGTTTGACTAATGGTGTAAATAAAAACAAAGGCATAGTATTCTCACTGCACCAATCAAACATTCCCAAAGATTACTCAGCAACCTGAACTTTAAGCAAGATGAAGTAGATTAGCGCTGGTGTTTTCTTTTAGACTATTTCCTGGTCAAAAGAATGTGGAATAACATCTGGCTTCAGAACCTATTGAATAAAGTACTTTATCTATTGCAGCTGTGTTGATGAGTTGGATTCTTGAGCTCAGAGCACCAGATGACATGGGGATGGGTTTGGCCATTTGCCGTAATTGCCCCTGGATTGCTGGGAGGACTACAGAAGCGAAGTTGAGCTCAAGAGCACTTTGGGGCCAATATGGTATTGTTACAACACACTCTACTAAAATGCAAACACGCCAATTAAAATGACAGCAAGCTTCAACTCCCCCCCCCCCTACACTCTGTGTCCCTTTTCCCTTGTGTGTAGTGGGGTGTTTTTTTAAAGAGTGTAAGCCTGCTGGCAGGGACTGTCTTTTTTAAATTGATTATATGTAAGCCTCTCCAGGAGCCTGAAGAGTGAGGTACAAATTCGACAAATAAATAAATAAAGGGATTCAGAGGTGTAGAACCTAATGGGCTACAAGGCAGGCTGAGAAGGGGTTGTGACTATTCAAAAATGTCCGAAACTGTCCAAAGTTGCAGGCATCTATGTTGATCTATTGCCACACAGAAAAGCAAACACACACACCAAAGAAAAGCAGGACATAGCACAACAACCAATTTATTAGGATCAACATTTCTGAGATCCTGTGTATAGTTTCCAGGGAGTAAGTTCCACTGAACTTAGTGATGCTTGCTTCTGACTGCAGCATGTAAAACCCATTGAGCTTTAACCAAAGGTCTTCAGTCCCCTGAAATGCAGTCTTTAGATTTTAATTACAAAATGCAAACAATCGTGCAAAGAAGTGTCTCCATTTAAACCGGCAGTGTGAAGAAGGAACCCCATCAAAAAAAGAAAGAAAAAAAAGACTCAACCTCTACTTGATTGCTATTCTCATTCTCTGACTTTGTCTATGCTAATATGTCACAAGCAAACTTGAAAACTTCATTAGCACCTGATTCAGTTGCCAGAACATGGAAGGTCCCCCCTGCATTACCCTGATGCTCTGACAGATGACCTCCATGTCCAGAAGCTGGGCTCCTTTGCATTCCCTGTCCACTTCACCATTGCCTAAAGTAGCAATTTGTTACATGCAAAGCTTGTGGTAGAGCACAAGCCTTGTGTGCAAAGGTCCCAGGTTCAGTCCCTAGTACATCCAGGTAAATCTGGAGAAGACTTCTGCCTGCAAATCCTAGAAAACAGCTGCTAGTCAGTGAAAGATACTGAGCTAGATGGATAAATGATCTGACTTGGTATCCCACTGTTTCTAAGGCCACAACTTATGCCATCAGCTGCAATGTACACAAAGTGAGGCCTTCTCTTCAGGCCTTCTCTCCTATAATGAGGAAACGCCTGTGCAGATAGGATTGGCAGCACTGCCCAAGGCTCCAATCCTAACCTCAGTTGTTCAGAGATGGTAATATAAATTGGAAGTGACAGCAGTTAGGAACGGGGTCCATATATGTTAAAAGGCACCAGTCCTGACAGTTCCCTTTTAGTTTCTGATCCCAATTCAAAGTGCTGGTTTTCTTCTCTAAAGCTCTAAATGGTTTAGGATCCCTGTACCTAAAGGAACACCTCCACCATATGAACCTTTCCACACTCTTTGGTCTTCAGAGAGTGGGAGGAGCTGCTATGTGAACATAGGAAGAACCAGAATCAGCCCATTGGATCTGCCTACAGCCAATCTAGTCCAGCATCCTATTCTCACAGTGCCCAACCACATGCCAGTGGGAAACCTGCAAGCAGGATCTGAGCATAACAGCACTCTCACCTTCTGTGGTTTCCAGCAGCTAGTAGTCAGAAGAATTACTGCCTCCAACTGTGGAGGCAGGGCCTAGTAGCCAATAGCCTTTTCCTACATGAATTTTAATCATAAGCCACATTTCTAGAGAAAGGGATATTCACTCAAGTGCCTTGGACTGTGTGCATGCCCTCCTTTCATCTAAGGTGTGACTGAGGGTCAGAGAGGACAGGGCCCTCTTGGCAGTCAGGTTATGGAATATCTGTTTCTTCGAGACGTTCTCCTAGCTACCTCCTGATATTCCTTCAGGCACCAATTGAAACCTGTATGTACATGTGTGTGTGTGTACACAGGTATGCTTTTCAATAGCGTATCCAAAGTTTACATCTGTGGCTTTGATGGTTGCTGCCTGTTTTAAATCATTTGCTGCTGCTGCTCACTACTCTTGCATTTTGTCTTTTGTCCACTGCACTGGGGTTGCCTGCTTGCTTTTCAGCATTTTAACTGATGTTGTTAGCTGCCTTGTGGCCTCCAATGTGGAGCTGAAAAGCAGGATAGAAATAAGCCAATAAATAAATAAATAGACGATGTGGAGAACTTGGAAGAAAGAGGGACTCCTGCTGTAGAAGTATGCTATAGAAATAATCAAACCAAATAATTTGAGAGTTCCAACATACTTTTAATTTAGTGCAGCATCATTCATTGTCAAAGAATGATGTAACTAATTAAAAGGGTAAGACTACAGATAGATCATGTGTGCATATGAATACACACATGCACATTCCATGGCTGACTCATGTCTACAGATTCCAGAAAACTCCATTAATGAGTACAAAGAAAGGAAAATCAGATGCTCCCTTAGCGAGCCAGGTAATTTCTCTTCCGTGGAAAACAAATTAAATTTCTTTCTCAAAGAAGTGTCTCACAAATCACCAGTGTTTATTGGTTTGATAGTTTTGGCTATCTGGCATTGTTCGCAACATACTTTGCGACTTCTGATTTATGCCTGTCAGAAATACACTGCATTTGTATTTTAGATATCGTCATTATTATTAACATGTTGTCAGTAGCTGAAAAAGTTCCAAAATTAAGTATCTTCTGGAATAAAGCTTTCTATTGCTGTTGTCAATATGCAACTAGTAAATGGCTCTTGCATTCTACAAAAGCTGATACATCTTCTTAGCTGCCGGCAGTGCCTCATCCTGAAATAGCTGGAGAGAGTAAGTCTGACACAGGGGACTGATGCTGCCATTTGCATCTGAGAAGACCTGACTGAGATAAATGTTGGAACAGCTACCTTCCATCTTCTCTTGGTCCACGTACATCACTATGCCCTCAGGGAAGGCAGAAGACAAAAAGCCTAAGTCAGGGACTTCATGTCCTCAGCTCCTGAGAAAACAGTGTTTCTAAATATTTGGTAATGTTTCTTCTTTTTAGTATATTTTGTAAAATGCCTCAGGGATCTTGGCAACATGGTGGCATATGCTTGCAATCAATCAATCAATCAATCAATCAGTCAATCAATAGCTAACTCCCATAGTATTATGCATGAAGCTTGACTTCTTCTGGATTGGATGATTGGCCTGTATTAAAATTTCAGCTTCACATCCCTCCTTCAGAATTTTATAATTATATTGTTTATGTACAGCCCCAATATTCTGAATGATCTGAAAATACCATAACCATTTGGAGGTACACTTATGTCTAAAGAGAGGGCATAACTATTCTTTAAAAGTTTTCTCATATTCAAGGTGTCTTGGACTGTGTGTTTGTGTTTGTGTTTGTGTTTGCGTGTATGTGTCTGAAATTTCATATCTGTGGTGTAGAAATACCTTCTATACATTTTAATCTCCATTCTCTTTTCAAAGTACACACAGTATGTCTCCCCTTTTAGCTTTTCTCCTAATCTCTACATTTCTCTCTCTCTCTAGAAGTGAGGCCTGGAAAATCCAATCAGAAATTGGTTAGCTTTGCCAACATGAGGTGTAGCTCCCAAACCTTCATCAAGGAAAATTCACCTCAACCAATCAATCTTTCTAAGTTCACAGAAAGCAGGCTGCAGTAGTAGTCTAGACCCAAGCGGTCTCAAAGGCAGACTTCACGTGTTTCCAGGCCTGAATGTGAAGGAATACATAATGCCTTAGAATTTTCCATTCTGCTACAGACCTGCTGGCTGGCTGCTTCTGGCCCCAGTTCAAAGTGCTGATGCTGACTTTGAAAAACCGGAATACTCTAAAGCCTGCACGCCTAACCTGATGCCCTCTAATGCTTTGGGCTGCCATCATGCATGACCATTGGTAATGCTGCCTGGGGCTGATGGGAACTGTAGTCCAAAACATCCAGATTGTAGAAGGCTGCCTTAGGGGGTCCATCCTCCCATATTTCCCATTCCCTCCATTTACGATGATGTTCTGCTCTTACTTCTCAAATGTTAGCCTGTAAGGGTGCATAGCTAGGCTTTCTATGTGACTTCCTTTGTAGATTCATCTGACCTTCACGTTGAGCATTTTTGGACTGTCAGGTGAAGTTCTGGCCTTTTCAAAGGCTTTCTTTGCTTACTAACTTGCAGCCAGCTGATGGTGGCTATTCTAACTTGTAGATTTTTATGTTGTTGCTCTGCCTGTGTTTTATTGATTGTTTTAATGATGACTGAAGCTTTATTGATGCTCCTTCAGGAATTACAGGCAATGCGTGGTTTTGGGTGACATCCATGGGATCCTGTCTACCAGCAGAATGGACTTCTGCTCATGCTGTGGGAATTGTTTTTCCTCTCGTTCCCCTGTCCAGCCCTCATCAGGAGGGCTGAGGGACCCTCAAAACAGAAGGGGATTAGGGGGATGGTACAATGTGGGGGAGAGGAATGGGAACTCTTCTTATGTGTACAGAAATCAGTTCACATGGCATTGAACAAACCCATTGTTTGTTCACTGCACCACATGCTATTCCCCCCCCCCCAAATTTAAGAATTCAACCTATAGGTGCTGAAACAAAATAAACAAAACCTTTAAGATACTGGAGGGGGGGAGGGAGAAGATACCTACGCTCACCAGAATTCCAGATATCTTCATAATACCTAAATTTGAGTGCAGCATATCATATCATATCATATCATATCAGCATATCATTCTGTATATTTATTGTATGGGAGCTCTTAACCTTATTTTTCTTTTCTTTTTTGCATCCTGGGACTGCCCAAACATACTTGCTTTGGTACACTTTTGTGGCTTGTTATTTTCCTGCTTCCCCTATAGATGCCAAATCCTTATTTCACTCACTTCCATGAGCTCCAGTGAAAGTACACAACTGCCCTTAGGAAAAATGTCCAATTTTATCATTTTACAGTATGTTTTTCTCCCTTCTCTCTCTCCATCAACTATTTTTAAATGTAACTCTTGTGTTCAACTACTGCAAACATTTTCAGCATGCACAAATCCAGGAAGATACGAGCTTCAAACAGATATTTCTGATTTCTATATGCAGTCATCTATCACAGAGTGGCTGTACATAAGACTTCCCTCACCCCCTCCAACAGTTCATGTTCTACTGATATTGCAATTCCAGAGAGGCTTTGAAAACCTCAAGTAGGTATTGATTGGTTTAAATTTCAAAAAAATAAAAATAAATCCTATATTCTTCAGAGGCCACTGTAGGATACAAAAAGTCAAGAAAATTTGCGCTGCCAAAAAAAAAGATGTGAGTAAATCTACTGAAGATGATTTACATTATTTTATTTTTTTTAAAAGGGCAAAGATGTTTTAGATCACTCATCAGTCCTATATATTGGTTGGTTAATAAAAATATTTAGGCAATCAGCATAGTAACAAACGAAATTGTTTGCTCGATGTTGTTCTTTGATAGAGAGGAACATGAAGACTGGATTTTGAGGAGAGCAGCCCATAAGCAGGGAGCCATCGCAGAAAAGGCCGCCTTCTGAACTTCTCACAAAGAGGGCCTCTGATGATGATTGCAGGGTCTGGGTCATTCCTTATGGGGAGAGGCAGTCCTTGAGATATTGCAATCCTGAGCTATTTAAGGCTTCATAGGTTAAAACCAGCACTTTGAATTGAGTCCAGAAACTCATTGCAGCCAGTGCATTTGGGCCAGGGTTGGTTTTATACGCTCAAACCGTCTTGCCCTGGTGAGCAACCTGGACACTGAATTCTGCACCAGCTGAAGTTTCTGAACCGCCTCCAGAGGCAGCCCTATGTATAACATACTGCAGTAGTATAACCTAGAGCAGGCATGTCCAACTCCCAAGAGACTGCAATTTACTTCCATTATTAAAAAAAACACAAGTGGCAGTAATCTACCCATTGGATTGACCAAAGTTGTTGAGCTTTTTGGGGGGAGCCTGACCTAGAGGTTACCAGAGCATAGACTGCAGAAGTTAGGCTATCCCTGTCCAGATAGGAACACCAGCTGAAGCTGATGGAAGGTACTCTGCACTACTGAGGCCACCTGAGCCTCCCATGACAGTATTCACTTCCTGAAGCATTGATCAGAAATAGATGTGGGGGAAACTCACAGCACACCTTCAGATGAGCTACAAGAAGTGCTGCCTGTCAGTAGGCTAGTGACTTGTCCAATCAAGGGGCAGCAATTTTTTGCAACACCCCAAGGAAACTCCCAGAAGGAGGGGGGGTGCTCAGGTTGTTTCCACACTGGAAACTTGTGATGTCCTGCATACTGTTGGCTGTCACAAATATATGCCACTCCCACCCATGTCAGGCAGGGGCAAAGCTTTTTGTAACATTCAGACCCACTTTAGAAAACATAACTTCTATACATAAACTATTTGTATTGTTGAGAGGTCAGCATCCCTGCTGCTGCTGAATTCCTGGCAATTTGCATACCATTAAAGCATTAGCCATAATGTTTGGAAAATTTAATTTTAAAGCTGTGCTGTTAAAAGATGTTTGCTGAATTGTAAGCATCCATGACAGCTGGGAAATTTGTTAACACTCTGATAGTTACACTATTTGTGCCTTAGTCTGGAAGGCAGTAAACAAAATCCCCTTTCACTTTACAACAATGAAGGAGATTTTAATGCAAGAGGAGGTGTTTAAAGACAACAACAATTTTTATCACAGCAATGCAGTGATGAAGGCAGCATGTCTTTTTATTTTCAATATTTCCCATCCATTAAGTTATCACTTTTATGCATTTATTTGCTTATTTTTGGCTCGGGGGTGCAGTTTTGTGTGTGTTAATACATGAAAGAAGGGAAGCACACAATTCTGATATAATTCAAAAAACCATTTTCCTTATTGAATTGTTTTTCTTACTATTCCTCGACCTATCATGTGTGAGTCTAGGTCACCTCCGTGTTATTGCCCTTCTACAATATTCCATCACTTCAGTATGTAGTCATGTACAAAACGAGGAATCAAGAATGAAAGGTGTATAATGAGAAGAAATAGAAGCTTGTTTCTCTTATCTGCCCAGATTACTGCCCATGTCAATGATAAGATTCATAATGGTGGAAATGGCTCAGGATGCTTCCAGACTGTAGGATTCACACACCAACAAATCCAGGTGCGAAACTAAAGGTGACCTGAAGCAAACTTGCTCCCCCCCCCCCAAAAAAATGGACTTCTTGTGAGAGGGAAATGCACTGGAAAGTGTGGGATAACACTTTCTTAATTTAATGTTGTGTAACTTCCCAGCAATAAGAACAGAAAGAATGCTGAATAAACAGCCAGCTTCATCTAACCTCCACGCAAACATTGTGGGAACAAATCATGCTGAATGCTCAGTAAACATGTCTGGAAGCAACAGTCCATATACTATCAGTATTACTGAGAAACTGTAGCACTATTTGGGCATTTGACTCAGTTAAGGACAACATAGGGACGCAGGTGACGCTGTGGTCTAAACCACTGAGCCTCTTGGGCTTGCCGATCAGAAAGTTGGCGGTTCGAATCCCTGCGACGGGGTGAGCTCCCATTGCTCGGTCCCAGCTCCTGCCAACCTAGCAGTTCGAAAGCATGCCAAAAAGAAAATGCAAGTAGATAAATAGGTACCGCTCCGGCGGGAAGGTAAACGGCATTTCCGTGCACTGCTCTGGTTTTGCCAGAAGTGGCTCAGTCATGCTGGCCACATGACCCAGAGAAACAGTCTGCGGACAAACGCTGGCTCCCTCGGCCTGTAAAGCGAGATGAGCACCGCAACCCCAGTCATCTGCGACTGGACTTAACTGTCAGGGTTCCTTTACCATTATCTTTTTTAAAGGACAACATGGGTATGGGAAATGGAGTAACCCCTCTCTCCGCCACTGACACCTAGCCATACAATGCAAACACCTGAATGGAGAGAGGGAGACTTCAAGTGTAGAGACTTCCACACAATCTGGGATCCAACGAAGCCTGTCCGAGAGAAGGCTCCTTTCAGAGATCTGCACTGCTTCTTGGGACACCAGGGCTGTACTTGCTGAAGACCTGCTTTCATGTTCTCTTTAATAATGACTAGAAAGCCCAAAGGCAGCTTCTGTGAAACAGCCACCCCCTGGCTAATGGAGGAACGGAAGGAACAAGGTAGGAACAACAAGAATCGCTTTACATATGAATAACAACAATTTAGTTATCAAAACAGTAGCGAACAAGCATGACTTTATACAGTTCTTTTCAAAAAATTTAGCCTCCTACGGTCCTAATAGTCTTTTTCCTGTGGTTCAGGAAAGCACAGCAACACTCTGCCCAGTCCCTGTATCCTTATTTCAAAGAGAATCATTCAAGCCGACATCTACCCTGTCAAGAATCTTGACTTTGAGCTGCTAATGTAGAATAAAAATCAATATATATTTTGATCATTTGATGAATATTTACTTCTTTCTTTAGCGCTCGGGGATTTCAAAATGAAAACTGCTGAATCAAGTCATTTTATTTTTCTGTGTTTGTGCCAACACCAATTTACTACCCTCCAGAAAGTTCCTGAACAAGACATCCCAAGTGGCGTACTTGTTGGTTTTTCCTGTCAGTCATAACAGGGTGCCAGCAGGGAGCCATAATCATTTCCCTTTCATACTGTTAGTGCTCCAGAAAGCAGTAGCTTGATTTACTTCCCCAGAAAAAGTAAACTTGTCTTATTTAGACGTACTGTAGAATGCTAGAGTACTTATTCCTTTCAGGGTGTGCCTGAACTGATACTATCCATTAAAAGTTAAACGCTTGGGGGTTTTTTGTGGGGGTTTTTTGATCTCACAAGAAACAGAATTTATAGTTGCGTTTCAATGTAAGGAATTCCTGGGAACACTAAGAAAACAAAAAGCTTTGAAAAGGCATTTTCTGAAAAATGACAGTCAAATTCTAGCCGACTGCTATAATAAGCCCTTAGACTTCATAACATTACTGAGTATGAAAACGCATGCTGCTCCAAGAAAGCCTGGCATTTAAGATGCAACTGTGAGTTTTATAAGAAATTTATGCTCATTTTTAATATAATGGATTTTTTTTTTTTTAAAAAAATGCATATCTAAAGTCTACCAAGATCTGGTGTTTCCACTTGGGTTTTGTTTTTTTAAACCCCCCAATATTTGAAATAGAACTAGATTGCTTTAACAAGAACTGTAAATGCAAGCAATTTTGGTCTTGCAAAATAATTTTATACTGACTCAGTAGAAGGGCTTTAAATCAAACAACATTTCTGTTGGTTCCTTCTTATAAATTAAATAAAAGTGGCAGTAGATGACTTACAGAAGGCTGATATGTGCTAGTACAGTTATGAGATATTATGCAAACATATGTTTTAAATAAAATAAAATATTTAGATTGCTGAATACAAAGGCAATTATGGAACGTCTTTGTTAAATTACATTTTTCATCCCCCCCCCCTTTCTCTTTCTTTTGGGAGGGGACCTGGAGATGGGGAGGGGGATTGTCCTGGAAACAGAACCAACAGGAAATGATGCTATATCTAAAACAGCTGGAGACTGTAGCTAATATAAATTTACTTGAAAATAAAAATGCTTTATGCCTCTAGAGACAGGCTGTAACATGCAGTAAAATAAAAGATGAGAATATAAACTTATTGTTAAATCCTTACTTTATGTCTGCATATTGTTCTAAGATGGTATTCACTACCAGAGAAAGATTCTAGGGCTGGTTTTAAAACACACACACACAAACACACACACAACAATTAAATACATGTAAGGAATCTGAGTGAATAAGTCCTTTGCTTACAATAAAAAAACTGACAATTTTTTACCTCCCTTCATTTGGCCAGTCACTTTAGTCTAGCAGTGGTGGTTATGTGATTCCACGATTATTGCATTATTCTAGATAGTCCAAATCTAACGGAAACCTTCTATAGCTTCACTTTAAGTGAATTTTGACTCGGACTTTTCCACTTTACCTAAGAGGTAAAAACAAATGAAAAGGACCTTTCTTTTAAAAAATCAATAACTAAGAATCTAAATATTTATTTTTTCTTGTGCCTAATTATGTATCTTTCATTTTTTATTCAGATTCATATTTCCTTGTCTCAAAGCTGAGTTCTGCTAATGGAGACTCCCTAATTATTGTTGTTTAGTATCACAAAATTATTAATTCTTCTAGAAATCTGCAGCCACCACTCCTCATCGTCCCCTTAGCCCAGTCCCTGTGCTTGCTAAACTCTCTTCTTTTACCTTTCTTCCTCCTCTGTTGCTAATCTCCCCAGTCTTTCATTCTTCCTGACATCTACTTTCTCCTATGGGTGAAGGTGAAATTCAATTCTATTAGCATTTAAAACTGAATTTATCATATTTGCACTTTCCAAAATGACATGTGAATCAAAATAAAGCCATCCTTTGAAATCTGCACCTTACTCTATTTTGCGATGCAGTTATCCAACAAATGTTTACAAAAACGCATATGTTAAGTGAAACTGTGCATAAAAATGAAGATATTCGTGAAAAAAACATTCAAAAATGCATTGCATTTGGGGAAATTGTTTGCAAAAATGTGTATATTAGTAAAAAGTGCATATAAAATGTGTTTATTAGGAGTAATTTGTACTAAAATGCTAATGTTCGGCTCCTCTGAACACATGATGCCCCTCCATGGCCCTCATGTGTGAAGGAGGCTAAGATAAAGTGTACATCCATGTCTTATGACAAATATGAGGGAACAGTTGCTAACAGAGTGCTGTACAGTGGTACGTCCAGTTGCAAATGGGATCCGTTCCAGAGGTCCGGCCGGATCCCAAGGTTTCCACAACCTGAGGATCACTGTTATGCACATGTGTGCGGCGGTAGACTGCTTCTGCGCATGCACACACGGCAAAACACTTCCGGGTTTGCCGCTTTTGCAACCTGGAGTTTACGTTACCCGAGGTTAACGTAACCTGAGGTGCTACTGTATTGTTGAAGCAGCATTGTTTGATCAATGGTGTCTCCAAATTTTTTTACACATCACTTGTGAAGACAGGCGAAATAATGCCAGTGTGCTGGAAGAAGCAAATTTCACCAGTGTCGAAGCAATGATTCTTCAACATCAACTTCATTGGATGTTGTTCGGATGCCTGATTATAGTCTTTCAAAACAACTACTCTATTCCCAACTTAAGAATGGAAAGTGAAATACTGGTGGAGAACAAAAGAGGTTTAAAGATGCTCTCAAGGCTAATCTTCAAAATTGTAGTATAAGCACGGATAACTGGGAAACACTGGCCTGAGAGCGCTCCAACTGGAGAACAGCCTGTACCAAAGGTGTCAGGACTTCGAAGAAGCACAAACTCAGGGCGAAAGGGAGAAACGAGCTAAGAGGAAGGCACGTTTGGCAAACCCTCACCGTGATCAACTCCTGCCCGAAAACATATGTCCCCACTGTGGAAGGACATGCAGATCCAGAATTGGCCTCCACAGTCACTTACGGACTCACTGCTAAGACAATGTTCATGGAAGACAAACTTACTCGGCCACGAGTGACCGCCAAAGAAAAAGACTTCCTTATCTGAAACAAATGGGGCAACCCATGAGTAAAAGAAGTCTGTGAGCACATAAGAGCACACATAGAACTCTCTGAATTATGATCATCTGCTATTTGCTTTGCTAATCAGTACAGCTCCGTTGCTGCTTTATAAAAATGTTGATTATAATTGATATTTATGGTTGCTTCTCCCGCATACGACAATCATAGTACGTCTTCTACCCAGTGAATAATATTTCACTCTCTGCACCCCATAGTTTGCAGGACTCTCTCTAGACCACGTCTCTCTACCCAACTCCATTATACACCACTCCCCTTTTGCTCTAACACAGACCTGAACTCCTTTGGTCACTTATGCCTCTCTTTTGCTTTCTGTACCTAGTACCATTCTCCATTCGTTCTGTTTCATCACAGGCCTCAGGACCCCATCTCTTTGTCAAGGGTGCTGGAATCTGTAAGAAGGAAGCTGCAGTTTCCAGGATTCTCTGGTGAAAGCCATATTCATTGAACATGCTTTAAATGTATGGTGTGAATCTCTCCCACTCACCCAAAAAAAGGTCCACCCTCCCTCTGTTTCAGTGTTTCCTGCATAATCTCTGCAGCTCTTTGTGTAGGGTAGCAATAGCACAGCTTTTATTTTCTGAGCAATTTGCACATCAAGGAAGTCTCAAATGCAGATGGTGTAGTGTGGCAACACCAGTGGCAACGTCGCCACGTGCCCCTGAATCCAGGGAGAAGAGGGCCAATTTTTCTGTCCTTACCACCCACATTGGTAGGTCTCATCTGTTCCCACAAAGAGATGGGAAAAAAGGGCTTCAAATGATAGGCGTCTAAAATCTTCCCAGGTGACCACAAATAGTCAGAGAGGGGGAAAAGTCAGAGAGGCGGCTGCAATCAGCCCATGGGTCTTAAGTTCTGTCCCACTCTAGAATGTAATGTAATTGTACACTTGGCTTTGCTAAAAGGAAAACTGGCACATGGAGCCCTGTCAAAGATCAAGCTTTTTTGAATTGATAAATGACTTTGCACCCCAATCCTATATACTTTTATGTGAAAGTAAGGTCCATTGATTTTATTCTTCCCCATTAAATCTCTCACATTGCTATATATGTAGTAGAGCTCTCATCACCATCAACGCCAATGAAATATTTAACACCCCTCTTGAAACAGCCATTGAGATGGCAACAGACCTAGATTATATTCACATGCCAGTATTATGGCCTTCACCTACTGACTGCGAAAGCTTTCACAGCCCTACTCACTAATTGAACCGACCAATTCTGCAGTGCTGCTGCATGTGATTTGTGATATTATGCCTTTAAGTGTGTTATTTAAGTTTGCAATGCAGTTAATTGAAACCCTACTAGATGCAAATCAAAAGTTTCAGCCTTAATTGAGATATTTTGAAAATTGAACCCATTGCTTCAGGCAGGTGCTACATGAGATTCCATTAATATAGGTAATTAACATTAGCCTCTGCTTTAATTAACATGCACACTTTAATTAGTAAAGCATTAACCAACATTAAAAAATCTGATCTTCATGCATCACAAAACCCGCAAAGTTATGACTTCTATGTTATTTTTTCCCCCCAAGGCTGTAAATCACATAGCACATTGACGGTTTTAAGAAGCATTTTATTCAATAAATAAGTTACTTGAAATCCTTTAAATTCAAATATTTCAAATAGTATTGAACTAAGAATTGTACATTACAGACTTTTATATTAAAAATAGTTTCCTGAGATTAGTTCTGGAAACAGTAAGAAAAAGATAAGGCAAAGTGCTATGTCTTTGTAAGTTATGCTTACATAAATATTTAACTTTTGGGCTATACAGAAATCATCCTAAGCTATATTTCCTTTTTGTCTGGTCAATAATTCTGTGTCACTATAAAGCTTGCATAGTTCCCAAACAACAAGAGCTGCTTTGAATTCATCTTGTAAGAACCCAAACTCACAACTACTGACTATACCAATAATTGACAACCATGGCAACTCCAAATTCACCTCAAGTAACTCTACAATTGGAAAGAAGGGGGGGGGGGGGAGGAGATGCAATCTCTTTACCCATTGAGCTCTAATCATGACATTTAACCCCAGGTAAAAAAACAGAGTCTCGTTTTTGCACATAGTATGAACAATTGCCATTTGTCTAATGGAGAAAAACATACTGTTATCACAGTCCCTGTAACAACCACCTTCTTTGAAAAATGTAATTCTTATGAGGTTGTGAACTCTAAATGCTGTTCTTTTGGAGGTTTCCTATTGCACTGATGCTTTTATAGGTTAGAACAATGCATTCAATGGATCTGCAAAGGTGCCATTTCTTTATCCTCAGCTTTTGCTGATTCATGAAACCTTTTACGGTTTTAAACTTACCTAACTACCTGTTGTTTTCTGATTGTAATCATATTGCATATGTTGCATTTGTTTGTCTTCTTAATTACTGTACATTGCCTAGAGAGGCTTGCATGACAGGCAATATATAATGATAAATGTAATACATTTACATTAAATAAATATATTTTGTTGATATATTGGTTGGGGTATTGTTTAGGGAGGTTTGTTGTGGGGTTGTTGCTATTATTGCTATTAATTTTTTGTATCTTTATTTCAGATCTTACGATTTATGTGGATTTATTGTTCAGTTTAGTTGTGTATGTTTTGATGTTTTATCTCTCGTTCATGACTACTTTTGTTGTGTTGGAATTATGCATGTTTTCACGTCGTAAGATGGTTTGAGTATGGTTTCAGCTACGAAATGGCAGTATACAAATAAAATTATCTCTGTGTGTATAAATATAATTTTTTTTAAAAAAATGTCAATTCAGAGAACACCAGTGCAAATCCATTCTTGCATCTGAGCTATTTAACTGGCTGGTAACCACAAATTACAACTGCCTAGTGCATGCTCAGCTGAAAAGGAAACACACAAATTGGTGTTACGTGTAAGTCAGTCCCTTGGAAAAAAGACACCAGATGATTATTCTGCATCCAGCTAAGTGGAACACTGGAGGCTAGATTTCATATAGAGCTTGAAGGAACAGCACCTGCTAAAGCAAGAGGCAACAACATGCATGGACTGAGAGCAGAACTACTCTTTGATTTAAGTCCCTGGAGGTACCAAGTCAATTTCCCCTCTGAAACACACGTTTCAGGGGGTGGGAGGGAAGACCCACAGAAGAGAAGCAAAGAAGAAAGGCCTGATTTACTACCAAAAGGATTGTCTCCAGGGCAAAATGTCTTCAATGCACATGGTGAAATTAGTATGTCGGGCTAAGTTCTACATTATTTGGGGGCTGTGCTTTTTGCTGGATTTCATATTCACAGTGCACCCGCACGCATGCGCATACATAAACCTGCACACCAATGTAAGATCTACAAAACTGCCAGTTTTTCAAACCCAAACTGCAGTTTGTTAGTATATGTGTTGCTGCAGGATATTTTGTGAGATGTTGTAAAATGGCATACAAAACCCGAAACACTGAAAATATTGTCCAGAACAGTTTTCCCAACCAAATTCTTCTGTGAAAGATGGGCTTTATTGCGTAATCTTTTTCTGGTTCTCAGCAGAAATTGCTCCTAGTATTTCTTTGTTTACTGAAATCAGAGCCAAGCATGGTTTCCTTTCTTTGATGGGAGGCAAAGAAAGTCTTTGACAGGATAAGTAAAGCCTCCCACAATCCCATAACTACAAGCTTTGGGCAAAATAGGATAAATAGACAAATCTGAGGTATACGGCATTCAGGGTTGGCTAGACTTGCAATTATGTTGAGTTTCTTTCGTTATCGGCCTAAACTACACTCACATAAAACTTTTAACATGTGTAAAGCATTGCCAGCATGGGATATCCATGCAGCTGCGAGTGAGCCATGTGTCTTTGAAATTGTAATCCAGTTGAAGAACCTGATATTTTGTATCCTGCAAATCTCAATCATCATTCTGAAGAAAAAGCTACTTTCTAGACCACTTATCTCAGAATTCAATAGTCATCTCTCTTTCCACTATTTCTATTGTTCTATTTTATTTTATTTTGAGGGTCAAAAAGATTCTGATCAACAGCTGGTGGAAACCACAGGAAAGAGTGCTCTTGTGCTTGGGTCCTGCTTGAGGTTTGTGAGGACAAACTGTTGGACGAGATGGGCTGGTGCTCTTATGTTCTTTCAAAATCCAAATGTTCTCGTCAGAAAAACAACAACCTGAAAATGTAAAAATACAGGCATTTGCTCTTACTTTGATGGCACTAACTGGATTTCTGAGCACCAAGTTTGAATCTCACTGGCTGCAGAATTTGAGGGGTGGGGTACAGAATAGCAAAATGACTGATTGCTGGAAACAAGTCTTATTGAAATGATCTGCCTGTGATGTCATTCCCAAAATGTATGTATGTATTTGTTTGTTTTCCAGCCTTTCCTTTGTCCTGAAGTAGCCCAGGATCAAATAGCAAAACAATTCAATTCAATATAAACAAACATTGTTTTTTTAAAAAAATAAAAATCCAAAAAGGAGGCACATAAGTACACAAGACCCTGACGTTGGGAAAGATGGAGGGCACAAGGAGAAGGGAATGACAGAGGATGAGATGGTTGGATGGTGTTCTCGAAGCTACCAGCATGAGTTTGACCAAACTGCGGGAGGCAGTGGAGGACAGAAGTGCCTGGCGTGCTCTGGTTCACGGGGTCACAAAGAGTCGGACACGACTAAACGACTAAACAACAACAACAACAAAGTACACACAATAGTGCACCAGGGATCAAGATGTAAGTTTTCTGTCCTGGGAAATTTCTACCCTACTATTCCTTGGAAATCTGAATTGCTTTTGGTTTTAGGAAGTTTAGAGTATGATACAACTTGGATGTTGAGGACAAGCAAATGTTTAAGAAGCTTGAGAATCTCTGGTCTCAAGCACACATATTTCACAATGAATCCCATTTCTCATCCTACATTACTTACATAATATTGACCTTACTAAAACTATAGGGGCATATACTTCTGAAATCCTCAAATTTCTCTGAATTACCAAATACATTCTTCAAATCACTACTCACTGCCTGTTCCTAGTAGTCACTTTCTGCTATGTTTACAGTATTTGAAAGCTGTCTACATATCCTTCTGCTTTTGTGTTAAGAATATCCAGCTGCTTCAACCTTTCCCAATATGGTCCTTTCACATTTATCCTTTGTTTCCTGGTGCTTAGACCATTCTAGCAACATGGTAGGCTTTTCCTATCCCCACCTTTTTTTAAAAAATGATACTTTTGAATTGGAGGAAAACACCTTTAAGTAGTAGCACCATGGAAACTGGCATCTCAAAACAACCCACGCAAAATGATTTTTTAAAGCAATGTATCATCTTTTTAGTTTCTGCTTTGTGTCTTGTATATTTGATGGGCACGTTGTGCATATGAAGCTGAGACAGAGTTATTGGCTCCGCTAGCCTAGCGCTTTCCACTTGGGATTGACATAGGTCACCCAAAGTCTCAAAGCTTTTCAAGTCCTTGATTCAATCAACGCTTGAGATTTTTTATTAACCCGAGAGGCAAAGCAGCTTGGAAACATCTTCATGTAAAGTATGGCTTACATCCAACAATGTTCTTCTGCTGACAGAAGGGACTTTGAACCAGCAGCGGCTTCTGTTGGCAGAATGGGAGGGGGCGCTGATTTCTGGTGGTTCCCCATCATCTTGCAGTTCCTGCTCCAGAGGATTAGGTGGCCCTTCAGAACAGAGTGGAAGGTGGGAAGAGAGACTTCCAGCAGAGGGGAAATCACAGAAAATGGTCTTCTTCCTTGTTTGTTGACATAAGCCCTTACTGGATCAAAGAGCCTTTCATCTGCCAGTGGTGTCACCACTGGATGCAACCCTATTCTTCCCCTCTGCACTGAGCAATGGTCCCTCTCCTTGCATGAAGGGAAATATGGCCATAGTTTCTTGCATCAGTTTTGTTTAAAATAAATGGCACTATCTATATTTGGACTGCGCTATCATGACAGCATTTACTTTTCCTTCTTCTCCCACTCAGAAAGACAAGGAATGAAACTGTAGAAACTTAACAGAAACTTTGGAGGCAAATTAAATGTAAGATAAGTTTTGATCATGTATTTCCTCTTCCCAATTTGCATACATAATAGAAAAATGGTAGAGAATAGGTTAAACAGTCTAAAAGGATTTTAACCTTAAATTTGACAGAAGCTAAATGGCTGTGACATTGGGTGCGTCTACTTTATTCCAGCTAGTAATCCACCTTCAAAGTTCCTGTCAGGTAAATGACCTTGTATTTCATTAACTGATAATTAAATGGATTTATTCCACTAACGGTTTTAATTAAAATGCTAGAAATATTGATTACCCCTCTCATCCTTATTCCCCCAGATGAAAAAAAGGTTTTAGGAATGTTTATTTAGAGAAGACAGAGAATTAAATTAGATTGAATCTCTATGAGACCTGAAGACTGGTTCTTTCATTTCTGCTGCTCAAGCAGAAAAAGGTTTCAATTTTTTGATGTTTGATTAATTATTTTGAAATCCATTTATGCTTACCTTGGTGTTTAATTAAAAATGTCATTTTTAGCATAATTAAATTGGCTATCTGTGGAAGACTAACTTCGAACTTATATTTTATTTTTTATATTTGGGGTAAAAGAAACTTTTTACTTATTTGCTTTTGTCGTAAAGATGTCGCCTCATGAATGAAGAAGTACGAAAGGTTGGAGCTTAATTGGATTTTGTACATTTGAATATGCGAATACATATGCTTATGACTAATGCAGGTTTATTTGGCTGTACATTTGGAATTCATCCCATACGCTTTCAGAAACATTAACCTAACAAACATGGAGTATGCTTTTCCAAATATGCTGTATAAATTAATAACACACACATCACTATCTTTGGCAAGCTCGAATATATTTTTACTTGGGCAATGTGCCTTTTACATTAGGGAACCAAATGAAACTTGTATTACTGTCATAGTCCATCTGATCTGTTTTAAAAAGCTGCTTTAGAGTCTCAACAGGCATCAAAACTGATGATGTTAAATTGGACGTTACGATGAAATAACAGGAAAGACAACACAGGTATTTTTCCCCTCACCCAACGCACACACAGATCTAAGCACTCACACAGGAATGTAAAGATAATGCACAGAGGCAGATATCCAATGTTTGTCACACACAAAGTAGACCTACCGATATCTGTGGTCTTAAGTCTACCCTGAGTTTAATTTAGTTGGATATCACCTAGAGTTGTCACTAAGTATTTATAAAACTCGTTTATTCAGAAGTTCATACCTCCACTTACTCAGAAGCCTCACTGAACAGAATAGGACTTATTTTTGAGCAGACATGGTTGGGGCTGCACTGTTATACATTATTCCTGCATAAGATAATAATTCATGGAGAGCTACAGTTTATTAACCGAAACCAGAACAACAACAACAAAATCACAGAACATTCTTCATGAATGTGTTCCAGTCTCTAGAATGCTTCAAATTATCCTCCTTGGAAGCACAATGGAAATAAAATATATATTTGAAAAGATATATTCGGCAAAACGCATTGATAGCGCAGCCTTGTGCATTCCTTCTCAGATGTAAGCTCTGTGGAGTTCAGAGGGGCCTACTCACAGGTATGTGTGGGTAGATTAGGCATGTGTTCCCATGTATTTTTCTTTATTTCTTATTTTTAAAAATGCATATTGGTGGGATTTGCCGGGATACTTGTGATGAGATGACAGACATACTTCAATATTACAGTGGTACCTCAAGTTACATATGCTTCAGGTTACATACGCTTCAGCTTACAGACTCCGCTAACCCAGATATAGTGCTTCAGGTTAAGAACTTTGCTTCAGGATAAGAACAGAAATCGGGCTCCAGCAGCGCAGCAGCAGCAGGAGGCCCCATTAGCTAAAGTGTTGCTTCAGGTTAAGAACAGTTTCAGGTTAAGTACGGACCTCCGGAACGAATTAAGTACTTAACCCGAGGTACCACTGTACTGCTTCCCTGTGCACAGCTGCCACTGGTTGTGGCTTTTAAGTCTTTACACTGGCTCTCGGTGAGTCACTGCATTTTAGGCCCCATGCATTTTCTCCAGCCACATTCCACAAAACAGGAGATTTCTGAGTATAGTCAGACACAGCAGACTTGGGCACATATTGTTGCAGTGGTTTATCAGTGGTGGCGGGGGACCCTCCTTTGATGTAGCCGTGCAAATTTACGACGGGCAGTATCACTCTCCCTACACTCGGTTGTAAATAATTATTTGCTGGTAGAGTGGCTCGCCGAATTATGCTGTAAATGGGATACCTTATCACATTCCTTTAATTGAAGCCTGGTGCGTTCTTTAAGTAGGTTAGGAAATTAATATTCTGGCCACCGGTAGCCCTTGGATCAAATCTGTCATCCAAAGGGGTGTTGCCTGGCTTTATAATCCATGGATTATAAAGTTCTCTCTGCGGTAGGTTTTTTAAACAGCTCAGGTGTGGAGTGGCGGGGGGCAGGGGGAGAAGAAGGAAAGAAAGAAAGAGAGACAAAAGGGAAAGGGAAAAGCAAAGGGAGGTGAGGGGTGTCTTCATTTTTCTTGCCTGGCGCACTGAATTGGTACGCATCTTAGTAGCTGCTCCTGTTCTGGAGGAGCGAGGAGGGAACAGGGAAAGAGAAATGGACAAAGTGCAGGAAAGACTGGTGAATGGCAAGCCTATTTTGGCAGATGGGTGGGTGAGGGCTTGGCTCCCATCTCCTATTCCCACGGGCTTAATTAATTGCTGGCCATGGACTGTTATTTCATGCTGGACTCCTGTCATGTGAAAGGGGAGAAAGTAAAACGAGGGGGTGGGGAACTACTGAAAGTACTCGGGGAAATTTGGCACCCAACACACTGCTGGCATTAATAAATGTTAAGTAGTAATAGTTGTTGTAGCAGTTTTAATGGTGAGACATTACAATCTGCCACCTTCCCCATTTCTTTCGGTTTGAGATGCTGAACATATTTGTTTTTCGGAGAGATGTCAAATAATTTACAAATGTATCCATTGCAGAGTTTTTATTGCCAAGTCTCTGAACTTTGAGAAACTAGCCAAGATGAATAACGTTATTTTTTTTAACACTGATGTGACATATTTTAACCTGTCTACATATAAAAGTAGTGCTGTTAACAATGGCAACTTTCTTCAAGTATGCTATGAATCACTGTATTCCTTTTTCCTTTTTGCATGCGCCATTGCCACTATCTTACCTTCAGCGGTTTTGCTAGATTTCAATGAAGATGGAACCAGAGGGCACACATTAGAATTTTATATCAGTTCAAGAAGGGGGAAGAAGAAAGACATATGAAGCTGGAATGACATTCATTGAAGGCTCCCTAGGGAAGATAACACATGTTTTTGTCTTTCACCTGCTAGGCATGCTAAATCAGTGCAATGATAAGCTAATTTATGAAATATATTTCATTGAAACCTGGACATCTTTATTGTTGCTAGTTCAGCTATTACATTTTGGGAAATAATGGATTCTGAAGTTAAAACAATATTAAAAGACTTGGATTTTTCTTAGGTAATGATTACCATATATCTCTTTCTAAGGCTCTGCCTTTCAGCCTACAAAAATGTATTTTGAAACGATTTAGAATTAGTCAAAAATTGAAATATACATTCATTTCCTATGCAATACTAGTTATGCTGATGCCATTTGTTACCCTATCAAGCAGTGTAAGGCATTCTTGCCAGTAATATTTCTTTATATTTATACATGCTAAAATGCAAAAAAAATGTAACTTTTGGGAGACACTTCCCTGCCACAGGGCTTTGATCTTCAAATCACTCCGCTGCCTAGTATACCTGCCTGGTGGCTATGCCATTATGACCCAATGATGCACCAGTTTTGATGGTGTCAACTTCGACCCACAACTAGATTATGCCGGCAAAGCAGCAGTGGCCGGCATCTCTACTTGCGATATGCTGGTGGTACCAAAGCTATTGTTTGACAGGCTATGCAAAGGGAAGATGAAGTCAGAAAAGGCAATGTCACATACATCTATTCAGCCACAAGGAAGTCAGGCGCACCCATCAATATACTGAACTTGCAGTTGACAGGCAGCCCAGCAGGAGAACACACTCCAGAAGAGCGCACTGCTTTAGTTGTGTCAGTGCAAGCCACTTAGCATGATGTCACAGCTATGTTCTTCCATAGGATCCAAGGGAGAGTTATCAAAACAAGAAGCTCAGTGATCTTTCCTGTGTAACAGCACACGGAATTAACATCTCCACTGTTTCATTTAAATCAAGAAGCTGTTTGGTTGCACTGGTTACCTTCACAGTCTGAAATCTTATTTAAGGGAGATCGCAGGGCACATGAGATCTCTAGGAGAAACTTGCAGTGTTACAGATAGGCAATGACAAAAACTGAAAGCAAAGTGAAATTGCGTATTTACTTTATAACGAAGCTTGAAACTTTGGGACGTTCTGTAAGTAATTTAGTATGACAAGAGTACTACAATTCCAATACAATCTAATCTTAGAACGCTTAATAAAAACAAAAACAAAAACACTCTGATACAGATTAGTCCAGAAAAAACATGCATCCTTACATAAAGATTCACCACTTCTAATAACAATATCCAAAGCTGTTTAAATCCGCAGCAGCAAAAATAACCAAGAGTCTCACGGCACCTCAAAGTCTAATGTTAAGCTTGTTCCATAATAAAACTTGTGAGTCTTTAAGACTCTTTGGTTTTGTTTCGATTTCAACTTTAATACCTTCTGTGAAGGTTAGCAAATAATGGCTTATTCAGGCATCTTCTCTGATATACCCCTTAGCTTAAGTAAACATTACTCACCCTTTATGTTGGGCTGGAGTGAGGATGGGTTAGATTACATCCTAAGGGTTCAGTTCTATCACTTAGGTCCTATTGTAATTAATGAACCTCCGCATATACATGTATGCCTGCGCTATAACTCTCCCATCATGCATGAACCTGTCTGAAATTTGAGATGTCCCCACCATCATAGGTTAGGCAAGTGGTGGTGGATCATATTTCAAAGGTATATGGGGTCACCACTGAAAAGGCCCTTCCTCAGCTACCCATCAACCACACCTCTCTTATTAATGGAGCAGATAGCAGAACTTATTAGGCTGCTTATAGAGCTTGGGCAGACATACAGGTGCAGGTGCGCCTTCAGGTGATGTGATCCCAAACCATTTAGGGCTTTAAATGCTAAATCTAGCTCTTTAATTTGGGTGTGGCAGCAAACAGGAAGGCAATATAAATTTTACAGAATAGGCGCAATATCCTCTGGTTGCTTAGTTCCTGCAAGTTCTTGCTGCTGCACTCTGTACCAATGTGAGTTTCTGAATTGTGTTTAAAGGCAGGCCCCCACATACAGCAATTTACAGTAATCTAGCTGGGATATAATGTGTCACGAGAGTACGGGTCACTAAGGCAAGGTCTACTTGTAACTGAAACAGACTTAAAATCCATTGTACCATGTGTGCAAGTCACACATTTCAGGACAAGCAATCAACATTTGCTTCTAATGGCATTTCAAAAACTGGAAATTACAGTTGTGGGAAGAGTACAAAGATTTCTGTCAATGTGATAACAGTTGCAAAAGAAGGGACATTTCTCAGTGTGCTAGAGTGGGAATGGCAGAATGCAATTGTGATGATTATTCCGGCAGAGAACATATCCACTGCCTTAGTCACCAGAAATTCTTTACCAAAGGTCCAATCTTGTACTCAATAACTTCGGAGAAAGTCCCATTGAACTCAACAGGGGCCTACTTCTGAACAGGCTTGCATAAAATTGTTCTTGCTTCTCCACAGGCATCTTTAGCATGTTTTTGATAGTAGTAAAACTAGAGTTTTATGGGATAGCAGAAGTCACTGTTGGGGACTGGACTGGTCAATTTACAGAGAGATTCCATCGTCAATTCTCTATTTTTGTTTCTTCACACTAGATGCATGAAAAAGTCGCATTTCTCTCTCTCTCTCTCTCTCTCTCTCTCTCTCTCACACACACACACACACACACAAACACACTTTAGATAATCTGGTGTATATTTCCTTGTCACAACAAAACTGTTATCTGCCTCTGAAAGGAGAAAGTGATAATGGAAATAACAGGACCTTTCCAAGACTTTACATGGCTGAATTTCAGCAAATCTCTTTTGGTGACAAAAAACTCCTGATGAAATAAACAAGTAAGAAGAATCTTTGTCAGCTTCCTGAATCATCCAGTGCCTTCTTCAAAACCTCCATACCCCGATAAGGTGGGTATTTAGACAATATCAAGGGCATTTTCACACATGAACCTTCAAGTGAGTGATGCTTAACTAGTACAGGCAACGACTGATTTGCACAAGGGTTATGTTCTGGACCCCAGAGTACATTGATGGGGCCCATGTAAGGTCACCCCACCTGTTATGCCTCATTTTGTGACTTTTTGGGTCACTTCTGGGTTCAGCGCAATGCACATGTGCACGGTTGCAAACATATCTGACGCATCTAAAACGGTCACTGCCTATATTGTAATGTAATTGGTCACAATGCTCATTCAAATTACAAATGCTTTTCCTTGACTTCCTGTTCTGCTTTTAAATATACACACATTCACATAAAGAGCTCAAAGGACTCAATATAGATTTAAACTTAGAAACATAAGAAGAGCCTTGCTGGATCAGACCACAGATCCAAGTAGTCCAGCATCTTGTTCTCACAGTGGCCAACCAGATAATAGCTACTACTACTAGCAAAGGTAAAGGTAAAAGTACCCCTGCCCGTACGGGCCAGTCGTGTCCGACTCTAGGGTTGTCCACCCATCTCACTTAAGAGGCTGGGGGCCGGCGCTGTCCGGAGGCACTTCTGGGTCACGTGGCCAGCGTGACGAAGCTGCACTGGTGAGCCAGCACCAGTGCAGCACACGGAAACGCCGTTTACCTTCCCGCTAGAAAGCGGTTCCTATCTATCTACTTGCACTTAGGGGTGCTTTCGAACTGCTAGGTGGGCAGGAGCTGGGACTGAAAGACGGGAGCTCACCCCGCCGCGGGGATTCGAACTGCCGACCATGCGATCAGCAAGCCCTAGGCGCTGAGGTTTTACCCACAGCGCCACCCGCGTCCCTTCACTAGTAATAGTATTTTATTTACCCACTGCCCATCTGACTGGGTTGCCCCAGCCACTCTGGGCAGCTGTCAACAAATATAAAAGCATAATAAAACATCAAACATTAAAAACTTCCCAATACATGACTGCCTTCAGATGTCTTCTAAATGTCACGTAGTTATTTATCTCCTTGACATCTGATGGGAGGGCATTCCACAGGGCAGGCGCCACTACCGAGAAGGCCTTCTGCCTGGTTCCCTGTAACCTCACTTCTCGCAATGAGAGAACTGGCAGAAGGCTCCCAGAGCTAGATCTCAGTATACTGGATGAATGATGCCTCTGGGAAGCCCATAAGAAGGACTCAAGCACAACAGCACAGTTCCCAGTCATGTTCCTCAGCCACTAACAGTCAGATACACCACCTCTGATACTGGGGGGTAGTATATAGTCATCATGACTATAGTAGCCATTGGTAGCCATATCCTCCATGACTAATCCCCTTTTAAAGCCATCCAATGTAGCAGCCATCACTACATTTTATGGAGGCTTCACATTTTATGGGGACTACCTTTGAAGGTGACCCGGAAACTACAACTAATCCAGAATGCAGCAGCTAGACTGGTGACTGGGGGCGGCCACCGAAACTACATAACACCAGTCTTGAAAGACCTACATTGGCTCCCAGTACGTTTCTGAGCACAATTCAAAGTGTTGGTGTTGACCTTTAAAGCCCTAAACAGCCTCAGCCCAGTATACCTGAAGGAGCGTCTCCACCCCCATCATTCCGCCCGGACGCTGAGGTCCAGCGCTGAGGGCCTTCTCGGTAGTGGCGCCCGCCCTGTGGAATGCCCTCCCATCAGATGTCAAAGAGATAAACAACTACGTGACATTTAGAAGACATCTGAAGGCAGCCCTGTTCAGGGAAGTTTTTAATGTGTGACATTTTAATATATTTTTAATCTTTGTTGGAAGCCGCCCAGAGTGGCTGGGGAAACCCATCCAGATGGGCGGGGTACAAATAATAAATTATTATTATTATATAAAATATCAAGGGTGCTGTTGTTGTTATTGTTGACATCCATCTGTCTCCAGAAACAATGGAGTGTGCCTCTGGGGGTGAAGACAAACTGCTGGAGAATCACAGCGCCTTCTGTTGTGATCTGAAATGGGAATACATACTAAATAGGGTAATGGGAGGTAAATACATGGAGCATTAATGCTCTGGTCTGGGTTAAAAGGCTCCAGGAAAGGACAGATAAAGCAGGTTTGAACATCTAAATCTGCATTCACCGTTTTGGGGGAGAAACAACTCCTACCCCCCTTTCCTATATTATCTGGGAATGCATCTGCATGATAGCCCTATAATTAATTCCCCCACCTGATAATTTTAGCTTCATAATTGCCCAGAAATGTTATGCTAGTCTTTTAGGGCCACCCGAAGCTCTAATGATTTTAAAAGTATGTGTCAAAACTAGCTTTTTTAAAACAAAGCAACAACAACAACAAAAACCTGAACACCACTTTGCAGCCTATAGTTAAATATAAATGAATAAATATTACAGTTCTGTCTCATGAATAATAATGTTTGTACAGTGCAATCTAAGCTATGTCTACTCAGAAGCAAGTGTTGCTGAGTTCAATGGCACCTATGCCCTGCTACATGTGTGCAGGACAGAAACCTTACTCTCTCATACAGTTTTTCTTAATTTGCATCTATAGTTTATAAAGTGCCTACAAAGTATGGATGATGTATTTTGCTTCTTCCGGTGAAGCTGTGTCTTGAAAGTGTGTGTTCAATTACTTCCTTTTTTGCCGTAGAGAAATCTAGCAGCCAGACTCTGCTCACCTCATACTTGGGGTGTATAGATTCTCCCAGACTACTAAACAATGGGCATGCCATGTACAATCCTAGTCAGGATTGTGTCCTGGTGCATAAATGTGGGAAGAAGCAAATAAAAAAAAATTTAAGCATCTGTTGTGAAAAAAGCCAAATAATTATATGAAGGATCTGGACTTTCTAGATTTTTTCTGGAAGTTAGGAATATCTATGCCTGGGGCTTTCTGGCTTCTGGCATTTGGCTGGGGTGGGGTGTTGAGGGAGAGGAGATACATACAGTGCTCACAATCACTGAGCAGGCTCTAAATAAAGTATGACATTTCTGCACAGCTTGCCAGATGTTGCCATTGCTTTAAAATCTCCTCCAGTTGGTACTTTTCAATAATGTGCTCAGCTTTTATGTCTAAAAATTATTAACAGCTTTTTATGATCTAATTATTTTCCGTATGCACATCAAGGCAGGATGGTATTGACTTCGCCTGACCTTTTAACAGAAAAGGTCTTCTAGTTAAAGGAAACATTTCTCTTTTACAGGAGCACTGTGCAAATATGCCCACAAACATTTTATAGCAAAGATAATAATACCATAGGATTTAGGTTCACTTCTCAGCTGAGAAAGCAAATCTTTTTTTTTCTTCTTAACTGAGATGCTTGGTCTGTATCAACACATTGCACTAAATATCACATTCAAAGCTCAGAGTATTTATAACTAGCAGAGGAGCAAGGAAGATTGTGCAACAACAATTGTCATTTGATACTACTGGAGAATTGCAGGAATTGGCAGGTGATGTGCAGGAGGTGGAAAATGAAGATTTTCCTATATTTCTGGGTGGCTGTGATTCTGCATTTTTCCAAGTTCTGATTTCCTATGGCATTGTATTTATGACTGATACAAGAGATGCTTGTTGTCACAATAAAAAAACGCCCCCCCCCCAAGTTTTCCATTGAGGAGTTTAAATCCTTATTTAATTTAATTATTTTAAAGATTTAGAAATCTGGCTTCACAGCCAGAAGCTATCGAAGCGGCATACAATAAGATAAAATGATAAAGAATATGAAAGATTAAATTATAAAAAACAATGAAACATTGAAACTATTGCACAAATAAAATTCCATAATATAGCTGGATCACACTTCCAGAAAAGCCTCCTTAAACAAAAACATATTCAACAGCCACAAAAAGCTGGCTAATTTCATCTGGTAGCAGATTCCTGGGGACTGGAGCTCCAACACTAAAAATCTGGTGTCTAGTGCTAAGCACCCCTCTGGGGCATGAGATACTCTTAGCCGTGACCCATCAGACAGGGATATATGGGATGAGCTTTGGAGGGCTTTACAAGTGTTCTATATAAAGAGGATTCAATCCACCCACCCACCCCCAGCTTAACCACTGTTCCCCTTCCCTGCTGTCCTATACCTCTCCCGCAAGCCCCAAAAGCCTTACCTTGAAGAAGCAGGTAGAAAATGGTAGAAGACATCCATCAACCTGCTTCTTCTCCCCCATAGTAAGGCCTTTTAGTTTGCGAGATGGGTATGGGGTTGTTGACATCCATCCATCCATCTTGAGAGACAATGGAGTGTGCCTCCATGGGTGAAGTCAAACTGCTGGAGAATCACAGCAACTGCTGTGGCTGCAGAGACTGGTAACTTGTAATTGCTGCCTCCCATGCTGTTTTTGCTGCAATAGCAGCACTGAAGTGGTTTCTATGGGGTGCAAACACTGGCAAAACTGAGATTTGTGAGTGTTCATATTGAGGTGCGTGTGCTAATTGGTTGCTGTAACAATGAAAATTTACAGTCTTGCATTGTTAGAAACTGAGATATGAAAGCTAGGAGCTAGATGGCACTTTAAACCTAGATTATGGGCATAACAACAGAATGCTTTTTTATAACAAGAATACAAATGAATGAACTGCAGCTAAAATATTATCTTCATTTTTCACATTTTCCCCTGACCCCATCCCCTAACATTCTTAAGAGGGTCTCTTCTCCAGTCCTCAGAGAGTAGCTGGAAGTGAGGAGGCATAAAAAGGTCCTCCTTTCCTTCCACTCTGCAGTTTTAATCTGAAATCTTGGGTGCAGTACTGCGCCTAGAGCTCAGAAACTGATCGAGCTAATGAAATTCCCTGTCGAAAAATGTGCCTAGAACAATGGGAGTTTTGAACACTGCTGGCTTGATTTGCCACCTTGATATGAAACCTGATTATGCAGCTCACATGCCATGAAGCCCAAGGCATGTCCAACAGGTGAATCATGATCTACTGGTCGATCGCAGGGCATCCCTGGTCGATTGTGTGATCCTGAGCAATCCAACCCACCCTGAATAGCTCAACAATTTTGGCTCCCAAAAATAGTTCAACAACTTTGGTCAATCCAACAGGTAGATTACTGCCATTTTTTTTTTATAGTGGGAGTAGATCGCAGTCTCTTGGAAGTTGAACATGTCTGCTATACTACACTGGCAGAAAGTCCCATGAACTTAGCAGGGCTTCCTTTTGACTAGACTTATGTAGGGTTGCATTGTAAGTGCTCAAAAGTTCCAGAAGCAAGGAATCACAGTTACTGGGCAGATGTCTGTTTCTTCAAAAGATGGACAGTAAATTTACATTGTTCAAATGGCCAGACTTGGCCCAGTACCATCAACTGATAATCTCTACTTCAGCTCATATCTCTAAGTCCAACTTTAAAAATATATAATACAGTGTATGAGAGGGTGGGATTTCTATTAACATTGTGAAAAATCCATATATTTCATCTATTCTACCAGCAGCTTTCAAAGTATTGCTGATATACTCTAATTTGAGTAAATAGTAGTCTTGCTTTAAAACAAATTTGACAGTCTTATTTCTAATAGAGAAAATAAATGTAGAGTAAATTAGAAAAAGAATACATGGCTTTGTTGTTTGGGGTTTTTTATTATAAGGCTTTAGAGAGTTCACTAGTAAATCCCATGGTAATATTTGAAAATGGCATTGTAATATTTTGACAGTAATTTCCATGTTTCATTGATGGGCTTTATTTCAGTTTATTGCCATCCACAATGCCCATTAAAAATATAACTCATTGCAACTCACCCCACACGCATTTTCATTAAATCTAATCAATATTGCAAAATAGAAAAAAAAAAGAAACAGACAGATGCCAAAAAAATGTCAGCACAAGTTTTGCTATTGCCTGAAATAGGGAAGGATGAAATTATATTAACTTTTAAGTAAAAACAAAAGTTTTCAGCTGATGCAGATAAACATCTATTAGATAAAATGTTTTTTTAAACAAAAATAAAAAAAAACTCCACCCACCACCCTGAATAAACATAGTCACACAGGCCGCTTGCCCTGTTATTGAATTTAAGTGGAAAATACATGCAGAACTCCAAACAAGATAAAACTAAATGAACAAGACGTAGCAATTGCAATATAATTTTCCACATTAATTATGTACTCTTATCATAGTTGTATAACTAGCTGAGAATAACAAAAAGAGCAAGATAGCACAAAAGTTATTTTCCAAAGAGGAAATAAACAACAACAAAAATACAGATATGCTAGTTATTAGATTACTAGAATTTTGCCTTGCAGAATAGCTTTCTTGAGGACAAAGACTATATTAATCATCTCTGTTCTTGGAAAATGATACCCTCTGTCTGGAAGAGTATTGTTGACATTTTCTTTTCCTCTTTAAAGTATCTTAATCCGTTATCAGGTTTGACTTGTGTAATGTGTCAGAAACACATCTCCTCATTTAGGTACTTTAATAGGATTGTATCTGTTCACGCAAACAGATTATAAAGCTAGTTCTCACCTATTAGGGCTCCATCCTCTGAAAAAGTTTTACACAGGCCTTGAATTCATGTCGTTTCAAATACCACATTTAGGATGCGTTGGGATGCACAAGGCTCTTTTCTCCTGAAATCTGGACGGCCATTGATACGACAACAGTTTTAAGTTGGACTCTAGATATTACCTATTATTATAATCCCCTACCCTCCAGCATTTCACAAGGGCAAGCAGAGGCACATTTATAACACCCATATTCTCATAACAAATATCACTGTTTGAGCACTACTGAAGATACTACTTCATCCATTGAATATTGTATTCATTAATTTTGCCACAGCCTGTCACATTAAGGAAGTGTTCTGGTTAAAGATATCCCAGAAGGACACCAGTACTTTACTCAGCTGTTAGACTATTTTCCTGGTGTTGGGTACATTTCTGCGTCTTGAGATCCACAGATTAGTGAGGACATCTGCAATGTAGATGCCAACACATTAACAGGTGCTTGCAATTGCATACATGTGACTGGGAGACGCAACTGGGCTGGTGTCTTGATTGTGTGAAAGCCTATACACTAGCTGTTGTTCATGTGTAGGTTTCTTTAGTGCAGATGACAACACTCATATGTAAATTTATTTGAATTTCATCTTTTTAAATTTTTCAAAAATAAGTATCACCAGCATCCATTTATATCCTGCCTTTTCCCCTGACAACACTCAAGGTAGCTAACAGATAAAAATAAGAAACGCTAAAAACATAGAAAAACATAATCATTAAAAAACCGCACTAAACATTGATAAGAGCTAAAACTATATACATATATATAATCTATTAAAACCATATCAATAGCTACAATAAAAACTGCACTAATTTATCAGGGAGCGGTATGAGAAAATTGGGATTGCTTGTGGTAAATAGGAACATTTGAAGTCTGTGTAACTGAGGTGCTTCCGGTCAGGTATTTACTGATGAACAGGACATGTTGCAACTTTTGTAGAGTTCATATTTATTTATACAATTTCTATCCCATCCTTCCTCCCAAGAAAGTCAAGGGCAGCAAACACCAAAATGTTAAAACAACAGAATTTACTATATTATTGACACATTTTAAATTACTTTAAAAAAACAACATTTAAAAACAATAATGCAGCCTCACAGTTAATAATCACAAGGTTGACAGGAAAACTATCTTTCAGCCATCAGATGTCCTGCAAAACAGGAGTGCTTGTAAATTCTTCTTGAAAATTAATAATGATGGCATTCTATTTCACCACCAATAGTATGTGGAAGCCAATATCACAGAGGTTGAGACTAAGTTTTGTATATAGACACTCTTAATGTTTTCGTTCCCAGACTCTCCATTTGGTTCCTATTACCTTACACCAGGCTTCCTCAACCTCAGCCCTCCAGATGTTTTGAGACTACAATTCCCATCATCCCTGACCACTGGTCCTGCTAGCTAGGGATCATAGGAATTGTAGGCCAAAAACATCTGGAGGGCCGAGGTTGAGGAAGCCTGCCTTACACAATGACAGCAGAAGTTTAATTTCTACCGAGGTAGCAGTGGGTACCACTCAGTACTGTTCTACTGTTTAAGATAATGTGTGAAATACAGGCACCATTCTTTTGACAAACTTTCTCTTATCAACTTGGAGAAGCATACATTAGTGTAAAGGTCAGAAATACTTCCTGCACCATTTCAGGTCAATAATAATTTCAATGCCAGCTTGAAATAGAAAATGAATGTTCCTTAGGCTAAATTTCATGCGATAGAAGGAGCAAAGAATTTGTCACTATTTACAACTGCTTGATGTGGTTACATCTATTAAGTCCTTTGGTCCTTGAGGGAGAAAAGAACAGGTCATTTCCCTCTTCTGAACTCCAAACCCAAGGCCTTACGGTAATTTTAAAAATGTTCTTTAACCTGATTTAATATATTGAGTTGAGATACATTCCATTAGATATAATTAGATCTAGACAGGAAAGGTAGTTCTGAGAAGCTAATGAAATATCATTAAAACTGAATCTAAGATTGTTGATTAGGGTAAAGCTAATCCTGATTAGGATAAACAAGCTGGGTGAGAAAAATCTTATTTCCCCCCTCTTTTAAGATTTTTTTTTAAAAAAAAAAACAAATAAACATGTGAAGGTAAGAAGCTTCAGAAACGGGAAACATTTCAAGATGTTAAAGACCATTTTCCGGTACTCTGAAATTTAGGCACTTCACTGCCCTATCATTAATATCTGTATTTCCATCTCACAGCAATGGTTGTATGCCCTGCTCCAGAGCTATGCATACACTGAAGTGTGCACTTAGAATTTCTGCACAGCCAGGTTACCCTATTCCTGTTTTATGAACAGGGATGACAGCATTTCAGGAGCAAAGTGAATCTGGAAACTTCCATGGGTGGGTACATTCCATTCGCACATCATTTCAAAGTGCCATTGTGAGGGTGGTATATAAAGCACTTGTAGCGTGTTCAAAACATTCAAGACACATTATTTTGCAATCCTTTTAACTATCTTATAAGGCAGGGGCTCTCAAACTTTCTATCCTCAGGTTAAAAAATCCAGAGGTTAAAAAAATAACTGAGGCCTACCAGACCCCAAAAGACAATTCAAGAAGCAGAGACAGTCAAAAAATGGTGGGAGATTGAGGTGGACTTTTGCACAATCTGCTGGCAGTTACAAACTAGAAATAGCTTCTCCTTTTTGTTATTCCTTTCTCTATCCACCTGCTTCCCTTCCCTTCTTTCCATTCTTTCTTACACATCGCCAAAAAGAGGAAACACATTACTCCAAAAATAAATAAATAAAGATTTGCAAATAAATTGTGCTATTGTTGTAAGCAAAAAATGGCTTATCTTCTGAGTTTATGCCAATAAAACTCAGAGACGTAAGGAGTTAGGAGTCCATCATTGTTTATTGGGAGAGCAATAGGTTACAGTCAGATTATTCTGTGAAACTGCAACCATGCCCATTAGTTCAGGCAGTGGTATTTATAAGGTTTCAAACAAAGGATTCAAATTTTCACCAACCATGTACATCATTACCTCATTTTATGTTTAATACGCATGCGCAATAAGCGCTGGCAGTTTCTGCTGATTCGGTTCTGATTCCCATCATTCTGTTACATTGTGTTAGTATGCCTTTTGGGAACCTGTGTTACGTGTAGCCATTTGCACAATGTAGCAACCGTTGTGTCTCAGCTGTCTCTTTGTGGTCCACATATTAGCTGTATTCCTCCCCCAATTGGGGTGGGGGTGGCAACTTTCAAAATCATCAGTTTCATAAAGCAACAGGTTACCATAACTTCTCTATTAGAAGCGCACTCAGGGATTTCCAGGGGTACACATTATCACATTTATTGTGGCCCTTTGGCCCACCACCACACTATGATACAAAAGTGTTTCCTCAGCAGTCAGGGAAGAAAGCTGCTGAGCCCAAAAGTGGACTGACACAATTGGCAGAGTCTTCCTACACTTGAAGCTGAAGAGGGCAAGAGGGAGAAGGAACTTACAAAGAGGTACTACAAAGGACAACAAAACCAGAAGAACTTTGTGGCATACCAGATGTTGCTGCACTCCAACTCCCATCAGCCCAAGACAGCATGGTCAGGGATGATGGGGAATGTAGTCCAGCAACACCTGGAAGGCTGCAGGCTCCCCATCTTTGTTCTAGATTTACCCTTATGTCCTATCTGAATTCCCCAGGGTTGGTCAACTGTTATGTCGATGTCAGTGCATACACTAACTATGGCTTTTTCACTTGGTGCTTATTATTGCTGCTGCTGCTGCTGTTGTTATTTATGAAATTTATATACAGTGGTACCTTGGGTTACATACGCTTCAGGTTACAGACTCCGCTAACCCAGAAATATTGCTTCAGGTTAAGAACTTTGCTTCAGGATGAGAACAGAAATCGGGCTCCGGCGGCGCGGCGGCAGCAGGAGGCCCCATGAACTAAAGTGGTCTTTAGAACAGTTTCAGGTTAAGAACGGACCTCCAGAACGAATTAAGTACTTAACCCGAGGTACCACTGTACTGTGCGTCAGCCAAAGATCACTGGGTGGTTTACAACATAAAACGACAAAAATACAAACTATAATAACAAATCAAAGCAATAATTCCAACATACACAGTTTAAAATACCACAGATTGTTTAATTAGTCCAAGGCCTGAGAAAAGAGGAATGCTTTTGCCTGATGCTTAAAGATATGTAACAGAGTTGCCGGGTGAGCATTCCACAAACGGGGAGCCACTTCAGAAAAGGCCAATTATTGAGTTGCCGCCCTCCATACCTCACACAGAGAAGGCATAAAAAGATGGAAGTCAGGTGCTTGCTTCAAGCTGTTGATGGGGCTGTATTTTTAACTGGTGATGGGCTTTTAAAAATGTTTGTTTTACTATTTTAATTTCATTGTTTAATGTTTTAATTTATAGATGGCATTGTTTTAGGTACTGCTTGTAGATAGCATTGAACTTACAGAAACATAGGCTGTAATTATCAATACCCTCCACAACAACAAAAACTGAAAATTATTTTATTAAAACTGCAAGTTTCTAAGGTAGCAGTACTCTTTGGGCCACAAGGTTATTTGTTTTAAGAGGCTAAGATGACCGTTCTTTTGGAATGTGTTTAAAAAGCAGATTGGCCTGAATTTCCCAACTTACTTTCATTTTTCAGGAATTAAAATAATGAAATCTCATTTTTGCTTCAGCCGCCCACATAGAAACTTTTTGCACAGAAACCCAAGTATTTTATATATATAGCCAAGCCAGCATCTTAAAAAAGCTCATTATTATATTGTGTTGTGATGCATGGGTTTTTTTTTATATATAATAAAGTGGCATGTCTAAATGGCAAAAAGCAGGCTTTCTACCAAAAATGTAAAGTCTTTTATATCATTATCTCTTTTTTGCACAGGAGAAAAGCCATTATCGGTTGATATACCAAATATGCATGCTTAGAAATAGAAGCAGATCAATTTAACACAAAATATTCACATATATTTTATATTGCCATAATAGTCAAAGACATTTCATAGGATGTTGGGAACAGAAGTCAGATAAGATTTTCATGAAATTATGCCCTACCCTGCAGAAGAAACTATAGGCACGCTCAACAAAAAATGCAGTAGTTATCTACATATTGCATCTCTACAGCACAGTGCATAAGGAGTTGGATTTAATCACTTTAAAACTGTCAGTTCTTTTGCTGAACAATTCTGGTGTACGATTGTTGCACGATTGTTCAGGAATAATCTACCCTTTGTTTTTGTGATGAGTTTTGTGATAGTACTAAACCAGCAACTTGCCTTTCATGCTCTGAGAAACTAGACTTTGCAAACCTGGAGTCAAATTGACAGGGTGGGAACACATTTTGGCACATTGACATGAAACATCCCATTTGGTGACAGCAGTAAATGAATGTTCATGCTTCCTCTTGGTATGTGGGAATTAGAATCACATGCTAAAACATTGCTTGACTCCTTGCTAGCACCAACTTCCAAAAGAAGGCATTGGTAAGATAACTTATAGTAAAAACATCCCATCAGCTTTGCCTCTAACCATGCCATCCAAACTCTTCTGCATTTGTTCTGAAAAGGAATAGACTTTAAGTTGGAACAGGTTACCAGCTTTCTGGATACATAAGCTTTGAACACTTAACAATTAAAATTAAGAATGTGATTCCTCTGTTACAGGGGAAAGAATGGCTGCAGTTTCACATCCAGCTAAATAAGGACATGCATGAGCTATAAGCATGACAAGCTTGTGTGAATGGCTGGCGTAAGAAGAACAGCTATGCTGTATCATGTGCCAGAAAATCCATGGATTTGAGACACAGTTCACCCAGAAATAAATAAATGGTAAATAATCAATTCCTCCCTACTTAAGATACAGAAGCTGAGTTTGTACTATGTATAGATAGTTGCACCCTAAACTTCGAAGGCTGATTCTTTTTTTACTGCATCGAACTTGGGTGTGCATGCCACACACCAACACACAGAGACCTTCTCAATTATGAACAGCGTATACATTGTGTGTGTGTGAAATTATTCCCCTTTAAACGAAATTTGGTGGATGAACAGATCAGGGCACCCTTCGTTGTTTATGTTAAAGCAAAAAAAGAGACAGGGAGAAGTGTGCACATAGATCAAACGTACTTGGCAAAGAGAATGTGTGTTTTGTACCCAGAAAGCCAACTGAGAATTGGCTCTGTGAGTCTCTACAGTTGCTATTCTTGCCTGTGTGGCAAGAAGGAGACACTGAAGGAAATATGGAACACACTATACAAGTCAGTCAGAAGTAAAGAAGTATATTTCACTCAAGTTTCAAGAATGATTATATATAAACAACAGTTCCAATAGTGTCAGCAATATTTCGGCCTGACTTCCAAGCTAGTTCAAAATAAGCATCAAGGACCTCTATTCATCCTCTGCCATTTATCCCCTTGAGTGGAAAACCCTCTAGGAGAAAATCAGCAGTTCTATCTCTTGTATCAAATTGGTCTAAGGCACAACGAACCAGAGCAATTAAACAACAAGCAGGCTTGGAATAAGTGTGGGTTTTATTAATACCTTTTTATGCTTTGTTAAATTCTGCATACATGTTAAGGTTTCTATCCTGACTGCCATCATGGTAGGTGGAAAATATATATATATATATTTAATTGTATACATATATGGATCTTTTTTCCGCTAGCATAGAAAACACATGACCTGCTTTTTGACTAGGATTCATTCACTGATCAGCCACCCAACCCAAATTTTAATAGAAAGTCTCTGAATAGCTTATAATCGCAGCTAATATGTACTAATAACAGCTCTGAGGATATGCCTAAGATTATAATATATTAAAAGACCCATCAGCTTTTCAGAAGAACATGTAATTTTATGTTCATTGCTTCTTGGTTTCTGGCTCGCGAATTTGGATGGTTGCACCTCAATTTAAAGTTGAATCAAAGCTAATATAATATTAATAAAAACTCCAATAAAAAGTTAAAGTTGTGTTCCCAATAGCATTAATGACCGCTACGGTCATTACCATGAGATAATTGACCTTCCTGAACCTCTTTTCACATGGAAACTTCCACCCAGTACAGCCAATTATTTAACCGTAATGAGTGCTCTATAAGAGATTATTGTTTAACCAGGTATCCTGGCACAGTACTTTTGCCCAGCTTCTGAATTCTCTAACAAACGTTGCAATGTATATGTTATAACTTTCTCATTTCCTAAGGAATATTTCCAAGACTTACTTTCTTTTTTTCCCATGAAGCTGGCACAACTTCATACAATATTAAATGCAGTAGTGTCTCAAAAAATAAATATGTGGGAATTCCTGTAGCTACGTTTTGTGGAGAAGAAATAGAAGGTAAGATGAATGGGAGAGGAAGCCTGAACTTTTGCTTAGAGAAAATGTAAGCTGAGATTATTGGGTGGAAAGATGTCATGGATACTGGTCCAGTTTAACTATTCACCTAGAATAGGGAACCAATTAATCTGGTCCTTCATATTTGGATGCAAGTCCCCATGTGATGTGTTCAGTTTAAGCACTGAAATCTTGTAGGCTCTATAAACTGCAGCTGATTTCACTTATGGGATCAGAATGATATGGCTTGATTTGGATCTCAGTGGTTGTCATAATCCTTGTGCTGAAACTCTACCTGGAGCACTCTATCTTGACTCCAAAGTAATTTCCAAATTGAAAGGTGGTTTCTGAGCAGGGTGTTCTCTAACATGACATAAATACAGTATATACAGTATGTACAAGTAAACAGAAAAATAGTGTGAGTGGTATGCATAACATAACATGTATTTAGACCAGGGTCAGATTTAGGTTTAATGAGGCCCTAAACTACTGAAGGTAATGGCGCCCTTTATATGTCCAGCTGTCCTTGATCAACAACAAATTGTCACTGTTTTTGTGTGTTGAATATATGAATTTATGGCCCTAATAGGTATCTAAAGCCATTTGCACATAACAAAACGCTGTTGCTGTTTGTAGGTTTTATTTTATTTGTTTTTTATCTAATATTTTGGAAATGCACATCCAGGTGTGTTTTTTCCCCTTTACTTTTTTGGGGGGTCCCCAAGAGAGTGGGGCCCTAAGCTATAGCTTGTTTAGCTTATATGTAAATCTGGCACTGATTTAGACACAAGGTGTTTCCAGATTGCTGTTGATTACACAGTTAGAGATGATTTGGAGCTCTTGCGCAACAAATCCATTCCAGCCTCTAGCCTGCAATATCGGACATTTTGTGATCAGGAAAGTGATGAGAAAATGCACTAGAAAATGTGGGATAATGCTGGCTGGATGCAATGTTACCTAACCTCCTTGCAAGCATATCAGAATGATATGTCCATGCAGCCTGCAAACTATGTGGAAACAAATAATTATGACAGCTCAATAAACAGGTCGTCTGGAAGCAACCACACTGGATATCAGATACATGGGCTGTTCGCCTATTTTTTCCTAGGGTAAATCTCAACCTGACGTGGGTCATTTACAAAGTGGAATGAGCAGAAAGGAACAAGTGAACCAGGCTATACCATTTTTATTTGAAAAATGTAATTTACCAACTCCAAACCTACTTGATATAGACTAGTTTTTACTTTTCTTTTCTTTTTCCTCCTCTTTACTGAGGGGAGGGGCAGAAGGTGGTGTGAGAACTCATGATTTGTACTCATGTGAGATATTTCACCTCAGAAAGGAACTTATTAATATTTCTCGAATATGTTGAAACTATACTGAAGGTTTGAAAAAAGAAAGCAAAAATGGAAAGAAATTGAAATCTCAACGAAATCTTAGAGTTAAATGCAGAAAAATTGTGTATCTAATGATTTGTAGACTGTCCTAAAATTCATTGTTTGTCCCCAAACTGAGAATTTAAACTTGCAATTGACTCTTCAGAGCAAACTTTTCAAAATGGCTGCAGCTAATTTTACCCCACTCTGACAAATAGTAAAATTGGAAAAAAGAATCACCAAACTTACAGATGGCCCCATTGGAAAATAGTATTTGAAAGGCTTCTTTATTCAGTATGTCATTGAGTAAACTCAGTACTATACCAACAAAGCAAAACAAAAAGTAAGGTTTTTTATTATTTGTATAAAATATATTATTCTTTCAGGCTGTACTGAAATAGTTCCTATTTAATTGCACAGAAACCCTAAGAAGGTTACAGCAGTGAAACATTAAAATTCTAAGGGCAACTAATAACATTAAAACTTTATAGCCCCAGATAGAATAATTTAGGCAAAAACAACATGAACATATGTTTTGTGTAATAATAACAAACATTTATAGCTGTCAAGAGAGAAAAACACAGGTTTATGCACACCTTAATGGCGTGCATGGCTGAGCATGAGTATATTTAAAACATAATATATTACAAAATTGACAGCAGGCATGACTCTTCTGGGTACTATGTTAAATCAATGAATAAATTACCAAAAGTGTGCTGTGGCTGTTTGGATGTGTAATTGAGCTTAACGTATGTAGTGTTATTTCAAAAGAAACTGTTCAAGGAGTTTCTAGACCAATCCACTATGCATCTTTTTTAAGCTGTTTGCAAATAGCAATAAATGAAACTGTCTCACAGTAGGAAGGAAGTTTAGTTATATACACATTAGGCAAATGGGGGAAAAAGTTAATTTTAATATGCTTTTCAAGAATTAAAAACAAACTAACAACAGCAACAGTACTTGATGCTTTCAAAAAAATAATAATCAGCATTTTCATACTGTGATTTAAATTTATTTTAATTAAGGATTATTCTCTATTCCAAAGCACTTATGCCAAAGTAAATCAAGAAGAAATTCACTGAATACATTGCAGGTGTGCCATGTTGAAAACCTTGCAGTAAGGTCAAAACTAAGGCCAAAGTCTATTACATCCCTAAATCCTGGGCATTAAAATATCATCCATTCAATTTAAAAGCATCCTAAGTTGCAGCAGGGGAGTATTTTATTTTTTAAAGCATTTATATTTTAAAATGTGAATTAATAGTTAAACTTGATTTTGCAAAATGAAGCAGCAGGAAACCTAGAAGTCCAAAAAAACAGCCCATAAATATGGTATCTAGGAAAACAATTTCTGCCTACATATTTCCATTTTAAATTACTAAGCAATTCATCTTACTCGCTGAATTCGTTTAATGAGAAAGTGAACACATTTGATATCTTATTTTGGCTATTTTGCTGCCCAGTCTTATTTTTTTGTTTGCCAGTGTGGTGATATTTTTAAGTTTGAAACAATGGTAGTTTCAAGTTAGATGAGATCTAGAGGCTGAACTGAAGGAGAAATTGAAGCTGTGGGAGGAAGAAAGGGAAGCTGGACCTGTTGGGCTTTCTGCTGAGTTCTGTTGCCGAAAGACATACCTGGCTCTGCTAAATCTTGATCTTACATTTAGACAAGGAAAGACTAAACGTGTGGGGTGGTCAGTGTCAAGGGATGAGTGCTCTTATGCGCTGGAAAGGAAACGTGTATCAGTGAAATGATGTAAAATAGGTGGTTGTGAGTAGAAAGGAAGACTTAAATAGGCCCAGGTGGCTTGGTAAACACTTTTTAGAACCTCTGTTCTATTACATTCTGTTAATAGCTGAAATCTCCAGTAGGTATGTCTGTGCTAAGCTGGACAGTTATTTTATTAAGTCATGCACTGTCTATTTGCCTTGACATTCTTTCCATATTCCTGGCATATGGAAAGGCATGTGTTTGTGTGTGTGTGCTTGGAGTCCAGAGTCTTCCAAGATATGTCTCATGCCTACGGTGAAAGAATGTGCTGGCGAGGTACAGTGGTACCTCGGTTTTCGAATGCAATATGTTCCAGAAGACCGTTTGAGTTCCGAAACGTTTGAAAACCAAAAACTCAATACGGAAATCTCAATACGGAAGCATTCACTTCCGAGTTTATGGCGTTCGAAAACCGAAATGTTCGTCAATGGAAACGTTCGAAAAGCGAGGTACCACTGTATATAGTTGGAGCTTAAGATGAGGCCAAATGGATGCTAAATAAGTCATGGAGAGAGTACCTTCTCATTATATTCCTGATATTGAAAAGGAACTGTCATTAATGGAGGACTGGATCCTTCCCGTCTCCAGCATTAAAAAAATCCTTTCACCACAAAGTCTACTTGTCAATTCTACCACAGCACAAAAACATTTTGAAGTCTGCCAGATATAAAATTCAGGATGTCCAAATAGATTTTGTCTTCAAACATTGTTTTACCTGTTTTTCCCTTTGTGCCCACCCTGGTGGAGAATAGTTGTGTTTTATGTATTCTGCTGGGAGCAGAACTAAAAGATTCTACAGATAAAAAGGTTGCTATAAGATGTTGTGCTGAAAGACTAAAACAGGCAAGTACTGGAAAAGAAAGAAAGAAAGAAAATATGCTACACAACCCAGCAGAGTATGAAAGTAATTAAAATAGTTTAAAGAGAATGCTAACATGCAGAACCTAAAATTTGCCTTTATCTAAGAGTATCTTTGTTCATATCAACGTTCCTTTTGTTCTGTATTACATAGATAGTAATTCTTCAACATCAACCGTAACAGCAAAAATTCAAATACTGAACTACTAATTAAGCACAGTAATATTTATAAGGTGTTAGTTTATTCTGCAGATATGAACACTTAATTTAACACACAAATACAATAAAAGTATAAAATGCTTTTCGTAGGGGGGAGGAGACAACAGAGCAGTGAATAGTGAACCATAGTCAATGGAATGAAGAAATGTTTTTCATTTCCAGAAGTAGCATACTATTTCAATAATATGACAGACACTGTATGCTTGTAAGAGAAAGCTAATTTTTTAAACAAAAATCGTGATGGCTCCTGTATAAATATGCATGTGAAGAGTTTTTAAGGCTAATATTTTTCTATGCTTTTTTTTAATTGAAAGACACAGTGACTGGTGTGGAACAGAATTGATTCAAGAGATATTTCCTGAACCGTTAAAAAAAAAAAGTACACCCAGTGCCTACTCAGAACAAAACATTTCCCTTTGTTATTGGCTCAGCCATGAGAAACCACAACACAACAATGAACATATGGATTAAAAATGCCCATTGAGACACATAAATTTGTGACCAGGGTGAAGCTAGCCATTAGAGAAGTAAATTTCAATGGATAAAATTGTCTCTCCAGTTTATTTGTGGGAGAAAATAGACCTGTTTTAAAATAAATAAATCTGTTTTAAAATAAGATGCTCAGGAGAGAGGGAGTACAAAAGACTTCAAAGCTTTCATTCCGCCTATTACACAAATTCAAAATACTTAAGCTGATGAGAAAAAGAGCCTCAGAAAGGAATGTTCAGGCATATTTACAAACTTCACTTGGCCTTTAAGGTGGCAATCCCATACCTATTTACCAGGGAGTAAGCCCTATTGTGCTCAATGGGAATGACTTCTGAGTAGACACGCAGAAGATCACGCTGTTAGTTTGGGAACCTAATATTTAACTAATGCCTATCTACTTTTCACTGCTGTTGGGGTTGTGTCACTTCAGACTGCAGGTGGGAGCCCACATCACTTAAATGGTCTTTCATACAATAATGGGGTGGGGGACCCTTTCACATCTACTAGATAACTGGGGGGGAAGTAGCCTTAAATGAATAGTCAGTCATGTGAACCCACACCTACAGTTTGAAATGATTCAACCCAGACCTGAGAAATTGGGTTGGCAAAAACAGAACTCCACAGCGCCTTCTGGCGACACAGTGTTATAATGCATATACAACACATACAAAAAAAGCGCTTTTTCTTTGTCAATGTAGCTGAGTCCACGGGCTTACCAAATCAGTGACATGTTCTATTTATTTATCAAATTTATACCCCACCCTTCCTCCCAAAGGATCTAACCGGTTTCCAGAACTTTCTGGTCATTGTACTTAACAGACTGAACTGTGGAACAAAAATAATAATAACTTTCACTATTGCTATTGTTTTCTGGTACACCGCCCTGAAATCCTCATTTGATATTTTAATTAAGTACTTAAATATTGATACTGGTTTTATCTAATTATCTATTGCAGTTACCATGGCAACACATATTCCCCTGACATAAGGGGTGGAGTTGGGAGTGGGACAAAGTTTGCTGACACTAGACAGCAATCAGTCAGGAGTTGATGCGGTGCTTAATTTGTGTACAGGCTGACTGACAGTGACATAGATCATTTTCTACACTGTGACACTGACAAGCAGCAAAATTACACTCCACCTCACAAGGGTTCTCTGAAAAACAAAAAATCCCTGGTAATTCTCTAAGCTGGGTGTTGATTTTATAAATTTATCTGTACCTCAGCCATGCAGTGAGTGAATTGCTCTCAATTTGTATATGCTGTGAGGAACTTCAAAAATATTCACACTACCCACTTTTTAGAAGCTCCCATATAATTAAACTGTTTTCCAGCTTATCTGAAACCTTGCACAATAGACAGCATAGATCCCGTTTTGAAAAAGGTACAAAAGCAAGCATCAGGCACCCAGCTCAGTCAGTAGAGCATGAGACTCTTAATCTCAAGGTTGTGGGTTCAACCCTTGTCCACTTTCCCCAAAGATTGGTCTTTTTGCGATAATGGGGAAATGCACTGGCAGCAATGTCATCTAATCTGCCCTGCAAGCAAATCAGAATGAATCTGTATTAAAAGAGCTAATAAAGGTAAAGGGACCCCTGACCATTAGGTCCAGTCGTGGCCGACTCTGGGGTTGCGGCGCTCATCTCACTTTATTGGCCGAGGGAGCCAGCGTACAGCTTCCAGGTCATGTGGCCAGCATGACTAAGCCGTTTCTGGCGAAACAGAGCAGCGCACGGAAACGCCGTTTACCTTCCCGCCAGAGCGGTACCTATTTATCTACTTGCACTTTGATGTGCTTTCGAACTGCTAGGTGGGCAGGAGCAGGGACCGAGCAACAGGAGCTCACCCCGTCACGGGGATTCGAACTGCTGACCTTCTGATCAGCAAGTCCAAGGCTCTGTGGTTTAACCCACAGCGCCACCCGTGTCCCTATTAAAAGAACTAATTTCCCTGCAAATAAATCAGGATGGCTGCTCAACAAACAGGTTATATAAAATTGTGCTCTTTCTTTGCTCTCTCTCTCTCTCTCTCTCTCTCTCTCTCTCACACACACACACACACACACACACACACACACACTGCTATCACTGAATTGCAGTTTGAAAACTTTTACAATTCCATCATTCCTAGCTTTTGTTCTTGGTAAAGGGGTGAGCTCCCGTTGTTCTGTCCCAGCTCCTGCCAACCTAGCAGTTTGAAAGCATACCAGTGCAAGTAAATAAATAGGTATTGCTATTTATCCAGGTTCCTTTACCTACCTTTTACCTCTTGGTAAACCATGATGGCTATATTAAACATAACAATGCATTTTAAGCCACTGTTTCCTTTTACTGTATGATGAAAGATTATTATGAGAAATGCTATATCTGTTTCTTTAATGGTACAATCAATGGTGCAATCCTATATGTGTCTACTCAGAAGTAATCCCATTTGAGTTCACTGGCGCTTACTCCCAGGCCAAGTGTGTACAGGATTGCAGCTTTAGTTACAAACCACTGCTGCGATAACTTTCTTTCAACAGCAGATTCAAAATATGAATCTTTAGAGATTAGAAACCTAGAGCTGAAAAGCCCTTTAAATGAACTAAGAAAAAGCAACATATCTGCTCACGTATATGACATTTCTCTGTATTGATCTGAAGACCCAAATCAATTCACTTGTAGTTTTTCAGTATCATAATACTAATCTTAAACATTACAGGAAAAGCAGGGTGGCTCGAACCATCAAGATGCATTAGAATTTCTAACCATAGACTTACAATTTGTAGCTACCATTCAACCTTTCTTTTCCTTTCGGCTTGCTCAGCCATTTCACAACTGCCTCCTTAGATTTTCCAATCAAGTTTTGCTTTTCTGTGTCAGGAATAGGGATTAGTATTTTGGACCTACTTTTACTGTACTGTGAATTAGACTTCTCAAGTAAACATATTAGGAAATTAGGAAACAAATTAGGAGAGCCAGTGTGGTGAAGTGGTTAAGATCGGTAGTCTCGTAATCTGGGGAACCGGGTTCGCGTCTCCGCTCCTCCACATGCAGGTGCTGGGTGACCTTGGGCCAGTCACACTTCTTTGAAGTCTCAGCTCACAGAGTGTTTGTTGTGGGGGAGGAAGGGAAAGGAGAATGTTAGCCGCTTTGAGACTCCTTAAAGGGAGTGAAAGGCGGGATATCAAATCCAAACTCTTCTTCTTCTTCTTCTTCTTCTTCTTCTTCTTCTTCTTCTTCTTCTTCCTCCTCCTCTTCTTTATATGGTGCAAATTATGTTTTTCACCTCTCATAGTATATAGACCCTTCCATTTTATTTTATTTAGCAACAAACCTATGTGGATTTTTGACTGTGCAAGCCCACCTCATCATAAAATTTAGTACGTGAATGAGAGTTCATTGGTGTGTCAATGGGAGCTTTGCCCCCAATTTTCTTATGTGAGATTTTCAGTAGCTTTTGCCTTGGAACAAAATTAAACACCTAGAATAAAATTAATCACAGCTATTGCCTGAATACATCTGGCCCTCCAGATGTTGCTGGGTGACAGCTTCCACCATTCCTTCTTGTTGTCCATCCTGGCTGGGACCCTAGGGCATTGGGGTTTCCCTGATCTTGCTTTAGTTATTATTTTTTACATTTATATCCTACCTTTCCTTCAAGGAGCCCAAGGCGGTAGACGTGGTTTTCCTGCTTCCCTAATTTTATCACCACAAGAACCCTGTGAAATAATTTAGGCTGAAAGACAGTGACTGGCCCATAATAATGTAAATATGGGGGAGTGGAGTTATTGTTTTGTTTTTCTTATGTATTTTGGATTGTTTATCTTGTATTTTTATGTTGTGAACCGCCCTGAGATCTGAGGATGAAGGGTGGTATACAAATTTAATAAATAAAAAATATAATATAATAAATAACATGCTTAATTTCAAGGAGAACTAAACACTATTCATTCTCTCTCTCTCTCTCTCTCTCTCTCTCTCTCTCTCTCTGTGTGTGTGTGTTTGTGTGTGTGTGTGTGTGTGTGTGTGTGTGTGTTAGTAGCTGGGGTTTATTCAAGGAACAGTTTCAGTAAACCTTGATACTACTTTTGTAGCCATAAACTAACACCCCAGTCCTATGTCTTCATTCATATTTAAAGGTCAAGGACAAGGATGCATTGCTATTGCTTAACTATTAAACATAGGTGGAAGAATTCCTATTTTCCACACTGAGTACTTCCTAAACTGTATTTCTAGTTGTGAAAAAGCAAAAACACCTGTCACATAATAAAAGGCATAATAGCATATGCAAAGTCTGAGTTCCTGAATGTGAATGCTTACGATATAGTTCTAAAACTGCCGTTTTCCGCCCTCCCTGTACGCTTATAAAAAAGTCCCCCATGGTAGTGTGGAAAACACTTTTAAAAAGTCCTAGGGGGAAAGTTTCCTAGAGACTTTGAAATCCTTCCTATTTCTGGTTTCTTTGGAGGTTTGTAAAATCAGCTCTCTTCTGCTGTCTCTCAACAAGGTAAAAAAGGAAAAGAAAAATACCCCCTAGATATATTCCTTAGATTTTCTATTATGCTTCACAGGTTTTATACAGTTTCTGAAGTCAGTCTTATTTTTTTATTGTCTTTTTTATTTTGATCACTTTCTCAACCGCCCAAAAAGGGAGGGAATTAATATTTTTGAAACCCTTTTGTGGGCATTATCAATTTAAAGGTCATGACTCAGGTACAATGATAAACTGAAATAAAGAAGAATTGCATTAAATTAGGTAGATTACCTATGGAATTCCTAAATTAAGTAAGGGAAGGGAATTACCTACGGAATCACCCTTTCGTCTAAGTTTCATACCTTCCCAGATAACTAGCAGAGTAAAATTCTACAATGAAAAGACTAGCTACTTAATTCAGATCAATTAGAGCTGCCATTTCAAAAAGTAAAAACCAGGGCATTCCCAAAGTTTTTGAGCTCCCCACCCCCCCCAAAAAAGCCCCGAAAATGCAATTTTTCAATTGACTTGTCTACGATCCAGGACAAGGAACCACCTTTTGGAAATCTCCTGGATATCAATTCCACCTTTGAAATCCTGGTAATGTATGGCAGCCCTAGACCAATACAGACAATTTAGCTCACAGCCCTGCTGGTAGGCTTTCATTATTTCCTTGGGGTTGTTACGTTGCTATGTGTGACTGTGCAGAAGTCACAACTGGCTGAATCCTGCTAACATGGTCTAGACCAGGGCTGGGGAATATGTGGCTCTCCAAAAGTTGATGGGCTACAATTCCCATCATCCCTGATCATTGGCCATGTTTGGTAGGGCTGATGGGATTTGCAGTACAATGATATCTGAAAGGTGTCTCTGTTTCTTCAGAGTCCCTTCTCCAAGGGACCATCTACATGTAACTCTAAACAAATAATGTCCTGTTGTGTCTTAAATAAATACTAACAGCAGTTGCAGGAGAGCCTAATTTTCAGCAGAACCATGGCATGTAGGGAGGGGAGATTTAATTCTCCCACCCTGCTGTGGTCATGACAGCAAGACGCAACAGCAAGATTGGACTTCTGCAATGCACTCTATATGGGATTTCCCTTGCACTTGTTCCCAGAAACATTCATTCAGAATGCTGCAGCACAGTTGCTTACAGGAGTGAGACCCTGTCAGCATGTAACACCATTCTGTGGGAATTTTAAATGAAATTAATTCTTAGATCTGATGGACAAAGAAGCTATATTTTTAACACCTCCTTTCTGCTATTCGATTTGATTTGCAGGATGTGGTGAATTTGGAAAGTACTTTTGTTTTAATTGTGTTTCTCACGGGATAGTATTTACATTATGCAATTGTGCTTTATTTTAATTTCTTGTTGTGAAAATTTGTGGGGTATATTTGCATGAAGGTCAATGTGCAAATATTTTAAAGAAATACATTAATGCTTTCCTACCTAATCCTTAACTCAAACTGTTCATTCTTCCTCCAGGTTCCTCTTTGTCAGTCATTCTTAGTCTTGAATCATTGCCTTTTCCCATTTTGTTTCCAACATTTTAGGACCTGCTGCCAGTGTCCACTCTGCCCTGTGTGAAGTTTTAATCCCAACCCAACTAACAACTTTCCCTTTCCTCATAGATGACCTGCAAACTGTTTAGGTTCCTGAGAAACTGAAGGTTTTTCAACCATACCATCACCTCTAAAAAAAAAAAGCTTCACCTCTTAAGAAAAAAAAAAAGATTTTCTTTTCCTGCTTCCTGTAATAGTGTGTGAATTTTACTCTCTAGAACTAAGTGTTTTGAAATTGACTAGTTCAATTGATTTGGCATCTGCTTTCCTCCTCCTCATTTATGATTCAACATTGCCCAGACTTTGAGTCTATGCTATATTTTAGAGCCTAGTTAACATAGTAGTAGCATTCATATGGAAAGAGGACACTGAGGGTGAACTGTTTAAAGGATAATTAACATGCATTAAGCTTATCGTATTCTGGCTTGCCTCACTTTTACAGATGTGTACATACAACTTGCTCTGCTCTTAGGCTTTCCTCACTACTACAACCAACAACAAAAGAACTGAGTGTGGCGATTGCTAAATTGTTAGGCTTACATAAAAATGTGAATTAGAAAAAAGAAAGCTAAGGCTGCACTCAAATTCAGTGTAAACAGCAAATAAGAATAATAAGAAATTAAAAATAAAATAAAATTTAAGCCACCAATGCAAGTTGTCATCGTTCTCTCAGTACAACTTTATACAACCAAGCTTGTTGTGAAATATTTGCAGTTAGAACAGGGGGTGGGATAGCTCAGGCCTAAGGGCCAAATGAGGTCCTATTTGAGCCCTTGGGACTCTCCACAAACCACACCCGCTCCCTAGTCACAACACCTGTCCTTAGGCCACACTCCCCACCAGTCCTGCTTCACAACCTCCTTGAGTGTTTTTGCCTAGCTGGAACGTGTCCTTGAATTCTGATTATGCCTTTTGCCTGCTTGGGTGGAAGATAGTGCTATGTGTACAAAAGTAAAATATACATTTCATTGTGATGCCCACTTTTTGGCTCTGGTTCCATCTTACCACTGGCAAGTTGTCCCTGGAATGTTGCCCAGAAGGGAACACAGCCCTTGGGTTGCAAAAGGTTCCCCATCTCTGAATGTGAGAAGTTGAATGCCCTCCATAAAGGATAATACATGTCACTCTGTAGAGTAATCAAGAAGAGCTGAAGAAACGACTTCTTTGCCATACAAATTGCAATCTGCATAGAGGAAGAATATGCTAACTCTGGAAACAAGTGTTTTAAATGTCTAGTCAAACGGAATCTACTCTTTCTGGAACTTCCTGAGATGTATTGATGACATTTACATAATCCGAGCAAGGAAGAAAATGCTTGTCACGTTCCGCTGAGACTTCAGCGACTTCTCCCCCACTATTCATCTGAATCTACAGCAGGTTTGCTTTCTGGACACTACAGCAACTAAGCAATTGGCATATAAATGCCACCTTACACCAGACACATACCCTCCAACATTTCTCCAATGAAAATAGGGACGTTCCATTCCGTAATAATGATTTTACTATTTATACCCCACACATCTTATTGGGTTGCCCTAGCACTGAGCAGCTTCCAACATATATAAAAACCTAATAAAACATTGAACATTTTTTAAAAAAAACTTCCCTATACAGGATTGCCTTCAGACGGCTCAGGGGTTGGATAACCCCATACCCTCCAACATTTCTCCAATGAAAATAGGGACATACTAAGGAAAAGTGGGACATTCTGGGATCAAATCAGGAACCAGGCCAGCTTCTCTAAATCAGGGACATCCCTGGAAAATAGGGACACTTGGTGGGTCTGTAGACAGCTACTAACTAATACATATAGCTGCAGTCAGCTAGGGATGCTGCGCCTAACAGGTTTATATCAGGCATTCATGAAACAACAAATCCCCATTCAGTTAAGGGAAGTGACAGCTTGACAAGGACCAACTTGTGGGCAGGGCATGACCAGTCAGTGGTCTACTACAAGGCAGTTGTTTACTGTGGGGCAGACCTACAAACCTGGCATGGGATTTTCCCACAGCAAGGGCCTGACTTTCCTTCATTTGTGTATCGAGGGCTTTGTTTGCTTCTTTTTGGAATGTACTTTTTATTCATTTTCATCTTTACATGAGAGGTTGCTTTGTGTACATTAGAGCATATGACATGCACAATTACATAAAATAAAAAATAAGCACGCAGATAAACGTTTCTGAATAGCAAAGTTGAGTTGAAGTATATATACTAAAATTATTACAGTTATTACAGGTTGCTTAGATTGGTGACCATAGAAGTTATAGGAATTTATAGGAATGCAGTGCTGTAAACTAAGAGTAGTATTCTGTCATATGCCTCATTATTTGTATAATCAATAAAGTCACACCAGACTGCATTAAAATAGTTGTGTTTCTTTTGACCCCTTACTACTTTTAATTTTTATTTCAGTTTTCTCCATAATGTTGCTTGCCCAATTGCATTCTACCATTCCTCCATAGTTAATAATCATAATGATTTCCATATCCTAGTAATAATTGTTCTTGCAGTGGTTAATAGATGGTTATGAGTTCTTTGTTTCTAATTTGCAACATATTGTGACTATACATATTACGCAGAGCCAGTCCTCGGGTCACGGGGACTGTCTGCCTTGTAATCAAAAGTATTTCTTTCTGTAAATACATTTCCCCATAACTTTTCTCTCTTTGAACACTTCCACAACATGTGCTGATATGTCCTTATAGTGGAACATCCTCTGCAACACATGGAAGAACTGTTTGGTTTTATATATGCTAGGTGTCTAGGGGTTAAGTACCTGCCGTGCAATTTTAATGGCTCTTTCTCTGGTTGTTGTCCAGGGGTCATTTACCTTTAACTTTACCTGCCAATATGAATTTGCTACCTATGTGAACTGTGGTTTTTGTCCACAATCTGCTCCATGTCTCAACGGTTTGAATCTGCATGACGAGGTGAGCTCCCATTGCTCTGTCCCAGCTTCTGCCAACCTCGCAGTTCGAAAGCAAGTAGTGCAAGTAGTGCAAGTAGATAAAAACGTATTGCTACAGCGGGAAGGTAAACGGCACTTCTGTGCGATCTGGCTTCCGTCACGGTCCTCCGTGTGTCAGTAGCAGTTTAGTCATGCTAGCCACATGACCCGGAAAGCTGTCTGTGGACAAAAACCAGCTCCCTTGGCCTGAAAAGCGAGATGAGTGCCGCAACCCCATAGTTGCCTTTGACTGGACTTAACTGTCCAGGGTTTCTTTCCCTATCTATACCTTACCTTACCATGCCTCTTCTTCATTTTCTAAATTCCCAGTTCAGATCCCACGACCTCAAATTTTGCTGAGGACAAAATTGTACCTCTATAGTAGATTTATACAAAGTTGATATTAGTCCTTTTGTTATTATATTTTCTTCCACTATTATTTTTTTCATATGTTCTTAATTGTATTGTGGCTTTGTTTTTAACCTCAGAATTTGTTTTAAAAGACCTAAATTGGTAGCCTAATAGCCATGATATTCAAACATTCCCCAACTGAATTTGCATCTCATTAATGGTAAGTGGTCGTCCATCTTTGTAAATATCTTTCAAATAACACCATTGCTTTTCTTTCCACATATCTATATTATAGGCTCTATATTTATTTCTGAAAATAAATTCTGAAAATTATTCTGAAAATAATGAGACAGAGGCCTTTGCCTGTTTGTTCAAATCTTGAAAGTTGTGTGAATGGATTTGTAAGCCAATGTAAAGAGTGGATTTTTTTAAGGTGTTACTTTTATATATTACCATCTATTTCCAAGTTCTCCATTGAGTTGCCTTATTTCCAGACGTTTGGTATGTCATGTTGCTGAGTTGAGGTGTGTCGCGGTAGCTGTTTAAATTTGGGAGTCCCCATCCTCCAACATTTGGGTGAAGGTACAGCAAAGATTTTTTAATATGTGGTCTGTCTGATTCAAATATGAGTTTGTTAAGTTTTCTTTGTCATCTGGACATATGGGCTGGACAGCTTTGCTTGTTTTATCTTCTCCTTCTCTTCCTGCCAATCTAAGCACCTGTTGGTGGAGTCTGTCCAATCGGAAGGAAAGGGAGAGGGTGCATTCTAGGACAACTAGTGACTCTAGTGACAGTCATGATCAACTACTGACACTACTGTTCATGAATTACAACATTTTGCATGGTATTTTATTTTCTAAAAGAAAACAAAAATAGTCCCCATTCAGCCACTTTTGCAGAAATAGTTTCACCATTTTGGATGGTTAACCTGAAGTGTATAGTGTGTGTGTGTGTGTGTGTTTTAAGAGTACAAAAATGTTTTCTCTCTACAGCAACATTATTCACTTTGCAGCAAGGCTCTTTTTTCCTTCATTAGCACACTACTAAGGGAGAAGCAGCTTTCATTGCTCCAAATAAAGTCCTCAGCAAATAGATATGGATATCAATACTTTATTTGCAAAGTGCTTGACGTATTCAACACATGCACCATTATGGAAGGCTTTAACTCCAAGCAAAAAAGATTTGTGGCAAAGCATATGACCTTCTCCCCACTACAATGGCCATCCCCTAATTAGGCAATGCATCTGATAGTCATTAACAGGAATGAGATAATGAATCACTTTCTCTCTTCTTTGTTAATTTGCTGTAACCAAGCGGCTAATGGATGTCAGAGCTGAGTGATTGCACTGATTATAGTGATTTATAGTTGCAACAAAACAATTTAAAACCATTCTGATTATTCATGTTAAAGATAGTTTATGTTTTGTTTACTAAATATTTTACATCCTTTTTCCTGTCCCCCTTGCAGACTTCCGTGTGCAGAGCAAAATAATTCTTTCCGGAATTTTTTAAAAGTTTCAGTTTGGGGATTCTTTCTGTCTTTTTCCTTTCTGGTATTGTTTCAGAGTAAGACATTTTATTTTGTTTATAGAAAAATTTACCCAGTAGAAATGAAAAGCCTTAGGGTGGAAAGAAAACTTCAGTGGTGCCTAGTTCAAAAGGAGGAGGAAATAAGAGGAAATAAGACAAACTTCAAGCCACTTTACCTTGGGGCTCTCAGTCCCTTCCTCATCCTCCGCAGACACATCAGTAGCAAGTATCTCTGCTTTGATGATACCCAGAGCCCGCAGAATCCAGCTGTGTTGTCGTTTGATTTGCCTCTGCAGTTCCTTCCACTGACTCGCAATCATCTGCAGCATGTCCTTCAGTCCTTCTCGCAGAAAAAAGTAAATAAAATGAGAGAGAAACAAATTAAGTCATGCATTTGACTTCATCCTTTAATAACGTTATTTATACTAAAGGCAGCAAAGAATTTCCCAGGGGTACAAAAAGAACAAGGTGTTGGGGGGGGATGAAATCCCCTTGACCTTAACTATTTCATCACACTTTACTGAGAAATCTGATCTGGAATTCTAACCTATTGATATTGCAAACGACCGGATAAGACCAAAATGTGACACACGTGGCAAAACGTGATCTGCTATAAGTTCTGACTGAAAACAGAAAAATAAAGCAATATATGTTGAAGAAGGGACGTAGGTGGCACTGTGGTGTAAACCACTGAGCCTTGGGCTTGCTACTCAGAAGGTCGGCGGTTCGAATCCCCGTGACGGGGTGACCTCCCGTTGCTCGGTCCCTGCTCCTGCCAAGCTAGCAGTTCAAAAGCTCGTCAAAGTGCAAGTAGATAAATAGGTACCGCTCCAGCGGGAAGGTAAACAGCTTTTCCGTGCGCTGCTCTGGTTTCGCCAGAAGCAGTTTAGTCATACTAGTCACATGACCCGGAAAAACTGTCTGTGGATAAACACCAGCTCCCTCGGCCAGTAAAGCGAGATGAGAGCCGCAACCCCAGAGTCGTTCGTGACTGGACTTAACTGTCAGGGGTCCTTTACCTTTACCTTTTATGTTGAAGAAACAAGCGAGAAATTCATACATCAGCCCTGTTCACTGAACAAAATGCTGTTCCAGACATATATTAGCTATTTCCCTCATTTTCTTTTCTCTCTCTCTCTCTCTCTCTCTCTCTCTCTCTCTCTCTTTCTCTCTTTTTTAAAAAAAACATATTTAACAGATATGCAATGACCTATCAGGCTGGTTTTTTTGAGACTGATACATTCAGGAAATTATGCAAATCAGCCAACTGGCTTAACATAGCATGAATGTTTTGAGAGAAAAGTCTGTTTCATGTTCTATCAGAGTGTATGCAGGTAGAGAAGTAATAGATGTAAAAACTCAAATAATAATCACACTAAAACCCAGGGGACAACTTCATCTTGGGGGAAGATACCTTTTTCCAACCAGACCAAAATAAAGTCTCAAATTTCTAGGCATCCTATTAAACCATCCTATTAAACTAGTCATGCAAAGTTCCAAAAACATGACAAAAGTTATTATTCATTCTGACTTAAGGCTTTTACTGAAAAGGACAAGCATAACTAAAGGAAATAATATTCCTAATCTTAAAATCTTTCCTAATAAATACTTTAAAATTGCAGTAAGAATTAGCTTAAATGGCAAAGGAGCATTTAGCAATGCGATTACTCATGCTGACTATGTAAAATATATATATGTGTATAGATATGAAATCCTAATTTATCATCTTAATGTTATTTCCATAGCACCTACATCAAAGAATATGTCAGCGTGAAGTTTTCAGTGATGTAATTTCAATTGAAACTCAGCTGAGCATTGAGACCAAAATAAAATGAACAGACTATTTGCTGGCAGTATTTCATTTTGTAAGTATCACAGCATTGTATGCAGTATATGAAACATTTATAAATCTTGAAGGTCAAACTGATAATGTAAATATTAATAATACATAAGGAAGTGAATATATGCAGTAATTTACAGCAATGCTTCTTTATTCTTTAATAGTCTGGAGACATAAAGACTTGCAATAATTCAGAAGGATTTACCTGATTTGTGAGATACTATAAGATCAAGAAGTTGGCGTCCTTCTTCTACAACAGCTTCCTTCAAAGCACAGTGGCTGTCTACATTCAGCTTAAAACTCTGCAAGGGAAATTATATATATGTATATATATATATATATGTATATATTTATATAGACTGAAATGGTAGAGACGCATTCTACAATAAAGCATACGTACTAAATTACTTGCTATTTTTATCAAGAACCGCAGTGCCATTTACCCAACAGCCACATACATTTGCAATACTAAAAGCTATTGATATTTCAGAACGGAGCTCAAAATGTTTCCATTAGATTAGCAAAGTGCATCTGTGTTGAAACAACTGACAAATCTAGAAATTCATTAAGTTTTATGAAAACATGTAACCTGTAGGCAATATGTGGAATAACAGTGTCCTATAAAATACACTGAACTGGAGCTATCAGTTCATGAATGCTCTTTTTTCTAAATAAATAAATAAATAAACTCAAATATTGGAGAATGAATGATTTCTATAAATATATGCAGCGTACATTTTTATCCAGTAAAACAAAATATTGCAACAAATTAGTTCTGTTGTTCAGGTTCACAGTAGTCCAATATTGTATTTATTTTGGTGGTAATCAATTTCATTTTGACAACTAGACATAGGAAGAACAACAAAGGAACTTGTGTAACTCTGTGTGAACTTGTGCACCTCTGAGTATTTGATATATGTCACACAGCAGTCGTTACAAGGGAAGACCTGCAAAGTTTAATGGAAAGAATCTTACATTTATACATTTATACACGGAACACAACATACTCATTCTTGCACACATATAGCACTCAGCCCTGGGGGAAAGTAAACACACCCCCTTACTGATCCCTTTCCCTTCCTTTACTCCTAACTTCACTAGAAATGATAGGAACAATCTCTCCACCTGTCAAGGCAGAAAGTCCTGCACGCTGCCTCGCTCCTACATTCAAAACAGCTGGGCCCAGGAGAAGTGGATGGCTAAAAGATTGCCCATTTTTGGAATGTTTTGGAAGGGGCTAAAAAATTGTAAGGGACGCGGGTGGCACTGTGGGTTAAACCACAGAGCCTAGGACTTGCCGATCAGAAGGTCGGCGGTTCAAATCCCCGTGACAGGGTGAGCTCCCGTTGCTTGGTCCCTGCTCCTGCCAACCTAGCAGTTCGAAAGCACGTCAAAGTGCAAGTAGATAAATAGGTACTGCTCCGGCGGGAAGGTAAACGGCGTTTCTGTGTGCTGCTCTGGTTCGCCAGAAGCGGCTTAGTCATGGTGGCCACATGACCCGGAAGCTGTACGCCAGCTCCCTTGGCCAGGAAAGCGAGATGAGTGCCGCAACCCCAGAGTCGGCCACGACTGGACCTAATGGTCGGGGTCCTTAAAAAATTGTAAAATATGCTGACAGCTAAGGTCAAATGACAAATCCTAGCAATATAATTTTGCAGTGTAATGCTATGCACATTAGTCTCATTGTATATATAAATTTCATATATAAATGTTTTATATATAAATGTATATATAAATGTTTTATTGTGGGCGGTGGGTTGCCTTGGAAGGACTTTCCCCAAAAGGTGGCACAGAAACACTGGAAACAAACAAACAAACAAACAAAGCCATTTGATATCCAAACACCATATTGATTCTTCACTACAGTATTTCAACTGGACATCAGGGTGAGGATTCACTTTGGACCAGCTGGATGGCTGCAAAAGTGCCCACTCCTCCACAGGCCACTTTGGGCAGATGGTTGGGTCGGCCCATGTGGCGTCATATGACATCAGAGGAATCTGTGCCTGCTTTCAGCCGTGATTGGCTCCACTTCGGAGCTTCTGAATCCCGAGCAGAGCCAATTCCATCATGGCTTGCATTCAACACTGAATTTAATCTATAGGTGTCTTGTGAAACTTTGAAAGCAACCTGCCTGCTCGCCTTTGTCTCCTGGTATGTCAGTGAGGAGTAGGCTGATAAAACACAATGGAGGAATGGTGTGGGCCGCACACAAGGCTCTCGTGCCTTAAAAGCAGCACAGAAGTTGGCATTTGGGCGGCTACAGTTTGCTGTATCATGTGAGAAACGCACTGTCAAATTCTATAAAGAAATTAAAGATGGAAGACCTGTCTCTGTCTTCGTATCATTAGATAACGCTAATGAATGATCATAGAATGCCCCTCCCGAAGCCTCCAACACAAATTTCATGCTGTGCTATTTATTTCTTTTTTATGGCATTCAGTTTGTCATCTAGAAATCTTTTAAAAACAAATATTATATATTTTAGGGACCTAAGGAACCCAATTTAAACATTTTGATTTTCTACATAAGATGCTCACATTTAAAAACTGAGATGGCCCACAAAAATAACTTTTTTATATATATTATTAGGCAAGTAATGCCAAAAGCGGAATGAAAATGAGATGGAGCCAAAAATATAAACTGGGTCAAGCATCCAGAAGATAAGAAGAAGAAAAACAACATTGCTTTTCGTGCAGCTCCTTTTCGTAAAGCTTCACTTTCCATGAAACCTTTTCTGGAAGTTCCTTTCATGAAAGTGAGCTCAAACAATATTTAATTTACTGTTTACTTAAAACAGGCTTGTGTTGAATAGTTTGTAATCATGCACTTCACAAGAGATGTACCATGCGGGTGCCTCATATAGCAAAAGAAAACCTAAAGGGCCCGAGAGTAGGTTGGATAATTTCATGTAATTGAAGCGGAGCATCGATGCAGCTGGATGTGGCGCTGCCTCAAGATGATGGGGATGCGTTTGATAGGAAAATTGGAAAAGATGAGGTATTCTTCTTCATTAGAAAAAATAGACTTGCTGCCCTAGAAAAGATTCATTTAACATAACATATCAAGTATACAATGCAGCTTGATTTACAGGTGCACCTATTAACCAGTAATAATGTTGACTGAAGAAGTAAAATATGATGAATAAAGATGGGCCAAAACTCTGGGGCTTGATTTGCAATTTTACAGTTGCACAGAATTTAGACTTCGGCGTCTTAATTTGCTGCAAAGCACAAATAGCGAAATCTGGCAACAGATTAACCAATAACACATTGGTCTTAAGGGGGAAACTCTTTTCACTAACTGCAAGCATCGTAGCAAACAAGAGCAAAATAGATGGTAGTCAGTGGCACATTACATTATCTCCATTCAGGTGTGTGCCTTTTTCTTCTGCAGCGTTAAAGCTTGCTGCTTCCCAGAGAAAATAACTCAACGCCGACAGACTAGGCAGATCTGGCACCAACAGCACAGTTTTACAGGTAGGAGCCTGAGCAGGTGGGCATCTAGGAGCAGTAAAGGTAAAGGTAAGGTAAAGGACCCCTGGACAGTTAAGCCCAGTCAAAGGTGACTATGGGGTTGCAGCGCTCATCTTGCTTTCAAGCCGAGGGAGAATTCCTTCATAATCTAAATGCCTAGCTAAATAAAAATATATGTAGCCTTTTCTTAAATATTGCTGCAGTGTATATAGGAAGCTCTTTGTTCCTGCATGCTAATGCTGAGATCCTATGTCGTATTCAACAAAGTGTTAAGCAGATCGTTTTGTCAGTCCAAGGATTTTTCCTTGTGCAATAACAACAACAACAACAACAACAACAACAACAACAACAACAATAATTTATTTATACCCAGCACATCTGGCTGGGTTTCCCCAGCCACTCTGGGCGGCTTCCAACAAAATATTAAAATACAATAGTCCTTAGTTATTAAAAGCTTCTCTAAACAGGGCTGCTTTCAGATGTCTTCTAAAAGTCAGGTAGTTGTTTATTTCCTTGAGATCTGGTAGGAGGATGTTCCACAGGGCAGGTGCCACTACCAAAAAGGCCCTCTGCCTGGCTCCCTGTAACTTCACTTCTCACAGTGAGGGAACCGCCAGAAGGCCCTCGGGGCTGGACCTCAGTGTCTGGGCAGAACAATGCAACAGAACAATCACCTGCTCTCCTCTCCCTGTGCACCTCCTAAATCTGTTCCAGGGGTCCCCCCCAACCCTTCAGAGCAGATTTGGAGGTGGAACATGCAGGTAGAAGAGACAGGAACAACCCACTGAGCTAGTGCAATTTTGCAGTTGAATACTGTACTGCCTACTGTTTCTAAGCCAATGTACATTGTTCTTTTCTTCTTTTCTCAGCCAGCAAAATCTAAGGTATACTTAACACAGCATTGGGTGAAGCTGACTGTATCTCTGTCTCTAACACTGGGTATATTGGTAGTTATTGTTTTAATAAAATCCAGACCTTTATGTGGTTACAAATATATTTTGAAAATATTTCAGACAGTATGGTTGCATACTGCAATACTAATAGATGTGTGGTTGTTTGTGTTCTGAATTACACCCAGTGCATGTCATGTTCCTAAAACAGCAAAGTGAAGAATAGGAAGAAAGGAAGCATGCTTTGTAAGTCTGTCCTGGATCCATTGCTGTACAGCTTCAGAACTGGTCCTGAGACTGAAACTGCCCTGGTCACCATGGCTGATGACATTTATTGAGAGAGATATGGGGAAACCTTGCTTATTCTCCTTGAACTCTCAGTGAATTTTGATACTGTTGATACTGTTGACCATAGTACCCTTCTGGAGCATCTCAAGGGGTTTGGGGGAGCTGTGCTTCAGTGGTCCCACTCCTACCTCCAGGGATTTCTCCAAAAAGCAGTCATGGGAGGCTACTGCAGCCCCATGGGAGTTGTTGGCAAAGGCTGCTCAAGTCTCTACATGTGTTGTCTACTATGTAAATATTCTGTGTGCAAATGTCAGGTGGGATCAGATAGCATTGACAGTCATGCAAGATCCCCCAATTCAAAAAGTCCCACTCCATTATGAGTACAGTCCTGACATCTCCACACTTGAGTTTACCTCTATTGCTAGCCAGCCCTCCCTCAATGGCAGATTTAGGAAAACACAACTGGTTTGGTCACATTGGGTGACAAGCCTTGGGGGCACTTCAACTATGATGTCCAACAGAAGGTGAGAAATGTGTGTGTGTGTGTGAGTGAGAGAGAGAGACAGACAGAGAGAGAGATTTTGGCATCACAGAGGGCGCCGTTGAAATTTGAGGTACCAAGGTCTGCCACTATCTAATTTTCCTCCCCCTCTCCAATAAAAAACAACTTTTATTTTGAAAAAGGTAACTCATGGCATCAACAAAGGAACTGTGTTTAAGTGCACAATCGCTGACATTATTTTCCATTGGGAAGCAGGGATTCTAGGAAAAAAAACACCACTCACTTTTTCTAGTACAGTGGTACCTCGGGTTAAGTACTTAATTCGTTCCGGAGGTCCGTTCTTAACCTGAAACTGTCCTTAACCTGAAGCACCACTTTAGTTAGTGGGGCCTCCTGCTGCTGCCGCGCCGCTGGAGCACGATTTCTGTTCTCATCCTAAAGCAAAGTTCTTAACCCGAGGTACCATTTCTGGGTTAGCGGAGTCTGTAACCTGAAGCGTATGTAACCCAAGGTACCACTGTATTTAAAATGAAAGTTTGGTTTTTTAAAAAAATCTTTTGGGACAACCTATGTACTTTGTGAGTCTGTCTGTCACTGAAGGTGGGGCAGGCCAGTATATGGAATCCCTTGTTCCTACTTAGAGATGGGAAGGCCTGGAAAACCCCCGGAAAAATTGGAAAGTAACCAGTTTCTGCCCTGTTTTCCCCAAAGTCGTTTTTCCCCAGAAAAATGGCGGTGGGGGAGGGGGGGCTGTGTGGAATAATCAAACTATATCAAACTGTTTTTTTCAGTTTTTCCAGGGGGAAAACGGCTTTGGAAAAAGACAGAAAAAATGATGTGTGTGTCCCTGGGATTTTTCCAGGCCTTGCCATCTCTATTCCTACTCTTTTAGATTCCTTCTAGCAAATGGAATGTCTCCAGAAGACTAGAAAATCATTGGGTTGATTAACATAGTCTACTGCTGCAGCAGATATGTTCAGCACATTGTCCCTCCATGTAGATTTATGATTCCCTGTCCCCTCACCCCCCATCAAGATCCTGATTTGCTGCTATTATTCATATTTCTATTCCACACGCCAGATTCACTTCCACCTGCACCTTGCTGCTGTTGCTGTGATCCTTTGCCTATTGCTTGTACCGCTCTTGAATAGTATGAAGTCTTTCCTTCCTCTCCACCACCTAACTACCTACTTATATCCCTCTCTCTCACTCACACGCACACACACCACACATAGACAAAACAAATCTACTCATTTGGGGGTGGGGGGAATCATGTAATTCACCTAAAGATTATGCATAGGAAATATGAGCTGTAATCTCTCGCCTTCTTTCCATGGTATGACAGCATGGAACTAACCAGAGCCATCACTGTGAATGAGTTTTAAAACTTGTGATTTCCCCAAATCTGTGTTCTGAAATGCTCCAGCCCTGGGAGGGCAGAACAACATGATCCCACGCCCCCACCCCCCGCTTAACATAGATCAGTTCTGCCACACATACATGTAATAATAACACATGAATCCATTCTGCAATAATTATTAAAACAAAACTTTCTAGCAGACTTCCCTTGAGTGTTTTTCTTTTGTTAGCATTACCCAAAGCAGCTTCTGCCTATGACAATATACTTTACACAGTCTGAGGGTGAAATGAAATCCTTCTTTTTAGAAATGTGTTTGGAAAAGTTGTTTCAGATCTCCAATAAATGAATGTGTATGGCATCTTTTAAAAAAATGCAAATAAGTATTTTTTGAAACAGAAATGGGAAAGTTCTTTTGCATTGGCAAAAGAGCAACAAAAACAGGACAAAACAGGAGTGGGGAACTTTTGACCCTCCATCTGTTGCTGCGCTACATTCTTGACCATTGGCCATGCTGGCCGAGAATGATGGGAGACAGAGAACAATAATATCTGGAGGGTCACAGGTTACTCACAACAGAGGTATAAGTTCTAGTTTGAATCCAAGAAGGCTGAAGGCTTACTCAGGCCTTGGCAAAGCACTGGAAACAGAACTGAATTGTGCAAAAAGTAATTATTTGTAAGTTGTGAGAGTGTATAAACTCACAGTGTTTATGGAGATAGTCCTCTTTTGTTCTTTAAAAATATTTAGCCTGCACATATTTGGGTCTGAAGCACCCACAACACACACACACACACACACACACACACACACACAATTTCCATTCTGTGAGCACTGATATGTTTCTCCTGGGCACTACTGACATCTCTCTTCCCCAGTTTGATGCTCAACAGTGTGAAGATGGCATTTGCACATCTTTTTGCTCAAAGAAGGAAGTCCTAACATGTGGGTTGGCAAACTAAGGCCTGGGGGCCAGATCCGGCCCAATCGCCTTCTAAATCCGGCCCACAGACGGTCCGGGAATCAGTGTGTTTTTACATGAGTAGAATGTGTGCTTTTATTTTAAATGCATCTCTGGGTTATTTGTGGGGCATAGGAATTCGTTCATTCTCCCCCCCTCAAATATAGTCCGGCCCCCCACAAGGTCTGAGGGACAGTGGACCGGCTCCCTGCTGAAAAAGTCTGCTGACCCCTGGACCTAACAGGTGAACACACATGGAACTTTTTCCACAGCAAGATGGCTTGAGACTTAAACCCAGGGCTTGCTGTCGGAAGCTGCGTGAGGAGTGTCATGGGACAGATGATTTGGGGGCAGCCAAGCTCCTGCCATTTCCACTCCTTAAGTTAGTGCCAAATGCAAATACGATATCCAGATCATTTTGTCACTGCCCTTAATGGGAACTTAATTTCTTAGACTTCTGTTTAAACACAGATTAGCGTTTCTGCCAGGCCAAGAGCAAATGCAAAGTTGACATTCTAATTAATAAAATATAGATCACAAAGCAATGACTAGTTCTGTCTTCCAATAAAACAATGCCCCTTCATTAACGTTCAGTGCAATCCTATGTATGTGTAATCAAGAAGTAAGTTTCAGAAGGCTAGGTGACAGAAACTTGGTGTGTGCATGTAATTTGGGAATATATAAACCTGCATACCATTCAAAGTGAAACTGCAGGTTCCCTGCCCCCACATTATATTAACCCCTTGATTAAACATGCAGGTGACACTTCAACAACTAGCTTTGATCTTTTTTTGGACAGCATTCCTCAACATTAAACTCAGTTCCAAAGCTCCAGCAGAATGAAGAAAGTCTCTGCAGATTATAATGCACATATGGATGTGAACTGGCCACATAAACAGAGGTGGATTGGCCACTGTTTGTGATGCACAAGGCTGTGTGCACCTTGCTTCAGGTAGAGCTTGGAGATTTTGATTGCACTACAAGCCTCCAGGGCCCCTTTGCCTGCTACAACCTTGATAATTACTCTACCGGTGCAAAACTGTGCTGTGATTTTCAATGTACGTTAATGCATCGTCCGGTCACCAACTTTAGCTCAACGACATTCAGAATGATTCCACTATGATGTGCCAGTGTATTGACAACTGAGGAATTATTCAACCCAGGAGGAATAAGACCAGCACAGAGAAAACTCTCACCCCAGTCTCCTAGATCCTGAATTCCTTGAATTGTTTCTTTTCCTGTATGTTGCGGTGTGCTTTCTGACTGTGGCACTGTTAGTGGGCGGTTCCCTAGACTGAATGGGTGGGGTTCAACCTGTTCTGGAAGGAGCTGAACTCTTACATGGGAGCAGGTGTGCAGCTTGGCGGCAGAAAGCTAATTGTTGCTGGTCAAATGTTGGGCTGTTACTTGTTCTTTTTACATTGTTGTGGTTTTATGTATTTTAACAAAATATATACACTTTCGCTAAAGGCCCAGGGATAAGCTAAATAAAGAGGGAGGGGGGAAATCATTGTCAGCTGCAATCAATAATCTTGTCTTACCAAGTGTGTTTCCAGGTAGAGCTTAAGGCTGTCTGTCTCTGCTTTAGGAGGAGTCCAGTTCTCTGTCGTTTCCATGGCTTCATTCAACCAGTGGATGAATTCGTCTAGCTTGCTTACAAATCCCTTCCACAAAAAGAAAAGGGGTGGAGGGGGGACAATGGCATGGCTGTTAGTAAAATGACAACCAGGTAAGAACAATAATTTTATGTCTTTATTTTAATTAAAGGAACATGGCACTGCTCTGAACGTACACTAAAATAATGTGGCAGTTCTTGCTTATGGGGATGGGAGAAGGTTAGGCATAGCATCTGCCGGCCTGGTTTGCACATCAAACTGAAAATCTGACATTGACAGATCTGTCCATCTCTCAGTCAAGAACTGCCTTCTCCCGGATGCTGGGTCCTAGCCCCAATCTTCCCCAGCCAGCATGGCCAATAGGGTGCTGGCGGGTCACAGGTTCCCTATTCCTTATCCAGGTGTTTGTATTTCATCAAATATTTGAACTCTTTTGTGTTTTCTTCCTGCTGGTACAACTGGTTTTAGCTTTGCTGTAGTTTTTCCATTCTCAGTTCTTCTGGGGGTGTGGGGGTGTGTAAGAGAGATTTTATGGAATACTTTTGTATTTGCTTTTAAATATGTGGCAAGTTGCTTTAAGGGTTCCTCTAGCTGAAGGATAATGAATAAATTAGCAAAAGCAAATAAAGATACTGTAGAAGCTTCAGTGGGAGAACAAAGGGAAGGTTTTTGCAGAGGTCCTTGTTGCTGAACTTCCCGAGGTAAGTGTTGTGTTTGTAAAAGATTTGAGACAACTGCCCTGATCCAGCCCTGCATGGGTGTAGCCAACATCACCCTTCATGCACAGCCTTATAAAATAAGCAGCAGCTGAAACACAGGGAGCCATCTTATGCTGAGTCAGACCATTGAGCCATCTTCCTCAGAGGAAACCTGTGGCCCTTGAGGGTATTGGCCTAGATTTCCCATCAGTCACAACCATGAGTATGTCCAGTGGTCAGGAATGGTGGGGAGTTGTGGTCCAACAAACTCTGGAGGGCCAGAGGTTTCCCACCCCTGAGGTATACTGGCTGGCATCAGCTCTCCATGTCTTCAGGCAATAGTGCCCACCCCTCTCCTAGTCCTTCCTGGAGAGGGTGGGGATTGCACTTGTATCTTCTGTGTGCTCTGCCATATGCTCTGCCACTGAACTATGGCAATGCTCCCTCACTAACGCTTTGGATGGGAGACTGAAAGAGGGGACAGACAGATTGAATCGAGCCCCTTCTTCCCCTTCCAAATAATTTGTCAGTGCAACGGTCGCTTCTTTTGCAATGCTACACACATGTGGTTCCAGCTACTGGCCTGCTTGGCAGAATCACACAAAACACAGCATCTGTTTTGTGTCTATGGCTCTCGATCTGTGAGCCAAGAGCTGCTTCTCATCGGTGCATATGACTTCTAGATAGATCAGGGGCACGTGATGAGAAGGAAGTACGGTCACAAGCTAGGAATGTGAAAACTCTGTGAAATATCCTGCAAAGTTATTCCTAACAACAGCAGTAAAAAGGATAGTTACGTTCAACATATAAATATTTTATACCGCATGATCTTATTTAAAAGCATCCTAACACCAGCAATTTATATCTCATTTGCTTGCATATGTATAGCCACAAAATGACATAATGAAAAACAGTGGGAGAGAATATTTAACCTGTGATATTGAGACATATGCACTAATATGGCACAAAGAGGTGATAAGCGGAACTCATCTGTAAAAAATAATGTAATTATTCCCCTTGCAATGACACTTTAGAAAGCAGGCATTCTTCTGGTAAACAACAGTCAAGGATAAGATAAAATATAGAAGTAGTGGCATAAGAAGAGGTGGCTATCCCTGTTTCCAGAAAAAGGCCCTTTTCTGGTGTAAAGCACAAATCACTATAATCCCACTATTTTTCAGATGATGTCTGTAAAATTTTATGGAGACTGTTCAAAAGAAAACAACTGTAGAGATTGAAAATTATTTAGAATACTAAAAGCCTGACACTGAAAATTACTGTCAGAAGATAGATAACACTGTCCAGTTCCTAAATCTCATTATTCAAGCATACAGCACCACCTGGAGGCTAAAGTGCAGTATACCAGGTATTGCCAGCAGTTATTTCAGACAAAGGTGTTTTACGATAACACACGATAGAGCATTCTTCTAGTGATCTTCTGGTGCCAATATGGATGGCCTTTCGGCACTTATTACAAACATACCTGTGCTCCCAGGCTCCTGCAGGTACTTATTTTTCAACTGGCTGGTTATTGACTTTAACCCTGCTCTGGGCTTTCAGCTACATTTCATTTATTGTAATTTTAATGTCAATGTTTGTACTTTTAAAATTGCTGTTCACCACATGATGTGAAAGGTGTTGCAGGAATGCCTTAATAAATAAAACAGAACCCCGCCTCCCCAGTATCGGTCCAACTTTCGCTTGTTTTGGGCCCAGGTGTGGTAAGAGTCAACAACTGATGCTGACTACATCAGAAATACGTGACCTCGGCAAACACAGTAAATTTGGAGCAACCGCTGTTGTTGGTTTCAAAATAGGTATCTCATCTCTGCTCATGCTTGGAATGACAATAATCATAATTTAAGGGGCTAGCATTGTTGGATGCTAGTATCTGTCTGTCTTGGGAGACAATGGAAAAGTGCACCTTCGGGGGTGAATTGCATTATTTATTTCCAGGTATAGTGTAATAATGACTTCTCTACCCAATATGACTGGGTTATGGCTGGGATGGCTCAAGTTGGTAGAGCATGAGACTCTTAATCTCTGGGTCACAGGTTCAAGCCCTACGTTATGCAAAAAATTCCTGCATTGCAGGGAATTGGGACTAGATGCCTCTCGTAAAGGTAAAGGGTAAAGGGACCCCTGACCATTAGGTCCAGTCGTGACCGACTCTGGGGTTGCGGCGCTCATCTTGCTTTATTGGCTGAGGGAGCCGGCGTACAGCTTCTGGGTCATGTGGCCAGCATGACTAAGCCGCTTCTAGCGAACCAGAACAGCACACAGAAACGTTCACCTTCCCACCAGAGTGGTACCTATTTATCTACTTGCACTTTGACGTGCTTTCGAACTGCTAAGTTGGCAGGAGCAGGGACCGAGCAATGGGAGCTCACCCCATCGCGGGGATTCGAACCGCTGACCTTCTGATCGGCAAGCCCTAGGCTCTGTGGTTTAACCCACAGCGCTACCCACATCCCTTAGATGCCTCTCGTACTCCCTTCCAACTCTACAGTTCTTAAATTCTATGATCCAACTGCAACTAAGATCTATTTCTTTGATCTTCCTACTCTATGTGATCAGTGGGTATGAGTCTGTTGCCTCTCCCCATCCCCATTATCACCCGTACAGCCCTACATGGGTTGGTTGCTGAAGTGAAGAACTTTTTCTAGTCCAGTAAGTTCCCATATGATTTGGAACCCTAGAAAATGAGAGTTCTAAATCATGCAGGGAGCATATCGGAGTATAGCAGGCTCTTTGATGCAGAGGTTCTGCCCCACAAGACGCGTGTGGTGGGACTGGTTCAATGGCTTCACTCCTTTTTGCCTTTGCCTTCTGCCTGATGGTAAACAAGGAGTGGGAAACATCTGAATAGGGCTTAAGTCTACCTGTGACTGAAATAACCACATACCCTTCTCCTTATTTACCCTGTCTCACTTCTCTTCCTGCCTCTGTTCTCTGCATTGCCTCTAGTTCTAGACTGTAAGCTCTACGATTCTATGATTCTCCAATGGTGTGCTGGATGGGGCTGATGGAAGTTATAGTCTAAAACATCTGGAGGGCATCAGGTTGGCAAAGGCAGTGGTAGCCAGTGTTAGATGTTACAATGGGTGAGAAGGGATCATAGAATTGTAGAGTTGGAAGGGACCATGAGGGTATGTATGTATGTACTTAATATACCGCCCTATACCCGCAGGTTTTACTTTCTTGGGCTCCATGATCACTGCAGATGGTGACAGCAGTCACGAAATTAAAAAACGCCTGCTTCTTGGGAGAAAAGCAATAACAAACCTAGACAGCATCTTAAAAAGCAGAGACATCACCTTGCCAACAAAGGTCCGTATAGTTAAAGCTATGGTTTTCCCAGTAGTGATGTATGGAAGTGAGAGCTGGACCATAAAGAAGGCTGATCGCCAAAGAATTGATGCTTTTGAATTATGGTGCTGGAGGAGACTCTTGAGAGTCCCATGGACTGCAAGAAGATCAAACCTATCCATTCGTAAGGAAATCATCCCTTGGTGCTCACTGGAAGGACAGATCCTGAAGCTGAGACTCCAATACTTTGGCCACCTCATGAGAAGAGAAGACTCCCTGGAAAAGGCCCTGATGTTGGGAAAGATGGAGGGCACAAGGAGAAGGGGACGACAGAGGATGAGATGGCTGGACAGTGTTCTTGAAGCTACCAGCATGAGTTTGACCAAACTGTGGGGAGGCAGTGGAAGACAGACGTGCCTGGCGTGCTCTGGTCCATGGGGTCACGAAGAGTCGGACACAACTAAACGACTAAACAACTAAACAACAATACCTGCAGGTCTCAGGGCGGTTCGCAATCTAATCCATCCCTCCTGAAATGAATGAATATTTCACCCAATGTGAGGCTCAAACCTAAGATTAAGAGTCTCAGGCTCTACCAAGTGAGTGATCCCTCATACCCCCTGTGAAAATTACCAGAAACAAGCAGCTCTAGAATAGAATAAAAATGTATACTAGCTCTGAGAAGGTTGCTGTGTGTGCAGTATCTACCATTTTTCATTCTGACTGCAAATTCCAAATTTACTTCCATCCCATCCCAAAGTATGTTTATGCTGGACTAGATCCGAGCAATGCTTTATGGTATTTGAATGGGATGCTGTACTAAGGAATATGACATAGGAACTACCCTGCGATACTAAATAATTTGCTAGCTTTTTTGTTGGTTATTATTTCCAAAAATTGGAAGAAAAAAAACCTGAAAAGGGTTGCTTGAGACTTGATTTTGGGAAGATCCATCAGAGAGTGCTCAGATTCATATTATTCTCGGCAACAACTAGCTGCTGAAGCCAATAAGCAATGAACATGCATGCCTGGACTGACCCTTAGATTCCAGCCAAAGAGGCCCTTAAGAGGAGACTGTTCTGATAACAGCTTTCTGTCTTGAATTCCTTCATGTTTTGGTGTGTGTTTAGGGATGAGCCGAAAACAGGAAGCCCTTTTCAAAGTGAAAAAAAATCTCCCTTTCAGTGGTTAATCAATTGCCTCGTCAAAAGGAGGCAATTGTGTTCCGTCTATAGTTATGTGGCCACACTGACTCTGAGGAATGTGTTTGTGCCCCTGCTCAGCCATTAAGTTCAACAGATTTTTTTCCCCCCAAGCTAGTTATTATCTTTCAATTTAATCCACCCCACGTGATAGCTGTGAGGCTAAAAAAAGGGGCGAGGAAGAAATGGGATCATGGCCTTCAATCTGATAAATTAAAAACAATCAAATAGCCTGGAACTATGAAGCCAGCTACAACTAACCAAACTACGGTTGGAATTTGGTATGGATACCGTTTGAGCAGTTATGCCTGGGAAATGAATGAATCAATGAACGAACGAACGAATGAATAAAGATGTTAAAATAGTTTTTGAAATCTAACTGTATTTCCTGAGTTCACATGTGGCGTTCTGCCTGTTTTTCCTCAAAGGTGTTTCATGACTTCAATCAGGATGCTTTCATGCTGGTTGAAATTTGTCCCACTGCACTCAACTGAGCTATTTGGACCTGATTTAAAAACAACAACAGAACAAATCTGTGAAAGAGATGCAGTAGCACCAGTTGGCCTCAAGAGGGTGCCAAGTAGCCACGTCTGAGAAGGATATTAAATGCAGTAGCAGCAGACGCAAAAGAGTAGAAAACAACCTCCCCTACGTTTTGCTACATCAACTCCCAAGCATCACTATGGAAAAGCATTAGAAAAATGTGAGATGGGGATTGCCTACAATGTATTTGTGGATCAGCCTTAAATATCTCAATATGCAGCTATTACTCTTAGAGATGTCATAGAAAACAGAAGCGGAAGGCTACTCGTGTTTGCTTATTTGTCCTATGTCTGGAATGGAAATCAATCCAGTGAATGCTATTGCTATTTCCTGTGTTTTGGCTTTCAGTCCACAAACAATCCAGAACTGATTACATTTCCCCCTCCATTTGCATTGTGTGTCCTTTGCACTGAAACGAATGGGATGGAATTACGTAAGGACAACAGCATTTGCATGGCTAATCACATAAGTTACGTCATTTCACCACAGTGGACAGTGAGATGAATAAGGCAGTTTTTGGCAGAAGACAAACTGCAGTGGAACAGAAGCAGCGCTGCAAGCAACAAAAACAAAGCAGAATGGAAAACAGCACCTTTTTACATCCCTAATCATGCCAGAGATTGTTCATTATGTTGTACCGTTTACAAACACTTTATTCTTTCATGGCAGGGATGATTGGATCAGTTTACTTCCAGTTCCTGTCAATTTCATGTGTGTTCCTTCACAAGTCTGTCCTGTCCTGTATGAGTGTGTGTGTGTGTGTGTGTGTGTGTGTGTATACATATATAGATAATTTGCATGAAAATTTGTGAATGCACTTGAACTCATATATTTTGATGTATTTTCTCTGGGGTGTATATCATTGGACATATATTGCTGTTAGCTACTTTGGGCATCTCCATTTTGAAATGGTATAAAAAGGAGGCAAAAATGCATTTATAACTTCTTGACACTCTTGGAACTTGCCCACCCCTCATCAACCTTGTGTTTCCAGCTGCAGGGGAAAAAATTAATGAAGCAGTATAGATGTAAACACTGTTAATTTCTTCCTTACCTCCATTTTTCCCCATATAATTTCATAATTATCCTGATCTTGTATATCCTGTATCAGCTGTTGAATTAAAGCCGATTTATTTGTGGCAGACAAGTCATTTTTATCGGAGGGCTGAGTGACTGACGGCTTTCGCGGCCTCTCTTCCAGGTATTTTTTGATGCTTGATGAGGATGTGCAAAGCTCTTCATCTGACAGAATGTCACTAAGAGGCCCCGACTCAATGCTGTCCCCTACTGAGGATATTATGTCACTCGAAGAGCTGGGTGAAACTCTGCCTAACCTTTTGTGCTTCTTCTTGATCTGATAGGTTGGGTAAAGCTCAGAGTCCGAGTTCATTTCAGAGAGTTCCCAGTCGTCAATGTTTTGAATGGTCTCCGCTTGAGGTTTCTGAGGAAGCAGTTTTGTCAAATTTTCTAATTTCAAAGCTAACACTTCAGTCTGTTTGAGGTGTGAGGGAAGCGCTAAGTATTCGTCGGAACCATACCAGGCATCAGCAGCTTTGCTGTCCGTATTGACGTAACTCGGTGAAGATGAATGGGCCTTTTTGCCCTGACTTCTGGGAAGAACGGGAGATGAGGACACCGCAGAATCTGAACCAGCTGAAGAGCCACTCACTTGGCTATGAGCAGGTGAAGCAGAGTGATCTCTTTCACTGCAATACTGGCCATTCAGTTCTTGCCGTTTACAAGGATCAGAAGACGCAGAGGTCGAATCACTTTCGGTTCCTTCTATGGACTGCAAGCTACCAAAGGGAATTCCATTTTGCAAAGCAGCGAGGCCTCTTTTGGCCAAATGATTCGTCGACGCAGCATTGGATCCAATCCTCAATATCCTGCACGATGCCACCTCCTCGGGAATGTCGTGGGACTTTTTGCATCGCAGCTTCTCCCTTCTAGTGTTGTCACTGGGCTTCCCCAGGCCAATGGAATTTTCCTTCAGCTGGTTTTGAATTGTGTACTTGAGATTCTGATCACTTATGTTGTGTAAGCAATCACACGACTGGCTGATGGACGAGGGGCAGTTGTTGTACGCTGCTTGCAAAGCCAGGCAAAGTTTGGATCTGTCTGGTGGATCCAACAGCGAGGGTGTGCTCCTGCTCATTTCAGTCTTAAACATCAGGGAGATCTGGTTTTTTATATCATTGATCACCATATCCGTTCTAAATATGTCTTCCTTTAGAAACAAACCGCGTTTGGGCACAGTGGGTTGTGTAGGAGAATCCTCGTTGTAGTCAAAGCAGTCTCTAATTGATCTCTTGGGAGTGGAGTTTTCGCTATGAGGATGCTGTTGGCTTTTTGCACCGTCAGAGGTTAATGGATCGAGCTCCTGTTTTACTAATTCAAAGACAGTCTTGCCATCGAGTGAGTTCACAGAATCCTCTGGGCCCGATACTTTACAAAGAGGCAAGTTCCCAGAAATATGAGAGAGTGAAAGTTCAGGGGACAGAGTCGATGATGGTTTGTAACTTTGGCCTTCCTCCTGGTGGTCTGTTGACATGGGTAAATGGATTTCTTTTGCATTAATGGTTTCATTACATTTGGAAGCAATCGAATCAGTTGCTACTGCCAGTAATCCAACACTTCTGATAAGCTCTGGGAAATCTTTTTCCATTTCACTGCAGCTCCAAGACTCAAATGGTTTTACTTTAGCCTGACCGGAGGTCATGTCACCAAGCGCACCAAGAAAGTCTTCGCTGGGGCTGTAGTCAGATAGTTCAAATGCAGTAATTCCACAATCCAGCGACAAGTAATTCTGAGAACATTTGATAGTTAGCTGTCCTGAGTCATCCACTTCTGTTAAAGAGTCAAGGCGGTCCTGTGACAAAACAGAAATAGGAAAGCTTTTAGCGTGGTGTGTGTGCGTTATATGCATGCATGCGTGTGTGTAAATATAGCATCAATCCTATGAGTTTAACACCGATCCCATGAATCACACATCTTCCCAGAAAGCATGAAAAAATACAGACTCAGGGGCAGTTTCCTTCTGTAATCTTTAGAAATAGAACATTACTGGACGTTAACAGAAAGCAGCCTTGTCACATTGCTGTGAAATGGGATTAGACTTGTAGTAGAAATTCAACATTTTCACTTCAGTTTCTGGCTTTCATTTCTTAAAATGTAAATTTACTAGACATCAAGATTCAGGTCTACTTCTCAGGATATGGACATCAATGTTACGTCAGGAAAACAGTACATACATAATTATTATTTCTAATAGTCATAAACTGATCTATACAATTCTAAGATGGTTTCTGAGGAGAATATTATCAGCTGATCACACAAGCCATTCAAGGTCTACCTATGTAAGCTGGGTCTCAGAACCAGCTCCTCATTCTGAGCAACTCATCTAAGAGAGCAACTGAGACTGCTGGTAGCTTGCCTCACTTGTCCTCACTTGCTGTATTCTCCCAACTTAACTTTGGCACAGCTCTGCCTGTACAGTGATGGACTTGGCTGCTATGGTGCCCTATGTGAGGGCAAAATTTGGCACCCCCACCAGCCCTTGCACTGCCTTCCCAAAGGTGGGCGAGGGCGCACCTGGCTTTGGGAAGGAGTTGCAAGGGCTCTGGCAGGGTCCTAGACCACTTCTACCACCTTCCCAAAGCTGGGGAAGCGCTAACGAGGCTTTGGGAAGGAGATGGGAGGACTATAAGACCCTGTCAGAGCCCTCATGTCTCCTTCCCAAAGCCCACCACCTTGCTTACTGAGCTCATCTCAGTGCCCTCATCTCAGAGTATGCACACCACTCACAAAGCCCTAAATCTGCTCCTGGTCTGTGGCTTCTTGGATCTAATTTGTATTTCCCAGAATTTGAATGATCTGGGCCTGACCATATCTCTGCTTCTGCCCTTTGGGCTTCCTTAGATCTTAGCAGTGCTTTTTTTCCTGGGGGCACGCAGGGGGACACATACGCCTAAACAATTTGTGAATCTAAGTTTGGCCTCATTGAGGGGCAGTATTTCAATATGAGTAGGAAAATGAGAGTACCCCTAAACATTTTATTTTAGAAAAAAAAGCACTGGATCTTAGAACCTAACACCTGGAACACACATAACAAGATTGCTGCCTGAGGCCTGGGACCAGGGCATGGAAAAAAGAGACAGTGGGTAGATAAGAAGCCAGCTTTTCAGCTCCCAAGTCAGAGCTAAAGAACAGGTTATGTTTTCCACCAATGTATCATTTTTAAGCGCACTGTGTGTGAGGACCCCAGATATCACGTTGTGACTCCATGCCACATCATTCCAGATCACTGGCAATGTGAAGGAGAGACGGTGAGATTTGTGGAAAGAGATTTGTGGTGAGGAGATAGATCAGACGCCATTCACATGACCAGGAGGGGCTCACCTGGCAGGAAACAGCCCCAGCAATAACATCCCATCAAAGGAATCGTTGCCACTTATCAGGAGGAAGAGGGGCACGGCAGCAGTAAGGAACACCAGCAGAGCCGATATGAAGCTCCTCCCAGTGTCCTCACACAGTCCTAACCTTGTCGCTGCCTTTTTCCTACCTCTCCTAAAAAGCAACGGCGACAGCCCTGTGGCTTTAGTGTGGCTCTGACCCCCCCCCCGGCAAACCATTCCCACACTCAGCTAACATAATGCATTTTCTGGTTCTAAGCTAATCAAAAATCTCCCAGAACAGGTCTTCTTAGGGCCAAAGGTAGCCGTTCAATCAGGCCTGAAAACAGCTTGTCTGAGGCCTGAGCTGGGAGGCTTGTAAGAAAAAAGTTACACATTCAAACAGCATAAGTCTGGCAGACTGGGGGACTGTGCCAGCTTAGCCCTCTGAGGTCTGGGGCAAGTGTACCTGGCTGTCGCTCCCCCCACCTCCCGCTGCATGGGCCTGCATTCAACTAGGAGCTGCAGCAGCTGCAGCGCCACAGCATGTGGATTCATGGAAGACAAAAGCCTTCATGAGCTTTGTTGCCTTTGGGCTAGCCCCAGAATCTTCACAAATGGCTTTTGCAAAAGAATGCATTGACTCAGAAAAAAAGAATATTTGTGTCTGCCAGATCTTGCTCATATCTAGAAAGTAGGTATGTGGGTTTAGGGACATACTTGGCACAAAAGATCAATTTTTATTCCTCTAGGAAGGTTCATTTTGCCAGTGCTGGCTTAGAGATGCTCCCTGGCAAACTCTCTTTAACCTGCCAGACAAAATCAGATCTGGAGAAGCAGTGGGCAAAAGGCAGGTGTAGACAGGAAACGGAGGTGGGAGAGGAAAGGAGTCAGCTTCAGCCTGTCTGCTGGTCTCAATTTCAGAGCCACCTACTCTCTTCAGATCGCCTTCGTCGGTGAGAAGCCATTGTTATTTTTAGCATATTTACTAAGCCTCTGCAAGGAAACTTGTTTAAAAATTGGTAGCTTATAGCAGCAGCAACTAAAATCATTCTGGTAAAATAAAATAAAATAAATTTTAAGGGTCATAACTAGCTATGCCATGGATAAACCTATTGTACAAAGGGCTTCTGCAAAGCATACAACAAAGAGTGTGTGAAAACAACTTGGACTTTTAAGTTTGTGCAAGTATTGCGCTCGCAGTTTCCGTGGAACAGAACCAGGCTCTTGTTCATTTGCGAGCCAATGAACTATACAGTGTCAAATCTGAAGATGAGTCTCAGCTCGCCAAACTCTTGCCTGGAGACAGGATTTAAATTTTGGGAACTGAACAAAATACATCTTTGATGTTGTCTTAGGAGTTGATTCTGTCAAACCACAGCATCCTTCTAATTCTGTTCCATGCCAGGGAAAATCCAAATCTCTGACTGCAGCCTTAGGCGGCAGCAATTGGCCCTGCCCACATTCTGCCACTGCAGCAAAGCATTCAGTTAGTTGGGATCAAGCAGGGAAAGTGCATCTTTTAGAATTCCCTGATTAAGAGCTCAGAAAGGGCAGTAGATTGGGGGAAAGGGCCTGTAGCCCTTCAGATGCTTTGGGACTCAAGCTCCCATTGGAAAGGACCCTATGGGTCATGTAGTCCAACGCCTGCAATGCAGGAATATGCAGCTGTCCCATACGGGGATCAAACCTGCAACCTTGGCGTTATCAGCACTATGCTCTAACCAACTATCCATGCCAGGGATGACAGGAGATGAGGTTCCCAGCAACATCTGAAGGGCCACAGGTTCCCTATCCCTGCCTTAGCTGATACTCAGGTGATTCTTACTAAAGTCTTTTGGTAGTATCTTTGGAGGCAGCCCCTTCTACTTTCTGCACACATCACCCCAGACAGCACCATGCAAGGGTCACAGGAACACAGCAAGCTGCCTCCTGGTCCATATAGCTCAGCTATAGTTGCATTGGTTGGCTGTGGCTCCCTAGTTGTCAAACAGGCTCCCTAGTCCTGTCGTCAAAAAGGCGACATTCTCAGTCCTACCTGCAAATCCCAGGGACTGAATCTGGGACCTTCTGCAGGTAAAGCAAATGCACTATCAACTATTAAACATGAAGACTGCCACAAGGAAGCCACCAAGAAGCCCTCCTTTAAATCCCATTGGGCACCCTGTGGCCCTTGTCTGCCAGAGCCAGTACAGAATCAGATGTCCATCATAACATCTAAAATCCTGCTTTACTTGGCAGCATTTCTAATTATCTATAGTCTCTGCACACAGCCTACGTCCCCCCACAAACTCATAACAATATTTTTTTTAAGTTATCATGAAAATTCACCAGCATCTTAGCGCGTGTGCTTCTCCTAACATGCATAATTTTCTACGTAATTTTGCCCGATGCACACTTTTTTTTTGCAAGGCAATTTTCTCCTAATATAATGAATTTGTTTGCGTTATTTTCACTAACATGCATTTATAGGCAAACTTTATCCAACTTTATACATTTCTGTACATGTCAGTGGAAAATACCACTGCAAAATTCAGTGAAGTGCACATTTTGAAGAGGCGGTGTTTCCGTACTTGTATGGAAACTTGAATTAGGTAGACTGCCCTTTCAGTGATAAGTGGCTTGAGTTTCTCCCCTGTCCTTCATCTCCACACTGCAGTCGTCATGTTCAAACTGGCCCTAAGACAACAAGGTCCATGAATAGTGGCAAACTAGGCATTGTGGTGGTGAACAGGCAGGCATGGACTGTGCTTGACCCTAAGCACTCCAGGAATGAAGCATATCTAGCTATGGAAGACTGTGGCACAAAACACACTCCATTCCAAATACCGTATTTTTGGCTCTATAAGACTCACTTTTTACCTCCTAAAAAGTAAGGGGAAATGTGTGTGCGTCTTATGGAGCAAATGCAGGCTGCGCAACTATCACAGAAGCCAGAACAGCAAGAGGAATTGCTGCTTTCACTGCGCAGCGATCCCTCTTGCTGTTTTGGCTTCTGAGATTCAGAATTTTTTTTTTCTTGTTTTCCTCCTCCAGAAACTAGATGCGTCTTGTGGTCTGGTGCGTCTTATAGAGTGAAAAGTGCGGTAGATTATACTGATTTAAATGAGACTTAGGGCACCTTTTTTTTTTTTAGGATTGCAGGAGAATTCTGCCAATAAGGCATGTACATTTGTGCAATCATGGGCCAAATATTAGCTGTAGATCTAAAAGATTATTCCAACAGTGGTGCTAAAGTGAACCGATAACTTTCCACTGAAAAAAATATATTATGATGGATGCATTTGGTCTCTTTGCTAATCACAGAATGTAAGTCATCCACATGCTCTATGTGTCTTTGCCAGGTAGGTTATACAGAGGCATCTGCCTTTAGCTCTGTATTCATTTGGTTTTATCCCTGGCACAGCAGTTTCGAAGCAAACATGACAGACCTACACTTTATTTTTGCTAGTTCAATCATTCTGAATGGATGACTACAGCATTTATTTAAAATTTACTGCATCACACTAAAATTGATTGACAACCCTGGGCAGCAATTAGCTTGAATTGCCTGAACTAAGCACATTTTGCAGTGGTAGCCGAAGTAACTGTATTTGTTCAAATGAGCTTGAAACACAACTAAGGAGTTAGAGTTCAAAAAGTAAATTCTTACATTTACTTGCCATACCTCCTTTGTTTCCTCTGAAAAGGCTTGCAGAATATCAGTCTGCCTGGTGTAATTCCCATTGGCATCCTGCAGTCCCTGTAGAATTCTCTCTCGTAGAACCAGGACAGAAACTCGAAGCTGGTGCCAAAGAAGTTGTACTGTATGGATGTCAACAATCACGTTGACGGAGTAAGACAAGAGCTTCAGGGAAAATTCAGTCTCCAGAAGAGCATGGATTTGTTCAACGTGATCAGAGATATCTTCACATATATCCTGTAAGAAAGATGGGGGAAGAATATTAGCCAAAGTTATACAGTAATTTGATTTTACATTTTAAATTGCAGATTTAATTTTCATAATCTAAAGAAATATATATAGCACTATGTCTGTCTATCTGCAGGCGGCAGAGGAACCAGCCCCCACGGCAGGTTGCCAGGTGAAATATACTCAGAGTCGCAAAGTGATTTCATGCTCTTTATTCAGCTCATAGTGGTGAGGAGGAATGAATAAATGTCCCCTCACAGTATCTGCTTTATATACATTATTTACACAATGGGCTGCACATGATTGGCTAATTCTGGAATTCTACTGTAAGCCAATCAGGTTGTGGATTCACTTCTATCTGGAGCAGGATTGGGTGGTTCCTGCCAACCAATCATACTGCTGCATTGTTCTAGGACCAATCAGACTGCTGCATTCTGAATCCTATTGTTCTAGGACCAATCAGACTGCTGCCTTTTGGATCCTATTGTTCTAGGACCAATCAGACTGCTACAGTTTGGATCCTATTCAACTCAGTACATAACACCAGGAATGGAAAAGACAAGGAAAAGTTCTTACCATCTGCTTTTTATTCAACATTTACAGAGAGAGGCTTGGGAATGCAGCCTCTTGGAATAATGGTGTTGCCCCGAGTGATTCTCCACCCCCTTTTCTCCCACTTCCTCATTCACCATCTTTTCCCCTATGGGTGGCACTGAGGGCCCTTTGCTTTTGAGCCCTTTGCTCTACTACTTTCAAGGCTCACTGGGTTCTGGGAGAGGGGGGTCTGGAATGCTTTCTAAAGACACTGTGTCCATCAGCTGTTGGCCCCTGGTGCTTCCTCTTCCTCTCCCATTATTTCCCAACTTTTCCCCTCATCTGCCTCTGAGCTGTGACCTCCCTCAAACCCCTGTTGTAATTCTCAACTATCTTCTTCTTCTCTGGAAGGGTCAGGCTGGGGAGGTGGTCTCCACCATTCCTCCTCTGCCCAGTCCTTGATTCTCTCTTTTATGATGCACACATCATCTGAGACCATTTCTGATGCTCCTACAAACTTCCACAAAAGCTATCATCTTTGGCATTGAGAAGGCATTTTCCTATGGGTTGTATTTGAGGGGTGGTGCCTTCTCTTCAAGCATATAATCTGGCTTACTTGACTGAACAATCTGTAGCTATTTGCCCTGTGTACCTGAACTCTGTGACATATTAGGATCTGGCTTGCAAGACTGATCTACAGCAGAGCAGGGAGGGGGGAACTTTTCCAGTTTAAGGGCCACATTCCTTTCTGGGCAACCTTCCAGAGACCACATCCTAGTGGTTGGTGGGGACGGAGGCAAAAGGGGGCAAAAAGAACAACAATGTGAAATTTGCTTTTACGCAGTAGGCTAGTTTCTATACACACTGACATGCTCCGCTCCATCCAGGAAAACAAGAGGCATTATCAGAATTCAGGGACAAGTTCCATGGGTCATGGGTGGCTGGAATGTCACCCAGACGCAGCTCTGAAGTACTGTAATGTCCAGCTGAAGTTTCTGAACTCTATTCAGAGGAATATCTATCCTATAAATATATAAAATACCTCTCAGGAAAAATAAGTGTTTTATGTTAATTAACTTGGTTGGAGGGTAATTTGGACATTACTTCAGAGCTGTTTACATAGGTCTGGGTGACATTCCCAGCCACACCTCCTTCCCCATGACCTTACCAGTGCTGCTTTGCAACCTCCTTGGCTGTTTCCCCTTGGGCTGAAATTTGTCCCTGAATTCTGATAATGCCTTGTTTTCCTGGATGGAGTGGAGTGTGTCTGGCTGACATTGGAAAGGCTTTGGAAAACCACATACGCCAATAACAGTAACAGTTGCTACTGGCTGTAGGCCTCACTATGTCATCCACACAGCAAGAGTCAACTGGTGTTACACATTAACAGAACAGCCTCAGCCTCCCTCCTCTTGAGTTCTTTCATTGCTTCAAGGGTATGCCAAATATCTCAAATATGACCTGACGCCAAGTGAGCATTCTCCAGAATGAAAAGAGGGAAGCAGGAGGCAAAACTTCTATGACATTTCCTATGCAATGTTTAATGGAAGAGCATTTAGGTTCAAAGGGGTAATCTATTTCAAATACAGTACAAAGAAAGCAACAGTTATTTCCAGAAATCAACCAATACCAATGTTGTATCTCAGTCACTACTGGAATCTAACTATAGGGAGAATCTCAGGAATATCTGAGATCATTCTGCATGTAATATCATGAATCCAATACACTACATTTAAAAGAGGAATTAACCACCACTGGTCATTGTCACAATATTATGAGTTATGTTATGAGTTTGTAGATGCCAGGCCTCTCTAATCCTCGGATGCAGTAAGGAAAGATGGGACCCAGAAGGAAAGCAGCAGGGAGTGGGGAAGCTTGTTTCTCCCAAAATAAACCATGAACGATAACCACGAACAAACCTTTGCTTCAGATAGGATCAAAGTGGGGGAGTTTGAGCTGTGTGTGCACACTTCATCCACAAGCTAATTTGCTTAACCATTGTTTTTGGCTTGGAATTGTGTTGAAATGTGGCCACCATCCCCAAACTTGCTTCTGTTCTCTTCACACACACTTCTGACTCACATAATCCTAACTGTGGAAAGCAGGAGGTGTGTTACCCCAGGAGATCTCTATATCACTTCCATTGTGAAAATATCAACCAGCTATCCTGAGACATTCACCCGCAATTTCCCCAACAACTGAGGTGTATGGCAAGCCTAGCCACTGACTATTAAGCAGACATTTTGTCCTTCCTCCAATACTTAACAAGTGTCCTTCACAGCAGTCAACTAGTAATCCTATTGCATGGGACGTGGGTGGTGCTGTGGTCTAAGCCATTGAGCTTCTTGGACTTGCTGATCAGAAGGTTGGCCGTTCGAATCAGAGTGAGCTCCCATTGCTCTGTCCCAGCTCCTGCCAACCTAGCAGTTCGAAGGCACGTCAGTGCAAGTAGATAAATAGGTACTGCTGTGGCGGGAAGGTAAACAGCATTTCCATGTGCTCTGGTTTCCGTCATGGTTTTCCGTTGCACCAGAAGTGGTTTAGTCATGCTGGCCACATTACCTGGAAAGATATCTGAACAAATGCTGGCTCCCTCAGCCTGAAAGCAAGATGAGCGCCACAACCCCATAGTCCCCTTTGACTGGTCTTAACTTTCCAGGGGTCCTTTACCTTTTTTTACCTAGTAATCCTATTACACTAAGGATTTTTTTAAATAAAAAATAAGTTCTTTATTTGAATTATTACTTTTAGAGCTGATATTCATACTAAGGCATTCCTAAATGAGAAGTAAAAATTATATCACATGCTCCATCCACAGACAGAAAAAACATCCCACGTTCCACTTTATATCATAATGACTGCTATGCAAATAGGGATGTTTTTCACAAAAACAAACAATGAAACATTAATACCAGATGGGGTTATACACTGTTAAAGTAGGCAGACCATACAGCTTCATACCCAGTGCCAGATTAAACCCTGTGGAGGCCCCTAGGCAGTTGAAATCTCGACAGGGAGGGTGGGGGGCTCGTGCATGCACTCTAGTGGAATAGCATTGACTATGAAATCTTGGTTGTAATTATCTTTCAAGATCAAATCAAAATTATTTCGATCTGTTGTTGCAAGGCCCTAAAAGGAGTGGGGCCCATAAGCTGGTGCCTATTCTGCTTATTTGTTAACCTGGCACTGTTCATACCATTTCACAAGGGACAATTAAAGTATGTGCAATTAATGACTCTGAAATAAGGCAGACCAGCATGCCATATGAGAGTCTGGAAGGCAATTTGTGCTGTCATCCCTGTTATCATATTGCAAGAGCGGCCATCAAGAACAGGGTTGTTGTTATTTTTTAAATAGAGCTCTGAAGACTTGAGCACTTTAGTAGACTTGTTTTTATCTAAAACCTAAGTCAGGCACATGCTTATAAAACCATGTGGTTTCCTGCAATGAGTTGATAGGCTGTACAGAAGCATCTTTGAGCATGGAATTTCTCAGAGTGTAGGGGCTGCATCTGTACAAGACCAACTGTCCATTTATCTCCATCCAAAGGACAGCTGATCCAATAAGTTACAGCTGCTACTATCTGTCAGCCAAAGTCAGAGCCCTCCATGTTCATTAAACAAAAATCCAGTATAAACACTGCAGCCTGCAGACTGACAATCTTAAGTGTGTTTACTTGGAAGCAAGTCTCTATGAATTCAATGGGATTGACTCTCAGTTAAGTGTACATAGGAATGCAGCTAGACATTCCTAGGGTCTGCTCGAATCTAGCTTTTTCTAACAAGTTTTAAACCGAAACGCTGGTAGTGTTTTCCCTAGAGATAGATACAACACGACTGAGACATATGTGAAGTCTAGTGGGAGATGAAAGGTTCTAGTGCACCACAGTTAACAACAGTGACAGAAGCAAATGTACTTTGGTTTATGTTCTTTGATCTTGTGGTAAACCCCCTGCAAGAAATAAGCCTTTACTCATTGCATATGACAAGCTTACATGCAAAACAAATTCATGGTTTAAGAGTGTGTCTGCCTTGTTGAAGTTTATTTTAATAATATTATAGATTCCTCCAGGGATTGAAATTCCAGGCTAAACTTAAGAGATATCATAGAACGTTTAAAAAACACACTTTCATGTTCAGATGGAGTCAGAACGCTATAATACCGTTGCTTTACTGACCCAGAGAGAAAAGTTATTAACCCAGTTATCTGTCAGTGAAAATGGGGTTGGTGCTGTTGCTGTATAATAAGGAATTGATTCCTTTCAGAAAATAACAAGAGTGATGCTTAGAACTTGCACAGCAACTTATGGGTGTTCAAAGCAGTTCGTAAATATTACGTCAATAATCCCTACAACAGCCCAGTGAAGTTGGTCAGTGTTATTATTCCCATATTGCAAATGGGGAGCTGAAGCCAAGAAATAAGCCCTTTTCCCCAGGGCAAACTAATGGATGGAGATGGTGGTGGGATTCAGAATCATGTCCACTAATTTTCCATGTGACCATCTGAACCTGTCCAAAGATCAGACCAGTCACATGGCCTTCTGATCTGGTTATCTTGCCATCAGGCTCCACCCTGAGAAGGAGCCATAATTTACACCAGGGTAGTTCTTAGTGGGGAGAAGTGCTAGGCCCATCATCAAGCACAGGGAATCATTCATCCATAGCAATGTACAAAGCAAGGCACAAGCCATACGCACAAGGGCTCTGACCGGATGATCTGTGCCCTGGGTTTTTCTTGCTAACAGAGCATGTGTCCAGAACTAAATACACACACAGTTTGTTTGGGTGCAGACTCTCTGCACGTGTTCAGAAAAACACGCGCTTTTTGCCTCCACTTACCCATTCACTATTGATTGTTGGGTGGGAAAAGTTATGGTGGCTTACTAAGGCAACATAGTAAGTGTTGATAGAATGGAGATCTGAGCCAGGAGGGGCTTCCCTAGTTCAGTCTATGAGTCACGATGTTACATGTGCTCTTGTCCTTCCTTTTGTCATTATGAGTGTATGGCAAACATGTTGCGACCAGCCACTAGTTAGTAAAACCTGTGATGACAAGTAGGTTTGGTGTGTATGAGCAAGCTGTTTAACGAACACGCTGTGACCACATTCTCATGATCGGAACTGCCTGCCTCTTGCAAAAATGAAATGCTTAGTGTCGTTCACATGGCTTGCATCCCAGAGGAACAACACGGAAGCAGCAGTTATGAGTTACCGGTCTCTGCATCCACAGCAGATGGTTTCCAACCACCTTAATCCAGCCTTGGGTTAGGACTGCAAGCTAAAATAATTACAGAGAGTGCATAAACTTGCTGGTCAGGCATGATCATAATATCAGTTGCATACAAAATAACAAACTGTGAGAAGCTTTTAAGTGTTTGCTCCAGCGTTGGTTTGTAGGTGTTATTTCCAAAAGGAGAGCCACCAAGGGGTTGGGCAAGCCATCTTCCTATACAAGTAAATCCAATAGAACTAGATAGGCATTCCTTTTGATGTCAGCTGCCCCCAGAGGAAACGTGCCAAGTTGGTGGAATGAGAGATATTTCCGGGTGAGGCAACTATGGCCCTTGAAATAATGAGGTTTCAAGTAACAAACAGAAAATAAAAACCTACTCAAATAAAAATAAATAGCCACACTAGTAAAGAGCAAACTATACATATATACTGGAAGCAACAACAAGGTTGGCAATTTTCTAATCAACATAAATTTAATTCCAATGGGTAGAGAACACTCTTCAGCATATTAAGTTATATATGATCCTATAGTCTTTAGAATGCATTAAAACCATACACTATATTTCTAAGGTCAACTCCGGTTTGTGAAAAGACAAGGAGATTTTGAACGTAAACCTGATTGTTCCCGTATTCCATTAATATTGCATTTTAAAATATCTAATGCACAGCAATGTCTCTTTACTGGATTTGTTCTAGACCTGCCCTATCCCCCCCCCCCCAAGGTTATTAATTCAAGAAGAATACATTTTATTCATTTTCTGCACTTGGTAGGTTCACAAACATGCTCTACTCCAGTACAAACATGCCCAGGGAGAAAGGATCACATCAGACCAACTCTAAATGGCATACTTGATAACTATATGGAAAAGCAACTATAGAATGATCTTCATTTCACTAGCAAAGGTCATCCCTTCTTTTACAAACAAAAAATATAGGACAAAATATTTTGACTAATAAATCTGATTCTCCCAATGCAAATATTGTATTCCAAAGTAAAGTTTCCACTAGAGCAAATGTAAGCTTCCCTTGAAATGTAAATAAATTCAGGAAGACAATTGTTGGTGGGAATATGGAAGAGAAAGAGTTAATTTTCCCTTTTCCAACTTCATGGTTCTGTGGCTACTCAAGGCTTTTCAGTGTCTGCTGTTTTCAGTAACAAAAACATGCACATTAACTGCATGGATGCAATTAACACCACGTCTTGCAGTCTTAGTTGTGTTAAATGCATTTAAATGAAATCATGAAGAAAACATGGGCAGCTTGCAAAGCCACTGACTTATCCAGGTTGAGTGAAATGATACCCAATGGCTACATATGTGGAAGAAACTGCTGCTGGATATGGCAGTGTCTGCAATATGCACTACTAAGGGTGATTAAATATAAAACTCAAACCTACTGATATCAAAGGAATAACCATACAATTTACCCCAAAATAAAACAAGGGTGCAAGTCAATGGAACACAGCCTCTTCTGTTAAAACAATTGGCCATTATGAAAATATATATTTCTCGTTTTTACATCCAGACTGTTACTATTTTGCAGGAGTTATTCAAGTGCATACTGGAAACGTAGGCTTGTGCAATGAAAGTGGATTAAAGAGTTCTGTCACTATAGCACAACAAATCCGCTGCTTTTTTTCTAAAGGACTTTTTGCAGTTAGGAAAGTGACAGGGAAATGCACTGAAAAGTCTGGGTGGATGACTGGTGAATGGGAATATCATCAGAATGAGTGCACAGTCATATAACAGCTACCCCGCAAATGAATCAGAATGAACGCTCAGTAAAGAACAGACATAGACTATTGCCTGCACACATCAGAGTAAAGATTCACAAGACATGTACTTATTTAGTGTAAAGATCACTACTGTATACCGACTTGGACCTTTCCAAAGAATACTGTTAGAATTAAAAAGGCATAGCACTCTTATCAAAAACACGAAAGCAGCACTTGAATCTGACAGCAAGCATTTAAGCAAATTATAGTGCTGCTTCCGTCCCTTCACACATACCTAATCACACAAATGATCAAAGAGCATGTTGAAGAGTTATCACAGAAGCTTGATGTAAAAGTTATTAAATCAGAAACAACAAATGGGGTGGTGGACCTATCCTTCAACAAGGTAGTCTAAATATAGAGTAATTAAGCACCTAGACTTGGCAGAAATTACAGTATGCAAAGGAATGAGGTACACTCTTGCAGACCAAAGTAAAAGTTCATAGACATGAAACATGATCCCCACTTAAAAGGTACAGTACAAGAAAGCATTTGCAGAGGCTAAACTCTGAAATCTGGCATTCTTAGATCGTGCCAAAGCCCACGTTTTGTTAATTATTTCCCACTACATCACGTCCTACCTTAATTGTTTCCAAAGGAGGGTTTTCATTCACCCATTTAGCAGAAAATTCACAGTCCCCCCATTTTTTTTCTTCCTCTCGGTCAAAGCAGAGCTAGTAATTCAGGAAACATGCCAATATAAAATCCAGACAAGTCACAGCCAGATCCATTTTCAGTTCTCCGGCAACTGCTTTTGCTTTGCAATGAACAAATTTAAAACATAGCAAATGATTTTTTAAAAAAAGTTTCTGCACAAGGTTATTTCCCAGATTAAATTAAAGCCTCTTTCCTTCTCCTGAAGTTTCTGAGCTACAATAATGTTTTCTCAGACATACGGATCTCAGACTGGTAACTCACTAGACACTTGCCGCTTGAAATTAGTTGGGTTATTTTAGTCACTGACATAAGTTCCAGCAGAATGTTAGCTGAGCACCAAGATGGCAAAAGGGAATCTAATATAAGTCGGTCACTTGGTTACAGTACAAAGCTGATAATAAAGTTTCAGATTTGGATATATTTATGGACCTACAAGTACTACATTTCTTTTCTCCCCACCCCCAATAACATGATTTAGGCTGCAGTGCTGTGCACACTTACTTGGAAGTAAACCCCTTTGAACTCAGTGGGACTTGCTTCTGAGTAAATGTACAGAAAGAAGCTTGTGCTATTATGCTGCAGTCCTAAACCCTGGGGTATTATTATTATTATTATTATTATTACATTTATATTCCACCTTTCCTCCAAGGTGGCACACATGATTCTCCCACTTCCCATTTTAACCTCACAACAACCCTGTGAAGTAGATTAGGCTGAGAGACAGTGATTGGCTCAAGTTCACTCAGTGAGCTTCATGGCTGAGTGGGGATTTGAACCCCAGTCTCCCAGGTCTTCATATTACGCTCTAACCACTGCACCACGCTGGTTCTCTGGGTAAAGTGCTCTTGCAAACCTGGGGATTTACACAAAAAGTCAATTTGCATAGGATTGGGCTACAAGTCTTTAAAAGTTCCAGTGATGTAAAACTAAGGTCAGTAGACTTAAAATCAGATCGTTTAGATTCTTTCAGGACGCGGCCGATCATAAGATCGGAAGAGTTTGTTCACAGCAGACTTGACTTCCCCAGTGCAGTGACTCACGAGAGGACACTCAAATAATAAATGGACATTCGTGACTGCTGGCTTTTGCAGCAATATGAAATACTGTGCTGGGTTCTGAGCGGGGCAGGAGTGGGAGTTACATATTGCTCGAGAAATCCTCAGCTTAGAAGCTCCTAAAACTTTATTACAAGAGAACTTTGTGGGTTCTCCCAGAGTTAACTCCAGTGTGGTACAATTCTATTTGTACATACATAAATAGCATAGGGTTGTAACCAACGGTATGTCTTTTGATCCAGATGGGGCTGCAAGGAACAGAAAGGGCTGAGTGGGCACCCTTCCAGCTGCAGCCCCACGTACCGTCCCACAAGTCTGCTCCAGATGGCCGGAGGAGCATTGGGAACAGCTTGGGAGGCGGGAGTGCTGACTTGGCCCCGCGGCCGTGGACGCCCAGGGCTGTGGGTGCCATGCAGCATGCATAACCCTGGCACTGGAATTTGTGGGTGCCCATCTCCTCCATGGGGGATTTTGTTGGTGCTTGGGCACCCAGGGCCCCAGGGAGTTGGTACCTATGATGGGAGGAAGTGCATGGGTGGATTGCAGGTTAACTGTAAATAATGTGTTGGGATACTGCCAGGAAGACGGAGGCATCAGGCAGGCCCCCAGTCGTCTCCGGACAATCACTGGTCTCCCGTAGAACTGCATCAGTCAAGTAGTGGCACGAGCCTCAGAGACATTCCAAGACCGGTGCAGACCCTTTCAGCAGAGTCTCCACAACGAAAGGATGCAGACAGGAGAGCATGTTTACAGCTTTATTCAACATAGTTCAGAACAAAGGAAAAACATGACTGCTTGCCTCCGTGTCCAGGAAAACAGCCAGAGCAAAAGCTATATACAAAATGGAAGTTCCCAGCAGAGCTGGAAGTAAACAGGCATGTGATACACAACAATCATGCCTGATCCTTTAAGGTGGAACAGAACTATATCCTAACATAATGTAGATAAAAGTACATTGCAGGATAAATGGGGAATAGGCAATAATCACCTCTCCCTCTTTCTGCTCCTGGAAGCCCAAACTCAGAAAGTTCTCAGAAAGGATAGTTTTTGTGCCTAGATCTAACAGTTATAAAGACAGGGTGACAGTAGATATCACAAGCTCGAATTAGATGTAGTTTGTCATCTTATATGTACAAGCTTCAGCAGGCTTTGGGTCTGTGCGTTGCCCCTCCCCTTCTTCCTCCTTCACACTTTCCTGAAGGAAATCAAAAGCTTAAGAATATAAGAGCCCTGCTTGGTCCGGCCCATTCTTGCCCTGCATGAGATTCTCACTGTGGCCAACCAGATGCCCATAGGAATCTTCCTAGCATTCTGCCTTGAACAATGAAGGCAGACCATATGGTCAGTAACCATGGACAGCCTTAGCCTCTGATTATGGTTTGTCTGAAGATGGGAATTGTACAAACTGTTGTGAATTAACCAACCAGGGTACCAAATCAGGTCCCATGGCTTGAGATCCTGGTTTCTTAATTAACGATGGTTTGTACAATCTTCAGAATGTGTTCCGAGATAATGGGTCACAATCGGAGACTGATGCCCCAGAAGCCACCCAAGGATGCTGGATTCTGACACTGGCCCTGGTCCACTTCCACATGGTGGTAAAGCATATGGTTGTTACAATGTGCACAATTACAAGCGGTCCTTTACCAAACTCTCATTTGTGAAATTGCAGGAGACATATAAATGACCCCTATGGGCACCACTATCAAATCACCTCCAGACATTCTTGGATTCCAACTTCCATTAGCCCTAGCAAGCACGGTCAATGTTCATAGATGGCCAACATTCAAGAATGATGGGAGTTGTACTCTCAGTAACTTCTCAAGGGACACAGGTTGCCCATCCCTTCCCAGGGCTGAGCTGGTGCTAGAGATACAGAAACCTTGGGCTGATCTTGTCATTCAAACTGCTAGAAATGCAACGTTATTCATTGATTGGGAAATTAACTGGTTTTTAGGCAAAACCGAAAGGAGAAAAAAAACACCCTAGCGTTAATACTTTTAAAAAAGCAGCACTAAATCAGCTGTTGAAGCATCCAGATGAAGTAACTGGAGAGAGTGAACAGCGTGGCTGGCATTGCACACAGTAGACCACCTCAGCATGAATGTGCACACGTGTTTTGAAATCTGAGATTTACAGCAGAACTGTTACTGTAACCGGGGACAAGTTTCATTATACACCATCTCGATTATGAGCATTTTTCTACCCAGAACTTTCTAAGTGATATATAGTGATAAAAATGTAAAACATATTGTTAGATGCCACCCTAGTCTCCAAGCGGTGAGAGGTTCCAGTACTTTCTCAGTGCTCTTTTTTCCCCCTTGGACTGAAGGTCGGCAGAAATTGCAGTGTCTCTAGGATACATGGTTTTATTTACACACATATATAAGCTGAACATAAGATGGAGCAGCTCACAGCATTAACAGATCTCCCAGCTTGGGATTCAGAACAGAACAAGCATGCCTCTATGTCTCGGCCTTTCAGTCTGCTTCCAGCTCAGCTCACACACACAACTCTGGATTTTGTTCTCTTTTGTAGCAGCTAGGTAAGGGGGTAGAGGAAAGGCCCAACCATTAGCCTAGAGCAGGCATAGGCAAACCCAGCCCTCCAGATGTTTTGGGACTACAACTCCCATGATCCCTAGCTAACAGGACCAGTGGTCAGAGATGATGGGAATTGTAGTCTCAAAACATCTGGAGAGCCGAGTTTGCCTATGCCTGGCCTAGAGGGGCCCCTGCTGTGCTGGTGGAGGTTCCCTGCAGTGGCGGACTTTGGGCTTTCAAATTTCAGTGGTGCCCTGTGCTACACCAAAATTTGGGGTGCCCTGACTCTCGCCTTCCATTGCTGCCACGGCCCCTGCAGCACCCTCTCGGCTTGGTGCCCAGTGCAGACAAACTGTTCGCGCTCCCCTAAGTCCGCCTCTATTCCCTGCAAAGTTTAGAACTTTGCATGGTTATGAGGACATCGACCTCTCCGTTGCTGACATTTGTCCAAAGGAGGTGCAGCAGAGGAGGAAAAGCTTGGTTAGCATGTCTCCATATGAGAAGAAGGCATGTGCACAGCATCAGTTTTAAAACCAGACTGCATATGGTGCTAAACACATCACTGCCAAGCATCACTATAATATCAGTTAATACCAGTTAATATCTATGAGGTGATAGATGACTTTTGCCAAAGCATTGTTGACCAAGTGAAGAGTGAATTCTCCCGGGTGGAAGGGTCCTCTCTGTTGGGATACTGCCAGGGAGACAAAGTCCATCATGACTCCACGTCGCCTCCGGACGATCCATCGATCTCTGGTAGATACAGTGTCAGCAATTAGCGACACGAGCTCCAGAAATAGCTTGCCACATTCCAGAGCTGATGCACGCTCTATCAGCAGATAATGCACAGCGAAAGATGCACTCAGGAGAGCATTATTTACAATTTTATTCAGCGCTGGTCAGAACAAAGAAAACATGACTGCCTGCTTCGGTGTCTCAGGCACAGAGAGAAACGAAAGCAATAGACAAAACATAAACTTCCTGTGAACAGGAAATACGCAGACTCTGTGACTCACAAAGCCTGCTCCCTTTTAAGGTGGAATGGAAATATCCTAACACTCTCATGGTATAAAACCACTAGCCCAAACTACCTTTTAATCATTTTTTAAAAAAGGAAAATCTGTGGTGATACTTTTGCTTCATGTGTAGTTTGGGCTCTTGGCGATCCATCAGGCTGATTCACAGGCTGTCATTTAAACATATGTATGTTTCAGGAATGTAAAACGTTTGATTAATTAATAGGCTTAAAATACGTTTAATAGCTTCCTTTATTATTCGCTTGATAAAAATGAGATGAGAGATGCCTTCACTTTGCTGGGCACAGCAGACTTAGAGGAAGTCATCTATTTCAGGGCTGGCCGAAGACAGTTTGCTGCAAACGATGTTCCCCTCAAGACAAGGTGCAGTATCATAATGATGTTATAATGTAGCCACACCTATATGTACTATATATGGTTCTGGTCTCCTCACCTGAAAAAAGATGTTATAGAGATGGAGAAAGTTCAGGAAGGAGCAACCAAAATGACCAAGGGAATGGAGCAACTCCCCTGGGAGAGAAAAGGTACAATATCTGGGGCTTTTTAGTTTAGAGAAAAGGCAAGTGAGAGGGAACATGATAGAAGTGTATAAAATTATGCATTTTGTGGAGAAAGTGGAAGGAGAGTAAAGTTTTTCCTCTACTTCTCACTATACTAAAATTGCAATAAATGTGAATGAAGGGAGATTCGGGTCAGACAAAAGGAAGTACTTCTAAACACAGCACATAGTTTAACTATGGAACTCACTTCCACAATACGTGATGACCACCTATTTACATGGCTTTAAAGGAGCTTGATGCTTTTGAATTATGGTGCTGGAGGAGACTCTTGAGAGTCCCATGGACTGCAAATCAAACCTATCCATTCTGAAGGAAATCAGCCCTGAGTGCTCACTGGAAGGACAGATCCTGAAGCTGAGACTCCAATATTTTGGCCACCTCATGAGAAGAGAAGACTCCCTGGAAAAGACCCTGATGTTGGGAAAGATTGAGGGCACAAGGAGAAGGGGACGACAGAGGACGAGATGGTTGGATAGTGTTCTCGAAGCTACCAGCATGAGTTTGACCAAACTGTGGGAGGCAGTAGAAGACAGACGTGCCTGGCATGCTCTGGTCCATGGGGTCATGAAGAGTCAGACACAACTAAACGACTAAACAACAACAAAAGGAGCTTAGTCAAATCCACAGTGGATAAAGCTGTTAATTGCCACAAATCATGTCCAAAGGTGGTATGCGTCCATTTCTAAACTTCAGCTGCTGGGGAACAACAGTGGAAGAGGCTATTGCCTTCACGTTCTGCTTGTGGGATTCTCATAAGTATCGAGTTGAACACTGAGGGAAAGAAGATGCTTCATTAGATAAGCCTTTGATGTGAACCAACAAGGCTCTTAGGAAAACGGGTGGCGCTGTGGGTTAAACCACAGAGCCTAGGACTTGCCGATCAGAAGGTCGGCGGTTCGAATTCCCGCAACGGGGTGAGCTCCCGTTGCTCGGTCCCAGCTCCTACCCACCTAGCAGTTCGAAAGCATGTCAAAGTGCAAGAAGATAAATACGTACCGCTCCGGCGGGAAGGTAAACTGCATTTCCGTGCGCTGCTCTGGTTCGCCAGAAGCGGCTTAGTCATGCTGGCCACATGACCTGGAAGCTGTATGCCGGCTCCCTCGGCCAATAAAGCGAGATGAGTGCCACAACCCCAGAGTCGGCCACGACTGGACCTAATGGTCAGGGGTCCCTTTACCTTTACCTTTTAACAAGGCTCTTATGTTGTAACAAATGTGCTAAGAGGAAGGCACGTTTGGCAAACCCTCACCATGGCCAGAAACCTATGTTCCCACAGTGGAAAGATGTGTGGATCCAGAATTGGCTTCCACAGTCACTTACGGACTAATTTTTAAAACCGTGTTTATGGAAGACCATCCTACTCGGCTATGAGTGATAGCCAAAGAGAAGAAGATCATTTGCACAAGGCCTCAGCTAGAAACCTTGGGGGGAAAGGACAAATGAAAACCTGCAAATATAATATTCTAAACAAAGACTATTCATAATTTCTGCAGCTATGCTTACTTTTTATTTTTTGAAAGAGAGAGAAACGCAGAGCACAAAATAGATTTTATCTGCAGCTTTTAAGTTTGGAATTGTGCGTTTTGAGCTCCTCAGTTCTATTATCATAAGATCTGAGCTGACATTTCACATGTATGTTGTAATTGATTAAGTAAAGCCAGATCCCTGCGCTATACCATTTTCATCATTCCTTTTAACAAAGCACAAAGTAAGCTCAGCAAGGCCTGCTGCAAAGAAATTTCATTTTGAAGTCTCGTTTCTAACATTTCTGAGAGATTAAACAGCCAGACAGATATGGCAGTTTAGCTTTTACCCTTAAGGATTTAATCAAGCAATGCTTTAAAGTATGGAGTCTCCTATATATATAAAAGGTGAGGAGACAGGCTCAAACTGGTTCCTCCCTACCAATCCTTCTTAAAGCAATGGTCACATTCCAGACATTTCTAGGCACTGTGGTTACATCACTCCAAATGTCCTATATGAAAACAGCTGCTATGTCCCATATTCGTGACCTTTAGGCTTTCTAGATCAAATTATTCAGCTGTCCTTTTCAGACTCTTTGGGTTGCTATGAAATGGAGCCCTGAAGACCAAACTATCTGAGTTTGTGTACGATTCAAAATACCCAGGGTTTGCAGCCAATGTTAAATACTCAGGAGAAATATGACAACTGCTTGGCCACTCAGGACTTCTGAAAAACAGTTGAACATTTTGAAAGGAGTCTGTTTATTTACTTACTATACTTATATCCTGCATTTCTTCCAAGGCAGTCAAGGCAGTATAAGTAGTTTTCTCCTCTCTTCCCCTTAAAGGTAAAGGGACCCCTGGCCATTAGGTCCAGTCGTGGCCGACTCTGGGGTTGCGGCGCTCATCTTGCTTTATTGGCCGAGGGAGTCGGTGTACAGCTTCCGGGTCATGTGGCCAGCATGACTAAGCCGCTTCTGGCGAACCAGAGCAGCGCACGGAAACGCCGTTTACCTTCCCGCTGGAGCAGTGCCTATTTATCTACTTGCACTTCGACGCGCTTTCGAACTGCTAGGTTGGGCAGGAGCAGGGACTGAGCAACGGGAGCTCACCCCGTTGCGGGGATTCGAACCACCAACCTTCTGATTGGCAAGTCCTAGGCTCTGTGGTTTAACCCACAGCGCCACCCGTGTCCCTTAGCTTCACAATAACTCTGAGGTACACTAGGCTAAGAGAATGTGACTGGCCCAATGTCACCCAATGAGCTTCATTGGTTGAATGAGGATTTAAACCAGGATCTCCCTAGTCCATACACTCTAAACATTACATCACCACACAAATTTATACTTGTTCACATAGAATCGTAGAGTTGGACCTGAGGGTCTTCTAATCCAACCCTCTGCAATATAGGAATCTCAACTAAAGCATCCATGACAGATGGCCATCCAACCTCTGCTTGAAAACCTCGAGGGAAGAAGAGCCCAACACCTCCTGAGGGAGTCTGTTCCACTGTCAAAACAGCTCTTACTGTCAAAGTGCTTCCTGATGTTTAGTTTGGAATCTCCTTTCTTGTAACTTGAAGCCATTGGTTAGGACCCTACCCTCCGGAGCAGGAGAAAACAAGCTTGCTCCATCTTCAATGTGACAGCCCTTTAGATATTTGAAGATGGCTATTTTATCTCCTCTCAGTCTCCTCTTTACCAGGCTAAACATACCCAATTCCTTCAACCGTGCTCAGTCTATTGTTAACTGCACTGGAAAAAAGAACACACAAAATGCATGTCTCCAAATAAAATGTTTATGCTGTTTGGTGGGACTTTATTTCTCATGTTTCAGACACAGAAGTACAAAATTCCCTGTCTGTAGTACAAATGGAAATTTAATTGTCATAATTTTTTTTTTGTTATTCGTATGATGCACTTTTTACCCAACTAACCAGATATGTCCTGCTCTGCCTAGAGATAGTTTATGTAGGAAGTGATTAAGATGTTTTAGGTGGTGGAGTGAGATAAAAAAAATTTTTTTTAATGAATTCACATTTACAGTAGAATAAGTCAGAGTGATGTAGTAGCTAACATCTAGACTAAGGTCAGGAATACCCAGGTTGAAATCTCCACTCAGCCACAAATCTTGCTGGCTGCACAAGGCCTGCCATCCCTATCAGCCTAACTTACCTCAGGGGTTGTTCCTGTGAGGATAAAATGAGAGGGGGAAACCACGTATGGCATCATGAGCTCCATGGACGAATGGGGAGATAAAAATGTACTTAATAACATATGAAGACTGCACAGGTATTGCAGTGGGCGAGGCATTGTGGCGTGACTTTTGCAAGATGTTCTCTAGAAACAGAAAATCCTCTGTACTCTCCTAAAGGCACTAGGTGGTGCTGTGACACAATTGCAATGGAAAAGAAAACTGCTTTTTCTCCATTACCAATAAAAGAGGCTTAATTCTGTGCATCTAAGAGAGAAAACTGGAGATGCATGTTTTCGATGCAAGCTAAGAAGCAATGGAATTAGTAGCAGAAGCCTCCAGGCATTGACTTCGAAGTAGCTCCTTTGATTGCAATCCATGGAGCAAAGGGTTATATAGGAACACTGAAACACACGCTTAAGGTTTAGAGAATCTTCTACAAAGATAGTTTGCTTTGCTGATCAGAGGACTGAAAGTCTATTATATATCTGTTACAACTTGTTTTTCTGTTACTTGCTATTTATTATTAATATTGGGAGGAATCCAACGTTGCACTATGTTAATTGCTGCATCAGTGCAAAAAGTTCAGCTTGCCAGGCAGAACAACCTTCCCTCACCCCCTTGTGCATTGTTCTGGGGAGTTTCCTCTGATTCCCCCCCCCCCCAAGCTGATTACAGGAAGTAAAAGGGGAAGGATTAGGGAGAAAGCCCTTGAGGTCAAAGCCCTGTAGCATCAGCAGGAGTCCTTGCACTTCCATTGACAGGACTTGTTTGTTTACTAAAGGACAACCAAAATGATCAAGGGGATGGATGCAGCAGCTTTCCCTGTGAGGGAAACTTGCAGCATTTGGGGTACTTCTTAGTTGAGAGGGGGGAAATGAAAGTAAGTGACACAACAGGACTATGCATGGAATGGGGAAAAATGGGTATCAAAACTGCCCATATCAAAACCACACTAAGCACTAAGGGCATCCACGGCTGCAGAAACTTCATCCCTTCTACAGCCTTGTAGAAATAAGGCAGTCTTTCAATGGTAAGAAGATGACAGAAAACATAGGGGGGTTAAAAATGGTTTATGGTGTCATTTTCCCACCCCCCATGGACATAGCCGGGGGGGGTGGCAGGAGGTCAGCTGCCCCCCTAAATTAAGTAAGTAAATAAAAATACTTAACTAAAAGTAGCATCTGGTCTCTGCCCCAAATTCTTACACTGCTTCCTTTTCAACACTCTTTGCCTGTTGCTAAAACCTCACTAAGCCAGTTTCAGGGCCCATAGTGAACAAAGGATTATTTACTGTGATCACTTGTCTGTAAACGTCTGCTATATACTCATTACAAAAAAAAATACCAAAGTCTAAAGGAAGAGCTATTTTGCATGATATAACAGTGGCGCTCAGAGCAACTGCTGAAAGAACTGAGAAAATTGGGGGGGGGGATAATTGGAGGGGTAGTAAATGTAATGCATTATCTAATAAGATGAGCTATATTTTATTTCAAAATATTTCTATAACATCAAGTATTTTAAAAAATATCAAGGAGGTGAACAACACAGCACCATCAATATACTTACATCAATAAAACAAATAGAAATCACAAACCAATGAATTATTAGATTAATAACTTGACTGGACTCTTAGGCCATCTTGTGGTGCTATGGAGTGCTGCAATAGCCTTGAGGGAAAAATGAAGTCCTCTCAGTGGTGACTGTCAGGCTATATCTATAATATAGCTGGGCTAATGCAAGTTTTTCTAGAAAAAGAGGTGACAGAACTCACCAGGAACATCTCCCTTGTTCTCTTATAATGGCAATGGTGCTCACCTGAGAGGTGTCAGAACTGAGTTCCAGTGAGTTCCAGGCAGGAAAAAAAAGACCTGACCCTACCTATATGCTTACTGAGATTTTCAGCTATTTCCAGCATAGTACTGCAAAAGCAATTGTGTTCCAATTTAAGGTTTCTCAAGAAATCAATAGTTTTAAGGTAGAAAGAGACAAGAAGGCAATAGCAGCTGGTTCATTCCAAATGAAAAATCTTGTTAAGCTGTTTGCTTTAAAGTGTTCAAAGTGTTGGTGTTGAAGTTTAAAGCCTTAAACGGCCTCAGCCCTGTATACCTGAAGGAGTGTCTCCACTCCTGTCATTCAGCCAGGACACTGAGGTCCAGCCCCGAGGGCCTTCTGGCGGTTCCCTCATTGAGAGAAATGAGGTTACAGGGAACCAGGCAGAGGGCCTTCTTGGTAGTGCTGCTCTCCCTGTGGAACTCCCTCCCATCAGATGTCAAGGAAATAAACACCTGACTTTTAGAAGACACCTGAAGGCTGTCTTCAGGGAAGTTTTTTATGGTTGATGTTTCATTGTGTTTTAAAAATTTTGTTGGGAGCCAGCCAGACTGGCTGGGGAAACTCAGTCAGATGGATGGCATATAAATAACATCATCATTTGCACCATTGTGCAAACACAAAAAGGCTTGTTCACGTGTTACACTGTGAGTGGGACACACACACCCCAGCCCCACAGGTTCATCTGATGGGAGCACTTGTGGGTCTGGCCCCACACGCCCTTCTCTTTCAGGTTTTGTCTTTGCCTCCATCATCAGTGAAGAGGAATCTAAGCCCTGATCCCTGGCAGACAAGATTTATAGGATTAAGCCCACTGCTTTGGGTTTTGAACAACAGGAACACTGAAAGATGTTCTGCAGTTTGGATAGGCATGTCATTATTTTGCTGCATTCTGGCATGCACCCGGCCAGAGAGCTAGAAGAGGTATAACATGATACGTCCTCTCAGCCTGCGCTTTCTGTTGTGCTTGGCTGTTTTTTCTGCTCCCATCCACTCCCACTGCAGCAAATTTTCTTCCCAGCATTCATCCCCCCCCCCACTGTTCTTCCTTCAATAGGTGGCACAGGCCCAACAGGAGGAGGGAGGACCTGCTCTGTGAGGCGGCCCAGTCAGCAGAGATGGAGAGAAAGTCATCGGCATCAAAGACACCGTACGCTGGTAAAGGTCAAACTCAGATGGGAAGAGGAGGCAGGCGAGAATTGGCTTGAGGAAGTATCAAGAGTCGAGAAATGTGCACATCAAAGGCAAGCTTTAAATAGCTGCTTGTGGCAAAGAGTTCTACACTAGCTCACTAGGGCATCGCAGCATTTTCAGAATGGCATCACAAAATGAAGGTGGCACCTTTTGGCTGCCGAAAAATGGAAAGAGAAAATAGGGAAGCACAATTAAAAACTTTGCACACTCAAGTGTTATTTAAACACTAGGAAAGTGAGAAATAAGGAAAAAGCTGGAGGAGCTGAACGTGCAATATCAAAAGCAAAAGACCTTTTATTTCAAGGGTATAAATTATTGGTTCACTGTGACAACTGCATGCAGGAGACAGTGGTACAGCTAGAATGGGGCCTTGAGGATGAAGACAAAGACTTAAGATCTTAGAGGGGTCCCATATGACGACGTACAGAGGAGCAGTAGATGATGGGGCAGCAGTAAAGACCACAGCATCTTTCTCTTCATGGGGTCAGCTGTGCAACTTGGCTGTGTTACACTTGGCTACAAATGACCATTTTATTATTTATTATTACTTTTAAAAATATTTATTATTACTTTTAACATTCATAGTCAGAGATTATGGGAGTTACAGCCCAACAACATCTTGAGGTAACCAGGTTGGAGGTGCCTGCTATAAACGAATGATAACACTTTGGTTAATCACCCAGGAACACTTTGCTCTTGAAAGTCCATCAATGAACATGGTGCTTCACAGAGGGAAGGATGGACTGCAGTCCTCCAGTCGTTGTTCCAACTCCCACTAGCCTCACCCAGCAAGGCCAACGGTTGGTGAGTTGTGGTCCAACAACTTATTTTCAGAGGTTCTCCATGCCTGCTTTAGAGTTTCATAGGCAAAAGATAATTTTTTAAAAGACTTTTCCATGACCCAAGGAATTTCCCTGTCTGCATAATTTAGAAATAGGTGAGAGGAAAAGTGTAAACTGAATGCATTTACATTTATTAAAAAGGAAACCAGAACTTTTGGATAACAATCCAAAAATAGGACACAGCAGAAGTGGTTTTTAAAAGAGACATTATTCCCCATACATCTAAGGTGGTGGAAAGAATGGTGGAAGAAAAAGATTATTCCCAATACAGGTAGCATTAAAAACTTTGTTTCCTGTATTGTACATGTCAGTACATTGTATGTAATCACTCAGCCGCAAGTGTTTGCATGCTCAAAAAGGATTATCTGCCCACGAATACTTTCCTTATTTATCCCTGCCTTAATCTTAAAAGCTCAACTGCTAGCTAAGATTTCGAAGCCATTGAGGAAACTAGATTAGCCTATGGGAGGAGAAAGAGAAATTATACCATGTGTATTTGGGTATATATGAGTATACTGTGACTTTGAACACCCACAAAGATTAACTAGGGCAACATTAACCAGTACTAGGATAAACAGAAATACATGCATGTAAAAAGACAAAAATGTTAGTTATGCTACCAGGCTGCATAAAGGAATGGAAAACTGGAGAAAGATGGCAAAAATAGCAACTATTAATTTAAGCAAAGTGGGAGGGAGAGTTGGCATGGCTTCGTGATTTTCTTAAAAATGTAGCTCCCAATGACATAATAAATGACATATTTATTGATTTGAGCTTACAGGCATATGCTACTAACGAAACATTTCCAAAGTGGAAGTATAATGAAATCAGCAATCATAGCTCTGGATAGTGAACAAAAACTAAAAGTGCTTACTAGGCTGGGAAACAAAGGGCAGTATCCAATCAAGTAGTTTTGAAAAGGTAAAGATTTCCATTTGCACAAATGAAACAAAACTTCTCCTCCCTCCTCTTCTCATGTACCCCTGATACCTCATCATATTTGCTCTGGAAGGTAAGGGGTCCACCCAGAGCAGATTTAGGGGACAGGCAGTGAGAAGAAGAGTATGGGAAATTCCATTGAGCAGCTGGAAGTCATTGTGTCAATGGAACTACTTGGCTGGATACCTCCCACAGCAATCTATTTATTTCTTAGCACGTTTGACAAGCTTATCAGTGAACCACACACTGTTTAAAATTATATTTAGGAACACACAAAGTTGCCTTAGACAAAGTGCACTCCAAATTCATCCTTTGCATCTCCAGACCAACTTAGTTTCAACAAGATTAGTATATCAGGTGCCTTCACACTCTCTGATCTGAAACACAATTACTCTACAGCCAAATTTAGCTGCAGCTTAAAGTTTCAAGCCACAGCTTTGAGTTTCTCATACCTGATGTCATATATAGAGTCAAACAGGGAAATATGGGTGTGGTTAGCTCAAAATGGGCTGGTGAACTTATTTGGCCCACAGGCTGAAGGCGCTCTACTCTTGCTATTTATCTAAAGCATGTGCTCTGCCAGCAATCACTTGACTTCACCATGGGAATACATCATTTCTGCTACTACTTGCCTGCATCGCCTTTGGAAAATGGAGGCCCCACATTTCACACCATTACAACATTTTCACAGATGCCGATGTTGTTCCACATGCAAATTATATACGGGAGAGCGCACAGCCCCCGGCAGCATGATCCCCAGGGTGCCATCGCGGCTGCCCCCTCGCCTGTGCTGGCGCCCCACCCCGCAGGCACCCCACCCCGCCCCCAGGATGCACGTCCCACCCCCGAGACACGCGCCAGTCCCGCCCTGCCTGCTCTCCACCCCCCACCCCCCCATGCCAGAGCATGAAGCTCCGACACTGGATAACTGCAGAGGTGGCTGTAGGCCAATTGCATTTAAGGTCAGAAGGTGTGAAGGCACATGCCATACCAATGTTGCTGAAACTAGGTGGGTCTGGCTAGTGCCTAGATGGCAGTTTTTGAAGATCCTACTGTGGCTGGAACTAGACAACACATTTCTCATGTGACCATCTTCCCAGTTCAAGACTGGAAAGGAGAGCCATGATCTGAATCAGGGCCGCAGCACACGAGGACAAGGTATTGCCCCTTTCCCCTACGCAGATTTTCTGCCAAAACTGCTCTGCCCCCTGAAGCAGCTATTTACTCTGCCCTTGTATTTTAAAAAAGAAAGCCATTTCCTGCATTTTCCCACTAGTTAATTCGTGGCTGAGATGAGATTCAGACCAGAGAGTGCCAGGATCATGCTCTTAATCACTAGTTTGCAAACTTCTAGATTAATTCACAAGATGCTGTTGGCCTGAGGAGGAGGAGTTGCTGCAATGGCAATGTCTGAACAAGAGCTTGAAGCTGGCTCCACACTCCAGGGCGATCCCCTCCCCATGCATTCAAATCCAGTTGCTGCATGTAGCAATTAAAAGTGCAGTGTCACCCTCACTTGGCAGGACTCAGCTTCACTTTGCTCACTTGATAGCTTTGGACTTGGACTCCCCTGCAGTCTAGGACAGAGCTGCCAGCCAAGCAGATCAGATTTCAGACTTGCCTTCCAGAGGTGATACTGAGGAGTTAAGAATAGGACTGGGATAAATTGTGTTCGCTGAACCCGTATTTTATACAGTCTGTATATGATGTTTGTTTGTTAGTGTGTGGTGTGCTATGCCTAATAAAGGATTAAGAGAGAGATGATACTGAGGCTTATGCTCCATGTATCTGAAACTCTTCAAATTTAACAACTCTGTATCTGGCTTCCTCCCCTGTCAGATACCGGCTTGGCAACTCTGGACAAGCCTCTCTCAATTTGTCTTACTATAAAATTATGCATCTGGCTTGCTGGATCAAAGCCTCCTGCGAAAATTCGCAACCTTGCACAACAGGAACTGTAGAACAGGAGAGTGCTGCATGCAGGGCTGCAAACAGGGTGAAACAGAGTGCTAAAACAAATTTGCACATTCAGCACAGGCACTGAGGGCTTAGCTGCACAGTCTCAAAAACCACCTTGCAGGTTGCCTGACACTGTATTTGGGGGGTATAACCCATGTGACATTACCACCGTCTGGGTTTTCATCTTAGCTTTCCTGAAACTAAAACCAGATTTTTGCCTAACCAATAATAATGGGAAAGGGTTTCCTAAAATGATTACATTGCACTGTGCATTTTGTATATCTCAATTTTTTGCTTATTCCGTTTTTTCCTTGTCTCTTTAATCCTCCTGTACGCCACTGCCCGTGCTCACCTCATTTCTTTTTCATTGTTTCTACTTTTCCTTTCTGGGTGCAACTTTCTCTCCTTTCCAGGTGGATTTACCTGCAAGTCCCTTTGCACTCAATGCAGCTTACTTTTGAACAGGTGTGCCTGAGACTTAGTTGCTGGCACACCAAGCCCAAAGCCCCATCTTCTCTCCCTACTTCTCCAGCCTGCAAAAGCATTGCTGCTCACTCTTCCTTCCATGTGGGTCACTAGCCTCCATGCTCTCCAGCAGCCCAGACCCCTGCTTGCAAGAGACAAAGTTGTGAAGTGTGCAAGGAGGAACGAACACATTTGCATAGAAAAAGTCCCTTTGCACTCAGTACAGCTTACTTCTGAATAGAAGTGGATCATGTTGTGTTAGTAAGGAATGCAGGCTGGATTTTCCTTTATTCACTGAGGGATTCAGACTGTTGTGAGGGAATGCCCCCTGAAACGCCCCCTGAAACACATAATGTGACATTACCCCTTCTCTGACTGGGTGTCCCAATCTGGCAAAAACTTTACCACCAGAAAGCAACCTATGGCAGATCCACTGGTGCCCATTTCTCTATCTGTGGAGCAACATGAAGTTTCACTGGAGCCTAGTAACCATCTAATGATGCCTCAAAAATACCTGGGGTGGGGAGAGAGAATTAACAGAGTGCATGTGGTTTTCTTATTTCTGGCAGAAACAGGGAGTGTCATTGGGTTTATGGTCTGGTGGTGAAGAGTCCCCGGGCAAGTATTTAAATTAGCAACAGGACTCTAGATCTGAGAAACAAATAAGTAGGATGTGTAGTCCTGCTACAATGGAATGCGAGGACAGTGAACAACCAGCACTGGTATGGGGCCGGGGAATGCTGCAATGAACAAAATGGATTTGGAAAAGATGAATTTTTTCAAAGGTTATGCAGGGGCTTCCTATCTGTTAGGTGAGTACAGAAAGAGCTTGGACTCTGTTCAACTGCTCCTTTCCCCACTGTCTAAAGTGCAAGAAGCACTGTGGTGATACACTGATCATATCCCTCACCGCTTAAATGTTAGCTTTCCAACAGCACAATCCTATAAATGCTCACCCATATGTTCAGTGCTTTCCCCCCCCCCCAAAAAAAATGTTTAGGGGTACTCTCATTTTGACTCAAGAAAATCACCTTTTTATAGTTCAAATCGGGAAAAATAAGTACAGTAAATGGGCAAAAGTACAAGGATTCACAAAATGTTTAGGGGTATGTGTCCCCCTGCATCATCTGTCCCCCCCAGGAAAAAAAGCACTGCATATGTTTAATGGGACTTACTTCCAGCTAAGTAAGCATAGGATTGAAAGTTTCATCTCATAACTAGCTAGCTATCCAGCATATACATTAATATATTTATATGCTCACATGTGCTTACATGGCTGTGTATGCAAGTAGCTTCTTCCATTCTCTGCCCTCACGCCCCTAAATTCTAGTCAGTACAAAAAGAAAACCCTGTTTGTCACGCAGTACAGAATGAATTTTCCTTCAGCTAGGACTATGCTCCCTTTCCCCCTTTCCTTGTGAGTGCCAAAATCATCCCTGGTATGTATGGTTACATTCACAGCATTGCAGTGGTCTGACTTCACTTTACACCCAAGAAGTATAGCAAGGCAGGAACTATACAGTTACATTCATTTCTGTGTTCTGCTCAACATCTATAGCACTTTCTATGGTATGTAACAGTTTAACGGAAGCTATTGCAATCCTTTGCAGATGTTGAATAGCAGTGCATCATTACCCAGGTGTCACTATTTCCGCAACCCATATCTTTGAGGAGAGCAAACAATTTCTCATGCTCTAATTGTGTAACACAACTGTTTTCTGGATGCAACAACCTCCAAGTATGGTGAACATTTTGTTGCTATATTAAAACACTGTGCAAGTTAATTAACCCATCTAATATGGGCTGTTAATGGCTGTTTGGAATGTTGAAGTAATAGCTCTTTGTATTTTGTCGGAATTTGCTGGCACAAAACTATCAGCACCAACATTCCCCCCCCCCCCATTAAAGCTCATCAAAATTATATTGTTGATTTTAATCTGAGGGAGACTGTGTTAACAAGAGAGCTGGGGTAGAGACCTCAGTTTGACTCTTTTAAGTTTGAGGATCTCTTCAAATCCAAACAAAGCTTGGATACCAAGTGTTTTCTATTTCTAGTCATCTATGAGAACTTCTATATTTACAGGATTTCTCCATTGTTTTGCCTGATCCAAGTTGCCTACAGTAAAAATGGGTCATTAGTACTTACACATCACTGGTAAGAAGGCAATATGGCACACAAGGGAGCTCTCAAAAACAAGTACTAAAAATTAAATTCCCCATTTCATTTTCTTTGTAAAGTAATATATAATTGGACAAATTATTGTCAAAGCTCCCTGCAGGGATGCTTATCTTCTTTTATTTCTCTAAAGTTCACAGAGGAATTCTCAGGGTATACAAAACAGTCCAGCTATTAGGCAGAAATATAATGACTCTCTTTTACTGTTTTGCTTCTATGAAAACTATATCTTGTGGGAGAAAATGCCACAGTTTAACTTTGCTCTGTGTGAAGAAGTACTTTCTTTTGTCTGTCCTTAATATTTCAACATCCTGCTTCATCGAATGGCCCCTAGTCCTTGTGTTAAGAGGGAGGGAGAGGGCATCTCAGAAGCTTTTCTCACATGGTCCTTCAACTGTACACAATGAACATGTGGAGATGAAGCAGGATCATGCCCACTGTACACGCCCCGGACCTTCATACATTGACTGTGCCCATGTCCACAGAACTTACACACATACAGAGTAACAACTCTGCCACTAGGAATTAAGGTAGTAACAACTGGCCAATTGTATCCACCAGTTAAGAAATAACAAAATTACCATCCTAAACGAAGTTGGGAAATGCCATTAAAATCAATGAGCTTGCTCAAGCGCTTAGCTGCAGTTATTCACTTTAACCGGAATGAAAATAAACCATAAATCTCCAGTGGACTCCAAACATTGTTACATAATTGAAAAACAGCTGTTGTAATGGGATGCTAGATAAACTCTCACTACTTCTTCAAAAAAAAAAAAAAAAAAAAAAGAGGGTGAGAGCTGGGAAATGGGTCTTCTACTTGCACTTGCAACTGGTGATTATTGGTACCTTATGCTGGCCTTTTATCTTCCTATTTCTCACAGTGCACATTTTAAAACCTTTTGTGTGAAGATGTCTTCTTTCATAGGAAAAGTATGATTCATTTTTTAAACAAAATAAGTGGGATGCTTGAAAAACTGGGAGGTGAACCATATTCTATTTAATTATGTAAACAAACAGAAAACCAAGCATAGCTGCTTCGCTTTGGGTCGGAAAGCAGAGCCACATGTAAATTAAGATTTACATATATGTCTGTCTATTGAATTCTCCAAAGAAGCTCATGCACATCATGGAAAGCTTGTAAAGCAGAGGTGGCAGACTGTCTTCACAACATTAGGAAGGTGTGTGAGATGAATACCAATCATTTGTCTGCAGGTTGCTTTCTGTGCAAAGCATTTACTCACACAGAAGTGGTTGTTCTGAGGAAAACCATTTCTATAATTATGACCAGTTACCGAATCCATTATCTGTTCCCGTAACGAAGTGTATTATGTACTCATGTCGGAGTTCTAAGCCTTTTTTTAAAAAAATGGTAGTGCTTATTTATTTATTGTGTCATTTTGCTGTATAGAACCGGACTGACCATTAGGCGGGGTAAGAAACCACGTCAGGAAACAGATGCTAGGGGCAGCCCATTTCCTCAACTGTTCCTCCTGAGCCTCTACCGCATGGGTAGGCAACCTAAGGCCCAGGGGCTAGATCTGGCCCAATTGCCTTCTAAATCTGGCCCGCAGACGGTCCAGGAATCAGCGTGTTTTTACATGAGTAGAATGTGCCCTTTTATTTAAAATGCATCTCTGGGTTATTTGTGGGGTATAGGAATTCGTTCATCCCCCCCCCAACATATAGTCTGCCCCCCCACAAGGTCTGAGGGACAGTGGACTGGCCCCCTGCTGAAAAAGTTTGCTGACCCCTGCTCTACCACCTCCACCATTCCCATCTGTTGACACCTCAGAACCAGTTCGAAGAGGTTCAGCAAAGGGCACCCACAATGATGAAGAGGCTGGAGCAACTTCACTATGAAGGAGGGTTGCAGCATTTGGAATTTTTGAGGTCACGAGGCAGAAGTTTGTAAGATTATGCATAGCATGGAGAAAGTAGACAAGAGAAAAGTATTTCTCCCTCTCTCATAATACAAGGACTCATGGACATCCAATGAAGCTAAGTGTTGGAAGATTCAAGACAAATAAAAGAAAATACTTCTTCGCACTGTCCATAGGTAAACTATGGAAATCACTCCCACAGATGGCAAGGGATGGCCAGCAACTCAGACGGCCAGCAGACTGGACAGGCAGTTGAGCCTTTCTTCAACACTTATGATAGGATCATGTTCCTCCTCCACACCTGAGGCAGGAAGCCCGATTAGGGGCCCCAGGAGCAGCTGTATGGCATAAGATAAGCCTGCTGGATCAAGTCAGTGGCCCATCTAATCCAGCATCTGGTTCTCACAGTGGCAAACCTGGTGCCTGTGGGAGGCCTGCAAGACTGCGTGCTCTCTGCCCACCTGTGATTCCCAGCAACTGTTATTCAGTGCAGGTAAAACATGGCCATTGTGGCTGGTAGCCTTTTCTTTCCTGAATTTGTCTAATCCTCTTTCAAGACTCAACTGCCTGGGCGGTCTGCTGGAATATGAAAGGGGCACCATCTGGTCCTTCACCCCAGGTAGCAAAATTATTTGTTCTGGAACTCTTGCTGTACATACGCTCAGATGCCAGACTATCGGGGCAGACCTTGGTTATATGGTGCCATGTGCAAGGCCAAAATTTAACGCTCTCTGGTAGGGTTCTAGAGGTCCCACCTCCTTCCCAAAGCTGGGCAAGCACTAACTGGGTTTTGGGAAGGAGGTGGGAGGATTCCAGCACCCTGCCAGGACCCTTGCACCTCCTTGCTGAAGCAATCGCTTACTAGGCCTTGGGAAGGAGATGGGGAAGCACCCCCTTGGCCCTGGTGTGAGGGAACCTGCCCTAAATCCACTTCTACAAACTATCAGTCAGTAAAAGACCGAGGAAGGCTGATTAAAAATGTTTCCAAATGATGAGCAGTTTCTTCTCTTTCTTTCTTTCTTTCTTTCTAGGACATAAACACCCTTAATCAAATTTTCTAATCACTATCACAGTTTTTATCTGCCCTTTCCCATATTAGAGCCTGTCAGCGCTGAGCCTGGTATGTACAAGCAGAAGGGCCAAATCCATCAGAATTCAAACTCGAGTTACATGGGAAGAACAACAAGAAGGGTAATGCAGAAGCTAGGTAATGAGGCATACAGGTGGGGTGGAATCATGGACCTGCCTCATGACACTAGCATCTCAGCCACTTCTTTGGGTTGGGCTGGTATGGGACAGTACAGGGCAACAGTGAGACCCGAGCTGCTCAGGTGTTTCAGCAGGAATGCTGGATTAGTCCTTCTGGATGCCTCCACATGGTCCTGTCCCAGCCCTGTCCAGGTAAGCAGCAGCAATACTGGTGGCACGAGGATGGCTCTATACATCACATGTGCCACCACACATGTCCTCATGAAAATTCATTAGCATTTTAATTAGGATTTCTCCCAATATACACATTTTATTGACAATTTTGACAAATATACATATTTTTGCTTAGCATATTTTCCTGTCCGAAGCGAGAGTCAAGGGCAGGTGAGCACCCAGTGTCAGTGATGTTAGCTCTTCATTCACAGAAACCAAACCAGTGCAGGCCCAGTGATCACAGCAGCTCTTCCCAGTAGGTCTTGCCCCAATGAGGCAGTTGTGAGGACTGGAGGTCCCCACCTTCCCACCGCTCCCTAAAGCTCCTTTGCCAGTTCCTTCCCTAGTAGCCTAAGGTTCTGGCTTCCTGCCTCTCTTTGCTCTGCCCTCACCATTTCTCTGTGTGTTCTGGGAGACCAGGGAGGGAGGGGAGCTAGCCACAGCAGGTAGGGGAGATTCCCTGGCTTCTTCAGCAGCCTGCCTCATCTCTACCTCTTGACCCCTCTCTGCTTCTGCCTCAGAATCTGAACTGCTCTTGGCACAGCCTCTTCCTTCTCACTAAACCCCGTTGCCTCTTTAGCTTCTGACACCTCTTCCCCCCCAGTCTGTTCTCTCTTCTCCCTCTGACCATGTATCATCATCCCACCACCAAACTCCTGGCTCTGAGCCGTCTTCCCCTGCGGGGTCCCTTGAGGGGGTCCTCAGCTGGTGTCTCCCAACACTCCTTTGGATCCAGCCAATCCATTACATTTCCCTCTTATAATGCATTTGCTTTCACTACTACATGCATCTATATGCCTGCTTTACCTCAGCAGATGCATTTGTGTACACATTACACCCCGCGTTGCAAAATTCAGAGAGATGTGAATTTTGAAGGATAGCCGTGTTTTGGTTCGCATATTGTTGTTTGAAATTTGTGAACTGGGGTAAACTCACATTTCAAGGTGACCTGAACCAAATCCCTCCCCCATGCCTAGTGGTACCCTCTCCCTCACAGGTAACAGGTAGAGATAAAATACTTCTGCTTACTTTCAGCTGCACCAAATGCACATCCACATGCTTGCTGTCCGAGTCCTGCTGCACCGAGTAAGTCAGGTCCCTGACCCTTTCTGATGTCATCCGCAGCCATGTCTCAATCTCAGGCAAGTGGAGAACGATTTTCCAGTCGGCTCCCGTGTGAAGTGGAGGCGGCTTTTCATACTGTTGCCCGGAATCAATATCTTTCATGGCGTCTTCTCCGCCATCTTGCTCGGTGGTGGGAGTCATGTTAATGACCATGGGAGATGCATCTGCAGCTACAGAATCCAGTTCCTGAGACCTGATGGGAGAAAGTGCTACTTCCATGGCTAATGTCGGGAGCTCTAGACCATAATTCTTCCTGCTGTGTATACAAAAGAGAAGAAAGGCAATTGTTTTAAAAGTGAAAACTTGGATTATAAGTGTTCTGCCCACTCCACCCAAAATGCACATCAGTTTGGATTGCTAATAATATATCTGCTTAAGCTCAGGAAGGGTTCCACCTTAGCCTCAAAAGCATGAAAAGTAGCCCATGTGCACCGCAAGCTAAAAAAATTAAATTAAATTAAAATTCTGCAGAAACACAACCCCAATTCAACACTGAGGATAGCTGCAATCTGCATGAACCTTGCAAATTAAGTAGGTTTCCATAACTGATTTTGCTTCTGCTGGTTTTGAATTGGCGTAAGAATTTATAGATAGCAATACAGCCTCTGACCACTAGAAATTCCCATTAGAACCCCACCCTCCAGTTTCCGATATTACAGTATTAATTGTTTATATATTTTCAGGCACACTTTCATTGCCAAAAGACACATAAACTTGCAAGGGACATGTAGAGAGAGGTTTTATTAAAACTTGAGCATAAGTTGAGTTACCAACAGCATGCAAGGCTGGCTTTGGAAAATAAAAGTGACAGAATTAAAAACCCCAAGAGTATAATGGGATGGGAAATGGCTGCCAGTCTGATAGCAAAAAAGGAAGAAAATTTTAGGAGGGGAAACAACCCCTCTGGTACTGCCATTGCTAATGGTGATCACCAACCCTGCAGAAATTCAATGAAATGGACCCCAATTTCTCTGCCCACAAATACAGTGGGGAATTTTATGGGGCCATTTGCACACAGCTCCAGTGATAGCTATAGATAAAGGTCATACAGATTACTCTCCCCTCTTCTCTCCATTCGAAGACAGCAGTGCAATATCCAGTCGACACATAAATGTTTGGGACTGAGGGCTGAATAGCCTTGCTGTGATGGGCTATCTGGTCCTTTAAAAAAATAATCAGTGTAGTTTTATGCTTCAGCAGTGGAAAGCAGGGGAGGGGGGGCCTTCAAAGCACTAAATAAATTCATGGCAAACAGAAATAGCATGTCAGGGTTCTGCTAGGAGAGACAATGGCCTTGTTTCATCCAATAGCCTTGTTTATCACTTTTATTAAAGGTTAGATGCCCGAGCACCTCTATGCTGCAATGAACACTTTATAGCCATATTAAATACATAAATAGCAATAATCACAAACACTTTTTAAAAAATCTCACAAAAGCATGGGTGTATATGTTGTATTGCTTATCCTCATGAACTCATGAACATTGCTATCTTTGACATGTGGGCAACCACATTTTGGCAATGAGTACCATTTGTGGAGGAAGAAGTTAGGTTTTTAAAAATAGTCTAAGATACACCGTATCATGCTAGGCAAAAAAATCAACACTGCAACAGAAGCTGAACCTCAAGGAAAGGAAACATGCCACATGCAACAATCAGGCAGCAAACATCTGCACCTTTTATTGTACTAAAAACTGGAAAGGTTTAACATGTTCCTAATGCAACACCTCCCAACACAAAACACTGGTATGGGTGGGTGTGGGTGTGAGTGTACTTTATAGTTGCAATATTAAACACACTTTCTTTGGAGTAACTCTCATTGGATTCAGTGGGACTTACTTCTGTGTAAATGTACATAGGATTGAACTATAAGGATGCAATCCTAAGCACATGGGTCTACTCCAAGAAAGTTTCATTGAACACACTCAGCACTTACTTACAAGGAAACATGTCTAGGATTGTGTTGCACATGTGATTTTGACAAACATGCCATAATGTCCTATCTAATGGTGACAATAGCAGCCAAATAGTCCCCACTGAGTGTCACAGTTGCATGGTGCCATTTTGTAATTTGAGAAAACCTTCCCCACTTGAGAACAAAGAAACACACCTATCTTAATTATTATTTGAACCCAGTCTTAACTGTGCCATTTCAATGAATTTTATGAATGCTATTATGGTTCCTAAACTACTCTCAGCAGCATTACATTCTGAATGCTGGATTCTGATTAGGCCCACAAAATTCACCATTGCCAGTCTGAGCATCGCTCACAAGCAAACTAATTACTTCCTACTGATCAATATCTAGTACAACCCCAGGAAGCACAACACACAGCACTTGCCCAGTGGCTGTTGTATATAAAACTGACTCCTTGTGAAACTCTCTAAGCTGATCTCTCTCTCTCTCTCTCTCTCTCCACCCACCTCCTCTGTGTGTACTGTATGTGCGTTTCAACAAGGAAAATAACACTTAACCACTAACATACACCTTTAGAGCATGTTTCTGTATAAACACATTACGGAAGCCTCTCCAGGGTTGAAAAGAGAATGTTGGAGGAAGATATTCTGGTGACTCTCATTGGCATGAGTAACTGCTGGTCTGCTTCCTCTCATTGCACTCTTGAGTCTGCACAGCACTAATACTACCGCTGTCATACTGGCAGCTATTAAAATTAAGACAAATCCTTCCTCCTATTACCCATAACAAAGTCACCATGAATCACTGCCAGTTACTGCATATTCTCTCTCTCTCTCTCTCTCTCTCTCACACACACACACACACACACACACACGAAGGCTGAAAGTCTATCACATTTCCACACTGTCAAATTTCTTACAAACATAATCAAAACACCCCAGGCCAGGGCTTTCCAGCCCTTCCCTCCCCGTTCCTTAAAAGCTCACACTTGCTTGCGGCATGTAGAAATCACTGAATAATTGCACCTAATTCACTACATGGTTTCCCAGAAGAACAGAAAGCTGCCCTAATCCAGCTCCCTAGATACAAAAGGAAAGCAAAGATCTCACACACATTCCCAAGAGAAATGGCATCATCAGGCAGTGTCCTCCCCGGGTTGTCATTCTTCCTACTAATCTAGGAACGCCAGGCTCCTCCTCCCCGTCCTTCTCTTCGTCCACTAGCGTTCTGCTTGGCAGAGCAAGGCAACTGTCGTGTCATCTCTACACCAACCTATAAACCAGGCAGGCAAGATAGCCGAAACAAAATGAGCTTGATGCACGTGGCAAAGTGGGGGGGAAGGCAGGGGACTTGCCGAGAGCCTTATTGCTCTGATGAAGTCAGAAAAGTAGCTAAAATGCCACCACAGGGTTTAAAGAAAAGGTTAACAAATCCAGCTAGGAAATTTTTAGTCTGAGCTAGAGAGTGTTTTGGTCAAGGCTACAGACTGTTCCAGCTGCTATCCGCCCTAATAAACTAAGTGACCACTCAACAGGATAATTCAGCCGTTTCTGGTAGTCTCCTAATGCACTATTATCTCCTGCAGCTAAATGGATTTAAGGATCCATATTGCTCTGCTGAGAGCCTGCGTTTCCAGAGTCAGAACTCTGCTGACTGATTCACCATTTGTCTGACTCAGTAATAAGGCATTTCCACATATCAAAACTGCATGATAAGGCTGCCTTGGAAGTGAATTATACATGATATAAATACATGGCACCTTTAAAAAGTGAACAAAACAGTTAGAGGTGTGATATAACCAGTGTAAAAAAAGAAAAAGAAAGTAAAGAAAAAGAAAAAGTGGGCATTTCTTAGGGTCGCCATACGTCCCGAATTTCCTGGACATACCTGGAATACTGCAGTCGGAAGCAGTGTCCAGGTGAAAATGTCCAGGAACCCATGTCGGCAGTGTTGTTTTTGCTGATTTAAAAAAAGCTCCAAACAATGGCAACCCTACATTTCTCCTTCTACATCTTAGAGGACACATAAGCTTGACAGAGCATTTTTATACCTGCATTTTGGATCTTCACAATCTATCATATATTTAGTTGTGCATCAGATGGTCACAGTCCAGTCCATGAGTCTCTGGTATCAGAAGTATCGAATTAAAGGATTACAGAATAGCAACATGCCACAGCTGTTCCATGCTGGCCTACTCACCTACCGAGCTGACCTGCAACATTGGCAGTGCCTGAATGCCCACACCACAGGGGCACACCACAAATACAATGAAAGAAACAGCTGGGCAAATGTCCCTTTAATACACTGCTCAAAAGAACACATCCCGTTTAAATGTAAGGCACAGATGATAACTGCTTTATCTGTGCCTCTTTCTTCCTCCTGGCTTTCTGTGCAGCTAGATGCAAAGCCTTTTATGCAATGTCTGAGATCTGTGCCTCACCCTTAGTGCGTAAGCCAATAAGCTTTCGGAGCTTCTCACAGAACTTGGTCCTCAGATTACGCTGACTCAGCAATCCATCAGTGCACCCATCAGTAACAGTAATTGGTTCACGACAGACAAAAACTCATTAAGCATGTTAGGGTACAGAGAGGGGACATGTATCGATCAATGTTGTGTCCCCAGGATAGTGTGTTTCCTAATAAGATCTTAATTCCCTCCCCCCCAATGACCCATATTGTTAAAGCCAGCCTCCGTTCATTAGGTAGCCATCTGCCTATCATGAAAGCAATTCAGTTTCAATTCCAGAGATCTTAAAAACAAAGGCTGAGGAAAGGTATTTCGTTAACCACGCTCTCTTGCTGAATTTTAAATCAAGTTATGTAACAGCTGGTGCTGGAGGAAACTATTTTTGTCCAGATCGCATCTATCCCTCATTCAGCTGCAATGCAACTAATCTCTTTTCCTCTTTATAAAATCTATAAAGAAGCTAAACCAGCTAACTTTGATAAAAAGGGGGAGAGAATGAGAAAATCGATCTCTTTATTAGGTAAAACAAAACATTGGTCTGGTTCCGATGTCACACTAAGCCAAGCCACAGCTTGCCACAAACATGCATGCTGACAGAGATGAGACCATGGTTACTGTACTCTTCCTTGGTCAGTCCGCTGCTGAGCTAAGCCATGGTTTACTTTAGCATGGCGTCTGAACCTAGGCTTCTGGTTTAGCTCCCCTGGACAAACCATGAGCTCATGGTTAGTATGGAGAAAGCTAAACCACAAGACTGGATTTGGACAACATGATGCTAAGTCGAACTATTGCTTGGGTCAGCACAGAGCCAGAACAACAGGAGCGGGAAGAACAGCCGTGATCTCTTCTCCCAGAGTCCATGCGTTCACATTAACCCATGGTTTGGCTTAGCATGACATGCAAACCAGGTCATTATGCAACATACAGAATATAGAAATACGGGCTTGGATGGTATTTCCCAGCTTCACAAGGCATAGTTTATGAAGCCAGATATAACTGTCAGGCTTCGGTACTCGTCTGTCACCCCTCTCCTCCTTCACTCAAATGCTGGCTTTGAAACTGCATTCCTCACTTGCACATAAATCTGAGTCACTGTTAGGCCTGAATCAGGGTACTCTGTGTGGTCTTCAAATAAGTTTTACTCAAAGCAGACCTGCTGAAACAGACTAACTTAGTCATGTTAATTAATTCCAATGGGTAAACGGAGTAAAAAAAAGTTGAAGACCTCACCCTGTTTTCATCTTTGCTCAACTAACCACGATAATAAGACTGAATTATTATGTTTGGTTTGGGCATGATGTGTAATTCTGCTGTAATTCAAGTGTAAAAGGAAATTGAAATTGAATTGTGTATGAGGAAAAGTGTGGGGAGGGGTGACGGAGGAGCTGGCAAACCCTATGCTTGTTCCTGGCTTCATAAACCATGGAACATCCAAACCCGGCCATATGGTTGATCCTTAGAACAATCTACCACAGGTACAGAATATTATTTACTGAAGCTGTACACTGGCTCCCTCAGCCAATAAAGTGAGGTGAGCGCTGCAACCCCAGAGTCGTCCGCGACAGGACCTAATGGTTAGGGGTCCTTTTACCTTACATTCCACTCAAACACCACTTCTTGAGTTGCTATATCTGCTGCTGGATAATAAAACTTCATTTCCCCATTAAAATTAAATAATACACACTTTGTTCATAGTGTTGTAGTGAGAAGGACAATAGCCAGAGAGTTGTGTGAGAGACCTGGGCGAGAGGCAGGCAGAAGCCAGAGAGGAAGAGAGGAAGAGTCATGCTTGATTCCTGTTTGCTTCAAAGGCTGGGACTTTGGGAGAAGCAAGACCTTATGGGGTGTGAGTGCTGTTATCCCCTTCATCCTAGGCTCAGGTTGTATATATATGTAAATAAACCATACGTGAGTGGTATCTAAAGCGTTGGCAAGCCTTGATTGCGGCCTCTAGATCCCGCAGACCACAGGAATTTTGGGCTTTGATAAACAAAAGAGGAAGGAAGTACCCACTGACGATTATCCCTGCGCCCACATGGGAACAATTCTTGAGTAAATATTTCTCCTTGGCAGAGGAATCCAACTCATCCACTGAATTCCGAGCCGACCATCTACCTTTGTGGCCCTCTACCGACCCAGACCTGATAATGGACTTGATATTAGATCTGAAAACGGGCAAAGCCCCCAGGCCGGATCTAGTCCCTGCTGAGGCTATTGTTGCGCAACCGAGGTGGTGGGCTGAAATCCTGGCCAAAGTCTTTGATCCAATTAATTCTACGGGGCTTATCCCTAGGTCATGGAAGGAGGCCGTGATCGTGCCAGTCCATAAAAAGGGTCCCCCTGCTGACCCGGAGAATTATCGGAACATCAGCCTTTTGTCTATCATCGGGAAAATCTATGCAAAATTTTTGCTGTCTAAGCTGTCCCATTGGGCAAACGACTCAAATTTGATTGGCCACGAGCAAGCGGGCTTTAGGAACAATTATTCGACCACTGACCATATGGTAATTATGTATCATCTTGCCAGAAAATATTCTGCCCCGAGTCGGGGGCGCCTATGTGTTGCTTTCATAGACCTAAAGGCCGCCTTCGACAGTATCCCAAGAAACTGTCTATGGAAGAAATTAAAGAGATGGGGCATAGATAGAAGGCTGTTATGGCTTATAACCCAATTACACCATGGGTCGTCGGCTAGAGTGAGACTCACACCGGCGGGAAACCTATCCAACGAGGTCCCAATAAACAGAGGTGTGCGCCAAGGCTGCATTTTGGCCCCACTCCTCTTCAACTTGTTTATTAGCGATATGAAGCTCTTTCTGAATGAGTCTCAAGCCAACATTCATGCCCCCCGCCTAGCTGATTTTTGCTGCCCTCTGCTCCTATATGCCGACGATGCAGCGATCCTTTCCTACTCTAGAGTCGGTTTATGCAGAGCTCTAAAGATTTTTGCGGCTTATTGCAAACTCAACCATCTGACAATTAATCATGGGAAATCTAAAGTCCTGGTCTTTACCAGGTCTCGGAAAACTTACAGCTGGAAGTTAGATGGAGTCCAATTAGAACAGGTTTTCAAATTTAAATACCTGGGAGTCTTTTTTCACTACAACCTAAGCTGGAAGCCACAGATACAGTATTTACTAAACAAAGGGAAAACAATACTTTATACTCTACTCCAATTTTTTGCGGCCGACGGAGCCTCCCACATCCCTTCTGCATTGAAGGTGTACCATGCAAAAGTGGTTTCCACCCTCTGTTATGCTGCCCCGCTCTGGGCCCCAGGGTCCAATTTAACATCGTTGGGGACATTGCAGAATCAGTTTCTCCGTCGCCTCCTGAAACTCCCCATGTGTGTGAGCAACGCAGCCATACGTCTGGAGTTAAGGATTGCATCATTGGAGACTGTCATCTGGAAGCGAGTCTTTGGTTATTGGCTGTCCAGCTGGCATAGGCTTCCCGACCATTACCTTTTTCAGTGCCTCTGGCGGGACGACTTTGTCAATCCGTGGGTAGGAAAAATCCATACCAAACTTCTGAGCATCGGAATTTCCCCAGCAGACTCCTTAAAGATGAACTTACGCTCAGCCAAAAGCCTTATTGAGCAAAGATTAGCAGACATTGAAAATCAACACAACCTCGCCGGGGGTGGGGGTGTCTGCTCCCCCAGGTATCACGGAATAACCCCACCACTTGGCCTTCCATCATACATGTCATCTCTTTCATCTGTACCACACCGACTTGCATTTATTTGTGCAAGGTTCAATGTCCTTCCATCGAACCTGCTGAGCCACAGATTTTCCAAGGGTTTGGTGTCTCCGCTATGCGTGTGTGACGGGAAAACTGTTGATTCTCTCCCACATATAATGTTCAACTGTCCCCTACATAGCATAGCCAGGACTAAATTCCTGGGTCCTGCTTTACTGCGCTTGGTTGGCAGGCCTGTTGAGTCACATGCCGCACTACTTTTGCAGGATACAGATCCTTCTGTAACTCTGCAGGTGGCGAGATTCCTGAATGCGGTTATCTCACACACAAAAACCACCAAAAACAACAACAACATCAAAAACTAATCGGACAGTTTTGAAGAGAGTGCATGTCGGATCTTGTCTTCAGTTTTCCTTTTTCTGGGATCCGTCCCTTGGAGCTCTCCGGGCCCCAAGCTATTATCTGGCTCTGCTCAATGACCCACCCCTGCATCATGGTGTTCACCTTCTGGTGCCGAATATATCGGTCTTTATGCCTCTGTGCTTTTATGTTTGTACATCCTTTATGGGCTAATAGCCGTAAATAAATAAATAAATAAATAATATATCCTAAAGACAACACAGTCTCCATTGTCCCTCATTCCAAGGAAACTGAACCCCTGCCAAGCGCAAGGAACCCCAGGAATCTCACACCACTCAGAGATTGGGGTTGTGTGCAACATTATCTATCTGTAATTTATAGCCAAATACAAAGGAACACCACTACCACCACAAGATAACTGGGTAAAAAGCAAATTAAATACCATGTATTTTGATATGCAGTTTCAAGAGGAAATTCCATCACATATAAAATATTAAAAATTTTTATAGTAGTTTAAGCGTATCAAGTGATGTGGAAGTCATAAACACAGGAGGCGGTGGTGAGTGGGTTGTTAATTTTTATATTCAAGTGAATTCTCATTCATTGAATAATAACTCTTTTTTTATGAAGCGGCTTCAGAATTAAATAACTTAATTCAGATAATCCTCATCTTCCTGTACTCATTCCTCACAAGCATTCAAGCACAATGACTTATTTAACTGGCTTTTTAAAATCATCATCATCGTTATTATTACTACGAGTTGATTCTGGCCTTATGATGGCCTTCCTATTTTTGTTTACTGCTGTTTTTAAAGTAGGTTTTATGTATGCATGTATGTATGTATGTATGTGAAGAAGATGACTGCTAAATGCTAGTAAATGCAATTTGATCTACCTGGGAAGAACATTTTCAGTTCAAGACTGGATGAGCTAGAGTTTTAGGGGACAAAAATTCATTTTTTAATTTATCCATTTATTAAATGTATATCCCGCCCTTCTTCCCAAAGGAGTTCAGGGTGGTAAACAACAAACAGTAAAACAATAATAATAATAAAAATCTTTAAAACATTACACCAAAAGGAAAGCAGCAGGAGAAGAGAAAGTGTGGGTGACCCCAGGGTGGATATCACAAGAGAAGACAAGGAAGCTGTGCTGCTCTGCTGCTCCTTTCTGCTCATTTACTCTCTTCAAACAAATGGCATGTAATAATAATAACAACAATAATTTATTATTTATACCCCGCCCATTTGGCTGGGTTTCCCCAGCCACTCTGGGCGCCTCCCAACAGAATACTAAAAACACGATAAAACATCAAACATTAAAAACTTTCCTAAACATGGCTTCCTTCAGGTGTCTTCTAAAAGTCAGATAGTTGTTTATTCCCTTGACATCTGATGGGAGGATGTTCCACAAGGCCGGCGCCACTGCCAAGAAGGCCCTCTGCCTGGTTCCCTGTAACCTCACTTCTCACAGTGAGGGAACCACCAGAAGGCCCTTGGAGCTGGACCTCAGTGTCCAGGCTGAACGATGGGGGTGGAGACGCTCCTTCAGGTATACTGGACCGAGGCCGTTTAGGGCTCTAAAGGTCAGCACCAACACATGTAAAGAAGACTTTCATGGTGGGTGACTTTATACACTTCCATATTTTACTTATGTTATTACCCTGATATCCCGCATTTCTTCCAAGGAGTTGAAGGTGGCCTAAGGGGTTCTCCCCACTTCCTCTTCTATCCTCACAACAACTGCGTGAGGTAATTTAGGTTAAGAGTCTGACTGGCCCAAGGTGCTTCATGGCTGGGTGGGGATGTAAACCCAGATCTCCCAGGTCCTGGTCCAAAACTCTAACCACTTCGCCACACTGGCTCTCATATGATGTCCCTATTGTAATACCCCACAAATGTCCCAGAAAAACTGAGACATCCCGTTTTCCTCATGAGAACACAGCAGCCATCTTGGGTACCACGATATCTCGTGATTTCAGGCTGCAATCTCATGCAGCACCTCAAAATGCACATTTTTTAATGCAGTGAAAGTGCAAAGTGTGTCTTGTGGGCTCCGTGATCTCTCACGTGTCATGTGACTTTCATGGGAGCACGAACAGGAAGTGGCACGTCCCAGTTTGGGACTCAATGCGTTGTGGATTGCCCTGTGGACAGGGCACGTGGTCAAACTATGTAGCCTTTTGGTGTCTTCCAGCTCAATTATTCCAGGAGGGATTTTGATTATTTATACCTCTCCTTGATGACTGCCTATGAGAAACCTTTGCCAATCACAAAGTGCAAGAGGGCCACAAAGCACAGTTCTAGAGAGTTAGACTGAATGGACCAGGGAGCTTGTCTCCCACATCCCTCAGGCAGATGTAAAGTGCAATGTGCAATAGCTGGTGCAAATCTATCATTACAAAAGACACGCCGTTGGAGGAAAGTGTGTGCATTTTATAACAAGCCAATGGAACTGGAACAGCTGTAATAAAAAGTGATCTTCACAGAATGTGTACTCTGCTGGAAGGCTTTACCGTGAAAAAATGGTTTTAAGTATCAGGGCTCCCTCATGTCTCAGGAGAAGAGACCTGTTGAGATGAGAGGATTTCCTATCCATTTTCGCTTGTAACACAAGCTGCTGTTACTCTCTGTGTCTTTCAAAAACAGAGCAATTGGGAAATGGCACAAAGAGAGAGAACAGCTTTAGGCAAGCAAAGACAAATTAGCAGCTTCACATGAAATTGACAAGAATACACCATGATTTTTAACAGCTAATTAATTATACCCTGACTTTGTCACCTTCAAGGCTGTGTTGTCCACATTGCCAGTCCAAAACCTTGAAAACAATTAAACAGTTAATGCCGTGGCTTGTTAATATATTATGCCAAGGGTGGGATGACACTCTTTTATTATGTATTTATTTATTTTACAAATGTGTACATCACCCTAAATCTCCAGGAAGTGTTTCAAGAGTGTGAGATTCTTTTCAGCACCAGACTCTGCTTTCTAAACCAGCTTTTTATCTTTTTAAACTTTCAGGCTACAGGAACTGGATGTTGCACACTATAACTGGCTCTTAGGATCTCTCCTGCGCACACACTCAAATTGAAAAAACCACCGGGGGTCACCATCTATACATGAGTTTGTGGGTAATCTTGTCATCTGGGCATCCCAGGACCTCCATACGCACATCCCAGCAAGTGATCACAGACCCTCCAAGTGTCCCTATTTTCCAGGGACAGTCCTGGATTTACAGAAGCTGTCCCAGTTTCTGATTTGATCCCAGAATATCCCACTTTTACTTAGGACATCCCTATTTTCATTGGAGAAAATGTTGGAGGGTATGGAGTTATGTGACCCCTGAGCAAAGGAGATAAGCAACTATACAACCTTTAAAGGACAGTCCTGTATAGGGGAGTTTTTAAATGTTTGTGTTTTTATATATGTTGCAAACCTCACAGAGTGGCTGGGGCAACACAGTCAGATGGGTGGGGTATTATTGTTGTTGTTGTTGTTGTTGTTGTTGTTGTTGTTGTTATAATTATTATTATTATTAAATAGGACATCCCTATTTCCATCAGAGAAATGTTGGAGAGTATGTGATCACCAAATTAAAATGAATATTTTCTTCAAGTAGGAAATGCTTACTGATACACATTTAATCAACCAAATCAGTGTTTTAAGGAACAGTTTTCTTGTTCCAGTACAGAAATCTCTGACTGTTTCTACACCACTCCATGAAGCTAAAACAATTTAAGTATATCATCTCAAGGAGCTGGTGGAACAAAACCATATGGCTGTAATGATACAAAGCATTAAATGTAATCAGGCCAAGTTAAATTTCCCTGTCTTCTGTATAGCTCAAGTTATTTAAACAAAAGTAACAGTGGGTGGCTTGAGTCAAATTACATTCACTGTAGGACATCAAATGATACTATAATTAACCACAAGATTTTGTTCAGTTCTGGTTTTTCCTTTGAATAAATGATACTAACCAATCTATTGACTTGCACCTATTCGCATTTTTCCTCCCTTGACATCCGGGTGAACTTCATCAGTGACAGGACATCAAGAAAAATTAATCAACCTTGCATAATTAATTAGTTAAACAAGATAACTCAAGTACACTTTGAATGCCCCAGTAATTTAGATTAAACAATATTTTCAGTAAACTGTTCTCACTGTGTTTACAATGGCAAGGGATTATCACACACACAAAAACCCTTTTAATGACCAAGATATTAAGGAATCCTGTTTGTGTATTCATGAACTTATGGGCTATATAATAGCTTTCCTCCCCGTTTTGGAGTTTTAATGTGCTAAGAAGCAGCCTATGATCATCACAGACAGTGCTGGATTTACGTATAAGCTAAACAAGCTATAGCTTAAGGCCCTACTCTCTTGGGGGCCAGAAAAAAATTCAAAGGGGGAAAAAACTGGATGTACATTTCCAAAATATAAGATAAAAAAGAAATAAAATGGCTTTAGATACCTATTAGGTCCATAAATTACCATATAGCAGGCTTCCTCAACCTCGGCCCTCCATGTGTTTTGAGACTTCAATTCCCAGCATCCCTAACCATCGGTCCTGCTAGCTAGGGATCATGGGAGTTGTAGGCCAAAAACATCTGGAGGACTGACGTTGAAGAAGCCTGCCATATAGCATATACCGGTATTCAACACAAAGAACAGCGACAATTTGTTGTTGACCAAGGACAGCTGGACATATAAAGAGCCCCATTACCTTCAGTAGCTTAGGGCCTCATCAAACCTAAATCTGGCCCTGATCACTGAGAGCAGGATGGTAGGGGGGATAGAGAGCTGGTGCCCCATGAAGTGATGGCTGGTGCCCACTGGGACCAGAATGGCAGAATGCTGGGAGTTCAAACAGTAGGTGGAACCAGAGTCAATGGCAGGCATCACCAACTCATTTGAGTTTTGTTTCCATCTTCTCCCCTGGAGGCTGGCTGAAGGCAGAATGAAGTTGGTAGGGCAGTGCCTATTTGCCCAAATGGGCCAGCCCCCACCGGTTCCTTGTGAAACGCCCCTAATTGTTTGTTAAAAGGGTTCTCATTTGTTTATTACTTTCTCGATACAGTATTTCCCCTACATGGAAAGACAGGGTCTGGTTGATTGAGCAGGTGAGGGAGCAGACCAATCATGGGTCCAAGGGTCAAGAAGGCGATAGAGGGAAAGGAGGGGCAGATGGGGCTTGTCAGCCATGGAAGGTGGCCCATCTAGGAGAAGGAAAACTCTGATCCTAAACCTTGCTGCCTTGTGAAATATCCTCAGGAGAAGAAAGGACTAAGGAATACAGTGGTACCTCGGGATACATACACTTCAGGTTGCAGACTCCACTAACCCAGAAACAGTACCTCAGGTTAAGAACTTTGCTTCAAGATGAGAACAGAAATCATGCGGTGGCGGTGTGGCAGCAGCTGGAGGCCCCATTAGCTAAAGTGGTGCTTCAGGTTAAGAACAGTTTCAGGTTAAGAACGGACCTCTGGAACGAATTAAGTACTTAACCCGAGGTACCACTGTAAAGCCCACACAAACCCATGATGGTTGGATGGCACTTTGTACGCCGCCTTCTGGCAACTCCTGCAACCAAGCTGGTGTGAAACTTATTGGTCTTCTTTCCTTTGGACCACATAAGCAAAGCCGAGAGGTAGGTCTTGTTGTCTGGGCAACCAGGACCTCCTTACACATTGCCCAGGCTTACATCCTGGGGAGGACACTTCAGTGCTGCTAACACAGCAGTTTGACAATGGAGGTGCACTCCATTGTCTCTTGAAACAGACAGATGCCAGCAAGTTAGGGCCCCTAAAGGTCTTGCTCGGGCCGCTGAGGTCACTTGGGTGCTGATAGCACAGTGGTTTGACTTCTTCCTGGAGGTGCACTCAGTGGTCTCTTGAGACAGGAGAATGCTAGAAATTCTGATAGCTAATGTGGGGGGAAATTCAGGTACTCTGACATCACTAGAGGGCTATTTTCTATGAAACATATGTCCTGGATTTTTTTAGTCTGCATGGCAAGGGCATTTTTAGAAAAGGCTTTTCTCTAAATGAGCAAGCTCCTGTAGAGATGATACTGCTGTTAAAACATGTGAAATGTTTGATCTGCCAAAGTTGAAGAAAAATATCACGCAGAAGAGGGTCATTTTATTTTTGCTTCTTATGTCGGAGGAGAAAATAGTTCTAAAAAATTATGTATAGATTACAAAACATACTTTGTTCTAGCCAAAACTGCATAAGGGAGGAAAAGTCATTTAGCGGAACAAACGTAGCTCACTGGTAGAGCATCTGCTTTGTGTACAGGTCGTTGGTTCAGTCCTTGACATCTCTAGGTAGGTAAGGAAAAGTATCCTGTCGGAAACCCTGGAGAACTACTTCCAGTGTAGACAACACTGAGCTAAAAGAACCAATGATCTTACTTGGTGTGATGTGGTTTCCTATGCAGGCAGTAATAGATGGTTTGTTGATACTGGATCTACTCACAGACAATAAATTTCACTTACAGCAATCAGCAAGGCTGCACTTGATGCAATGATTCAGCAACTTTCTTCTGATGAATGGGTCTAGACACCGAAAGGCTTGCAATGGAAATCAAAACCACTAGAGCACAGGATTGCGCTACCACTCTAAGCCAGGGGCTGCCAACTTTTTGGGACCAGTGGGTCCATTCCAAATTTTGGGAGAGGATGCTGTGAAAGCCATTCCCAAAAAGGCTGCCATGGGGGTGCGACATAACACAAAACTAGAGTACAGTCGTCGTTGCTTCTCTCCACTCCCCCAATGTCCTGCTGGTCCTCATTATGGAGATGCAGCTGTTAATGGCATGAATCCTGCTTTCTCCAGTGCCAAGAAGCAAGCTCAGAGCCTGGCAAGGCTGCCTGGGGGTACCAATGCAGGCTTTCATAGGCACCAGTGACCACAGATGCTGTGTTGGCACCCCTGCTCTAAGTCACCTGTAACCTTCCTCTGCTTGTGAAAGCGTATGAGCAACATGCTCTGCGACGGCACCTTATATAGCAACCATGCTGAAACTTAGCAAAATTGGGTCTGGTTGGTAGCCTGGAATCTCCAGCTATGCCATACTGAGGTTATCACAGAAGATCAAGATCTAAATTTAATTAAAAAATAAGCAATTGGAGACGGTGCTCCATTGGGCCTAACTTGGAGGGAAGAGAACCTCTCTGGTCCATGGGCCTAACGAAGCCTGGCAGAGGTCCTAGTTTTTGACCCATGAGGCCATTTCTCCGATGTTTCTTCTCTATTCCATTTCTTAGGAGATGGGGCATTTGATCTGCTTTCTTCCAGATAGAACACTGTACAGTAGTCTTCAAACACATGCTGTTACCTATCTACAGTACCCATTTGCCCACATATAACATACTTGCATCTGAAATGGTTTTTTTTTTTTGTTTTGTTTGTTTTTTTTGGCAAGGCATAGTTGAGGCAGGGATAGATGGAGCACTCCAGAAGGAAATAATTTTTCAAATCTCAACACTGTCCAAAGCAAACAAGATGGCAGCAATGTCTGTGATGGACAAATAAAATGAAAGTGTGCTGCTATGGTCCATGAATGCCTTATTTGTGCACGGTTTAACCAGCCAATGGGAGTAGGGTAAAAAGAAAGCGCATTTCTCATACTTGACGTCTAGAGGAGCTGGCAGTTCCATAAAGGCACAAACTCATATGCACAGCAGCAAATCTGACAGGAAAGCTAATTGTAGATCCAGTTGCAACACCCTGGAAAGAATTTAGTAGTGCCAAAGCAGCTAAAGCTGCTAAAGCAGAAATTGTGTGCACATTTAACCTGGGAGTAAGTCCCACTGAGCTGAATAGGATTTACTTCTGAGCATGCATGGATGCCTAGGATTGCACCATAAAGGTACATGGAGTAGAGATCAAGTCCCAGGGAACGGAGGAAGATGTACTTATGAGCAAATATGCTCAAGATTGCACTGCATGTAGATGCAGTAATAAATATTGATATTGAAATCATGCTTTCCCCAAATATCATATTTTTAATATACACATAATACAACTTCCATTTGACATTTTAATGGTGATCATTTAATCAGTACCTATATTGATGAAGATTTCTATGTCCATTTGCTGATTATTCAGGATGTGTAGAGAACTTGCCCAGGATAATTCCAATATTGAACGCACATGGTTGATTGTACACAGCAGTTCTTTGCTATGCAATCATCTGGATTGTTTTAGAAGAACGTTTGATGGATACATTAAAGAATGTAAATGGTACATATCTCAATTTCAGCCATGTTGAAGTTTGCTCTAGACTAGATTCTGCTTAAGCGTGCTCTCCCGTTTCCTAGAGCCTCAAACAGACAGAATGCCACCTTATGGGTGTCTGTCATAGCAAATTATTGTCTCCAATGGAGGTGCCCACAGCCAGCCAGTCAGTAAAAATAGACCCTGCTGCTTCCAAAATGCAAATTCAGAGTGGCAGGATTGGATTTGTCCTTAAGGCACATCCTTTGTAGATCTATGCAACATGACAGAAAATGAACATCATAGAAAATATATGTAATGCTGGGGAATAAAAATATGAAAAGGAAAGGGAAGAGGGGAGAAATGTAAATATTCCAGAATAAAGGGTCTATTATTTTAAGAAATGTCTTTTAACAACTAGAGAACTGTGGCTTTTAAGTAGGTTTGTGCTGAGAGAGCTCTATCCCATGCTGAGAAATGAATCTATCCTTTAAAAAAGGGCTGCTAAATGTGACTGCCCAGGGAGCACTGACTTCAATATTTTCAACAAAAAAAGAAAGAACAGCATTGCACACGATTAAATTGGTGGATATTCTCATAGAACATTTTCATTGCATTTAAGGCTGCAAATGATAGAATGAAAAATGTCCATTTGACCTAGAAATAAACAGCAGATTCGGTCACTCACCAAGCTGTTTCTCGTGTCCTGCTGTTAACGTCAAAAGCAGCAGAGGCGCCTCTCTGATATATGTATGCTCTGGGATCTGGGAGCTCCAGGGCTGCCTACAGTCAACTGCAAACCTACAGCCATCTTCCATGTGATTGCTGACAAACAATGGCTGGCACAAGCCAGATGCAATTCCATTCCTGGATGAGGAAACAGCAAGCAATGCTTCTCTACTTTGTGGATTCATTTCACAATGCCTCACAATGCAATAACTAGTTGCTGAGGATGTTGGCAGTGAAAGACTACAATTCTGCCTCAGGCGTGAAAGAAGTTGTATTTCATATACTACATAGCATATAGTGACTACTTATCAAGAAATCATTTGGACTGCAGAAAGCTCTAATCTTATACCTGGCTATCCTCTTCCTCTTTCTGCATATGCCTCTCTCCCCACCCATCCTGGTTTCTTCTCTCAAGAGTAAACAACACACACAGCAGAAATGTCCTCCCTCATCCAACGCAGCTTATGTCAGAGGGGCTCTGATTCCTGGCTCAGGCTGTGTACACAACTATACCTTTACAGCACATTCAGAGCACATGCTTTCCCTCAAAGAATTCTGGGCACAGGTCACAGAGTTACAATTTGCAGCAACCCTTAACAAATCACAAGGTAGTTTTATCTAAATTTGCATTTATATGCATCAATTAACATATGCAAAAGTATGTTTCTGAGCACAATTCAAAGTGTTGGTGCTGACCTTTAAGGCTCTAAACGGCCTCGGTCCAGTATATCTGAAGGAGCGTCTCCACCCCCATCATTCAAACCGGACACTGAGGTCCCGCTCTAAGGGCCTTCTGCGGGTTCCCTCACTGTGAGAAGCCAAGTTACAGGGAACCAGGCAGAGAGCCTTCTCGGTAGTGGCACCCGCCCTGTGGAACGCCCTCCTACCAGATGTCAAAGGGAACAACTACCAGACTTTTAGAAGACATCTGAAGTCAGCCCTGTTTAGGGACGCTATTAATGTTTGATGCATTACTGTATTTTAATATTTTATTGGAAGCCACCCAGAGTGACTGGGGAAGCCCTGCCAGATTGGCGGGGTATAATTATTATTATTATTAAGCAAATCGTGTTCACTTTTTTTGACAGGACATAAGTGGGTGGCGCTGTGGGTTAAACCACAGAGCCTAGGGCTTGCCAACCAGAAGGTTGGCGGTTCGAATTCCCACGATGGGGTGAACTCCCATTGCTTGGCCCCAGCTCCTGCCCAACCTAGCAGTTCGAAAGCACGTCAAAGTGTAAGTAGATAAATAGGCACCGCTCCAGCGGGAAGGTAAACGGTGTTTCCGTGCGCTGCTCTGGTTCACCAGAAGCGGCTTAGTCATGCTGGCCACATGACCCGGAAGCTGTACACCGGCTCCCTCGGCCAATAAAGCGAGATGAGCACCGCAACCCCAAAGTCGGCCACGACTGGACCTAATGGTCAGGGGTCCCTTTACCTTTACCTTTAAGTGGCCTCTCTAGAGTTGATGCAAAAATAAAAGTGGAAATGAGGGGATAGAACGAGGTGCGTGGTAGCAGGGAAGGGGCATTGCATGGGGTCAGCAAACTCCTACACATCCTGAGGTGCATCTATTAGACAGAAGACAACATAAGAGAGCACAACAGCCCCTTTGCCCACAACATGTGGGCAGGAGACTGGATCTCTGGTTGGTTTTCTTAAGAGTTCATAATACCAAAGCAAACCGCCTCTCTAATTTGGATTAGGGCTGCAGCTTGCAATGCTGAGTGAAGGAACTAACCTTTACTCTGTTCTGGCTTCTTGGTGCTGCTATTTGCCCTGTGAGGAAAGATATAGCACAACCTATAGCATAACACAATGGCTTTTCCGTGTGCTGCTCTGGTTTGCCAGAAGCGGCTTAGTCATGCTGGCCACATGACCTGGAAGCTGTCTGTGGACGAACACCGGCTCCCTCAGCATATAGAGCCAGATGAGCGTGCAACAACAGAGTCGGCCACAACTGGACCTAACAGTCAGGGGTACCTTTACCTTTATAGCACAACACAAACTGGAAATCTTAATCCACCCCCACAAGAAGATATTACCGGTAGGTGTGAAGATATTCCATTGTCAGGGCCAGCCTAAGCTATTTTGTTGCCTGAGGCAAAGGTCAACATGGTGCCTTTCCCCCATTTCATTTTCCAAAGCTGAATGGACCATTGGCAATGGAGCAATGGAGCATTCTCTACTGCACCTGAAGGCAGCAGGCTAGCTTGGGGAGCACTGGATAGGGTGAATGGTTTACAAAGCTCCAGCAACTGGTTCATTGCCCTCCAGCACTTGCTGCCTGAGGTGGCCACCTCTCTCTGTCTTCACCACTATCTCATCTAGCAGCCCCCAACCCTGGCAGCACACAGATAAATACTTTGGCAACTTGAGTGATTCATCAGCCATCTGTTCTGTCCCTTGTGCATGAGGCAAATCACCCACCTTTTCTTTAAAGTGACTCATTAACTTAATTCGACCCATAACATGTTTTAAGAATTAAAAGAAGATTCTGTGTGGAGCAGAGACAAATACAGTACAGTCGTACCTTGGTTTTTGAACAGCTTAGTTCTCTTTTTTTTTTTTTTAAATAATGTTTATTAAAATTTTCAAAAATACAGAAAGTAAAAAGTTAAGATACATTCAGAACCTTATTTTCATATATCCACTTTCTGGGACTCCCCCCTTCCCCCACCCCTATCATATTCCTGTTTCATATTGTTGGCTCCACAAGCTCTCAATTCTGATTAAAAACTTAATTTGTTTAGTCCATTGTTCGAATTTAAAATTTCTACACTCCTCATCAATACCCTTGATAAAAAGCCAAAAATTACTTTCCCAGGGCCCACCCCATTTTTATTCCACAATTTCCCTTTTTTTTAATAATAAAGACACCCCACATAATAGAAATATCAGAAATAAGAAATAAAAGATATAATAGATAAAACAAAACCAGTTCAAAAAAAGAAATTGACAAGCCTTTGGATTTTAGTTCTCCCCCTCTGTCCCCGGTTTAATTTCCCCCTGACCATCAAACCATGTTATCCGCCTGGAATTCTTACAATCCATAAATCGCCTATTTTCCCCCAACTCCTTGCTGGTTTTTTTTTTTTTTTGTTTTTGTTTTTTTTCCTTTCATAATTATTATTTAAAACACTTAGCTTCAGATCTTTAATAAAGCTCCCCCCATTGTTCTTTCCAAATTGTAGTCCAGTTTCCTCTTGTTCCGCTGCTGAAACGTTCTAATTCAGAAGCTTAGTAAGTCTGCAGGGATTATTGTTATTCAGGAACAAAAACTTGCGTTCAGTCCCTTCCTTTCTTCAATAGAAAATTCTATTGTCTCCTTTAGCTGTACACCCTGTAGACAAAATATTATTTCCGTTTTGCAGCTTTCCCAGAAGATAACCAGTTCTATAAAATTCCAATGGTATTTTTCCACTTACGACCATCTGTGTAATGTCCCGAAACTCCTCTAGGGGGATTGTTGTAACTTTGTTTTCTCTAGTCCAAAAGTCCGATTGTTATCCATGTTTTCGCCATTTTGTATCCAAGTTTTAAAAAGTTGTAGCAAATTGTAACAAATTTAGCCAGCAAAGTTCTCATAATAAAATCCTCTCTGCTTTCCGACTTTGACAGCTACTTTGACAGCTGTCAAAATCTCCGACTCTTTTCACCAGGCTCTCTCTTCAATCACCCCGGTTCCCAGGGGGGGGGGTTACGTTTCTTCTCCCTCAATTCGTCCTCCAGCACAGTTCTTATAATTTCCCATCGTGGAATTCTTAGTTTTTATCAACAATACAAATCTTTTTGGACCTTGGTTTCCCCGTCCTTGTCTTAGAAGGTTTACAATAGGGGGGGGGACTGACTTCCTTTTTGGATCCCCCCCCGCTCGTGTCCAAATCAAAAAGAAATTCTTTTTTTTCCTCCTTTTAAACCCAGTTTCCAAATTACTCACGGGTTGTTGTTAAAAAGTCCGAATTTTCAATGGAAGAAGTCAGCGCTCTCCGCCGGATGGCATGCGGCTGCGCTCGGCAGGGATAGCAGAGGACTCAAAGCACCACGCTTCTCCCCGGCACCCGATCCGTAGCCTTTAAAAAGGCTCCTTCACGAGTCGGGAGGGCGCTAACGGTGCCAGCCGAGTCTCCATGTCCACGGCCCTCGTGGCCGTGGTTTTTAAGGGTCCCCGCATCGCCGGTGCGGTAGGACCCAGCCCCTGCCGAGCAGGCTCCCTCCGGAGCTCGGAGGGAGTCCGCCATTCGGCGATGGCGCCAACCCGGAAGTTCCTGAACAGCTTAGTTCTCGAACATTTTGGCTCCCAAACGCCGCAAACCCGGAAGTGACTGTTCAGGTTTGCGAACTATTTTTGGAAGCCGAATGTCCGACGGGCTTCTGCGGCTTCTGATTGGCTGCAGGAGCTTTCTGAATGTTTTGGAAGTCAATCAGACTTCCAGAATGGATTCCGTTCAACTTCCAAGGTATGACTGTAGTTGATATGTTTAAGGACCAGAGTGTAAATACACAGAAAAGTGCGTATTCCAGCCATCAGATAATAAACATTTTCCCTAGCTTTCATAGCATTCAATGAAACTGGGAGTCAGACAGCCTGAAACACCAAGTGACACCGAAAACAGATTTCAAATGCTGTGGTCAGTTTTAATTTTGTCTTCACCATGGAGACTGAAAGTATTTGTCACAATGCCTTGTTGCACATAATGCAGCCACTATCTACAGAAACAGAGACAAAACTATATAAGTAAATTGGTATTACAGCAATAGTCTTTTAACACCCAGGCAGACCAAAAGGCCAGGAACAATTTCTGCTAGCAGTGAAGTGGAAAAAGCTAAAAAGCATTTCGATGACAGAAGCTAAAATGGTTTGATTTAATAGCAAGTAACATAAAGATGTGACAGAAACATTCGATCAGCAGCTGGTATTACAGGTGCATGAGAGCCTCGAGTGCTGGGAGAAATAATCAAGGGGGCAAATGGAAGGGCTAAAAAAATGAGAAATCTCAGAATTCCACTTAGCAGGTAACTTGAGTGAAGTTTAGTTTGTCACGTCTGACTCCTGGCCAAAAGCAAGGCAAGATCTGTTCTAGAAGAAACATTAATGCTTTGAAACAAGACACAGGCATACAGATAAGACTTTCAGGGTGTTCACAGCACTTAGTGCAAGGACTTTGACCCTCCAGATATTTTTGGACTACAAGCTTAACATTTATATGAAGCCACAAGGAGTGGTCATTTGAGGATTTGGAGCACAGCATTATTATTATTATTGTTTATTATTTTTACCCCACCCATCTGGCTGGGCTTCCCCAGTCACTCTGGGAGGCTCCCACCAGAATAGTAATAATAATAAGATAAAACATGAAACATTTAAAACTTCCCTAAATGGGGCTCCCTTCAGGTGTCTTCTAAAAGTCAGATAGTTGTTTATTTCCTTGACATCTGATGGGAGAACGTTCCACAGGGCGGGCACCACTACTAAGAAGGCCCTCTGCCTGGTTCCCTGTAACTTCACTTCTCACAGTGAGGGAACCTCCAGAAGGCCCTCAGCGCTGGACCTCAGTGTCCGGGCTGAACAATGGGGTTGGAGACACTCCTTCAGGGCTGAGGCCATTTAGGGCTTTAAAGGTCAGCACCAACACTTTGAATTGTGCTTGGAAATGTACCAGGAGCCAATGTAGGTCTCGGTGGCCACTCCCAGTCACCAGTCTAGCTACTGCATTCTGGATTAGTTGCAGTTTCCAGGTCACCTTCAAAGGTAGCCCCATGTAGGGCGTGTTGCAGTAGTCCAAGCAGGAGATAACTAGAGCATGCACTACTCTTGTGAGACAGTCTGTGGGCAGGTAGGGTCTCGGCCTGCATGGTAGACAGCTGCCCTGGACACAGAATTGACCTGCACCTCCATGGACAGCTCTGAGTCCAGGATGCACACCTGGTCCTTCAGGGGCACAGTTACCCCATTCAGGACCATCAATATGCCAGTGACACACAGCTCTATTTCTTCACAGCATCTGAATCAGAAGTGGCTGTACAGGCCCCAGAACAGTACAGGCCCAGCCCATAGACCTAAAAGCTGCTAAACCAACAGCATTTAATGGTGCTTAATTGGCATTACTTACTGCTTAGTGATGTCAGACTCTTTTGGATAACTTTATGAGACCCCACTTGCTAGACACAAATTAGTAATTGTCAAAATGGAAACAAGAGCATAGATATTCTTCCAAAATAAATTCATAACTAACTAAAAAAAAAGTGTTGGGTCATTAAAAAAATTGCAAGTTAAGATAACCTGACAAGTAATTTTTAAATGCTGGCGTCTCCAAGAAACATTTCAGAAATTTATATTTAAACCGAAGGTTCATGTTAGCCATGAACAGTAGATGCAATGCTTCACAATGTAACAGCCTAAGCCTGATAGTCTTACGTGGACGAGAAATGATTAATATGCAGTGAAATAAATTAGAATGACTATAATTTAGACTATAATAAATCTTGCCCCACTTTTGCGACTTTTTGTTGATTGTGTGATAAAAGTATTGCCTAACAGTGGATTTGGGAGGTTTCTTCTTATGAAATAAACATTGCTATCTTTGCCTTTTATGTAATAAGGCGGTACGCATTTTAAATATTAAAACCAATAAATAATTTAGTTTCCCCCATAGAATACGTTTCTATCCTTTGCCCTGATCTTCCTATAATGTTTTCTACAGTGTCTGCTCCATCACAATTTTTTTGTGCAACAAACAATGCCTCAGAAGGAATGCAGAGCTCAGTCAACCTACATGTGGCTTTAACTCCTGCCTTCGAAGGCAGCTTCTCCACCCCCACCCCCCTTGTCACAATGTGGGATACCCTATCTGGATCGCATGCAGTTGCAGGGGGCAAAGCACTTTAGAAACAGATTAGGAGGGGTCCACACCTGCAGTTTGCATTTCAAAAAAAGAAGTCCCATTGAAATATGATTTATTGATGCAATTTCCCAAATTAAATGCATCTCCTCTGTATATCTGATACAGTCAACATGAACCTAATGCTGATTCTAGGATTCCATTCTAGCCAGGACAGAACAAACTCTAGGGAATGAGAAGCAGGACCAGAAAAAAGGTAATTGGTTCAATTCTTCTTCCCACTACCAACAGCGCCCTTCTCAGGCACAGTACCCTGGCTGTGAAATGACCTCCCCAGTGTCCACCCACCTCTCATGCTCCATTCTACAACATTGCTTTGGTGCCCCCTGCAGGGTGGCGCCCAGGGCGACTGCAGAGGTCACGCTACCCTAAAACCGCCCCTGCTTTCTCCTTGCAACTCACTGCATTATCTGGTTCCACCAATGTACATTTCTAACTGAGCACTAAAATGCAGGCTTTCAAGTAGCTCAGTTCCACATCGTAACTAGTAGATGGTCTTTATTTGTGCTCCACTTGGTACAAATTACCAGCCGCATAATGTATCATGCATTTAACTACACATTGGTTTGACCTACCTGACACTGATTTCAAGCCTCTGAAAACAATCATTTGGTAAGAGAATGCAAAAAAAACCCCACTTTACATTGCAAAAAAAAAGTAAGTTAACTATAGCATGTGAACTAAAAACAAAACAAATTAAAGCAGGAAAGTCTTCATGCTAAGAAGGAACATTTTGGTCCAGTAAAAATCAGCTGAAAAGAAACTCAGTATGGAACTCTTATCTGACACCACTGAACTCACCTAAGAATTATTATTATTTATTATTATTTATTTAATTTATATACTGGCCTATACCCGGGAGTCCCAGGGCGATTCACAGAACAAAATCAAGATATAAAAGCACAAAATACATAATAAAAATGAAAACAAAAACCCAATAGCCCGCCCCCCCCCCCAAAAAAACATTTTAAAAGGGCATAGGATGTAAATAAGATCAAACAAATGCCTGGTTAAAAAGGAATGTTTTTTCCTGGCGCCTAAAGGTGAATAATGAAGGCGCCAGGCAAACTTCCCTGGGGAGAGCATTCCACAGAAGGGGAGCCACTGCAGAGAAGGCCCATTCTTGTGTTGCCACCCTCCAGACCTCTTGAGGAGGAGGTACACGAAGGACCGCCTCAGAAGATGATCTCAGGGTCCGGATAGGTTCATATGGAAAGAGGCGGTCCTTGAGGTATTGCGGTCCTATTTTGGTGTGAGCTCCTGCAGTGAATTGGCAAATAATGTGAAAGCCCCAACCCAATTCAAATCAGAGCTCAGCCATGAAGTTGGTGGCTTTAGGCAAGCTGCACACTCAATATTCTGCAGTATGGGAATAATACTACTGTTCTAATTTACGGCGGGGGGGGGGTTAGGACCCTATTACGATGATGGTAAATATCATTGTGGTTAGCTGATAGATATTTGGTTAGCTGATAGATATTTGAGAATACTTCACCTTCACAAAGAATAGTTCTGAGCTCACCACACCACAGAACAGTATTACACAGAACAGCTTTTGAGGGTATGCTATGTCATTTAAGTTTCATAAACCTCTTAGAAGCCATCTTGGCATTATGCTGTGCATATAAATTGAACATCAACAACAATGACACTTAAAATGAGGCAGGCATATATTCAGCACTGTTACAGTTAATGCAGGCATGGCTAAGGCACTAAGTAGAACTTAGCTGCAACAGAACTGGGCATTATTAAAGGAACAGAGCATTTGGGCTACATTCTGATTTCTGTACCTATGTGTATTCGTACTGTGTCATCATCTGGTGAATACATTGTACATTGTGCACAGTCAGCATGAGTTGCACACATATATTGGTGGTATACAGACAGAGAAAGACATAGAAAAAAAGTCTAATTTTAAAGGTGGAACAAAAAGCTCTAGATGCAGCTGTCTTAAATTTGTTGGGATTAATTCCTTCCCGAGGGGCAATCATGTCTCCAAATTACATGCAGTTATGCAAGTGGAGTACAATATTTGGTTTTCTGGATCCAGGTCCAGATCACACTGGGTCCAGATTGATCCAAACCAAATCAGAGCTGGATCCATATTGCTGAGTCGGCCCCCAAATCAGATCTGGGAAGGGCCTTACACAGGCCAAATCTGAATTGTTCCATGCCTAAGCGAAGCCAGTTCATTTTAATATATTGACTCTTTGCCTTTGTTTTAACAGTTACACTTGTTTGTACGTGAGACCATATTTTGCTTTTTCTACATCTTTTATTCTGGAGGACTGACAGGACACCAAAACGCCATTCGAAAAATACTTCAAAGATGCTGATGCTGCTCTGAGGAATAAGATTAGGGGAATCCCTGGCTTTGAGCCTGACTGTAATTGTTCGTAGCAAGGATTAAGCCAGACCTTTTGCCTTTTGACTGTTTCCCTGTTAGAATGAACATATGGTGTGTGAGATTTTCTTGTCTGTGACCCATCTGCCACTGACTCCTCTAATTGCAGGGCTTGCCTTTATCACCTACAGAAACTCCCCAGGGTTCTGGAACATACACAGGCAGAAATATTTGCTTTTCAAACCGAGGTTGTTCACTGGGGCTAATTTAACGCTCTTGAAATTAGTGCTATGCTGAAAATGTATTCTGCACTTTTTTTTTAATCCGCCAGTCTTCAGCAGTTAAGGTCGAAAAGAAATTGGATCTTAAAATTATTAAATGGGAGAGAGAGAGACTGTTCTCACTGATGAGGTGCAGGGTTTCTGATGTGCTTACTTTTGTACTTTTGAGCTGGTTGGTGGTGGTGTTCGTTGTACAATGATCTCACCAGTGGCTGGCAGTCTGCATCTTCCCTAGGTGCCCGCATGTCAATCAAAGTCCAGAGGAAGACATCATGTGATAACTCCTCCCACTGGGCTTTAGATCAGGAAATGCAGTCAGCTGTGGAGGCTGCAGAGTGCTAGATAAATTTTTACTGGAAGGAAAACCACATATAGCATACTTGGCCACCTCGGAGCAAGAAGGTAAGCTCGAAAATGTGTCTAACGCTCTGAAGAAAATTCTTAGGTACCCTGAGAGCGAGGCAGCAAAATGGGAGCCACTTCTACAGAAAAAGAAACGGATACAGATTTCCACACACAGCTACTTGAAATATCCTGTAGGCAAAATGAAATAGCTTCAAAATACAACTTTTGGACACTAAAGAATGATTATCCGAGTGTTTTCTTTCATTTATTTTATTTTATTTTTTTTGAATCATCAGGTTTGTCCATGTTGATAATTTAATGATGAAACATTTTCCATTATCTCCCTTTGTGTGCTGAAAGGTTTTCCACAATTTTTAATAAGATTAAATAAAACCCACAAGTCTGAACCCTGGTTTACATGTTTGAATCCTGTGATTTTCTGTTTTATTGGTTTGTACATACTTTAATACATTTACACATTGCTGTTTTATTTGTTTTAGACTGTGCGCTCTTGTTTTTAATGTTTTAGTAATATATATATATATATATATATATATATATATACACACACATATATATATATTTGGACTATACACTGCTTAGAGATTTTTAAAATATTAAGTGGTTTATGAATGCTGTTAATTAATAAATAGAGAAGAAAGGCCAAATTTGGTTTACAGTAAGTAATCAGTTGTAATTCATTTCTGTGACATCCATAAATTTATAATTTCCATAGAGTTTCATGAGGCAAACAATATGTTTTCACTTCTAAATATATGCCCTATAAACATGCAACTCATGTATAATTGTATGTAAACAAGTTATGTACAGGCAATGACCGATTCACACATGTCCGATTGACACACGTCTGTGCGCATCACAGTGACCTGGAAGTGCTGTGGTGTGCACTCCACCAATGGATGCATGCGGGGGTCAGGAACGTAACCCCCATGCATATTGGGCATTGTCTGTACATCTGTGAGGTTTTTTTAATTGTTCAATGATAATTGCTTTAAATCGTTCTATGTATGTGTATTGCTTAGGGATTCTTTGTTAAGCAGCCTATCCATTCTTATTAATTACACAAACCAAAGCATCTCCTTACAAACATAAACCTATTTATTGCCTGTTCCTATATGCAGCTTGTCCCATTATCGTCCCTCCAAAAACGTTTTAGCTTTTCAAAATATACTGAGCATACCAGAGCAGAGGGGTGAAATTCATTTCTAAAGACAGGTGACCAAGTAGTTGGTAAAGGTAAAGGTACCCCTGACCATTAGGTCCAGTCGCGGACGACTCTGGGGTTGTGGCGCTCATCTCGCTTTACTGGCCGTGGGGGCCAGCGTTTGTCCGCAGATAGCTTCCGGGTCATATGGCCAGCATGACTAAGCCGCTTCTGGTGAACCAGAGCAGCGCATGGAAACGCCATTTACCTTCCCGCCGGAGCAGTAGCTATTTATCTCCTTGCACTTTGACGTACTTTCGAACTGCTAGGTTGGCAGGAGCAAGAACCGAGCAACGGGAGCTCACCCCGTCGCGGGGATTCGAACCACCGACCTTCCGATCGGCAAGCCCTAGGCTCTGTGGTTGAGACCACAGCGCCACCCACGCTCCAAAGAACGTTGTGCATGGCTTAACAGTGAACATGAATGATGTTTGCATAAGCAATGGCACTTGGCTGACAGCCCCTGCTTAATCAGTGTCATTGCTTGGGTGGGGGGGTTAATTTTCCTTCACTTGTACAAACTGTAAGCCAGATAGCAAATAGTATACAGCTGCAAGCAACGAACTATATATAAAATTCATTCTTTGGCCTCTGAAAAACATGCTGTACTAGTTTCTGGAGGCAAGTGAATTTTGTATCACACATTAATTTGCCCTTTTTTTATACTAGCATTTCATTATCACAAAGCAGGTATACACATTGGGCATTATCTCCCAAGCACTGCTGCTTTGCTATTTCCATTCTTTTCAATGGGATTGAAAGGAAGTCATTTGGAAGCAGAACTTGATGGATTGCCTCCATTATGCTTAAAAAAACCCCCACAAATAATAATAAAAATACTAAAATCATGAACCCTTTTACTGCTTTTTCATTCTCTCTCACTGCAGTCAAATGTCCTCACACAAGCCCTCAGGGTAAGGAAGAGAGCCATAACAATATATTTTATCTCCAACATGTGTAAGTGGCACAATGACCTGCAGTAAGCTGTGCTTGGAAAGGGACAATAATCTTATTTCATATTCTCTGAAAAGGACTGGATTCCAAGGATGTATTTTGCAAATACACCAGAGGATTCAAAATGTACTATGATTATTATGCATTGCAAGAACAAAAACTATGCAGGGGTACCATTGCAAATTACAAGCATCCTGGCAAGGTTTAAAGGTCTGTGTTTTGGATGTATTCAAAATTATAGTGCAATATAGATAAGCATTGCTTATTTCTCTCTCTCTCTCTCTCTGTGTGTGTGTGTGTGTAACACATATCATAATAATATAGCCATATTACCAACCCACTTCAAAAGTCATTTCCCCCCTTTTAAGTAAATGGTTCTGTTCCTTTTGTATGTGTACCCAGTACATAAGCCTAGTTTATTGTTTATAACAACAGGCGCTCGATTTGCCCAGACATTTTGTACACCCCATAGATATATATTTTATATGAGTTTATGGTATAAAAAAGGAATCAAATTAAAATAAAATAATGGCATTCCTAAGCACTAGTAACTTTGCTTCAAAAATATTTCATTCAAAACCACAACTCTGGTATCATCTTACTCATTAATCATTTTACCCTTAAGCAACCAGGTTGCAATGAAATGGAAAGCTTTCAGCGCATTCTTTAATTCACTGAATGGAGTACAGAAAGGAGCATGAAAGAAAGGACCTATTCTTAGTTTAAGTTGTCTCTATACTAATGCACAGAGTGTGGGAAACAAGCAGGATGAATTTGAGCTCTTAATACAGGGTGGCAAATACAATCTAATAGGCATTACTTAACCTGAATGGAATGTTGAATTTCAGGGTTATAATCTATTCAAAAGGAATTGATGAAACAGGAAAGGAGGAGTAGCAGCATTATATGTAAAGGATATGCACACTTGTGAATAGATCCATGACTTGAAGCATGGAAGGCACATTGAGTGTATATGGGTAAAAATTGTAGGAGAGGGAAAGAACAGTGACCTTACTTTAGGTGTCTGCTGTAGACCTCCAAGCCAGCCTGAACACTTGAATGATGCCTTCCTAGAGCAGATTACCAAACATTCAAAAAGGAGAAATATAGTAATCATGGGAGACTTCAGCTATCCCAATATATGTTGGAACTCCAGCTCTGCAAGAAATTCCTCAATTGCCTGATTGACAATTTCATTTCCCATAAGATGAAATAAGCAATAAGGGGACTATTTATCCTGGACCTGGTCCTCACCAACAGGGAGGAACTGATTGATGAAATGGAAGTACTGGCAATCATGATAATGTCATCTCGGTTTTCATTATACAGAGGAAAAGCTGAGTGTAGTTGGACTCTGGACTTTAAGAAGGCTGATTTCAAAGAGCTTAAGGACCTACTGAGTGAGAGCCCATGGTCAGAAAAGGGATGGGAGTTTCTTAAAGCAGAAATATTGAAGGCCCAAATGCAGACAATTTCAACAACAAAAAGCAGGAGGCATCTAAAGAAACTGGAATAGCTGCATAAGGAGATTTTATATGAGCTGAAATTTAAGAAGGGCATGTATAAGAAAGGGAAGAAAGGGAAAAATTGTGAAACAATAGTATACAGGAGTGGCCAGCAATTGCAGGGAGAAGGTCGGGCATGTCAAAGCTCAGAATGATTTCAAGCTTGCAAGATAGATTAAAAATTATTTTTAAAGAGGTTTCTTTGGTTATGTTTGAAGCAAGAGAAAGAACAAGCAAGAAGTTGGTCCACTGCACGAATATGGAGAAATGCTTAACCAATAACCCCTCCCTCCCACAGATCCTATTCTGCATTAGCTCAGTTGGTAGAGCATGAGACTCTTAATCTCAGGGTTGAGGGTTCAAGCCCTACCTTGGACAAAAAGATTTGACTAGATGACCCTCGTGGTCCCTTCCAGCTCTACGATTCAATGATAAACCTCTTGTTTTTATATTAGCAGCAGCTAATATCTTCATTGCTAGTCATTGGAAATCCAGCTTCCCCCCTCCCCTGGATTATTGGTTTGGAGGGGTATGGACTATCCCTGTCCAGATAGGGGCACAGCTGGGCCACCAACCAAAGCTAATGGAAGGTACTCCAGGCCACTTGAGCCTCAAGTGGCAGCAAAATATCCAGAAGTACCCCCAAGTACCCCCTATCCTTTGGACGGAGTGTAACCCCATCAAGAGGCGGCAACCTCCCTTCCATCCAGTCTAAGGAGCCACCCACCAACAATGCCTGTCTTATCTGGATTGAGCTTCAGTTTCTTGGCTCTCATCCAGTCCATTACCGAGTCAAGACAACGGTCCAGCATGTCCACTGCCACATCTGCAGATGTAAAGGAGTAGTAGAGCTGTGTGTCATCAGCATATCGCTGACAACGTACTCAAACCTCTCTCTAATGTACCAGAGAAGGCTTACTGCAGGGCAAGAGGTGGGAGAGAAACAGATTTTTTTTTATTCAATTTGGTTGCTTTCTCTATCATTTGTTAATGCTGAATCAAATAGACACCAACCCCCAGTAGTCCAAATAAACATGTGCAGAGGTTATATGTCATTCAAATCTGGTACTATATGGTAAACTACTGCACAGTGCATCTACCTTTCAAGTAGCATTGCATGAACAGTTCTCTTTCTCTCTTTATTTGTGGCTGTTGTTGTTTAGTGTCAATGTAGCTTCGTAAGTGTAAGATGCAAGTGCCATCCACTTATTAAGAAACAATAGTCTTCTAAAGAAAGCAAACTGCTAATTTAGCAGGTTTTCAGGACTTGCTGGGTGTGTTTGTTTATTTTACAACGCCATGATTTAAACATTTTTGCACTTTTCAAAGGGACTTGCTGTATGTATCTTTACGTTTTATTTTTAAGTCATTTGCTTTCCTATTCTCTCTGTCACATATGCATTAAAATGGCACTTAATAGCACTTTACATCTGTTCCTATGCTGATGTTGATACTGATGACTCTCGGACTCTCATTTTATAGCCATCTGGCACAAATGAGACACTCAGTCAAATCTTCTGACTATTGATGTAATAGCACCAGATTGAGAGCCTCTTGAGAACAAAACTAGTATAGGGCATGGACAGGCAGACTTGAGCCTTTTGGGATCTACTTTGTCTTGTTTATCAGAATCCTGAGACTCACCAAAGAGAGTCTGTAGCGGAAGACATGCATTTAGAATAAAATAACCTGGAGCCCAGGAATTTTATTATCTGCCCACATAAACACCCCCCCACACACACACACTTCATATTAGATGTATAATTAAGGAAGATGTTTTGCTGTTGTCGTTGTTAAAAAACTGGAGAATCAGAAATCCTTGCTAATCTACTTCAAATCAACCAGCGATCTGACAGTAGATCCTGATCTTCCTCCAGTCAAGACATGATGCTAAACTTGAATCCGATTGTTAGGATGGCCAAGGTGTACATTTACATACTCACCACTAGAACTAGTTTAGAAGACAGGAACACGGGAGGTATTCAATAGTGTATGTGTTCATTGCATCTTTGCAAATAAGCAGCATTTGCAGCTTCAACTCCGGGACTGGAGAGATCCCAGAATAAAACTTGGACCACCCTCTGTTTCAGCTTTCAGACAAGGTATGCAATCTCATCCCATTTAAAGCTTTACAAGGTAATGGACCAGACAAAATAAGTAGGAACAAGTAGATATTAAGGATCCAAGTGTGGCCACTGAATGTTTCAGGAGTAGAGATAGTCACCCAAGGGTTTTCTAGAGAATTCTATAGATCAGATGAGCAAAACAGAAATACAGAACAACTCAAGGAAAGGGGAGAAGATTAAGTGATGAAATTTAATGTACACTTAATGTGCTTAAATCCTTCTAGAATTAATGGGAGTACATGGGAGCCAACTCCTAGGGGCCAAGGTCCCTTCAGGTCCCCCAATAAAATATTTGATGGGGCCGCACCCCAAAGCTGATGGGCATTGCCATTCAAATGGGGGGGGTTGCATGTGATCAGTTATGCAGGGCCCACCCCACTTACCTGACCCCCCCACCAATATTTTATTCAAGTTGGCACCCCTGTGGGAGTATGTTACCTGTGTGATTTCTAGACTGTGCCCAGATGCACTTACGAAATGCAGTTACAAGCAATGATCTTTGCAATGCCTATTTGTATTGCTAATGCTGCACTTAGGGATGGGCAAATTTGTCAATTTCAGTTCTCCAAGTTTCATATTTTTCAAACCTTAAATTCAATTCTCCACATTTCTGCAACAAATTTATGATTGCTCCTTTAAATATCCTCCTGAAAAGTGTTTCCCCTTAACTTCTCCCAATAATAATAATAATAATAATAATTTATTATTTATATCCCGTCCATCTGGCTGGGTTTCCCCAGCCACTCTGGGCAGCTTCCAAGAAAACACTAAAATACAATAACCTATTAAATATTAAAAGCTTCCCTAAACAGGGCTGCCTTTAGATGTCTTCTAAAAGTTTGGTAGTTATTTTTCTCTTTGACATCTGGTGGGAGGGCGTTTCACAGGGCGGGCACCATTACCGAGAAGGCCCTCTGCCTAGTTCCCTGTAACTTGGCTTCTTGCAGGGAGGGAACAGCCAGAAGGCCCTCGGTGCTGGACCTCAGTGTTCGGGCAGAACAATGGAGCTGGAGGCGCTCCTTCAGGTATACTGGACCGAGGCCGTTTGGGGCTTTAAAGGTCAGCACCAACACTTTGAATTGTGCTCGGAAATGTACTGGGAGCCAGTGTAGGTCTTTCAAGACTGGTGTTATATGGTCTGGCTGCCGCATTCTGGATTAGTTGTAGTTTCCGGGTCACCTTCAAAGGTAGCCCCACACAGAGCGCATTGCAGTAGTCCAATGCAGCTTTTGTATGCAGCTTTTACTAATGTGCACATTTTTGCAAGCAATTCTCTGGAATTTCCTCCCCACAGAGGAGGCATCTTCACTATATAGCTTTTGGCAAATGCTGAAGATGCATCTCTTTCCCCTGGCCTTTGACACCTGAGATGTGTGTCTTCAGGGCCCATCCTATGCCTGTGCTTGTAATTTCTTTTAATTGTATTTAATTGTATTAAATTCTGAATTTTTAATTGTTGTGACAAATAATAAATTTAATACTAATAAAAATAGCAATAGTAATACTAATAGCTCACTGAGCTCCAAGCTAATAACTGAGGAGAAATTTCAAGATGTTCAGATCGTGAGATTCTTGATTTGCAGTGTAAGACAAGCTACTATGGATGGAGAATAAATCTAAGAAATTAGCATGAATCACTTCCAGGTAAGGAGTCAAGAATCAGGTTACAGGAAGTCTGGGCTAAAAGCTCCTTCAGACAAATGTTAACACTGTCATTAGTTGGAACTGGATACTACAGAATCCATCTTTTTAAAGCATGTGAACTCCCACTAAGCTCGTGGGAGGTGAGAAATCTACTCAGCAGCTGTTTCTAAAATGAGGACCATGGTTCCATGGGTGAAGAATTCCACGGTTCTCCAAGAAAAATATAGCCTTTGGTTTTTTTGAACACTGGCCAAGTAGAATGGGTGGAGGCCTATTGAAGCAAGAGCTTGAAATGAAACCATTGCAACTGCAGACGGATCAAAAGAAAAATACATTAAAAAAGAAAGAAAGAAAAAGAAAAATGCTGCAAGTCAAAGGAGCAACTTCCACACAGGCTCTGCACTAATGCTGCTGTTCCAGCTGCACTGCATTCTTTGGAGCCCAGCCCAGCGCTTTCGGCTACCAAAGACAGAGAGTTTGAGTCATTTCTAGTGGATTGACCACATAGCTGAGACAAATGCATCTGTTTCTGCATGTTTTAAATGTCTCAACTACGGCCTAGCATCTGCCAAAGGAGGAAACTACTAGGTGCACCAGTCAGATACCAGATATGCATGATCAGGGCAGCAGGTTTGCTCCACCTTTTCTTCAGCAAGCTAAGCTATATGACCCTACCTCAACTGCATAGCTACCTAGTGTTTCTTCTGAGGCAAAATGTCATGGATATCTTTACGGGAAAGGACTGTAGCTCAGTGGAGGAGCATTTGCTCTGCGTGCAGAAAGCCCCAGATTCAATCCTTGGCATCTCCAGGCAAGATGGGAAAGACGCCTGTCTGAAACCCTGCCGAGCCTGTTTCAGACAGTGCAGACAATATTCAGCTGGATGGACCCAGAGTCTGACTTTGTATAAGGCGGCTTCCTGTGTTCCTAATTTGAGCCAAACATTGGGACAAGGGTCAAAATGAACAATATAAATTCTCAATTTTCCCAAAGGTGTGCAAATGTGGGTGTGGATGAATGATTGTGTTGTCTGGGTTTTTAAATATCTCTATCCTCAGTGCTATTTTTCTAGAAAAAGAGGTGTTGTAACTCACCATGAACGGCTCCCTTGTTCTCTTATACAGTAGTACCTCGGGTTAAGAACTTAATTCGTTCTGGAGGTCTGTTCTTAACCTGAGGCACCACTTTAGCTAATGGGGCCTCCTGCTGCCACTACGCAATTTCTGTTCTCATCCTGAAGCAAAGTTCTTAACCTGAGGTACTATTTCTGGGTTAGTGGAGTCTGTAACCTGAAGCGTCTGTAACCTGAAGCGTCTGTAACTTGAGGTACCACTGTAATGGCAATGGCGCCCACCTGAGAGATGCCAGAACTCAGTTCCGGTGAGTTCTGGCTGGGGGGGGGAAGCCCCATTTATCCTCAAAAGTTCAGTGTGTGTAACAACATGTATGTTTCCAAATATCCTGCTGGGGGGAATTTACAAGGAGGGCACACCGCACCCACTCTCATGTTGAAGAAATGCTTACACATTTTGAGTAATAACTTTCTGTGCAGGAGAGCTATAGACTTGCTTTTGAAAGGAAGGAAGGAAGGAAGGAAGGAAACTCAGCATCTTAGGCACCTGTCCAGGGAAATCAGGAAAACCCTCCACAGGCATCATGGCACTCCTGGGTGCCAGGTTTGGAACCCCTGGATCTACAAGGATTCCCAAATTTTAATTTTCAGTTTTCTGAAAGCAAGAGAAAACACTGCAATACTATATGAAAAATCACTGTGATAGCCATGATGGAGAAACACAATGTGATATTAGCAAGATGTGGGGCGTGTACATTTTACTTTTATTAAACATGTTTAGTGTAATTACTATATTGCTGTTTTCTTCTCTCCCCCAGTCCTGTATTTAGAATTAAAGCAGATCACAACTGGGAAAATAGGAGAGGGAGGGAGGGAGAAAGAGGAAGAGTTTTGTCTGAAAAGAGATAGGATAAAATATTCATTTGGAAAACATACCATATCTATGCAAAACAGACAGTGTGTAACGTCTTGTCTAAGAGACAAGATCCAGACATCGTCTGCTGGGTAGCTTGCTCTAACTTACAAGCTCTTTCTTGGACCTTTGAATGATAAAGGGCTGAGTCAGCCTTGCTAAGATTGAAACTGTCCAGGAAAGAGAAGTATTTCATCATTACATGAAAGAGGAACAAGGTACTTTGGGATTCTCTCCCAGAAGCTGACTAGCCAGACTAAGCCACAGCTGCTGCTAATGTGTGTATGCGTGTCTGTGTGTGCACATGCACATGTATGAATGAGAACAGAGGAAAACACAGTAGGTGACAACTTTTGAAAGAGAAAGAGCTGGAATCAGCTGGCACTGGGGCTGTAACCTTAGGAGGAATGCATAAATTCTTAGATGATCTGCTGCCTGGTGAAGGAGTGCCTGTTTGCTCCCATTATGGTCTAGAGTGGTACCTCGGTTTACGAACTTTATCCATTCTGGAAGTCCATTCTTAAACCAAAACCATTCTTAAACTTTTCCTAAAGAGGCCTCCTGCCACCGGTACCTCGGGTTAAGTACTTAATTCGTTCCGGAGGTCCGTTCTTAACCTGAAACTGTTCTTAACCTGAAGCACCACTTTAGCTAATGGGGCCTCCTGCTGCCGCCGTGCAGCCGGAGCACGATTTCTGTTCTCATCCTGAAGCAAAGTTCTTAACCTGAAGCACTATTTCTGGGTTAGCAGAGTCTATAACCTGAAGCGTATGTAACCTGATGCGTATGTAACCTGAGGTACCACTGTACTTGTAAATTTGTAAATAACACAAATATTACAAAGGATCACCTGCCATCCAGAGAAAACTAAACACCAGAACTACGCACTGCTCAGAGGTTGTGTGGGCGTGGCCCTATAACTATGACAGACCCTCTAAGTATCCCTATTTTCCTGGGACGTCCCCAATTTAGAGAAGCCGTCACAATTTCTGATTTGATCCCGAAATGTCCCACTTTTCCTTAAAATGTCCCTGTTTTCATTGGATAAATTTTGGAGGGTATGGAGTTATCCAACCCCCAAGCAATCCTGTATAGGGAAGTTTTTAAAAAATGTTTAATGTTTTATTATATTTTCATGTATGTTGGAGGCTGCCCAGAGTGGCTGGGGCAACCCAATAAGATGTGTGGGGTATAAATAGTAAAACTATCATTAATACAGGACGTCTCTATTTTCATCATAGAAATGTTGGAGGGTATGCTATGATTTTGGAATCGCCATATTGTTTCTTTAAAGAACCAAGATGAAGAAGATATCCCCTGCTGAAATCACAGCATTTCAGAAGACCTTTGGAGGAGATCTGCAAGCAAGCTTCAAAAGTCTTTAAACTAATTATTCAGGGAAGTTTGGAGGTGAAAACAGGGAAGAGATGAAAACGTCATTTGGTTGGAAGTCACAAGGACTGGAAGCTAGAATGCAGGTTGACTTCCAGCCACTGGAAGTGGTTTCCACATGATGGAAGCCTGCAAGCCCTGGGAGCAAAACTGATAGGGGAGTTACGAGGGCTTACAGGCATGTAGCATGAGTGGCTCCAATCTCCTTTTCATGCATCCTCACTTTTATTGCTTATTTGCTTTTGTTTTGATTTTATTGATTGTTGGGGTGCTGAGTTTGCTGTTGTTGGCAAGGCCATCTTCTGAATAGAATTCTGCTCCTGTGATGCTGCTGCTGGAGGAAGTAAAACGGTAACTTTCATCCAAATCTGTTTTGGAGATTGACCCTCTGAAGCAGCAGGAGAGGTGCAGGGGGAGGGGGAGAATTATCTGCCTCTTCTGTCAGGAGCATCCTGTCCATAAATGGGACTGCAAAATGTTTTAAATAGGTATATTAATCTCATCTGGCAGATTATAGTCCCATATACAGTGGTACCTCAGGTTACAAACACTTCGGGTTACAGACTCTGCTAACCCGGAAGTAGTACCTCAGGTTAAGAACTTTACCTCAGGATGACAACAGAAATTGCGCACCGGCCGCAGCAGGAGGCCCCATTAACTAAAGTGGCACCTCAGGTTAAGAATGGTTTCATGTTAAGAACGGACCACTGGAACGAATTAAGTTCGTAACCTGAGGTACCGCTGTAATGAACTGAAGCAGGCCTTAAATTAGCAGTTTGGATCCAAACACAAGTCAGCATAGGCCATGAATCAATGCAGGTGTGGGGGAGTGAGGCTCTCCACAACTTTCGGCAGATTAAAAGTAGTTTGGGGTCATACCAAGATCATACGATGCAAGCCAGGAGATCCTATGACAGACACACTTCACCATGAGCTGACTGCCCAGTTCAGATGCCCTCTCAATGCTTGGAAGAGAGTGCAGGATTGTATGCTGTGTTCCCACCCCTGACATCAACATGCCCATCTAGCCCTGAGCTCTGCATGCTGGCTGGGGTTGATGACATCAAACAACATCTACAGGGTGGCAGGTTCCACCTTTTGTTTGGAGCAAACCAAACTTTGAAAACCATAAACCATAGTTTGCCACAAACTAAAAGCAGAAGTTTATAATTTCCTCCATGTACATGAAGGAAAGGGAAGTTGTAGAGCTACATGTGAACCTCACTGTTGCTAGTTCTCATTACTGTATTTATTTAAACCTGACTCAGACGATACAGAGGAATACAGCATACTTTGCTGTTATGGCTAAACTAAGATAAAGGCATCGAACATCCCTAAGGAACAATGTATCTTTCAGGGTAACAGTAAATTGATGTTACGTAAAGAATGCTAGTGGAATGAGCTGGAAAATTCCAGTTCTGCTATATATCCTTGCATCTTTTTTTTTGTAATTATAATTTTCATTACTGAAGGCCTGCAAAACTTGTCTAGCCAAATGACACCCATCAAAATATATGGCTGCTTACATAAAACACCTGCTTTTTGCCAACACTCTGGAATTGCAAAAAACTGGCAGGATAGTCATGTCCCAGGCAGTTCAAAATGCATTTGGTCTGGTGAGTCATATGCTTGCAGATTTCCATTTAATATAAAACAGTTTCTAGCTGGACATGCCCAGTCTAGAGAAGATGACAGTTCTCTGGACCAGTAATCCAAGAAACAAATTCCTAGGAAACAAGTTTTTTTAAAAAATTAACATAGAGGAAGCTGCAAGTTGGCCTCTTATTTCAGAGCATCACTGTGTTGCTTTCATTCTGATAGTTGCCAGATGAAGAGATTAAAGCATTTAGGCAATTTTCGCCTTTCCTTTTAATTAATTGGTTAAAATAATTGATTAAAATAAAACAGTGCTATATCTTAATACAGGTGATATGATGATTTTTAAAGAAAATAATTCTCTTATAATTCTTTTTCTGGCGGGGGTGGGGGGAGACACACATACAATCTTCTATATATTCATAGTCAACAGATGTGCATCACATAGTTCCATCAGGATAGAATAGCTTTTCCCATCTCAGAGGACATTCCAATTAAAAACCCACACTTTTAGCTTGTGATTAAATTCTACTAATTGTGATAATTAGTCCTTTTGGTTCTGCTAACACATGTTAACTTAATACCTACAAAGACAGGCTCCCATTTCTAGAAATTAGCACATCTTTTATCTTGAGCTTACCTGAATTCTTCTTATTTGGCCATAGGACTCATAACATTTATTTTAATTAAAATTACAGATAACATTATTAGCAAAGTAAAGGTTTGCTACCTCAAAGAATGCACCTCATTCTATAATATTTTTATGCTGTCCTTGTGGCCCCAACAATGACTTTTTAACAAGAACACCTCAAGCTTTACTACTGACCACCTGAGTCTTTCCATGTGTAAAAGAAATTGCTTAAGATGAAATACAGCAGTATGAAGAAGAAAAGTGCTACCTTCAGGACCAGTAAACAATAGGAAAGGACAGGATATCAGACTTGAGATCATTGTGTAAGACTCTTTGATGGATGCCAGGCTAATGGCTCCAAATAAGAGCCAGTTATTGTTCAGACCCTGTCATTATGCCCCACCCCAAGAGCAGGCAGCATCATGTTATTTCTAGAAACTTTCTACAGAAAGTGGCCAGCAATCAGTTTAAATAGACAGAGAAATTAAAGTACTTGGCTCAATACTGGATATGATATCTTGAAGTTATTTTATCACCAATCTATTAACAGTGGGTATTGTCAATGGGAAGCAGTGCCAAGAGAAAGATAATGCTTGAAAAATGAACGTGAATGTGTAGTGAAGACGATTGGCCATTTTATCACAGTCTTCTATAAAGTTTCTACAGTGGTACCTCGGGTTACATACGCTTCAGGTTACAGACTCCGCTAACCCAGAAATATTACCTCAGGCTAAGAACTTTGCTTCAGGATGAGAACAGAAATTGTGGTCCGGCGGCGCGGCGGCAGAAGGCCCCATTAGCTAAAGTGGTGCTCCAGGTTAAGAACAGTTTCAGGTTAAGAACAGACCTCCAGAACGAATTAAGTACTTAACCCGAGGTACCACTGTAGTGAATTGAGTCAAATAACTGTCTGTAAGTGTAGTGGCATTATGTAGCAGTAAGGTCCTTCATGCAAACATGCAACTCTGCTTTCGGTCTATCAAAGTAGAGATGCAGGAAGCTGCCTTATACTGAACCAGACCATAGGTCTAACTAGTTCAGTATTCTCTACACTGACTTATGTGCTCCTTGTTTACAGAAACCTTTTCCTGCCTTGCCTAGAGGATGCCAGAGACTGAATCTGGGATTTTCTGAATGCAAAATGCATGCCCTACCACTGACCTATGACCCCTGTCCATTTGGCTACAAGGTACTTCACAATGAATGCACTCTGTCTCTGCTATGGGGATCAAATTTATATTTCTGGGAAATGCAGCTTGCGAGGATTCTGTGGGGATGTACTGTTTCTGACTATCCCCATCGAGTCTTACTTTGCTTAGTAGAATTCCAGTACCATTGGGCACCCTAGTTAACCATTATATCTTGCCTGAAATTATTTCGTCTTTTAACCAAAAAGCTTCATAAAACTGGATGTACCCAGATGATGCAGGCTTGCTTTTCTCTAGACAATGTCTGCTACTTGCACATTTCATGTTTTTCCTCTGTCCCAGAGATGCACATCCACTGCTGTCAAATGCCCAGACAACAAGGGTGCTGCTTCCGAGCAGGTGCATATGCTCTAGGAGCCAATTCTCAAATAATAACTTATTTGCCTGGGGTACATAATCCAGCCAGTAGCCAGACATTCCCTGTCTTGCTAACTCATGCCTTTTTTGCATAGCTGGTGATCACCCGGTAGACCCCAGAGACTTCCTTTCTTAGGACAGTACAATGTCCCTTTTAAAACTGTCACAGTAAATAAAGCACTCCCTGGTGTCATTTTCCTGGTTTAAAAGGACAGATGTATACTTAGACCGTGCCAGAAAATGCTTGGAGGTTACAGTGCAGGCTACCCAATTAAGATCAAAAAGATCCATTACAGATAAAGCCAGATGAGGCCTTTGTGCTTATTACAATTATGAAAAACAATTAGCTCTTTCCTACGTTTTCTCGCTTATGCTTTGTATTAGTGTCCTCTTGCACTTTCGGCTGTTTGATCAAACAACACAACTACCAGCAATGGCTATTCTTTAAAAAAATAAGAACTATTATAAGCAAAGCAGAAATGGAGACCACTCCCTAATTCCTAGTGGACATATTGGTCAGCTAAACCAACACGTGTCTGGTATTTTCTTTACTTTTAACAGCAATAGATAAAACAATGACTCATCTAAACATTGGGAGACAATGAATTGCTGTATCTCACCCACCCAGGTCCTACTGAAAGCTAAATGAAGCCCATGTTTTGGCTCCCAGGAGAGAGAGAGAGGGAGGGAGGGGGATGATTACGAAGCAAAAACATTTAGATGCCATCAATAAGGACTCAAAATCATCCTGCTGTTAAACACACAACTGACATTGTAAGAGAATATTTTGTTTTACCTTTGGTTAAGAGCCAGTTAATACAACCATAGTGTATACTTACTATATTTATGTAAGACTAGCAGGACCAAATGGGAACCTGGCTTTGCTGGCTACTCCTTTACTGCAATTGCAGTGGAAGACTTGCTTTCTTTCCTCTAAGGAGTATACCCAAGAGTCACTAAATATTCCCTTCTACAGGTTCACAACAACATTCTTAGATGGGGGGACCCCATTCTCCTCCACGGATGGGGAGTTTTCATGCCTTATGGTTTATAAGCCATTAAAAAATAGGAGCAGAAAATCCCATTTAAAGTCAACACAGTGCCAAGTGCTTATTCAGCACTGGTTAGCTTTTTTTCTTTTAACCTCCTCTCCTCCTATCAAAGCCCACCGGAGGTAAATAATGATTCTGCAAAACCCCCAAAGATTTCCAAAGATTAAGAATATAGATGCTCACTTCTCATTTCCAGGCAAGTGGCTGTGGACATTTTAAATATTTTTGAATCCACAACATAGGAATAAGCTATCGCTTCCTCACACGAAACCTATTGGAAAAGGTGCGCCACAAATTAAGGTGTGCAATTTACATACATTGTGGTCCGCTTCCGGAAAGCAGCAAGGTCAGTTACTAATATTTTGGGCTCCGTGAGGCTCTTGTAGGCCTTTGTCTAAGCCTTTCTGCCTGAAAAATTATATTTAGACATGCAGCATCTTTCCTCCAAACCCATCCTCAGGAGGCAAAACTCAGACACTCTAAAAATAGGAGAGCCTCGTACAGATAAGACAAGCGGCAGACACAAATAAGAATAGGCGGATGTTTAACACTCACCATCTCCTGCTCACACCATCCTCTTTTGATGTTTACAGCACAATCTGTAGGATGCAATACTAGGAGGTGCCTTGTTTGACCTGCTGCATGATGCTGTGACATCAGTTCAGATGATGCAGCTCATTATGGGAAAGGCTGCTGTTGCCATGGCAACCGAGATGTGATAGGAATCCTTACTGCATTTCCAGGGGAGCCCAAGACAATACAGAAGGTTTTTAAAGAGACAGTAAAAAGGGAAAGGAAATGCAAGGGAGTATTGGGAAAGTGCAGTGTCATTGTATTTTTTTTTTTAACCTAAGTATCGTAACAATATATTTATTATTCAGGGAAAATATTGCCTGAGCATTTCTCTCTGTGTGCAATTGCAAACTATGCACATGCATACATATTCAACACATATATTTTTATTAAAAAAAAGGTTTTTAATTGCATTTTTGATCTATACAAACTGTAATCCACCACTTTTTTTTTTTTAAACGGAGGAAAACATAAAATCCACACATTAATTCAGCATGGCTTATGAAAATCATCTTCTAAACATCACACTGTGCATAAGTTGTGCAAGCCAATTTGTGAAACACTGTTTACAGTGTTGAGGGCTCTTAACATGAACCAAGGTCTTTTAAATCCTGTCCTACACAAATTTGTTCCTATACTCTGATGCTTCTTCGAAATTCTATTTGCCAGTGTCTGCTTGGCGGGGTGTGTTTGTGTGGAAACTGCAACGTACATTTGCCAGCTATCCTGTGCCAGCTATTTTGCGAAGCTCTTTTAAAAATGGGGGCGGGGGGAAGAAAGCTGTTTTCCCCTCTACAAGATGAGAACTTTCTAGCCAGTCAAGGGATGAAAACAAAAAAAACGCCCCATCATTTCTCAGCTGTAAGCTAACCTGCAATATCATCTGCATGCTGAGTAGCCTGCCTTTCATCTGTCTATCAGACAGACACACAAATGAAGATTCAAGGGAGGCTGCAAGCAATCTGTGTGCCTTCTGGGCCACAGTGGCACAGGCCAAGCAGGAGTACAGTAAACAGGCCTTCCTTTTAAATTGTTGTGGTTCGTGATTGGTGGGGGGTCGAGGAGGGGGGGGGAGAGAGAAACCCATTACTTTCAGCACCTGGAGTCTATCTTCCATCTGAACATAGAGGGGAATGCAACTCATACTGGCTGTGTTGTGCACAATTAAAATAGAGCAGTGTGACAATTCACACTTAAACAAAGATGACACATTTCTGGCTCTTTGCCAGCGCTACTTAGATTAGAGAGGTTTTGGCAAAACTGCTTTTCCCATGCATGAAAACCCCCTTTCAACACAACAGAAAAGCTCTGGATTTTGTAGGCTTCATAGGCATATGCCCAAGAGAAAAACAAAAGGTCTAGAGAGCCTCTGAGCCTGAAGGATGCCACATAAGTTCATGCACCAATGTCTACAACCCTTGAGCACTTGTACTCCTGCATGCTAAATTTGTGTGTGTCTGTGTGTCCTCAATTTGCAACTAAAATGCAAAGTTTCCAGCATAAGCTTAAAAGAGTAACTTCTCTAGGATTTTCATTACTTGTGAAGTAATGGGGTGGCGCTGTGGTCTAAACCACAGAGCCTAGGGTTTGCCAACCAGAAGGTTGGCAGTTTGAATCCCCGCGACGGGGTGAGCTCCCGTTGTTCAGTCCCAGCTTCTGCCAACCTAGCAGTTCGAAAGCACGTCAAAGTGCAAGTAGATAAATAGGTACCGTTCCGCCGGGAAGGTAAACGGCGTTTCTGTGCGCTGCTCTGGTTTCACCAGAAGCAGCTTAGTCATGCTGGCCACATGACCCAGAAAAACTGTCTGAGGACAAATGTCGGCTCCCTCAGCCAGTAAAGCGAGATGAGTGCCGCGACCCCAGATTCGTTCGTGACTGGACTTAACTGTCTGAGGAACTTTACCTTTTTAAGATGTAAGATTAGGATACATTTAGTAGTCCGGACACATTTAAGTGCACTATCAAGGTATAAGAGAAACTGTTGGGAGCAGATATGATCTTGACAGAATCAGGCTGGACACCTCTGGTGCTGTTTTATGGCCAAAAGCAATGTTGTAGCCAAACTCCTTACAGATTGTGTGTGTGTGTGTGTGTGTGTGTGTGTGTGGTTGGTTTGTGGCTATATCTTCCTTTAAAGGTTATAGCCAAAGAACTCAAACTATGTAAGAGCAATTTTCAATTACACAGAAGGATTCTTTAAATGAACTATGGACATTGTGGCATGTATGAGATATTGCGTAAAAGTCAGGGACAAAAGAAAATTATTTATGTATTTTCATTTATATCCCACCTTTCCTCTACAGAGCTCAAGGTGGTGTACATCATTCTCATTTAATGCTCAAAACAACCCCATGAGGTAGGTTCAGCCGAGAGTGTCCTGAATCCCTGGCCTACCTGGCAGCAGGTCAGTATGCCAAGCTCCCAATCCAGGATCAATCCATGTATCCAATTCAAAAGTTCAAAATCCAAAGTTCAGGGTCCAAAATTCTAAGTGAAGCACAGTCCCACAGATATCTTGGAACATCCAAATAGAGGTTTTTCAACATGGGCAGTTGACCATACCAGTTCCTCAGCCCTGCTGCCCTTTTCTACTTTGCCTGCTGATTGCAGCATTCGGCCTTGATGAGACAAGTGACCCTCACCTGATGCAAACCTACTCCAGCTGAGGAATCACATAACCCCTCCCAGAGCTAGCAAGCCCCACCTGGCCAACTAGTGAACTGGGCTGTGAGCCTTTGCCTGACGCAGCCTCCTGGAGTGCCCTGCCGACTGCTCCCTATGCCTCAGAGCCTGCCATGTTTGTGCTGACAGGGCCCCTGTGGCTCTGCTTATAGATCCTGCTGCTCCGGTTCCTGTGCACTGAAGAAGAGTTTGGATTTTATATCCCGCTTTATCACTATCCTAGGGAGTCTCAAAGCGGTTAACATTCTCCTTTCCCTTCCTCCCCCACAACATACACTCTGTGAGGTGAGTGGGTCTGAGAGACTTCAAAGAAGTGTGACTGGCCCAAGGTCACCCAGCAGCTGCATGTGGAGGAGCGGAGACACGAACCCGGTTCCCCAGATTACGAGTCTATCGCTCTTAACCACTACACCACACTGACCCCCCATCCCCTTGTCATCCTCCATCACCCTGTGAGTACTTCCAACACCAACCTCTCCTTCCTTGCCCCAGTATGTCCCAGTCCTGGCTACTACACCCCTCTTGGGGATCTCTTCCTCCTCTTTCCCCTCCCGACAGTCCTGCCAGTTCATGAGAGTTAACAATAGTAGTAAGAACCATCAACAAGTACAGTTTTGTTGTACTCTGCCATGAACTAATATCAAAGTGTAGAACCACCTGTTTCTAATGTAGCAGACTTGCCCTCAGGAGATACCATGGTGATGCATTCTAAAACAGGTTAAGTATTGTTTATTTGTTCATTCAATTTCTAAACCACTCTTCGTCAGTTATGATGCCAGGGTGGGCTACAATATAAACATAAAAGCATTCAAATATTAAAATTCAACTAGCAATTTAAATACAACTTTTTAAAAAAATGATCGGAATAGGACGCAGTGCCCGTTAAAATATTGTGAATCTTGTCAAATCCTCTTCCAAAGACCATGTTGAAACTGCACGTTTAATGATTGCCTTAATGCCAACAATAACATTGTGATATGTACCATATGCAGGGTGTCACTATAGTGAAGGCATTACCCCACATCACCACCCCATGAGCTTTCCTGAACAGTGGGACAGTGACAAGGGCCTTCTTTGAATGCAACACTAAACTATGGTTTAGCACATGCACTATCAATGTTACTATGGTTTAGCACATGCTTTGGGTTTGCTTTCCATTTCCTTCCCCACTTCTCCGGAGTTACTAGTTATGTCCAAACCTAGATAAATTCTGGTTAGTTTAAACTATAGTTTGAGTTCAAACCAGCATTATAAGCCACCAACCAATTCTTGCCTGCACCAGCTAGAGTTTAGCCAAAGTTCTTTGAGTTTGGACATAATGAGGAACTTTAGTCAGTTTAAAAGTGAAAATAAATTCTTCTCATCTCATCATGGATGAGGATCAGGTAAGCCCAGATTTCGCTACTGCTTGTGCATGCAATGCTAGTTTAGTATTAGTAAAAACATTTGCAAGGCACTTCAAGAACTCTGTGATAAAGCACATGGAAAAGCAAATGTAATAAAGAATAGGTTCTAATGTAGTGAATGATCTGATCCAGCAGGTGGTTGTGAAAACCAATCAAATCATCTGAATTACATTTTGATTTAGAAGAAAAGGCTTTAGAGATTAGTCATTGTGATGAGGAACAAGAGGTGCTAATCATCATTACTGGGATTTCTTGAGGAGTCATCTGGTTCAATATAAAAAGACAGTGGGTGTTGAATTTCTGGGAAACATCCCTGAACTAAAAACAAGATGGTTCAGGCTAGTCTTTCGTAACTTTTGCTTGAGGCAAAATGAGAAGAAAATGGAAATATACAGCCATGCTGAAGGCAGTTTGGGAAATGCTTATTGCATATCAAGCATAGTTTTGTATCTAAAAGTGTATGCCATGGTCTATATCAAATGCTTCAGCAGAGTTTAGTTTCACCTTTTAAGGATCCTCACTTAGCACTTAGCATGATCAGACCAGAGATCATGGCTGCAAACCATGGTTAGTTTCACAGCAAGCCAATTTCAAACCATGGGTTATGAAGCTGGCTTGTTAAACTAGCCATTGATTGTTGCAAACTAGGATCCTATGGGTGCCAGTCACAAAATGGCTGTCATGAGGCTATGGTATAACACAACATGGCTGCTTGGGGGGGGGGTCTTGCATAACACACCACAGATGGCACTCTTTCCATCAGTGGGGAAAAGAACAGCAAGATTATCCCCTGTTCCAGTTGTTGTTAATAATAATAATATTTATGCATATATGCCCTGCCCATCTGGCTGGGTCTCCCCAGCCATTGTGGGTGGCTCCAAACAGAATATTAAAAACACAACAAAACATCAAACATTAAAAACTTCCCTAAACAGGGCTGCCTTCAGATGTCTCCTAAAAGTCAGATAGTTGTTTATTTCTTTGACGTCCAATAGGAGGGCATTCCACAGGGTGGGCATCATTACTAAGAAGGTCCTCTGCCTGGTTCTCTGTAACTTCACATCTTGCAGTGAGGGAACCACCAGAAGGCCTTCGGCACTGGACCTCAGTGTCTGGGCTGAACGATGGGGGTGGAGAGGCTCCTTCATGTATACTGAGCCAAGGCCATTTAGGGCTTTAAAGGTCAACAGCTACACTTTGAATTGTGCTCAGAAACGTACTGAGAGCCAATATATATATTTCAGGACTAGTGTTATATGGTCCTTGCAGCTACTCCCAGTCACCAGTCTAGCTGCCGCATTCTGGATTAGTTGTAGTCTCCGCGTCACCTTCAAAGGTGGCCCCACGTAGAGTGCACTGCAGTAGTCCAAGCTACTGTTCAAAACAGAAGTGAGGCTTGGTATCTAATCCTGGCATCCACTGAAATGTGAATGTGTTTGAGGAGATCTGTTCGAAGTGGAGCATGCTGAGCCAGTGCAAACCTGAATTGAACAGAAAGAGCAAATACTCTCTTATGAACTGTGGATTTTTGAGGGGATATTATTTTGCAGGTACCATAGTAGGTACAGTACTGGCAGGCAGTACTTTTGCAGACATCAGTGGCAGAACAAAGACTTGGTCTTGGCTGGCTGCAACCTCCATCCCAAAATTTGGAAATCTAGAAAACGCAAACTGATTGGCTTTTGACACAAGGCAACACTGATCCCTGTAAAATTCTGAAAAACATCTGAATCAGAGAAAGATAGCCTCACTGACAAAATATATCTGACCTTCTGTTTTGTAATGTATCTACTTATCCTTTTTTGCATAACTTTCCTTGCATAAATAAGGGAGGGGGTGTTTTGCAAAAATAAAAAGAAGAAGAAGGGCATTCTGCTCCTTACTCCTGCTTACATTATGCCCAGACACAGGTTGGATGTAAAATAAAGAGATGGGAAAGCAAGGGAAGTTGGAGCGGGCAAAGAATGCTAGCCCAATAACTTGCTGAAAGCTCCTCAAGGGAAAGGAACTTGGAGTCTTCCAGATGTGGGATTCCCGCTCCCATCAGCCCCAGCCAACAGGGTCAGTGGGTGGAAAGGATGGAAGTTTTAATCCATCAACATCTGGAGGGTGTCAGGTTCCCCATCCCTGCTCTATATGCACAGCATTGCAATAAGCAGCAGCACATGCACACAGAGAGAGTATCAAATGTCCAGTAGCTTATCCTTTATAGTAAGCAGGACTCGGCTGACAATGTCTTCCTTGAGGCCCAGTTACTGGGAGAGAACTGAGGATGCATCCCAACCCAGAGTGTGTGCTTTTAGCAGCTCCACTGTGCAGTCCATTTCTGTCCAAAGTGCCTGCACCTCCAGACGGAATGATGCACAGTTGCTGGTGCTCTTTTCTCTCTAGACCTTAGGAAAGGCAGCATGTGGAATTCGTTCAAGATGCTCTATAAGCAGCTGAATCAGCATCAGCATCCACAGCAGCAGACAACGGCAAGAAGGGTGAGAGGAATAAGTCACAACCCAAGAATCCTTCAGGGATTGCCGTTGAGCAAACAGTGTTGATCCTTCTTAGAGATCAGCCACTTGTCTCGAAGATTAATTGACTCAGCAGACCATGCAAACTGTTTATTAAACTATTCAAATGAGGCCCTTCTAGTAACAATGGCAACTGTGCCATGTGCTTAAACACAAAAGAGAAAAAGACACAAACATTTAATTACTACGCAGCACCTAAATGTTGGTGTGCAGTTTGTATTTTGGAAAGCTGTTTGCCTGTTTGCTATGCCTTTGAACGCCTATTAAGAGATGATAACCAAATTTTTCATGATGCTTCCTGAGATCAAGGAGCAGGTTTTCATCTATGTTTGGATACAATTGAGTGGCATCTTGAATTAAGATGGCAGGCTGAACCTTTGAAATTGGTGCTGATTTTAACCCTTGATCGCAAAACTGCAGTGATTTTTTGGGTTTGCAGCATCCCCAAGCAATGCTGGATACAAGGCTGTGGTTAATAGTAAGTATTAAATAGTAAGTATTAAAACTACTTCTTAGTTAAAATGTAGAGATCACCTTTCAAAAAAATAATAATCTGCAAAGTGATTTATCATACAACAAAGTGTACACAATGTGATGTACAATTAAAAAAAACCATTAAAAACCAACAAGTTAACAATATTTCAGATTTCAAAACAAAATCATAAACGATCTCCACTAATGGGGAAGAACACAGAGAAATTGCAAAAGACACAGCCAGGCTGAACAGATAGCAAAAATATCAAAATCTTCATGGGCTATAAATGTGTTGACAGGTTGCCTAGAACTATATAGTGAAGCAGCTGCATGTGACCCCTGGAGAGAATTCCCAAAATCAGGGGCCACTACTGAGAAGGACAAGTTTTGGGAGCTCAGAAACTGGACCTCCTGGAAGAAAGTAACCCTCAACAGAGCCTCTAACTTAGCAACTGGGCAGCTTCTAAAGGGAGAAGAAGGTGTTGCAAAAAGTATGCAAGCCAAACCCAGTCCTTATGGGGCCTTTAATGCATTATTCACATTAGCTTTTAAAGTATTGAAGCATTTTATCAGAAAGCTTTCGAAAGCCTATTGAATGCTCCTTGCTAGACTGCCATAAAAAATTACTAGGCAAGATGATATATTTGGTTACATACATTCACCATTATAACAACGATAATGATTAGAAGTAGAGGCACTATACATACCTGTCAGATAAAATTATTTATACGTTTGGACTTTTCTCTCTCTTTCTCTCTACAGATGTCAGCTGGCCAATAGTATCCTTGGTTCTTGCAAGCAGCAACAGCCAACTGCACAGTCAGCCCTTTCTATTTGCTGACATTTGCATGTACAATCAATGAGTTCCTTCTTGATGACAGTCCAATTCCGTGGCTTTAACAGCTGCCACCACCATGGGGCAGCTGAGTATTTGGAAGTCACCCTCAACTGGTCCTCCAATCCACCAAACTAAATAATGGTTAGAATAAGGAGGTGGGATTTTACATATATGGCAAATTAAATCTTCAAGAATGTGACAAAAGGAGAACGGGGTGAAAGATGTCTCACATGCAACAGCAGCCAAATGAGAGACACCTCAATAAATCCATTATCCATATAAATCTAATGCCATCAGAGAAAACCAGGAGTGTAATGGTGACAAAACATTATCTGATGATAATAGGCGGTATCCCTAGACCAGAGGGATGTGGTTCAACCTGTTTTGAAAAGGCTCACACTCCCCATAAATGGAAAGGTGACTGTCTTGGGGCTACTTCTGAATCTGTTGCTGTTGTTCAAACCACAAGTGTCCTTGGTAGCACAGAGGGCCTTCCACCAGCTTTGCTTGGTAGCATAGTAGCAATTCTATCTGGACAGAGATCACCTAACTTCTGTTGCCTGTGCTCTGGTTACCTCTAAGTCAGTTTACTGCAATGTGTCATCCATGGGGTTGCCTTTGAAGATGGTTCAGATTCTTCACCTAGTACAGGTAGTGAAGAATTTAGTGGCCAGATAAGGTAATCTGAGCTTATAACACCAATTCTGGCACATATATCCTGCCTACAAATTAGTTTTTGGACTCAATTCATAGTGCTGGTCTTGACCATTAAAGCCTTATGCTAGGGTTGTCATATTTCAAAAAGTGAAAATCCGGACACAAAAGTTGTTGCTGCTTGCTGTTTTTGAGCTATTTTGAGCTATTTTTTAAGGAAAATTGGCAAAAATGACAACATGGCTTGCCATATGTCTACATTTCCCAGACATTTTCCCAATTTCTTCATGGACACTGCTTCCAGCTACAGTATTCTGGGTATGTCTGGGAAATTCTGGACATATGGCAACCCCACTGAGGGAAGTGTAGGGGATAGGAACATGAAAAGAGGCCTTCTTGGTGCTGGCTCCCCGTTTACACAATCCTCTCTCTAGTGAAACACGCCTACTGCCATGATCAACTGCTTTTAGGTACTAGTCTAATTCAGGCCTTTGGCTATTAATCTGGAGAGTAGTGAGTTAAGGGTAAGGGGTGTTGAGCCTGTTTTAGTGCACATCTTTTAGTGGGGTCAGCAGGATTGCCATTTAATAAATATTTTTGCACGAACATGTTTAGGTCCCATGCTTTACGGCGGTTTTATACAGGGTTTTTAAATGTATTTTATGGTTTATGTTGCTGGGGGACGTTCTTCCCTGAGTGAAAAGTGACGCATAAATATTCTAAATAAGTCTGATCAAGCAAAAAACCATAAACATATCAAACAGTTTTGGAAAAGACGATGCAAAAAACATGCCATTTGGTTCTTAGAAAATAAGGACTATGATGCAACTGAGAAAGGAGGCCTTGTATCGCGCCACTCAATTCTCCTCCTGATTGCAAATGAGCAGAAAATGGCATCCACTCGTTAGTTAGTGCTGATGGGAGCTGAGACTGGCTGATGACACCCCAGAATAGTATAAAGGGATTTTACGCATTATAGGAGGAGAGTGAGAACTTGACACAATAATACTATTTTCAGTAGCGATTACGTTCCCAATCCTAAGATGCTCCTTAGCTTTTATCTCTTTTATCTATGCCTGTATACTACTCTCGTCTTTACTACCAGACGGAGAAAGCAGCAAAAGACACGCCATTCCCTGAAGATACGATGTGCATCCATCTAGAAGAGCGCAGAGATGTTAACAACAGGCCACTTAAATACCCTTTCCCTCTAGTTCTCCTTTAGATCTTGTTTGTTCTCTAGCACTACTCCCTTATAAGGAAAACAACTAGATGAAACAGGAAAAGAGAAACACTTAATGATTCAGTGTATTGGAGGCATTAGATTTGTTGCAACAACTTTCAAGATTTGTCTGGTTATATTACAAGTTTTATTTTTTAAAAAAACCAGACCTCACATCCCCAGGTCATTTCCTGCACTCCTTTTACAATAAACATTATTTACGCAGCAACACTGAACTCAATTTTGCTCATCAGGCTTTATGATAACTATTGAATGAAATCCAGTGATTTTTACCTGGAAGACGGATCCCTTTTACATATTCGCATACAAGTCCCTGGACCTATGTGTCTGCAATTTGGCCAATTTCTTACCCATGGACACTTCTCTCATTTCTGAAATCTCCATCCAATTGCCCCCAAAACTCTAGGGAAGATTAAATAATTCCTTTATAACTCACTCTAAAATGGTAATGACTACCTTTTCAGGAAAACCAGTGCATCCAACCTTGTGAATTTTGGCAGGTTTCATGCTCTTGGAAGCATGCTCTTACCTGCAAAATTCATCCAGTTCTACCAAAAATATTTATTTTAAATAAACAAATGAATATTTTAAAGGTGATTAGCACAAAAGCCCCTGTGCCTGCTTGCCTATATTTTTGCTGTATGTATCTTCTAGACCACAAGGCCTACAAATTTCACCCACTTCTGCCAAAAGGAAAAAAATTAAACTATTTTTCCAATAGTGGGGGGAGGGGGCAATGGAATAACGTACATTTTGACCTCCAAGTCAAATTGGGTTACCACCAGATTGTCTGAGTAAACTCAGATTGTACGGCTGAAATGGAATCGGGACCAAATTTTATGGTAGACACACGTAAATATTTGTATCATCCAAAATTGAGTGACAGCAAAGAACCAAATACTGGGTTCAGCAAGAAGTCTGATTGTAAGTAGGAACTAAGGCTGCTATCAAAGACTGCTTTCCATCAGTACAGCCTTCCCCAATCTGGTGCCCTCCAAAGGTTTGAGACAACAACTCCAGCCAGCTCCAGTCAGCATGGAAAGCACTCATTTGCAATAGGGAGAAACAAGACTCAAAACCAGCAAAACTAGATTCACCTCTTTTCAGCACTTCTCAGGGGCTGTTTTGTCCACATGTCTTCTTCAGAGCCCTGGTTGCCTAAAAATGCCTGAGGAGAGGAACTGCAAGGAGATAAGCAGGGGGAGAGTCTGCAATCCTTACCTGTGAATCCCTTTTGCTCCTTAAGACAAACACTCCCCGCTTTCTATGCCTACTTTGGTTCAGACATGCGCATACAATTATATTAGATTTTCATTACAGTTGACATTGACAAAGCACAGATGACTTTGCAGGCTCCATTGAAAAGACACTGTGAGAAGGGCATAAACATAGGTGACTCAACCCACAGAGAATCTCACTTGCGTTATATACATCGTAGTTGTTCTCTTCCACTGAAAGGAGGGAAAACAGCTATGCTAGAGGGGGAAAGTTACTTATCTTTTGATCAAAAGCATCCTGTGCTTTGCAAGAATTCCAGTGTGCATATGGAACAAGCTGTGAGAAAGGAATGTCACCTGATCTATATATTTGCAGCAAGGGAGGAAGGTCCACTGGATCAACAGGAATAGCAGCAGATCATGCTATCATTCTTTACTTTTCCTGCTAATTTTTAGGAGTTAAGTGACACTTCTCCACAAGGTGGCAGAAAGACCACATGGTCAGCAAATGATAGTTGTTGCAGCCAGCCAGTCTCTTTTGAGGTGTCCCAGAAAGAGTCTGTAAAGAAATTATCTGTGCTGTGAAACTTTTGAAGCCATTTTCCATTGCACAATTAATGCAATGTAAGGATGAAATGGGGGGGGGGGGATTCCAATAAAATAAAATAAAGCAAGAGTTTAAAGGAGTTGCAAGGTCTTGAATGTCCTCTTCATCTGCATAGACTTTGCTCTCTCATGAGTAGTGCACACACTTTATATTACAGTACTGTTCCTCAAACAAATGATAAAGAAAATTCAAAATTAAATTTGCTTTAATCCCCCCCCGCAAAAAAATCAGTTTTGCATACATTAAGTATTATTATTATTTATGTATTTATCACACCTTTTCCCCAAGGAGCTCAACTGTACATGGTTCTTTCCCTACTCCCAATTTATTCTTTCAACAACCTTCTGACGTAGGTTGGGCTGACAGTTGATAAATTGCCAAAGATACCATGAACTTCGTGGATGAGTGCAGATTTGAACCTTGGCATCTCCAGTTCTTGCCCAGTACCACCGCCAGATGACATTTACACACAATTTTTTGCAGGTGGTTTTGAAGTCCTACATGAAATTAAGTATTCGTTACATAGTTAGACAACAGACCCATCTGGCCCGGCATTCCCAGCTGGTGCCCTCTATGTACTTTTGTGGAATGCCCTCTTTGGTGAGGTGTCTGTCTCTTATTATTAATGGAAACTAAACACATCCCTTTTTACTGGGGCATTTGGTAGCTGAAAGATACCTGGCACCCTTGAAATAATTAATCATGAGGTCGTACAGGTTTTTTAGATGTTTTAAAAAAAAAATTAAAATTTAATTTGTATTGCTTTAACTTCGTGGTGTTTGCTGCCCTGAGTTCCTTTGATAGGAAAGGCAGGATACAAATATAATAGAAAATAAAGAATAAAATATTTATTTCATAGAAATACTTATATAATGCAATGTCATTTAAAAAAACAAAGCATGGACATGCACCCACCCACACACACCCACACACACACCCACAGGTCATCTAGTCTAAACCCATTGAAGGAATCTTTTGTCCAACATGAGGCTCGAACCCACAACCCTGAGATAAGAGTGTCATGATCTACCCACTAAGATACATACATACAGAGAGAGAGAGAGAGAGAGAGAGATCACCAGTTAGCTATTAGAGGAAATAATAATAATAATAATAATAATAATAATAATAATAATAATATATTATTTATACCCCACCCATCTGGTTTCCCCAGCCACTCTGGGTGGCTTCCAACAAAATATTAAAATACAATAGTCTGTTAAACATTAAAGGCTTCCCTAAACAGGGCAGCCTTTGGATGTCTTCTAAAAGTCTGGTAGTTGTTTTTCTCTTTGACATCTGGTGGGAGGTCATTCCACAGGGCAGGTACCACTACCAAGAAGGCCCTCTGCCTGGTTCCCTGTAACTTGGCTTCTCGCAGCAAGGGAACCGCCACAAGGCCCTCGGAGCTGGACCTCAGTGTCTGGGCAGAATGATAGGGGTGGAGACGCTCCTTCAGGTATACTGGACCGAGGCCATTTAGGGCTTTACAGGTCAGCACCAATGGTTTTTTAAAATACAGTGGTACCTTGGTTTACAACTATAATCCGTTCCGGAGGTCCGTTCATAAACCAAAACAGGTTGTAACCCAAGGCGCGCTTTCGCCAATGGGGCCTCCAAAAAAAATGGGTTGTAATCCAAAAAACGTTCACAAACCGGAACATGCACTTCCGGGTTTGACGTGTTTGTAATCTAAAATGTATGCAAAGCAGACTATTCGCAAACCAAGGTACCACTGTAATTTGCATAAGCATAGAGACAAAGAAAAGTTTTCAGCAAAGGTCAATATAGAAGATGCTTGCGGAAACTCTGTTCGAAGAGCATTCCACAAGGCTGGGCCAATGACACTAAAGGCTTGGTTTTGTCTCATTGTCAAATAACCTGCACCAGCTCAAGGGACAACCAGGAAAGGGTCCTGCAGATTATCTCAGTGATCAAGGTGGATTATAAGGGTTCAGGTGGTCCCTAAGATAGACCTAATTACTTCTGAGCTTTGTAAATTAATTCAGGGAACTTGAACCTGGCTTGGTAGGTTGGACCAAAATTCCCATCAGCCCCAACCAACATGACCAATGGTGAGGGATGATGGGAGTTGGACTCCAGCAATGTCTAGATGGCACCCATGTTGGATACCCCTGATCTAGCCTATTATCATCATTACTTTTTTGTTACCTTGATTGGCAGCAGCTCTCCAATGATGTCCTTCCAATCTCTGATACCTGGCACTTTTATATTTCCCCCCTGAAGACGCCTGGGACTGAACCCAGCCCCTTTTGCATGCAGAAGGCTTTTCACTCAAGCTTTAAAGAATCCTCTATAATCCATGGAAGTCTCTCTGCGAGCACATTATCTTCAACTGAATGCATTTTAAAATGCATAATGGGAAATATTCTGGAAGGGGTATTATAGCTAATTGGCATAAGTGCATCAGAAAGAATGACTCCAGCAAAGATAAAAATGTGCTCACTCTGCTGAAGTGCGAAAGAACCCTCAAGGCTTGTTTCGTCATTTTCCATATCAATGTTAGTTTAAATAATTCACCCACTCTCGGCAAAGGAAATTAATATTTGTGCTGTCTCCGCCTCTCATGCCAAGGCAAGCTGTCATTTAGAATCATACCTACTCAGGATAACACTCTCGTTCATCATTGTCAAGAGTCTCAGAGACTTGATCTTTTCTGAGCTGTTTGATCATCAAGGCTATGTCCCAGAGTAACCCTTCCACTCTGCTTGGAACTCAGTGGAAGAAGAGAAGCTAATTCTCTCTCTCAGGTATATTATTGTTGCCCAATAACTTCCTAACAAATGGAATGTGTGTGTGTGTGTGTGTGTGTGTGTGTGTGTGTGTGTTGTTAAAGGCAATACCTAAAGGGAAATCCTTGAAATACTGGCATTTATTCTCGTGTTCCAGATGAAGAAAATCAACCGTAAGCTTTTGCAAGGAAACATACAGGCTTTTGAAAGCAAGCCCTTCTCATATGAAGATGCTTTTTCAAGGCTGAACCTGTACTATGCGTGAAATGAAGAGGGCTGCTGCACTTAAGGTCTGTTTGCAGTCTTCCAGTATTCACAGCAAGTGCTGAACTAGATGAGCATTTGGCAGAGCTCTTCTTATGTTCAAGATTTAGTGGTATTCTGGACTGTGGGGAGCAATGGTCTACATCAAGGTGGTCCAACACCCCCCCTCAAGGCTTTGTTGTTGTTGTAGTCCTCACCAACATTTGATGCCCCTTCCCGCAGCCCTCACGCTGCCTTCCCAAAGTCAGGTAAGTGATGCGCTGGGCTCTGGGAAGGTGGTGTGAGGGCTCTGACAGGGTCCTAGAGTCCTCCCACCTCTTTCCCAAAGCCTAGTTAGTACTTTTCCAGCTTTGTTGTTGTTTAGTCGTTTAGTCGTGTCTGACTCTTCCTGACCCCATGGACCAGAGCACGCCAGGCACTCCTGTCTTCCACTGCCTCCCGCAGTTTGCTCAAACTCATGCTGGTAGCTTCGAGAACACTGTCCAACCATCTCGTCCTCTGCCATCCCCTTCACCTTGTGCCCTCCATCTTTCCCAACATCAGGGTCTTTTCCAGGGAGTCTTCTCTTCTCATGAGGTAGCCAAAGTATTGGAGCCTCAGCTTCACGATCTGTCCTTCCAGTGAGCACTCAGGGCTGATTTCCTTAAGAATGGATAGGTTTGATCTTCTTGCAGTCCATGGGACTCTCAAGAGTCTCCTCCAGCACCATAATTCAAAAGCATCAATTCTTAGGCAATCAGCCTTCTTTATGGTCCAGCTCTCACTTCCATATATCACTACTGGGAAAACCATAGCTTTAACTATACGGACCTTTGTTGGCAAGGTGATGTCTCTTTCCAGCTTTAGGAAGAAGATAGGAGGGCTCTCAGACCTTGGGGCTGCAAGGAGGAGGTGGAATCAGTTGAACAACACCTTTGTTCCTGGGAAAGTCCACTAAACATCTGATCTAGATCCCACTTTTTGTCAGTAACTTCTACTTTCAATTCGCAGTTCATTTTTGCCCAGAACCTCTGCGGGAAATGGATTCCAGGCACTCTCGAGCCAAATAGGTGAACCATATAATATCCTGGGGAGACATTACTTAACACAAAATACACAGAGGTATTTTTTAGGCTTCAATCACTTACTCTGTCATACACATGTGAAAAACACACTACAGTATTTCCTTATTTAGCTGCATTTGAACAGCTAAGCACACAGGAATCATTGCAACAGAGGCTGGTTTCTAATCTGTGATGTCATTAAATCTCAGTAAATCCTGCTGGGTGCTGAGCACACATAATGAATCTGCAGCAAGGGAGGAAGATTAGGAAAAGGAGGAAAGGAGTGGTTATTTTTAGCTAAGGAAACCCTTTGTCTTCCAGCATTAAAAGGTGCCAGATTAGTACCTGACAGCAGCAAGCCTATGCAGGGCTGGCTGTGTTTTTTATTCCTGGTATACATCTGTTAAAAGAGAGAGAAAGAGAGATGGAGAAGTACAGTGATACCTCGGGTTAAGTACTTAATTCATTCCAGAGGTCTGTTCTAAACCTTAAGCTGTTCTTAACCTGAAGCACCACTTTAGCTAATGGGGCCTCCTGCCGCTGCCGCAGCGCCAGAGCCCAATTTCTGTTCTTATCCTGAAGCAAAGTTCTTATCCTGAAGCACTATTTCTGTGTTAGCAGAGTGTGTAACCTGAAGCATATGTAACCTGAAGCGCATATAACCCGAGGTACCACTGTATTGAAGACTTCCAGTTTCATTGTCAAACAACCAATGCCTAATTCAATAAATACATTCCTTTTAATCAAAACTTTCCCCTTCTTCTTTTTCTTTTACAGATTTCCATCCCTACCCAGAAATGTTCAGCTGGTGTAGCAGTTTAAGGCTGTAAAATTATGGAGTCTCTGGTTGAAATATCACCTCTGCTGCCACCTCCCATCCCCAAAAGGCCCACCTTAGACTACTCTCCACAATTGCAGTGTGGGGATAGTACTGGCCTCCCTTACAGGAGTGTTATAAAATTATTGAGACAGTGTATATCAAAGTTTCAAACACATAAAATGCCTATGTCAACGTATCAACATTTTCTTTATATGCAGCACAGCTCAGCAGTCCTCTTAAGTAGTGGAATAGTTGTAACAAGGCAAGTATATCTTGAATAAATATCACAACAAGGGGGATCTAACTCATTTCGATAGACAAAGAAAACTGATTCTCTCGCTGTTCATACGCACAGTGTCAACCCTCAGCAATATAGTCATGTTAAGCCATGGAGTAAAATGAGTATCTTTTAAAGCAAATTCAAATTCATTCATTTCAAAATAATTTTATCGTTTTTAGGCCAGGGCGCAGGGGATGTGTGGGAGTACACAGATACACACTGTAAGCATGGGAAACTATTTTTATAGTAGCATGTGAAAAGCTTAATCCTGGGTGTTGCTTGGATTTAATTCCCTCTCCAAGATTTTTGTCAGCTTTATTTATCAGCGCAACACCCCCACCAACATTCTCCCTGCCATGTATATTTTTTCTTGATGCTCTGTTCTAAATTCATATCATATATGAGTTTTGAAGAAATTTGTAAAATAAATCTATTAATCCTACATAGAGAGAGCACTTGTACCTTTAAAAACAATGACAAAATGTCATTCTGAAATAAAAGAAACAAAAACAAGAAACTAGGAATGATTTGATTTGAATACTTGCACAATTTTATCACATTGATACAGACCCAGAAGACATTTATTCTATTGAAGTTTTAGTATCACTGCAGACCCGTGGATTAGAAATCTTCAGGTAGTGATGTTTGATGAATTTGATATTTGTAACTTCAGACACCAGCTGAATCTCACAGGCTTATGTGCAGATTGAAATACAGCTTCCCCGACTGATTTTGCAGTTTGTAACATTTTTTTCAGTTAAAAACAACAACAACCAACATCTATTTTTTAAAATACATTTGGAAACACCTACGTTGAGAGAAAAACAATTAAAATAAATATTTAAAATGTATTAAAATGTGAATTTTTATGCCAATTTAACAAAGGATTTGCAGATTAATATGGAATGAATAATAGCGTGAAAGTGACATGAAGTGAAAATAGATGGTTGTGTCAATCCCTATGTTCAGATACTGTTAGAGAGACACCCCAGTGCCAAACTAAAACCATTTTAGGTGGTGGGGGAAGTAATCAGCCATTAAAAGAAAATGCCAGGGTGCGTACATCTGCACCAGAACGGCCACTCTCCACCCCACCCCCCTCTGCCAGGTATCCATGTTAAATGCCCAAGGAAGGAGAAATGCAGTGGATTTATTTATTTATTTATTTATTTATTCATTCATTCGTTTATATCCCACCCATCAGATGTCTTCTAAATGCCAGACAGTTGTTTATTTCTTTGACATCTGGTGGGAGGACGTTCCACAGGGTGGGTGCCGCAACTGAGAAGGCCATCTGCCTGGTTCCCTGTAACTTGGCTTCTCGCAGCGAGGGAACTGCCAGAAAGCCCTCGGCACTGGACCTCAGTGTCCAGGCTGAACGATGGGGATGGAGACGCTCCTTCAGGTATACTGGGCTGAGGCCGTTTAGGGCTTTAAAGGTCAGCACCAACACTTTGAATTGTGCTCAGAAACGGACTGGGAGCCAATGTAGGTATTTCAAGACTGGTGTTGATGGACTCCATGTGCTTTAATTGTATGGTGTTAAAGTGGTCTAGCCAAGCATTCTGTACCCACTGTTATATGCCATCCCAATCTTCAAGTGGACAGAGACTTCAGGGGTTCTAAGCAGTTTACCCAGGCCTCTGTTTCCTTAAAATGAAGGTCAGCAAAGACTGGGGTGTCCTTAAGCTATTTGGTTTTATTTGCACATATATACAACCTGAGCATAGGATGGAGGGGCTCACAGCATTAGCAGGTTCATAGATTTCGTTTCCCCTTTAAGTTTCCAGAGAATCCTCCCAAGTCCACCATAAGCTCAGAACAGAGCAAAACATGTCTCTGTGTATCTGGTTTTCAGCATCCCGCTTTTCCTTTCATGCGAACATAACATCTCTGCCTATTGTTCTTCTGCCTAATATCACAAAGCCACCAGCCAGGTGAGAAAACGAACTGCATACCTCCTTTCCTGGAGATAACTATCACTTAGCTCATTAATTGAGATGCTGAGATACACTTAAGTAGCCAGCTAAGGCCATTGCCTTATAAAGAAACTTGTCTGATCGCTTCAGCTACCTCCCTTACTAGTTTCTAAGCCTTCGCAGATACAGGATCACAGGCCTGGAAGGGATCCAACAGTCCCATCCAAACTGACACCCCAAACTCATGACGCTGCAATGACCAACCAGATGCCTATGAGAAGCCCACTACCTCTGATCCTGTAGGTTGTATATAGTCATCATAACCAGCAGAAGCCATTGATGGCCTTATATTTGATTAGAAATAGTTTCTGAACTGCAGGATTGCCATCTGGGGGTGAGGAAGAGGCCAACTAAATTCCAGAATAAATTCTGGGCTAGTTATTTTGGTAGTACACATGAAATCTGTGTAGAGATGCCTGACCTCATCTATTATCTCATTAGCTGATGTGGTCTGAAATGCTAAATAGAATAGATAAATAAGACGATTCAACAGAATTGCAATAATGCACTTGCTAAAAAAGAGAAAGAAAAAAGTTAATTGCTTGTTAACTAACCTTATGGGACATTATGTATTTGCTGACCTTTAGAAGAGTAGCTAAATATGCCATACAAAAGAGGCTTGGACAACATCCTGTCAAGGAGAAGGATCTCTGAAATCCACTAATACCTTGAACTTTAGCCATCTGTTAATGAGATACAGACCTGATCTGTTTAGTTAAGGAAGACAGCAAATTCAAACGCTTCTAAAAATACAAACCAAGTATTGCAAATCGCTTTGATCAAATGCTTTCTAAGCATTACAGCCTCACTGCTACTGAGGCATGGTTTTCTTTGGCCAAGGAGGATACTAACATAAGAACTTAATTAGCAGGCACAGACTAAACAGCAGAAATACTAGTCTACCTAAACTGAGATACACCCAAGAATCATAGAACTGGCTAGAGCACCAAGAACTTTTGTTTGATGGGGGGAGGTCCAGCCACTTGATGCTTCAGGCAAGCCAGGTCTTTGATGTGAAATCCTGAAATATATTGGAGAATACATTGCAGCAGTGGTTTTCAACCGGTGTGCTGTGGCACCCTGGGGTGCCTTGAATGATGGTCAGGAGTGCCGCGGGCAACACTGTCCATCTTTCCTTTCCTCCCTCCTCTGATGCCCTCACACATCTCTCCCTCCTGAAGCCTTGCACAGCTGTTTATTGTAGCAGCCCTGGCTATAAGCTCCACAGGCAAATGGTGCCTCTGGGAGGAACCTCTCTTTGGGGCAGCGGGGGGGGGGGAGCAGCAGCTGCTGCTGCACAGAGAACTCTCAAGGAGTGGGAAGAGGAGAGGAGGCTGAGGGAACACTCCACAAGGCAGGGTGTTTGAAAATGAGTGAGAGGTTGCCAGCTCTTCAGTCAAGAGGCAACATAACTGGGCTCCTGAACCCCACAAGGCTGCCACAGAAAGAATGTAGTTGGTCAAGCGAGCCATAGACTAAAAAATGTTGAAAACCTCTGCACTGGGGACTTGAGAAATCTTGCATCCTGTAGGGTTGAGCACCAGACTTGGGGCAAGTTGGCAGAGAGCTCAGCTTCTCCTCTGAAGCTTTGTGCAAACCAAAATTCAGTCCTCACTTCAAGAACCATCTCAAAAATCTCGGACAATACCCTTGTTGCTTCACCACTGGCACATAATGCCACAAAAATGTAATTATATTAATTCATCTTATTTCTCCCTCTCCTTCTGGGCTGACTGCCTAGAGGATGAAGCAGCCTAGCTGAGGTATATTTCCTATATAGAATGTATGTTAATGGATATGCTCTCACAGACGCTTTTGGGCTCTTTCCGGTAAGGCATTGCTGAATAAAACTCTGACAAATTGGGAATTTGGTGTGAGTGGGAATTTGGTCCATACTGAACTGTAAAGGGGAATTTTCTCTCACATGTGAAAGGCCCTCTCATTTGTTCTACTACAGCACAGAGAAACTTATTTGGTTATGCTAAGTCACGGTAGTTAACTAATAAACCAAATCCATTAACTTGACAAAGGAACTGGTGTGATACAAGATCCCAAGAATTGGAAGGGACCCGGGTTACTATCCAGAATGACCTCCCAAAAAACTCACAAATAAACGAATGAACAGGTGCAGGAAATGGGCAGCCAAAGCACTGAAAAAGCCTCCAGGTATTTCCTCCACTTTGGCATATAGAAAAACCAAAGTTATTTCCACAATGAGATCGCCCATTACAAAAATGTGCTAAAACATATACATTTTGTACTGTAACAGCATGGTGTCACATTGGCCAGAAACACCAGCCAAATGCTGGTTCGAAGTACATTATTTCCTCATTATGAGTGTTCTATGCATATTGCAGGGAGGGGAACACGAAACTGGATTAAATCAACACACTTTTCCAGGCTTCCAGCTCCTTTTGGAAATTGGGGACGTTTGGATTCCTACAAAAGAAATTGTAATTTCCTTTCTCAGGCAGATTGAAAAGGGAAATCCATTACATATTCTCAGTTTGCTATTTGGTTTGTCGCCAGCAAGCCTGTGAAAAAGCCCTGTCTATTGGCACACAAATTAAATCTCCCATAGCTTTCAAGACCTTTAAAAATGAAAGGCAAAAAGAGACAAGCCCTTAGCAGAGGGAGGATTAAGCAAACAGAAATTCAGTGTCTGAAAGAGCGCCCCAGTCATGATTTGGGCAGGATAGTTTGTGGAATAAAGTCTTTGATAGTGACATTTGTTGTTGTTGTTTAAAAACTACTGGCACATGTTTAGCAGCAGGGTTTCCAAAGAAAACACACCCACACAAATATCTTCTTGCTGCAGGAAAACAGAATGAAAGGAATCCATGCAAACATAAGGGAGGAAGATGACATACAAAAGTTTAAATAATGATGCCTATTCAGCTTGGACCGTAACTGTTCTCTGTTAACTGGAGCAAAATATACTTTTAAATCTATGAACAGCGGGTTTTTCCTAATACAGTGGTACCTCGGGTTAAGTACTTAATTTGTTCCGGAGGTCCGTTCTTAACCTGAAACTGTTCTTAACCTGAAGCACCGCTTCAGCTAATGGGGCCTCCCGCTGCCACCACACAATTTCTGTTCTCATCCTGAAGCAAAGTTCTTAACCCAAGGTACTATTTCTGGGTTAGCGGAGTCTGTAACCTGAAGCGTCTGTAACCTGAAGCGTATGTAACCCGAGGTACCACTGTACTGTTTAACACAGAAACCAGGAGATGGATGTAGAGAAGGACTCTCTTTGTGTAACATGGCTAAATTGGTTTTCTCCCCTCTCCGCCACGCTATAGTCCCTGCACACACCCCAAAACCACCTCCTGATAAAATGAAACTTACTCTGGTTTCAGAGCATGAGTGTAGCCAGGGGGGTGCAGCTGTTTCCCCAATCAAGGAAATACCATATTTTTCCATGTATAACATGCCCCCATATATAAGATGCCCCCTATTTTGGGGGACTCAAATTTAAGAAAATGGGGGAGAGTTGTTGAACTTTTTGGGGGAGGATTGCCCAAAGTTGTTGAGTTTTTTGGGGGGTGGATTGCCTAAGGTTGTTGAGCTTTAGGGAGGAATGCCGAAAATCAGATTGACAACCGCTGACAACCGCTTGCGTATCCAAAGCACATGTTGTTGTTGTTTAGTCGTGTCCGACTCTTCGTGACCCCATGGACCAGAGCACGCCAGGCACTTCTGTCTTCCACTGCCTCCCGCAGTTTGGTCAGACTCATGCTGGTAGCTTAGAGAACACTGTCCAACCCTCTCGTCCTCTGTCGTCCCCTTCTCCTTGTGCCCTCCAGCACATAGCAGCCAGCAATCACACACCCAACTGACACAGCAGCAGCAAATCTACAGCAGCCCTTGCCGCAGCAACCAATCACCCACCCAATTACCACAGCAGCAGCCAATCCAAAGCAGCCCTTGCAGATGCCACCAATCACCCACCAAATCACCGCTGACAGGTTCCTGCAACCAATCACCAGTTCCTCCTATGCACTATCCATGTATAAAACGACCCCCGTTAGAGTAAAAAGAACCCTTGTCTTATACACGGAAAAGTAGGGTAAATAAAAATACTTAACTAACAGACCAACAGCATTGCAGATAACTTGGTTCTGCCCCCCAACATAGAGCCTGCCCTCCTAAAATAAACCTGACTACACCTATGTTTCGGAGCATGCTTACTTAAAGTTACAACACAACATTTTCCTGGGAGTAAGTCCTGTTGGACAGTAAGACAAACCTCTGATAGGATTGCATTGCACCTCGTGCTTTTGCATATGCTATTTATGAACAGAGGACACGTTCTCAGTTATCTCAAAGATCATTTTAAGTTGTTCTTAGTGCTCCAAACGTACACTTTAAAAAACTGTGAAAAAATGTTTCCAGGGTGATTTGATAGTCAATCTCTCTGACCAGGGAACTCTGGGAATTGTAGTTTGCAAGTGGAAGAGGTGACTTCCAACAACTATAGTTCCCGTAATTCTTCAGGAGAAGTTATGACTGTTTAAAAGGGACGCGGGTGGCACTGTGGGTTAAACCACAGAGCCTAGGACTTGCCGATCAGAAGGTCACCGGTTCGAATCCCCGCGACGGGGTGAGCTCCCGTTGCTCAGTCCCTGCCCCTGCCAACCTAGCAGTTCGAAAACATGTCAAAGTGCAAGTAGATAAATACCTCCAGCGGGAAGGTAAACGGTGTTTCCGTGCGCTGCTCTGGTTCACCAGAAGTGGCTTAGTCATGCTGGCCACATGACCCGGAAGCTGTACGCCGGCTCCCTTGGCCAATAAAGCGAGATGAGCACCGCAACCCCAGAGTCAGACACGACTGAACCTAATGGTCAGGGTCCCTTTACCCTTTACCTTTTATGACTGTTTAAAGTGGTGTGATATTGCTTTAAATGCATAGTGTAGATGGGGCCTAAGACACCTCTGATTTTAAACAGTAATTTGGTTTGCACGAATGTGACTCTCCGTCTTCACTGGACTTGATTTGCCATTGAGATGTTCTGGTATCTGCAGGATAAGGACTAATACTTCCAAATCTCCTAGAAATGCTAAGTAGCATAATTTATTGAACAACCTGAAAGTCAATGAGAAAATATATGAAAAAGCCCAGCAGGCCTTTCATGTATAGACACACTGTCTGTGTTAGTTATGATATAAATGGAAAAGAAAGCCAGAATAGATTTAAGTCACTGTTTTTCATCAGCAATCGAATCCTCTTAAACACCTGATTTTCGTTACTTTTCCGATAAAAGTTACACTCTCGTTAGTTGATAAAACTGGCCAGCCCTAATGTTATTGCTGACTAGCTTTTTGGCTTTCACAAATTTATTTTAAAATGATTCTCTGTTGTTATTAAGGATTCCATCACGTTATGGGATTTTGCTACTTTAAGTAAGATTACTATGGGTACAACAAAGCAGGCAGAATCTGAATAGATTTAAACAAAAAATGGGTTGGGTTTAAGCATTTTTGGCACATCTTTTTCTCCTCTGGAGCACTCCACAACCCCCCAAATTTGCTCCAGAAGGTCCCCCAACATTTCAGGGCTTTGGGACTCTCCAGGGAGAAACGCAGTGACTTGGGTGCGCACAGCCTCCACGCTAGTCAAACAGTCCGCCCGCTGCCTCCCCCCATAACTGTAGGGCGACTGAGTGGGAGGAGGCAGGAAGACGCTGGAAGCCCCGCAGTGTCCCCATCCCTATGGGTGGCTTGGCGCACCTTCACCCCGCCCCTATAGGCAGCTCGCCCTGCTCCTGGGTGCAATGCCCCAGACGCCCGAGCAGCTTCCTCCACCGCTGCTGCTGTGGGTGCTGGAAGGAAGACCTGCTCCCTGTTGAAAGGCCCAATTCCATCTGGGCTAGGGGGCAGGGCCCACACTCACCCTGAACAGCTAAAAGGCTCCTGGGAGGCCACCGGGACATTGCTGGAACTCCTCTTGGGTTGGGGCAACTGGCTAAAATGTTTTACCATGCTTTAAATGGTTATGATTTTGGTTCCTCTGTTTTGTTTTTGTTGGGTTGGGGTTTGTTAAATGTTTAGTTGGGGTTGGCAGTTATTTTAAGTTGGGCATAGTTAACTTAAGTTGTTATGTTAAGTTGTTGCTGTTGGTTTCTATTGATTTATTGGTTTGTTTGTTACACACACACACACACACGCAAGACCAGCTGTCCATTGCACAAGGGGCCTGCCACAACTGGATATCACCCAATCTCTTGGTTTTCATCTACTCAACAAATGCATTGCTACGCACTTGTGGATTGCCTTAGAAATGCTAAAATCTTGACACATCCATATTGGTATCACACCCCCCCCACACACACCATTAAGATAAAAGGAACTTCAGCAGGGTTGGCATATTTCAAAAAGTGAAAATCCGGACACAAAAGCTTTGGGGGGGGGGGAGTTGTTGTTTTGCAAAATCTTGGAATAAATCAAAGTTTTTGAAGCTATTTTTAAGGGAAATCACCAAAAACAACACCGGACATATGACAACCCTAATTTCAGTTAGTTCTATCTGCTCAATTTAGAACTTAAACTTCATGTGGCTTGGTTGCAATACACAGTCCCATTTTCTACCCAAAGAACCATGAGAACTCTTCACACATTTGCTCGAAGGCAACTATTAAAGACCATCTGTTCAAGGCCACCTCAAAGCTGCAGTTTCTGGAACAGTGGTTGCCCATAACAGTAAAAAGTGCTAACAGGGTAGAAAGTTCAAATCGCATTGCAAATGCTTTTAATTTTATTTAATTTGCATTTTATTGGTTGGTACGTCCTAGAACCGCTGAATCCTAGTCATTTTCAAAGCAGTACAGGTTACCTGTGGTCTAGTTGTCAGCTTAAGTTTTCACATCAGAATAATAATATTTAAAACTTGGCATCAAGGGCTGATATAGCTAGGCACTTGTCAATGCTCCACATCCCAATGGTGGGGGGTGGGTCACTGACAAGAGCCTCCTGGACCTGATCCTCTTCTTCACCATTGCAACCTGCTTGCTTGCCTGTTGCTTGCATTGACCCAGAGTGAATGAACAAATGAACACCAATGGTGATAAGGTGGGGAGCTACTACCTGTTTGTTCATAGGGTGTATCTGGAAAACAAGCAGGAAGTACAATCATGAGATAGTGGAGCAGGAGCAGCTACCAACAATGGCATGGAAGGGAGAGAATCTGTGGTATAGCCAGCCTCATATAACAAACATTGCTTAAGTCTAAATGCATGAAAGGGTTAAGACCACAGAGTAAGCTCCCTGTCAGTCTTAGCTAGGTCACTCCTCCTTACCATGTGAACTCCTACGAGTAAAGAATTTTGAGTTGGTTTTTCCAAACTCAGACTGTCTGGCTTACAAACCATCTTTGTGTTTCTATACAAATAATTTAGAAACTTTCCCCACTTTGGAGCCTAAGTTTTGTTGCCTGTGTTTTCTGACTGCTGTATGGAAAAGCACATGAATCTGACCTTTGAAGAGTTTGTAAGTAAACTGCTTTTAACTTACCAAACATGTGGTCTCTTTCTGTGCTAAGGGAAGAGGAGAACTTTGAAGCAACTTAGAAAGGGATATTTTAAAGCTCTAGCTGCCTATATTTCCATGCCTTACTTAGCTGCACATCATGCGATTCTAAATCTCTGCCCGGGTTCTCTCACCAAAGAGTACTTGCCCCAAACCTAGATCTTGGCATCCAGGATTTCTCATTTTTCTACCTAGTTTTCCTTTAACCAAAAGGGAAAAAACCCAACAGAATCCTTGAAGCCACTGAGTATGGCATGCTAAAGACTCCTTCAAATCCTGGTGCTGGGGCTGCCCACAAGTAAACTTCTAAGGCAGGACCCCCCAGATGTTGTTGGGACTCCAACCCCCCTCAGCTCCAGCCAACATGGCCAATGAGGAACATGCACCCACAGGGCACTTCCATGGTGTCTGTGGGATCTTGTTCCCCCATTCCGCCCCCCCCCCCCCCAAATTTATAGGCTTGAAAGAAACCTTTTGTTGTAGACAATAGGTAAAAATAACTCAGAGAGTCCTGGACTGCTGTAAAAACATGGGTAAGTCAATCAGAAACACCGACAAACAAAACAATATGTTTCTGCAATGATTTTTATTTGTTTCATTTTCAGTCTCTGTAAAGCAGACGTCCAGTAATCTCCCCTTTGACATTGCCATCATGATCCTACTTATCCCCTCATTAGACTCAGTTACTCACCATCTGCTTGTGCTCAAAAAATCACGAGGCAGGCATAAACTCCATTCTAATGTGCAAAGCAAGGTGGCATCCGTAGCTATGCGCACAGGCCAAGAAGCTATCTGGCTGCAACCCTGATATCAATTGCGGTAGAGAAACACACAGCTGGTGCCTCAAACTTGTTAAAAGAAGACAAATAACCTCTCCGTGTTTTTACTGGAGCTTATCATAAAGGCAAGACACACAGAGCAAATTTGCTCCAAAATGCAAAAAGAAGTCAGGAAAAGTGCCTGTTACAAAACCAATGGGCTAAGAATATGAGCGAAATATATTGGGCATGGTTATTGAATGGCACTCTCTTTTGTGTACTCTTTATGTGCATATTAAGAAAAAATTAATTAAAAGTATGCTCAGAAGAGTTGTGCTGAAATTTCTCAGAAGCTGCTTCGCTCAGAAAATTTGAGGGATTGTTTCCTCCTGGCCTCCTTAGGAAAAATAATATTCTCTGACTTTATTATTTCTGTGCCACTGACCATTCCCAGAATGACACTGGCAGAGCAATCCAAACCTTCCTTACTGGGAGGGGCAAGTGGAAGTATCCCTTTGACCAGTTCTCGCATTTTAGCTGCCCTCCCACCAGCTGCTACCATTTGAGTGGCAATGCCCATCAACTGGGGGATGGAGGATAGGCCCCTCAAATATTTTATTGGGGAGGTGAAGACCCCCTAAGTCCCTAGAACATAGCTGTCAAGTGTCCCTTATTTGAAGGGACAGTCCCTTATTCCAGCGCCATGTCCCGCTGCTGTCCCTTATTGATGGATGTCCCTTAAATGATGTCCCTTAAATTTCAAAGGAAGCAGCTCCTCTCCCTCCCTCCCTGCCGTCCAGGGAGGATGGAGGCTCCAACTGTGTTGCTTGGCTGTGTTGCTCACCCAATAAGAAGTCTAAGAACGACTGGGGGGTGGAGCTTGCATGCCTTGTGTGTGGCTAGTTAATGCAAGCTGAGGGGGTTTTTTGAATGCTGGACGCCATTTTGTTGCACGTGCTGCTGCAAACTTTGCAGTGCAAAGCCAGGCCGGGGAGCCATCTTAAGTTGAGGCTGCATAGGCCTTGTGGGGCATGTGATTCAGATTCTATTCAGTTGAACCTCTGGTTACAAAGTTGGTTGGACACTGTTCTCGAAGCTACCCAGCATGAGTTTGACCAGACTACAGGAGGACAGGAAGACTGGAGTGCCTGGAACAGCTGAGGTTGCAGGTCCCTTATTTTGGCTGCTAGTCCCTTATTTTCAAGGCTGCTGGTCCCTTATTTTCAAATCTGTAAGTTGACAGCTATGCCCTAGAAGTTGGCTCCTATAGTTAGAACAGCCTTTATCAACCTGGTGCTCTCAGCTGTTATCCAACTCCCTTCAACTCCTGCTGACATGGCCAAGTATCAGCAATGAGGGTAGTTGTAGTCTGGAGGTCATCAGGTTTGCTGGTGCTGATGTAGAAGCACGGCTGAGAAATGGGCAGGCCTTTGCTCTCAAGTATTTTAACAGACAAGTGTCCAATATCAGAAATACTAATTATTCACACTTGAGAAACCAGTGTATTTTCACCGAGCTGTTCAATCTGAGAACAAGCAAGAATCGGTTTACAGTAACATTTTTGAAATACCACAGCCTCTGCCAGGGATCTAGGGCTAGCTGACTTGGAGGCAGCCACAGCCAGTCTAGGATGGAGGAATCAGTGGTAATAATTCCCATGTGACATTTTAGGCAGGGGTGTGACTTGCTGAAACATTCTCCATTCTTGGGCTATTTAAACAGTAAAAGGAAAGTGGCGTAAATGCATTTTTTGCATTCCTGACCTGAGCTATTTAAGAGCTAACACTCTCCCTTTCTGTCAGAGAAAAGTGGGGTTATAGACTAAACAAATACACCTTAATTGATGGATTGGACGACTAAAGAGTAATGGTGCTTGCCTCAAAACCTTCCATTAAGAGTTTGCTGAAGTTTAAAACCTTATCGCAGTTTATAAATTTAACAGCATCACTAAAATACTTCTTGGGTACAAAATGCTGCAGAATATATATCACAGATTCCCGATCCTTCAGCCAGAAGGGGGAAAAAACCCTATCATAAGCACACTATTAAAAACTGAGCTGTGATCTCACCATTCCATACATTAAAAGACCCCATATGTAGGAGGTACCGTATTTTTCGCCCTATAGGACGCACTTTTTCCCCTCCAAAAATGAAGGGGAAATGTGTGTGCGTCCTATGGGGCGAATGCAGGCTTTTGCTGAAGCCTGGAGAGCGAGAGGGGTCGGTGCACACGGGCTCCCAAGGGTTGCGCAGAGCTGCCTGCACTCCCGGGCTTCGCGCAGCTCTGCGCAACCCTAGGGAGCCCGACGCGAGGCTGCGCCGGGCTCCCAAAGGTTGCGCAGAGCTGCCTGCATTCCGAAGCCTGGGGCGCGCTGAAGAGCGCGCCTGGGCTTCGCGCAGCTCTCCACAAGCCTGGGAAGACCGGTGCAGCTCCCTAGGCTTGCGGATAGCAGGCTGTTCTGGGGGCTGGGGTCGGGGGAAGCTCGGGCTTCTCCCGCGCCAGCCCCGTGCCTGGGGGGGGGCAATAAAAAATTTTTTCTTCCCCCCCCCCACAAAAAACTAGGTGCACCCTATGGGGCGGTGCGCCCTATGGGGCAAAGATTACGGTAACTCAGTGTGTGCTCTAGGAAAGTTTTGAGGGATGTGTCCCGCCCAAAATTCCTTTGGCATCACTTCTCTGGATTGCCTGCATTTCAGAGGGTTAGACTGCAACAGGGCGGAAAACCTCAGGCTTGGTGGCTGAATCCAGTCTTCCAGCTCTCTCTATCTGGCCCAGGCCACATTTCTCTCCCTGGCCATGTTCTTCATTGGCCCTGCTTCATATCCCATGTGCTTTTGCCCAGCTGGAATGTGAACTTCCATTCAGATAATGCAGGGCTGCCATGTGTACAGGGATTGATGTCCAGGGGGAATTTCCAAAAGGTGGCATTTTAGGGTAGCACAAGCATTGTGGCTGCATGGGGCACCGTGTTGCAGGGAACACCACAACAATGCTGTAAAATGGAGTGCAAGAGGCAAGGGCGGAACATTTTAGCACTGCGCAGGGCGCCGCTGACATTTGAGAGCCAAAAGTCCACTACTGGACCCACCAACCACTGACATGTGGTACTTGAAATTTGCCCAGAACCCCCAGTGGGCCAGACAATGTTCCCACTCCTCTGCTAATTGTCTTCACCCCCTCCAACACTAATTCTATGAATGTATTTTTCAGCCACGCAGTTCCACAACCTACTGTGAGACCCAGAACAATTTCACTCACCTCCTCTGTTTGACTGCATTAATTAGGCCTTAACTGTGCAGTTAGTGGAGGTTCACTGACAGGATTTCCCCCATCAACTTCAGAAAATCCATTTTATCGCAGCGAGTTTCTCAACCCTAACTGCAAGTGAGGTCTTGGGGAGGTGGAGGAAATCATAGTTTTGAAATACTGGAACACAAAGCAATTGTGCTGAAGCTAGAAGTGTAACCCTAACCATATCCATAACATTTATTTTGATGGTCTGCTATACATTGCCCATATGCAGTACTGAAAGCCTTTGCTTAAAAATGGGAACGTTTTCAAGAATTCAGCAGCATCACCAGTGGTTTTTGGCCGTGTTGCATTACATTAATATCAGTCTTAGCTCTACATATGTAGAATCACATAAGGAATATATGAACTCCAAAAAATGCCCAACAAATGAAGTTCTGATTCAAGCATCTCCAGCATCTGGAGTCATTAATGTGTTACTGCAGTGTGTCTTGACATATTAAGCCTATATGTCATTTCTCATGCATTTTTGATGGGACGAAATTGGAAGAATGCAAATGTTTGCCTTGAACCCACCGTTTAATACCGGGGTATAATTGTCGCAATCCTGCACCAGCTGTTCTTTAAAGGCTGTTTTGTGACAAGGACAGTTGGCTCATGTTCCCGTTTCAGAGAAATCCAATGTAATATAAAATGCCAGCAATATTTTTGGTCCACCTAACCTTTATGCTCCTTACCACACAAAAACGGAAGCTAGAAATATTGCAAACCAAGCACTTCCCTTGAAATTCTATTGATGCTACAGAAATGAAACTTTCCTGAACAGGATATATATTCACTGTAAAGAACATATGCAAGAACTGAACATTTGGGAAGAAATGACATGAGTTTGCATCCATTGAATATATGCCTGTCATGGACAGGACAAAGTCATAGTGGAAATAAAACTAGACTGGGTAGGTAGTCTGTTCATTATTTCTTCTTTGTGGTAGGAGGCAGGGAGAAAAGTATTGGAGCGGCATGATGCCATTTCCAATAGCCACACCCATACACTGCAGGTGAATAGAAGCACCATACAGAAACAGGTCTACTATGGCTTAGGCCATTTCTAGACAGCTTGTATTTTGGGGTGGGACTCAGTCACATTCTGTCCAATTCCGTTTGCACAATTCAAGCTGATTTGGAGCTCTCACGCAACAAGCCTGTTTCTCCCAAAATATCGGGCTTTTTGCAAGAAGGAAAGTGATCGGAAAATGCAATCTGAGATATCACTTGCTTTGACACAACATAGCCCTGCAAAGAAATTAAGAGTGGATGCTGATTAAATAGGCAACATCACCTAATCACCCTGCTGACAAATTGGGCTGAATGTTTAGTAAGCAGGTCATCTGGAATGTGGGATCATAGCTGTCAACTTACAGATTTGAAAATAAGAGACCAGCAGCCTTGAAAATAAGGGACCAGCAGTCAAAATAAGGGATTTTAGTCAACCAGTTAAAAGGGACCAGATAATTTTGGAGAGCAGTGCCAATTTTTAGCCCTTCGTTTCCAGAGGTTGCTGCTCAAGACACCAGCCGATGAAACACTGCAATTAAATAACTACAAGCAGCAACCACTTTTCGCGCAAAACGAAGTCCAAGCGACGAAGATGCTGCTGCAGTTCTGTATCTTTTCTCTCGTGCTCCATCTGCAGCTCTCAATTCCATCAGGTGGAGCGGGGGGGGGGGATAGCCTGCAGGGAGGGAGGGAGAGGAGCTGCTTCCTTTGAAACCCGGGAAATTTAAGGGACATCCCTCAATAAGGGACAGCAGCAGGACATGGCGCTGGGATAAGGGACTGTCCCTCCAAATAAGGGACGCTTGACAGCTATGTGTGGGATGCACTCAGATCATCGTATTTGAAGTCACAGAAGTTCTCACAGGACCAGACTGGCTAGTAAACTTGGGCAAATGTGAGAGGATTTTCAGCATGGTTCATCTTTCTCACTTGAGCAACGTGAATTTTTGAAACGAAAAAAAAGTACCAAAAATACTAAAATATTAAAAACTTGTCATGACTCTTTTAAGACATGCTGGTTAAATTAATCTGAAAGATAAGCAGGTTCCAGTTAAAAATAACAGAGCACTGTTAAGTCTCACACTGTATTGTACCTAAGTATTAACCCCCCTATGGCACAGGGCTGGGTGAAAGAACAAAGCTTGCTAAAAACCACCTCACACTTGTCAGTAGTTATATTTTAGCTCTATTAGCTGCTACACTACACTACACTACATTACGCTACACTACACCACCTGTCACTATTTAGAAAACAATATATATTCTGTGGTGATTTCCTCATCTGGTTGACTCATCACACTCAGAACGTTTACTTTCTCTTACAATCTCTTCCACCAGACTTAATACCTTGGTTAGTTTTAGACCTCACTTAAACAGGCTAGTGCTTACCTGTGTTAGTGTTTCGTGATATAGCCATCTCATTTTAAATCTGTTTCCTGCAATCCATGTGCCATAAATATGGAGTCTATCAGCAGTGTGTACTTCACCAGCAGCGTGCTGCCGCTTCCCGACAGTTCACTGCATGCCGTTCGCTCCTTTAAACAAACGCTCTCCACATATCACCAATTTCAAATTGGTCCTTGTGAAAATCTGAAGCCATATCCCTTTTTCTGAAACGGACTAAATCCTGCTCCATTTCCACACACACTCGGTCTCAGACCTACAATAATATTTTGAGGAACCCTTCTCCCGCCAGGTTGTCTTATTTTGGCCTGTAAGGCAACGTTAATCCTGAAGGCAGCATTGCTCCACTGCCCTTGCTGATATACTGTATCAGGGTGAGGTGCTGGCAGATCAATGATTGCAAGTTGGAACACAAAGAGCACAAGCATTCATCCTCTTCCCAAGTGAAATTTAATTGTGTGTTTGTTGTTTTGCATTGACCTACCAAAGCCAGACAGTTCATAATACTTGCTAGTCAAGTGAAGACTTTCATAACTGCTTGTTTACAGTAGCCAATTTGTTATGCTATATATACTATTAGAATGTTTTGGCATGACATCTCAATAGATTAGGAAGCCATGCTGCTTTCTATGGTAACCACTATTCACACCTTTTGAAGGAAAAGGCAAAAATCAGCAGTCAGGGGACAGTTACTATCGAAGTTGCCACATTTTACAAAAATCATACAATCATCTAGCACTCATCTAGCACCTTGAAGTGTTGTGCAAAAACACAAGAGGCCACAATCTGCAAATATGACCAGAACCTTGCCAATTACTTATATCAATATTAGTAGAATTACACCACAACATATTCCTGGAACAGACTGTGCCTTTTACATGCCAATTCCTTAATATGGTAGCCATCAGCAGCAATATGTAATTGCATGGTTATTCATTATTTTCACCAGCCAATTTCAACATTACATCTGTCACCACAAAATGTATCCTACGAAACTATAGATCAGAGAGCCTCATCCACATAATACATTCAGGTGTCCTGACCACTTTGGAGCAGCTGAGTTGCGATTTCTTGTCCAGGAATGACCAAACAGTTCCAAATAATAAATTGCTCAAACCAATTCAGTGCATATTTATAACTGCAATTTGAGTTGAAACGTCTTATGCCCACTTTTCCGAGGCCACTGTGGTGCAGTAGGGCTGAAAAGCTGGACCCAGTAGGGCCCAATCAACCACGAGGTTCTTCTCTTTGTTTGTTTGTTTATTATTTATCACCCACCCCTTTACTCTAAGGTCCCAGGGTGGGTATTTACACAATACGGTGGTACCACGGTTTTCAAACAGCTTAGTTCACAAACAACTTGGAATTCCAACAACGCAAACCGGGAAGTAGGTGTTCCGGTTTGTGAACTTTTTTCAGAATCTGAACGTATCTGTTTTGAGTGTTACACTTCCTTTTCCAGTGGCACACTTCCGTTTTGAGTGCCCCCGCTCCTGCTTGCACGGGAGTAGGAGCTGGATCGGGGCTGCTCAGCTGGAGAGGTGCAGGCTCCGTCACACTTTTCCACTGCGGGGTGCATGGCTGCGTTCACCTCAACAGAGAAGTTTAAAGGAGCACAGCATGGCAATTTTGAGACAGCCCGAGAGCTGCCTCAGCAGCAGTTTAGGGGCTCTCAGATGCAGCTGCCGGCCTGCCTCCACCTTCACCACCCCAGCAACTATTCCACCTGGCTGCCTTCAGGTGGTGCAGGGGCTCTGATGCTGAGGTAGAGACTCCTTTAAACTTCTCCCTTGAGGGGAGTGCAGGCCCAGACCCCTCAATGGAAAGTGTGAGGGAGCCTGCACCTCCCCAGCTGAGCTGCCCCGATCCAGCTCCTACTCCCGTGCAAGCAGGAGCTGGTGGGGATCTCTCAGCTGGGAAGTGGAGGCTTAGAACTCCCCAGCTGAGTATTCAAAATTAAAATTGAAACTATCCAGAAAACCACAAAGGCAACAAACTTGCAACTCATGAAAAGCAGCAATGCAACAAATTGAAAAAAGCAAACCAACCGCAAATGAATCAAAATCACAAAGCATAAAACGACACTGACCCTAACCCTAATTCTAATCCTTACCCTAACACTAAAACTAACACTAACCCAATCCTAAAATTAACCCTAACCCTAACCCAGAAATGGCCTTGTTAGATAGTAAAAATCATGTTAAATTGCTGATTTAGGGGTTGTTTTTAAAAGTCTGTAACGGATTAATCCATTTTGCATTACTTTCTATGGGAAAGCGCACCTTGGTTTTGGAACGCTTTGGCTTTAGAACGGACTTCTGAAACGGATTTTGAGAATCAAGGTACCACAGTACTGATATTTATACCACACCCTTCAATCAATTCCCAGGACATCTTACAAGGAATCAAAAATTACAATTAAATTTCACACACACACACAAAAGCCTAGCACAATTTTAAAACAGCAGCATAAAAGCAAACAAAGGTATAAGCATGGAAGAATCAAGTCTTCTCTTGGTAAGTTAAGGCTAAAATGTCATTCCAAGCACCTTAAGGGGACATGAGGGAATTAACATATGGGGTGGGATTTCCCCTGAAGACACTCAAAGCAGCATAGATGGTGTTCCCTACCTTATTCTCACAATAAACCTGTAAGGTAGTTGAGGCAGAGTGCAACTAGTCATCCCCGTGGAGGATTTGAACCTTGGTCTCCATTGTCTGTCCAAGACTCTAAACCACAATAGCTGTCTTGTATAAAGCATTACGTGTAAGTTCAGTGTGTGTGAAGATGCAGATCAACAAAATTCTGAGTGCACTGACCTTCTAGCCACCATCAACACATTTTCATTAAGAAAAAGGGTTTGAGAATTATATCACATCTTAGTAGTTCAGCCAATGTCTATGAGAGTTTTTTAGATTGGAAAGTAGCAGCCAATCTTTTTTTCAGTAACGGCTGTGAACATCTGTACAGTGGTACCTCGGGTTACAGACGCTTCAGGTTACAGACGCTTCAGGTTACAGACTCTGCTAACACAGAAATATTACCTTGGGTTAAGAACTTTGCTTCAGGATGAGAACAGAAATTGTGTGGCGGCAGCGCAAGGCCCCATTAGCTAAAGTGGTACCTCAGGTTAAGAACAGTTTCAGGTTAAGAACGGACCTCCAGAATGAATTAAGTTCTTAACCCATAGTGCCACTGTACACATAAGTGTTCTGTACACATCAGATGCGTATGTTGAGTGCACCCTCCTACGATAGCATGTCATGTTCTTTAGTCTTTGGAATACCCAAATGACCCAATGTAAGGTTGGACGGTGGGGAGAACTCAGTAATTGTTCCCATCCCCTTTTGTGCTTAAACAGAGAGGAAATATAGATAGTACTTTTGATGAAGTGGAATTCAGGGCATACATTTCTTCAGTATATGCTATAGTGAGCTTTCACAACTTTATGAAGAATGTTTTTTTTCATGTTTTTATGAGGCCAGAAAAGGGTTCCAACGAATAGCTTTTAACTATTAACAAGAAAACTACCGTGAGGTAATTTAGTCCACATGCATTTTCCAGTTGCTTGGGTTTGCACCCACTGTTGGCAACTACCAGGAAGTTGCAGACAAACCTGAGTGCCCTGGGTTCAACCAAAGCAATAATTCATTCCTTCTGTCCATTCAGATGAGTGAACTTTTGATATTACATAATATGAGTGAGGGTACCAAACACAAAGTAATAACCCAGCGAAAGTAATAACTAGGAAACTTGAGAGTGATTTTCCTACTCAAAAAGACAAAGAGCGTAAGTCAGATTTGAAGGGACAGCCCTCCCTATTCCAGCCAATGTCAATTTGCAGCTTCCTAAGTCCAGAGAAGGAAAAGCTGCCAAAGACAAGTGCATTTCTGCCATGAAAATTTGGGTTGAAAACTTAGCCTAGCATGAGTTAGGCTAACACAGAATGCCAGAGAAAAATAAATAAATAGTGGCTAAACATGCAAAACCTTATAAGCCCATGAGCTCCAACGACAAATTTTTAAAAATGACATTTTTGCTTTACATATCTATCAGTGGAGCCACTACTTGCTTTGTGTATAAAAGTCAAATTATCTTCAAAAGTCTGCTGATTTTTGTATCATGGTTATTTCACGAATTAAAATTAAATGAGTGGAAATAATTTCTTTTTGGTGGACACCTCACATATTGCAGCCTTAACAAAAAACAAATCTTCAGCAATGTGAAGTTTCAGTAGAAGTGTAAGAAACACATTCTAAAGTTTACATGCATAGAAGTCCTATCTTAGTTAACAAGAATGGCAAATTTAAAGGATTTATGTCATGTTTTTTCAACAAGTTATCAGGGTAGCATATAACCCAAAATAAATCATATTTAGCCTGTAACCTATTGGGTTGATCCAGACTTGCATAGAGCGAAACAGGTGTTTCTGTGGGTCAAATGCTATTTTCTGGCTGCAGGAGCCTTCAATCTGCCAAAAGCCTGCTATGGAGGGTTGGAGAACACTCAAGAAAGTATGTGAGATGGTGCTGATAGCGGCTATAGGGAAGTGATTTCACAAAAAGTGGCAGGAAGATCCACTAGATCTCAAATGCTTTTATTTGTGGAAGGGCAAGTCTGGAACCACCCCACTGTGTTCTCCTCTTCATCAATGTACATATAAATCTTGCTCATCTATATTAAAAAGTAGATGTTCCTTTCTCTCAAATTGTCATACTACATTTAAATAAGGTAGCCTAAAACTGTACTGGAAATGTTTTACAATTTGTTAAAAGTGAATTTCAAAAATACCCATTGCAGAATTTCACCATTGTTTGCCCTTCAGAAGTTGAATATGCAACTAAACATTATACACAGTAGGCATCTTAATGTTTTATTCATTGCATTCTGCATACAGATAAGCTTCACCGATATTTAATTCACTGTAGCATTCTGTAGGTGGTGTGACAAGATTACATGAATTATAAAGAACTTTAAAAGTATATATATATTCAGCTGATATAGCATCACAGTTACTGTAAAAAAAAAAATCACAATGGAAGCTAAGGCCTAATTTTTAAAGTTCTCCAATTAGTTCATTTCTTTACCATTTTAAAGAGAGATTAGAAACTAAACTCCAGTACCTCAAAAATAAACAAGTCAATGGTAGTTTCTAGCGACCAGTATTCAAGTAATGCAGAAATCATACAATGAGAAAAATTGTTGCTCTTCATTAAAGTTGTATACCTATTTACACTATGTTAAAATCCTTAAAGTTGAGTGTAATGTAAAAATAATCTGTAAAACATCATTTAATATAAAATACCACTTATAATGTATTATGTGTGAGACTAAACATATTCATAAAATGTTCAAATACGCATTAGACACACAACAGCATGATGCTAAACACAGCTATTTAGAAATAAGTCCCACCAACTTCAATGGGCCTGACTCCCTAGTAACTAAGCTCAGGATCATAGACTAAGGCTATAATCCATGTCACTGATTCTCAATGGAATTTGCTCAAGCACAACAGTGCCAAGGACTGCAGCCTAAAATGTTTATTTCAGAAACACACAGAAAATAACAAAGGTCAGTATGAAGCATGAGGAAATCAAACTGACAACTGTTGAGCACTGTTCACATTACTGTAACTGACCAAATTCACAATATCAACAAATTGTCTAGGACCTGAAACATGGGGGCAGGGGGCAGGGAGTAAGCGATAAAGGATTGCTTCACTAGCCAAAATAAGCAAGCCAAACTGCGGGATGAGTAATCATTCTCTGTAGGTCAGCTGTTTATAACATCTATGACATGCATAGGATTCTCACAGATTATATGGGGCACTTGGCCTCCAAAGACCATGTGTGTCTGATTTGCCTCCTGTTTTCACTTAACAACCAAATGTTTTAAGCGGGTATGTGTGTATGAAAAGCTGCTAAAGCAAAAAACGACAGGCAAAAGAAAAGTGGGTTGCTGAAAGCCTTCTGAGTAGCATCCGTAGCACTTTAATTTCAACGTAAAGATCACAGAAGGAGCAAGTAGGTGACACATGCAAGTATTTTCCGAAGTGTTAACAAAGCTTGCAACCTAGGGGCACCATTGAGTTTTATGTAGCAGCAGGGAGTGCTAAAGTTGCCTTCAGATTATGGGATATGCAGATACAGACATACTTGTGCATTGTTGTATGCCCTGTGCATTGCTGTAAGGCTGCCTTCTCCACCCCAATGCCCTGCAGGTATTTTGGACTACAACTCTCACCATCCCTCATCATGCTGGATGGGGCTGATGGAAACTGGAACCCAAAACATCCTGGCAGTCACAAGGTTGTGAAAGGCTGCTTTGATGTGACAGCCATGACAGTGGATCATATTCTAGGCCAACTAAAGAACAGCATTCTAACTGGTTATAGGATAAGCAGAAGTTCCTAACAAAAATAGGTTGTTTCAAATAGTTGTCTATAACGACTTGAAAACAAGTTCTGCAAACCTATCTGATAGGTAATAAAATAGTATATCAACATGGTGAACTAAATTACACTAGCTTACAAAAAAATGGAATTCTAAGTGGAAAAACAAATCTCAACTCTCATTCTGTTAGACAAATTCTTTAAATTGATATGAATGAAAAATGTAAGCCTACTTGAAATAGAAATAAGCTTTTTCTGTACAGTTTGATGCTTTTGTTTAAACCATCTATAGTAGAAAAATAAATTCTTTAGCAACCTAGAAACAGTTTATAAAACTCTTGAAGTTTAATTTTTTTTCTTAACATGCCTATGTTAAACTGATAGCTATAAATAAAAGCTATTTAGACAACAGATGTAATGTAAAACAAGTTAATGCTACTACGTTTATAGGACGAAATTTTATTCTTGTATTTATATCCTGTGTGCTTTGAATTTGAATAGAGGGTTTTTTGTAGTTGTTATTTAAAAAAGATAGTTGCAAGAATATAACACAAATATCAAGATAATTTATAATATACAAATACTTAACAGCAGCCTGTTTAAGGAATCTTAGCTAGAATGATAAGCCAAGTCATAATTGGAAGTACAATACCTAGGACATAACAATTGAAAAAGGCAATTTTTATTTTTGAGAAATGGAGCAAAACTCTTAAGAAACTTAATTCTTAAAATGAAAATGCAGATCAATTCTTAAGAAGGTTGAAATTCAAAATTGTTCTACTTGCTATATTAGATAGCAAACTGAATGAAAATTACAATAGTGTCTATAAGGTTTTCCCATCTACTCAAGGTATCTCAGCAGCTGAAGAAATCAGGGGTTGTTGATTTTTTGAGCAAGAAAGAAACTCAAAAAATATTTTTAGGATCTGCAATAATTTGTTGCATGATAATTAGCCTTCTATCACATTTACTGAACACCAAAGATTAACCAAGGATGTTTAAATTAAGCAGCATTCTTTTACAGCAAAACTTGTACCAATGTAAAAGAAAAATAATTTTTAAATGGTGCAAAAACAGTAATTTTGAATTTTAGTACAACAGATCACAGAAAGAAAACCACATGAATACAAGTATCATTTTATGTACATATTAAGATGCTTCAGTACCCAAAGTATTTATTGCTATATATTAGCAATGCTTTTTTATACCTTTAAAGGGCCACAGAAAAATATATATAGCGTATATGTTAAATTTAAGTCCTAAATCGTTTGGTTTAGCAAGTTTACACTACAACAAAATTTTCATTTATGTATGAAAAGTTATATAGCCTTATATGAAAATGTCAAACTATTTTCTATATACTAGATGAATTCCCAGTGGGAAAAATTAAAATTTCTAAAATATATTAGATTAGGTTTACAAGACCATCAATGATCTTTCAAACATGCAGCTGTTTACAGAATTAACAGTATTACAAAATAAGGGAAAAATAGGTAATAGCAACATTTTTGCACAATGGTTAAACTCACTTTTACAATAAGCATGTCCTTGGTATTGTGCTGTAAGAAAAAATAATTTTATCAACCCCTCAAACAAAAATGTCCACAGGTTTCTTGAAGAGAAATGGAAGGTACAAGAGTGTGGTATTTATAACAGTACAGCTTATGTTCTTTCTGAAACAAATTGTACTGTAGCATAAGTAGTTTGGAATTTACAAATAAGATACAACTCTATTTTAGCTGTCCACAGCAAAGGGTTAAATGGGAATGAAACTGCCAGGAAAAAAAGGACATTAAATAACAAAAACAGCCCTAAAGCAGGCTGTAAGCATTGAATGTTCCATAAATGATTTATTTAATCATTACATTTCTATAGAAAAGTTTTATTCACAATATATTGTGACAAACCGTCACAGGAATGATAGTGATTGCAATAAATGTTCATGCAACAGCAGCTTTGCACTTTAGTTATTTCTGGTTCTGTTTTTTTAAATTAAACCGTTCCAGTCATGCTAATCAGATAATTTTGACCTGCAGTGTTTAAGAAACAAGGAGTATAGTATGACCTACAACAGAAAGGTCTGAGCTTGAATCCAGATGTTGTCATAAGTACTATCGTTGCTTTTGTATCTTGAAACATGCATGTCTAGTTTTCCTTTTCTATCCAATGCCAAGCTGCCTACAATCATCTTCTTTTTGCTATCAGTTGTTATATTTAAATAATCCCAAGAGGATCTGCTTGCAACTGGGGTTGTATCAACTGAGGTTGTAGAGGTGGCGGTAACTGTAGTGGTATGATGGGATCCACCATCTGCACTGGGTTGGAAGGTGGAGGCTGGTGTGCCACACTGTCAGAGGTTTCTAAAATTTCACCACTATAGAAGAAAAACTGGCACTGTTGAATGAATGTCTCTATTACGGACTGAAGGATCTTGGTGGTTGATAGAAACTCTCTGTTTTCAAAATCAGGTCTCATTAATGTTGGCCAGAAACAGATAGATAAGTTATCTGCAGTCATAAGATTGGTTCTGCTTTGTTGACTAACCCTACAATAAGAATAAAAATGTTGAAAGCATTAATCGTTCATAAATTTAAGTTAAGAAGATAAAAGTAAGTGCATTTAGAAATACTCCACACAATTGCTTTAAAACATCCAGCAGTAGCAACTTTTAGATATAGGTTCTGGTTAAACATTACATCCAGAATGCAGGATGAAAGAGAACTAGTCTTGGACTTGTGTCTACCCACACCCATTCTCCCCAAGTGAACATTACTACCACATACAGTTTTATACAAGAACTCCATGGATCTGCTTTGTATCTGCATGGATTGCTAGATTGGGGAGATCTATTAACATCTACCCAGAAAGAATGGGCTGGTGTTAATAAAACACATCAAAACCCATAGCTCAAAAATAGAAGTAACAGTTACTTACTACAATACATATCCACATACATCCATACAGAACACTAGACACTAACAATGTGTTACAGGAATACTGCAGACAAGGCTTTCTTGTGGCGTTATCAGTTTTCAAACCAATGTTGCATGTGCTCATGGGTGTCACTGGCATATCATAGAACAGCAGTTTAAACAGGGCAAAATGGTATAAATAACTATTCCTTATAGATATTAATGAACAGTGCAATCCTCTGCATGTATATTCAAAAGTAAGGTATGCTGAGGCCAATGGGATTCACAACAAGGTATAAGTGTACAGGACTGTAGCCTAAATTCTATTAGCAATCATTTAAATAGATAATTTGAAAAACAAATACCTGTTCAGATGAGTTATTACATATCTGAAGACATCGTAGTTCACTGGATGGAATTTCTTCACAATTTCTTTTAATTCATAGAGCCTCTCTGTTTTATCAAGGATTTCTGCAGAAGAAAGGATTTTTTTGCCAAATATTGAAAAAGGCTTTGAATGTGAACAGTATTAACAAAACTGTGAAGTTAAACAATGGCCCTCTGTTGATCAAGTATTCTATGCTGTCAGTTTCTCACCCTCCTTCCTCATACAGTGGTACCTCGGTTTAAGAACAGCCCTATTTACGAACTATTCGGTATACGAACTCTGCAAAACCAGAAATAGTGTTCCGGTTAGTGAACTTTACCTTGGTCTATGAACGGAAGCCAAATGGTGGAAGGGCACCAGCAGCGGGAGGCCTCATTAGGGGAAGCGTGCCTCGGTTTAAGAACGGTTTCAGTTTAAGAACCGACTTCCAGAACGGATTAAGTTCGTAAACTGAGGTACCATTGTATAGGCTAATTTTGAGAGAGTTGAGAGAGAAAGAGAGGCAGCAAGAAATGCTAGGGACTGTTTCAATTTGAAAATGCTCAAAAGTAGAGTCCCTCTCTCAGAGACTTCTAAAAACACAGCAAAGCAGTGTACACCATACAGAAGATACAATGAAATTAAAGTATCAATAAAACATTTTAAAAATCCTTAAGTACTGGTTGCTGTAAAATAAATTCACTTTTCAAAGGCGCATCTACTAAACATCACTGTTTTTAGGTGATTTCTTAAAAAAGGCAGGAATGATTCATGTTGAATCTGTACTGGCAGGGAGTTGCCAGGGCCTGCCACATTATAGGTCCTGTCAGGAAACTGCCATCGGTTCAGGAGGGAGAGAGGAAAAGCCAGATGGATTACAGAGAGCCCCCAAAGATCGTGGAAAGCAGCTCCTCCTCTGCGGGGGAGAGTAACCACACCTCCAGTGGAGAGGAGCTGCAGGGTTCGGAGGAGGCGAGGCGTTGCCAGGACACCTTGCCTGGGCAAAGCGGGGAGGGGAGAGGTCCACCATTACTCACGCCCTCCTTGCGCAGTAAGGTTTCGCACCGAGAGGGGAGGCGCAGACTGGGCGTCAAGAAATTACTTTGCTGGGGAAAGTTTAAGCCCCACCCACTCACGGATTCTGCCAGTGAATGAGTCAGCCACGGGAGAGTGGTGCTCTGGACAGATAAAGTTTATTTTGCACCAAAAGCAGGCCTTCACAGCCGAGCAGGGAGGTATTTGCCTGCTTGCTCTCAAGCAACCCCTTGGAAACCTAACAGGTCCTTAAAAGTATTTTGGGCCCAAGTTGTTTGGGGTTTTGTGCATTAACACAAGAACTCTGAACCTGGCCCAGTAGCAAATTGGCAACCAGTGCAGCTCTCTGAGCAACTGGGTAACATGTTGCCAATTGCCTCCTCCTGTGTGCAGTTTGGCTGCTACATTCTGCACTAGCTGCAGTTTCTGTAAAAGATACAAGGATAGTCCCACATAAAGAGCATTACAGTAGTCAATCTTGAGATTACAAATGCATGAATGAACATGTATTAAATGCTTTTATTGATTTATAGGAAGGCAGTACTGAAGCCACAAAATATTCTTACAGTATATTTTTTAGAAAACAAGCATATAGACAAGCGAGTGGATTCTCAAATGCAGGTAGCAACCTGGATTTTTGCCTAGGGATTGGTGGGGCTGAGAAAGAAGATGTTCAACTGGTACTCCAAATAATGTTGATAGGTTTTTGTGGGTATATCCAGGCAAGGGGGCAGGCAAGTTTCACAAAGTTTGAAACTATGTGCACAGAATTTTAGAACATTTATTCACAGTGGAAAGTTCCACAAATGTGATTCTTATTCATGGATGAATGTATTAATTTGTTCAGATGATAAACACTACAAAGCCTATTAGAAATCTCTCTAATTACCACACTCACTATTATAAAATGGCTGCATAAGTTATCTTTACAGATAAATTACAGGGAACGGTAAAATTCAGCTTTGTGGAAGAGCTGCTAGCAATATTTTTAAATGCTTTAGTAGGATGCGTTTTACTAACTCTTGTTTTCAATAAAATCCCTGGGAAGTGAAGTCAGCAGTAAGTTATAAAGGATGTTGCTTCCTCATGTAATTCTACATTTAGCTATAAAATGGCAATGATCTGTGCTTTTAAACAGCATGCATGGTTTTTTGCATGGGGGGCAGAAGTTTTCACATATATTCACAAGCACAAATCTTTGCTTTTCAGAGAAGACAGCTGGGAATGTTACATGCTTATGGTTTTCTGAAGTGCAGCCACTATGTGTTATATAGCCATAATAGACAAACATCACCAATGAATTTTACTTCAATATTTATCACTATAAGCAGATTTTCCTATTTATTGGAATTTTCCAAAGATATTCAGAAACAAAATATATTCCAGAAGACTGGGAGTGGGTTCCACTCACTGAACACTCCTGCTAATGGAAAGACAATTTTAACCAAATTTTGTTTCCCTCATGAGCTACTTGCACCCACAGAAGTAAAAAATCTGCTCTGCAGTGGGGCGGGGGCCTTTGGAACAACATGGGAGATGGCTTGGAAGGCTGCCAAGCGAATAGAAATCAGCAAAAATAAATTTCCTGACTTCTATGAGAAGAACCCTCCACTGCACTACTACTTCTTTAGCAAACAGCATGTTCAAAGACAACAAACAGGTTATCATACCAGTTATCTGAAGCAGCATAACACATTCTTTTTAGAAAGTGATCAGTATAACATCTTACAGTTATTTCAATTATTTAAATTTTCCAAGACTTGGATTTAATGTTTTAACCAGTAAAACATGTGCCACAAAAAAAGGGGAAAAAAGAATTGCTTACTTGATGCTTCAACTAATTCTGGATGCAGTGAATAAGGAATTAAAGGATCTGGTAGATCTGCAAAGAAAGCTTTCAGAGCTCCTGCCACAGCATTTACTGTCACATCCATAGATTCCAGACTGATGTTATGATCTGTAAAACAACACAAAACAGTATTTTATTAATGAGAGCCATAACTACGCATTTCTAAAAATGACGTACTGAACTATAAATACAAATCAGCCATTGACCACTCAATTTAAATTACCCTGGAATAATGGGCTATTGTAGACTTGTCTGCCATAAGCACTGATCATAATTATCAATATTATAAATCATCTATTCAGATGTTATGAAAATGACAGACTGCCCTGGGGTTTTATACACTCCCACACCAACCATAATCAGCATTATCAGAATTTATCCCCCTTTCATAGTTAGGAATAGGGACTATATATTCTTACACCATGCTATCAGCAATCAAGATTATTCCCCACAAGAGAACTGTACAGACTAAGGCTGAAATCCAACATTGTGCAAGCAGACATCTGCTTATGAAATGGTACTTTGCATATAGATTGCTGTTCCACAACCCTACTGGATCTAATTTTGTGGGGAGGGGGCATGGGAGGGAGGCAGAGAGGAACACTAACTCCCATCCCATGAGCAGAAGTTCCTTTTGCTGAGGCATGGACACCACTGGATGTTAGCCTCATTTATTTGCAAAGTTATACACTCTATTTATTTATTGTGCAAGTAAACTCTAACCTGGTACTTGAGAAGAAAAACCTTGTGTTAAGGTGGCAATGGATTATTTATCACATCATCAACCTTCACACTTAAAACTGGTGAAGGAGGAGGAACCCACAAATTCCAAAGTTATAGGATAACTTTTAAATAAATAATAAAGTATATAAGACTAAAGCACTGCCTTCTCTCCAATTCAAACCTTCTCCTTTGCAAGCAATACAAAAAGTGTATTTGTGCTAAATTACAAAAAAAATCACTTTTTTAAAAAATGTGACAGTAAGTTACTAATTTTTTGATACCAGAACTGTTATATCATCAAAGTAAAATATTTAGGATACACAAATTTGGTGGAGAGTTAAACCACAAACCTGTGCATCATTAGTAGAAGTGCAAGGTTTTGAGACAACATGAAAGAATTATCATTTTTTGGTAAAATGGAAAATCTGGAATAAATTACTGATTTACTCATCAAATCAGGAGTCCACAAATTAAATGTCCCTGACGGCCAACTATGATTTGTATTAATTAAAAACTCTGACCCACTCCATATTCAAGGGTGGAAGTTTTGACTGAAACACTTAAATAAAGTACAAAACAAATCTAATGTCATGTTAAGTTTTGTAGGCACTCAGAAGCAGAAAGTCTTCCTAATCTTCTGAGCTCAGTAACAGAGAACAATGGTTTGAATGCAGAAGGTTCCATGCCCAATTTCTGGCATTTTGAGGGAGGCCTGGGGAAAACTCCTGTCTGAAAGTCTGGAAATCTCATTTCCAAAGAATGAATCCGCTTCACTGTTAGAACCAAATTGACAGTTGTTACAGTAAAATTATGCTTTACTACCTGTACAGCTCAGTTATAGATCAACCACTCAGAATTTTGGGAGGGGACAAGTAGGAAACGGAAGGGGCGGGGTTTTATTTAGATGTTGCTGTTTTTGATAAATTATTGTGACTTTCAAATTGAATTGGCTTATTTTAATGTAATCAACTTTACTGTAATCAACTTGTAGAAAAGCAGGCTACAGATCTAAACAGTAAATGAACAAGTTATACAATTACCACACTGCTTACCACTGCATGTTCTCAATACATTAACACGCAAATCATAATTTGTACTTCATATAACTATACAAATGCACACTCTCCAGCTTCTATGATTATCTGTTTGGAATGCAAAAATTAGACTGCAGGGTTTGATACACCAAAAATTATTTGTGATATGCATCATATCTCCCATTACCTTGATCAAATTGCTTCTGAATGTTGTCTTGATCAGTTTTATTCCCACTAACACGATAGAGACCTTCAGTACATAGACCTTTGGGGGTGGAAAGCAAATGTCACATGTTTATATTTTGCAAACGAAAAGTTATTATTTAAGCATATGCAAAATTCGTATTAAAATATCTATCACACTCTTGAACATGAGTTCAACAAGTAGCCTGCCGAATGCTTTATTAGATGGCCTCTGCTATAGAGCAGCCTTCCTATTCTGATACAGAGGAGGCGTCCATTTGGTTATTATGCGAGATGTAGATGAGAGATAGAACACTCCATCCCTCTTAGAGCACTCTACTCACATGCCTGCATGAAACTCCATCTTCATATTTGCATGTAATTCCTTGTTGCCTGCAGCTAACAGGCTAGGGCTTAAATACAAGACTTGCACTATTGATTTCTTCAATTAATATGGTTTGATTTCTTGTTTATTTGCAATCCTAAGAATGCTTTAAGGAAAGCAACCCTCAGCTTCAATTCAGTGGGGATTACTTCAGAGTAAACAATGGTTGTAAAAATAGTAAGCTAATACTAATTCATAGTGCGATTAATCATCAGACTCTTTTAAAAACAAAACATGCTCCACTACTTGCTCTCAGAAAGTTTTATATTTTAATCACCATTAAAAAAGGAAATGCATACATAATTTACAGTCTTAACGACTGTTATGAATAAGCCCTTGTGCCAATGTATGTGATTTGATTTCCCATAATCCCTCTTCACTTTTTCAATCCCACCCACACCCTCACTCATATAAACCTAGTCAAATGTTTGATACAAGAAAAAAAAATTGTCAGCATTTACTGGAATCTACAAAGTCTTTTTAGCAAAAACTTAACTAGCACTGACAGGTGCTGGCATTGTAATGCCCCACAAGCAACACTCTTGTCACATGATTTGGTTTTGTCCTAAAGCCACAGTCTTTTGGTCAGAGGTCAGCAGCCACATAAATATGGCTTTTGATACCTCCTTGTAAATTACAGATGTTAATGTTCTACTGAATCATGTGTACCAGTCCTTTTGATCCTGACAAACAGACAATATGGTGGCTAAATGTCTAATGCTTCAATACTGGAAGAAGTCACAGATAGTGTCTATGAGAAAGTGGCCTTCTATAAACATAAGATGGGAAATTCTCTGATATCTGAAATGTCTGAGCACCGTGTTGGGTCTGGACCACCAACTTTTCTGCCCCACATTTCACATTCTCTCCCTTGTACACAAATAACATGTTGTATTGGTTTATAATGATTTTGTGTGTCTTGTTTAACTGTATTTGGTTATGCTTCATTTTGAAAAATTCTATTAATTAAAAGAACTACTCAAAGAATAAGCCACCTCACTTTACAAATGCTCCTAACTCAACACATATCATATGCACTGAATCACAAAAGGAAATACAAGCTTCATGGGGAAGAAAAGCTGTCAAAAACTGAACACAGGATAGATAAAAAGATGCTTTTTTAAAAAAGACTTTTCTTAAATAATTACTAGGTGAAATATTCCAGCTATAAAAATGTTTGCCAGATAGTTAACCTCTAATTTGAGTCACAGTATTATAGAATTGTAGAGTTGGAAGGGATCCCAATGATCATCTAGTCTAACCCCTGAGAGTGGAGGGAACTCCTAGCATTGGAAGGAGAAGGGGGGCATTCCACTAAACAAGACTAAATTCTTCCACAAATGGAATGCGTTACTTGGTATACCATCCTTCGGAATTGGTAGTTATTTAAATGTTAGCTATTATTGCAAGTGTAATAATATACATGCTAGTTTTCATGCATTCCGAATGTTATTAAAATTACTGACTCTACTTAAAAATAAAACAATGGAGATAAAGGTTGCTGTTAAAACACTGCTACATAAGTTAGTAAAAAGGTAAAGGTAAAGGGACCCCTGACCATTAGGTCCAGTCGTGACCGACTCTGGGGTTGCATCGCTCATCTCGCTTTATTGGCCAAGGGAGCCAGCGTACAGCTTCCGGGACATATGGCCAGCATGACTAAGCTGCTTCTGGAGAATCAGGGCAGAGCATGGAAACGCTGCTTACTTTCCCACCGGAGCGGTACCTATTTATCTACTTGCACTTTGACATGCTTTTGAACTGCTAGGTTGGCAGGAGCAGGGACCGAGCAACGGGAGCTCACCCTGTCACGGGGATTCGAACCGCCGACCTTCTGATCAGCAAGTCCTAGGCTCTGTGGTTTAACCCACAGTGCCACCCGCGTCCCCCACATAAGTTAGTACAGGCTATCAAATTGAAAAACTTTGCAAGGAAATCTTGTCCAAAACCAACAAAGTGCGATCGGCACCTAAGCAGCTTGAATTCTCAAAATCTAATAAAGCACCTGGGTCAATTGATGACTACAACTTAATCCCAAATGAAAACTGATCCTACAGAACACTGTTAAAATCACTGTGTTACTTTTTGCTCTGGCCTAGAAGCCAACAAACTGAGTCCTGAGCTGCATAAATCATGCTACCTATGAGTAGTGTAATATATTACATACAAGTGTACAATCTTTGCTCCTGCACACAAAAATAGTTGAGCTGCCCACTCATTCAGTTATTCAAACGTAACATTTAACGAGTGCACAATGCAGCGTACTCAGGTTTACTGCCAGCTAAAGGAAACTATTTCAACAACACTTATTAAACGAGTCATTGAAGCAATTCCCTTTTACTGGCAACAAGGCAAGACATGCTGGGTCTGCTTTACTTCCTAAAACAGTTTCCTACCAAGGTTTACAATCAATGGAATGAGCTGTGACTGAAAGAGGAATGTTAAGTTTGTTCATTTTGGCCTCTGTTATTCTTAAAGAAGGTATTGTTTAATTTGATGTAGACATTCACATCACAACTCCATACATGTTTACTCTGAAGCAAGTCCTATTGAGTTCAATGAGACTTACTTCTAGGTAGGTCTGTATACTGGTATCCATAAATGTATTGAATGTTCATATATGAAATAAATGGGGGTTGGGAGGGAACAAAATCTAAGCCACTTAAAAGATTATTTCAGCTGAATTTTTTCAAACCTGCAGCACCTGCTTCAGTCTTGAAGGCATTGTACAGTACTGATATAATTTAATAAGCAGGGTTGCACTCTTCTTATAACAAAAGGGGAATGCTGTTTGTGCAATGGGGCTTGCCATCCCTTCTCCAACTTTAGCATACTGCCCCCCCAAGCCTTTCTTGAGTTTTGGGGAATACTCGGGAAAGATCTGGGCTGCAGCACAAAGGGTGGGGGAAGCTGCTGCTTCATGAAGTGGGGCTGAATTGCATTATTTTTGTTGTATTTCAGTGGAAATGCATGCAGAGCAGTATCAAAAAGTTCATAGTAACATCTCTTCATTTCACATTATTTAGCTTTATATAGCACTTTAGAACAAAGGTAGGCAGAAGATAGAAATCACACTAATCCTATAGATCCCAATTCAAGTTTCGTTGGAATCTTGCATGCTTACATTTGCATTAACAACATGTTTTAAAAGTGATTTTTCTGTATGTTAGATTTCAGTTTTTTCAGCAAACCTAAGTCTGTGATTGAGGCCAACTGAGCAAAGTCAGGGAAATGTAGTCAGGTAGGGAGAGGAGACCACAAGACAACAGAGAAAAGACCATCAGCAGCATGTACAGGAGTAGAAGAAATCTGCTCTCCTCCCAGTTCCATATTCCAGGAGTCATAAGAACATTAGAAGAGCCTGCTGGATGAGGCCCATGGCCCATCCAGTTTAACATCCTGCTCTCACAGTGGCCAACCAGATGCCTAAGGGAAGGACACAAGTAGGACATAACTGCCACTGGAATTCAGAAGCACACTGCCACCAATAGTGGAGACAAAAAGTATCTATCAGATTTAGTCCAGGTTATTTTTCATAAATTTGTCTTATCCTCTTTTAAAGTCATCCACACTAGTGACCATCACTGCCCCCAGTCGGGGTAATGTCCATAATCTACTGCATAATAATTGTACTGCATTTAATATTCTCTATCCACTTTCCCTATGCCAAGCATAATTTTACACACTGTTGCTCCAATCAAACCCTTGATCATTTTGGTTGGCCTTTTCTGAACCTTTTCCAAATGTACAATATCCAGTTTGTGATGAGGCAACTAGAACTGTACACAGTATTCTAAACAGTTGCAGAACAGCACTGTTATATTGGCTGTTTTATTTTCAATTCCTTTCCTATGATCCCTAGGATGGAATTTGGCATTTTTTAAATCTGCTGCACACTGGGTGAACATCTTCATAAAGCTATCTACTCTAACCCCAAAGTCCTGTCCAGAGTCAATACAATTTCAGACCCCATGAGCATATATATGAAATTAAGGGGTTGTTGTTTTTTAAGTCCAGATATGTATCACTTTACACTTGTTTACAATAAATTGCATTTTCCATTTTACCACCCATTCCCTGAGTTTGGAGCACTCCACGATCTTTATTTTTGTTTTAGTGACCCTAAAATTGTTTTAGTGACAATTCAGTAGCATCAGCCAATTTGGCTATCACATTACTTACCCCAACTCTACAATATTTATGAACAAATTAAAAAGCACTGATCCTTCAAGGGTTTGCTTTGGTAAACCCATTTTTTTTGGGGGGGGGGCAAAAAAAATGAGAGGCACAAATACAAGATGGATGACACCTGGCTTGAGAGCAGTACATGTGAAAAGGATCTAGGAGTCTTGGTTGACCACAAACTTGACATGAGCCAACAGTGTGATGCGGCAGCTAAAAAAGCCAATGCAATTCTGGGCTGCATCAATAGGAGTATAGCATCTAGATCAAGGGAAGTAATAGTGCCACTGTATTCTGCTCTGGTCAGACCTCACCTGGAGAACTGTGTCCAGTTCTGGGCACCACAGTTCAAGAAGGACACTGACAAACTGGAACGTGTCCAGAGGAGGGCAACCAAAATGGTCAAAGACCTGGAAACGATGCCTTATGAGGAACGGCTAAGGGAGCTGGGCATGTTTAGCCTGGAGAAGAGGAGGTTAAGGGGTGATATGACAGCCATGTTCAAATATATAAAAGGATGTCACATAGAGGAGGAAGAAAGGTTGTTTTCTGCTGCTCCAGAGAAGCGGACATGGAGCAATGGATCCAAACTACAAGAAAGAAGATTCCACCTAAACATTAGGAAGAACTTCCTGACAGTAAGAGCTGTTCGACAGTGGAATTTGCTGCCAAGGAGTGTGGTGGAGTCTCCTTCTTTGGAGGTCTTTAAGCAGAGGCTTGATAGCCATATGTCAGGAGTGCTCTGATGGTGTTTCCTGCTTGGCAGGGGGTTGGACTCGATGGCCCTTGTGGTCTCTTCCAATTCTATGATTCTATGAAATATGTGAAAGTATACAGTCCTCAGCGCACACTTGTTATTTCTGTTACCACATAGTATAAAATGATGAGAAGCTAACAAGACTTTTATAGTTAACTACCAAGAAATAGTAAAATGTTATTGATGCTCCAACTTGTGTCCTACCTGTGTCTTCAATGAAATCCACACACTTCTCAACAAAGAGTGGTATAGGTTTTTCAGGTGTAACCAGATCCTGCAGGGGCATTCCAAAGTAATTACTTTCCCAATTTCTACGAGTTGGTGGATTAAATGTCTTGGTTTTCTTTTTTTGCTACAAGAAAACAACAGTAGTCTTAGCCAAGTATGTCACTAATGAAAGTAAAACATTAATAATATCTACATAAAATCATACCTGTAACAAAAGAATCTTAGTAACAGAACTAATTTTGAATATATTAATTTATAATGTATTCAATAAAGAGAGCAAACAAGCTTTTCAACAATGTTAAAATCTTTCTGAACTCAAATTCATACAAGATGATAAAAAGCTACGCAACATATGGGAGGCTGGCTTTGATTGTGTTGTTTTCTGAAATTCCTTTTTTTTTAAAGTTCCTTTGTAATATATGGAATATTACTTAGGTATATATATGGAAAGAATGGTAATTTTCTATATTATGGTTCAATGTAAGTATTTTCTTCTTTTAATAAGAAAACAATAAAGGGTAAATTAAATGTCCAAGAATAGGCAGAAATGCCCCCACCCCCTAGCTGCAGCATCTTATGACTGTCTTATCTAAGTTGCTGGGCAACCTAGCAAGTAACACTGGGTAGAAAAGGGCTCAATCTCAGATTACAGCATTCATTGTTGAACAGTACAGGAGAATCTGTGGGAAACGTGGAAATGACTATAGGAACAATCCTGTGAAAATGTGGAACACTTTGTGAAGAGCTCGCTTGAGGGAAGCTGGACAACTTCCAAGACTTCTGGACTTGGAGAACTCTGGCACTTGCAGGATTCTGTTAGCAACTGGGCTTTGCACTTGCTACATGGACTTTGTTTCACTAAGGACTTTGTAAACTAGAACCATCTCTGGGCTCAGAGAGTGAAGACATTTTATAGCAACTGCAAATAGTGTGTGTATATCGTGTGCATGTGCGTGTTTGCCTAATAAAAGCAATCTCAATTACACAGTTGCTTCCTGTGCTGAGCCTAACTGCTCAACTGAACATCCACAACACATAGCACTATATGGTTTGGAATACCATATTAAACTTAAGGGTTTATACGACTGTGGCTTAAATATCAAGTCGCAGGACATTTTTTGCCAATTTCCATTTCCAACTGAAGCCCAACAGGCCACTTCTTAAAATGTTTATGACATATCTTTCCTTCTGTGGCATGCTCTGGCATGGCCTTTCAGGACACAAACAAGCAACAGTGGGGAATCTCCCCTTGTGCAAGCAGAACTTCACTTGTGTGCCTTTGGATGCTAGCTCCTATTTCTCAAGACCTACAATGCAAAACACTAAATAGTATGTTTCTATGAGGTGTGATAGCTCCATTCAGAAGGGAAATACTTTAAACCGGTGAAGATGAACTATGGTTCCACCTTTTTTCTTTCCCACACTGTACAAAATTAAGTGTCCTGAAACAAATTAACAAAATGACAAGACAATATTAAGCTGTTTATAGTTAACCACAATGATAGCTATTTTAGAGGAAAAAACTATTTACAAAATTTCCTGCGTTCTCTATAATAAAACTGTAAAGCAAGCCAACACTATATGCATTGCACAGATCTGAGGTTAATAAATGATGCCTTACATTTAGGCCAACATACTATTCACCAGCTCACATTGGCTTTCTTTTAGAAATATCTGCACAAACATTTTCCCATTTTTGTGATTATTATTTTAAAAGCTTCACTCTTTGAAATTATCAAACCTACTCATTTTGTTAATGTTGTAAGAAAGGGCATCATTCAATGTTACTGTTTGGTATAGGAACTGAAGGAGAACCATTTTGTTGGACTCATGTGGAAAGATCTGAGGCTCATAGAAGATGTTGAGGAGCCTATTGGTAGCTGCTGGGAGATTATCTCACATGGCTCAGAATGGCATTGTAGCAGCTACCACTAAACTAAACTCATATTTGACCTTTTTTGCATTTTGCTACTTTTTTGCATTTTTTGCATTAAAGTACTGTACAAGGCAGAAGTCAGGATAGGCATTAATGATATGCCAGGATTTCATCCTAATTTTTACTCAAATAACCTCCTCAGTAAATCATTTGCAAACCAATTGCCCTCTCCCTTTCCAGCCCTGGGAGGAGCACGGGGAGCATTTGCGTGACGCACTACACACTGCAGCCGACACACTAACATGTCATGAAACACAGTTTGGAAAGCTCTGGCTATGGGTTACAGAAACTTTTTAAAATGTGAAAGTTTACAAGGAAGTAGTAATACACCAGGTTGACTCCATTTCTTAGGCAGCCAATAACCAGTGGCTGCTTTTTCCACTGCTTGAGCTGAAGCAATTTCTGCAAGTAGTGTAACAGCTGTAAAGCTTAATTTCTTGCTTACTCAGTATTTTATACAGATGTCCTTCTAGTATCTCCTACTCTATCAATGCTGCCCAGAGAACTTTGCCCAAAGAACTTCTTTTATATAAAGAAATAATCAGTACCAAGACATAGCAATTCTATAAAGCAATTCTAAAATCTGACAGTTTGCCTGCACTATATATACTTTTAGAATTATTACTCTAAACAATATTTAATATTTTTTAAACTGCTTCTCTGTGCACAGGAAATATTAGAAAAACCAGAACTAATCCCCACGAAAGTCCTTCGGGGCCAATATCTTTTCAAAACTAACCATACAAGCTACTAAAACATGTAGAAAGCTGGCAAAACGTTTTATCTGCAATGCACACTTTTATTCAGTAAAGTTTTTCAACTGCCTGTGTCAAATAATTATCTGAAGAGAGAGCTAAATAGTGTCATAGGCAGGTTTTGATGCAGGGGTTCCTCCCTGCACAGTACTCTTTTGCATACAACACTCTTTCCAAAAGTGCAATCACAGAAGAGTTTCACAAGTTGATTGCCCAAAGATTGCACAACAACCTACTATGCCCAATGACAATACACATCTATATAACAACACTGTATCCTGGTTATGTGTAAGACTCACAGCTGGCCACTGCCAGGACAACACAACACTGGACTAGATCTGATCTAACACAGCACAAGACCATAAAGGAATAGCTGATAATTCACAAATAACTGTATTACAGTTTGAAAGGAACAATTTCTCCTCCCACCCTTTCCACATTCAACATACAAAGTTCACAAAACAGTTATTTCAAATGTTGACCTCACTGACATCTGAAACGCTACATATTTATTATCTTTACAATGGCCAGTAATAAAGCACTGACTATGCTAAACCTGCTGTGCACTGAATACATGCCGCTTTCTAATTAAAAAACAAATCAAAAACCTGAGCCCAACAACAGCAGTGCATTCACCAATAGGAGTAACATTATCCTAGTCACTAAAATATGCCAGTCTGAATAGCCTTCTATATAAATTTGTCAAATCTAACCAGAAATATAGCTGACATTCCTAAAAAGATTCTGCGATATGAAACAAAGGCATTGGGTTGTAACCAACACTACATGAGCTGAAACTATCTTTCCCTTCCCCCCACGCCCCTTTATACCTCTGAAAAGCTTCTTCAGGCATCAAGGGGACCTACCAAACAAAGCACCCTGAATCATCCAAGGAAGAGAAGGGAAATCACCCCAAATCAGACTGAGGAATCTTGTGTCCCTTTGATGCAAGATCCCTCCATCCAATTTTCCATGGGGCCTTTTTCCAGCTAGACATTTGATAAGACCAACTTGCACAATTCCAAAAAGAACTTAATGCATTGTTAAAATAAAAAAGTTAGTTTAAAAAATCTTACTTTTTTGTCTTCTTTTACTTTCTGAGTTTTCTTCTTCATCTTTTTATCATCTAACTCTTGATCTGATGTAATAGCAGGGTTATCAATGCCACCTTTCCATGTTTCCACTGGGGACAGAAGGGGATCTTCTTCACTGCCACGATGTCTTCCTTTTCTTTTAGTTTTAGATGTTGTAAAAGCTTCATCATCACTTGCATCTGAATGTGCTCTCCTATAATAAGATTTGGCTTTGATGAAGAGTGTTTTAGATTTGTATTTGTATTTTGAAGGTCTTCTTTCGCCATGGGTCTTTGACATTCTGTCAGGAAATCCATTTTCTTCATCTCCTTGGGTATTATTTATAGTAAATGAGTTTCGAATTTTAATCATGCGATTCTGACTATCATCTGGAATTGCGTAGATATCATCATTAACACCTCTGTGCTTGAAAATGGTGTCTATAGGTTCTGCATAATTATCAGATTGATCTAGATCATCAGATGGTGCCAGAGTTGTTCTAGTTTTTCTTGGTTTGCCAATACCTGCCTCAATAGTTTTTAACAGGTTTGGATCTAGTTTTTTCACATTGGGCTTGAGTGCAACTGGTTTTGGCTTTATTGGAGGAGGCACTTTATGGTTGCGTTCATGATCGTGACAGTTAAGTGGTGTGCTATGAACAGGGTATTCATTACCTTCCAAATCGAATCGATCTTTTGGGATAAGCTGTACATCATCCCCCATAGGGCTGTAAGGAGGTGGGGCTTCAGTATCATCTTCTGAATCTGGATAGTAATTGTACGTAAGAGCACCTCCTCTGGGAGAATGCAGGAAAACATCCTCACTTGTATGTGTTGCCTCTCTTGTACTGTCAGACATATAAGAATTTTCAATCATGTTTTTCTTCTCTAAAACGTCACTGAAGAACAATGTGAAAACCTCAGTCTGACGATGATATTGAGATAAAGAATACAGAGCTGTAAATTTAGCTGTAATCTCAGTAGCTATATGTTCACCTTCTGTCATTAATTCTTTGATAGCCTCAATCTCAAAAAAGTCTGCCTGACTATCAGTAACAGCCACCAATTGGACAGGAATCGTATCTTGTACTTCTGAAAGAAATGCTCGAAGCATTCCCATAGATGCCTTCCGTTTAGCAGAGTAAACTAGTATATACCCATGAACAAGTTCATCTTTTCTTACACCAATTGAAGAATGATATGATAATATTGTTATCTGTATTCGCCTCCGTTTTTCACCTATAATTTTATCCAGCATGAGGGAATTATTCTGGCCAGCCTGAGCAGCACTACAGGAATGAGAGTCAAGAAAGGGTGAAAGAATAAGATCTACACTGAATGGATCTCCACACATGGCACACATGACAATTCTCAAATCAGCTTCCGATAGGTCTTTAATTGTAGGAACGGGACTCACAACATCAAAATTGTGTTTAACTGCTTCCAAAACTCCCCGCAAAGCTTGTTTTATTTGAGCCTCATTAAATTTGCGTGGGTAAGTACCAGCAGGCACATCTATAAAAGGACACTGCAACTTGTTTGCCAATTGCTGTCCTTGGTGTCTCAGAATCGGCAAGTGCTTGCTAGCACTGTCTCTTTGATTAGCCAGTATTAATGTAAATGGAAGACTGGCCATATATTTGTCTCTTCTTATCTGAGATGCTTCGGTCCTGATTTTAGTGATCGACTCTCCAATAAAAGTGAGTGATTCAATTGAATTAAACACACAGAAACATCCATGTGGTTTGAAGGCAGAAGTCCATAAGTGACTTAGAAGATAAGGTGACTTTGCATCAACTGGCCTAAGATCAAGTTCATATATCTTTCCATCTAAGGCATACTCGTCATCCGTGGATTGAGTCCGAATCTCATTTGCCAGCTCTTGCGCCAGACCATCTTTACCCAAAATGAAAATATTAACTTTATCAATATTGGCACTATCGTGATATAAATTTAAGCGACCGTGGTCCAATTGCAAGAGGCTTCTGGCAAGCAACTGTTCTACTTTAATGTCCATACAGTTTTGGCCACTGAGACAGGTTTCTTTAGTGGGATGATATACAAACCCTATGTGTTTTAATAGAAGAGATTCTCTATCAGGTGCAAGTTTCTGTAAAGCTTTGTATCTAGGCTCTTCACTCAGAACTGCATGAATTTCACTCATTTTATCAGAACTAGGTGTTGCATTCAAATCCAGGTCATAAAACAGTTCTGAATGCTCAAAGAGCATTTCCTGAAATTCCTCTTTGGCTTTTTCAACAATTTCCCGTTGATGTCTACTATATACTTCTCTACTATCTGCCTCTGTAATATATTTAAAAGCTTCATCCTCCATTACAAAACACATAACTTCTTCCCAGGGTTGCCCAGGAGAAATGAACTGTATTTTTTCAAGTGTTTTTTTGAACTTCTCCTTCATTTCAACTCTCCTTTTTTCTGATATTAGATGCTGCACGTGGTTTTGATAGACTTTTTCCGCTTCTAGCGTGCTCAAAAGGTCAAATGGAATTCTCCTGTCATTCACTTTATCTATGTGATCAGTTTCATCCCAGGGTGTTTTCTCCAGCACCACAAAACATAGTTGGAAATCTGGCCTTTTTTCCATTAATTTCAAAGCTTCAGACCAGCTCAAATGCTCAATCTCTTCAAGATTTGACAGAAGTGTGTTAAAAGCTCTTGGTAATGTATTGATGTATTCATCTCTTCTTTTTCTTATATGCTCTTGCTTAAGCTGCTCTATGTGTTTTGAAAATGTATTTTTGGCCTTTTTTGTTCCCTCTAAATTAATGTATTCTTCATAATCTGGGTGATTTTTCAGTTTATTACTAACCGTTTTCCAAGTGGCATGATAGTCTCTCACAGTCTGAACAAGTTTCTCAAATTTATCCGTTGAAGTCACAACAAGTTGCCTCTGTGTTTTATAGGCATCCAGATAGGGAATTATTTTAGGCTTACCCCGGGTTTTATCCATCATTTGTACCAGTGCAGTAAAACACGTCTCTACGTTGACATTGAATCTTGCTGATGTTTCTACTACCAGAAGGTTCTTCTTATTTGAAGCAAATGCCTGAACCTCTCGTAAATAGTGTTCCACACATTCATCACATTTAGTTGCTGCTATTATTATAGGCTTTTTAGATTTTGAGAGCTGAACATAGAGGTTATTCACAAATTTAAGTTGGTCATCAAACTTCCTATTGCATCCTTGACTTACATCAATGCATAATAAAAATCCATCAATGTTTAACTTCCCTTCAGGCATTTGCTTTTGCTCAAAGTCTTGCTCCAATCCAAGCTGATCTGTGCAAATATACATAAGTTTTTCTGCTGACTGCAATTTGGTTGCAGCTGCACGCTTTATATATGGTTGTAAGTTCGTACTCCGATGAGGCAGAAAAGTCTGATCATCAATGAACTCAGTCTGTTCAATAACATGAATCTTGCAATCTATTCCATCCTCTCCACATTGTGTTACGTCACCCCAGTACAAAAAGTGATCATTATTAACAACTCGTCCACCAAAGTCAATTGTGCTAAGCACAGAGGTATGTTCGGGGTAATATTCATCTGCTTTTGAACGCACAAATCTATTGCACAAACACGATTTCCCAACTCCACAGTTCCCCTTATCCTTTTCAGTCCCCGAAAGTCCAATCACACTAATAGCATAGGAAGGGGGACGAGGCTCTTTGTTCTTTGCCATCATAGTGTTCTTCTCATCCTTCTGTAGTTACCAACACAACCAGCTGTAGTGTTCATTCTTAAAAGTGCTTCTACACACTAAAAATTTATCTCCAATTTTTTAAAGGTATTTTCAGTTCTTCTTGGATTCTCATGCTTGCAATAAACTTATATGTTCAGATCAAGTGGTCCATATTTCTGAAAGGGAAAGAAGAAACACTCTGTTAATTACAGTTACCTATAGGTCTACTTTCAATGTTTCAATAAATTCAAACACACACACCTGATGCTTTTAAGTAAGTTAAATATATAAAAATGGGTATGTAGCTCACATGTCCACACTTAAATGCACCTTACATGCATTTAGTGCTCTTATTTTAAGCACATTTACATGAAGAACATGTTCCATCAACATCAATGGCACTTGCTTCCAGTTAAGATCCCTGATCAAACAAAGGCAATCCAAGGAAACATACATGCAATTATATGTGGTCCAGTGTACTGGGGTCCAAGTAGGATTCTGCTGCTCAGAAAGAGCAATCAATACTCATCAGTGCACTTATAATGCTTATACAATAATAACATGAACCCTATCCTCCAATAATTAGATAACCAATGTAAAGCTAACCATCCACTATGAACTTGTCTGGGAAGATAGTCACATAAAGCAGAATGAATGCAGACAGTTTCAACACACAAAGCTCTTTCTACTGCAATATTGCACTGATTTCAACTGAACTTATTTCTAATTAAATGCATTTAGAAACGGAACCTAAAATATGTTTAAAATGCATATGTTTCAGCATGGGTGATTTTTCTCTCCTTTCCAAACAATGAGGTTTCAAAAGGCAGAAAGTTAGCAAAATAAAATTATTATTTTTAAAAAAACAAACTTCAAACAGAAACCTGGGGAATCTATGAATAATTACAAACATTCAATAAATCTAACTTCCAAGTGTTACCAAATAAACAGTATGATGACCAATGACACCATTTGATCAAAGTATAAACCTCCACAGGAAGTGTGTAAGGGGAATGAAGTTGCAGTGGTAACCTCCTAGCAGTGGTGCTACATTAACTGGGACAGGGCAGGAAAAAGTGGACACAAGGTTGGGGGAACTCTGGGTGGAGATGGTGATACCATTTACCTTGTTAACACCTCAGCCCACCTATTGCCATTCTACTCCCATCCCCACGTGCCACTGCAAGACCTCACATAACTGACTCCATAAATAACAGATTATTAAAAGAGTCTGATGTTTATGGAATGAAGATGCTAATATTGATAATGATACCCAATACCTCAGTGTATATATTCATCTAAGTGGTAACTGTTTCCACATACTGGCCACAATCCACAGCGTGTGTTTACACAGGGGCCCCTTGTCAACAATGAAATTTGAGAAGCTCTACTGTTCATTGAATTGCTTCTCCAAATGATATTTAAGGTAATAATCAGATTGTCAGTCCCTTCCCCCATAAATTCAGAAGATATTACAATTTTCTGTAAATAGTTCTAAAGAAATGTTTTCTCTTTCCTGCTCCTCTACCCTTAAAAAAAAAAGTCAACTAATATACAATGTAGAGAATAATTAATATATAGGATGGTTATATGAATTAGCAATAAATACTTTCCATATCACTGAAAATAATTACAATGAAGTATTTATAATAGCACAGAGCAGCAATTTTTAACTATTGTACTGTAGACCACTGTTCTAGTTTGCTTGCTCTTACTAATCACAGAACCTATGTAATGGCACTTGACGACTATTCCAAGCTTCTTCCTAATTAAAATTCAGGCTCCTCTGCATTCTGATGCAGCTGTACTGCACTCTAAATGCAAAAGAATGAACACAAAGGGGACAAGGAAAGAGGTGAAATTATTCTAAGCAGAGGATAGGTACTGTTAGTGACAGAGAAAAGGGACAAATCTGAGAAGTTTTAGCATTCAAAACATTACTCAATGTAGATTCCTATAATACAGCCATAGCATTGAAGGTTGAATAAGAGACTGAAGGACAGTGACTGCTCCGCAAGGCAGCCGCAAAGAGAGCCACTATTCAACTTTTACTGACCCTGCTAAGGGCCAACTAGCTCATTCTTGTATTAAAACTGATCACTCATGAATCAATTATGGAAACCCATACCCAAATAATCTGTTCTATCTGCTGAGAGATAAGAGAATGAATGAACAACCAAGCACTGCCTAATATATCTGTGGGTCCAATGGACCCCATTTCCCATGAGCAAGATTCCATTCACACGGCACTCCAACTGGAGTGAGGAATGGGAGGTACACCTTGCATATTCCTCTATCCCCCTAGAGTCCTCTGTATCTCCTGAAAATTTCCTGCTCCGGAAGGTTCGGAGACACTCCATAAAAGTGTGAGGAGTGGTGCCAGTGTGTCGGGGGGAGGGGGCTACTGGTCCCTTCCATTTGCAAAGGGCAACCCTAAATCCAACCCTCTATGCTTAGCAGCTTTGAGCTACCTTAGAAGTAGGAAAGCAGGACAGAAATGTTGAAAATAGAATCTTCATGTGTGACTTTTAAATTTTTTAAAAAATGCTGAGTACCCACATACGATAGGATCCAGAAAAGTACACGCAGAGCTCTTCCAATCCTTTCCCTGTTGTAGACTCCCATGTTTCACAACTATCTGAATTTAAGAATCAGTGGACCCTCTGGACAGAACATGGGATGCTGCAGTGGAAGGAAGGGAATCAGCAGAATTCAAGAGTCCCCCTGAACAAGTAGAAATACTTTTCTGATCACACATGGTACCTCAGCATCCAACCCAAGGAGTTGTTGTTTTTTAAGTTTAATTTAGTACATGTGTCAATTACTTATAGTGGACATAAGCAAAGATAAGTCGTAAGATTGAAACACCAAATTGGGGTTTTAATTTGGTAACCTGACTCCAATAATATACGGTACCTATGCATATATGCCATAAACAAAAACTTAGAGCAAGTCTCTAATTGACTGAAAGCATACACCCATCAAAACCAATGTCCTAAATTGTAAATATTTTGCCTGCAATACAATAAAGCTAGAGTCAAGAATTCAATATGTATCTCAAGTTTTCTTTAATTTCACCACAGCAATTCCCACTGCCAAGGCAGGAAAATATTGCTCAGTTTAAAAACCATCTTGCCTCAGTGGCTGCATAAACCACTGCACAGAAAACATACACTAATGAGAACTCAGTACTCATCTGCACAAACATGTAACTTCTTTTGATTGGGGCCTTTATCTGACCCACATTTTAGTTCATTCTCTCCTAAAATACACTGAGTCACTGGCATAATAATAGTTTGCAATCAAGACTATCCTTTGTATTAATGATATACATGGTTAATTTTAATCTACTGGGGTACTCAAAGGCTTTTTTTTCTTCTGAAACAAATATTTGGAGAACAGTTACTGTTCTGCTTGAATCTACATTTGAAATCGTTTTTTCCTAGAGAAACGTGCTTGATATTGTGTTTTCATGGTTCAGAGACTAATTGCCATATTTGTAGTGAGGAAGGACAGATGTAGTTTCCTGCATGACAGATGGCCTGGTGACCACGGAGGACTGTTTTGTCTTCCTCTGTAGAATGGAGTGTTTTTACTGAAACATATTCCTCAGCAACTAGCAAGGCATAATTTACTCATTCCTGCTCTCCTGTTGTGGCACACAATCTGGATTATGTTGGTTAATCTGCTCAGAATATCTGAAAGCATTCCAGGCTGGCACAGTTGTGATATGCAGTTTTCTTCTTAACCCTCTGACTTTGAAAGCTTAAGGGATGCTCCATATATACCACCCCAAACTTGGTAACATAAAAAATGCAAATATCCTTTAACTATCACACATGATTTGCTCCTTTAGCAAGCATCCTCTTGGCCAGTCTAGTGCACTGGGCATAAAGAAGAGGCAGTGGATGTATCTGCCTCACATCCAGTACGGTAAAGAAGCAAGCTGGGACACACAACCATCACACATTTCCTTATTCTTAATCAGAAGAACTGACACTCAAGTAGTCAGTGGCAGCTGTCTCACATACAGTGTTCTATTTACAGAACAGGGTACAACTAAAGCTGCAACTCATGTCCTTATTTTTTATATCTCAAGGACAAGGCCCAGAAGAACTGAGAATAAGGAAGTGAGTGCCAGCTGAATCTGCCTCACAATTACTGCTGAGCTCCTGAGGGAGTACCAGGTAGTTAGAATGGCTGCCCTTGCTAACTGCCAACACCAGTCCCCTGTGCTGTTTGCCAGTGCTATTGGTCACCCATCAGGGCCTAACCAAGATCCAGGGGAGACTTTCTTGGAGGAAGAGACAGGGAACTCCATGGAGAAATCCAGCACAGCTAGGGACTAGGACAGGCATAGGCAAACTCGGCCCTCCAGATGTTTTTATAATGATAATAATAAATTTTTATTTATATCCCGCCCTCCCCAGCCGAAGCTGGGCTCAGGGCGGCTAACAACAATCAAAATAACCCAACATTCTAAAAACATTCATTATAAAATTAATTAAATTAAAATCAAATTGATGGCAATTTGATAGCTAACAGGACCAGGGGTCAGGGATGATGGGAGTTGTAGTCCCAAAACATCTGGCGAAAAATACGGTATCTCCATCTCTCCTACATTCTTCCTAGTATGATAAGTCTTGAGCAAGCTCCATCTCCCCCTCTTGTTCTACTCCAGCACTAGGTGCTGGTCACAGACATCACACCATTGGTACCCATCTACCTCAATAAGTTTTTATAGTAAGGGGAATGTTCTAGGGAAACTACTAGGGAACCTTGCCCAAGACACTATCAAACCAGGTGCTGTCTATCAACCATAAAAATGGGGCTGGTGAAGGAGTGAGTTTCCTTTCCTAGCCTACTGAATTTCTAACCTTCAAAATGTTTTTCTAGCCTACTTTTTACTCATAAGAAGGATTTGTCAAAGGAGGGATGAAGCACTTGGTCCATCCTTTGTCAGCTTCTCTTATGAGTAAAAAGCAGGCGTGTAAAATCTTTTGTAGACCAGTAATAAGGCTGCAATACGTAAGAAAACACAAGTTTAAGGATGGGGCAGTAGTGGCAAATCACCCAGCAAAGAATAGTCGGATATCTTGGTTTGACTAAGTACAGCTAAAATAAACTGTAATTTCATACATAACAGGAAACTTTAGATGAAATCAATTCTGAATGAAAGCCGAATTTTTTGCTCTTTTCTCTTATGCCTAGAGAGAGAGAAGGAATGTGACTCTAAGACTCACCATGGCTCATTTGTGATAATTTAAACCATAATGTAGATGCTTGGCTGGTTTAGATTTCAATTTATTTTATAACATTTTGGGGGGTTTTGCTGCAGCAAAAAATCTCAAACAATGTGGCTTTCACCAGTGCAGACAATGAGACTACTTGTGACCACAAGAGGGCACTTTTGCAAAAAAAAACAAAAACAAAAAAAAAAACCCACAGCATGTCCTTCAGGAGGCACTATTACAGCATGTAAAGGCAGCTTTGGGGACAAGAAAGACAGGCATATAATCAACATGTCAAGCAGCACACTGGTACCTGAAAATGTGTTGGAGAGTATTCTCTTGTGAGATATAGGTACAGAAATAGAAAGAAATCATGAAGGATGGCATATTCCAGCATGAGTAATCAGTAGAATGATGTTTCAAAAAAGCAGAGATATAGGTGAGGCAAAAAGAGAGAAAGTCGGTAGAGATATAGGTGAGGCAAAAAGAGAGAAAGTCTGTAGTAAAGCTCCAAGACTGGGCATCTTGAGTGAGGAATACGCAACAGGGATACAGAACAAAAAGTATGTAGTCTAAACCATAAACTAATCACCTTTAAAACAGGTAACAATTCTGCTTTTTCTGAATGAAAAGCAGTCATCATTTGAATCAGGGCCCATCACTGTTTCCTACCAACTGTTATCCCTGCTCCTGACTGATATTTGCCACCAAAGGTGCTATTTACTCTCAACAGCACAGAAACCAACTGGAAGTGATGTTCAAGCACTTCTCTTATGTTCCCAAAACAGCAGGTAGCAGTTATTTTGGATAAAATGCAATTTTTGAATATTTTCAAAAACCCCAACCCCAAGTACATTGCAATAATCAAAACATTACCAAGGCATGGGTGACAATGGCAAATCTGTAACCTTTCAGAAGAGAATGCAGCTAGCACTGGAAGTTAGCGAAAAGCCAGTTCTGGTCACATGTATCAGCTATGCATCCAATAACAGAGCTCGATCTAGGAGTACTCCTAAATATTTAACTGATTGTTAAAAGCAAGTGTTTATCTAATCCAGAAAAGGACATCAGAGTCAACAGACCTCCCCATCATCAATATATTCAACTTCTCTGGACTCAGTTTCAGTTTATTCACCCAAATCCAGTTCAACAGTGACCTCAGACACTGTTGGTGTTATCCAAATACCAGTTATTAATGTCACTAGCTTTTAAACCCATATGAGTGTATCCAATGTTATGCAAGCAGAAGGGCAAGGTCATGAAACTGACCTTTCCCCACCTCTTCTTCCCCCTGTAACCCCCTGATCTGCCTCATCTGTAAATTTGGGAGGGGGCTACCAAACAATGTGGGCTGTTTTATAGGATTGCAGTGGGAGGCAGAATCATCCGATACCTGAAACCTAGTGAAAGCGGTGCAAGATTCGTCCACATCATTTAGGGCAGGATTGTCCCTCACCATATCATATCAAGGGGGGTTGAGTTTGCAGCTCTGCATCTATACACTTAAAAGTTCCTCTGGTAGCCCTCTTTTTAACCATACATTTTGGAGAAACAGCTTGTGGGTGAAAGGCTTGATTATCAATTGTTTCATCAACATTTTGTTGCCCATGCTGTTGTATTTGGATCAACCTGGACTGTAACTTAGCTAGTTTGGTGAGAATATCACTTTGCTCATTAACAGGAGATGTTACACTAGAATTTGTCGTCTTGGTTGCCAATGGAGTTTTACGGAAGCCACTTGTTAAACTCCCAACTCCTGGCATTCAAGCTCTCTAAAATAAGTCTCAGTTGTTAGTACTGTGTATTAAGCATATAGGATGAGCATATGAGCACAATCATAGTTAGCAAGGTAGCAGCATCCACTGAGCACAGGTCAAAGGCTTTCCAAAGGCCCGTTTCCTTAGGAGCCTTTATTGATTGAATCCTTCTGAAAAAATGTTCCTGAGTCCTCCCTCCAAGGTGACCCGTAGAAATCTAAAGAAATTAATTGTCATAGATGATTCAGTCACTAATTAAAAATTCCCTCCTTTCCTTATGATATACTGCAAGTTGATGAGAGTTGCAACAATTATCTGAATATGATAGCTGATGCAAAAATTGTTTTCTAACCAAACTCTAGCCATATTTTAAACTGACCATATAAAACTTAGGGCAACATCACCTTCACAAGAAAATAAGTGTGATATATGAATACTAATTGCCCAGTTCCTCGGGGGAGGTCAGAACCCTGAGAACTGCATGCAAGGGGAGGAGAGTAGGATCCTTCCATCTGGAAAGCTGTGATGTTGCTTGCATAGGAAGAGGCTGGAAGAGTGTGACACTGAATTCCACCCATAAATGTAAATTCATACAAAGACCACCATGAGCAAGTGAAAAACTTGTACATTAAAGCTGCACTCACACAATCAAAGCCCTGCTACCTGCCCCTTTGCTGCAGCTTTTCTCTTCACACAAGCTGCAAAACAGACTAGGAGGCCAGAGTTAACCAGAGCTTCCTGTTACATGAGTAGCAGGAATTATGGTTAATGGCTTCCAAAGAAGATTTGCAAGCCAACTTTCTTGGTTTGTTTCGCCAGCTGCACAAGAGAAGGAGCAAAGCAGCAGTGAGGAGCCAGTATTTAAGTGGCCCTGTGGCAACCATGCTAGAAAGAAGCCAAGAATATAAATTGTTGAAATGATCACATACTTCACTAACAATCTTCCTCCTATGCGTTACTAACTGAGTAAAATAGGGAATAATTTCTTAGAATTTATCAATCAGAGTGACATTAATTGTTCACCAACACTGATTTTTAAAAAAAACCTTAGATGCCACTAAATAAATCTTAGGTATAAGTTAGGAACCAGGTACAAGGACTCAGTTATACAGCTATTGCAAATATGATGCTTAATGAAGCCTAAACAATTGGGAGGAAACTGCAGAACTGCATGCTGTTTCACTTATCCTACTCTTCTGAAGAACTATTTTTCCCTACCAAGCTTAACCACAGTTAATCATTATGTCAGCAGCAATGTTAGCTGTGAAGAAGACTAACCAGATTCCTTCTTAACCCAAGATGTAGATCTACATACTAAGACATTACTGTATGTTTTATTCAAGCAGACCACAAATACTGACCGATCCATGTTAACTTTTTCAGGCATTAACATGATCGATAGGAGAGTTCTAGTGTCAAAAAATGCAGTTTGGGAAACAGGCATTTTGCATTTATAAATATGCTGATGATTTTTGCTTTGTATTAAATAAAGTTTTATTGGCTTAACAGGGAGAATATGAATGGCTAGACCCAGATTAAATTGGGTCATGGGTTAGTCTCACAGAAATCAATGGTGTTTGTTTGTTATAACTAACTTGTTCCATTGATTTTAATAAAACTAAAACGTGACTAACTTCCTCTGAATCAAGCACTACAATATTTAACCAGATAGCTTAATCAAAAGCTACTGTTTTATTCTAAGATGAATGACCCATATTTGAGCTGCTGGGTATTTCAAACATTCAGTTTTCAAATGAAACAACAGCCACGTTCAGGCATGCAAACTCTGTATCAATAGAAAAGGGCACACATGCAAGTCCCATCGCTAACAAACCCAACTGCATCAACTCTTAATGCTTAATTCTCTGCAGAGAAAATGAATGAATTCTTTGCAACAGTCCTCACAGCAGAAGATGGAGGACAGATCTCTGTGCCTCAACTAACTTTTTATAGGAATGGAATCCGAAGAACTGAGGCCAAGGGTGGCGACAATATACATGTTCCTGGCCTTAATGTTAAATTACAAACTTACAAATCACCATGTCTGAATGGCATTCACCTTAAAGAACTCAAATGTGAAGTTGCTGATCTTCTAACAAAAATATGTAACTTGTCCCCTATATCAGCCTCCACACCAGAGGACTGAAGAGTGTATAATTTAACTCTTTTTTTAAAAGATGATGCAGGAAATTACAATCCAGGTATTTTAACATCTGTTCCAAGAAAAAAATATGTAAAGCATAATTACAGAGTTACCAGGCATATCAAAGAACAAGTCATGCTAAAGCAGAACTAGCATGGCTTCTGCAAGGAAAAGCTCTGCATCATTTTTAGAGTTCTATAGATAGGAGTGAGCCCACTGATACTGTATACTGTACTTAAGACTTTCAAAAAGCTTTTGATAAAGCACCTCACCAAAGACTCCTAAGTAATAGACTTAATAAAGGTGTTTAAAATTATGCATGATTCTAATACTAGAACCTGGGGCCATCCTATGAAGGTGAAAGTTGAAACATTCAAGACAGAACTAAGAAAATACCGTACTTCTTCACAGAAGCACTATGGATTCACTCCAATGAGATTAAGTGATGGCCACCAATTTTGGCAGTTTTAAAATATTAGACCAATTCATGGAGAATAGAGCTATCAATGATGACCATGGTCTACCTCCACGGTCAGAAGCAGTGTTCCTTTGAATACTACTGTAATTCCTGAAAACTGAAAAATAGGGAGAGTGCTCTCTTGCTTGCAAACTTCCCATAGGCATCTGGTTGGCCACTATCAGAACAGTATGCTGGACTAGATGTGTCTTTGGTCTGATCCAACAGGGCTCTGTCTTAATCAAAATCTCCCTACATCAAAATATAGTTGTCAAGATTCCACTGAAAGGAAGAATGCAATTTTTATGTTGTGGATATAGCCATAAAATCATCTAGGGCTTTTACTACTGATTCCCAGTTCCCTGTTTGAGTAGCTTGGGATTGCAGTCTCCCCACCACCCTTGGTCGCAAAAACAAAAAAACCCTTGATGGAAGCTGGGTTCTTGGCTTCGCTGCATGCTGGGTCGTGTAGTTTCGTTCCTCCTGTTTGCACAGCAATGAAGCATTCCCCCAGTGTTACATTGTGAATCCTTGTTCGTGACACCTATGGACAACACCATAACCCCACCAGCAATACGGCTGAGTGGCATTATGCGTATATTTAGTTTGTGCAAATTCAACTCCACAGCAGGACATCTGTCGTTCCTGCAAGAGTGGCAAGGAACCGTTTTGTTTTCCTTACTCCTCCGCCCCTCTGCTAGGATCCCATCCACCCATCCAAAGGTCCATTCCAACCTTTTTCTTCTCATCTCTAGGACCTGCCAGCCTTCATCGCCCTCCCCCTGCCCCACTGCCTCTTCTTCCTTGTTGTTTTTTATCATTTCCTGAATTCTTCCCCTTGAGGAAAGCTCTTTCCCCCAGCCAGAGAGGAGCTCTCTAGGCTCATACATGGAGGAGTGGGGGGAGGCAGCAGAGAGACTAACGAATGATATGACCCAGTGGGAACCCAGGCCACCCATTGGCACTTCCACATCTTTGCCAACACGTGGTGATGCCTCACAGCCAGAACAGGGAAAGGTGGGGAGTTAGTCACACACATAAATCACTTTATGTGTGATTTAAGGAAATGCTGGCTATACCTGATGTAAGATTTGACTGTAACATATTCCATTTCCTTAGTAATCAGCTGTGGCTGCCTTCCACTGTGCAAGCCCCCATCCCATCCCACCCCTAGAACTTGTGCTGGTTAAGAAGATGACAGGGTGACAGAGCCAAACAGGCCCACTACACAGCATACTGTGTCTGGGTCAAGAGCTGTAGAGCAGGTGACTTTTCTTGCCACCCTTCTGTTTCTATTTGGTGTCCTCCTGTGACAGAGAGTTGGTAGGGGAATAAGAAGCAGGGAGAAGAAAGCTGCTGCAGGATGCAGCCTCCCACCAAGATTGTAGCATATTTCTGATATGAGGAGCCCAAGGCTTATAGGTGTGAAGGGCCTATAAGGGGAACCTGTCACCCTCCAGACATTGCTTTGATCAGTCCTGACCTTTGGTCATGTTGGCTAGGGCTGATCGGAGTCCTGCACATCTGAAAGGTGACAGGTTCCTAACCCCTGGCCTAAGCAGTATGTACACATTGAACATAATTGCCATCAAGCATAATAAAATGTCTATCATTAACAAATGCATTCATGGGCCTTTGACCTGATCAAGTAGGGCTCTTCGTATTTTCTTCCCTGTGTGGAGGTCTGTAGGCTTTTATTCACATTTGTTTAAATGCAAGAAGAATATCTCACACTATGAGGGAGCCTGGTAAAGCAGGATCCTTATTCATGCAAGGCATTTAAGCAAGCCTAAAAAGAAATCCTCACATATCTTGCCCATTTAACATGGAGGAAGATAGAAACAGAGCACCAAGGGCTGCTGGAACACTGGGAGCAGGGTTTGCATGCCCTTGCTCTCTGTCTACACATACAGCATTCACCTGTTGAGGCAAATGTCTGAACACACCTAGTGTACAGACACAGTTTTTGACAGCAAGTACATGCAGAACAGAGTCAGAGTTAACTAATGATGCAGACCACAGCCAAAGTTAATCAACTGCAGTAACTGCTGCAATTCATGAGCAGTTCATGAGCACATATATGACTAAATATGTTTGTACACAGTAATGTTGGGATCCAAAATGTTGTTCCCAGGTCCATCAGGCCTAACCACTGCTGGTAATTTGCTGGCTGCTCATCCATTTTCTAAATGCACTGCACAAGATGAGACAGCCCCTCACTCTTTTCATAACTTTCCCCTGCAATGAAGGTAACTTGAAGGGAGAAATTTTGTGTCTGGCATGAGAACCCAGCCTACCCTACTCCATGTGTTTTTGCACACAAGAGAATTTAGGAGGGGGTAGTCTCATCTTTCACTTCTTATCAGGCTTTGGATTTAAAAACAACTTTAAAAAAACCCCTCTGTTTGAGTTGCTCTTGCTGCTTCCAACCTTCCACCTAAGCCTAGCAAGAATAATCATATCCTTCTTCACACTAGATATCGATGAAAGTTGGAAGTAGCAAGGAGAAAGCCTAACAACATGCTGGGAAGTAAAATCCTGACAAGTCTACAGTGCAGAATGTCCCAAAAAGACAAAATACTCAAGCTCACACACTGACTTCTGTGACCTCAACAGGTTACAGATTTCATTACTCAGTTTCTAAGCTTCAAAATATTTGTACAGCAGATTCACAGTGGAAAAGACTCAATCCTTTCCCAACTATTGCTTCCATATCTAATGCAGGGAAACCAGGTCACTTAATCATGTGTGAGCCACACATGATTAATAGTGTTGTGCAAATATTATGGGAGTTTTTTTGCTTTTTAAAAGTTTGAAGCAACTCTTAAAATAAGGAGTCCATATGTTCAAAGATACTGATAATTAGTATAGTTTCAAATGTTTTGCTTATATCAAGTAAAAAAATAAAAATCAACAAATGAATTATTTGGATTAAAAGTAGCTTTTCAAAATAAATATTATCAGTTTCAATGACTACATATTGCCAATGTAAATGTTTGAGCACATTGTCCTATTAAATATTTCATAACACATTGTCAAAGTCCTTCCAACAATATAAGTACTCTCTGGAGAAATTTGTTGTATCATTTGATTTACTGTGGATATATATACATTGTTGTCAAATATACAAAGAATCAAAGTAGTTATTTCCTTCTCCTTTCATAAAGTTAGGGTTTAAAGTAATTAAGGCAACCAACTAAGTTATAAATATTAAACACCTCATATTACAAACACCAGCTAACTTAAATAATGGGCCAGCTCACTTGATAATATTAAGTAAATTTTGGTAAGCCTGACTATTTCAAACCTATCTTCTAATGAAACAGATATTAGAAGTGAACATGAACAGCAAAGTTCCAAGGTGTTTCAGAAACCCATCACAAACTTTACTTATACCAGTGTTCCATAAAGTGTACAGACTTCTTATTATAGTATCAGAGAAGCAATGCAACAAATCCTTAGTAAATACACCAGAACAACTATTTAAGAACTTTTTGATGAAGCTTTGTGTGTGTGTGTGTGTGTGTGTGTGTACATGTACATTATATATAAAACATGCACATGCTTAGGAAGTGAAATCTTATTACATTCCTTAAGATGATCTGTTAAAAAGTCACACTAGACTATTAGCAGACTAAAAATAAAGAACTCATCTAGAAATAACAATACTGAATCTTCAATACAGGTCTTTCGCTAAACTATTCTGAAGTTAGTGGTTTATGGACTACAGAATATATTATTACTGATTAAAATAGGCTCAGTGGGGAAAAAGATGTGATGAGTTATAAACAGAAAAGAAACAAAAGAATTCAATAAAATTTTACAACCTGGAGATTGAATAAATTCTTGAAACATATTTAAGATGCTGAATGGTTGCATTTGCACTACTCTACTAGAACTCACAGAAGGAAAATCTTGTACAAAGAAAAATGCTAAAATGGTCTTGCAAGTTGTAAATAGCATTTGCAAACCAATCCACAAATGAAGGCTGAATACCTGGATTAAGCTTTAAATCATACTTATATATGTATGTATATGTAAAAACAACTATTTCCTCTAAAAATGTGAAATCTAATGTTGCCCAGGTAGATCACCAATGCAGCGAGACCTCTTCCTCTCCCCAACAGCCCCACTTTCTTCAATCTGCTCCTCAATTCTGGAAGTGGATTTTGATAGTGAGCAGAGGGCTGCAGGAGGAAGGGGAGGAATAGGTCCTCTTGCACAAGCGGAAGTCCACTCTGCTGGTGAATGAACACGATTAATTATCACTCATAATAACCATTTACTTAGCTCATTACATGCCAAACAGCTAATGGTTTTTAACATTAAGTTAGAATTAACTAGTGAAGCTTAGAATTAACTAGTGTTTACTCCAAATTTGGGGCCTATGACAGAGTAGTATTTTAAGAGTTGAAGGCTACAAACCTACACATACTTGCCTGAAAGTAAGTTCCATTGAATTTAGTGTGACTTCTGAGTAAACATTACAGGATTGCATTGCAAGGGGGCAATCCCAAGCATTCTTAAGATTTTTTTAACTCAATGGGATTTTGTACAAACCATGCTTAGGCTTGCACTATAACTGATGTATCATGGCACTAACTTTCACAGGCAATTGTCTTTATACAGTACTCACAACTAACTTTACCAATTAAAAACTTGTGGACTGAAATCGTTAATATTCTGAAATAAATATATACTACATAAAAGAAAATAAATACATATACTCGATTGTAAAAAAATACATAGTTGTCCATGCCAGAGAGATTCTATTATGAACTCTCCATTCATTTTTAAATGGTGATCACAAATATGAATTCCATAATTCCTTTCAATGAAAACTGTCTAAACCGGCAGCTAAAATGAATGTGCAATTGATCCACAAATGTTTGGATCAATTGTACTGCCTTTTTTATTGTGCAGTGTAGACTTAAGAAATCTCTGCCAATTGCAGTATCTAAGCAAGAGGGAAAATACACTAATTATCTCCAAAAGCCTAAACTTAACATGCACACCCACCCACTGGCCTATTTTAGTCTGGATTTAAAACATTTCCCACCTACTTTTCGGGCAAATCTGCGGCACTGGAGTTGCTGAAAAACCTCATGCACAAAAGGACATATGGGAAGGTTTCCACACTTTCCCCTTCTCTTCACCCTCCCACCGAAGTTATTGTGCATCTTTCCCACGTCGAACTGTCACTCCCAGACTCCCATCTAGAGCTTTTCCTTGACAAGAGGAAATCCGGGGTGGGGGTGGGGATTGGTTTTTTTTTTTTTTTGTTTTTTAGAGGCAAGAAAGAACACGAAAGAACTGCAACCAGCAACACACACAGCCCCCGCCTCCTACCGCCGTTTCCAAAAGTCCTCCTATCCACCCTATGGAGTTCGGAAGGGTTGGAGGGGGAAGAGGAGCAGGCCACTCGCGCCTGAGAGGAAAGTTTGCTATGGCGTGATGGGGGGGGGGAGGAGGGAGAAAGAGAGAGACGACCAGAAAGAAGAGAAACGGGGGGGTGGGGTGCTGGAGAGAAAGGCAAGAACGGAAGACCTACGGTTATTATTATTTTTTTTAAAAGCAGAAAGAATGGAAGGGGGGGTCAGGCAGAGAAAGAAAGGAGGAGGTAGGTTGCCCCTTTCCTTGCCGTCTCATCTCCTCCTCCTCCTCCCTCGCTGGGGGGGCCGTGACCAGCTGGCAGCCGCCGCCGCCACCACCAGAGCCTGGTAGAGCAGGCTCCGACCCTCCCCGCCGGCTCAGGCCTTCATCACCTGTCTGGGACCAAAGCAAGCAAGCAGGCAAGCAAGCAGGGGAGGCGTCCGACCATTCCCCTCCCCCTCCTCCTCCGCGGGGTGTGTAGGTATGGAGCAGACTCGGACGAGGCAGGAAGGAAGGAAGCGAGGAAGGAGAAAAGAAAAGGCAGCTCCGGTCTTCCCAGTTCTCTCACTCACTCACTCAGCAGTTCCTGCTGCTGCTGCTGCTGCTGGCGGCGGCCCCATCCCTCCTCGGAACTGGCGGCAGCCTCCACCTCTCCGGCGGCTGCAGCAGCAGCAGCAGCAGCAACCGCCCCGACTCCCGAGCCCCAGCGCTGCTGCTGCTGGCGGCGACGGCGGCGGTGCGGCAGCTGATGGGGCTGGGTGTAGTTGGGTGTAGGGAGGGGGGGTGGGAGTTGGGAAGGAGGAGCGGTTTCTTCCTCCTCACCTCAGTCTCCGGCTCTCCCGCGGCACCATTCCCGGGACTCTCGCTCAGCGCCGGCGGCTCGTCGTCGTCGTCCCTTTCCCGGACCCGCAGCTCCCTCAGAAGAACTCCCGGCGGCCTGGCCCCATCTCTCCTCCTCCTCTTTCCTCCTCCTCCTCCTCCCTCCCTCCCTCCCCGGTGATCTGGGCTTAGTAATGGCGGCGGCCGAGCCTCCCCGGCACTGGCTTCGCCGACGGAGCCGCTCGCCCGCCCGCCCGCTCCCTCGCGCTTACGCTCCGCCGCCGCCGCCCCCCCTCCTTCCCTCGCTCCCTTGCTTCCCCCGCCCCCACCTCTAACTTTACCTCAGCAGCTTTTCCCTGCCTTTCCCTCCCTCCCCCCTCCTCCCAGTTCTCGCCCCGCTGCCGCGGCTCAGCGCGCGCGCCCCCGAGGCCTTACCCGGGCTTTTGCGCGTGCGCGGCAGAAGGACCTTGTGTAGAGAGACGTTTCCGTTCCTTCCACGGGGCGGACGTCGCGAGGCTCCTCCGGTGAAGCCCTGCCCACGCGCCGCCGCCGCCATGCGCGCGACACAGCAGCCTCTCGGGCGCGAGCCTGGCCGGGTTGTATGTGTATGTGTGTGTGTTTTCCTTCTTCCCTTTCCCCTCTCCTGGCCGAAAGCGCCGTCAGGAGGAGGAGGAAGGGAGAAAGGAGGCGGTCCATAGTCCCCGCCTCAGCCCCTGGGATTTTTAAAGGAGTGTGTGGAAGTGAAGAAGGAACATTTTGGGACATGCACACACACCGCGCGCGCGGTTTATGCCCGTGGCCGTGGTCCTTGGAAAACCTGTGGTGGCATCCTCGGCTCTTTTTAAGGGAAGGAGTGGGCGAGCGCATCGCCTGCGAAATGTGCCCGCGACTGAAGAGAGAAAAATCCAAGTGGGCAGTTAACTAAAACTCCATACTTGAAACTCCAGTCGCTCCGAATTAATACCTTTTTAATTATTATTAATCTAGCCATCCACCCAAGCGTTTAGGACAGCGACTGCAACGAGAGAAGTGACTTAAACAAGGCTAGCCGATAAACTGTAACCAAAATGGAAAGGGGAGTTGAACCTTCCCATCTGAGCTGAGCTCGAGAAAGGTTAGCAACAAGTGTATGAGGACTTTGGGCAAAGTGCCATCTGGCAGCTCCCCTCCTTTATTGGGGGGGGGGGCATATTAACCTGGCAGGAAGAGGAGGTGGAGTCAGCCATGGGCATAGCCAGGATTTTTGTTGGGGGGGCATAACCTCAGTTAGCTTTGTATTTTTAATGAATTTTCTTGATTTGGGGTGGCAGCTGCCCCTCCAGACTACACCCATAGAGTCAGCAGTGTGCCAGGTGGCCAGGATGTGTGCGTTCTTGAGCACTCTTCTGTTCTGTTCTGAAACTGAAACTGCATGCCCCAAGACTGTATGTGTGATTTAACTTGCAAGGAGAGCAACAGGGAAAGCCCCCTGTGTTGTGAGACAACATTGGTGTAAGCTGTAGGCATTTGCCACCCACAAACTCCCAATTAATTCTGGAGTCCAATGCCATGTCTAATACAAGTAACACCTACTTGGCCACTAATCTCCCACTGAGAGTATATGGTTCCTAGGCAGATATCAATTTATTTGTAAATTTTCTTGCACATTAAATTCTTGGATTTCCCCCCCCCCTTGATTTCTATGCATGGCTTTCACTTCCTTTCTTGTGGCCATTAAAAAAAAAAAACTTCTGTCTGCGAACCACAGTAACCTATCCAAACAATGAGAGAGTTCTTTCTTCCCATTTTATATTTGTGTTTCTTCCTCTTTCATTTTCTTGACATGCTATTCCATTCCCACCCACCCCCCACAGTTACTCTACATTTCATGCTCACTGAGCATGCATGCTCAGTTGGGGGTGGGGGGAAGGGTTCTACCTTAGGGTTTTCCTGCTTATGTTTTTTGTACTTCTGCAAACCTTGTCATCCCTCAGAGTCTGTCAATACCCCTTGTGTTGGGATAGTGTTGTTTTGGCTACATAAGCACTAACACTGTCTCCTGAAGATCAAAAATAGAATATTAGGTGGAAATACTGCATTCCATGGAGAGTGTTTCAGCCTAGCCTTCTCCTAGCACACTAACTTCTCATGTGCAGATAATATTTAACATGACAGAATGTTCAAATATATTAAATGTACATTTATAAGCAACAGGTCTTCCTGCGTGCCAGAGAGTAGCATGCAAAGTTCTCCTTCAACTAGATGGTTGGTGTTGTCAGCTTGTTTCCCAGGGAGAGATGGAAGAGAAATCCTTTTAAAAGTCCCTCTACCACCCAGCATTATTGGAACTACAATATAATAATAAGTGCATGGGATACCAGAGTCCTGTATATACACATCTTAGTTCTGGATTCAAGGAAGTGGAGTTGATATGTATCAACCATGTATGAACAGAGAAACCAATACAAAACACCTTCACTTGCAGATTTCTTTTGCTAAATCGCTATTAGATTATTGAAATTAAACTGATCAATGGGAAATATGTGTTGTTCCCTTTGCTGCTAGAGGCAAAATAGCACATGGCACCCTGTCCCCTCCACCAGCTGCATACATACCATGCATTGAAAGTAAATTTCCCTCCCACAAAGAATCCTGGGAACTGAAGTGTGTCAAGGGTGCTGGGAATTGTAGTTCTGTGAAGATTAAGTGACAGCACCCAGCCGCATTATTTTGGAACCTAGGGCAAAAAAATACCAGAGGTATGTAAGTGGAGATGTTTCCTGATGTTACTGCCCCCACCACCAGTGAAAATGCAGTAATAACAAATTAACAATTTGCTGACATTTCATGACATGCATAATTGCTGCCTCATTCTGCCTAATGGTAGGACCACCCTGCCTCTGAGAAAGATGTGACAATTCATGGTGAAATGTTTGCAACAGCAGTCATAATTAAAATTAGATTAATGGGTTTATTTAATGTTGTGCTTCAAAAATGGTGCAGAATAAATTTGAAATTCCCTATCCATTATTTGCAACACCAATGTTATTCTATTGTGCTTCCCTCAGTTGCATGGGCTGTGTCCTTAGCTGTTTGTTCTACTGTTTTTTATTTATTTACTTTGTATTTTCATTTTAATTGTACGTTGCTGCAGGAAGAGTGTTCTCTTGAAGGTATGAGATACAAATCATGTAAACAATTAAATCCAGGGGTGTATCAGTGGGATAGGATAATTATCTCTGGAATTGGTGCTACCTAGTCAGTGCCAGCATTGCACATGATGGAGGTGTGGAAGTATACCTAGCTGGGTACAAGCTACTCAAGTGCAATGGGCAAGGCCTTAGTTGCCGCGTACGAGACAGGAAGGCTGGAAGGGAGAGGATGGAGCTATAGAATACTGGTAGCATTGCTCCCATGAAAGGATGTTTGCCAAAAATCCAAGTGGCAACTCCAGACACATGGAGCTAACTTCAGGGCATATCTCCACAGAGAAAACAGTGATCACAATCCACAGCCATGCAGACACCACCCCACAACATCAAAGTGTTATGTGCAATGATACTCTTCTCTGCAGTGTGTAGGGAAATCAATGCAATATTGATGGGATTGATCTACAATGTCACCTTGGCATTCTCCCAGCATTATTACGGTGGGCCCCCAGTTCCTTCACTGCTCTTCCAATCTATGGAGAAAGGCCCCTGAACACCAAGGAGAGAATACAATTTGAATGGCCAACACTGACCATATGAGAGCATATTATAGGATCTTGACTAGATAGGTTGAAAGATGCAAAGGTCCAAGAATAATCTTAGTAGCACATATTTTAGATGGACTTCCCAAATGAATAGTATTGGGATCCATGCTTTTTAGCTTGCTTATTCACAATCCAGAGCTAGAGATGACTAGTGATGTAGCCAAGCTTGCTGGTGAAGAACTCCATAAAGTTCTCTTAGTAAAGTGGTAAATAAAGTAAAGAACCCCATAAAGTTCTCTTAGTAAAGTGGTAAATGCAATTCAATATAAGCAAGTGTAAAGCGTGCACACTGGGGCAAAAAAAAATAAAAAAAAAATACACTACTTGGATGTGAAGGCTGACCAGGAAAAAGACTGTGGGGTCATAGAGGATAGCTAAATGAAGATGCCAACCCAGTGTGTGGCAGCTTTGAAAAAGTATAACGTGCTAGGGATCATTAGGAAAGGGATTGAAAATAAAAGTGCCTATAGTAAGGTAAAGATAAAAGACCCCGGATGGTTAAGTCCAGTCAAAGGTGACTGGTGTGTAGTGCTCACCTCGCTTCTCAGGCCGAGGGATCTGGCACTTGTCCACAGACAACTTTCCAGGTCGTGTGGCCAGCATGACTCAGTCACTTCTGGCACAATGGGACACTGTGAAAAGTGCTAGAGCACACAAAACACTGTTTACCTTCCTGCCACAGCAGTACCTATTTATCTACTCGCACTGGTGTGCTTTCGAACTGCCAGGTTGGCAGAGGCTGGGACAGAGCAATGGGAGATCACCCTGTTGTGTGGATTCAAACCTCAGTGGTTTAGACCACAGCACCACCCGCACCCCCATAAAACTACAGTGGTACCTCGGGATGCGAACGGGATCTGTTCCAGAGCCCCGTTCACATCCTGAACAGAACGTAAGATGAGACAGCGCGTCTGCGCGCGCGGGGGGGTCGTGTTTTGCCGCTTCCGCACATGCACATGATGTCATTTTGACCGTTTGCGCATGCGCGAGCGGCAAAACCGGGAAGTAACACGCTCCGTTACTTCTGGGTCGCCACGGAGCACAACCCGAAAACGCTCAACCTGAAGCGTATTTATCCCGAGGTATAACTGTACCTATATCATAACACCGTTATCTATGGTACAGCTCCACTTGGAATACTGTATGCAGTTCTGGTCTCCTCACCTCAAAAAATATTGTAGAGTCAGAAAAGGTTCAGAAAAGGGCAAGCTAAATGATCATGAGATAGGAACAATTCAATTATAAGGAAAGGTTGTGGCATTTAGTTTAGAGGGAAAAGTAAGATGATACAGGTGTACAAGATTCTACATGTTGTGGAAAAAGTACATAGGGACCCCTCTCATAATACTAGGAAAAGGCTACCAATAAAGCTGAATGTTGGCTGATTCAGTACTTCATACAGCTTGAATTTTTTTCCCATAAGATATGATTGCCACCAACTTGGTTTTAAAAGGAAATTAGACAAATTTGTAGAGGATAAGGCTATCCATGATTAGTGACCATCGCCTGTCAGAGGCAGCATGTCTCTGAATAGCAGTAGCTGGCTATCATAAAAGGAGAGCGTGGTTACATTCGGGTCCTGCTTGGCGGTTTCTGGTTGGTCACTGCAAGAATAGAATACTGGACTAGATAGGCCTTTGATCTGACCCAGCAGAGCTCCAGATCAGACTGTAAGGTGCTGAATTTTTTGAATAAAGTTATTTTTCTCATATTTTGACCTAACACTGTTGAGGGCATAGGTCAAGAGAATACCTTTCACCATTTATAGCACAGGAAAATATGCAATATACATCTTGCTTCATAACAGTGATTTACAAGAGAAGATCACTGCCATCATTTAATCACTGAATGATTTACTTTTCCAATGTACTGCTTCACAATGATTTTGGCAACTGTGATAACAGAATGATGATCACTCTTTCTCCATCATTAATCTTTCTAGAAGAAGAGTCAATATTTGCTCAGATAAAACCCATGGCTGTAACCTTATTTAGGCATCAGTGGTGTGGAGGCACACTTCAACACAGAAAATGAAGGGATGGAAAGTGTCTGAAGAAAGCAACTTCAGTTTTATGAAGGTTCAGACAAAATGCTAAATGGTATAAAGAAAAGTTCACCTGTATTGCTGATTCTCAGGCATGGATTATGGTTGCAGCAAAACTGTACGACTGACCTCATGCTGGCATTCCACCACTTATTAGAGGTCTCTGCTATCAAAGCCCAGAATATGAAGTAACAGAACCATTCAATTATTTTACGACTCTGTCTAGACTAGATTTTGCTGCCAGTCAGAGCTCTTGATGGAGTTCCTCGATTGTGTGCTACAGTGGTACCTTGGGTTACATACGCTTCAGGTTACAGACTCCGCTAACACAGAAATAGTACCTCGGGTTAAGAACTTTGCTTCAGGATGAGAACAGAAATCGCGCGGCGGCAGTGCAGCGGCAGCGGAGGCCCTATTAGCTAAAGTGGTGCTTCAGGTTAAGAACAGTTTCAGGTTAAGAACGGACCTCCGGAACAAATTAAGTACATAACCAGAGGTACCACTGTATTGAGCTTCCACCAGATCTATTGAGCAGAGGATTATTTTCTTTATTTATGTAGTGATATCTATGCACATGGCACTTGACAAAAAACAACAACAGGCTTAACAGATCCCTCCCCCAGGAGGCGTGCAAATGGAGGAAGGAAAGAAACAGAGGCATGGATAGGTCGGCAGGGGAGGAATTACCTCAGTTACACATACTTTGGCTTAGTTACAATATGGAATTGGGGAATGATCCAAAGGCTTCCCAGAAAAGGTGCGTGTTGAGGAAATAAGAGTGATAACATGGAGATTTACAGCCCTACTCTTCAGATACAGCTGCATCTAAGCATATGCTAATAGTTCATGGGGCATTCTTTCCAACTACTTGGTGAAATCTGCTTCCAAATGCTGCCTCCGCATGAACGCAATTGGACTCACCCAGCCCCACAGAAGTAGCACTCCATTCCTCATGCTAAGCCCTTGGGAACGTAAAACAACTTCCTGTGGGCAGGCTGCCAAATGTTATGACATATCCAGCCAATACACGAAAGAATTAAATTGGAGAAGTTATTACACATTTGTCATTCAGATTTTGTAAATTTTGCAGGAACTAGAATGGCCCTTTACGATTGTGTAATAATCTCCCGCCCCCTAAGCAGGGCTTGTACAGGCAATCCCTTTTCCCAAAACACTACCATAGCTGTAGCTTTGATCTTACAGCAATTGTGTTAAAACTGTTCAAAGTGATGGAGGGGAAGGAGATAGCCTTGCTATTGGGGGTATAGGTGGGGAGAAACAGAAGTGAAAAACAAAAAACCTATGGAAATGGTGGGCCGTTGCTGCGGGAGGGGGGAGTGGTAGCCTAGCTTGCAATAGCAGCTTTCTTTCAAAGAACTATATGAAGAACTAAACCAGTTTAAAATCAAATCTTAAAACTCCTTTTATATACCAGAGATGTACAGGCATGGCAAGTGCACGTTGTGTCTCTCGTCAGTGATAGCATGGGCACTATCCAATACATGCCTGCAGCCATGTACAGATAGCATTTTAGCAGCAGCAGAGGCACTGGGTTGAGGAGAGAATTGCATTCAGTCTTAGCAATGCCAATTTGCTGTGTGAGGGCTAAGAACAGGAAAACAGAGGCACACCTGTGGGAAGGACTTTTCATTTCATGTAGCCTCATTACCCTGAAAAGGAATAGACGTGCAAGCCAGACACGGGTGTGGTAGTGACGATGCATTAATATCAATTAAACTGGAGACCTTGCAGTCGTGTTAGCATAAGGAAATCCCAACAGCAACAGCCTTGTAATCTGGGAACAGGAAGATCCTTGAGCACAGTAAAGTTGTATGCATGTAAGACATTTGCTCACCCAACATTAGATCACTCATATATCGGCAGAGTCATGCATCTTTACCAAAACCTTGCAAAGGCCTCTTGCGGAGACCTGCAATTATTTGGATGCAAACTCATAAATATGCTAGGTGTACTATAATTTTTATAGAGAGAATAGTCTCAGAGGCATAAAGCTTTGTAAATAAACCTTCCATTTGTTATTGAATCAATCAATGAGACACTATGGGAGCTGCTAGAGGGGAGATTAGATTTATCACATGAACACAAAAGGGGCTTGTGAGAGGCAGATGCCAGCAAAAAGTCTCAGAGACAGAGCATGAAGGAGGAGGCTGACTGGTGCTGCGCCTGTTACCATTCATGCTCCTCCTTCCCTCACTGCTCTCAAGCCATTCTGCTTTGAAATGCATTGATCTGCTTGGGGCAGCACCGAGGGGAGAGGTTGGGGAGGAGATTATTTCTATGATGGCTTTTTGTAAAATAATTGGACGGTGCCAGAACACTTCAGCGCCAGATGCCTCAGGGATATTCGAGAGTATGGAAAATGGGGGGGAGAGAGAAAGCAGATTCCTGGTTATTTTAAGGCTACAATAGATTTCTCTTTCTAAAAGGGAAAGGTGCGAAACGTCTTGGCAGAAGTGGTGAAAAATATTTTGACACTAGTGAAGATGATTGCAAACAATATGAAGCAGCAACAAGTGTATCTAACATTAGTAAGCACCCGTGGTGACAAAAATTCCTCAATTTGACACACACTTTGTGGATTAAAAATCTGCATAAACTTGAAGGGGGATCTTTAGAATTTATGAGAATTTGTTGGCAGCTGGAAGTTTGCCAGACATAAAAAGAATACACACACACACACACACACACACACACACACACACACACGTTAATATAAGTTTGATTTGAGTATTTTCCTGTGGTGGTGGTGTTTTTTTAATAATAAAAAGTTACACAATCAGCTATTCAGTAGGTTAAGGGTTGCACCTTTTATGTGAGGGGTTTGTTTTGGAGCACTGAGGAAAACAACACGAGGATTTTCTTCGCTGATATTGAGGTGCTCCACTTGCAACAGGACTTTGTGGAATCTGCACCACTGAACTGAGCAGGATCTCTCAGTAAACTGCATGTTTATGGACTAAACAACATCAAAATTCCCTGAATTAGCAAACATACCATTTTCACATCTCTTTTCAATTGAAATTAAATCAATTTGACCATAATTGGAATGATTTTTCAAGGTTAAATTTTGCAATTTCACATTTTGGAGCTAAGGAGAAGGGTAAACGTCACGTTAGTTTCCCTATCATATCACAGCAGCATCACAATCCTAGTTATGATCTTCTGCCCAATCAGTAGCAAAGTTAATGGTACAACAAAAGCTATTGAAACCAAAGCTAATGTAGCATCTGGCAAACCTGGTACCACCAATTAATCACAGCATTGCACACCAACAATACATGTAATTGCCACACACAGAAAGCACTGGCCTCAATGCACAACAACAGCCGAGGAACCTCCTGCTATCATCTAACAAACAATACACACTGACACAATGCACAACCATGCTGCCAGAAAGGAGACCAAAACACCTTCCTACCTGCACAAACTGCTACAGATCTGAGGCCTGCATTGAGAATCCAGAGGCAGAATCTCTGTATTATATTATAGTCTCCCACACACACATTATAGTCTCCCTATCCCACACACTCACTTCTCTCCCTCCCTGTTCCTTTGTGGAAGGACTTCAGACATATAGCCCAGCTCCAAGGGAAGTAATGTGGAATCATAGCTCAGTGGAATAGCACCACTTTCACATACAAGAGGTCCAAAATTCAAAGGGTTTGTATCGTCAACTTCTTTTATACCATTCAGCCACAGGCCCTTATGTTCATTAGGATAATTCCCAGTTTCCAGTCGTTACTGCCTCAAAACATATCAATTTTCCCAGCTCCACTCCACTTGATTTTGGCTCATCATACCTACAGTAACCAGAAGGAAAGGGTCAGAAATACGTTGAATATTGGGAACCCCTCCCTTTCTGCTGGTCCTCCTCCAGAGGAGAGGCCAATCTTATACTCCAATGCAGCCAACTTGGGTGGAGAAGGATGAGGGGGAATGTGTAGGACTCTTCAAGAGCTTGGACCCTAACATCCCTTGAGCCCTGCAGTCCCCATTCCTCCAAAAACCTTCTGCAGGGAACCCTCCAGAGCAACATGGGGGCTGCAGGGGGAATTAGCGGAAATTTCCTCCACCTCCCACCAATGGAAGCATCTATTGGGCTGGTGCCCATTCCTTGAACAGAAGAACTTCTTCTATTCTGAAATATACTCGGGGTTGAGAGTGGATTTCATGCTCTTTATTCAGCTCATAGTGGTGAGGAGGAATGAAAGTTCCCCCACAATATCTGCTTTATATACATTATTTGCACAATGGGCTGCATGTGATTGGCTGATTCCTGGATTCTCCTGTAGGCCAATCAGGTTGTGGATTCACTTCCACCTGGAGCTGGATTGGGTGGCTCCTGCGGACCAATCATACTGCTGCATTGTTCTAGAACCAATCAGACTACTGCATTCTGAATCCTGTTGTTCTAGGACCAATCAGACTGCTGCATTTTGGATCCTATTGTTCTAGGGACAATCAGACTCCTGCATTTTGGATCCTATTCAACTCGGTACATAACACGTTCACAAAAGGGCAACTCGGGACTCAAGCCGTCCATTTGGATGGAAATGTTAAAACAATGTTCTATCCTTTGCAGTATTAACATGCTGTCATTAGAGGCAGAACCAGCCCTGTGTGCGCAGAGACTTTTAACTATGCTCCTTCCTTGCCACAACCCAAGTCTGGCTGATTTGCCCCTTGAGCTGGTGGAGTCTTGGCAGCTCAACAGTATTGCTATGCTGATCATTTCTTCCTCTTCAGCAGAGTGTTGTGCTTCAGTGATGCATGGAGTTGTGGAAGTGGTCCTGTCTCGCACGTGAGCATAACCTGAGGACAGGTTCTCTCTGTCTGCTAGGCTGCCAGACCACAATAATTTGGAAGGCGGCTCCACTGCACTCAGCAGGACTGCTTTCCAACTAAATGTGTTTAGGATTGAGTTATTAAGCATTTTAGGCACCATTACATCATATCTTTATTTAAGAAGCTTGGAGGCCTTAGAAAATGCCTAGCCATAAGACCAAAATCATGCTGCCCAGCATGCAGGCATCACTATTCTTTTTAAGTGGAGAAGTGCTGGAGCTGGCCAGATGTTCAGCATTCTTTCTGTTTCTCCCTGATAGGTCATGGAATGAGTAACTCTCTCTCCCTCCCCCCCGGCCTCTCAGTTCCCCGGAAAACGAAAAAAAAAGATAAAATGTGCAAAACATTGGTTTTGTCTTTGATGAAATGCCTAGATTAAATCAGATATTATTTCCCCAATCAGCACTTCTATAAAGCAAGGGAACAGTCCCACGCATGTATAGCTTGTTCCATTTTCACTTTTCAGACTTTCTGCCACAGCAAGTCTTTCTTCCCCAATTTGAAGCTGCTTCAAGTGTGGGAAGGGAGTTTCCACAGCCCAGACTCCGTCCCAGAAATTGCTGAAGTGTAGGCTGATGTAATGACATGAACTTCACGTCCTGGGTTTCAAGGGACGTAACGTTTTCAGACTTGCCTGGTAATTGATCAGAATGTGTTGGAATACATGCTGCGATCCTATGTGTATTTGCTTGGAGTTAAATCCCGCTCCATTTAGCCAGATTCAATTTTCCCAAGCAATCATAGAATTCTGCTGTACAAAGAGAACATTCAGACCGCTTTCCCAGCTTCTTCCCAATGGTCCGGCCAACATGCCACCACTGTTGCGCTCTGTTACTGTACATGGCCAGTGACATCCAAAAATGATGTGGCTGGAAACTTTCTGTGATGTTTAAATGTATGAATTTAAACCACTGCATAGAGACTTTAGCTTTACATCAAGATGCAAAGTCCAGTTAAGTTTCTTCCTTTGTCAAAATTATTTTGAAGCAAATTATTCTTTTGGTAATAATTTACATTAAAATTCCCAATGTGGATAAATTTCCCACTTTTATTTTAGTGATTAGTTCTATTTATGACGCAATCCATCAATTGGTAAAAAGCACAATTTTGCTCTTAAATATTGACTGCTTCAGCGCAGTTTAGAGTCAGGGAAGCATAACAGATTTTTATAAGTTACATCTGCATCCAAACGATGTACAACTGTGCTTCACACATTCCTTACCAAAGCTATCATCACCTTTTCTGCTTCATTCCTTTGCTTCCTATTGTGCTGGAAGGGAAAGATGATTAGTTCAGAAATGAAATACATTATACAGTAAGAGAGGTTCCGCGAAGTCAGAACAACAAGGAACCTTTATTTTCTTTTAAGAAAAATATTTAGCAATGTTTCAGCACAGCGGGAAGTGCAAATTAGAACAACCTTGGAGTGATTTATTAGTAAATGCATTCCAAGATATAAATGAATCATGCATATCCTTCTCTGGAACTCATGATGTCATTTTATTTTCATGTTGTTTTAAAGAGAAACTTCTTTGCTTTTTTTTTTGTTACGAAAGCACTCTTGCTGCACAGTAATAATTTATTTTTCAAATGGGCCGAATAGTCCTAAACCCCAGATCAACTGGATGGAGGAGATTACAACTGAGTGCAAGTGTTCCTCCACCAGGAAAGAGTTCCACCACTGAGAGGGTCATGTCTGCTGCAGAAGGCCCTACTGGACCAACAGAAAGCTCTATGAGCATACAGCAGATCTATAGCTGGAAGTGTTCCTTCTGGTGGTAGTTAGCACTGGGCCCCCAAAGTAGGACATACTTGGGGCAAGGCTCAAGGGGAGGGGGGGAGGCAACTGTGCAACGTAAAAAAGAGGTTAGCCTGCCCTTCCACTTCCTGCCCAGACCAGTGCAGTTCAACAAGGTGTTGGGGTAGAGTTGCCAGAACCCTTAGGGTCGACTTCGGGTTAGATTGAGGGCACAAGGAGAAGGGGACGACAGAGGACGAGATGGTTGGGCGGTGTGCTCAAGGCTACCAGCATGAGTTTGACCAAGCTGCAGGAGGCGGTGGAGGACAGGGGTGCCTGGCGTGCTCTGGTCCATGGGGTCACGAAGAGTCAGACACAACTAAACAACAACAACAGCAACCATTGCCAGGCAGCAGAGGGGGGGCTTGAATCTCCCAATAGACAAGAGCACCTTTAAAAAAAGTTTTTTAAAAAAGTTTTTTTAAGAAGACTGAGTGTAGCTTGCAATCTTCAGTTCATCAGAAGGCAGCTGCAAATTATTGCATGGACTCTCTGGGGTGTCTGCCCTCTTCCTCTTCTGCAATTAGCCTCCATCTCCAGGGCTCAGTGGTAGGAGGGAGTGCAGAGAAAGACAAAGAACTGGGCCAGGCTAAAGAGGAAGAGAGGGTTCTGACTATGCCTGCATGCCTGACTCATGTGTTAGACTTTGTGCTTTTTATCTGAATGACATGCTCTCACTGACTGATTAATGCTTAATGTGCCATGCTTAATGGCATCACCGGGGCCTGCCCCCTGTGACTTCACCACCCCAAGACATCACCAGAAGCTGCCCCTAAGTCTCAGGTTTGGGCCCTAAAATCTCAGGGTCTAGGCCACTCCTGACCTGGCAACCCTATTTTGGGTGGAAGGGAATCAATTGTTGGTGTTCATTTCTGTTTTCGTAATAGGACCGCAAAATACTTTAGTCCCAACTCGCTCTGTCACACTCTCACACACAAGCGGGATGGCTGAATCTCCCTAACCCTACAAAAAAATAAAACAAGACACACACACATTGGGACTGGGGATTCTATAAACATCTTAGAAATCTGCTAGAGATCCCCTTCAGAACTTCCATTCTATTGATTGCTCGGGGGGACACTGTTATGGACTATTTCATGCACATCCTTGTTCTATGGGAATGGGAATGGGTTTGGGTGTCATGTTTCTCCACACTGATACATAAAGCCATTTAAGCAGGGCTGGGGAACCTTAGGCCCAAAGGTCAGGTGTGGCCCTTCAGGCCTCTCTATCCAACCCCCAGAATGGTCTGGAGGCCACACCACTCACCAGTCCTGTTCCAGGCACTCCTGAAGTGCTTTTATTCTTGCATGTGTCCTTGAATTGTGACAATACCTTTTGCTTGCTGGACAAATAGAGAGGTGTGCACACGGGCTTTTGTTTGGCAGGAATATTTGTAGAGGAAGCCAACTAAGTCACCCAGCCTTTCTCAAACTTGGCTTTCCAGATGTTGCTGGACTACAACTCCCACCATCCCTAGCTACCAGGATCAGTGGTCAGGGATGATGGGAGTTGTAGTCCAACAACATCTGAGGACCCACAGGTTGAGAAAGGGTGAACTCACAACATGACGACGAGTAAACTCATGGTTCACAAAGTGTAATGAACCTTTTCTTCCTTTTTGAAGTTTAAGTATGTGCAGAAAGCAGAAAGCTCACACCATCTTGCATCATAGCGATGTTTTACTTAACTTAGACTGCTGAATAAAACAAGAGTTGTTCAAAATGTTTATTGTAGAAAATATGTCAACCTCTGTCATAAAGGCATCATAGTAGGGTTTTGTGTGTGCGTACAGTGGAGGAAAATACACCAAAATGTTCCAATATTTCTGGCTTCACTCCAAAAGCAACAACAACAAAAAACAAGCACAACAACTGGTGGGTTTGATGTCATAGTTCATATTATAACTAAAATGAGTCCAGGGAATGGTGTAGGGCAGTTAAACTAAAAACTAATAAAGCTAAGCTGTCTGTCTCAGAGACTCTTCTCGCGTTATCTCTGTGGTGAAAGAGCAGCTGCTACATGTTCCTTCCAGCAGCCAGATGACATCAGAAGCCACAAGTCTCATGTCAAAAGTCTACACTGCAGCTCCTTCTCACCCCTGTGATGTTTAGCTGCCGTAGGCAAAGCATCCCAATACTGCCCATGCCCACACATCACCACGCCCACGCATATCCGGATGTCCACTCTGCCTCTGCTATTGCGCCCATGCTGCTGCCAGCCCCATCACCACAACTGCACTGCAAGGCTGCAGTGGTGTGGGCGCAGTGGCAGGGGTTAGGGCAACAGGGCAGTGTTGGTGGTGTGGGTGAAGACCCAGCAGGTCAGGCAGCAGCACAATGGGGGGGGGCGTTTGGATCTGCCGCCTGAGGCAAACGGTTTCACCTCGCTTAATGCACCCTTGATGATGATCATGTGGCTGGGGAAGAACCATTTTGTGGACTCTGGGACCCTGAGGAAGTTCTAACATTAGCTTCAAAGACGTCGGCCGCAAACACACTCCTGTTTACTTTACATCTACTGCACTCCCTCCCACTGGTTTTTGAAATGGCACTGCATATTAAGCTAATAATATGTACACAGCTCTATCCTGGAAAGGCTATCCATACCACAATGTTGCATCTGAAGAAACACTCAGTGGAGAAGCTGGGTTGTAAGTGGGAGAATTCTTGAAAGTTCTGGGTAAGTTGCTCAGAGTTCCCCAAAGAAGAGCAGGATACAAGTACAATGAAGGACTCGGTAAGATAATCAATTATGAAAAATGATCGTTTTTCCTCAGAGATGATAATTTTCTAATTATTGGTGAATATTGTCAATAATATACAGCCAGCGTGATTAGATATGAAATTTCAGATGTTTCAGGTAATTCTTTAATTCGTTTGCTTTACTTAATCTGCCTTGTTCTGCATATAAATCATGTTTCTTTTCCAAGTTGTTTTTCTTTACACTGGTATGTGATCATTACAAATTTGGCAACATGATAGCTCTGGAGGATTCCCACAAGATAATAATTATGTCATTGTAACACAATTTCCTCAGATGTTCATTTTTATGTCAACATCCCTGTTTAATTGCAATGATTTTTTTATTACAGTAACAGAAGTCCATGTGTGTGGTTTCTCTGCTTGATTACTTATTGTCTGCAGTTGCGGATTCTTTGAAATAAAATAACCGAGTGTCACATTAGTGGAGACTCATGGTTCACAAAGTGTAATGAACCTTTTCTTCCTTTTTGAAGTGTCACCTAACCCTAGAAGCCCTTGTGCAGAAATCAAGTAGCATTAACACCATTATAGTTAATATATGGGGACAAACCTCGGTGTTCTAATATTATAATGCTTTTTAAAAGCTTTCGTGCAATTCACTAATGTCAGTTAAGAGCTAACTACATTCTTAGGGAGTATTAAGCCTTCATCCCATCACAAACCATTAGCATTATCCCATTTACTGTGTCTGCACAGAGTCTTGCACTAAATCCAAATCATCTCAAGATAGTGAATGAATCAGCCCCCTCTGTTTCTTCAGGCTACCTGGTCAGGTGTGAGAAGGGCCTGGATACTTCCCCGAGCTGAGAGAACAATGCTGGCTACCGGTACTTCCATTAACTGAGCTGGTGGCAGTTGATCGCCCAAAGCTGATAGGACCTGGAGCAACTGGCTATTAGATTCTACAATTTACTCGGAAACTACAACTAATCCAGAATGCGGCAGCTAGACTGATGACTGGGAGCACATAACACTGGTCTTGAAAGACCTACATTGGCTCCCAGTCCGTTTCTGAGCACAATTCAAAGTGTTGGTGCTGACCTTTAAAGCCCTAAACGGCCTCAGCCCAGTATACCTGAAGGAGCGTCTCCACCCCCATCGTTCAGCCTGGACACTGAGGTCCAGTGCCGAGGGCTTTCTGGCAGTTCCCTCGCTGCGAGAAGCCAAGTTACAGGGAACCAGGCAGACGGCCTTCTCGGTAGTGGCACCCGCCCTGTGGAATTCCCTCCCACCAGATGTCAAAGAGAAGAACAACTACCAGACTTTTAGACAACATCTGAAGGCAGCCCTGTTTAGGGAAGCTTTTAATGTTTGAGACAGTACTGTATTTTAATATTGTGTTGGAAGCCGCCCAGAGTGGCTGGGAAAACCCAGCCAGATGGGCGGGGTATAAATAATAAATTATTATTATTATTATTATTATTATTATTATTATTATTCTGGAGATTTGTTGCCTCTTAGATAGACCTGGGCTCTCTTGGTAGTGCTCCTACATAATGTTGAAGCTATAGGGTCTAGGAAATGGATTTCTCTACCTGACATTCACCTTCATCTAACAATATGTCATCCTTGTGTAACAATATTTTTCAGGGCCTCATGCAAGGAACAAGCCATAACGCCCAACCTAAAAAATAGTCCTAAAGACATGTCACCTATTTCTCCACCGGCGTGGATTGGGGAATAGCCAGGAAACTAAGGAGGTGATGCTCAACAAGACAGACATTTTACAAGAAGATGTGCACTATTCCTGAGGTCTGCCTGGGGCTCTGGAAAAAGGAAAGGGTAAGCCAGCCCTGATCCAAACAAGATTAGAGCCATTTCTGCAGCCTACAAAAGTACTGAGTCAATGTGGTCAGACTCACTCAATGTGGTCACATTTATTCCCCTACCCCTTCAGCTGCGACTCCTATGCTGCAGTCTCTTTTGGAGAAGCAAGAACTTGTTGCAGCAGTTGACTGCATTGTAGATTGTTTTCAAGGAGCTTCAAAGTAGGGTGAGGGGGATTCTTAAAATATTGTGGAAAAGGTAGCCCTTTCATGAAATGGAATGCTATGCCTTCAGGTTGCAACTGATCACTGCCTCCATTCAACACTTTAAAATTAGGGTCGGAATATAGCACATGGGTGGCGCTGTGGGTTAAACCACAGAGCCTAGGACTTGCCGATCAGAAGGTCAGCGGTTCGAATCCCTGTGACGGGGTGAGCTCCTGTTGCTCGGTCCCTGCTCCTGCCCACCTAGCAGTTCAAAAGCACGTCAAAGTGCAAGTAGATAAATAGGTACCGCTCCTGCGGGAAGGTAAATGGCATTTCCGTGCGCTGCTCTGGTTCGCCAGAAGCGGCTTAGTCATGCTGGCCACATGACCCGGAAGCTGTATGCCAGCTCCCTTGGCCAATAAAGCAAGATGAGCGCCGCAACCCGAGTCGGCCATGACTGGACCTGATGGTCAGGGGTACCTTTTTATAGCGTCTTCTAGTTAATGCTGTTGTAACATACATTTGGCAATGGTGAGTCCAATCCCCCAGGAGGTTCTCCTGCACTCATTCCCTTACTGGCTATGTTCTCCCTCTTCTATCCTAGGCAGTATGTCTTGCTTCTGGGAATCACAAGTGGGAAGTATTAGGTTCATGTCCTGTTTCCATAGGCATCTGGTTGGTTACTATGATAATTATTTAACAGTACACAATACCAAACAATTACTCACAGTACAATTCATGTAATCAGAGAGTGCTTGCATTCTGTGGACCGGTGCATAGCTTGCTATGCTCCTATATTAGTGGTATTTTTGAAAGCCACAGTTAACGATGGCCTTGCCTTCAACCATCTCATTCCCATTGTCCCTTTCACTTTACCACAATCTTTGGTGTGAGTCAGGCAAGCAGAATTTGACCCCCTAGTTCTAAGGCTGACATGATGAATTTCCAGGAAAGAGAATGTAGCACTCATTTCTTACGCTATTCAATCCTGGCTGAGACATAGCCAGCCATTATGATGTCCATCTCCATGTACATTCAATCCCTTACCAGTACATCCCAAACAAACAGGCTTTCTGTTAGCGTTTGTTAGCAAACGAAGGCAGAAATCTGCACACGAAAGTAAACAGAGGACCTTATGGCACAACATTTCAGTGGTATTTAAAAGATCCTAAGCATAAGGCAAACCTTATGCTACAACATGTATAAAACTGGGGTTCAGATGTGCCACTTTCTACGTGAGTCTTTCTTAACCCTACATCCCAAGGTTTGTTAATACGATATTTTCCATAGTGGGTAGGAAAATAGCATTTTTAAAAAAGAAAAAAAAAACCCTGAGCTTCTAAACCAGGATAATGCTAGCTCTGTAAACCCAGAAAACAACAATTTATGTGAAACCAATGCATTTAGAACCTTTCACAGTAGATATATTCTGCCTGGAGAAAGCACACATTTTGAGCAGGATGGACCGAACTCTCTTTTCTTATTGGATTTCTTGCAGTTCCTGTAACTTACAGAATTCATCAACTTAAATTCATCTTTCTCAGGGTATAGAGATAGCTGGAATGATATCGATACATCTGTCCTCAGTATTCCAAGTGTAAAACATTATTGCTAAAGCATAACTGAGTGTGCAAACCTTTTTATGCTAATCTTTTAAATTGTGCATTATCAACACTGTAATGCTCATAAATGAATGCATACATTAGAACCCAGCCAAATGTCTTTTGGAATTTTATTTTATTTTTTCTCTGAACGTGGCAGAGCAAAAGGTGGGAAGGCAAAAGGAAATGCGGGGGAGGGGATAAAAGTCTCACATTCTTGTGATATGATGGACTTACTAGGAAAACGACAGGACCTGACACCATCTGCCTTGTGGGAAGGAAGATGAGAGTGAGGCAGGCAGGCAAAGAAAAGATCAGAGTCCATTCCACTTGTATTGTGCCCCCCGCTGCAAACTTTACATTGCATATCGTTGATATGCTTTGGTATTTTGAAATTGTAAGCTGCCTTTGGTGCCTTGACAGACAGGCAGCATAATACATTAAATTTAAAGAAAAGAAGGCTTTTTAATTTTAATTTGCTTATTTCACTGCTCTACCACCCCACACAACAGCAGAACTGCAACCCTAAGTGGCTGGAAGGCTGCAATTTCCCTCCACAATCCTTTCTTTGAAACAACACACTGTCATGATGTGGCATCATTTCCAGAAGCATTTGTGGTGGGGAGAAGGTAGAAGACTCTACTTTAGTAGAGCCATAAGGGGGGGGGCATTCTTGCTTGGCTCTAATTTTTACCTCCTCTTGGGGTGCTGATTGGATGGGGAAACCTCAACTATTGGTTCTGCCTAAATGGAATGGGTAACATGGGTTCTGCCCGGACACTGAGGTCCAGCGCCGAGGGCCTTCTAGCGGTTCCCTCACTGCGTTACAGGGAACCAGGCAGACGGCCTTCTCAGTAGTGGCACCCGCCCTGTGGAATTCCCTCCCACCAGATGTCAAAGAGAAAAACAACTACCAGACTTTTAGAAGACATCTGAAGGCAGCCCTGTTTAGGGAAGCTTTTAATGTTTGACCGACTATTGTATTTTAATATTTTGTTGGAAGCCGCCCAGAGTGGCTGGGGAAAATTATAAATAAATTATTATTATTATTATTATTATTATTATTATTATTATTAAACACAAGGTTGCCATGTGAGGTATCGTGACAGGAAAACAGCTCCCCTGAACATGTGAAAAGGGCAGTCAGAACTCTGCAGTCATTTCTTTCCTGCCCCAAGGGTTTAAATTCATATACCTGATTTGAAAATGGCTCCACACCAACCACGTTGGTTTGCTCTGAAACCATTTTAGGCCAGGTCAACATCGCTCATGTGCCACAGAGAATGGAAATGTGAGAAAATGAGACCAAGGAAAAGGAGCAGGAAAAAAAGTGCAAAAGTGTAACTAGACAGTACACTGGAAGTAAGATGACCTAGAGAGCAAGGGACTAAAGTAGGTCAAATATGAGATAGAACAATGAGGATTATAATATGCAGCGGTTTTGCCAAAAGAAGGCTGCCACCGCGGAAAGATACATCTGCCCACACACCCTTTATTTTTCACGTCTATTTGCTTCTAGGCAGTATAGCTTCTTGCTTTTTTACTCTTGTTGCTTCTTAGTGACAAGGATTACCATAAAAACAGAAGCTCTTCCCTCTATAATCATCCTTTTCTAACTGACTGGTGCTTTCAGCAGTGCTATAATCCAGTGGCTTTTTGTATCTGAGAAATATGATACAATATCATCATTCAGTAAGCATCACAGAGGAGGAGGCAGAAAAATATTCCAGAGTCTAATGCGGGAAGGGGAGGGTAAAACATAAATAGGTGGTTTTTTAAAAGAAAGAAAGAAAGAAACATTCACTACAAGATATAAAGGATGTCACCCCTCTCTCATTGGAAGCAAAGGAGGAAACCTCCTGCAGATTTAAGTGGAACCAGGCTTGAGGCTCACAGCCTCATCTATCTTTAATACAAATTTGTTCAACTGCGGTGACATCCATTTTATCATCTGCTCAATGGCGATTGGTTGTTTTTGAACCTCTGGTCAGATTAGAAGTTTGACAGATGGCACTTTCAATTTAAATGGATTTATATGCCATTAAAAGAAATATTTGTGCTGGCTAAGAAGAATATTGACTGTGAAAGTCACGGTACTGTAGATCATCTCCACTGAGAATTTAGTCAGTATCCTTCCAATTAGTCCGTCAATACGATGCCCTTATAAACATGATCTTTTATTTTTGCCTCTATTGTAGATCTCTAGGATGTGCCTACAAAAGCAGCAGAGCTTTTTCAAAGCACTTGCTTCTGCAAAACAACACTTTTTACAGTTAACGTACTGCGTTATAATCAACAAATAAGCATGTCCACAGTTGTACAGAAGCATATTCCTTTTACTCTTGCATGTATGTAAAATGACTCAGATTGGGCTGAATTTATTTATTTATTAAGGCCCCGTCTGTACTATCATATATGACTTTAAATGGTCATGACTTCCCCCAAATAAATTTGGGAAGTATAGTTGTTAGGAGACCCCCTATTCCCCTCACAGAGCTACAGTTCTCAAGAGTTCCCTGTGAAGAGGAATTGATCCTTAAACCACTCCAGGAACTGAAGCTCTGTAAGAGGAATAGGGGCCTCCATAACACTTCCCAGCATTCTTTGCAGGAAGCCATGACTGTTTAAAGTGATATGATCCATGTATAGTGCAGACAAGGCCTTATTGTTTTGGTTCTTTGCTCTCGCTATGCTGACAAGTAACAACTTTTAAGGCCTAGGACTGTCCCAAAAGTATGTCATAGTTCAAGTGGGAGAAGGTGGCAAGATTGTGACGAGGGGGAAACTGGGGATTGGTTAAAATGGGAAGCATAGCAAATTAGGTACAGTGCAGACATAAGATTATCTTCCTGCAAACCGCCATTTGCACATTGATAACCAGCCAGATTCTGAATGTGTGCTCCCCATTCTTCCTATCTACACAAACAACTACAGTGGTAACTTACAGTGGTACCTCTAGATGCGAACGGGATCTGTTCCGGAGCCCCGTTCACATCCTGAAGTAAACGTAGCCCGCGTCTGTGTGTCCCGTGTAGCCCGCGTCATTTTGAGCGTCTGCGCATGCGCAAGCTGCGAAACCCGGAAGTAACGCGCTCCATTTCTTCCGGGTCACCGCGGGGCGTAACCTGAAAACACTCTACCTGAAGCATATTCAACCTGAGGTATGACTGTAATTTGTTCTGGAGGTCTGTTTTTAACCTGAAACTGTTCTTAACCCGAGGAACCACTTTAGGTAATGGGGCCTCCTGCTGCCGCCACGTCACCACCACGTGATTTCTGTTCTCATCCTGATGCAAAGTTCTTAGCCCGAGGTACTAATTCCGGGTTAGCGGAGTCTGTAACCTGAAGCGTCTGTAACCTGAAGCATCTGTAACCCGAGGTACCACTGTAATGCAAACCATGGTTCCCTCACAAACTAGAGGTTATCATCATGGTTTTAAGTGGGATTGAAAACCATACTTACACAGGAAATGGTTTGCTTGAAACATTGTGTCAGGGCACATGTAATGAAAAACCACTGTTATCATTAGAAAGGAAGGGAAATGAGAAATTGAACCAGAGAGTGGAGGAACAAGGGGGACTAACTGCATTCAGGAGTACTCGATTAGAAAGTGCCCAAGTGGACCTGATCCCTAGTGAAAGCAGAGTTTGTTTCCGTGCTTAATTTATTAAATCCAGTGCCTAACACAAGCCTCACTTTTGAGAGGAATTATTGCAGTCCCATTATGAATTTAAGCCACACTGCCGAGATTCTTCTTTTCCAACCCCAGCTTAAATCAAAGCAGAACTGCAAAGGAACAACTGGAAGTGCACCCTAAGAGTATGCTCCCGAATCTTCCTTTGAAGTTTGAATCATTTGGCATAATATTTATTTTTTTTAATAATTTTTTATTAAAGTTTTAAACAAAGAAAAAAGAAAAACAACACACACAAAAAACAATACAAAATTTAACAATAAAAACACAAAACATAACAATTAAAAACAAACTCTCTTTTCCATTCCCCATTTTAAATTACTTATTTTCTGGACTTCCTCATACCTCCCTCTTTTGTATTCCAATCTGCATTATTTGTCCAGCAGTTTCTTTTCCACTTTTTTGAACCCAATCTTTAATTTAATAAAATATTAAAATATATAGCTTCAACTTTTTTAAACATAATCCTTGTTCTTAATGTCATATACCTTTAAATTTTTCCCTTTTATTATCAAATTTCCATTTCTTTAAACATCTTTAATCTTGATCTTTAATCTTAATCTATCCTTAACTTTAACCTGTACAGCTGGAAACCACTTATTTTCAATCCAACATCACTCTAACATTCCTTAATTTTGCAGTGTTTCTGAAGATAGTCTTTGAATTTCTTCCAGTCTTCCTCCATCGACTCTTCTCCCTGGTCACGGATTCTGCCAGTCATTTCCGCCAATTCCATATAGTCCATAAGTTTCATCTGCCATTCCTCCAGCGTGGGAAGTTCTTGTGTCTTCCAATACTTTGCGATGAGTATTCTTGCTGCTGTTGTTGCATACATAAAGAAAGTTCTATCCTTTTTTAACACCATTTGGCCCACTATGCCCAGGAGAAAGGCCTCTGGTTTCTTGGGGAAGGTATACTTAAATACCTTTTATAATTCATTATATATCATTTCCCAGAAAGCCTTAATCTTTGGGCACGTCCACCAAAGGTGAAAAAATGTACCTTCAGTTTCTTTACATTTCCAACATTTGTTATCGGGCAAGTGATAAATTTTCGCAAGCTTGACTGGGGTTATGTACCACCTGTATATCATTTTCATAATATTCTCTCTTAAGGCATTACATGCCGTAAATTTCATACCAGTGGTCCATAACTGTTCCCAGTCAGCAAACATAATGTTATGTCCTACGTCCTGTGCCCATTTAATCATAGCCGATTTTACCGTTTCATCTTGAGTATTCCATTTCAGCAGCAAGTTATACATTCTTGCCAGATTCTTAGTATTGGGTTCTAACAATTCTGTTTCTAATTTTGATTTTTCCACCTGGAAGCCAATTTTCCTGTCTAATTTAAATGCCTCCATTATTTGATAATAATGAAGCCAGTCTCGCACTTTGTTTTTTAGTTTTTCAAAACTCTGCAATTTCAGTCTATCTCCATCTTGTTCCAAAATTTCCCAATATTTCGGCCATTTGACCTCCATATTGACCCCTTTCAAGGCTTTCGCTTCCATTGGTGACAGCCACCTTGGGGTTTTATTTTCTAGCAAATCCTTATATCTTATCCATACATTAAATAGCGCTTTCCTGACAATGTGGTTTTTAAATGCTTTGTGTGCTTTGACCTTATCATACCATAAATATGCATGCCATCCAAATACATTATTGAAACCTTCCAAATCCAAAATGTCAGTGTTTTCAAGAAGTAGCCATTCTTTCAACCAGCAAAAAGCTGCTGATTCATAATAAAGTTTGAGGTCTGGCAGGGCAAATCCACCTCTTTCCTTTGCATCTGTTAGTATTTTAAATTTTATTCTAGGTTTCTTGCCCTGCCAGACAAATTTAGAAATATCTTTCTGCCACCTCTTGAAACAGTCCATTTTGTCCACAATCTGCAAAGTTTGAAACAAAAACAACATTCTAGGCAATACATTCATTTTTATTGCAGCAATACGGCCTAGCAGTGAAAGCTTCAAGTTTGACCAAATTTCTAAATCTTTTTTCACTTCTGACCAACATTTTTCATAATTATCTTTAAATAAATTCCCATTTTTTGCTGTCATGTTAATCCCCAGGTATTTAACTTTCTTAACCACTGTTAACCCTGTCTCATTCTGAAACCTCTCTCTTTCAAACGGTGTTAAATTTTTCTCTAAAACCTTGGTTTTTGATTTGTTCAATTTAAATCCTGCCACTTGACCAAATTCTTGAATCAGTTCTAAAACCCTTTTTGTACTAGATTCTGGCTCCTGTAACGTCAATACTAAGTCATCTGCAAATGCTCTCAATTTATAGTGTTTAGTTCCGACCTGTATACCTTTAACCATCTGGTCCCTTCTAATCATATTCAGCAACACCTCCAGGACCGAAATAAAAAGAAGAGGGGAAATTGGGCAACCTTGTCGTGTCCCTGAATCATTTGGCATAATATGATGTCAGGTGACTGGCAAGTTGACAGCCTTGTCCACTTGTCAAAAGTGGCCCATGGAGGATGGAGAAGATTTGGATCTGGTCTGCGAGCCAAATCCAGTTCAGTATAGTCTGTAACCAGTTTATAGTCTGTTTTTAAAAGAAGAAAGGAATGATGCTAGAGATACAACTTGCAGTATCTGGTGGGACATGGCATACCTCACAACTGTTCCATTTTAAGCGGGACACCCTGGAATCGCAGAAACCAATCCTGTCTTGTTTGCATCCTGGTCATACCCTACATCATTTTCATCCCCAAAATCAGGGCGCAGCAGGGGCACACCTTCCAGTCCAGCACTTCTCAGCAGGGTCCCATCACAGCACCAGACCGGAAGGTACACCCCTTCTGCATCCTGATTGGGTGGTGAAATGACAAAAAGGTTGGAGGGTGTGACATGGGGTCTGCTTGCTGCTGTCCCGATGACTTACTGTTTTGTCGGTGGTCATTTTATTTAGGACGTTTTAACTGTTTTATGATGTTTTTGTTTTGTTTTAAATTGTGGATCTGTTTGCCACCTGGGGTTCTTCGGGAGGCAGGGTGGGATATACATTCAATCCTAATAAAGAAACACATACATTGGGGGCAGGGGGAACTGCCAGACCCTGGAATTCAGACCTGAGGTCTAGTTGTAACTGCATTGCTGAGCTGAAAGGGAATTAAGCTGTGTTTTTTTCCTGAAGGACAGTTTATGTTTCCTCACTAAACTAGTTCCAGACAGTCCTAACCAGCAGATGGTTGGACAAGCTGGTTTGGCGTATACTGTTATGCTGTTGTAGCTTGAATAAAATCAGTTTTTAAAGAGTCCCTCTAGCTCAGTTAATCCGAATGAAGCGGAACATAACATAGGAATTGTTTTTTTCTAAGGAGGGTTAGACATCTCTGCAAAAGAATTCTCAGGCGTCCCAAAGAAATGAAACTCCCAGGATTCCTAGGGGGAAGTAATATTAAACCTTTTTGAGTATACTGTTGTTGTATCCCTTGAAACAAGTAATGAACACACTAATTACTTTCAGAAGATGTTTAAAGCTCTTAGAAGAAGCAAATTCAAGCGCTGGTAAGCAGCCACAAAGAATACCTCTCTGAATGTTGTCTGTTCTTGGCGCATATTCTAACAATAATTTCACACACATTAGTTATGAATAATATTAATATAAATACCTGCACTCACAACTTCCCGTAAGGTAGTTAGGCAGTTGATATTTAAACATATATTCAGTTCCATATAGTTATTTGTCGTAATATTTTCCACACAGAAACTCAGTCTTTAGTCAGAGAAACATCATCATCGTCTGTTTGCTTTCAAAAACTAGTTTCATACTTAATGGTTTGTATTGTGCAATCAATGTCTACAATATTTCATTTGGTAAGAAAGCAATTCTGTACTGAACAGTCTTCCTAAACAAGCACATAAATTTATTGCACTAAAAAAACCTTCCAGTTGCTAAATGAAAGAGCAATCTACACAAAATCCTTATACAAATAAAAGGAAATGTGGTGTTACACTGTTACACATTAAATGTGACTGGTTTTTGTACAGTCAAACCTTGGTTCCCGAACACCTCCGTTATCGTATGATTCGGCTTCTGCATGCTGAAAACCCGGAAGTAAATGCTCCGGTTTTCGAACATTTTTCGGAACCCAAACATCCGACACAGCTTCCGCTTGAGTGGAAGAAGCTCTTGCAACCAATCAGAAGCTGCGCCTCAGTTGTCGAACGTTTTGGAAGTCGAACGGTCTTCCGGAATGGAGTACATTCGACAACCAAGGTTTGACTGTATTTGTAAAAGGCTTCGGAGAAAATTTTGGCATTATGTGATGTATAAATTAATAAATAATAATCATACAAAACATTTCAGAAGTCCCTCATGCATATCAACATGCCAGCGTTTTCCCAGCAATTTTGCATGTAAAAGAGATACCTTCAGATCCAGCTCTGAGTCAAACCATACAGAAAGGAAGAAAAATCCAGCTGTCCTGTTCTGTGGACTAGCTGCTACATAGGGCTGATTCTGGTTTCAAAGTGCCATTCAAAACTCCAGTGCTTACTTTAAAAGCCCTGCATGGCTTGGGACGTATGTACCTGAAATAATGCTTGAACCCGTATCAATTTGTTTGTGCACCAGCTTCATCTACAAAGGCTCTCCTCCAAGTTACCCTGCTGTCTTCCATGAAGTGTAAAATGACTGGAAAGGGAGCTTTCTCACTTTGGCCTTGACTACAACAGCAGTCTCTTTTCTGCCCTGACTCAGCTTCTCCCTGACCTGTCAAAAAGGAGGCTCTAGTCCAGCGGTTCTCAACCTGTGGGTCCCCAGATGTTGTTGAACTACAACTCCCATCATCCCTTGCTAGCTAGGTGTGATGGGAGTTGTAGTTCAACAACATCTGGGGACCCACAGGTTGAGAAAGGCTGCTCTGGCCCCTCCTGCCCTCCTCTTCTGGGGTCCCTGGCTGCAGACAGAATTCATGTTACTCCCTAGGTGGAAGTTACTTCAGATGGGGAGTTTGCAAGAAGCAGGTCTGGAGTTCAGATTCTGGCATGTCTGCATGGACTTTCAATTTCAATTCAATTCCTTACTGCAGAAAGGAGTCTTGTCAGAAGGAGGGCACTACAGGTCAATCCTTCCGCTCGGGTCTATAAGGGATCATCCAGACTTTCATTTGACCCCCGTTGAACAGGATTCCTTGTACCTTTCCCAGAGCTGCAATCAAGGGGTGGTCCACTCTCACATCATCTCCTATCCCTCAAGGATCTGTCCGCCTGCCCCTGACTCCCTGACTCTCTGCCATGGGAGGACAGAGCTGAAGCTGGAGGTAACCCAGACTATTCATTGTAGGAAGAATGAACAGGAAATATTATAGGAAGAATGAACAAGGTCTCAGGGGTCTTTCCCTAAGGAAAATCTGAGGCAAAAAACACAAGTGGGAATGCCCAAATTGAAAACAGGTGAAAGAGGTGCAGACTTAAGGAGAAGTGTGGCTGGGCCCATAGTCACTTCACTCTGAAAGTTGCCTCATTTCTTTCATCTACAAAATAATTACAGCAGCAGGAAAATGCAACAAGAATCAGCCGAAGCATGTCTCTATTCTCTTGGTGTCTGTAACTTTTCCCCAGAGGTTTGCTAGAATTTATGCATGTTCTCCCAGACACAAACATATCCCAAAGTCTCCCACTTCCTTCTGAAAGGGAGAGTAGACTCTTAAGGTTAACAAATGTGAAACTGTCTGCTAAAAGGAAGCAAAACCCTCTTAAAATAGTGTTTTAGAAGCATCATTCAGCAGGGAGCTTTTGATAGCTTGTAATAATTCAGAAACTATTCCAAAGGGCGGGGAGGTGGGGGGGGGGGAGAACGATTTGCTTTGAAACTAGAGATCGTAGTGACACACAGCTGAAGGGTACTTTTAATATTTCAGGTCCTTTACAACTGCTCTAGTTCTGGAAAAAAAAATATTTATTGAACACTCAAATTTTTATAGGTAGTTTTAAAGCTAGGAAAAACAATTAGTGGTGAGGTTTATGCAGAGTAAAAAGCCACTGGGAATGAAACAGGGCGGGAAATGCTCAAATTTATGTTTATATCCTTCTAGGTGGCTGGGGGGAAAGCCTTTTCAAATGAATATAGACTGTTTATTCACTCTAAACAGAAATCTTAGGATTACTACCTGGGCAATAATTATTCCATCTAAGAGGTGAGTGTCAAGCTTGTAAATTTGTCATCACCTGCAGCCTTATATAACGGTCATAAGGAGTACCAGATTGTGTCTGCTCTGGGTTACAATGCGGATTTGGAAGAAACGAGTGGGACCTGCAACCAAATGTTGCAGTGCATTCTTACCTCCTATTTGAAGAGCTCCTGTTCAGGGCTACAGCCAGCTGACCATGTATTCTCCCATTTTGTTCCTCTCCTCGTGGTTTTTCCTTTGGTTTTTCCACATCCATGTTTCATGGCTAAGCATACTCTTTTGGCTTTTTGTTGGGGGCGGGGAAGGTACCCCTTTATCTTTGAACACATTTTATTTCTGCTGCAAACATGCTTATACCTCTTGCTTCTCAATATCCATTCCTGTTAGCAGCACTTACCACTCAAGTTCAGTATTAGAGGAAGTGCTTCTTACCTCTCATAGTCTCTTGTTCTCTTACTTGCTCTCTGAAAGCTGCTTTGATTGAGGGTTTCTTTTTCTTACAATCAAGTGTTATACAGCCGTACCTTGGAAGTCGAACAGAATCCATTCCGGAAGTCCGTTCAACTTCCAAAACTTTCGAAAACCAAATCACGGCTTCTGATTGGCTGCAGGAAGCTCCTGCAGCCAATCAGAAGCCACAGAAGCCGCAACGGACATTCGAGTTCCAAAAGAACGTTCGCAAACCAGAACAATCACTTCCGGGGTTGCGGCGTTCAGGAGCCAAAACGTCCAAGTTCCAAGGTGTTCAGGATCCAAGGTACTACTGTATGTAAGTTTTATGAAATAAATAAATAAAACTATGAAGAATGGACGTAGCTGAACCCTGATAAATATATCTGTAACTTTTAAAATGTTTATTCAACTAAAACATTAATACCCTACCATACTTCATATAGACAGGGAAACCAAAACAAGGCCTTGAATGCGAATCTTAATGGGTGGATAGGTTCCTGTGGGAGACAGCAGTTCTTCAGGTACTCTGGCTGTAGAGGGCTATAAAAGCTCAGGGCCCTTTCCAGCCTTCTCAACCACCTGTCTGTCTGCCTTTGTGGCAGTGTGGTGCCACAGAGCAAGTGTGGTGTAGTGGTTAAGAGCGGTAGACTCGTAATCTGGGGAACCGGGTTCATGTCTCCGCTCCTCCACATGCAGCTGCAGGGTGACCTTAGGCTAGTCACACTTCTTTGAAGTCTCTCAGCCCCACTCACCTCACAGAGTGTTTATTGTGAGGGAGGAAGGGAAAGGAGAATGTTAGCTGCTTTGAGATTCCTTTGGGTAGTGATAAAGCGGGATATCAAATTCAAACTCTTCTTCTTCCTCAGAATATATGTATGGTGGTAAAAAACTTTTCTTCTTCTTCTTCCTTTGGTTTCCTCAGAATCATTTTTCTCCTCACCCATGCCACTCCCTTCCCCTTCTGTTTTAGGTTGGTCTGACTGTGGCCCAAGCGAGCCACAGAGGAACAGGCAGGGTAGTGCAGTTCCCTAGAAACTGTCCTGTTCTGCTGCTTCTTTCTTCCTCAGTCTCCTGTGCTGCTGAGGCTGAAATACCACCATCAGTGTGAGGACAGCAGAGCAGGACAATTGCGGAGGAGCTGCCCCGGCCTGTCCAGGCTGTTCCAGTAGGCAGCTATGCAAACTGCAGCATGGCAACCCCCTTACAATTTTATTGTATAGTAAGACAAAAATCCCAACAAAAGCAAAAAAGGAGTGTCCTCCCCCCCGCCCCCGCATCATAGATGCCCAACCTGAAGTATAAGTTTAAGTGGCAGAAGTCATGGAATTAAATCATTGAGCTGGAAGGGACAATGAGGATCATCTAGTCAAACCCTCTGCAATGCAGGAATGCTGCCCACAACTGTGCCTGGGTGGGCTCAAACCACCAACCTTCTGGTTAACAGCCAGACACACTGACCCATTGCACCACCTGGCAGTAGCATCAGAGGTTAACAGCTCTCCTGGGCAAAGCAGTTCTGGCTATGTGTAGTGGGAGCCAAGCCTCACTTTCACAAGTTGTAAACCAGGATAGGAAACCATTTTTTTCCACCCCAAGGACTGTATTCCTTCTTAGCCGGTCTTCCAGAGGCAGCATGCACATGCTGGATGTGGCCAGGCTAAAAGTAGGCATAGCCACTGCCCAATCACATTTCACATGCATACATATCACACACACTGCAGTAATTAGAAACAAGCAAACAAACAAAAAAAGCATTTTAGCTTTCCCCCACAAACCTAATTGCCCCAAGCCTAATATTCCAGGAAAGCGCAGCTAGCAAGGGGTTAACCTTTTTCACCCCAGCTGCACTCTCTCCAAGAAGATCACCCCACCTGGCAGCAATTAGTTTCCAAATAGGGTTGTGTGTTTTTTTCAAGCCTAAATTGTGGTATGGGTAGAGGCATGAGGCAGGGACACTGGTCCAGATGTAAAAACCTAAGGGTAACTCCTGGCCCTCAGTCAACTGTCTTCCACCATGCCCTGTAGTCTGACATCAGGATGCCAGTTGTCATTTAAGACACCCCCAAGAAAAAACTCCTTTCAAAAACACATGGGGGGCCCTTAATACAATCATTCTGTTTTGTGCACCTGGAGGTTTCTTCCCTTCCTTTCTCTGCAGTTGGTGCCTTCCTGTATGTCTTTCCTAGTTCCCACAAAGAGCAGGTGAGCTGGTAAAGTACTTCAGATTGCAGGTAGCTGCTAAGAAGATTGAATGCTCCGCTATTAAAACAAAACAAAACACCTTAGCCAGGAAAAAAACCTAGATGTCAAGGACAAGGCTTCTGGATTGAAAGGCTGGTATGAGGGAGGCGGGGTGGAGGGGATTCAATTCAGTTTGTATTCAAAGCCAAGAAAGGTGTTCAGAAATGCATACGGTAGTGTAAAGAATGCATAAACATAAACATGCATATATTAATGAAAATAAAACACAAAAGGCATTATATACGGCAAAACTATGTACAAAATTGTGAATAATAGGATCAATTCACACAAAAATGCTGATGAATTTTCATGGGGACTATTTTTTTAAAAAAAATACAAACTTCTATCAAGATGTGGAGAACTGAAGTTACAATTGGAAAACTGAAAAACTGAGAGAGAGCAAAATTGATAGATTCGCTCACCCCTAGCAAATATATACATATTTACTTTCCTCCATAGTGGAGCAGCATTCCATCAGGTGAGCTCACACCTGCCGTCTGAAATGATGCAGCCCAGACACAGGCCCACCAGCTTATCTGCTATTATGAAAAACTAGTTTTCAGTTCAGAGGTCCATTTTGAAACCTCTGGTGATAGAGCCACTCGCAGCCAACCATGCATGAGGCACTTAAAATATTCAGTACAGTCATACCTTGGGTTACAGACGCTTCAGGTTGCGTTTTTTCAGGTTACGGACGTGCCGAAACCAGGAAGTACCAGAACGGGTTACTTCCGGGTTTCGGCGGTCGCACATGCGCAGAAGTGCTGAATCGCAACCCATGCATGCACACATACGGCGTTGCGAGTTGTGAATGTGCCTCCTGCATGGATCACATTCGCAACTCTTAGCCAAAGTCATCTCCCTTCATAGGAGTCAACTCCTAGGGGCTGAGGTCCCTTTGCCCTTCATAAAATATTTGAGGGACCACCCCTCCAAGTTAATGGGCATTCTCATTCAAATGGTGCGCAGGCGCTGCGTCTTGTGATCAATTGTGCAGGGTGAGGCTCCCCCCACCGGCAATATTTTATTCACGTTAACACCCTGGTCTTTCTTACCTATTAAGTTGCAGCTATCCAAACATACTCACTTACACAAGAAAATTATTTACACAAAGCACAGCTAGGCCAGATGAGTGTGCTCCCATAAAAACCCTGAGCCCATTTGAGGAGCTATATTAGTTTGGGAAGCACTTATATCAACGACTTGTATCGTAATTAGAGTTCAAATAATGTAAATGATACTAATTCACAAGGCTGAGTAAAGTTTAATGGGACTATTACTGTGGTCCAGAGCTCCACAATCAGGCTGTGAGTTTGTAGAATCATTTGCAGAAGAGCCAAGTAATTTACTGCTGGAGCTTGGGACAATTATGCCGTTCCATTGATGGTAGGGTGAATGGCACATTCACTGGTTTTCTCAATGCCCCTTCTCGAGGCTTCCATTTGCATAAAACTATTCATGAGCTTTTGTCTTAAATATACAAAAGGGCTCAAATCCTATCCCCACCCACTTCACCCCACCCCACCTCCCACCAAACCAAACACAAATAGCATTCAAAGAAAGCAAAGAATGCTTGCATTTATCGGGAAGATTGCAAAATGTGCAAAGGGTGATTGGTTACCAAATAAGTTTTTTTGGCATTTATTTTTCAATTTCCTTTAATAAATGATTAAATTAGCAGAAGACCCGACAGTGCATGTTCGCTTTTACCAGGCGCATTCCAATGACACAATCTATAGTAATTTTTGAATAGCGTCCTTGATCATTAGAACAGCAGTGAAACAAGCTAGGTCGGTGGGGTCACAAAGGAGCCAGATGGGGTTCTACCTGCAACATAATTATGTGAACAGCTGAAGGCATTTTGCAAGGTCCTAAAGCACCTCCAGTCACACTGCAGTCAAGGGAAGCAGGCTTTTAATTTTATTTTTAAGGTAGCGCATACAAATAGGTCCTTGCTTCTCAGTTTATAATGCTTCCAGCTACATCAGCAACTTTCACTCTAGTGACTTCCTTGACAGAATGGGAGCATTAGTCTAGCCACGCTGCAGAAAATTTGCCCTCCTGTTAGTCTTTATGTTGACATTTTGATAAACTCCAGCTCTGATAAGAAATAGCAAGATCTTTGGCAAACATTCACAAATTATAAAGAGAGAATGTGTATATGCATAGATATGGGACACGTAATGTATTCCTCCTGAGCGCCCCAAACGGGGTCTATTAAGCAGTTCCAACTAACCAACCTATCTTTCTGTCACTTAGAACACAAATGAAATGCAGACACATCACGGAGCCGACAGCACTCAAATGAGTTCCATCTTGTAGTTAGAAGGAGTTTAGGAACCCGATATAGAGGCCTAAAACCGATGACCCATCGAGTGAGCCACTGCACTGAAGCAACAGCTCACAGAGCCCAGTGTCAGAGTCTAGCACCTGGTGCCAGGGCCTTATCTTGTGAATGTCAGGAGTCGGTGTCAAGCGTAGGTCAGCAATAAAACACGGTGTCAGTAAATTTGGCTCTTTGTTCAAAGCAACCAGCGCAGGCCACTAATCCCAGCGACTCTTCCCTGAAGGTCTTGTTCCACTGAGGCAGTTGTGAGGACTGAAGGTCCCTGCCTTTCCACTGCTGTATAAGTCCCCTCTCCAGTGTTTCTCCCAAGCTTTCATAGACTGCGTTTGCACACAACCATTCTCTGCTCTGCTCTTTTCATTTCGCTGCATGTTCTAAGAGAGCGGGGCAGGGGGAAGTGGCTGCAAGAGCAGGAGGGGACTCCCTAGATTCTTCAGCAGCCTGCCTCATTGCTGCCTCTTGGCCCCTCTCCTCTGCCTCTGAGTCTGGACTGCTCTCTGCCCCAGTTTCTTCCTGCTCACTAAATCCTGTTACCTCTTCAGCTTCTGATACCTCCTCTTCCCTTTGATATTTTTAACAAATCAAAATATAATTAAAATCAACAATTAGATAAAAAACCAGAATATACAGATTCACCCATCCCTACCCATAGGTAATAGAAGCTTTCTGTGGGGATTATGACTGTGGAACGGAAAATTAAACTTCCCTTCCCAAAGCACTTTAGTCCTGCTATAAAATTCCCCCCCACCCGATATCAACTTTAAAAATACAGCACTGATAACACCACACACTTAATGTAATGTGTAGTTAGGCCCTCAAAATGTCTTTTATCCCAACAAGATTTTTATGTTCTTTTTTTCTTTTTGCTGTAGCTGCAAAAGGACCACCATGATATCAATAGTAAACGAACACAGGGAGGGCAGGGAACTGTTGGGCATTTTTACACGATCAAAACAACTCCTTGCAATGTTTTCTCATCAATGATACATACAGTACATATTTCAAAAGGAACACCACTATCTTCTATTATTCAGTAGAGAACACTACACATCTTTAACATCTTTCATCTCTCTTCCTGCCATCTTGGTTGTGTGGCGCTGCACACCTACTTTCAAGCTTCCTCTTTAAAAATAAAAATAAAAAAATCAATATCTTTCCATATTGTAACATCTCCTTACTATGGAATGTTGAATAAGTGGCATTTTAATTTCCTGTCACTATACATAAATTTCCAGTCTAAACTGTACTGTAGTGTTATGGGGGGATGTGTGTCAGGCTGGATCATGCGCCGAGTCCCTTCCAATTATTGGGATCCTCTATCTGTGGGGGCAAAACGCATGACAGCAAATGTACCAAACCAGTTCCTTTGTCTCTAGGTGATGGTTTTGGCTGACTAGTTAAGTGCCACACTTAGCAGAACCAAAAGTCATTCTGAGCCACGGAACAAACAGGTGGGCCTTTCCCCTCCCCTCCTCTCCCCTCGCTGCTAGGTAGGAGAACAAAAGCCAATATAGTGTGTGAGAGATGGATGAAAGCTGGAAGCTGGAGACACAGAGATATGCTTGATCCAAATCTATGACTAATGGAAAAGCAAGATCTTTCGGGCTGTTAATGCTGTGAGCCCCTTCATCAAGCTGTATATATGTGTAAGAAAACCATATATCCTAGAGACACCAAAGTCTCCACTGACCTTCGTTCCAAGGAAACCAAACCTGGGTAAGTGCCTGGAATCTCCCACTGTTCAGAGATCGGGATGACACATAACAGTATTTCTTGCACGAAAATTCAACATCTTGGAGCAATGTGCCCTAGCATGCAGCACCTAGAGAAAGCCTCTATACCCTCATCATCAATAAAGTGATGTGAGACATGAAGGAATCATAAAATTAAATGTTGCTATTTGCATATGCTGTCTTGATTGGACTGCTGCTCTTACCTGTAAACTCCTCTCTGCTGAGGCATCTTAAGAATTGCCACTGCCTGCCTTAATGCAGACTTCCCTGAAGGATGGATGGAATGATCACTACTGAGCACAAAGCCCACGATTTGCTTCAGAAGACAAGACAAAATGCAACCTTGAAATATGTACATAGATGCTGCACAGGCAATTGAACAAAAGCAGCATTCTCACAGCATAACCAGATTGGTGCACCTACATGCATATTTCATGTTTCTTTGACATCTTGTCATTTCCCTTGTTCTGCCTTTTCTTTTGGAGATGCACTCCTGGCTAACCTCTCGATAACTGAATTTAAGTCCTTCAGGGCAGGGATTCTTCCTCCACCCCTTCCTCTTAATCCTCACAATGCCAGCCCCACGCGAGACACATGATATACTCACCAGCAAATATTAATAACAGCCTCTGAAGATATATTATTTTTTCTGCTGAATGGTGGAACCCCATCCTTGAATAATGTTGACTGGATGAAGATAGGATTGCAACTAAACCCCCTTACGACAGTGTAGCTGTAAGGTATGCCGGCATAGTGAAGTTATTATGATATAACGATACTAGAGATGGGGGAGAATTTTATTCAGTTCACATTTAAAGTTGAGCCTGTCTAATCTGCACTTTCCCAAACAAGGTGTGAACCAAAATACAACCACCATTTAAAATCTGCACCTCTGCAATGCACTTTTCCAGCCAAGCAATGTATACAGAAATGCAGAGCTGCCAAGGAGTCTTTGACAATGGCCATAACCAGTGTTGTTTTTCTAGAAAAAGAGGTGCCGGAATTCACCATGAACACCACCCTTGTTCTCTTATAATGCCAATGGCACCCCACTGAGAGGTGCTGGAACTGAGTTCTAGTGAGTTCCAGCTGAAAAAAATCCCTAGCCATAACTGTGCTTTGGTTGTTGCTCCTTGAAGAACATTGGACACCAACTACATAGCTTTGCTGTGTATTTAACATGCATCTCTTGTGTTATTTTAATTATGTTTTTATTCATCCTTTCAGTGTCCCACAGAAAGATTCCACTGAAACAAATTGGGCAACTGCCATTTTTATAAGCTCTGGCACTGCCATTTTAGATTGCCCATAAGACTGTCCTGACCATTATATGTGTATGTGCTTCAGGAACCTACGGAATTACGGCCACTGAGTCAAATGGTGAAGGTGAGCCAGTAAATGTTGGCCTTTCATTCTGAGGATTGTATATTGGGTAAAGATGTTGGTGGCAAGATAACAATGCTTCAGTCAAAAATATCCACATTGAATTATTCATTACATTTTAATAGAGTATAATCATATGCAACAGGTGTTTTTCCTCCAGCTTGCTGAATTTCACTATAACTAGCTCCTAGATAATAGCCTGGGGGGGATGCTGCAGTAGAACAAATCAGTCTTATTTTAAATTAATTACTGCAATGCTACAGTGCCTATCAGTTGTTGTGCTGCTTTTTTTTGTCTCAGTGTTCAGTGCACGTATTAATACTCTAGAACTAAGGAAAGAAATATCCCGTGCAATCAGGTTTGCAAAAACATTGCACTGATGTATAAATAAAGATTCCAGGGACAAAGCTGTGCCTTAAAAAAAATGCATTATTAAAATTTGGTTAATTGCATGATTGGTGGTAAAAAGCACAAGTGTTGATTTAATTTTCACATCAAAGAACTATTAAAACAGAAATCAGCAACCAGTGGTGCTTCTATTAAAAACATTTAAGTATGATTAATGTTTTATAGAACTTCTTAGCATAACCTTTTCACTTCAAGAACCAGAGTTGAATATATTTTATTTAATTACCTTTCATACTTTTGAGGTGTATTGATTAATCGTTGCTCTTTTCTGTACACAGAAAAGTTATGATTTCATTTCTTGGTATGGATGTTAAAATGTTGACACCGCTTTTCTATATTTAAAGTAATCTTCTACTTCAACAACTTTTTACACAACCTGGGACCTTAGGGTGAAGGGCAGGTAATAAATAATAATAATAATGTCAAATAAAACATCAACAATCCATAAAAACCTGGACACCGTGAAAACAGCAAGAACAGATGGATAAGAAATTTCTGAAGGCCAGCTCCAAAAGATGGACTTTCCCTTTCTTTCTAAATGTTAGGGCAGAGAGGAATAATCACACTTCCTTGAGACAACCACCTTGAAAAAATCCAACCAGAAATTTATGCAAGGGATGGAGAAATGGATAGAGAAAAATGAGTCTTCCTTTCTCAAAACACTAACATTAATAGACAACCAATGAAGCTGAATTTTGGAGGCCTCGTGACAGACGAAAGAAAGCACTTCTTCAAGCAGCACATGGTTACATTGGAATTTGTTGTGATAGCCACCACCTTGGATGGATTTAACAGAGGAGCAAATTCATGGAAGATAAGGTTATCCATGGCTACTAGCCATGATGGCGATGCTCTGCCTTCACAGCTGGAGGCAGTATGCATCTGAACACCAGTTCCTGCAAACCAAAGGGGGAGACACTGCTCTTGTGCTCAGGTCCTATTTATGGGTTTCCCATAGACATCTGGTTAGCCCCTGTGAGAACAGGATGCTGGACTAGATGTGTCATGCTTGGGGGATTCTGTCCCTCCTCCTGTGGCAGCAAGAAGCAAAGGGAAAACAAGGAAGAGTTCTTACTACATGAGTTTATTCAATCATCACAACGAGAGACAAAGGAATGCAGCCAGTCTCCCATTAATGGCGTTGCTCCAACTGAGCTCCTCCCCCTCTCTTCCTAGCAACAGCACTTCTTGTTACGATGGCCGCCCAGGGCTAATTGTCTCTGAGCTCTTTGCTCTTGCACTCTCAGTGAACACTGGGTTCTGGGAGAAAGGGGAGGGGGGTCAGAAATACTCTCCAGTGATAACATGTTAGCCTGCTCTGCCTCCTCCTTATCTTCTCCCAACATCTCCCAACCTTTCTGTTTGCCTGTCTTCCTCAAACCACTGCTGTAATTCAATACTGCCTTCCTCTTCTCTGGACGCCTCAGGAAGAGAAAGGGGGAGGGGTGATTATCACCATTCCTCCTCCTCAATCTCAGCCTCTTCAGTCCAGTCCCTGAAAAGATGGGTCAATGACTTGATCCAGCAGACCCTTCTTATACTGGGAAAAGTACAGGTAATGAGGGTAATCACTCATCACTCTGCAGGTACTCTCACATATATATTTTTTACATGCCTCAATTGCCCTAGTAACTAAATCAGGGATGGGGAATCTGTAGCACCACCTTCCAGATATTACTGGTACAGCCCCCATCGTCTCTGACCACTGGCTGCAGCTGATGAGAGTTACAAGTTCAATGTCATCTGCAGCATCGCAAGTTCCCTACCACGGATTTAAATGGAGGGAGCAGATCTGAAAACATTCAAAGTATATGCATGAAATCCTATTTCCTCCACAGAAATGAATGTGGGATTACTGAATATACATGTCATTTGGGTGAAAATCTTAGCTGCCAAAACTTTTACATCTTAAAGCCCATTTCAATCAGGATAGGAATGATGGGATTGGGTTGTAGCTTCCCTTTCACAGCTTCATGCATAGACTTGGGAGACAATCAATAGCATCCATGATTCACAGAGGGAAATATACCTTTTGTTCAGATGATGCATGCTGGCAGTTAGGACAATGAATCCAATCATTAAGTAGCAGACTCCCCCCCCCCCCTTTCCTTTTCTCTCTTTGGTACAGTCTTTCCACAAATCACATACTTAAAACATATGCTCAGAGGATGTACTTTTGTCTTTCCTTGGTGCTCCCTGTCAGATACTTTTTATGCAAAGAAGAAGTCATGTAACACTTTGAGTCCTTTTTTAACAGTTGTGTTCAAGGCACGAAAAATTGTAATGATTTTCTCATTACGAAGAAGTAAAATACACCCTGATTTTATTTTTAAAAGTCCAAGGCTGCTTATCTTATTATCACTTGGCTCTTCACAATTCACTTGCACCATGTTTTTCTGGAACATCTTTCCCTACTCAAATATTTCTACTACCTTCCCCACGCCAAACATTCCTCCTCTGAAATAATAATAATAAAAATCACTAAAACATGAAATATGTAGCTTACCAAACACTGATGGTTCTGCACCTCATTTGCTTACTTTTAAATTATGTACCCACTCCCTAGATAACAGGAGAAAGACAGTCTTACATTATTGCACATCCTTGATGAAATGGAGTTAATTTTCCCAATGATATTGTATTCCAATGATACTATGGGGTCAACATGATTATAAAAGAGTCATATAAAATCTATAATATTTTTTATAGGGAGGAACCTTCATGGACGATTTGAAATTACTAGGTCAGTAATGAAAGGAGGAAGGATGGCGGAGCTGGAGCATTCAATGGGTGGTATATATATGAGTTGAGAGGTTAATGTGTATAACAACTGGCCATCGTGTATATTCCTCAGGCCTCATGGAGAATGTGCACATAATCTTTCCATGAAGAGGGAATTCTGCACATTTCCTGGTCAATACACATAGGGATGAATTCAATGTTGCAGTAAGGCAATAGTTCCATTTTGGCTTGCCAGGCCAAAACCCCCTCACTGTCAGGCTTCAGGGAAACTGATCCCCCTCCCTCACAGCAGGCTGCCAGTAATGGAAAGACAAGAAATTCTTACCAAGGTCTTTTATTCAATATTCACAGAAAGAGACGTAGAAATGCCGTCTCTCTTGGATAATGGTGGTGTGCCGAGTAATCTCCTCCCTGCTTCCCTTCTCAGTTGTCAACAGCCCCACCCCCCCTTACGGTGTCTGCCCCACCCCCCCTTACGGTGTCTGCTTAGGGACAATTGCCTCTGGGCTCTCTGTTCTCCTACTTTCATTGCTCACTGTATTCTGGGAGAAGGGGGCTTGGAATGCTCTCTAGTGATAACGTGTCAGCCAGCTGTTCCTGCTCTGCTTCTCCCATTATTTCCCGGCTTTGCCCCTCTTCTCTCTCTCCCTCTGCAAATCACCATTGTAAATCTTCTCGGGAAGGTTCAGGAGAAGGGGGAGGCTGTCTCCACCATTCCTCCTCCAATGTCCAGTTCCTGACACCCACTCTTTGTTGGGATTTTATACCTACGTGCCATTTGATGCAGCTTCCCACAGAGGCAATTAAGAGTTGGCCGAAGGCCAAGAAGACTGAGCAGAGGGAGTTATTCTGCCTAGAGATATGAGGCCTTGGATACAGCTCTGCTATTGGTCAAGGTCTCCACATAGGCATGATGACTCATGACCTTCCTTGCTGGATAGTTGGATAGTCAGTGGTGTTTTGAGAGTCGTTTGGAGTTTGTTAAGAGAGAGAGTTAAGATCCATTTCTGTATCCTTTTTATAGTAACTTGTAGAGTCTGCTGTAAATAATAAACACCTATAAGTAACCAAGTTACTAGTAGCAGCGCCTTGTTCCTGCTTCATCCTACCTGCCTGCAACTGATTGCTTCTGGAAGTCTGCGTATGCTCTGCTATATTCAACTGGGTCTGGCTAAGATCCTGCAACAGGTTAAAGTTGCGAAACATCAATACTCTTCTCCCACCATTTGCTGCCCTAGGGGTTCTCCTAACCACCCCCAGTGCCAATTTTATGAGATGGGGGGCATGAGGGGAGTGGAGGGGAGCTTTGTTGTGCAAACAGAAGTCCTTTTGCTAAACTTCCATTCAGTGGTGGACTTTTGGCTTTCAGATTTCAGCAGTGCCTTGTGCAATGCCTCAATTCAGTGATGCTGCCAGTCGCCTTCTGTTCTATTATTGTGGCACCCCTGTGGAACCCTCTCGGCTCGGTACCCAGTGCAGGCAAACCAGTCACGCTTCCCTAAATCCACCTCTGTTCCACTGATGGAACTCATTCATTGAATCCCACTCATAATAACAACTTAAGGGCATAAGAAGAGTGAAAAGTAGTGATACAAACTACCTACAGTAACTTTAAAAACATTTTTAATCATGCTTTGTAATAAGCTACTTTGGAAGCTATGTCTCATCAACCCTGCAGTATTCCTGCAGGGGGATAGACATCTAGTCTGACTGTTAAAAGTAGCATGCAGAGCCATGGATATTTCCTGTTTTATACATAGAGATGGAATACAGAACACTTCGCAACTTGTCTCTGAAAGTCACTTGAGGATGCATTCAAAAGTCACACAGAAAGGCCCTGCAAAAGAGCCTAAAAGATCCTGTGATGAGGAAGAAGGTTTCATAGATGGAGTTTTAACAAATACAAAGTGGCATTGTAAAAAGTTCAGGCTGCACAGAAGCATCTTATGCACGAACCTTCATTTGCCAGAAATATCTCTAATCTTATTCCCAGCTTTTGGCAGAAGTCAGGAACATGTAGGCCAGATCTTGGTCATGCTGAGGTATTATGACCTTTTACAAGGCTATTATTCCTATGACCTTTCACGATGCTATTATTCATGAATGTCCTATACTGAATTGTTTATTATTAGTCTCTGGTTCTGCATTCTACCCTGCCAAAGTCCAACTAAAAAAGCCCCAATAAAATATTCATTCAATGTATTACTGTGCTGAAAAACAGGTTTTGCAATATTCTGTGGTGGAGGCTATCATTGTACCCTGATGAAAAAGAAATTGGCTTATATTCCAGGATTGATACTGCACAAGAAGACTTCCACTGGTGTGTTGGGACCTCTCCTTCCTCTCCTCCTCCAACACCCCTCCAGACTCCCAGAGAAATGCCCCCCAAGCTTCCAGAGCAGATTTGGGGGACATGTTGCATGTGTGTGCAGAAGAGAGAGGAAAAGGAAATTCCATTGCACCACATCCATTCCACAAGTGGGGTGACACCATTGTAGGTCACCCTATATGTTTTCCTGGATTCAAAATACATGCTAAAGCCTGTAGCTGAGTCAGCAGAGCATGAGGCTCTTAATCTCAGGGCCACGGGTTCATGTCTCATGTTGGGGAAAGATTCCTGCATCGCAGGAGGTTGAACTAGATGACTCCCATGTGTTGTCGTTTAATCATATAGTTGTGTCCGACTCTTCGTGACCCCATGGACCAGAGCACGCCAGGCACTCCTGTCTTCCACTGCCTCCTACAGTTTGGTCAAACTCATGCTGGTAGCTTCGAGAACACTGTCCAACCATCTCGTCCTCTGCTGTCCCCTTCTCCTTGTGCCCTCCATCTTTCCCAACATCAGGGTCTTTTCCAGGGAGTCTTCTCTTCTCATGAGGTGGCCAAAGTATTGGAGCCTCAGCTTCAGGATCTGTCCTTCCAGTGAGCACCCAGGGCTGATTTCCTTAAGAATGGATAGGTTTGATCTTCTTGCAATCCATGGGACTCCCAAGAGTCTCCTCCAGCACCATAATTCAAAAGCATCAATTCTTTGGCGATTTGCCTTCTTTATGGTCCAGCTCTCACTTCCATACATCACTACTGGGAAAACCATATCTTTAACTATACGGACCTTTGTTGGCAAGGTGATGTCTCTGCTTTTTAAGATGCTGTCTAGGTTTGTCATTGCTTTTCTCCCAAGAAGCAGTCATCTCCCAAGAAGCAGGCGTCTGCAGGCTGTCACCATCTGCAGTGATCATGGAGCCAAGAAAGTAAAATATCTCACTGCCTCCATTTCTTCCCCTTCTGTTTGCCAGGAGGTGACTCCTATGGTACCTTCCAACTCTTCAATTCTATGATTACTATTTTCTTTCTCTCACCATGAAAACATCCTGTTTGCTTTAGTCTTGCTATAGAAGACAGCCATACCCAATGAGTGTGGAGTTTGAAGCACCATCAGGCCCATTCAGCACAAGGAGACGAAACCTCGACTGTCATAATGAAGCAGAATGAAGAAGGAAATCTGCACTGTAGAGCATGCTAAGTGAGCTCTGGCACGACTAGTATCAGGAACCACAAAAACTCTGCAGAGAACTCTCACACTTAGCCATTCTGCCACTTTAAAAGTGCAGAAAACTGAGCATCGATGGGTCCTCATCAAAATGCCTTCCTCAGGACACACACACAGGCTGAATGGATTAACTTGCTATGTGTAGTAGCAGTGTGGAAAAATGCTGACAAATTCTTAATGTTTTTAGCAGTGAATCTGAGGTCTGATCCATGTCCTATTATAAATGTTTATGTGCACACTTAAATGTAAAGTGAAAATAAGTGGGACCAAGCTTCTGTTTGCACGCATCTATCTATCTATCTATCTATCTACCTACCTACACACGTGCATCATTATGAAACAGGATTGGCTGAAGCATCCCGCTCAGTGTAATTTATTGGCTGCCATTTGTCTCAGCCAGTAAGAAGCACAGAAATGAGGGAAGTCAGCAAATTTACCTGGCTTTCATCTCAGCCTCTTGAGCTAGAGGGTTGGGGAACCTTCTAGAATACTGTGGGAAGTGACACAAGTGGACTGTAGGGCAAGTCTCCTTAAGAGCAACCTTCCTTTGCCTCCATTCTTCCAACAGTTTCTGTGCTAATGCTCTGCTTGTGGGTCTTCCATAGGCATGTGGTTGGCAGCAATGGGAGACGGGAAGCTAGGCTAGATAGGCCTTTGGTCTGATCCAGCACGGTTCTTCTTGTTACAGAATCCAAGAAACATAATTTACTATCTGCCTCTGATAAGCCCGTTCATCCTGAAGTAGCTTGAGCAAACTCATTTTTAATTAACACATTTCCAGCATGGTCTCCTAGCCCCCCCATAATGTTAAGAACACCTCCTGGCTTTTGAGCATTTCAGCAATTCAGACAGCAAGTCTACCCAGGCTAAACAAAATGGAACATGGTTCCTATACAGTGGTACCTTGGGTTACATACGCTTCAGGTTACATATGCTTAAGGTTACAGACTCCGCTAACCCAGAAATAGTACCTCGGGTTAAGAACTTTGCTTCAGGATAAGAACAGAAATCGTGCTCCGGCGGCGCAGCAGCAGCAGGAGGCCCCATTAGCTAAAGTGGTGTCTCAGGTTAAGAACAGTTTCAGGTTAAGAACGGACCTCCGGAACGAATTAAGTACTTAACCTGAGGTACCACTGTATTCCTTTGTCACCACTTTTGACCATCAAAGGATGCTGCATGCTAAATATATATCGGATAACCCTTGTGGGTATTGAATATTAGGACTCTCTGTAATAGTCTTCTATAGGATAGCTAGTTTCTGAATGTTTGTTAATTTTTCTTCTTAAAGCATTGTTCTGCTTTCCCTTGTTTGTTAGGACCTACCCTTCATTAAAAAAAAAAAAAACTTGCTTCAATTTTGAATTTGGGTTAGGAGTGAGTTTTCTGACAGGTCCAAGGGATTTTGCCCCCCCCCCCCCAATCTGCTAAGCTGCTTGGTGTTACGCTATCTATTTATGCCTAAGAGGAACTTCAAGGAAATAAAAAGGGAAATACTTGGTCCTGGGGAGATAAAAGGGAACTATTTTTATCCTTCCCTTCTGAAACTAATCATTAACCAGTCTTTTACTATTAAACTGAAATGGCCAATTGAGACAAATAGTTCTGAGACAAGAAAAGACAAGGAAGAGGTGGCATGGGTAGAAGTTTGTGAAATAATGCATGGCATGGAGAAAGGGAATAGAGAAAAGTCATCATCCCCCCCCCCCCGCCCACTCCTAGCATTAGAACTCGTGGCATCCAATGAAGCGGAATGCTGGAAAGATTCCGGACAGATGAAAGTACTTCTTCCAAAGCATTGCTGAACTTTAGAGCTTGCTCCCACAGGAGGCAGTGATAGCCACCAACTTGGATGGCTTTGAAAGAGGATTAGTCAAATTTGTGAAGGCTACCAAGAGCTACTAGGCATGATGGCTATGTTCCACCTCCTCTATTAGAGAAAGTATGCCTCTGAGTAATAGTAGCTGGGAATTGCAGGAGGGCAGAAAGCTGTGGCACTCATGCCCAGCTTGCAGGCTTCCCATAGGCACCTGGTGGGCCACTGTGAGAACAGGAAGCTGGGCTAGATGGGCCACTGCCCTGACCCAGCAGGATTTTTTATGTTCTTAAGTAGTTTGTAGTGCTGTACACTGTATTTGGCCAAATCCAGAACCAAATAGGGCCAGTTGGGGCTTACCCAGATAGATGAAGCAGCTACAAATCACCAGAGTGCGGACCAGCTTGTCCTGAATCAATTTTTAGTGATTTGTGCCAATCTTTAGAAGAAGAAGAGGAGTTTGGATTTGATATCCCGCTTTATCACTACCCTAAGGAGTCTCAAAGCAGCTAACATTCTCCTTTCCTTCCTCCCCCACAACAAACACTCTATGAGGTGAGTGGGGCTGAGAGAATTCAGAGAAGTGTGACTAGCCCAAGGTCACCCTGCAGCTGCATGTACAGGAGCAAGGAATCGAACCCGGTTCCCCAGATTGCAAGACTACCGCTCTTAACCACTACACCACACTGGTTCTATTATTATTATTATTATTATTATTATTATTATTTTCCTTATATATTTATGTATACCCCACCTTTCCCCCCAACAAGTCTGACTGCTTGTGTACATTCCTAATCTTTTTACAGTCTTCAAAGTCTTGTCGTTTCAACTCACTTGACAAGCCACAAGGCAACCTGCATTGATATTCCTAAATTTCTTAGCCAAACATTGTCAGCATGGATGAAAGAGATATAAAATCATTTTAATCCACCTCTCCACTATTGTTGCTATTGTTCTGCTTGAGTTGGAGGGTGACTGACTGCAGCAGGGAGCCTGTTGTGTATGGTCCCCATGCATTTTTCAAACCCTGGAAAATCAGAGTTTAACTATTTGTAGGGAAATGAGTAGGACAGGCTGCCCTTGCAGGTGGTCAGCCCCTGACTCATGGAGGGTAGCAGGGATGATGACAGAGAAGGCAGGATGACAATCTTACCACCACTTCTTCCTCCACGCAGTGGAGAAACGTTGTTAAGCACCTGGATAAACAAAGACTCAAAAGCATTTGTTAAGACAGGTCTCTTGGAAAGTCTTAGGCTATATCCACACCACACATGACTTTCCCAAAAGAATCATGAGAACTGTAATTTACTCCACCCAGAGATCCAATCCACAGCACCTACCATTCCCAGAATTCTTTGGAGGAATTTAAGCGCATTAAATGTGATTTAAGTGCTTGGTGTGTTTTCAGCCTTAATTTGTCTGTGATTTCCCTATGGTTTTTATGCTATTAATGATGTCTTAATTGATGGCAATGTTTTGGTTTTGATATGTGTGTTGTGCTTTCTGGCCTTCTTCTGGGTTTATGTTTTCATTTTGTTTGGCTTAGGGGTTTTTTTGGGGGGGGGGAATCGTACAATAAAAAATTATTTTAACGAAAAAGAATGTGGTGGTGAAGTACTTTCAGAAAACCTGGCATGCATCCCAGCTATAAGATAAAATTCCCTCAAAACATAATGCCAAGATTGGGTGGTGCTTTGTAAGTAGATGTTACCAGTTAACAAGACAAGGCAACTGCCAAATGTAGCACATAAAATAAAATTAAAAAACAGTGAAAAGCCAGCTTCAGTTCTTGTGAAGACAAAATACCTTCTGAGGAACAGTTGAAGAAGCTGGGTATGTTTAGCCTGGAAAAAAGGAGACTGAGAGGAGATATGATAGCCATCTTCAAATATCTTAACATGGGAGATGGAGCAAGCTTGTTTCTTCCTGCTCCGGAGCGTAGGACTCGAACCAATGGATTCAAGTTACAGTGGTACCTCGGGTTAAGTACTTAATTTGTTCCGGAGGTCCGTTCTTAACCTGAAACTGTTGTTAACCTGAAGCACTACTTTAGCTAATGGGGCTTCCTGCTGCCACCATGCTGTCGCTGCACGATTTCTGTTCTCATCCTGAAGCAAAGTTCTTAACCCGAGGTACTATTTCTGGGTTAGCAGAGTCTGTAACCTGAAGTGTATGTAACCTGAAACGTATGTAACCCGAGGTACCACTGTACAAAAAAGGAGATTCTGACTAAACATCAGTAAGAACTTTCTGTTCAACAGCAAGAGCTGTTCAACAGTGGAACAGACTCCCTTGGGAGGTTGTGTGCTACTCCTTCATTGGAGGTTTTTAAGCAGAGGTTGGATGGCCATCAGTTGAGATTCCTGCTTTAAAAGAGGATGGACTAGAGGACCCTTCGGGTCCCTTCCAACTCTATGATTCTATGAAGATACAATCGGCAAAGTTGCATAGCCACCTAGGGACTGTTAGGAGCATCCTACTCTTGTGTAGGACCCTGACAGAGACACATGCCCGACTGGCATGTTCTCTCCCTCCTGGGCAATCATTCGGGCTATGGCATCAGGTCCTAGGTTAGCCTTCCTGAAGAGATGCAATGCAGATGCCACCCCCATTTGCTGATCAGCTAAGGATCTTGCTTGATGCCACGGAGCCAAGAGTAGCAGGTAGCAACAGTTATGACAAAGAACTTAAATTCCCCCAAGAAAGGGATAGTAGAAAACATAGTAGTTGTGGGATAGCTATGAGGAAGGCAAAGATCCCAGGGTCAAGACAGTCAAAATTCCTTCCCTACTGCATCAACCAGTGGCCAAACTGGGTCCACAACAATGTGCAAAAATTTTAATGCACCAATAATAAGACAAATATAAGGAGTCATGTAGGCTGGTAGGTCATAACCAATTGCTAGGTCTGTGGAAGGTCATCCTCATATCCGTAATGAGTGAACCTCATGAGTGGAGATATCCTCCCTCAGTCAACCCAAGTCAGATGTTGTTCCCACTGAAAAACAAAATGTGCTAATGAACATTCACACCAGCAGTAACTGCAGAGAATTAATGAGTATTTTTTACTTATCAGATATTTTACAGTAAGGGAAGCTGGGATTAAATGCAAACAACAGCAACAAAAACCTATGGGCTGCAATTTTGAGGACAATCACATTGTGTGGGTCCTGGGCAGGGGGAGGCGAACCCTGCACACACGAGCAGCACCAATTTCACAATAAATACCTCAAAGCACCCCTAGATAGCAAGAAAGCAAACTTGTGAGCCTGTGAGAAAACTCCTTGGAAATGCAGTGAGGTTCTTTCCCTTTTTCTGGCAGAGCTGCATGAGAAAATAAGAGAAGGGCAGGCCTTACCTTGCCCCTGCTTTATGCTCCAGGAAACGGGAAGTGGATTAGAGTTGCCTTGTTCGATCATCGTGATCTAACTACTTAAGCTGCCCCACCCCACCTCTGTACAACTGCAGAGCACAGCCCAGCATTCCTCACAGAGCTGTTATCTTCTTTAAAGCATGCCCAAGTCTCTTTCCTTGTCCTTGACAGTTTGCATAAAGCACAGGCTTTATCACCAGCGAGAGAAACAACTGGACACATTTCCTGTTTTGAAGGACATTCCTATTGCTTTAGGTTTTAAACATTTATGCAGAACAGTTATGCTCCGGTGTGCTCAAGTCAACGTTCGGTATTTGCTCAATTACCCAGAGTAGGCAGGGTCAAATGTAGACTTAACTATCTGCCAAGGTATCATGGGGAAAGGAACAATAATGCAAGGTTGGTTTGGAAACAAATCTAAGAGTAATTTCCCTCAGCTTTGAAATGTAACCTCTTGAACCAATGCAAAAAAAAAAGATACAGTTGCCATCAAACCCAACTTAGAAACAGGTAATGCACACCAACACTATTACAATGGTGGAAAGCTCCGGAGAAAATGGCCACTAGGGCGCAATACTACAGTGGTACCTCAGGTTAAGTACTTAATTCGTTCCAGAGATCCATTGTTAACCTGAAACCTGAGACACCACTTTAGCTAATGGGGCCTCCCGCTGCTGCCGCCGCACCACCGCCACACGATTTCTGTTCTCACCCTGAATCAAAGTTCTTAACCTGAGGTACTATTTCTGGGTTAGAGGAGTCTGTAACCTGAAGCATCTGTAACCTGAAGCATCTGTAACCCAAGGTACCACTGTATTTATTATACTATTTTTTGGATTCTCAGTTATTCCTCTTTTTTATGATAGAATCAGTAGTCTTAAAAAGCAATTATACAATGCATTCATTTGCATCTCAGCTCAGGGGTGATTCTTGTTTAATTCAATGGTTCTTACTCTTGCATAAATACAGTGGTACCTCAGTTTTTGAACATAATCCATTCTGGAAGACTGTTTGAGTTCTGAAACGTTTGAAAAGCGAAAACTCAATAGCCGAAAGATAGGCCTCAGGATCTTGCACTCAACGGAAGCCACGTGGCATGTTCGACTTCCAAGGCATGTTCTAAAACCAAAGCATTTACTTCCGGGTTTACAGCATTCAAAAACCGAAATGTTCATCAATGGAGGCGTTCGAAAACTGAGGTACCACTGTATGTATATTATTGTATGCAGAGGCAGCAATCCCATCTGTATACACTTAGCTGGGAGTCTCATTGAACTCAATAGGGCTTATGACTGAGCAGACATGTATAGGCTAGTCCTGTAAAAGACAGAACTGGTGGTGGATGACTAGGAACGAGACCTTGGGGTTGTAGTGGAGAACCTGATGAAGATGTTGACCCAGTGTGCGGCAGCTGTGAAACAGGCAAAGCTCATAGCTCAGTTGATAAAGCATGAGACTCTTAATCTCAAGGTTGTGGGGTCTTATACTCAGACTAGACCCATTAAAATCAATGTGTTAAGTTAGTCATTTGTCAACTAATTTCAATGAATCTACTCTGAGAGTGACTTGCTCAGATACAGCCCAATAGTTTCAGTGTCAGAACTGCTCCTTCTGCATTTGTCTTGCGCTCAGGAGGATTTACCATTGGCAAGGCTGATTCCAGGATTAGTTGCGACTTGAGTGGCAGACATTCAGTCAGTCCTTGTAAATTCCATTTCAGCTGTGGAGGGTGGGGCCTGACTGCAATCTTACACACACACACACACACACACACACACGCATGGTAGCAGCAAGTGTTCAAAGTCTCCAAGTGTTAACTTTTGACTGCTTACACAGCATACTTATAAAGCACCTGGCATCCTTGGGAACCGTAGTTTACCCCTCATTGCTGTTACTGATGAATTCAGGTTCATGCAACACATGACCTATGATCTTTTCCAAGGTTCAGGAAAAGCCCAAAAGCAATGGTAAGCAGTATAAGAATATATTTCGGTTGTGGCTATAAAGAGTTGCAGGGTCCTATTTTGGGGGATTTTTCCTGTATACTCGCCATACATTTAAAGCACACTGAAAGAATATTATTTCCCCTCAGAGAATCTTGGGAACTGTAGTTTTACCCCTCACATAGATAAAAGCCCCGGCACCTTTTAGCAAACTATAGTTCCTAGGGTCCTCTGGGAGAGAGTCATGTGCTCTAAAGGTGCTGTGAGTGTTTGGTGTGTACACAGCCTTATTTTTAGAAGGGTGCTGCTTGTACTGTCAAGAGGTGAAATAGTCCCTCAATAGTAGGATCCTTGGGAAGGTTTAGGACACAAGCAGCTACAGAGGTGGCTGACTCAGAATTCTGGAGTCTTTTCTTTTGGTTCTCCTCCTTGATTTTATGGCCATTCATTCAATATCAATATTTTTTTTCATTTCAGGCAAGAAGTAGACAGAGACATCAAGTTGCAACAATTCAGTTTTCATGCTAAGGTGCATGGGGAAGAGAGTTAGGTAGAACGAAACACAGTAAAGAGATACTTAAGCGCAATTACTGTTTGTTCTGCATGGTTTTTCCTCAGGCAGCACCAGCAGCAAAAAGACAGTTACGAAAAGGTCATCTCCTACCCCTTTTCCTAAACTGTAGCATGACTCAGAAGAACAAGCAACTGAAGAGACTTCATGGAAGCCTGAAGGCAAACTTTGCCTTTAATACCTGCTGCCTGATTCCACTTTCTTGCATGATCTAAACAGTGGAGGAGGAGGGGGAGAGACCAATTGTAAAGGGTGTTTTTAAAAAAGAGAGCAACAATATTTTGAATGCATTTAGCAAAAGTTGATTTCATTCCAAAGCATTTCAGACGTTTATTTCTGCCCCAACTGTAATGTTATTTGGGGTGGACTTTATCACCAGGGTAATTTCCGAAGTTAATCATTAGCCAGATTGGAATATGACTATTAACAAGGTTTTGTAGCATTCCAGATTTTGCACTTCAGGTATGCCATTATCTCAGCAAACCCTAGCACCTTGTTCCATTGAAACACAGCGGGGAATCTGAAGGTGTCTCAGGGGGTTGTGACCTACATCTATTTTTCTCCTAGATCTTTATTACAACATATATCAGTTATCTTCTAGTAATTCCCTATAGAAACAATGTATCCAGATACATAGAAGCAGCTCAGAACAATAACTGAGACAGGGCCTGAAGCTACTTTCAATGAATTCAAACTCCAGGGCCTGATATACCCAAGGGTACAAAAGGAGCTTGCAGATGTAATCTGAGTCTCTGGCGGCAATCTTTGAGAATTTTTGGAGTACTGGTGTGGTCCCTGCGGACTGGAGGCGGGCAAATGTTGTCCCGAAATTCAAAAGTGGCGGAGAAGACCAAGGTAACTACTGACTGGTCAGCTTGACATCGATACCAGGAAAGGTCCTAGAACAGATAATTAAACAGTTGGCCTGTGAGCACTTAGAAAAGGATGATGTGATTACTAAGACCCAGCATGGATTTCTCAAAAACAAGTCATGCCAGACAAATATCATTTATTTATTTTTTGTAGAGTTACAAGCTTGATGGATCAGAGGAATGCAGTGGATGTAGTGTATCTTGATTTCAATAAGGCTTTGAACAATGTCCCACATGGCATTCTTGCAGAGAGAATCTAGTAAAAGGTGGACTGGACAAGGTAAATTACATGGATTTGTAGCTGGTTGACTGACCAAACTCAAAGAGTACTTATTAATGTCTCCTCATCATCCTGGGGAAAAAGTGAAAAATAGGATACTGCAGGGTTCTGTCTTTAAAAAAAAAAAAAAAAATTATTAACCGACCAATCAAATCAAATCAAATCAAATCACATCACATAAATTCCGAATTACAAAGCCGAATTTTAAATTTTTTTGTTGGGGGGACCCATATTTCAAGTTCCGAAGGGGATTCCAATCATCTTGCTGCTGCGTTAATATCCACAAATCTGTCCAAATAATGTTCATAATTCTATCCAGTGCTATCTTGCTGTTCCCACATCTCATCTTGTTCGTATACTTTTCTTTTTTTCTTTATGATCTCTTCTGATAATCTCCTTAAGCAGGTAAACACCAGTTATAATCCTGTGTGAATTTTTCCGTTCGTCCAATCATCATGTCGAGATGGTTTCCATATATCATCACTTTCATAAATAAAAGCACTCTTTCCATCATTAGTCTCGCAAATCTGTCACCTTCTTTAGTCCCTCTGAGGAGGCTCACCCACAATATGAAAACAGATCTATTCCTCCTCCCAGACATAAGTCTTTCGACAGAACTTGCCAAAATGGCGACGCTATTTTTTGCTGCGTCATTCCAAAGCGCTTATGCTTTCCACGATCTCCTTAAAACATGCTTTGGTTAGAAAATTATCTCCACACAGTCTTAAATCCTCAGCTTAAGTCATTTCAACGGCATTTCTGACTTGTGACTTGGGGGGGGGATTCTTGATTAATCACATAGAGAAAAGAAAGGAAAGTTCCCCCCCCCATCCAGTCCCGTTGCCGAACATACCGAGCCTTGGTGTGTCTTCTCATGATTTATTCCTGTTCCTCCGACCCGTCTTGTTTATCAGAGATCTCTTCGGTTAGCAGTCTTTACTCCCCATTCTTCCTTGAAATATGTGCATTAGCTTCCTCCTAATTGTTTCTTTTGAAGTTGCTGCAGCTAGAGGCGCGAATCAGAGACAGCGTCCAGGAGCGCCGAAATCCGCACAAGGGCTTTCTGCCTAGTGCCCCCACCCCCTCAAATTCGGGGGTGGTATAGGGCACAGCAGGCAAGGGCAGTCCCCCACACACACACGCTTGGGGGGGGGGCCGGGAGGCTGTTTACTCCCATCACAGCCTCTTAATTACCTCGTATGGGTCAGAGAGATGTTATTGTCAGCCATCTTCCGATGCGCCCCTAGTGGGCCCCCCTGCAGGGTTCTGTCTTAGTTGACCACAAGCTTAACATGAGTCAACAGTGTGATGCACCAGCAAAAAAAGCTAATGCTATTCTAGGCTGCATCAACAGAAGTATAGTGTCCAGCTCAAGGAAAGTACCACTCTATTCTTGGTCAGACCACACCTGAAATATTGTGTCCAGTTCTGGGCACCACAATTTAAGAAATAAATTGATAAGCTGGAACATGTGCAGAGGAGGACCACCAAGATGATCAAGGGTCTGCAAACCAAGCCTTATGAGGAACGGTTGGGGGAGCTGGATATGATAGCCATCTTCAAATATCTCAAGTACTGTCACATGGAAGATTGAGCAAACTTCTTCTTTTTCCCTGCGCCAGAGGGTAGGATTTGAGCCAATGGCTTCAAGTTACAAGAAAGGAGGTCCCAACTAAACATCAGGGAGAATTTTCTGACAGTAAGAGCTCTTCAGTAGTGGAATAGACCCCTTCAGGAGGTTGTGGGCTCTTCTTCCTTGGAGGTTTTTAAGCAGAGATTGAATGGTCATCTGTCATGGAAGCTTTGGTTGAAATTTCTGCAATGCAGGGGGTTAGATTAGATGACACTTGGTCATCTATGATTCTACAATATGGTGTTCTCCCCCCCTTCCCCTCCCCCCAAGCCACTTCTCCATTCTCAATGCCAAATGAAGTGCAATGTGAGAGTTCCATCTCAGGAGCTCCTGAAATGTCCCTTCCCACAAAAATTTAAAAATGCTGCATGGTGGATGATTTGGTTATGGGCCAGAGCACAGGGGAGGCAGGTTAACGTTTAGGCCCTACACTGCCCTGATACAAATAGCCCTCAAGAACTGATATGAGGTCAAAGAAGAAGTGGATCGCAGGTGAGGTGGGGCCACTATGCTAGCTCCCCGGCAGATGGGTTGCTATTGCCTCCTGGGAGGAGGAGAGTTAGGCAACGGGGAAGATGTGGCACTCCTGCTGGTGTGTTTGCACTGCATCAACCTTCCGGACAACTTACTCCTCCCCCTCCCTATCGGTCAGTAAGATAGCATAGTGGTTCCATCCCAGCCAGTGAGCTGCTTCTGGGGCAATGGGTTAACTCCTCCTGCACAGTCTCTTGTATTAATTAAGAACATATGAAGAGCCTGATGGATAAGACCAATGGCCCATCTAGCCTAGCACCCTGTTCTCACAATGAATGGAATTGATATGCCAGTCATCACACTCTCTTTCTATCCATGCCTCCATCTTTTTACCTATCCATTACTACAACTACTGGTAAAGAGCACAGCCCCACCACAATGTGAAAAGGCTATTACAAGATCACTTGTCACTAGGAATGGGGGAAGAAATTAATTTCAATTAGCAGTTAAATGTGAATCTCACTATTTTGCACTTTCCAAAATAATATGAGAACCACCCTTCAAAATCCACACTTCTGAATTTTTCAGTGTTCTCCAGCAAATTAAGGTGTCCAAAAATGCATTACCTCTGCAGTAAAATGTGCACAAAAATGAATGTACTGGTGAGCAATGTGTACCAAAATGCATTATATAATGGGAATAGCTTTGTAAAAGGATGCATATCCTTTTAGATCATTTCTCCCGAGACCGACGGATGCCAACGAACATGCCACTTCATTTTTTTTTTAAACAAATCTCAAAGCAGTTTACAACTTAAAGCATCCATTAAACATTACAACATATCAAAATATATAAAAAAACTGCAGATGTAGATCAAATATAACAAGCACTCTTAAAGCAGCATCATTAACAGGGAAATAAAATATTCTCTAAAGCATCAGAACGTTACGGATAAAAATCAAATGAAAAAATAAAATAAAATAACTCCACAAAACAGCATCATTAGTAATGAAACGCAGTAACTGAAATAGAAGCTGCACCCACAATGCCCTCACCCAACACAGCAACCTCTTCCAATTACATCCTTAGTCATCTTCCTACATGCAAGTGTCATTTTCATGTATTTCTACCAGCTATGCAGATAACTAATCCTCAAGCAACCAGTCATTAAAGAACAAACATTTGGTCTACTAAAATACATACCAGCGTTAAGCATAGTTTACAACCAGCTCATTCACCCACTTCCGTCTAGGGTCATGCAGTGTCATATAAACAACAACAGAACCACTCCCTCCCAGGTTCCCACCCAGGAGTAGATCAGTTCAGTCTCTCACACCAAACCATGACAACACAGACTCTTACTCTGTGCAGCCAAAACACAAGTCCAATCACTGCACAACAGTACACCGCTCACTTTATCCTACCGGATAACACATTCCACAGTACAAAATTAAAAGAGGTAGTGCTGTCATGGAGATCTCAAAAGATCTGTTTCACAGCAACATTATCTAGCCTGCAGGCCAGAAAGAAGCCATGTAGCAGGATATCGGAGGACTCTAGGACCTGGCCAGAGCCTTGAACCTCCTTGCCAAAGCTGGGCTTAAGCCAGAACTGCAAGGGCTGAGGGGTGGGCGTCAAATGTTGACCTTGCACAGGGTGGCATATTACTAAGGTTCACCCCTGCATGTAGCCACTGGGAATTATACTCTTCTCCTCTGGGATCAGCAACAGTGTCCTGGCTGTCTAGGCACATAGGAATTGTGCAGGCAAGCAGAGAGAATGGCTTCTTCCTCGTCCCAGGACCTCTCATCAACAGAAGTGGGAGGGGAAGCAGAGCAGGCAAGTGGATTGAACGAGCTCTTCCCTGTCCCAGGTATACAAATGTGTATGAAAGGAAAATATCACAAATTTTCATGAGGATTCCACTGATGTGGAAATGTAGAATTCAGGAAGCGGAAAATGAGAAACTGAAAGAAACCAAAACTGGCAGATTCACCCACTATGGAGAGGTCATTTCCTATGCTATATCAGTAGTATCCATCACATGTGATCCAGGCCTAAGGATCCCCTGCCAGTGAAATGCAAAGGCTGAAGAAAAATTTGGCTCTTGTGGTTCCTTGGAGTCTCAAACATTTTGAGACTTACTGCAACAAAATGTAAGAACCCCTGTTCAAGGGCATTCTCTTCGAGGTGACTCAGAAAAAAATAATTATGTCTGCTAAGATCTAACGTGGCTAGCAAAGCCTTCTTTTGAAGTGTGTGTGCTTTTTGGATCCCACCCCCACTCCACGTCATTCTGTTTTGTAATGACCTTGCTAGTTTCTAGACTTTGATGAGATCACAGTCCAGCTGCATCCAGAAATTCAATGAACAATTTCTCTGCTTCCCAACATAATAGATCATTAGCAGTTTGTCACAAAAGGTTTCTGTATACTTGAGCTTATACAGTCTGAGGAAGTATCTTGTCCTCTTACTCCTGTCCCCCCTAGACATTATGCACAGCAATTTTATTGTGTGCCAAAGCCCCCTGGAAATGAAATAGAACTTACCAGATTTCAGTAGATTCCTGCCCCACCAACGTTCAGACACATGCAGAAATTGAGATTCACCCCCAACTGAATTCAGGTGCATTTCTGCTGTTGTTAGAGCTAATCTTCTGTGAGCAGAGGCTTATATGTTTCAATCTTATATTCTGATCCTAAACAGTTTTCTGACCTATTTGCTTACAAAGCTAGGGTAATGTTAACCCAGTGTCATGGTTTGCAATTCTTTAAACTTGGTGATACAGTCAGTGGCGTAGTGTGGGGGGTGCAGGGGGGGCCGGCCGCACCGGGCGCAACATCTGGGGGTTAGGGTTAGGGGGCGCAAATCCACGGGTTAGGGGGCGCAAATCCACGGGTTAGGGGGTGCAAATTACTTGCCTTGCCCCGGGTGCTGACAACCCACGCTACGCCACTGGATACAGTATCCTTTCCCTTCTCTAAGGACCTATTTGCTACCATATTGAATTATTGAACTATGAGACTAGGTGTTTACCTGCCAAGCAACAAGTCGCCCATAGGAGCCAACTCCTAGGGGCTGTGGTCCCTTCGCTCGCCCCCCCCCCAATAAAATATTTGAGACCCTCCCAAAGTTAATGGACATTACCATTCAAATGGTGTGCGTGCGCCACATCATGTGATCAATTTTGTGGGGTGAGGCTTACCTGCCCCCTCCAGTTGACACCCCTGATCTTAGCTCAAATGCTACAATTTCCCATGTGAAATAATCGTTTGATTCTGGAATTGTGATTTTTGTCTGATATTCAACTGTTTTGTCACAATTAAATCAACTAACAACCTGCCCAATGTGCTGCTCCCCTGTAAATAACTACATATTTTTTTAAAAAAAAACATGCTGCATAAGAATGGCACCATAGTTTGATGTTGCTCTGATGCCACCAACCAATCTAGGCTAGCAGCATTTATGAGTGATTTCAATGTGGCAGTCTTGTGCAATGCCTTACACAACTAAAATATAATGCGTTTTCAATTATTAAATTGGCATTCCACCCTTTAACCCAAAGATTTCCAAAGGGTGGAACAGAACAAGATATAAAAATATAAAAATCATTACAATAACCACAAAACCAACAAAATAACTGAATACCAAATCAGAAATTCAAACCATCTAGCATCAATCTCTTTACTATCAGCCAAAACCATACACCTGGGAAAATAAATGTCTCTTAATCTGATTCCTATAAACTCCCCATAGAGTGAAAGGGCACCCCCTCTCACTCTATGAGGAGGTTGTTCTGTGTCCAGGGTACCACAACAGAGAAGACTCTGCCCCACATAAGCCAAGAAGAATCATGGCAAGAACAGGCATAGCAACTTATGCACCATCTCAATAGCCTTTGAGACACATGAAATACAGTAATTAATTGAAGTGGGATCTCAGGATAGACCTACCTCATTTGTCTCACCACTGGTGATTCTAGAGCCACTGTTTATTAATGCCAGCTGCATGGACCAATAGGAACACAGCACCTAATTATGTTTCATAATTATGGAACCATGGGAGAAAATATGAGGGTCAGGTGGTATTAGGATACCCTAAGTCTGTATTGGCGTTTTAGTAGAGTGGGGTGGGATTTGCCCTTTTTATGTTATTGCAGGATGAGCACTTTTAGCCAATTATTGCTCTCTTGTCATTTTGGTGCAATTTAAATATTGTATCACATATGCTTTTATAATTGTAAGTCACTCAAGAGACGTTGTGGTAGTAAGTGACAAATAAATGCAATATATAATCACCATAATTTCATTATTGTATGGAAAATGTTCACATCTGAGACCTGACTGTTGGTTTCTTTCTTTCCTCTGTTCTTAGTGTTACATGGAATTTTAGTGGCGCCCGTCAGCTTTCATTGAATTTAAACCTCGTGAGTTGCTTTGACAACATGTCCCTAAGGGTTTCTATGTTCCATTACCTTTTACTTTAACCTCTCTCCCTTTTTTTGCATGTACCTTTTGGTTTGGGGTGAAGTGGATTTTTCCTTTTTAAAACTGAAGCCGACTTGGAATAAGTCTTCCCTCCCTCCTTATTCAACCTTTGATCTTGCTGTTTTCTGGTTGCTATATATTACTTTGTTTTGCCTCATGCAAAGCGTTACATCCATTATCTTGTGGTCAAATATAGAGGTCTTTCTGGTGAACGGTTTTGTATAACATAAATGTGACTATAAACATTGACTGTACAAGATCTGCCCCCTAAATGTGTTTATATAAGATAATATCACCCAAGGAGAGCTTTTATATATTTGCTTTCCTGACAGAAATGTCAGGAATTTTTTAACCTTTAAAAAAGCAAAAAATTTAAAAGTACTTCAGTGCAACCTTTTTTAAAAAATGAATACTGTAATATTTTAATCATTTCTGAAATTCTGTTCTGTAAAACTTTACCATCCAAATTGCTGACTCCCTTAAAATATTACATGTGTCACTGGAAAGTTGCTGTAGGGGTTCTGTAACAAAAAAGCACTGAAATGGCTTACTTCTCTTCAAGTGGATCATGGCAGTGAACAAGATGTATATATGTTATCTGTGAAGAAGAATAATAATAATAATAATAATAATAATAATACTTGTACCCCACCCATCTGACTGGGTTGTCCCAGCCACTCTGGGCAGCTTCCAACAGCTTTCAAAACATAAAGAAACATCAAACATTAAAAACTTCCCTATAAACTATAGAGGTCTAAAGGCTGGTGACATGAGAACAGGCCTTCTCGATGGTGTCCCCCAAACTGTGCAATACTCTCCCCAGGGAGGCACTCTGGGTACCGTGACTGTCTGTTTCTAGGCACCAGGCAAAAATATTCTCACTCACCCAAGCTTGGGTGCCTAAATTGGCCTAAATTTCTCATATTTTAATAGGGTGGGTTGAGCTGGACCTGCTGTTCAATATATATTTATTGGTGAGCATTTTTAGGTTATTGTTCTCTTGTTTTTAATGTTTGTTTCTCCAGGTTCACCTTTGTGAAAAAAGTGACTCAACAACAACAACATTTTAGTCACACATACTCATGCTGAAAAGTGGTGCTTTGCTTGCCTGACTCCAGACAGAAATAACAACAACATTTTGGTCATACATACTTATGTTTAAAAGTAGTGCTTTGCTTGCCCGGCTCCAGGCTTTTTCCTAAACCTTCCACTGCTAACGCAATTAACTAAAATTAATTATATGCATCCAACAAAGCCCTCTCATGAACTTTTCCTTATGATCTTGTGTTATTACTTGTATGTTTGTTTATAGAAGGTATACAAGGCAGGATACATACCCAAATATTGCAGTGTATATCCCCAGTCCATAACACGATTGCTAATGTTACATACATATAATTATATGTGTACAGTATATTTCCTTAAGAGAGCCTGCATTTTTCTGTTGGAGCTCACTGTCTCTCAGTGCAGGCCTTGTGGCTGAGGCAGTGTGTCACATGGAGCCAGTGCGGTGTAGTGGTTAAGAGCAGTAGACTTGTAATCTGGTGAACCAGGTTCGCGTCTCCGCTCCTCCACATGCAGCTGCTGGGTGACCTTGGGCCAGTCACACTTCTTTGAAGTCTCTCAGCCCCACACACCTCACAGAGTGTTTGTTGTGGGGGAGGAAGGGAAAGGAGAATGTTAGCTGCTTTGAGACTCCTTAGGGTAGTGATAAAGCAGGATATCAAATTCAAACTCTTCTTCTTCCTCAGAATATATGTATGGTGGTAAAAAAAACCCAACTGTGTCATGAAGGCACCTGATTCTCCTGTGTGTTGCTGGGGAGCAGAGCCTAAGGGTGGGGTGCAAGCTGAGAAGGCAAGTTCATCCATATGAATAATGTTCAGTGGCCATTACACCAGAAGGTTTGGAACAGACTCCTGTAGATGTCAATCTCAGGTATTGAACTATAAACAGTAAAGGCATCAAACAAGCCAATGTCCTCATTTCCTCCAATTCCCCACTTTGACTGACTCACTTAGCAGTAACTCAACTGCTGTCAACATTCCACAAGTCCTAGGAGCTCTCAGGTCCTTGATGGCCCTTTGGGGAAAGTTAATTTATATTTAATTTAACTTACAAACTAATATAGGGAGTTTACCATCCCTGTGGAATTCCGTACCTTATTTTTGAATACCAAACTGATGGGCATTTAACCGCCTCTGAAGTCACCACAAGCCATCAGAGCAGTTTACAACACCAAATATAGAGCAATAAAATGTATTAGTTCAAGGACAAACCCCTACCAAGGACACACTCTCTCTCTCTCTCTCTCTCTCTCTCTCTCTCTCTCTCTCTCTCTCTGCTTATATACAACCCACCCTTTAAGCATCTTCTCAACCCTGTGAGATGGGTGAGAGACCATGATGTGCCCAACACTACCTCGTGGGTTTAATGTCTGAGAAGGATGTAGAACTTTAGCCACTGCACAACACCTCACTGGCTATCATGAGGGAGAAGAAGGAGACCAGAGCCCCTGCGACAGCTTCTGCCACCTTCTCAGCTGTGTTTGCCGTTCCCATTTGTTCTCTTCCACTGTCCTCTGCCCGCCACATCCACTTCCGGCCTGAGAAGTTCTGTGCAATCTTGCTTATATTTAAGTGAGCAATTAGTCATTCAATCACGATAAGCCTTACTGTATGAGTAATGCTTGTCCAAACGAGTTTTCAGTGAGTTATATCCCTAAGCATTTTTTTGTTTGATCTGATATTTCTAGCAGTCATTCAAAGAGAGGAGGAGATGACGCAATGTTTGTTTGTATGCCTGCACTTATTCATGTGATCGCTTCCACGAAAGTCTGCAGAACTGCTTGCATGTTTAAGGGGTTAGCATATATGAGGCCAAGGCAGATTTGCCAGTCAGGTTTTGACATTTTCTGAGCATAAAATGTCCCAAGTGAGGAAAGACCAAGCTCAGCGATACAAAGACTCTCCTCCTGCAAAGAGGGGAGGGGTTGTGGGCGGAAGCCGATCTCTGCCTCGAGCAGGGGGCGTTAGCCCCCTGCCACCCACTCACCTGGCTGGCGCACCACACCCACGGGCAAGCGCCCAACCAGGTGGCTTGGAAGGGGCGTGGACGGCAGCTTAACTTGCTGCTGCGCCAGCCACGCAGCCTCACTTTTCGCCGTCCCGTCGCGAGTCACCCACCCTCCACTCCTGGGTTTCAGTTTTTCTCTTGGCCTTGCTATGGACCTTAGGTTGGTCGCCCAGGTTGTCCAGGGGGCCTGGTAGGAATTTTTCCATTTGGCATTAGGCTTTGTGGTTTTTTCGCCTACCTCGTAGCAACCATCACAACTTTCGTGGTATTGGTGGTGGTTAGGCATTGGAATAATGTGTTTGCGGTGTGTGGAAGGGCTAGGTGTGGCCATTGCCTACGCCTTCAATTTTTGGGTATTCCGTTAAAGGAATCCGGCGGTCATGGATCCTGTCCGATGCCTGTGTGGCGGGGGGCCATGACACGACCCTCGATGACATCAGGGGAGAGCTTATAGTTGGATTAGCATCAACAGGCTCCACCTACTGGTGAATAAACCCCCCTTTTAGACTCACCCCTCTCTGAGTGGGTGGACTCAACTGATCCAATGCCTAAGCCAATACCTTTTCACTTGCTGTAATCAATAAAGTTTTGGCCTTTTCTTGCCCATTAACCTTATATTACGTGTCTGTGTGTCTTCATTCCACTAAGCGGGGATCGGGTCCTCAAACCACAACACCTGCATCTTATGTGGAAGGTATCAGGTTCAATTCACGGAATCTCCAGGTAGGACTGCAACTGGGAGAGACCTTTGCCTGAAATCTTGGAGAGCTGCTAACAGCCAGTGTAGACAATATTGAGCTAGATGAATTAATGACTGAACTCAGTATAAGACAGCTTCTTATGTTCCTACATGCTGCTAGTTCAGATCTATGTTACTGTAGAGAAATTCTGCATGCAAATGGCTTGATGGTGTGTAAAATTTCAGAACCTAGGGTGGGGAAGGATAACACTGGACAAAATTCCTAATAGGGTTGCCAATCCCCCCAGGTTTGGCCTGGATTCCTCAGCAATCAACCTGCATCTTCAGGAATCTCCTGAGGTCAGTCCTAGAGAACCGACAAGCCACCTTTACTGTCTCACACCAGAGAGTGCTAGTCAGAAGCATGTACCAGGTGCTCTTGCCCGGCCATCACTAGTTGGCTGAGCCTTTAAGAAAAGGTCAGGGGGCCAGGGCAGTGGAAAAACAAGCCATGGAAACCACTCCTGAGCAAATGTTTAAAGAATGGAATTTGAGCTGGAAGGTGCAGGAGATGGGGAGGGAGAGCTTTGTCAGTAAAGAGAGGAAAAAATCATGGAAACCAGTTTAAGGTAAACATTACAAAATGGAGTTACAAGACTAGGAGAGGACCCAGGGCAACCTAAGAAGGAACATGGAGGAGACAGGCATTCATACAGACTCCAGCATGGTGCAGAGAGGCCTTATTTAAAGAACAACAAAATGACAGACAGTGGCAATGGTGAAGGACATTACAGTGACACGATAAATAAGGCAATGTGTGTGGTTTTAATGATGAATGGTGTGAGGAAGAGCCATTCAGAAACTGGCTTCACAAGGTCAGCACGGTTACAGCAGAATGCACTTTATGCCACCAATAGTTTTCAGTTAAATACAAGGGAAGAAAAGCAGTAAGAAGCTATGCAGGAAGCATGTAACTGTGCTATTTTTATGTGACAGAGGGAATTAAGTATGACTTGCTTGATTTTTACAATGGCAGTGATGGGACGAGTGAGGTAATTGCGACATGGATCTCTAGCATTCTACAGGAGAACGACTGCAGCATTAGAAGTGTGTCTTCTTATGTGGCTGACGATGGAAGTCAACGTGCCAGAAATTAAAGCAGCTTAATGATCACCAGATACAAGTGGGATGCAAATATCATGTAATGCACAATTGACATAAACATGGGATGGAGGCTTTGAGTTTTGATGTAGAAACACTTACCCTCCAAGTACATAGTGAGTTTTCTTCCTTGGCCAAAAAGGTAGAACCAACCTCTTTGCCCTTTCTTGAGTGTGTAGAAATGAAATACAAAGTTTGTGCTTCAGCTCATACAAACAAGGTCGCTGCCACTTCTACCAGCTATTGAACAGCTACTGCCACATGGGCAAGTAATGACAACATACATCTTCTCAGAGGGGGAAGAAGAATGTGTGAAGATTGCGTGGGCAGCATTCAGTGAGGAAGAACATGAATCTCTCCCTCTTTGTTAGGTTTGCTTTCTGCACCGCCTGATAGGATTCTTTCAGGGTGCTGTGAGGAAACTGAAATGTAACAATGACTGCTACACAGAACTCCACAGTGTCATGGAAAGCCTCCATTCAAAACTGAAGAGAATAAGAAAGTTCAAAATCAGTTGAAGGCATTTTGGAGAATGTCTCCTCATCTGACAACAGAACATTGAGAGGAGAAGCAAGTAAGATTTTGTTACAGTAGTACATTGAATACCTAGAGAAATGGTATGAAACACAACTTAAAAAAAAAAAGGCAGTGCTCTCACTTCACAACAGTGTGAAATGGGCAAACTGAGAACCTCTTGCTACAGCACTCCACATTGAGATGATCACTGACAAGCTGTGTGATTGCACAAATGAAATAAGAGATTGTATTGAAGGAGCAGAAATGGGCGAAGGTTTACAGACAAATGCCAGAGGGTAATGGCCACCAAATGAAGGAACTGGTCTATTTAATACTTTCTGCACCTGTGTCTGTGATAAAGTTTTCAATTTAACAGTACAGCTGTGGAACAAGGCTGAGTGACAGTGTTCTGAAGACTGAGCTGCAGGTACAACTGAACATTAACATGACCTGTGCAGAGATTCTTCTTAAAAAAGAACCCAGCTCTGCTAAAAACAGCAAGAGGCGGACTCAAATACAAATTTAAAAGGGAGGAAGCTGAGGGCAACCCAGTTTTAAGGTGAAAACATCACATTTAATTTCAAGTATTTCAATGTGAAGCTGTCATGTGAGCCCCCTAGCAGTAGGGAGGGAGAATACAACAAGTTTAGGGTGACAGAAGTGGCCCCAGAGAATAAGTGGTTGTCTGGGGCTGGATCTACGCTGATGAAAAAAGCACTCTACGAAAAAGCTATAAAAGCTCTTAATGCAAAATTCCATTGGCGACGGGTCACTGCTCTACAACGCCATCTGGTGTCACATTTTTATAACGCTGTTATAACAATATAATTGACAAGTGTAGCCAAGTCCTGGAATGATCCACTACTCTCCTCAGGACTTAATGTTTAAAGGTGAATTGAAGGAATAAGATTGGGTCTCTGGATTCCAGCCAGCATTTTGAGAGGTAAAGCAACACGCAGAAATTTGATCTCTGTTCGAAAAAATTATTCAGGAATTTCTTCTGCCAGAGTTGGCAACCTTAATTCTAAATGATGAATGCTTCCATAGGCAGCATTGATCTTTCTCATCCCCTGGCTATCAGAAGCATAATTTAACTAAGTAAATAGTGTATTTTGGATTTAAAACTTTGGTTTAACAGAAGATTCCAGGCAATTGTGCATCCCTCAGGTACTAAATTTCATGGAAATGGTAAGTTAAGGAGCCCACATTACATAATACATGTTGTGCAGTCTCAAATATTGTACTCATTTACAACTTAGTCTACCTTGGTCTTTCAGCTCCAATCCACTTCCAACTTTGAAGCTGGGTATTCTGCTAAAGTGACAGCAGCCACGAAATTAAAAGGCGCCTGCTTCTTGGGAGAAAAGCAATGGCAAACCTCAACAGCATCTTAAAAAGCAGAGAGACATCACCTTGCCGACAAAGGTCCGTATAGTTAAAGCTATGGTTTTCCCAGTAGTGATGTATGGAAGTGAGAGCTGGACCATAAAGAAGGCTGATCGCCAAAGAATTGATGCTTTTGAATTATGGTGCTGGAGGAGACTCTTGAGAGTCCCATGGACTGCAAGAAGATCAAACCTCTCCATTCTGAAGGAAATCAGCCCTGAGTGCTCACTGGAAGGACAGATCCTGAAGCTGAGACTCCAATACTTTGGCCACCTCATGAGAAGAGAAGACTCTCTGGAAAAGACCCTGATGTTGGGAAAGATGGAGGGCACTAGGAGAAGGGGACGACAGAGGACGAGATGGTTGGACAGTGTTCTCGAAGCGACTAACATAAGTCTGACCAAACTGCGGGAGGCAGTGGAAGACAGGAGTGCCTGGCGTGCTCTGGTCCATGGGGTCATGAAGAGTCGGACACGACTAAACGACTAAACAACAACAACAACATTCTGCTAAAACTTTTAAGATATGTGTTTTCAAACTCTAAACTCTGAATTCCGACAACCAATCAATTGCATACTTTATCTAGAGCTGCAAAGCACAATCTTGTGGACGCAAAGGAAACAGCAGAAAAGTAGAAAAGTAGGCATTTGAGCTTATCGGAACATCATGCTTGCAGGCTTGCTCTGCAGTGCTTGAAATTCTAATGATTAAATTCATTCAGTGTATACAAAACCTACTTGTTGAAAAGGCCAGTCTTCTGCATGCTTAGTCATAAATGCACAGCTCACTTCCTTTCTCTGCTCGACTCCTGCTGTCTCATGACAAAAGAGACAGTTGCAATTTGCACCAATACCCATCTGCAACTCTGCCTTACATCCCTCTCTGCTGCAACCTCCATTTACCAACCTTGTTCCTCTACCCACAAATATACAACCCATCACTACTGAACTATGCCATTTTACCTAAATGTAAGCATATAAGGAAAGCAGAGGTTTAATATGCCACTGTCCCCATAGTGTCCAGAGCTTTAATATTTTTCCAGCCTTCAGAGAAAGAAGATGGAGGCTGAAAGACAGACATAACAGCATTTCACTCAAATGCACATGCAGCAACACAACATATGTAAACACACAGTAAGACACCACACATAAACACAACCAGCAATGCACCATATGTAGCAACATGTACCAGCACTGGTGCCGGATTTACGTATAAGCTAAACAATCAACAGTGGCCAAAGTGCTGGTTCTGACATATAAAACCCTAAATGACTTAAGACCCAGCTCTCTGGTGTAACATATCTCCCTGTACGGTTCTGCCTTTGACTTAAGGCCAACCCAGGAGACCCTGTTGATTCTATCATTGCCTAATGAAGCCCGAACTTCTTGGAACACCTTCCCCCACAAAAGTTAAGCTGGCACCATCATTTAATTTCTGGCATAAGCCGAAAACATTCCTGTTCTGCATTAGCTCATTTAATATGCTGGGACAGACATAGGGTTTTAGGGTATCTATCTTGGAGTTTGCAGTAGTTTGTTTAATTGGTGTGTGTGTGTGTGTGTGTGTGTGTGTGAGAGAGAGAGAGAGAGAGAGAGAGAGAGAGAGAGAGAGAGAGAAACCCACCTTGAAACCATTTTATGATGAAGAGCATGAAATGAATTTTATAAAATAAATTCTTCACAAGATTTTTGTGGAATTTGATTGGATTATATCCCTAACAAGTGAGATTCTTCATGACAAGTTTCCTATTGATAAGACAAACTGTTTTGATTTTATGAGCAATAGATTTTTCAGCCCTCTTAATGACACAGACTACTTTTTTAAACAAAATGCTCACTTTAACTATACAGATGCTTCCACAGTTCTATAATATCCAGAGTTCATTTTGGAGCAAATCTGATTACAAGTAATATTCGTATTCATTTTGTAGCAGTCAAAAATGTATCATTTATTTTGGGGGAGTGCATGCTGCATTTGCCAATATTTGATAACGCCATTATGATATTTCTGTCTTTCTTTTTGAAGCACCTAAACTGCCTTTGCCATACTATAGCTCAAGGCTTTGAACAAAATAATACAATAAAATCAATTCAGTTGCTAGAAATGCATCCATCAATTAAAATGAGATAAGCAATTGGGGAGGGGGGGACAGCAGCAGAGATTATAGTTCATACATAGCCACAGCAGCGAGCAACTCAATCTATTGTATAAAAAAAGACATATCCAAACCCACAAAACTCAGTTACAGTTTTGCAGCTGTTTACAGCTTCTTCTTTTTAATCTCTACTCACATAAATCATTATCTTGTATTGTTGCTAATGGAGTTTTATTATATACATTTTGCTGTAAACTTCTCTGGTATTTTATGTGATGATGGTATAAAAATATGTAAATAAATAAATAAATAAATACACAGAATTAATTCACATGAAAGTTTGATGCAATATTGATTGGATCATCAACATATCAGATTCTGATATAAGCAAATCATTGGAAGCAAAAGGCATTGCTCTGTCACCCTTGGCAAACACCATTTACTATGGAAACTGGACTTTCTCTTTTCCACGGTGAAATGGGGAAACTTTACTTTAGACCTTTAAGTATTTAAAATATGGAACTGAGACCTAGTTTCAGGTATACGAGAGTTAACTTTATGTACTTTGGAGCAGTGTACAGTCGATTCCCTGGCCCTGAAATGTAACCTTTTTTTTGGAGGCAATTATTATCAGCAATATTGTAATTATAAATCAGTGTTAATTTCCCCACAGAGTCTGCCCATCTCGAAAGAAAGTTCAGGCCTTTTGATTTGTTCTTAGTGCGGCACAATGATGCTCTTATTTTATCTGACATTCACTAAAAATAAATGTGTGCGAATGAAGGAATTAGGTCACCTAGTGACATGACTGGTAAGAAAGAATGTTCTGGAGGAGGAAAAAAAAGTTCCTGTGTGTGTACTGAGAAGCCCACAGTGTCTCATAAAAGGAGAATGGCAGGATGGCCACATTTAATTGGTTCCAGTGCTGAAACAGGGCGAGAATAATGCCAAGGTTAGCATAATCATTGTTTTTGGTCTTAAGATACACTAAGGGAGTATGTTAATGAAGACTGGAAGGACACTGTGGCCAGAACCAACTTAACTCAGCACAAAGGTGGCTCTTGTATTGCTTTTATGTAACATCTCATCTTACTGAGCTCTTATTGTGGTTAACAAGCAGCTAGGCATCATTCAATAGAAATCATAACTAGATTTAGATTTGCAAGTTATTAGAACGTATCGACCATCTTTCCATATAATTGTAAGCCAAAATTTAGCTTTAGAGATCACTGTCAATCGCAAACTCTGGTTCATTTCAAAATAAGCCAGTTTCAAAATATAGTTTGCTAAACTAACCCAGGTTTGTGATAAATCACAATCTCTGGTTCATACACAATATGCCAAGGTTAAGGAAAGGGAAATGACATCCTGGAAAAGTCCTTGTCCCAGCTATGCAGAGGAAGAGGAAGGCTTTGTTCTGGCCCATTCTAGCTCAATTACATAGTGGTAAACCATTGTTTAGTGTGACTTGCAAACTGGACCACTGGTTGCTGCAAATACAGACATGCATATATCATTTTATTTGTATACTGCCTTTCTACTATGGAAGATAATGATTCCTGTTAGCTTGTGTGTGGCGTTTTAGCTTCTAGAGGTGACTTTTATGTTAATGACACCTATGATATGTATCCATAGCTATCAACTTACAGATTTGAAAATAAGGGACTAGCAGCCTTGAAAATAAGGGACCAGCAGCCAAAATAAGGGACCTGCAGCCTCACCTGTTCCAGGCACTCTGGTCTTCCTGTCCTCCTGCAGTCTGGTCAAACTCATGCTGGGTAGCTTCGAAAACACTGCCCAACCAACTTTGTAACCACAGGTTCAACTGAATAGAATCTGAATCACATGCACCACAAGGCCTGTGCAGCCTCAACTTAAGATGGCTCCCCGGCCTGGCTTTGCACTGCAAAGTTTGCAGCAGCACGTGCAACAAAATGGCGTCCAGCATTCAAAAAACCCCTCAGCTTGCATTAACTAGCCACACACAAGGCATGCAAGCTCCACCCCCTAGTCGTTCTTAGACTTCTTATTGGGTGAGCAACACAGCCAAGCAACACAGTTGGAGCCTCCCTCCTCCCTGGCTGGCAGGGAGGGAGGGAGAGGAGCTGCTTCCTTTGAAATTTAAGGGACATCATTTAAGGGACATCCATCAATAAGGGACAGCAGCGGGACATGGCGCTGGAATAAGGGACTGTCCCTTCAAATAAGGGACACTTGACAGCTATGTATGTATCCCAAACCCAAAGCTTCCAGCATTTCTGTACATATGGCATCTTTATTACTGGAATGCGAGTATTAGGGCAGACCATTAGTTTTTTAAAAAAAAGTTCTAAGAAAAAGGCCATTAAAAATAAATAAGATTTGAGTAATTATAAATGAGCCAAGATGGTCAAAATCCAGCAAGTCTATGTAAATCCATGTTTACTGCAAATCATAAATCATTTTTAATTGTCAGGAGATCAGAAACTGCAATTTTCATGCCACATGATGTACATATTATGTTACTTCCTGTTTCATGCAGTCCTGCCTATCTTTGCTTTGCCCTTTTTACCTAGAAAGTGTCAGAAACTGCTTCAAAAACAGGAAATGACATCATATCTGTATGAAAAAGTCCTTCCAGCTTCCCCCACCAACTCAGGTGGCCTGACTTTAATACTTACAGATGTGGGGTTTGGTATATTAATAACTGTGGAAACCAGAACACCAAATGAAAAGTGACAGTAAAGGAATACTGCACATTTTTATGTATCTGTTGAGAAAGAGGAAGAAAATCTCCACTATGTGATGAAAATAGCTTATAGTGTTCCACCTTTTGGAAATAAATTACTTCTGTGTTCTCTCTTTGCAAGGTTGTATAAAAGCTTCAAGGACACTGTAAGGAACCTGTTCTTTATTTTCCTTTAATAATGCCATTTCAGAAGCTTGAAGATAAAATGCCTCACCTTTTGTCCTTTTCCATTGCAGAACATTGCTCTTTTGCCTTTTTCTCAAACACAGATGACTCTGCTGTAACCCACTACGACACTGACACAATTTTGAGACACGAATACAACATCCCTGGTTAATGTTTTTATATATGCATTTTCTCTAGTCGAAAGCTGATATACAAAGGATGGATGAAAGCTTTCTTTGGTACAGTGGGGCATTCTGAACAAAATTAATTTGGTAATTCAGTTGTATTATGAATTTGCAAACAGAGCTGTCGTGTAGATCAAAGCAACCTATATTGCAACCTGGTAACAAAGGGGAGGGACCATAAGTTTGGTGATAGAACTCGTTTTGCATGCAAAAGGTGTCGAGTTCAGCAGGTGAGAGGAAACTGCCCTGTCTGAGGACCTGGAGGGCAGCTGCTAGTCAGAGTAGGGAGAACCATGAGCAACACCTTCTGCTCCTTGGATAGTGGGATATCAGTGTAAGAAGAAAAAGAAAGGAAGTCAAGCAGTTCATATAATGTGATAAGAAAATTTACTGCGTGCAGAATGTGGACCACCATCTCCTATACACCTGGGATTCGGGCATGACTTCTGAATAGACTTCAGGCTAGGCTATGCTTTGTTCTCTTCCCCTGAAGTCAACCATCACTGCTAAAGAGTGCACATTGGTTCTGCTGGTCTGAAGGAAGCATTTGATTAAGTACAATATCATTATAGATTACATCTCGTTACCATAGAAACTTTAGAGAAGAAAGGTTTGGTGTGGGTTGTTTTTTAACCCTTAGGAGGTGGGATCTTTGCCACCAAATGAAATGACGTTCCTGACAAGATAATTTCTCCCAGCAATTCTATTCCATTAATTGGATTAAATGCTTATGTTTAGAAACCGAGATGCAGATGACATTTCACAGGGAGAGGGAAGCTGTGAAACATTTGTATTACAGTACATATTAGCCAAGACATTCATAATTGGACAATTTGTTTACTGGTAAAATCCTAGGGGAGTCATTTTGAGAGGCAGAATATAATAGTTGTAATAGAGATATTTGAACAGAGGTCAACCTGGGGCAAAGGCAGATGGTAAACAATGCTACTCCTCCTTCAAGATCAACCAACCCAAGTACTTAAAATTCAAACTTTTATTTTAGAAAATGTCGAGTGTGCACCTGGCACTCTACAGACAAACAATAATACAACAGATGGTTTCATGGGCACCTTTCATCCAGTTTGATTCAAATCATAATACTTTGACCTAAACAATGTTGTGGATCTCTCACCCTGTTGTGTAAACATTAGATGTTCTCCATCACTGGATATTTAAGATGTAAAGGTAAAGGTAAAAGGACCCCTGACCATTAGGCCCAGTCGTGGCCGACTCTGGGGTTGCGGCGCTCATCTTGCTTTCTTGGCCGAGGGAGCCGGCATACAGCTTCCGGGTCATGTGGCCAGCATGACTAAGCCGCTTCAGGCGAACCGGAGCAGTGCACGGAAACGCCGTTTACCTTCCCACCACAGCAGTACCTATTTATCCACTTGCACTTTGATGTGCTTTCGAACTGCTAGGTTGGCAGGAGCAGGGACCGAGCATAGAATCATAGAATCATAGAGTTGGAAGAGACCACAAGGGCCATCGAGTCCAACCCCCTGCCAAGCAGGAAACACCATCAGAGCACTCCTGACATATGGTTGTCAAGCCTCTGCTTAAAGACCTCCAAAGAAGGAGACTCCACCACACTCCTTGGCAGCAAATTCCACTGTCAAACAGCTCTTACTGTCAGGAAGTTCTTCCTAATGTTTAGGTGGAATCTTCTTTCTTGTAGTTTGGATCCATTGCTCTGTGTCCGCTTCTCTGGAGCAGCAGAAAACAACCTTTCTCCCTCCTCTATGTGACATCCTTTTATATATTTGAACATGGCTATCATATCACCCCTTAACCTCCTCTTCTCCAGGCTAAACATGCCCAGCTCCCTTAGCCATTCCTCATAAGGCATCGTTTCCAGGCCTTTGGCCATTTTGGTTGCCCTCCTCTGGACACGGTCCAGTTTGTCAGTGTCCTTCTTGAACTGTGGTGCCCAGAACTGGACACAGTACTCCAGGTGAGGTCTGACCAGAGCAGAATACAGTGGCACTATTACTTCCCTTGATCTAGATGCTATACTCCTATTGATGCAGCCCAGAATTGCATTGGCTTTTTTAGCTGCCACGTCACACTGTTGGCTCATGTCAAGTTTGTGGTCAACCAACAGGAGCTCACCCTGTCGCGGGGATTTGAACCGCCGACTTTCTGATCGGCAAGTCCTAGGCTCTGTGGTTTAACCCACAGCGCCACCTAAACATCTGCATGAAGAAATTAGCAGTGGAAATATCTGATTGACTCCTGAAATGCTAGAGACTCCTGAAATACCTAGGACTAAGTGAACTCAGTGGGGCTTACAGCTGAGTAGTCATGTTTATGATTGCAGTCTGTGTTGCTGAGATAAATATATGACATGAAGGGAGCATAGTTCACAATTAGATTTAGAGTAAAGTCCTCATAGAAGTAAAAGCTATGAGTAACTGGTGTGTTATTCTAAAAAGAGGAGTAGGTCCAAAGAATCCATTCTAGTCAAGAGTACTCCACAGGCACAAACATACTACCAAATATTCCAGCGCTTCCTTCCTTCCTTACAGAATGTTTACACACAAAAAGTGAAACATTGTCTTTTGGAAATTCCAGCACATAGACTCCTTGCCACCTAAGGATAAGATAAAACAGTGAATTTAGAATGTGGTTAAATTATAAACTATCATGCACTTAGATGATTTTTTACTAAGATGTCAAAAGGAATTAAAATATTCACCCCAAAAGAACCTGAAATGTGCTCTCAAAGGGACATAGAATAAAACAACAAAAATCACACTGGAATAATATATCCAATTCCTCTTTACTAGACGACCTGCTTAGTTCTTCTTTTTCAGAAGACTGAGGGGGTAAAGGCTTTTTTTTCTGCATGACGGTTTTGGAAAAATTGTATAACAGTTGTCAAATTGTATATACTCTACAACATTTGTTGGCGATGACTCTTCTGGGACTGCAGGTGACTATTTGTTTTGAAGTTTATTGTGACAATTGGTAAAACACATAGAAATTAGAGGTGCGCAAAAGATTTGTACAACTCCTAAATAACAAGCCAAGGAGGGATTCCACAGAGGGATTTTGTGCTTCTATAAGGTGAGCCAGGATCTCTACAATACAGGCAAGAGTTGAAGCAAAGCCTTTGTGGCCTTGGTGAGCTAAACATTAGAAAAAAGAAGCTATAGACAGGTATCTGTGGAAAATTAAACTACGTTTCCAAGCTGAATGATCAAGACAGGAGGTAGCAGCTTTGCAAAATTGAAGAGTATACCTCTCAGGATAACACTGTTGAGGATGAGGGGGTCTCTCTTTTTGTAAATAAGGTTTTTTATATGCCAGCTGTCCTAAATAGTAGTCGCAGCATCTCCGGCAACACCTCCGAGGCTCCACACCCAGTGCAACGGAACTGGTCACCGTTGCCTAAATCTGCCTCTGCCAATTTGCTTGCATGGTTGAAAATTTCGTTGGTTATGCCTGCTACACATATCATCCCTGCCACAGGGCTCCAACTGGGAGGCAGTTCACTTGCGTAATAGCCCAGAATTCTCCTGGTCCAGGGAATCTGCATGCTATATGTACAGAATCTGTAACCCCCATCATCTCCAGTTAAAAGAATCGGATAGTAGGTGATGCAGGGATCCCAGAGAGGTGCTGGTAGTCTCAATAGACGACACTGAGCTAAACTGTCTTAAAAAGCAGAGACATCACCTTGCCAACAAAGGTCCGTATAGTAAAAGCTATGGTTTTCCCAGTAGTGATGTATGGAAGTGAGAGCTGGACCATAAAGAAGGCTGATCGCCAAAGAATTGATGCTTTTGAATTATGGTACTGGAGGAGAGTCCCATGGACTTCAAGAAGATCAAACCTCTCCATTCTGAAGGAAATCAGCCCTGAGTGCTCACTGGAAGGACAGATCCTGAAGCTGAGGCTCCAATACTTTGGCCACCTCATGAGAAGAGAAGACTCTCTGGAAAAGACCCTGATGTTGGGAAAGATGGAGGGCACAAGGAGAAGGGGACGACAGAGGACGAGATGGTTGGACAGTGTTCTCGAAGCTACCAGCATGAGTTTGACCAAACTGTGGGAGGCAGTGGAAGACAGGAGTACCTGGCCTGCTCTGGTCCATGGGGTCACGAAGAGTCAGAAACGACTAAACGACTAAACAAACAACAAAGAGCTAAAGTATAAGGCACTTTTGCATGTTCATATGACAGAAGATGGCCAATCCTGGGCCAGTTTCTGATATAAAGTGCCTTGATTTGCTGCACACCATTGGTGTGCTGCTGTTAGTGCAATTACCCTGGGTCTGCCTGCAAGGAGCGTTGACCCACTGCTCCTTCCTTGCTGAGTGCTTTGTACACAAATATCTGCCCAATTGTTACAAGAAGGGGGAGGGGTGAGCAACTGTGTTTGGTTCTTGTGACTATCCATGGCATAGTAGGGATGTGTTTAACTTGGGAACAGAGCATTTGTTATTAAGATTCCTTGGGCTACACTGTGTGCATTTACTCAGACAAACAGTTCCAGTGGAGTCAATGTGCTTGCTGAGCCTTATTATTTCCAGTCCTGTAACATTTACTGCAATGAATCACTTTAATTTTAAATTCACTGGCGCAAGTACTCACCAGTGCCAGGAAGGTCAACACAATCCAGCTCAGTGTGTACCGTTTTCCCCGCATGCAACTGATTGGCATTCTCAGACGAGAGGATCTTATAAACCAGTGTTAATAATATGTCTCCTACAAGAGCTTCACAAAGATTCTAATGTGTCTAAGTAGCATGTGCCACCCCTTTCCACCTTGTATGTTTAACTATTAGACCAAGGATTTGATTAGAATGAATTGGAAGCTCCTGTCTGATTTAGAGGCAAGTCTGAATGTGGATTTGCGTCCTTGGAACATGTTGTCTATGAATGGTGGTACTTAATTTGCAGTGTCTCCTAACCTTCCAATAGTCCATGAGTGACAATACATATATACCTGTAAGAGGTTCTTTGTGGCAACATCCCTTATCACCAAAAATTACACTTTTGAAATAAGCTATTATACGGTGAAGCATCTTTCTGTGAATAGAAATACTTTAAAGCTGTCAGAGCCATTTCATTCAGGTATTTGCTGTTTAGAGTCTGAGAGAAGAGCACTTAGCTCATTACCTACTTATAAAGACCCCCCAAAGCAGTGCTTGAATAATAGAAAGAAGGGGGGGAAGCAGATAGAGTGGGCTTGGGCTCCTGAACTTCTGTAATGGTCTCCTTGTATACTGCTGTTAGAAAGCTGAACAGGGGAGGCATGAAGTTGGGGTCCAAAACTGGGGAGAATCAGGTATGGGGTTGATAGATTTCATTAACAGATCCTCAGACACTTCTCCTATAATTTGAGCAGCACCATGAAAGCATAACGTAATATTTTGTTCTGCTGGGTCTCACTACTCACAAGGATCCAAGGACATTTGTTCACCCATGTCAGAAGGACAAAGTTGTAACCATCCCAACCCACTTCTAATCATCCCACAGTGGACTTTTCAAGCAACTTTAACCATGCAACTGTGACCTTTTACTACACTCAAGTGATGGAATTTGAATGCTAAGGTGATTGCTACTTTTCTGATGGAACAATCTCCCCTCTCCTTCCCATGGGCTGTTCTGTGGGTTCTCCCAACACCCCCTAGTGCTGGTTGCACATGCGGAGGAAGGGGGTGCGGTCCGCCCCGGGTGTCATCCCTGGGGAGGGGCGACATCACTGTGCCGCCTGTTAGGTAGATTTATTGCTTTATTGTTCGGCGTCCGGCACGCTTCCCCTGCGCGCCTCTGCAGGTCGTAAAGCAATTAGCAGAATTGCACAGCGTCCGTGTTGAAAGGGCAGTAAAAGTCCCACACGTTTCTTCTGTCCTAATATCACTTTATTTGCTCAAAAGTAGCATATTTACAATTCATAAAGACCATCAGATTGTAGCTGCATTTTCTCTGCGTCCTTCTCTCTCAGTGTGCAGCTGCGCAAGCAAAGCTGCTTTCACTTTTCACTCAGCTCACAGCATTCCAAGCTGCTTTCGTCACGTCCTGGCTTACTTCCCTTGTAAGCGCCTCCTCTCAGCCTCGAGACACAGAAGGTTAACCCTTCACTACACCCAACACCGCCCCCGGGACACTCACCATGACCGGCTAGCCCTGCCCCATGGGTGGCTAACCCCACCCTCAGGTGCACGGCATGTGTGCTGCTCCAGGTGCCAGAGCAGCTAGCTCCACCTCTGGCTGGTTGTGGGGGGCATAGGGGAAGAGAAAGTCCTGTTGCGCTATCAGAACTTGTTGTGTTGGCACCTACTACCGCAACTATTTAGTTGACTCAATTTACACAATAATCAATTTATTTTAGAATTGAATAAGTGCAAACAGAAGTCAAGGAAATCTAGAGATAAAAAAGGGGAGAGAAACTGAAAAAAGAAGAAAACAATTTTACATATAAAGCAAGAAGGAACTAATGTAAAATTTCAAATATTAGATTGTCCAGCAGATTATGAATGGACTCCAGTGGTCTAAAATGTGGGAGGTGTGTTCTCCTACAATCTTTTGAATTGTGTCAACTAGAGCATTGTCACCATTTGCCAAACTCTTTTGTTACCAGTTTCCCTGGGGATTGATCTTTTAACTGTTTCCAGCAGGGCAGTTCTCATATTCTTAACCCTACGCATGTTTGCTCACACCGGCAGGGAAGGAAGGGTGGGTGATCTGTAGGTGACACAGCAGTGGGACCTGAGTTGGGCCCAATGATATTAAGTGGGCCAAGATCCAGTCGATTCCAAGCCAGTTCAGCCTTTGCCCAACCCTTGCCCTCCCTATTTGGAGCATTTCCAATGGTGGCACTTCTGCCCTGTGGCATGTTCAGCACAAGGGAGCGCCACTGTGGCACAAGCGGCGCCACCCCAGCCCAGCCCTGTACAAAGGGAGCTTGAAGTGCAGCCGTTGTCTCCTAAGTTAAGGCAGAATGTATCTCATCTTGCTTATCTTCTTGCCAAGTCCCTTGATAGCAAAGCTGTGTAATGTGTGATATAATGAAGAGCGGAAAAGCAGAATTAACACTTAAAATAGTGCTCAAGTATTTTGTCCTGGAGGATCCATTAATCAGATTTTAATGGTGTGAAGCTTATTTTGGAAGAGAGATGAAAAGCCAAGCAATGGGAATTAGATGGCACTTGAGTTCACCTCAGCTTCAAGATGGATATTATTTGTTGATGCTGTTTGATTTAAATACCAGAAAATGCTTCTCCTTGAACCATCATTGCTATCCCGTAGAAGCTTCCCAGCAGTAGTTTGACAGCCCAGCCAGCCCAGCTTTGATCTCTCTCATAGCTGCATCTGTCCCTATGCAGTAAATGACCAGACCAGACACCACTAAAATAAATAACTCCCTAGCTAGAAACGTCTATTTAATCCTAAATCTTTCCAGTATGTTATTCTTTATTTTGGAATGATTAGTATCTCATCTTTAGCTGCTCAAACTCAGGGGGAAAATGATTTGTTAGTTTTCCAATCATAATAGTTCTGCAGAATAGATTGCCCTGTGTTTTCAAAGTCTCTTTAATCGTCATGTTGCATTTTAAATATGTAACAGCAACATTTATATTAACCACTATTTATAGCTCCATATATCTGGTATTCCTCATATCGCTCTAACTTTATGAAGCAGAGCAGAGCCCAAACTACTGTGACTGATGTATTTTCACAGCAATCCCATCTGCAGATAGCCAGTTTCAAAGAAACTAGATGTCAGTTCTTCAGCAAACAGAAAACAAGAAGTACACTTAATATGGGGCGAAAGAGCATTCAGCTAAGGTCCACATGCGAAAGCCAAGGAGACAAAAAATCTACAGGAAAATGATCCTAAGCACTGTAGTGGCATCGGCCAAGATTATAATATTGCAAATTAACACCCACATACCTCAAGGACCATGTCTCCCAATATGAACCTACTCAGATCCTGTGATGTTCATTAGAGGCCCTTCTTCATATGTCTCCCCCACAAGAGGTCCAGAGGATGGCAACATGAGACTGGGCCTTTTCTGCAGTTGCTCACTGTTTGTGGAATGCTCTCCCCAAGGGGGCTCGCCTGCCACCTTCAATATACACATTTAAGTGCCAGGCAGAAATGGCCTTTGGCTGATTAACATGGTATATCCATTTATATGTGTCTGTGCTTTATTTCTTTCTCCTCTCTGTGTTGGTGTAACCAATCCCATCTGGTGGATGTTGTGGTCCAAAACATCTAGAAGGTGAAGGAAGGCTGGTTTTATCACTGCAAATGGATCTGAACCTCTGTTTCCTCTACCTAGCAACAGTTCAAGACATAAGCATTCAACCAATTCCCATTCCTAGGGTTGTGCGTTGTTGTTGTTGTTCTGTGTGCTATACGAGGGTGGGGGTGCTCAAAAAGGTTTCCTCTCTATCCCAATGGCAGAGCAATCATTTCACAGGTACCCAGTCTCTAGAGTACAGTAATACTAACAATACTACAGTAATACTAATACTACTGTAAAACTAATAATAAAACGACAATGCAGTTCCCTCTCTTCAGGTGTCCTTATGCATATCTTAGAACAGAGCCATATCAAATAGGTAAATTCTAAGGTGTGCTTAAAGGTAAGGTACATTCTCTCTTTTGATGAAGGCTTTGAGTTTGTTAATCTGTCGATTTACATCTCAGTCTCTCACTATGTGTTTAATGAATACTTGGTGATTCTCACTTGGATGTGTGAAATGCCTCCCTTAGCGATTGTTGTGTCTAAGATTATGAAAACTGTGACATGTTTCACAGTTAAAGGATATGGATGTTGAAGCTGCCCTGCAGTATCTAGACCACGGGTAGGCAAACTAAGGCCCGGGGTCCGGATCCGACCCAATTGCCTTCTAAATCCGGCCCGTGGACAGTCCAGGAATCAGCGTGTTTTTACATTAGTAGAATGTGTCTTTTTATTTAAAATGCATCTCTGGGTTATTTGTGAGGAATAGGAATTCGTTGATTTTTCCCCAAAAATATAGTTCGGGCCCCCCCACAAGGTCTGAGGGACAGTGGACTGGCCCCCTGCTGAAAAGGCCAGTCCACTGTCTGTCAGACCTTGTGGGGGGCCGAATGATATTTTTTTGGGGGGGATGAACAAATTCCTGCCCCCCCTGCCCCGCCTAGGCAACACCCATGTCTGCTGCTCATGCAATTGTACCTAATCAGAAGTACTGGAAGCAGTTCCCACCCCCAAAAAGAAGAACCTCTATGTAATTATATTCCACCTTTCTTCCCTTGTGCCTGCATAAGGTTCCTGGGTGATCTTCCACCTAGATAATGTCCTTCACTTGCTGGTTCATCACATTACACATCACTTGGGAAGACAAGCAAATTAATGTCAGTGTACTGGCAGAAGCAAAGATCACCAGTGTCGAAGCAATGATTCTTCAACATCAACTTCGTTGGACTAGTCATGTTGTGCAGATGCCTGATGATCGTCTTCCAAAGCAACTATTCTATTCCCAACTTAAGAATGGAAAGCGAAAAACTGGTGGACAACAAAAGAGGTTTAAAAATGTTCTCAAGGCAAAGCTTAAAAAATGTAGTATAAGCACTGATAACTGGGAAACACTGGCCTGCTTGGAGAACAGCCTTTTCCAAAGGTGTCGTGGACTTTGAAGTACAAACTCAGGGCGAAAAGGAGAAACAAACTAAGAGGAAGGCACGTTTGGCAAACCCTCACCGTGATCAACTCCCACCCGGAAACCTATGTCCCCACTGTGGAAGGATGTATGGATCCAGAATTGGCCTCCACAGTCACTTATGGATTCACTGTAAAACCGTGTTTGTGGAATCTTACTCGGCCGCGAGTGATCACCAAAGAAGAGATAATGTCCAGACCTAGTTCTGCTTAGCTTCAACTTTGGCAAGGTTGCTACTTCATGTGCCCCAAGTTCCATAGCATGGGTGTTCAATGGCATCTCTTTTGCAGTCCCTTGTTGGATTGCCTCACACCTTGAAGCCAATTAATCACCTGCCTTGATGCCTGGACTACAAAGGATCAGAACATGAGTTATCACCATATCACTGTTTCTTGGACAGGTAGATGTCCCAAATCAATGCCATGCTATATCCCAGACATGAACTCGAATATTATTTTGGAGCATATGCTAAGTTCCTAGACTTTTAGCAGCAGTGACATTTGAAGACACACTCTGGAATCAGGCAAGGCAATTTAAAATTGTTTTTATGCCCCTCAAAATACATAGCAGATATTTTCAATCAGCTTGAAGTCTCAGCAGCTTATCTCTGGCAAATATCCAAATGATGAGTGGAACAAGGCTGACACCTGGCACCACAGCAAGTAAATTCTTGAAAGATGGGAACTTTTTTCTTTTCTTTTTTTAGGGTTTGAAAAAATAAATGTTAAAAGTGAAAGCACTTTTTGTTCATGTTGCCCAGATTCTAGCTCCAATGTAACTCAGATATCCAGCTGCTCTTTGTTAATGATAAACAGCAAGAGCCCGAAAAATACAGAATATAGTCTCTCTTCCCTACAAAGACATGCTGTGAGGCCAAGTGACTGCTTAGAAGACAGGAAAGCCCTTGTAATAACATTTGGGCACATGAAATAATAAGACATTATTCAGACAAAGAACATGAAACTTGAGTTAATTTGTGCTGGATGGACACCAATGAGAAAAATTCAGAAAGCTGAGGTTTACCTAAAGGCGGCAAGGCTGTGGTGGTTAGATTTAAGGACATTTTGACTGTTCCCTGAAACCATCTGAGATAGCGAGACTGGAGGTGGGGAAGAGGCAGACATGCTGAAAACCAACATCTCTGCTGATCAGTGTTAACTGCAGGACATGTACTAACTTGTACCACTGCAACTGAAGCCAGCAACATTTGCCTTGCTACCCATTAAATAACTGTTGCTTCCTTACAAGGAGTCAGTTCACATTGTGCCAGCCTCAACGATTCTAATTAAAGCTCGGGGGCTGCTGCTTCAACCTTCTAGGTTAGGGGTAGACAACATGGGTCCCTCCAGATTTTGTTGGACTACCATAATGCCAAATCATTGGCTGTACTGGCACAGACTGATGGGAGTAGTCTAACAACATCTGAAGGGTTGTCCTTGTTCAAGGTTGTAAGCTTATCCTTTGGTCTGCTTGGCTTCTCTGACACATTATACCCTGATACCATTCTATCTGATTATCAAATGTGTTAATTGGAAGGGGACATATCTGTCAGTACAGATAGATCCTTTCTAGCACTGCAAATGTATTACAAAACCCATGCCACTTGTGTCTAAATTTCCCATTTCTTTCTGAATTTTGCATTGCTCTGTTTGCTTTTGGTTCTGATGCATTGAGCTTGGTCTAAGAAGTCCAGGAAAACTTTTCTCCTGTTGCTAAAGCAAAGGTATTGAGATTACAGTGGTACCTCGGGTTACGGACGCTTCAGGTTACAGACTCCGCTAACCCAGAAATAGTACCTTGGATTAAGAACTTTGCTTCAGGATGAGAACAGAAATCACGCAGCAGCAGGAGGCCCCATTAGCTAAAGTGGTACCTCAGGTTAAGAACAGTTTCAGGTTAAGAACGGACCTCCAAAACGAATTAAGTTCTTAACCCGAGGTACCACTGTACTACAGTGACAATTCATATGTATCGTTACAAAGATGATGGTTATTTATTTCATGTGTACTTCAGTTAAGTTGCAGCCTAATAAGAAACATGCTAGGAAGCTCCATCTTACAATAAATTAGGATTGTGTGGTATGTGTCAACAGACTCAGGCAAGAATGCATTTTGTACCTCCCAGCTACCTATAGTCACACATAGTCTTAAAGCAGTAGCTCTTCTCTTGTTTAAGTGAGTTCGTAATAAAATAGACAGGAATATTGGCCAAGATGCATATTTGCATTACAAATGACTCTCCTCCAGTCTTTCTTCAGTATGATCAACAATCAAGCACTAACATAAACAGTGTGGAAAATACTCAGAGTTCATATAAGACTTACATACTAACAAAGGAAGGCCCTTGTGGAAAGATAACTACCTAGGTAGGAGAAGTGATCGCAAATGCAAAAAAAATGAGTAAGGTACCTGGAGCCCTTAGATCTTGTTGGATTACAACTACCACCAGGTCTGTGCAGCTGGGGAGGCAGCCAGGTGCACTTGTCCTGGGCCTTGGGGGCCCAGACTCCTGCCCCAGGCCTCAGACAAGTTCCACATGGGCCTGACCACCACCATTGTTAACTGTTGGCCATGTTGGCTGGGGCTGATGGGAGCTGGAGTCCATCAGCATCTGGAGTCTGCCACAGGTTCCCCATTCCTGTGCTGAAGCATTTTGTCTACAGAGAAGCCATGATTAATACTAGTCAGTTGCATATCCCCACATCAATTGCACCTGCATGTAAAATGAATGGGTCTGATGGTTCCAATGGTGCCATTTTATTCATGGAAGAGGTTTATCTAGTGGAGGCTTCTATCAATGGAAGGAAGAGAGTTGCCTCTTTTAGATTCTAGAGTGGGAGGTGGCAACCCTAATATTTCAGAGCAGATTTCTGGAGGCTGCATAGAGAATAGGGAGTGGAGATGACCTCCGCCCTGCTGTTCATCGTTTTTTAAATCATCATCACCACCACTACCACCATCGGCATTATCCAGTTTTGGTCTGCAACACATATGAGCTGTGCAAGTATAATCTCAATTGTGCCAACCTGCTCTTCACACCAGCAACGTCCTATAGGTTTTGATTATCACTTGATACTTGCTGGGAAGTCTCACCAAGGCTTGGGTCTGGGAAGCTAATTGTGGTTGCCCATGTATAGGTAGAAATATCTGTGATCAGTTTCTTTGTAAGGAATTATTACTGTTGCTAACATTGAGTGAAGGCAGTTCACGTTAATTATTCTACACCACAAAGGCAATTAGCATTTCCAAGCAATATCATGGCTGTGCTTCGTAGATTCATTAGCTATAAATTAATTCTGTGTGCCGATGCTGACAACAAAAATACTAAAATTAATGTTAACACTTTTATTCAGTCTTCCACAAGACACTAAACTGAACATCCATGACTGTTTCATTTTATTATGGCTGTTTGTACTCACAAGTTGTTTTAATATAAATGATTAACTCGCCCTTTAATACTTCTGCCATTCTTCTGTTTATCCAACCCACTGTGGGCTGAAAGCAAAGAGCTGCTGGAAATCTGTTTCTTTTTCGGTCCCCATCTGGTACCCACAGGTGCAGTGACACATGCACTTTGCTCTCCACAGTCCAGGATTGGCTGAAGCATACAGGAAAGGAGGGCTGCTTGACCCAGCAGCTTTACCTATGGTTTGTTTACTGCTAACAAACCATGATCTGAAGCCATAATTTGTGGCTTGCAAAACTTGGCTTGTTATAACTATAGCTTGGCATCATGCATGAACCTAGCACCCTTCCTTAACCGTCCTTTGTTCAGCAACCCCACCCCACTCACCACCAAATACAAAGGGGGAAGAGAAAGAGTCATAGAGTGATCTCTGAGCTCTAGAAGACCAGAAAGCCATCTGCTATGGAATGGTGCTAAGCTGTGTATCTCTGCCTATGCTCAGCTTGTATAGTTGTAAATAAACAAAAATGTCATAGTCTTTGGTCAGATCCATTTCCCAAAGGAGCTGCCCCTGGGGCTTCTCACCACTTGGGGCAGTGCAAAACACAACACACAGCCAGCTGAGAGCCTACCTGCCCGCAGACTGTCTCGCCAGAGTGGTACATGCTCTAGTTCTCTCCTGCTTGGACTACTGCAATGTGCTCTACGTGGGGCTACCTTTGAAGGTGACCCAAAAACTACCAACTAATCCAGAATGCAGCAGCTAGACTGGTGACTGGGAGTGGCACCCAAGACCATATAACACCGGTCCTGAAAGACCTACATTAGCTCCCAGTATGTTTCCGAGTACAATTCAAAGTGTTGGTGCTGACCTTTAAAGCCCTAAACAGTCTCGGCCCAGTATACCTGAAGGAGCACCTCCACCCCCATAGTTCAACTCGGACTCTGAGGTCCAGCAGTGAAGACATTCTGGCAGTTCCCTCACTGCGAGAAGTGAGGTTACAGGGAACCAGGCAGAGGGCCTTCTTGGTAGTGGCACCCGCCCTGTGGAACACCCTCCCACCAGATGTCAAGGAAATAAACAACTATCTGACTTTTAGAAGACATCTGAAGGCAGCCTGTTTAGGGAAGTTTTTTATGTTTGATGTTTTATCATGTTTTTAATATTCTGTTGGGAGCAGCCCAGAGTGACTGGAGAAACTCAGCCAGATGGGCGGGGTATAAATAAATTATTATAAATTATTATTATTATATGAAGCCGTATTATACCAAGCTGGATCATAGTCCAGTATTGTCAGACTGAGAGCAGCTTCTCAGACTGTGTTTCCCCCAAGTCTGCTACATGGTACTACATGGTACCCCCTTATCTTGAAATACAAGGGACTGTGCCTGGGATCTTTTGCATGAAACACATTTACTCTACTATTGAACTGTGGACCTTCTCATCCGATAGAAATGAAAAGATGGTGATGTGGGACTCCCAAATTTCTATCTCTTCTAAGAGTTCCAGCAGCATCTGATTGTGTCAAGATGCCGCAGAAAAGCCAAAGAGAATAAAACAAAGTTATGCTCTCTCTGTCTAAAATTGAACAGATTCCGAACAGACATAAATTGCTCTGCTTGCCACATTTAAAGTTATCCATCTTCCTGGTGAATATTTATATTTTGCTACTGTCAAACAGAAATCTTTCTTACACAAACTGTGAAACAGTTTAAAGGGGGAACATTTGCCACTTGCTGTTGCACTGTGCCTAGCAGATAACAATATATTAGCCGCTCTTCACGCTTGGGCTTTGCTCAATTTCGAGTGCCTTCCATGCTGCACAATATCTTGTCCTTTCAGAGTCTTGCTTCTTGATCTTTTTTTTCTTTGAAGAGGCATTCATTTGGTTAAGATTTTTTCCCTGTAAGTCTTACCCATTTACCATCCACAAATGCTTTTAAATAATGTTGTTAACAATATGTTTTCTAGGGACACTTGGAAATAATGAGAAGTACCTCACAACATATCTTGTTTTCTGCCCAGCAATGTATCTGCTACCTTTTAGTATTGTTGGTTGTTAAACCAACGCCTCTTGACTCCCCTTCATACAAATGCATTTCCCCCCTGCCTATTTGATCATTTTAGGGACGCGGGTGGCGCAGTGGGTTAAACACAGAGCCTAGGACTTGCCGATCAGAAGGTCGGCGGTTCGAATCCCCATGACGGGGTGAGCTCCCGTTGCTCGGTCCCAGCTCCTGCCAACCTAGCAGTTCAAAAGCACGTCAAAGTGCAAGTAGATAAATAGGTACCGCTCTGGCGGGAAGGTAAACGGCGTTTCTGTGTGCTGCTCTGGTTCGCCAGAAGCGGCTTAGTCATGCTGGCCACATGACCCGGAAGCTGTACACCGGCTCCCTTGGCCAATAAAGCGAGATGAGCGCTGCAACCCCAGAGTTGGCCACGACTGGACCTAATGGTCAGGGGTCCCTTTACCTTTACCTTTATTTATTCAAATTTAATTGCCATTTTCTACTGGCCCTTACTGTAAGGCGAGGAACCTCTACTTGACAGAGGCAAAAGAAGAACCCTCAGGAAACATTATGGCTTACAATGGCCCACTTCTCATGTACCTCTAAGCCAAAACATGACTTAGCACAAACATGTGGCCTCCGAGGCTTAGCGTTGTGTCCGAAGCCAGACTCGTAAGTTTATCTCCTAAAAACAAACTACAGGTAGTAAGCCTTAGATCTAGCCTTCACTTACAGCTTGTGGTTTGTCTGGAATGAAATAAATCTTGAGCCGGGATTTGGACCTCTCTCCATGCCAGGCATAGGCAAACTCTGGCCCTCCAGATGTTTGGGACTACAATTCCTATCATCCCTAGCTAACAAAGCAGTGGTCAGGGGTGATGGGAATTGTAGTCCCAAACATCTGGCAGGCCAAAGTTTGCTTATGCCTGCTGTAAGCCAAACCATAGCTTAGTTCATTGCAGCATAGTAGCAGCAGGACCAGAGAAAGAGTTAACTGGCTTTAATCTTCTCTCCAGGAACCCTCGTGTTTGCACTAAGCCATGGTTTAGCTTAGTGTTGTGTGTCAACCAGGTCAATGTGTAACAATGCAAACATGACACCCTCTTTCTGCCCACTCCTTAAAAAAAACCATTCATTAAATAAATATGATTAAATTTCAATTACAAATCTACTACTAAAGGCTTTATAAAATCCCTTTGCAGTCATTCTTCGCTCCTGACTGATCTCGGGTACATTCTGATCCAAAGTGTTTATTGTGGGACTGGTGCTCCTCATGCATACATACTTTAATTTAATGTCATCATTTATTAAATGTATATCGTGACAGCCCAGCATCCACATGATGTCATGGGCATAAAAATGACATTCCATGTTTTCTTTCCCCTTTCTGGGAAAATTCTGATGTTAAAAAAACCTGTGGCCAACTAACCATTTTTTGTGATATCTCAATGACCCTATTGCAATAGTAAGCCGCCATCTGGAAGCACCCATGAAGGCGATTGCTGTTGTTTGTCCTCAGGACCCCTGATATTCAGAAGCATATCACTACTTTTCAATATTCCCCTTTAACACGAAAACCTATTATCTTTGCTGCATCACCCCACAGATACTGGGACTGCAGAGCGAACCAAGCAAAAGCAAGGAATATTCATCTCTGTTTTGTGTCATCTTTTTTATAACAAGCTCCAGTATCATTGATTTTCAAGGCAGCAAGGAATTTATGCAATTAATAGTCCTGTCCCCAAGCAGAACTGCTAAAATTGGAAAATGCCTCACTATATTATTATTTTGTATCTGCTTCCTATTGATTTTTCTGGTATATGTGTTATTTGTATGGCGGAATTAATGAATTTTGGGGAGATATATATGTAAATGTTCATCAAATCTCCCATTTACAAGACAACTGTAATATATTTCCTTGGCTATTGTAACTCATAATTGTACTGGATGCAGATTTGATGGGAATCCATTAGCCTAGCCATAATAATCAATGGTGAATGAACAAATTACTACTCTGTTTTCTCAGAGTGAGTCTATCATTGTTTTCTTATTAATTTCAATTAATTTCATTGGGATATGCTTAGGTCAATGTTACAGTGGATTGTGTCCTATAATAATAAACTCAATCAACTATTAGCTGAAGTTGTTTAAATCCAGCAGAATATAGTTCAAACATCTCACTATTGCATAAACTCTAGCCCTGAACCCACTATTTGCATATCCACACTGAGAGCCAGTGTGGTGTAGTGGTTAAGAGCGGTAGTCTCGTAATCTAGGGAACCGGGTTTGAATCTCCGCTCCTCCACATGCAGCTGCTGGGCGACCTTGGGCCAGTCACACTTCTTTGAAGTCTCTCAGCCCCACTCACCTCACAGAGTGTTTGTTGTGGGGGAGGAAGGGAAAGGAGAATGTTAGCCGCTTTGAGACTCCTTAAAGGGAGTGAAAGGCGGGATATCAAATCCAAACTCCAAAAAAAAAAAAAATCTAACTGTTAGGGCTGTGGGTACAATTTTGACAATTAACTGTTAGATGGGAATAGAGAGCTTTTGCTGGCTTTGTTTTTTGTTTTGAAAACATGACTATGCACATGCAGCTCCCATTTGCACACGTGTCCAAAGAGGAGTGCTTGTGTAGACACCTTCCAAAAAAGCACAGAATTAAAATGTATAAAAAGTTGGAATGATCCATTGGAAGCCCGCCAACCCAGGCAGGGCATGCATTTTTGAATGGCATGAATGGTATCTGAGAAAGATAGGATAGCTTTTTCAAAAGCAGGACTAACGTTGCATTTCTTACGAAAGAAATTCCATGAGAAGATAGGGGACTGCCTAATCTGTTAGGTTTCACATGTATTACCAGTAAAACAGGAGATCTGGCTGGAGAAAAAGATCTCAGCATTTGATTACTGGATTCCTGGGTTTTGGGGTCTAAATTTTCAGGGGTCTACTCTTGTGTTTCTCCCCACCCACACTCACATTATCAGGCACTCATATAGAAAAAGAAAAGGCAGAACAATAGGAGATACATGGTTTTGGATCACGGATCAGATGCAAAATGATATCCCAATGTGACTTTAAAGTGCTGCATAGCATAGTTTTTTTTTATTTTAAAAAATCATAATGCTTAATTTAAACAGTTATAAAAACAAAATAAATTGCCAGCAGGATATATAAAAATTACCCAATTATCTATTTGTGCTTTGTGTAATAGCCATATGTTTTCTGCTTTTCGTTTGCATGTGTTACTATTCAAATTTCCCTGGGCTAATTGGCAGTTGTTAAATTTCCACACCATATTATTTATTTGTTATGTGTCTTTTTCTAAATGCACATGTACAAAGTGTGTGCCCGCATTACTGCTCTTCATCATGATGACACCCTGGTGTTATGCCGCTGAATGCTAGGTGCTGGGAATCACAGCTGGGCATCGCAGTGCTGTTGTGCTTGTGTTCAGCTTGTAGGCTTCCCACAGGCCTCTGGTCGACCACTGTGAGATCAGGATACTAGACTACTTGATCCAGAAGAGTAAAGGAGCCACTGTTAAAATGTTCAAGTCTTGTGGAACCTTAAAAACTGGTAGCTCCATCCTATGCCTGCCTATTCAGAACTATTGAGTCCAATGGAACATACTCTCAGTGAACTGTCACAGGAATGCAGGCCTGTTGAATTCAATGGGACTTACTCTTAGCTTTAAGATTGCAACCTCAGTTCATTTTTTTTCCAGGCCTTTAAACTGGCATTAAATTCCCTTTTACAATATGATACGATAAACTTTATTGTCATTGTCCAATACAGAACAACGAAATTCAAAATCTACATCAGACATTCAGAAACCAACAAGCCTGCTATCCCAGCCTGGTTAGCCCCCTAAAAACTCTGATACCCCATAATTAAATACAATATACTCCCATAGAGACTACCTTATACTGCGTTTAAAACCAAAATCGCATTTGAATACAAACTTTTTTCGCATGCGGCTAGTCCTAGTCTTTATAACCCTGTACCTTCTTCCAGAAGGCAAAAGCTGAAAGAGATCATTTCCGGGGTGCGCACTATCCTGCACTATCTCTACAGCTTTCTTATGGCACCTGGAAGCATAGATTTGATTTATATTTAGGCCCTAGGTCTTATGTAGTTTTGTTAATATATTTTATCGATTTTTAAAAAATACGTTTTTATCTTGGTTTTAAGCGGCTCTGAAAACATGGTTGTTAATGTAAAACTATTTAACACAGAGAAGTAAATTTATCGTCTCAAAAAGCAAGTCAACAAACACTGAAGACAGAGCAGAACAGGAAGGAGGGTTTTTGTTTTGTTGGTTGCGGCCTTTGCAAAACAAAGCTTAACGTGGTGAAAGAAGCACAGCCTTTGTTGCTTCTCTGAGCTGCCTTGCAGAGGAGCAAGGGTCACCTTTCTAAAGAGATAGTAACATATGGCTGGCCATGTGAAAGAAGCCTGCAGGAGAGAAAGCAAGTGCTAAGGCACTCTTTCATGAAGTGAAGTGAATGGCAGCAATTTCAACAGAGGCATTTTGTCTGCCCCGGAAGGCAGACTCCACCAGCACACATAACAGATGTAATTTTGTTGTTTTGTACAGGATTCACTTTTTATATTTGTTTTACTTACGTACATTGTCTTAAGAGATTTGTTGTTTAATTGTGTTTCTTAAAATGCGCTAAGCATGTCAGATTAGGTCCTAGGAAACCAGGGTTCAAATCCCCACTCAACCACAACAAAATGAACTGGATTCCTTGGCAGGTTTTGAATAAACATACGCAAATTTATTGAGGGTTCATATAGTAGATAGATAATAAAAGGATGTATACAATTTTACAGTATGCAGAGAACAACATGAGTTGAGAAATCAGAGACAGGAGCTGAGGAAAGTCTTGTGAGGGAATGAGGGAGGGATCTTTGGGGAGTGGGAGGGAAAAAAGGGGGGAAATAATGAAGATGACTCATTTTGATAATTTGTTATGTTGAAATTGTTAATAAAAAATTTATTAAAAATAAATAAATCCCCACTCAGCCATGAAGCTCACTGGATAACCTTGAGCCAGTCGCTGCTTCTCAGTCCAGCCTACCTCGTAGGGTTGTGAGGATTAAATGAGCAGGGGGAACCATGTACACCACCTTGAGCTCCTTGCAGAAAAAGGTGGGATATAAATGAAATAAAATAAAGGGGGGGGAATAGTAAAAAAAAATTGTTACCATTATTATTAGTTGTAGCAGTTGTACTAAGGTGGGAATTTTTAATTGTTGCGGGCATCCGTCTCGAGAGACAATGCTTGTGTTTTTATATAATATATAGATATTGAGATATGTAAACCACTAGAAATTTCTGGAAATATAAAGTGGTATGCCAGTTAAATAAATAGATAAATGAGTCTTGTAGCTTCATTGATCAGAATGCAACGCTCTTCACAATGAAGAGGACAAGTATTTCGACTGAGAGGTGCAGTTGCTCATTGACATTGCTATCAATAAATTGACTATTCCCGTCAAAATGTAGCAGCCATACATGGCATTATTAGTATTAGTATTATTATTGATTGATTTTTAACGCAAGCAAATGAGACAAAAAAAGGGGGGGATGAGAAAATAAAAATAGAACAATGCAATAAACATCAATACATACATATTAGTTTACATGTACAGATCAAAAGGTGCCCTCCAAATGGATATCCAGGCAAAGTTAGTGTTTATAAAAAGTATGTTCAAAAGTGACAAGGGCATTAAGGTCTTCAGACCATTGTGTAATAGACTGTGGGTACCGCATTTTTCCATCTATAAGACGCCCCCATGTATAAGATGCCCCCTATTTTTGGGGACTCAGATTTAAGAAAATAGGGGGAGATGTATCCATGTATAAGATGCCCCCTAATTTTTGACATTATTTTTTAGGAAAAAAACCTAGTTTTATAAATGGAAAAATACGGTATTTCTTATTCCAGCCTTGAAGTACAAGTTTTGTAATGGCCATAAGGGCCCATAAAGGCAATTTTTGTTGTCCTACCATCAGTGCCCATACCACAGGAATATAAATTTAAAAAACGGGAACATCCACAGATATCAAAAATATGCAGAACTTTTAACTCAAATAAAATATCACTGGAGCTGCCAACATTATTTGCCTCAGCGAGACATTTCCAGCATCTACCTGAATTAGACAATGCCTTCCTATTGTCTAGGAGACATGGAAGCCATACATGGATGAAACGTTAAAGGTTAGAATTGTCAATCAATGCATAAAAATAGACTTCCTATTTTTTAACAAAATAATCCTTGCACTAGTTTACAGTAAAGTAAGGCAATAAAATGTCATTATTATTTGCAGGTAGTAGTGGTGGTTTTATGCTGGTATCTACTAGGGGCTAAGTGTAGGCTAAAACTGTAATAAGCATTTTTAAATGTGCACATATTATCAGAACTAAATATGAGACACATGGATACCAATTACTAATTCCTATTGTAGCTGCATCAATATTATGAGAGTACCAAAAGGATCTCCCCCGCCCCCATTTTCTATGGGGAAAAAGGCATCTATTGATTTCAAATGTCATCTGACGATTTCTTATGTCAAGGATTTGCTTACATGCCTAGCGATTTATTTATTTTTTTGTCAGGCCTAGCTGAGCTTATATGTTAAATAATTTAGTATTACATTGCATCTCTTAAATATAAGCATCAAACGAATTTCAGCTTCAAAAAAACCAAGCAAAAAGAAACATTGCCAAAAGAAAAGAAAAGAAATTCTGGATCATCATCACAGTTAGCTGTAAGCACGGAAACTGAACATCAGAGTAGATTGGCCACTTACAGATTTCCAAAAAAGAGAGGACCTAGATAGCATAAACATATACAACTGCTAATTTTCGTGTGGAAATGCAAATTTAGAAGCAATTAATAATTACCATAATTAAAATGGAAAGATAGCGCAACTCACCATAGTAGGGTCAACTGTGAGCAGGTGATCTGTGTGGCTGTACAGTTTGCTGTTTGGGTTCTGTCAGTGGGCAACTTCAAGGTCTCTGCTGCTCTCCCCTCAGGGATGGAGGAAGGGAGGTGTGGTGGGTGCGGAGCGCCCCAGGTGTCACCACTGAGGGGGAGTGACAAAATGCCGGGCGGCACTCACTGCGGGGCCTGCAGTGTGCCCGACTCACTGCTTCTCTCCTGGGAAAGACGCAGTGGCTTAGGTGCATGCAGGCTCCACACTGCCCAAACGGTCTGCCCACTGCCTCCCCTCCCAGCTGTAGGGCGGCTGAGTGGGAGGAGGCAGGCAGACTCCAGAGGCCCCCCCCCCATGGGTGGTTTGCCCCGCCCCTGGGTGCAGCTCCCCAGGTGCCCAAGCGGCTTCCTCCGCCACTGCTCTCCCTATCTTTAAACCAAATGTGGGCCAGACCATCCAGGTCAGCCCTTCAAAGAGAGGGATTCCCCTGTTCAGTACAACATGTGGCCACACCACATCAGTCTCTACCATGAAACTGTAAAGCAAGCGTGAAGGATGGGAAGCCATCTTTCTGAAATTGCCAATTGTTATTGTTATTTTAATCAACCACCCTTCATCCTAAGGTCCCAAGGCAGGTGACAATTATTTAAAATACAGTTTTAAACCCTTATGAGTGACACCTTACTTCTTAAAAGCAACAACTACCCACCAACCAACCAACCAACCAACCAGATCTTCACTGGAAGAAATCTGAGTATTTCCCATCATTGTACTACAGATATGTTTGCTTTATTTATTTATTTATTTATTTATTCATTCATTCATTCATTCATTCCATTACTACTGCTATAAAAGACAATGTAGAAAATGAAGTACTCAAATGAACTAATCTCTTCTGTTTAACAAGTATGCGATGAGAACTCAACTCATCTGCTTGTGTACTGGGATGACATATAGAAATTAAATACCTGTAGATCGCATGAATGGAGTATTGAGAACTTGAAGTGGCCATGAAGTCTGAGTAGGGTCTTAGGGGAAAAAAGGCAGAAATCTAATAGTTATGTATAAGTGGTGAGTTAAGTCACTGCACATTTTCTCAGCCCTATATACAAGTTGCACCTGGTGAACATCTGCCCCAGCTGCTAAATGTATAGGAGCCCCATCCTGCTTGGATAGGCAGATCCATGAGAGATCCTCAAGTAGTGTTCCTGTCACATTTAGGCAGTTTTTACAAGCAGCACTTCAAAATTGCACCAATTAGAAAATGCATGGGATGTCACGGCTAAAATGGCCGCTGTTTCTTTAATGCTTAAAAAAGCTGGGTCAGTATGAGTCAGCAGCCTGCACCGGGTTGTATATATAGAGTGAGAAATGTTGGGTTGGGTTGGTTAGTGAAAGCTGGTAGTGTTGATGTGTGTACAGTTGGTCAGTCGCTTTTGCAGAAAGACTTTTAAGAATAAAAGCAGAAAGTACTCTGCAAGGACACTCTTCTCATGGACTCTTTTATGCCGACAAGGGTCTGAGGACCAGGCTGAGGCAACAAAGGGAGGTCAGAACCCTTTCCTTTTTCTTTTTTTTCTTTTTTGCAAACACTGACATGGGAAGCTGTCTTATACAGTGGTACCTCGGGTTAAGTACTTAATTCGCTCCGGAGGTCCGTTCTTAACCTGCAACTGTTCTTAACCTGAAGCACCATTTTAGCTAATGGGGCCTCCCACTGCCACCGCACAATTTCTGTTCTCATCCTGAAGCAAAGTTCTTAACCCGAGGTACTATTTCTGGGTTAGCGGAGTCTGTAACCTGAAGTGTCTGTAACCTGAAGCGTATGTAACCCGAGGTACCACTGTACTGAGTCAGACCAATGCTCTGTCCAGCTCAGTATTGCCTGCACAGACGGACAGCAAGTTTCCGGGGTTTCAGGCAGTCCTACAATGAAGGCTTTCGGTTTCACTCCTATAAAGAATGTCAGTGCTGAAGTGTAAACATTCACTCATTATGCTGTAAACTCAAGGCTGTGTACAATTCATTGTATCTGCATATTTGTAAATGTTGAGTTTCTAAGAGTCAATTAGTGGCACCCTGTAGCAGCGATTTGCTTTTTCTATTTTTAGTTATGGCAAGTGACAAGGGAAGCAAGCCTAATATTCATGTAACCAAGATGAAAAGAATGGATAATCTTCTGCTCAGTGTGTTCTGTCAAGAAACTCTTGGTAGGATGAACAAGGACATGTTGACATCCACATACTGTTTAGAGTGATGTTGCATAATTGCACCTCATTTCCACATGATAACGGTGAAGTATCTGTGTCAGTGTATTTATTTCAGGCAACTAATCCTCCAAAATTAGCCAGTAAAGGTTAGTTGAGAGAAACCAGAGGCCTTCCTTTTGGGTATTGTCGGCCAAGGGGTGGCAAAGAAGGACCAGACATTCTTTATGTATGCAACAACAGCAGCAAGGATACTTCTCGCAAAATATTGGAAAACTCAAGATCTACCCACACTGGAAGAATGGCAGATACAACTGATAGACTACATGGAACTGGCTGAAATGACCGGCAGAATCCGTGACCTGGGAGAAGAGAGGATTGAGGAGGACTGGAAGAAATTTAAGAACTATTTACAAAAGTATTGCAATTTGAGTGAATGCTAAACAAGATGCTAGATCAAAATAACTGAGCACCACTAAATTTAGAAGTTTTTAAGAAAATAAGTAAGACTGTGAAATTTAGCTCCTTCTGAGAATTATAAGATTATGAAATATAGAAGGGATATAAGAATTTAAATAAGATGATAAATTGCTGACAAAATGTTACAACGATGAAAGTGGGAGCGGGAGATGTGAGGAAGTCCAAAGAAAATGTGAAAATATGTTAAGATCAATGTTACATTGTTTATTATGTTTATTTTTATTGTAAAATTTAATAAATTGCTTTAAAAAAAAAAAAATAACTAATAATAAGGTTAGTTGGAAATATTTTATTCAAATACGACCAAACAGATTTGTGTATTGAAATCTCATACAAATTATAGTTTTAACATTTTTGAAATGGAAAAGGTAGTTGTGGGAAGCACCATGGTTTCAATGCACCAGCCTCATTCAGTTCAATAAAGCTTACTCCTAGGTAAGTGGGTATAGGATTACAATCTTATATCCACTTTCTGGGGAGAAAGCCCTATTGAATTCAATGGGACTGGAATCCCCAAGCCTCAAAAAATCCCATAATTTGTATTCAGATCCGATCCACTAATTGTTCACTGGATGACACTCACTTCCAATGATGGCTTTGTCATACCTACAGATATAATATGGTAGATTCAATTGTCACTATATAACTAAAACTAGGTGACTGTATATTGGTGACCAATAATGGCCAAGAAGAACATGTGCATCCTGCAAACAACAACTGGAGTGAAGATTGTGCAACTCATTTGCTAACTTCAATATGCTTTAGAGCAGGCATCCCCAAACTTGGCCCTCCCGCTGTTTCCCATCATCCCTGACCACTGGTCCTGTTAGCTAGGGATGATGGGAGTTGTAGTCCTAAAACAGCTGGAATGCAGAGTTTGGGGATGCCTGCTTTAGAGAACTATGTAACATCATCCAAGTCCTATTAGTTAGTTAGTTAGTTACTGCTCCATACAGCCCTATGAGTCTTTGTTTGGCAGTCCAGTGGCTCTAGGATGGCAGATTGGGCATCAGCCTTCTCACCCCACACCCACGGACCTTGCCCAAACCCGTCCCCAAGTTCTCTAACGTGTTTCTGGTCAATTGGCACCACTCCAGGGTTCAAGAACAGTCAACTCCCAAGAGTGCCTTGGGTGTTGCCCAACCATTGGATGGAACCCTTTTCCAACAGCAAGGAAAGTACTATGTGGAATGATGATCTGATCCTTGTCCTATCACCGTGCCAACCCTGCTTACTGACTGGATAAACAAATAAAGTTGTGATCTGTTTCCACCCAAGACCATTGTCTAAAGTGTATTATTCCTGCAGCACCCACAAGCCACAACACCGCATGTGCCACACAACTGGGTTTCAACCCATTCCATAAAGGCAAGTATCTGCAGTTCCTAACTTCCTTATGGGGATAAGAAAGATAAGACACATAGCATTGGTGACTGGTACCCTGGGGCAAGCAATTTTGCCTCTTCAACCCAAGGATTTGCTGGCCACCTACAAATGTGACATTTCCTAGACATTGTAGAAAAGGGAAACAAAATCCATGTGCCACAGCTACATAATGAAAAAGCTTGTCCCCATATTCATGTGCAGTGATGGGGAAAGTCTCAATGGCTGGATTTCTATTTACAGCATAAGTTCCTGTGCCTTTAACAGTTGCAGCTTTTCCTACTACTACATTTTCCTGTTGGAAAAGCTCCAGCTGCTGATTTCCACCCCGTATGCAGCTGCTAAAGGTACAGAACAGGTTGTCCCTGTAGGGATGTGCATAGATGCTAAGAGAGGATATATTTATTAGATATTATCCTTCCTTCCTCACATTTGTGAGTTCAGCAGACTGCATCCCTTTGCATCTTAAAAGGGAAGATAAACTAGTTTTAGCCTTTTAGTTTTACTCCAGAATGCTTTAAGGCAGACTGGATAATCCTGGTATTTCCCCCTTTTCTCCCCTTTAAAACAACAATCACACTAACAATCTTATAAAAGGTAAAAATAAAAAAAATTACTCACTCAGAATACTAGTTGAAGAGTGACAGATACAACAGCTTTGTTCAGGAAGGCTTAAAATTGTAATCCAGGTACGAAGACATACTTTAGTCCAGTTTAAAATGGAATTCTCAGACTTAGCATATGTTCTAATTGCTGCAATGAGGTCAAAGAGCAAAGAAGAAGTGCCTGGCCAGGTGAGGAGATTATATGTGGCTACGCTCTCCCCCAGTCAGGGCACAGTGGGAGTGGCTCTCAGAGTTCTCTCTAGCAAACTTACAGGAAAACTCTGTTGTTAATTTAACCTATCATGTGCCTATCTAGCAAACATGCATTGTTGATTTGACTGCATTGTAAATACAGTGGTACCTTGGTTGTTGAACATGATCTGTTCCGGAAGACGGTTCGATTTCTGAAACGTTCGACAACCGAGGCGCAAAGGGTGGTCTGCAAAGTCAGTGGAGAAAATTGGGGGGGGAAACCCACAGCGGAAGCCGTCCGACTTCCGAGGTGCATTCGAAAACAGAAGCATTTTCAGCATTCGAAAACCAAAACGTTCAGCTTTCGAGACGCTCAGAAACCAAGGTACCGCTCGGTTCCACACTTTCTTTCAAAGTGTGGGAACTGTATTTTATCTATATATTACTGACTGGCAACCTCATAATGGGTGTTGTTCTGGAATTCTAAGAAACTGAATTATCAGTGCAGCTTTGAAATAAGTTTTGTTCAGAATGGTGGCCAGTTGTATCCAAACATAGACAAAGATCTGCTCCTTGATCTGAAGAACCAACATGCAAAATTTGATTACAATATCTTAAGATGTGTAGCAAATGGACACTCAAGCAACTTTGCAAACCCTATTCATCAGCAAGGAATAGAGTTCAGGCATTTACTGAACTTGGGCTAGTATAGCTAAAACTATGTAGAGAGAACACACACACACACCCTTCCTGGTGCAAAAGGCAAACAAGCAAATTTAAAAGTTCCTTTAGACTTTTACACGAGAAAATTATAGCACTTAAGCATTCTTGTAAAACATTACAATGTTTCAGAGATTTGGTATACAGACCTTATGAAATAAAATGAATAATAAAAGGCCCACGGTAGGTGCCATGGTACCTTTTAATACAGGACTCGAAATAACTTCCCAACTGGGAACTGAAAATATTCCAGGGCAGTGAAGATATCAAGATGTGGACTCAAGTTTCACTTTCTCCCTCTTTCGAACTAGAGGGGCCTCAGAGCAAGGCTGCTGCTTCAGCACTGAGCGCAGGCAGCTGATCTCTTTCTGATTTACAGTTCCTGCAATGAGCAGAAAATGGATACATAATTCTATCAGTTTGATAAAAGACATGCCTCAGTAGCCACAAAGCTCTCGGTTGATGAATATACAATAACCATGCGCAAATATACAGTAAATCTTTACTTATGTGAATATAATCTGGATCTTTACCATTTCATTGGCTGCATCAATAGGAGTATAGCATCTAGATCAAGGGAAGTAATAGTGCCACTGTATTCTGCTCTGGTCAGACCTCACCTGGAGTACTGTGTCCAGTTCTGGGCACCACAGTTCAAGAAGGACACTGACAAACTGGAACGTGTCCAGAGGAAGGCAACCAAAATGGTCAAAGGCCTGGAAACGATGCCTTATGAGGAACGGCTAAGGGAGCTGGGCATGTTTAGCCTGGAGAAGAGGAGGTTAAGGGGTGATATGATAGCCATGTTCAAATATATAAAAGGATGTCACATAGAGGAGGAGAAAGGTTGTTTTCTGCTGCTCCAGAGAAGCGGACACGTAGCAATGGATCCAAACTACAAGAAAGAAGATTCCACCTAAACATTAGGAAGAACTTCCTGACAGTAAGAGCTGTTCGACAGTGGAATTTGCTGCCAAGGAGTATGGTGGAGTCTCCTTCTTTGGAGGTCTTTAAGCAGAGGCTTGACAACCATATGTCAGGAGTGCTCTGATGGTGTTTCCTGCTTGGCAGGGGGTTGGACTCGATGGCCCTTGTGGTCTCTTCCAACTCTATGATTCTATGATTCTATGATTCATTGTATGCTAATGTCAGCAAACCTCTGTGTTTAATGCTGGGTTTGCACATGTAATGGAACAGGCTGGTGGAAAGGGTTAAGTTAAGGCTGTGATTAAAGAATTCCCATTTATGAATGTTGCCCTCATCTTCTGAAATTTCTCATATATACAGGGATGAAAGGTTTAAGAGCCTCGCTCATTTTTGCAGCTGGCCACCCCAGTTAATTAATTAATTTGCAGGGGCTACTTTTTCCACAATGGGAAAGCATGCAAAAATAGTGTTTCCCACCTCCAGTCTGATGGTACAGTCCACTCTATCTCGTGGGTGTAGCCAGGGGGGCGCAGGGGGCAGCTGTCCCCCCTAAATCAATCAAAATCAACACAAATCTGAGATTCTGCCCCCCCCCCATGAAAGCCTGCCTCCGTATGAAAAATCCAGGCAACGCTCATTCTCTACATCCCAATTCCACTGTAAATGTAGAGCTGCCCCAAAATGCCCACATATGACAGGGAGGAGTGTCTCCAATCAATCATATAATTTTAATACACTTGCTCTTAAAACATCACCACCAAATGCATATAAAAATAGAATCAACAACCATTTAGCAAAACCATTAAGAGAGATTTTGGCTGGAAAGGAAGCTGACAGCTGGATACCCTATATTTTGTCTGGAGGGGGGTGGTGCTTGTTTGATCCTCACTAATGTGCCTTGCTTCTTAATGTGATCATTTGCTGCACTTGATAGTCTGAGAACTGTCTGCTTCCCAAGAGCACACCTAGTTCGTGCTTGACCTATGTAGCAAAGGAGCTAATTAAACTGCCTCTCTTATCGTTCCTTCTACAGCTCCCCCCCAGCTGTGTGCTACCTGCACGCTTCAAAGCAGACCCATCTACTCTGTGTAAAACGGTAAGCTTCACGAATGGAAAACAGAGTCAATTGAAAATGTCATTGGTTTAAGCTACCGGAAGTGCTTTTCAAGTTACAAGTTGACAGTGTCACACATATGGAAACGAGCGCTACAGGAAAATTATCATGCACTAACAGATTTAGCAACAGAGCAAGAAACATGTCATTATAGGATTATATCCTTTCCCCTCACAATACAGGAACACAGGTTACATGCCAATTAGTATGGAATGTTTTTTTAATAAAAGTAATTGCACCGTAATTTGCCTGTAGTTACATGGCACTATTTATCAGTAAACCTTAAGCTGGTGCACAGTTGAAGATCAGTGAAGAAATTCCTCTGCCACCCAAATTAAAACTGAATGGGAGAAGAGGGAGTAATTATCTTCCAATCAAACCTGCTCCCTAGGGTTGCTACAAGGCCACTCCCCAGAAGAAGGGGAAATGCAAATATAAAACAGTATTGGGAATTTTCTGAGTTGAATGCTTCAGTTAATGAAATTACTGATAGGGCATCTGTTCTACTAAGTCCAAAAGGCCCTCATATTCTTAATGACTGCTTTATCACAGTGGAGTTTTATCAAAACCATGAAGTTTTGACAAGTGTGAACTATCGTATTTCTTATTCACATAGCACATAGATCAATTATGGAATGTTCTACCAGAAGAACTAGTAATGGCCACTAACTTAGATGACTTTAAAAGGGGTTTAGACAAATACAGTGGTACCTCGGGTTACATACGCTTCAGGTTACATACGCTTCAGGTTACACACTCCGCTTACCCAGAAATAGTGCTTCAGGTTAAGAACTTTGCTTCAGGATAAGAACAGAAATCGTGCTCCGGCAGTGCAACGGCAGTAGGCTAAAGTGGTGCTTCAGATTAAGAACAGTTTCAGGTTAAGAACAGACCTCCAGAATGAATTAAGTACTTAACCCGAGGTACCACTGTACAATCGTACCTTGATTTTTGAACAGCTTAGTTCTCAAACATTTTGGCTCCAAAATGCCGCAAACCTGGAAGTGAGTGTTCTGGTTTGCGAAGTATTTTTGGAAGCCGAACGTCCGATGGGGCTTCCACGGATTCTGACTGGCTGCAGGAGCTTTCTGCAGCCACTCAGAAGCTGCGCTTTGGTTTCTCTTCACTTGTTTTACTGCTTTATTGTTTGGCGCCCAGCCACGCTTCCCCTGCGAGCCTCTGCAGCTTCTGTTTACACAGCGTGGCCTCGGAGCACAAGGCTATCTGTGGCTACTAGACATGACAGCTATCTTCTACCTACCATATGTTTCTGAATGTCAGTTGGTGGGAATCACAAGTGTTGGTTGTGCTGTTGTGCTCAGCTTCCATTTGCAGACTTCTCATAGGCATCTAATTGGCCACAATGAGAACAGGAAGATCAAGCCAGGCTCATCTTCTTTATTTATTTTATTCATTTATTTATTAGATTAATATACCGTCCTTCCTAAGATCTCTGGGCAGTTCACAGAATGTCCTACAAAATCAGCAGAATGATACATTTTGTCAGACCAGGAGCTGCAGCTACTGTTTATTTACTTGTTTCTGGGTGTTCTTCTACTTTAGTATCATCATCAACAGTTTATTACGATCAACTGATCAGAAATAAGCCGTACAGATCAACAAATACGAGCATAAAAAAGTGGAACATAGCAACAGCAGCCCAGTTGGTTGAATTGCAACATCCACCAGCATTAAGCGGCACAGAGAACTTCTGACAACAAGACTGTAAAAATAGTATCTGCAAACAGTTTCTTCAGAGGAAGGCTGTCTTCCGTGCATCTTGACAAATCCTGCAATGCATTGTTTGAGAACAATGGCTATCTAGTTACATGACAATTATTGGCACAAGACCATGCAAGCATTTTTCCTACACATCTATTGCAATGGTATAAGCAACTTCCAGCATGTTGAAAGTGACTTTGCCCTATTTTTTATAATTAATCAATCACTAAGCATGGCTTACTACACTATTTTTTTTTCCTTTCGAGAAACATTAAGAATTAATGCAGCTGGGGCTATTTTCGTTTTTAAAGGCTGCTTGGAATTTTAATTTAGTTCCCCTGTAAACAACTTTGTTTGTCTGTCGATACAGCAGTACAATAATCCAAAAGAGGAAAGTTTCCAGGAGCAAATGAGCAAAACATCATTTACATACAATAAAGTAGCAGTTTGGACACAAAGTGCAGAGCAAAAAGGTCATGTTGACCATGAATGAATTAAATCATCCAAGCTTACCATGTTTCCTGTTTTGCAGTCTGATATTGCTGAACCAGCCTCTGCCTTGGCCTGGTGATGGTGCACATTTGCCAAAAAGTAACAGGCTTTCAATTTCCTCCTAAAACAACGCAGAGTACGGTGGCATCTATGAACTCATAGACACAACACACTTAGGGATAGCTTTTGGGGATAAACTGCATGGTGGTGGCAGTAGCAGACCCCCGTCTTCCAACAAGGGTGCCCAGGTGCGAAAAAGAGCAAGGCTCCTGCCCATTTTATCACTGTGCAGAAGAGGGGGATTCAGCAACTATACGTTGCCGTGCAAATGGTACCTATTTAAATCCCCACAACTATTGAAGGTGCCCTGTCTACATTTTGCTTCTGGCCACCCTTTTAAAACACCACTACCACCTTTTATGACAATCTGAAAATGCGCCCCTGGACATCCTCTCAATAAAATATATGTTTGAAATGCAATGCAATGAAGTGGAAACCAAGTGCAACAATAACCACCTGATCTAGAACCTCATTTATCGTTTACTAGCAGGTTTATACCCAGGACTAACTGGAAATTCTGAGAAACCCTAAAATCTGTGCAGTTTTAAAATCAGCGGTCAAAACCACTGATTTTGAAAGGTTCAGTACACCATCTTGATTCAAGATGGCAGCCAATTTTATCCAGACATAGACAAAAGCCTTCTCCTTGATCTCAGGAACCTATTGTGTCAAAGATGGTTACAATATCTTAAAGTGTCTAAATGCATAGCAAGCAACATTCCAAAATATACAGCCTATGGCTGATGCCCTGAATGTTTTAAGTACAGTGGTGCCTCGCAAGACGAAATTAATCCGTTCTGCGAGTTTCTTCGTCTTGCGGATTTTTTCGTCTTGCGAAGCACGGATGCACCCTGTATTATAATGGGATAGCGGGCAAAGCACAAAGCGGGTCGCTCCCCAGCAGGAGGAGTTTCCCCAGCCTGGAGGATCTGTTGCCGGGAAGAGGCAAAGACACCCCCTCCCACCTCCCCATGAAAACGGCCCCCCTTCCTCTGTCGCCAAGCCTTGCCACGTCTTCGCTCCGCCAAACCGCGTCCCACATCAAAGCCCCAGCCCGCTCCTCTCCCTCTCTCTCCATGAGGTGCCAAAGGAAGTTTGAGCCCAGGAACCGAGGGCGGACGCACGAAGCGCCCGGCGCGGACTCTCCCTTGCTCCCCCCGTTACCTTGCGCCACGCCGCCGGGCTCCCCACAGTCTCGGCAGCTGCTCCCGGCTTCTTCCCACCCCCGCAAAGGCGCCTTTGCGGCCGCCCAAGCACAGTGGATGCCTCCTCCTCCTCCTCCTTTGTCCCGCCTCCTCCTGCCTTCGCGCAGTTAGAGCAAAATGGAGCAGCCACGTGGGGAGGGGGAGAGAGAGAGAGAGGCAGAGGCAGAGGCGGCACAGAGACCCAGCCAGATCCGCTGGATCCCAGCTCACCTGCCTCCTCTGTGCCCTCTCCAGAAGAGGATCCCTCTGGAAAAGGTAGGTCGCTCCCCTGCTCGCTCCCTGCCAGCCCAGTTCCCGCTTCAAAAGGAAACAAACTCGCAAGACGTTCCGTCTTGCGAAGCAAGCCCATAGAGAAATTCGTCTTACGAGCACCTCAAAAACCGCAAAACCCTTTCGTCTTGCGAGTTTTTCGTCTTGCGAGGCATTCGTCTTGCGGGGCACCACTGTATCTAGCTATGGCCCTGCCTCTGCATTCTACCATATTATGGACAGATAAACCATCACTGAAATATTTTAAGTCATCCGGGGTTTTTTCATTCGGTGGTTAAGCAGCTCAAGTGGAGAAAGGGGTAATCTGGATTGATGACAGTGTGGAAAAGTTAAACCATTACACCATAGCCCCAATCGACTCATCTACAGCATTTTTAAAAAGAGTTTCCATATAATGTGTGGCTTGGCACTGAATATCATCCATTCTCATTCTATTCAATATTGCCATTTAACATGATGCTAGGCTTGCCTTGTCTTCTCAGCAAATCTTAGGTGCTTTTATAAACTCTGCATTTGGTCATGTTGTTCAGCAAAATCCTTGCTAGCTCTGAGCCGCTTTGTTGCTGCTTTTTTGTGTGTGTTACGCACAATCGGGCAATCATCTGAGTAATCTTACCGACGTTTCATGCATTTGAAGACATGGAAAAGGAAACAGATTGTTCACTCATCATTTCATTTTGTTTTCACGTTTGGCTCAGTGAGAAGAGGTTTTTACGCCTCCTGCCTCCTACCTTCTTTTTTGTCCTTTTGCACGGAACGTGTCCTGGTTATTTTCAACTTTGTTTCTCAACAACATGTGCTCAGCAAAAATATACACTATCTCAAATACCGTGGGACAAAGGAGCAGTGTCACGGAGGAAGAAATGGAAAAAACAGGCTTCCTTTGACTGCAACCACAGCTCATTGCATCCCATGGATAGACAACCTGGTGCCCTCCAGGTATGTTTAAGTTACAAATCCCATCAGTCCCAGACAACATGGCTAATGATCAGGGTGATGAGAATTATAATCCTCAGCATCCGAGCAGCATCATGTTGGCTGCCACTACTGTATGAAATCAGCCAAAATAAACTATTTCTGGATTATTATCATTCTAGATCAGGGGTAGTCAACCTTTTTATACCTACCACCCACTAATGCATCTTTCTTGATGGTAAAAATTCCCTTACCACCCACCAGTGCTCCATGGCAGGAGGATTCTCATTGTGCCGTAGAACCCTCTACCACCCACCTAGAATCCTGAAATGCCCAATAGTGGGCGGTAGGGACCAGGTGGACAACCCCTGTTCTAGATCCAGGTGAGAAGTTGCATGTGTGAAGGGCCCATTGTGGGGAGTTGCACATGGAAGTCTTTTATGTAAGAGAGAAACTTCCAGGCCCTTTTTCCTATAACAGAGCATGCAAATCCATGATCTCCCATCCCACTTGCATTCCAGAGTGACAAAATCCAGGAAAAGCTAACCATATTAAGTGGGCTGTGGTTGTGATCTAGCAAAGGTGAGTGCCTTATAGCTGGTATACATTGCAGCCCTCCAGCAGAACAGCAGCATGGCTAGGTTGAGAATGATGTTTTCCCCAATTCTGAAAAATGGTTGGATGGAAAGACGTCCCATTACTCTTCTGTCCCTGCTGTTGCTACTTGCCTGGTGCAAATGATAAAGCTCCTGTTGTAAATCTTACAAGTGAGGTATGCTAATTGAGCTTGCTCAGTATGCATGTTGATAAAGTTGATACACAATTAAGCTTCTTCTTAAGGCACAGAGGAACAAGTGGTAGGTGTTGGTTTCTTGTGTAGTCATTGCAACTAGAATTCTTTGTACTAAATCCTGGAGGTTATAAATCATACCAACCATCAAAGAATGGAGGGGAAAGTGGGATTTTGCAGTCGCAGCCAAAGTAACATATTTTCCAAGAGGCTGAGAAAGAGGAAAGAGGCAAGACAATTTCATGGCAAAATGACAGAAATTTATTGGTTATAGTAAAAGATGTGGTTTAAAACCAAATAAGATTTATGATGTACTACTATTTGTGAAGGAGCATTATGGAAAATAGATATAGATATGTTTTATCTATTACGAGGTAGATCAAGGAAATACGCTTTATATTTATTTTAACCCAGGATTATAGTGGGTAGGAAGATTAAACGGTATCTTTCGGATAAGCTTTTGGTTAGCAACATTATTGTGAAATGTTGACTAAGGGATCGTGATTTTGTTCATTCCCAGCCATTTTGTTCATTGACAATCGCTCTCAGGTTTTGATAAAATCATGTACTGAGGATGGGGCCATAGCTCAGTGGAAGAACAACTCCTATGGATGCAGAAGGTCCCAGGTTTGGTCCTCAGCATCTTCAGGTAGGACTGGGAGATAAGCTCTACCTGAAACCCTGGAGAGTTGCTGCCACTCTAGGTTGACAATACTGAGCTTGATGGACCAATGGGCTGACTCAGTATAAGGCAGCTTCTTATGTTCCTATACTGCTATGATAATAAAAGAAGTATTTTTGAAAAAGAAAGAAATGAAGGCTGTACATCAGGAGGAATTTAATGGGTGGTTAATCACAATGTTTTGGGTCACTTAATACAAGGCACACAAACTGCAAGAGAGACTTAGGCCCAGTTTCCCCAAAGTAGGCACCTACCTGTACAAGTGTGTTCAGAATCTTCTACCCTACAAGAAGTGAAATGCTTGCCAGTTTGAGCACAGAAACGCAGATGTGGGGAACCTGTTGCCTTCACATGTTGTCAGACAATGAATCCCATCACCCCTCACTATTGGCAATGCTGCCTATGGCCTGGGGTGCTGTAGACTCACATATTTCTTTCTATATCTAGCTCACAGGGCTACAATTTATTCACCGCTTCTGCCTAAAGTTTGGAAAGGGACTCTGTGCATTTTAGCCCTGATCCAAAGAGATGGCTATGCATTAAAAAAACACCAACTATGCACACATTATTATTTTTAAACTTCTCCAGGACAGTGCTCAAGAACTACAATAATTTGTAGCATTAAAAAAATCAACATAAAATTATCAAAACTCACACATGTTCTACAAAATTCCAGCACTGTGTGATTCACAGTGAATACAACAGAACATCCATCTCAGCAGTCCCCAAAAGTCAAACAGACATCAAAAAGACGTCAGTGAGGAGGGCAAGCATACCTCCAAAAAAAGAGGGTTTCACAATCAGGGTGCAATAACAAAGAAGGCCATGCTATGAGTCACCAGGGAATAGTGCACAGCTGTAGACAGAACCATCAGCTGGGCTTTTTGCAGCAGCTCTCAAGCCACAGACTGTCAAAAGATACCTATCCCGTTCCCTCAAAAAAGATAGGTATCAGTAGGCTGTTTAGAAGTGGTCTTGTGTTCGATACTCCACCTCCCCAAATGACTGTTCAATATCAATGCTGATTAATATATTTGATTAATATATTTGCAGACCAAACCCATACAGTTCACTGCAGGTAACAAAATTTCATCTGTCCAGCGGGACTGAATGCAGTTACCCGAGTGGCTGAGTTTTTGTCAATAGTATCATTTAGGAGTGGTGAGTGGCACCATTTAGCGGGAAGAAAATCCCAGTGAAAATCCTCATTATATATTTTACATGGCTGTTTATTTGTATATATACAGTCGTACCTTAGAAGTCGAACAGAATCCGTTCCAGAAATCCGTTGAACTTCCAAAACTTTCGGAAACCAAAGCACGGCTTCTGATTGGCTACAGGAAGCTCCTGCAGCCAGTCAGAAGCCATGGAAGCCCCATCGGACGTTTGGCTTCCAAAAATAGTTCGCAAACCAGAACACTCACTTCTCACTTCCAGGTTTGTGGTGTTTGCGAGCCAAAACGTTTGAGAACTAAGCTGTTCAAAAACCAAGGTATGACTGTACAGTGGTACCTCGGGTTAAGAACTTAATTCGTTCTGGAGGTCCGTTCTTAACCTGAAACTGTTCTTAACCTGAGGTACCACTTTAGCTAATGGGGCCACCCGCCGCAGCCATACGATTTCTGTTCTCATCCTGAGGCAAAGTTCGTAACCCAAGGTACTATTTCTGGGTTAGCAGAGTCTGTAACCTGAAGCGTCTGTAACCCGAGGTACCACTGTATATGGATGTTTTATCATGGCCTATTCTTGTAATGACTAATAAAGGTTTGGCAAAGTAAGTAAGTACCTGCTTCTGCACAGTTTGCCTTTACTGGATTGGGGTGCTTGTAACCACTTTTTTCACAGCTGGTTTTCTTTGTCTGATAATGCAGACCAGCCTCACTGCTAGGGCTTGAACATTTTTGTACTGTTGGAAAGCAGATTTCAGCTGGTACGAGGATTTTTAAAAGGCAAGCTGGCGTCACTGGCAAGCAGCACTAAAAGAACAAGGGAGAGAGCCTCTGCTTTACAGCGGAAAAGGCTAAGCCAACTGTTTAGCCCAGAATGCAGCATTTTACACTGGAAAACAGAGATTGGCCGATGTGTTCCATGATGCTGCAGAACAGCTGTGCCAAGGGACACAACGACCTAGATAATTCATTTGATTTAATGGCTTATCTACAATGCCACACATTCGATCCCATTTAATGTGAACTGAAGAAGCAACTTACCTGCAGTGCCTACATAAAGCAGAACTGGAAATGAGCGAAGGCCAAATGACTTTAGCATCAAAAAATTAGACAGGGTGTGGATAAGCCCCCTGCATTAACCATGAACTTGCATCAACTTTCTGAGTTGGTACAGCGCAGGAAACTATTTTTGGGCGGAATCTGTATAATTTTGACTTTTATTTCTCCTCCAGTACAAACAAACATACATACCGTATTTTTTGCACCATCACTCACTTTTTCCCTCCTAGAAAGCAAAGGGAAATGTCTGTGCGTGTTATGGAGGGAATGCCTACGGGTGGCATGCCTGCGGATTTTCCTCCTCTAAAAACTACGTGCGTATTATGGTCGGGTGCGTGTTATAGAGCGAAAAATACGGTACTTTTCATTAGCACTTTCAATTGGCTCACTCTCTCCATCCCCCAAGTGTTGGCTGTTAGGATCCATGCATGTCCACCAGCCTCAAGCCTGGCCCCTACTGCAGCCACTAAAGCAAGGTAGTCACTAGATTCATGCCTCCTCTCCTTTCCTTTTATCCATTCTCACATGCAGGGTTCACTCTTATGAAGGACTGACTCTTTCGCTCACAAGTGAAAATCTGCAGCAAAATGACTGCATGGAAAATAAAGGAATCCAGACACTGAATAATCAGATCAACAGGGAAAATATTTTCCAAACATTCAACCAGTTTCAGCAAGAATATAATCTCCCTGTGGAAGCTTCCTGGCAATGTACCTAACTGGTGACCACATGACACACTCCTTTTTTTTCATTTTTTCACCCCCATCAAAATTAATAGAAACATCAGGAAAAGCAGCTCCAAGTGTGCCATGCCTCATTTCTCCAGCCTAAGCCCATCTCATCCATTTCCACTCTTTTCTTCTGCACAAATCATTTTCTGTGCAGCCCAAGTCAAGGTAAAATGCATAATTTGAAAGAGCTAACAATAGTTGGGCCAGCTATATTTTTAGTGGAATTAACAGATTCTGTGAGGCTCAGAAAAATGGCCTGTTTCACATCAGAATGCTTTCAGAAGAGCACTGCTAAGGTACTGTTCAGGTATTATCCACAATCAGCTACAATTTTGCCCCAGAAAGTAATTATGCCCAGAATAGATAATTGCTGTTATCTTGGGTAAGTCTGCAGAATGGGAGCGGTTCCTTCACGTCATATGTTCATTTCAAATTCATCCAAACTATAACAACTGGTAGAGGTGATACATTTGTTAAAAAATAAGTACAGTAAATAAAAAGACACTGGCGGTTCTAATACACATTTGTTACATACCTGCTTTCAGACTCGATCTACATCAAGGTAGTTCAGCTTCTCATACCAAGTGGATCGCAAGAGTACTTTGACACAGAACCCACGTGCTGCACTCAGCCTTGTTGCACGGGGATGGGGGAAGCAAGGTCAAAATTTGACACCCCCCAACCTTCGTACTGCCATCCCAAAGCTGGGTAAGCGAGGCAATGGGCTTTGGGAAAGAACTATAAGGCTATGGCAGGGTCCTAGAGCTCTTCCACCTCTTTCCCAAAGCTGGGAAAGGGCTAACTAGGCTTTGGGAAGGAGATGGGAGGACTCTGGGATCCCGTCAAGAGCCCCCACCCTTCCTAAAGCCCAGTGCCTCCTTATGCGGCTTTGGGAAGGCAGTGTGAGGGCTGGGGGCTTTCAAATGTTGCCGAGGGCCACCAAAATGACATTGAGGGCCACATGTAATAGTCATGCTACATCAGATAAGGAATTTCAACAGAGCATTTTGTTTGCCATAGAGGGCAGAGTAACAGGAAGTGAACAAATATAACAGGAAGACAGTTGTTCCCTCCTATTGCTTGTCATAAGAACAGGCCAAAGACCCATCTGGTTCAGTATCCTGTTCCTACAGCTGCCAACCAGAAGCCTATGGGAACCCCAGCAACTAGTATTTAGAGGCATATCACTTCTGATCTTGGAGGTCATAAACTCATATTCAACAACTGGTGGTTATAACAGCCGTTCTTTAAGACCATCCAGACTAGAAGCTATCACCATGCCTTACAACCATAAATTCCATAAAGGGGAGAGGAATCCAAAGCTCCTTTGCCCCAAGCTGGGGAGGTGGGCGCTGTCAAGTGGGCAGAGGTATTCCCCTGCCCAGCCATTCTGGCCTATGCCAGCATCATTCTACAAGCATGGGACTCCCGTTCCACCTGCTGAACTGAGCGAAAGTGCCACTGGCAGGATCCCACCCAACATCAACCAACGGAAAGCCCTGAAATGGTAATCCACATGCAGGGAAGGGCTGAGCCAGTCCAGATTTCATTCAGCTCCGGACTGGCCTCTTGCCCTACTTGTGTGTGGCAGGGCTGTAGATGTGGCTGTGGCCCCTCCACAGTTCAGCTCCCATTAAGCAGTGGGGAAGAGCTAGAATTGCAGCCTTAAATACATGTTGCGTGAATAAGGGCTCCGTGTCTGTCAACCTAGTTGCCAGTTCATTTCCATGGGTGACCCGCTGTCCCAGCGTTATGAGACTGAGGGGGAATAATCCGCTGTTCGCTCCACCCACGCCATTTGTAGCATGAATGCCACCGTTTTCCGCAACATACAAGATTTACACCTCCGCAACTATTTGTAATGCATTTCTCGTCACTTTTAAGAAGCTTAAAAATGTGTAAATGAAATTACACGCAAACAAGCTCTAATGCCGTAGAAAGACTAGCTTTTCGTGAGGAGGTATTGTCACAATACAAATCATTCTCTTGATTGCAATTCCCTTGCTTCAGCGATAACAGCTTACATGCATGTTGTGATTAGTCATAAGGAGCAATAAACATAAGGAGCAAATATAATCTGATCTTTTAAAAAAATCCTATTAAAGTCAAATCAGACCTAATTAGATAATCGTAAGATAAACAGCTTGGGTGTTATTTTGGCTTGTTCTGAACACTTTAAAAAAGAATCTGGCTAATGGAGCACAGCGATTATGAATAATGTAGTCATAAGTGAGCAAAATATCTCTGTTTACAAATGTGAAAAAATGAAAAAGAAAATCCTGGAACAGTGCTGTATAGTACCTAAGAGCATACAATGATTATACATCTTCGACCTATCGACTTTTCAGTCTGAACTAAGTTTGGGTTGCATATTATCTTTCCCCCACATACCAGCTGTACATGCTGCTTTTCTGCTTGCCTTTCCACAGCAGTTGGTATGAAGGTGGTATGGAAACAAGTGAGCAGAAAATAATGAGGCTTCCAACCATTTCAATGCTCTACTGCAAGCAGGGTTCTTATATTTAGTTTTCCATCTCAGAAAACCAAACAGGATTGGCCTGACGCCTATTAAAACTTGTCTCTCTTTTGATTCTAGTGATTCTAGTCAAGGAGTTTAACCACTGTATGAAATTCCTTGTCCATAATTATGGCATTGGTTTTTGAAGATGCAAGGATCATCCCTAAGTCTGTCTTCATGAACTGTCAGTTGGTAGATTGCAACCATGATCATGACATCTTCCACTATCAGAGCGCATGCTGGATAATAGGAGTGGCATGAAGGCCAAGATCATCATGCTTCCACAAAAAAGAGGCATAGGAGTGACACTCAGGGACCACATAACACCAGTCCTGAAAGACCTACATTGGCTCCCAGTACGTTTCCGAGCACAATTCAAAGTGTTGGTGATGACCTTAAAAGCCCTAAACAGCCTCTGCCCAGCATACCTGAAGGAGCATCTCCACCCCCATCGTTCAGCCCGGACACTGAGGTCCAGCACTGAGGGCCTTCTGGCGGTTCCCTCACTGTGAGAAGTGAAGCTACAGAGAACCAGGCAGAGGGCCTTCTCAGTAGTGGCACCCGCCCTGTGGAACGCCCTCCCATCAGATGTCAAGGAAATAAACGACTATCTGACTTTTATAAAGACATCTAAAGGCAACTCCATTTAGGGAATTTTGATGTTTTATTGTGTTTTTAATATTCTGTTAGGATCCATACAGAGTGGCTGGGGAAACCCAGCCAGATAGGCAGCATATAAATAATATTTTGTTGTTGTTGTTGTTGTTACAGTCACAAAACCTTCATCCAATAATCCAGTGCAGATGTTCTGAATGTTGGTAAAGAGTCAACGTGCGCAGGAATTAATGGAATGGTGTCCACTAGCTCCACTCCAACCTCCAAGAATTTATTGGCTCTGTATCCAGACAGCCCATGACCATGTAAGCTTAGGCACACAATCTCTGCACACTAACAGCTCACCAAGATGTGGCAATCCCTTCGATGTTGTGATTCTACCCACGCTCAGAATGTTTGAATAGGTATGTAACCTACGAATCAGCAGACAGAAGCCAAGGGAGTGAGAATACTTGCTCTGTGGAATACCTGACATGAAAAAGCAGGGCAAATATTTCATACATGACATCTACTAGGGTTTTCACTAAGCATAATGGGTGAATGGTAGTCATGAGATTTGCTCACCTAGGTCCTTCAGGTTCCTTGGAACATTTTCATCAGGCCTTGCTCACCTGATGTTGTCGTTCAGGCATCTGCTTCACCGACTGGTTTCTCTCCTCTTATCCTCAGGGAGTTTGCAGATTCATAACAAGATCAAAGTATACACTGAGATGCTTGCAGGGTTTTTTTTATTCGCTCTCCAAGGGATTTAAATTTGTGAAGTCCCCCCCCCCCCCACATCCTTCTCAGCAGATACTTTGCTAAATCCTTTTAGGCAAACATTCCACTGCTGAGGAACTGTCACACTGGTTACGCCTGTAGTAACTGATGGATTCCAGGAATTAGTCCAAACTCCTTTTCATAATGTATCACTAAACTTGGAGTATTTGTCTTAATCAAAATGCAATAAACATAATCAATTTGCTGCGAACAAACTTCATTTTTGGAGCTGCCACTATCGTCAAGTGGGAGCAGACCTCCCACAGAGGCAGCGATAAAGTTACCAAGGAACTAGAAATAATAACTTTTCATCTGGATGGGCTCATGTGTAAGAATGAGCAGCAGTCAGAGAATGCCAATAAGATCACCACAGCTACAGTTAGGAATCTGGGGACAAGCTCTCTCTGTAGGCTGGCTCTCACAGGGGGGAAAAATGAAGTGTCATTACATTGGCGCAACAGCAGCAATCAAAAACATTAAGGTTAGTCCTTTTTACTGCTGAACAGAACCATAGTTGGTTGAGAGGGAAATGACTCCCATGTTTAAGTGGATTGAAAATCATTAAAAAGAAAAAAGATTTCTAATATTAGTCATAGCAGAGTGCACTGGAAGCAAGCATTCATAACACTGTGAAGCATATATATGAATGTAAATAAATACACCTAAAATGCATACATGATGTTTGTAGAAGTCAACATTACATAGGTCTAACAAGTTTATCCAACATTAATCTTTAAAATAATGTTTATATTGAGATGGCATATGGGCTCTTCTGGCAATTAAAACAATTCAAAGGAGCTGTTTACTACAATAATTTTGAATAATATAATCAGAGAATACATGAGACCGCTGCAAATAATTTAAATAACAGTATCTCAACTGTAGTAGTAGAAGAGGAGGAGTTTGGATTTGATATCCTGCTTTATCACTTACCCTAAGGAGTCTCAAAGCGGCTAACATTCTCCTTTCCCTTCCTCTCCCTCAACAAACACTCTGTGAGGTGAGTGGGGCTGAGAGACTTCAGAGAAGTGTGACTAGCCCAAGGTCACCCAGCAGCTGCAAGTGGAGGAGCGGGGAAGCGAACCGGGTTCACCAGATTACGAGTCTACCGCTCTTAGCCACCACACCATGCTGGCTCTCATGTAGTAGAGTTGGACTCAATGGTTGCAATCCTGCAAAGCTGCTTGAATCAAGGGTGTGCCCTGCTGCTGGTCCTTCTGCTTCCCCCCAGGAAAACCCATTTTTCACCACTGGATTGCAGCAATGGGTTTTCTATGGATTGTGCTACAATTCAGGGGCAGAGAGGGTTTTCCCAGGGAAGGTGGCAGGGAAAAGGAAAACCGCTCCCTCCTGTGCTTTCTAGGCACAGGGTGAATGGAAGTGTGGACAAGCCCTAACTAAAGAGATTAAGGCTGTGCACACACCGTACATTTTAAGCACACATCCACACCAGACTCCCGTGAACTGTAGCTTACCCCACACAGAGGTCTAATGCTCAGCACCAGTGCCAGATTTAAGTATAAGCTAAACAAGCTATAGATTAGGGCCCCACTCTCTTGGGGGCCCCAAAAAAATTTAAAGGGGAAAAAAACTGGATGTACATTTCCAAAATATAAGATAAAAATCAAATAAAATAAAACCTACATACAGCAACAGTGTTTTGTGTTGTGTAGGCTCCTGTGATGTAAGTAATGGGCCCCCGCCTGCTAGCCTGCTCCCTAAAATATCCCTGGTTTGCTCCTTTCTATATATAGGGTGCTTACATTCTGCATGTACTGGCTGCATGGCAACATGTGCAAATGGCTTTAGATACCTGTTAGGTCCATAAATTACCATATAGCATATTTTCAACCCAAAAAACAGCGACAAAGGACAGCTTTCCGAGGGCCTTCTCGGTAGTGGCACCTGCCCTGTGGAATGCCCTCCCACCAGATGTCAAAGCAAATAATAACTACCAAACTTTTAGAAGACACCTGAAGGCAGCCCTGTTTAGGGAAGCTTTTAATGTTTAATAGGTTATTGTATTTTAGTGTTTTGTTGGAAGCCGCCCAGAGTGGCTGGGGAAACCCAGCCAGATGGGTGGGGTATAAATAATAAATTATTATTATTATTATTATTATTAGCCCCATTACCTTCAGTAGCTTAGGGCCTCATCAAACCTAAATCCGGCCCTGCTCAGCACCCTTAACAAACTACAGTTAACAGGGTTCTTGCAGCGGGGAATGTTCTTTACGTGTATCGTGTGTACACAGCCTAAGCAAGCACCGTGTGTGAGAGAGAAAAACTGAGATTGACTACAGTTGGAGTATGATACTCTGGCCAAGGATTTATCCTTTCTAGTGACACCAACATAACAATTGCCATGTTTCTCCAAAAATTAGCCACAACAGACATTGCTTGTGGATTTAAAAATAGTTGCACAGGTATTTAGTATTAGAACCATAGAATTGTAGAGTTGGGAGGGACCACAAGGATCATCTAGTCCAACCCCCTGCAATGCAGGGAGATTTCCCCCAAAATAAATTGTAAAAGAAAATCTTTTTAAAAAAAAAATCCATCGCTATTTTAAATGTTGTTCTTAGTTTCTGACAGGGAAATGAGACAAATCTAGACCGCAAGAAACAAGCTCCCAAATCTTGGTACTATTTAAATCAAAGTAATTTTAGTATCACTTCCAAAATGAAATAAAAAGAACAACAGATGTTTCCCTAACAAGCTTGCCCAAACATATACATGGCCCAAAAGAGAAGTGATTTAGTTATAGTCATTGTAGGGAATATTCAATCCCAGTTTATAAACAAAGATATAAGTAAAAATGTACATTAACAAGTGGAAGCTGAGGTTTTCTAGAAAGACAATACAATTAAATTTAACTATAACAGAAAATAGTAGCTGCTTGACTGTAATAAATTGAGTCAAGAATCAAGATCCAAACCACAGAGTAATGCATAAAATGAAGACAAAACAAGTCAATGTTATGAATACCACATCTGCGATTATTTCCATTTAGTGACCGACTGCTTCCTAGTCCTTTTCCTGCTTGGCTAAAAATATAGCAGCTCATAAAATATGGTTCTGTGTCCATAGATCTGAGAGAGAACCCAAGCTGTTTTTGGAGTTTTGGCAGAGATATGGTGCAATATGAGATAGCCATCCCCTCTTTCAAATCTAAAACAGATGCAAAGGATAACAGGAGGGAGATAAAAACAAAAATGAGCTTGGAAAAATATTGCTATAATCATCTTTGAATCACCTTCCCCTAATATGATCAAATCAGAAATAAAGGCAAGAGGTCAATGGCTGAAAAATTCAGACAAAATCACACATGGTGGCAGAATGTCTCAGAACATGAACTACTATAGCAGGCTGCCAAACTTAGAGAGTTGGTGTCTAATGGGTTTAAAGCAGGCTTCCTCAACATCAACCCTCCAGATGTTTTTGGCCTACAACTCCCACGATCCCTAGCTAGCAGGACCAGTGGTCAGGGATGATAGGAATTAAAGTCTCAAAATATCTGGAGGGCCAAGGTTGAGGAAGCCTGGTTTAAAGTGATGGAGTGGAGAAGCTATTTCAAACAAAGGTGTATTGGGAGGGTAAAGGTAAATGTAAAGGGGTAAAGGGACCCCTGACCATTAGGTCCAGTCATGGCCGACTCTGGGGTTGCAGCGCTCATCTCGCTTTATTGGCCAAGGGAGCCGGCATACAGCTTTTGGGTCATGTGGCCAGCATGACTAAGCCGCTTCTGGCGATCCAGAGCAGCGCACAGAAATGCTGTTTACCTTCCCACCGGAGCGGTACCTATTTATCTACTTGCACTTTGACATGCTTTCGAACTGCTAGGTTGGCAGGAGCAGGGACCAAGCAATGGGAGCTCACCCCGTCACGGGGATTCAAACCGCTGACCTTCTGATCAGCAAGTCCTAGGCTCTGTAGTTTAGTCCACAGCACCACCCTGTTTGTGCCTCCCCCCCCCCATGTGCTTCTGTCCTAACTGGGCTTATTTTTAGGTAAAAAGCAGCCTTGGGAAGGCATTGGGGAAACAGCAACCAGCAGAGAAAGTGTTCGGTGCCTCTGTTCCACCTGACTCTCCCCAGCTTGAATTCTCCTTCAACCTGCTCAGCTGAGCCCCACAATCTAGAAGAGAGGCCAGCCATTATAATGGAGAAGGGTCATAGCTCAGTGGCAGAGCATCTGGTATGCATGCAGAGGATCACAGGTTTTATTTTATTTTTATTTACTGAATTTGTATGCCGCCCTTCATCCAACAATCACAACATGGCACCCAAGAGCTCACACTTACTCTCTTTTGGCTGCAAGTGCCTTTCTGTTCTTCAGCCCCTTATCAGAACCTCTCTAAGATGCAGCTGTTGTGAAAAGGAAATGGAAGTTTTTAACATTTAACTTCCTTGCATGGTTTGCTTTTAGAACTATCCTGTTCCTGAAACAAGATGTGGTCTGTTTACTCATTGCTGGCAATCGTTACTTTCACTTCTGTGAAAAAAATATAGATCCTTCAAATACACAATAAATAAGGTAATGGTAAAGGACCCCAAGTCCAGTCAAAGGCGACTCTGGGGTTGCTGCGCTCATCTCGCTTTCAGGCCAAGAGAGCTGACGTTTGTCCACAGACAGTTTTCCGGGTCATGTAGCCAGCATGACTGAACCGCTTCTGGCGCAATGGAACAAGACGGAATCAAACCTACCGCATTATAAAGATTTAAAGGCATCCTATGCACAGCTGTTTAAAAGGTGAGATGCACATGAGCATATTTTGACAGAATGTATATATATGATGTATGGAAAAACAAGTGTTTCTATAGCTCTTTCTGTATGATACTGTCAACCTTACAAAGCACAGGCAAACAGTGTAGCTACAGTGTTGTAAGTGATACAGATTTATCTGAAAATACTTGCTTTGTGCCACAGTCACAAAGCTATCTCAAGGACCTTAAATCCCCAAGATTTGCAAGCCAAAAATACATTTACGAAGTTTCAGGACTGGCAAAACATTTACCAAATGTTACCATTACTGAACATAATTTGGGGATACACATTAGTACATACAGCAGTTTATAAGGTATTCACACCAGCCGTTAAAATGTGACCTAAGTTGCTAAACACAACCACACATGTGTCTGACCCATCAAAATCTGAGGAAATGCTTTATTTACCAAAAAGGAAAGAGAAGAAGCTCAAGAACTGTATACTTAAATCTCTTATTTTGTGTGAAGAAACACTTGAGGTTAATTTGCTTCCCTATCAGCAGTTTTATTTAGAACACCAGCTAAAAATAAAGAGTGGAAGAAATAAATACGCATTTAATTGCGCTAATAGCACAATTATATGACGTGTACAATTATGCCATGACTACTCTTCCTACTCTGTAGGGGAAGTTTAATTGCACAGCATGGTTGGTACTTTTACATAACTATTCTCACAACATCAAGCCCAGCTGGATTGGAGCTGCTGCCATCATTCCGACATGGAGGATTGAGAGTCCCTAGACTGCAGTCTCTTGAAACTAGCATGGAAAGTGTTTTAGGATGGGGCCAAATCAGAGGTCGCACAGGAAACATGAAAAGTCAGATTATTTTAAAATAAACGAAACAGGATGCCAGTTTGCAGGAAAGAATAGTGGGGAAGTATTGCTTAACATGGACTGCAAGAAGATCAAACCTCTCCATTCTTAAGGAAATCAGCCCTGAGTTCTCACTGGAAGGACAGATTGTGAAGCTGAGGCTCCAATACAGTGGTGCCTCGCAAGACGAAATTAATCCGTTCTGCGAGTCTCTTCGTCTTGCGGTTTTTTCGTCTTGCGAAGCACGGCTATTAGCGGCTTAGCGGCTATTAGCGGCTATTAATGGCTTAGCGGCTTTAAGAAAAAGGAAACAAACTCGCAAGAACTCGCAAGACGTTTCGTCTTGCGAAGCAAGCCCATAGGGAAATTCGTCTTGCGGAACGACTCAAAAAACGGAAAACTCTTTCGTCTAGCGAGTTTTTCGTCTTGCGAGGCATTCGTCTTGCAGGGCACCACTGTACTTTGGCCACCTCATGAGAAAAGAAGACTCCCTGGAAAAGACCCTGATGTTGGGAAAGATTGAGGGCACAAGGAGAAGGGGACGACAGAGGACAAGATGGTTGGACAGTGTTCTCGAAGCTACAAACATGAGTCTGACCAAACTGCGGGAGGCAGTGGAAGACAGGAGTGCCTGGCGTGCTCTGGTCTGTTGGGTCACGAAGAGTCAGATACGACTAAATGACTAAACAACAACAACTGCTTAACAACCTCACCATCAGCCACTTTTTCTGCCCTCAAAACAGCCCCCCTGCTTTTTCACCCATTGGGTGGTGGTGTTATTGTGTTAAGAGTGTGGTAAAGTAACATAAAAAGAGATGCTCAAACCTATACATGTTCACTCAGCAGTCAGTTCCACTCCTATAATTGATAAGCTCCTGAGAAAAATTGCTTTTCTTTGTGGATTCAGTACAGATGTCGTTACTTCATACTGGTTCTTTCTCAGCCGGCTTTCTCTACTCATCCTGTCCCCGTCTCTCTCCACGCTGTTTACCTGTGGGCAACACTCCAAGGAGGGCCCCCAATGCTGCTATATCCCATCTCTCTAGAAAATGGAACAGTCAAGCCCAAGGTCCCTGCCAGGGGATGGCCTGACCCTCCTAGTCCTAGTTTTCTCAACTGACCATGCCCTGGGCCTGGTTTTTACACTGGGACAGCTTGTGTTCCCAGTCAGTATTGTGGTCCTGGCAAGTGTCTCCAGATGCAACTGTCCATTATCCGCGGATAATTTCAAATGCAGGCAGAGTCATTTGCCATACGCATGCAAGACTTGACGATTTTATATATGATGGGGTGGAAGGAGCTCCAGGTGTTTGGAAAAATATTTATTTCAGGGCTGAATCGTCCTTTGGGGTCACATTTTGTTTAGAATTTTCCATCAAGTGTTCCACAAAAATAACTTTCTCCAGGCACCTAGAAGTGCCCCCCCACCAAACCTCCCGCCAAGTTTATGGTCATTTTTCAACTTTAGTTCACATAAGAGCTCTTAAATGCCGAAACATACGAAACAGAACTTCTGTATCACATCAAAACACAGTGCTTTTCAACAGAAGCATTTCACACATTCAGTTAGGAGCCATCAAGTGTTCTTTCTGCTGAGACTTTGGAACATCCTCTCAAAGGAGGTCCACTTGCCTCTGTCTTTTTCCCCAATTATTTTTTTATTGATTTTCCAAATCACCTGGCTCCATCTTTACTTGTCTTTGGTCATATAAGACTGTTCTATTTCAGCAGGCCTTTGGCTCCTTTTCTTGAAGTATTTTAATGGCTTTCTGCAGTGGCTAGCTTTAGCAACATTTGCAATTTTTACTGTAAGATAGCACAGAGTTTATTGCTGCTGCTGTTTTAAAAAAACACTAAACATTTATTTTTAGATAGAAAAGTGAAGTAAAGCAGCTCAGTTCTGTAATCAACTAACACATCTGCATGTATGAAATAGCAATAATACTGAATTTTCAGCATTGGAAAAGCAACTGATAAAATGGATAACTTACAAGAAAAGAGCAACAAACAGTAAACAGTAGAACTGATGCGTTCTCATTATTTGATTTTTCAAAATTAACAGTGAAACATGTATGGATATTTTAAATGATATCTTGCTTCAAAAAATTGGAGACCACCTTTCATCACATCAAGTGATCACAGAGCAGGTTCCAAAAGTATGTAAAATACAATAAATCCATCCAACATATACCAGTGATTAAAAAGCAATTTAATCAATACTAGCAAGAGAATACTGAAATCAATGGGTGGGCAGTTGAAAAGGACTCTTCACACTGCTCAATAAAGTAGGAAGCTCCACCAGATGACTATGTCCTTCCACAAAAAACATGTCTGATATGATAGCTCATCCTCGGATACCTTCCCTATAAAGAGTGGTGTAAAACAGGGTTGTGTTCTCAACCCAACTCTTTGTGCATATTCTTCTCCTTGTTGCTTTCATATACCTTCAATGAGACTGAAGACAGTGCGTAAATCCATTCGAGGAGCGACAGGGATCTGTTCAACCTGGCATTTCTCCATGCAGCAGGTCATCTGAGAGATGTTGTTTGCAGCCTTGATAGCACACTCTGAGGAAGATCTACAGAGTCTCATCAACAGTTTTGCCCAAACCTGCAGGGCGTTCAGCCTTACCATCAACCTGACAAAGACCAACATCCTGGGTCAGAACATCGCCAGCACTCCAAGCATCAGCACTGGTGACCACACACTTGAAGTGCTAGACAATTTTGTCTACCTGGGCTCCACCATAACCAAAACTTCTCCATCAACGCTGAGCATTTTGGCAAAGGAACTGTAGCAACGGCTCGCCTCTCCAAAAGGGTATGGGAGAATGTGAGGCCAATGACCAATACCAAGATGAAGGTCTACCAGGCTTGCGTGCTGAGCACACCACTTTATGGTAGTGAGACATGGGCAACTTACACCTGCCAGGAATGATGCCTCCCACATGCGCTGCATCAGGAAGATTTGGGGCATCACATGCCAGGATGTGATGGCAACATTAACCCCACCATGTGGGAATCTCTTGCAGACAACTGCAGTGTCTGGAGACAATCAGGTTGTGTATCCATAGCGGCAACCAGAGAAGGAATGACCGCTGAGTGAAGCACAGAAAGAAGAAACGCCATGCTACACATGCATCAGCTGCAACAGAACATGTCTCTCTCATATCCGTCTCTACAGCCACAGCTGGTGTTGTAACTCTCCAATGGTTTGTCTTCACCCCAGAAAGCATAATCTTCCATTGTCTCCTGAGACAGATGGATGCCAAACAACTCTTACTAGTGTATTCCAAACAGAAGTCCACATGGCAACAATAGCATTCATACATGCATGCACAGGCTACTTTGATCCTGTTATGGATAAAAGATGCAAGGATTTATAAATCAGTATTGCTGATTTATATTGTTACTAAATTGCCAAAATTCCTTCTTTCTTGTTTAAACACAACACAAAAATTTGCAACACAAAAATAAAGAAACGTTTCATGGACGCTCTAGGAAACTTTTAATCATAGAATCAGTTTGCCAACGCACAGTAGAAACAAGAGGGAGAAAATATGTGTCTTTGTCCTTCCAAGGTGGAAACTTGAGAATGGTGCATCTGGATCCAGTCTCTCCAAAAGCCAATCAGTGCTATAAAAGTCATTGTAGTCAAGTTCAGTATAAAGGAAGAATGGGAGGCACCTTGCCCCTACAATACGAACCACTAAATAACTTAGTGGTGCTGAGAGATGCACTCCTGGAATAAGGCCTCAGCACAATCTATCTCGCTTTCGCTCCCTTGGGAAGCCTGCTTTGGAAAAGCCTTGATAGAAAGCTTATTTCCCATTACCTATAGTATCATTACCACGTTTTATCTCAGATCCTGTGCATTCATAGGGAAACTGTATTTATTTGAATAGTATATGCTGGAGACCAAATGGCAGGAATTCAGTCTAAACTCTGAAAATCAGACAGCTACTCACATACCCTTTCCCAGTAAAATTTTAGGCCTAATTTTTTGGACTAGAACAAGCTACCTCCAGATCTGCAAGGCAGGGGAAACAGATTTAGAGGGCAAGCAGGGGGGTGAGAGCAGGGGAGGAGAATGTTTCACCATGAAGGATAAATTATTGTCCTGATGGAATGTTCACCTATATTGAATACAACCCGTTGTCTTGCTTATTCTGTGTATGAGTCATTGTACGTTATCATTAGAACCTATGTAACAGGAACAAATAGTGGCATAAACCAAAAAGATGTAGAATTGAATAGAGAGACACTAATACACCATTATGTACAAACACACTTTCAGTTTATGTAAGCCTAAATCCTAGATGCATTCATATTCAGTTCCCCCTCCCCCTGCTGTGACCGGCTCTATCAGCAGAAAATAATGATGCAAGACTTAAGGCAGTAGGAAATTCAGACAAAACCACACAGTATGCACCGATAAAAAAAGGGCAATTAGATCTTTTTGTTTATAGATTCAGGGCTATTATTTCCTAGCGGGAAAATATTCATATATGCAATCATCAGTAATTAATTTTTATCACTTGTTTCCTCCTTTGGCAACCTGATCTCAGATGCATCTAATTTTAATGAAGAGCTTGTTGCTGATTTTTGGGTTTATTCAGGCTCAACAAGACAAAGGAAATGGAGCAATTTCCCCAGACAATTACAATAAGAAAATTATCTTATGATCGAACATAAGCTGATAAGACAATGCATAAAAAGGCCAGTTCTTGGGATTCTTAGTTAATTGTTTGACTGCTTATAAGTGAATCTTGGCTAATGATAACTCTTCAAAGCTGAGCATAATTATCTTACATTTCTAGTATCTTCATCTTTAATTCAGACACATGACAGAGAGAAACAAACTGACCACACATGCAGTGGTGCATTCTGGTGTTTGTCAGTGTACCTACACAAAGATGCTAAAATCTCTTTAAATATCTCTTCCTCTTTAATACCAGGCCTACTGAATGATGCACTAAAAATCTTGAGTTCCAAATACGTGTTGGGTCTTTGGTGCTTTTTGCTGCTAAAGCATGCTGAAAGTTTGTTTCAAATGTTTGATATGACAATCGCACTAAGTTGGTACTGACATTTAATTTTCCAAGACAAAATAAAAAATAAGGCATGTTCCATATATCATTTCTTCTGTCACATCCTACGCCACACTTCAAATGGTAGAGTTCTGGTCACAGAACCTCAAAAATATGGCTTTAAGTTGGAGAAACTGGCAGTCTTTTCACTATTTCAGCAGCAATCTTCAGATAGGCTTGGGCCTGTAAAAATATTTAAAATGGCAATGTGTTTACCTCCTAGGTCAGAGTAAAACAGCATAAAATATTATATAAAACAGGCAACAAACTGGCTGTCTTCTTTCACCAGCAAACCAGCTCCCACCCCTTGGCTGAGCTGTTATGTAATGAAACGTTTAGACACTTTCTAATTGTAAGAGAAAAAATGCGTCACCAACAGAATGTTGACAAATAATGCAGCTTCTGTGCCATGAAATTTCGGTTCGCTGGATGGGATGGGGAGACCTTGCACTGGCAAGTACCCACTGAAACTCCTATATAGGATCATTAGCTATTTGGGGGGGGGGATAATTTGTGAGTTTTTCATAAGGTATTTCCCGTCTTGTTCCATCCTTCATCAGCAGGCAAAAAACGATCAAAACCACAACAAACCTGGATTCCACTTTTCATAAACTTAACATGTACACATGCTGAACTTTTTCTCCTACAGTGGTGCCCCGCAAGACGAATGCCTCGCAAGACGAAAAACTCGCTAGACGAAAGAGTTTTCCGTTTTTTGAGTCGTTCCGCAAGATGAATTTCCCTATGGGCTTGCTTCGCAAGACGAAACGTCTTGCGAGTTCTTGCGAGTTTGTTTCTTTTTTCTTAAAGCCGCTAAGCCGTTAATAGCCGCTAAGCCGTTAATAGCCGCTAAGCCGCTAATAGCCGTGCTTCGCAAGACGAAAAAACCGCAAGAGGAAGAGACTCACGGAACGGATTAATTTCGTCTTGCGAGGCACCACTGTACTCATTTTCTTCCTAATGGACTATTTATCTGATTATTAAGCTGGATTGAACTGTTTGTGCCATCATTTCTAAGCAACACAAGACGGATTGAAGTGAAACAAGAGATTTTAATGGAGGGAAATGGAAAGGAGAAATTTACAGTTCTCATTTATCATTCTGAACCGTCTTCATATTAATAAACTATGTTCTCAGTTTAGAGATTTTTCTGTTCTTTTCGGTTTGAGGTTTCTAAATGGGATTTTCTATAGCTCATCTTTCTGCAAAGAAAGGTGTGCGTTTTCCTTAGCAAAGGAAAAAGTTGACAGCTTAACATTAACAATTTGCTGACCCATCTATTGGAGGCCAAAGGCCTGCTCTGTAGTGCAAAGAGAAATAAAACAGCCAAGAAATGGCAGAAATGCTATCAAGGTGTAACTACAGATGAACAGAGGACTGCAAAAGACCTTGGGGCCTCAACTTCAGAAATAAGGCATGAACTTTATCTTGCTTTAAAACTTTACAGATTTATAAAGACAGGTTCCTCTTCCAGGCCACTTCCTAAACTATGATTTCTGAAGACACTCCAGCACAAAAAGCACAAGGGACACATTCCAAAGGGACCATTCTGTGTGGGGGTAAGAAAAACCACATGCAGAGTCAAGACGTACATTGTAGTTTTCACCAATGCAGTTCCATAACCAATGATGCAAAGTATTTTAAAACTGAAAAGAAGCCAGCTATGCCAGTTGCAACAGTGAAACTACAAGGCATGGCAAGTTGCATGCCTGGGTTCCTTATGAGGACTGCACATGTATCTATATCACCTAACACAGGAGGCAAACAGGTATCTCAGAGTTCCTAAGCACAGACAATATGACACAATAAATATCTTAATTTTCTATTTTAAAATAATGCACAGGTAACATTTTAAATTTGTTTGCATCTTGTTGGCTTTCTTATTAGACATTAGTATAGGAAGGTAGTGAGCAAATTCTTTTCACCCTACTTTGGAACATTTTGGGGGCATAAAATGGTAGCTGGATTGCACAGGGTGCTTATCATGTTCCAAATATCTCCATTTTCTAATGGATATGTGCAGGTTTAATATTCCATTCATCATCAGATAGAACTGGGCCTTCGGCTAGTCCATGAATAATTCTAATAACGTGAAAAGTGTTCTTCAAGGTCTATTTATTAAATCTTCTGAATTTTCCTTTTATTTCTTAGCATGCAAGGATCTTTCTGAGCACAATTCAAAGTGTTGGTGCTGACCTTTAAAGCCCTAAACGGCCTTGGCCCTGTATACCTGAAGGAGTGTCTTCACCCCCATCATTCAGCCCGGACACTGAGATCCAGTGCCAAGGGCCTTCTGGTGGTTCCTTCACTGCGAGGTTACAGGGAACCAGGCAAAGGGCCTTCTCGGTAGTGGTGCTAGCCCTGTGGAATGCCCTCCCATCAGATGCCAAGAAAATAAACAACTATCTGACTTTTAGAATACATCTGAAGGTAGCCCTATTTAGGGAAGTTTTTAATGTTTTATGTTTTATTTGTTTTTAATATTCTGCTGGGAGCTGTGGCACATGCACTGTAATAAACAAAGCAAAAATGAACAAGATGAGATTTGTACGCAAACTACATTAAAACTCACCACGTCACTCTGAGGCTGTGAGACCACAATGGGCTTGCCAGCATCAGATGTTTCTCTTATGTGGACATGTAGAGGAATGTCACCTGTATGAAGAGCATAAATTGACATTTAAGCTCAATATTTTATACATGCCCTAAATTCAACTAGCAATGGTGTTACTCATATTTCAGCGCAGTAAGTAGCAACACTTGAATGAAAATCAGCTGAAATACATGCACTGCCAAAGTCATTCAAACTATTTGTTAAAGAAACATTATTCATATTTTTTTATTTTACTGCTAGATAGAACCCTGCCTTACAGTCATCTACGGAAATGGAGAGTCTTTTCCCTTTTTGTCTGCTGCAATTACCCAATGGGAACAAAAATTCATAGACGATGACCTATTTAGGGTGACAAAAGAAAGCATGTCGGACTTCCATGCACCACTGGGCATTCTGTTTTCTTTCCAGTCTCCACTCTGGTCTGGAACCAAAAACTGCCTTTGAATTCATTTGTGCTGCAATGCAGAATTCCATGGCCCTGCTATACCAAAACTCAAGCTAAAAGGCCAGCCGAATGCATGCAGTGCCTAGCGCTCACAGAGCAGGTCCGCAGTAAAGTTTCCCAGCTTCCAGCTTGTTCATGCCCCAAGTTATTTCTTCGGTACTGCAGTTCATTCCCTGCTGATTTCCACAACTGTAACATCCTAATCAATATTCAAATACAGGCTTAAATATTTAATTGCCAAAATGAAAGGAAGTGTTATTGTTATTAGGGAACCACTGATTTAATTAAGTGCTTGTTACATATTCAATTAATTTCCCTTCCAACAGTTAACAACTGCGTATTGTGCTTTTCTAATCAGCAGGGGACCGCCACGGAAATAAAGAAAAATGGCACAATAACACACAGGATGGTCCCATCCTTTAAAAACAAAAATCTCTTGTGGAAAATTAAAACTTTTTCAGATTCCAACAATGACAATTATTACGCAACAGCTGAATATAAATCAAATCTATATATAAAATGGTAAGAATAGCTGTACAGAAAGCAATTTTAAGGGAGAAATCTGATGCTCCCTGCAAGGGTGACTGAGGAGCTAAATGATGCTGTGGACTGCCCTCTCCACAGGTGCAGAGGCCCATGGGTAAAGAGACTTCCTTGGTGCTGGAGCAGAAAGCTACACTGCCATTATTCTATAGCTGATGGTGCATTTGCCACAGCTAATGCAGCGTCCTAGGCCGGAGCCACAACTCTGCCATCCATGAGACAAAAGCCCCTGTTTGTCCCCTTGCTGTGATGAAAGGTTGGGCCTGGGGATCCAGCAGCTCAGTCCAAGTTCTCAAAAGTCAGTCACCTACGATTCTGCAGTGATTCCATCCCTTTCTCAGAAGTATTGGGTACCCTGTTTGTTACATGAAGTTTGTTACAAATATTGGGCTTGGGCCTTAAATGAAAACAAGTTAAGGTAACCTGTGAAGGATAACCAATATTGATACCTGATGTTTAAAATTTAGAAAACACACAGCAGAAGCTGTATAAAATATTCTTGATGTTGAAAGTTCATTCCTACATATCTATAAATTGTTGTCTGCTGTTTTACACTTTTCCAGGGGTTACTAACCATTATTTGGCCAAAGGACTGCATTCATCCTTGGCTACGCCACTGAGGTGGGGGGCTTATCAGTCATCTCAGATGCCCACTTGCACAGTCCTCTCCTCAACTTATATGTGTATATCAACTGAGGAGAAGGGGTTATTATCCTTTGCTTGCTTGTAAAAGGATCAAACTGATGACGGAGAAGATGCCATTTAGATCCTTATCAAGGTGCTGGGCTGGTGGAGAAATTTAAACCTCTCTGTCCCAATGCCATTCTTGCTTTATTTCTTTTTACCTTTTGCTACTGATGTCAAAATCAGTGGTCTTGGGGAGCCAGAAGCATTAGATTGGGGACCCCCCATACACAAATCTCCTCTAGGGGATTGGGGGAACCCCAGAAGGTATTTACAGAGGGGAATCCTGTTTTGCAAGCAGAAACCAAGCCTTATGTGGAATGTTTGAGGGAGCTGGGTATGTTTAGCCTGGAAAAGAGGAGACTGAGAGGAGATATGATAGCCACCTTCAAATATCTGAAGGGCTGTCACATAGAAGATGGAGCAAGCTTGTCTTCTCCTGCTCTAGAGGGTTTGACTTCAACCAATGGATTCAAGTTACAAGAAAGGAGATTCTGACTAAACATCAGGAAGAACTTTCTGACAGTAAGAGCTCTTTGACAGTGGAACGGTCTCTCTTGGGAGGTTGTGGACTCTCCTTCCTTGGAGGTTTTTAAGCAGAGGTTGGATGGCCATCTGTCATGGATGCTTTAGTTGCGATTCCTGCATTGAAGGGGGTTGGACTAGATGACTCTTGAGGTCCATTCCAACTCTATAATTCAATAATTCAAAACCCTCGCACTGATGGAACATGCTGATCAGTGTTACTTTGGATGCAATCGTGTTTCATGACTATCTGGCATATCCGATGCAGATGACTCTACACTAATTATGTGCTCCAATGTATAGGTGCACGTCAGAAGGACCATGAATCAACTCTAATTGTGGGACGTTTTGCCATGGGAGGCTTCTTACCAGTAGTCAGTACCAGTGACAGCTGAAACAAGATCCCAGACTCTAATCCTCATTACGCTTCCAGCAGACAGCCAAGCTAACCCAACTGTGTACTTTTAATTATGGATTTCCTTGCTCTGCTAGGTCTCTGTCAGCCCCTAATGCTTCTATGACAATTTTTTTTTTTTATGAAGTTCACTTCCTGGTTCTAAATGGATAATCTGTATGAACTGATATAATTACAGCACGGTGTGAAAATATAAATCATTAGCAGGCACAATTATCTCATTTACCAGCTTAATTGAGGTATGCCACATTTTACATTTCATTACCAGCTTATACCTGAAACATTGCAGGCTTCAACACAGAAGAATTATTTTCATCGGGGACTGTTAATTATTTTCAGCGTGGAGGGCCAGATTCTCCTGGTCAAATTGCCCTCGTGGCTGCTCCGCTCAGCCATAACTGTGTTGCTATCCTATGAGCTGAGAGAGCTACAGTCTGAAGGGGCTCCAGAGCAGAGCAAGTTGTTGAAAGAAAGCAGTAGGTTGGGGGAAAGGGGCCATGGCAGGCAGAGCTACAGACCAGGGTTAAAGGCAGAGAGGGAGCTGTGAGGTGAGAGGAGTCAGTGGACAGAGGATATATGGGGAAAGGGATGGTGGTGGTGGTAGGAGTTTTTGAGAAAGAAGCCAAGCTGTGGGAAGAAAAATGTGTAGCTCCTCTTGCTAATGACACACCTGAGGTTGAAATATGAAGGCTGCAGCCAGAGGTTAAGACAACAGAAGCTGTTGCATTTGCATCCTGACCAGGTAAGCCATCAGAAACCACAAGATGGGCAGCAACAGGTAACGGCCTCAAATGGCAAAGTTCATCTAGGGAAGGTGCAACTTATAGAGCCTTGATCGGACAGTATGGTAGAATAAGGGCAGGTGGGGTTAAACCAACCCACTCTTACCTAAAGTTTGTAAATCTGTTGGTCTGACTAAATCTCTTTGCTGTGGACCCCCGCCCCTCAGTCCTATCTTCCTGCATCTATCACTCATCCTCAACTAGGGTGAGGGATATGGAGCCATATGAACTGTTCCCTACAAATCCAACCATGGGGAGCCACCCTCGCAAGAAACCTGGCTGGGGAAGGTCTGTTCCACCCCAGCTGAAGAACTTGGGAGACCTGCTTCTCATCCAGCCGATAAGCCATCTTCTTTCAGGAAACAGAAGATCACTACAACAACCTTCTTTCTCTCCCTTGCTCCCTCTTTTAAAGAGTCAGATCTTTCTGAAGACAATTTCATCAGAAAAAAGGTTCCTATGATGTGGTACATGCAAGTCCAATCATATTAACACTGTACTTGGAAACATGTATGATGTGAATCAGTGGATGTGGAGGATGAAGGCCAAATAATTCATATTCTGCATTTCCTTCTATATAACACAGTAGTCCTGAACACACTGCCAGAAGTTGAGTGCCTGAAGTCCATTTATTTCAAAAGGATTAAACAGCAATCAAATAATTCTGGATTTAATTCTATTTCTTTCTTATTTAATACTTTCAATCACCACATTCTTACCTAAAACATCCAGACCAAGATCACAGGCTAGATTCCTCACACCATCAGTTCCAAAAATGTGGGTTTCGTGTTTGCATTTTGGGCACCGGAAAAGGCTCATGTTTTGAACAAGCCCCAAAACCTGGCAAATAAAAAATAGAAAAGGTTAGTTTCTTCCAACTAGCCAACCTTACAGAAATAAATCCAGACACTTACCAATTACTCATAAAAGAAAAGCTGTGCCCCCACTCTAGATAGTAGGGAAATTATTCTCATGTCTGCATTTCATAATTTTGACATCATGAATAGGATAATGAAGCATGCTATAAAATATGTTGTGCAGGATTACTCTAACGAACCCTGTCAGCAGAAGCCCTATGCAATGACTTCCACTTGTGCACCAGGGATTTCCTCCCCCTCCTCTCTCCCCAAACTCCCCATTCCACCCCCACTGGCTCGGGGGGGAGAGGACTGGGGAAACACCCAGGGGTAGCACTGGTGCCATCTCTGGGGGACCTGGGTGCCTGGGCACCACCCACAAAATTTCCACTGGGGGTGCCCCACTGTCATGTCGCACACATGCGGGCTGCTTGGCTGCCACTGCTCAGTGCCTTACCTCTGCTGGCTCTCTGGCGCCACTGCAATGGCAGTGGTGGCAGAGCAATGTGCACACTGCTGGGCACCCACAATCTGGTGCCCAAATCAGCGCTTCTGGAGGGCTGTGTGCAGGGGGAGAAGAGACAGGATTGTTCCATTTGGCAGGCTGTTTATGTAGACAGAAGATCTGTCATAGCGCAACACGAAATTCCATCCATTACAATTATGTTTTTTGTACAAACCATTCTCTGAGCAGTAAGAAGATCCCAGGCAGGATCAGTTACTTTGGGAAGATTATAGTTCTGATGAGTAGCTCTTTATTAACAATTCACAGGTTGAGCAAGCAGAAAGAAAATCGGTAAGCAGCGTCCATTTCAAATCACTGCCCACTCAAAAGGAGCAACTGCCATGGACCTTCTGGCGGTTCCCTCCCTGAAAGCCAAGTTACAGGGAACCAGGCAGAGGGCCTTCTTGGTAGTGGCTCCCGCCTTGCGGAATGCCCTCCCATCAGATGTCAAAGAGATAAACAACTACCTAACGTTCAGAAGACATCTGAAGGCAGCCCTGTTTAGGGAAGTTTTTAATGACTGATGTTTTAATGTATTTTAATCTTTGTTGGAAGCCACCCAGAGTGGCTGGGGAAACCCAGCCAGATGGGCGGGGTACAAATAATAAATTATTATTATTATTATTATTATTATTATTATTATGCTTCAAGCTCTGACGAGTCAGAGCTACTCTTTCTCAAATTCAAAACTGTGAACTTTCTAAGTCTCTCAGCTCCAACTCACGCCAAACAAATGAGCTTAAAACCTCTGCAAAAAATGATGTGAGCTAAACAAACAGTGCAATTCTAAGCATGTACGCTCAGAAGTACATCCAACTTTGTGCAATGAGGCTTACTCTCAAGTAGGTATGTTGAGAGCAACAGGCTAAATAAATAAGGCTATCTGCTGCCTTGACTGACGATTGAATGTGAACTCATTGTTAGTAGCCAAATTATTCCAAAGCTAAAGGAAAACTGAACATTCTCTGTAATATTATCTATGCCCTTAAAGCATCAGTTTCATTGGATCACTTACAAGGGGGGGTGGGGAGAAGGGAGGAAAGAACTATGATTTTCTTTTCACTCTAAAGAAGAGAAACATATTTAAAAATCAAACAACAGAAATAATGACATCTGGCATGATGTGACAAATTACTGAAGGAAAACCTAATGCACTTATATTAGATGTCGCTTTAAAAGCTAAATGAACTGAGTTAACTTAGAAAACCTGTCAGGAAGGTTAGCAAGGCTGTATGTAACATCAATTCTTTCTTTCTTAATGAGGACAGTGGGGGGGGAGACTAATTATATTTTATTCATCACTCAAACCACATTCTGCACACTAGAGTTTCTCTCCCCTTTGCCCAAGCCTAGGAAAACATTAGAATCGCCTCTCTTACTTGCGGTATTAAGCCTATTTATTATCATCAGATTTGAACTCAGTGTTTCAAATTATATTTCTGAGGCTAACTTAAGAGTTTGGTGTAATATAAACCTAGCACATGTGTGCTATGCTTGCTAAATTCAAATACAGCCGTGCCTCGGAAGTTGAACAGAACCCGTTCCGGAAGTCCGTTCAACTTCCGAAACATTCAGAAACCAAAGAATGGCTTCTGATTGGAAGCCGTGGAAGCCCCGTCAGACGTTTGGCTTCCAAAAGAACATTCAAAAACCGGAACACTCACTTCCAGTTTTTGATTGTTCGGGACTGCCAAGATCATTCAACTCCCAAGGCGTTCGGGAGCCGAGATACGACTGTATGAGGAATCCCCAAAAGTACATATGGCAATGAACCCCCTCCCAAAAGAAAACTCACCAAGCCCAATTATGGATACTTATTAAACTGGGTTGATTTCTGCATAAAGGACATTTGGATGTGCATACTGGAAGTTCACTAGGACAGAAGCCAGAATTCAAAAGAACTTACTGAAAGGCAATCTAGGGGTGCACATATGTATCTCTCATCTTCTGGAATGTTGCCTTTTGCAAACACTCATAAACCACAGGGTGGTGTCTAAGATCAAAAGTTGGGAATTCCCAGGGTGGTAATGGCTGGAGGAAGCAATGTTGTCACTCAGTGGGTTCACGGAGGGATAAAATTCTGGGTAACACCAGCAGAGCATCAAAGCCTGTAGGTAGCAGCCATTTTGTAGTGTTAAGTAAAAGCATAAGAGTTGAGGTGAAACTAACAATGGGTTGGAAACCACACAGCAATTTCATCTCTACAGCAAAGGGGCTTCTGGGCCTGGCTATAAGATGAGAGGAGGAAGCTGACCTTTGTCACCACTGTTTTCCATAGCTTCTGCCTCTCCCTGTACCAATTCAGTGTGTCTTAGCGCATAACAATTGAGGAAAAAGTACAACAAATATTATGTCTCTTCTCCTTTCATATCTAATAGTAATACTTGGAGGCACAGTATAAATATTTAAAACACATATAGCCAAACTGTAAAACAAATGCATACAAAATAACTGATTTTGGTATGCAGCACAAGATTAGGGCTGCAATTCTATGCGGCAGTGTGCATGAGCTGGGAAGAAGTGTGTGCATATCCAGAGGTGTTTTTGACAGTTTATGTTGCACTGGGCTGAATGAGCAAGCCACTTTTCCACTGAAACCTAGCGTTCACATTCAAGGCAATTGGCTGCCGTAAAAACTGTCAAACACACCTCTGTCCATACATACACTCACCTCCCCTGCCAGCATATAGGTTGACTACGGCTGCAGTCTGCGGTCGCAGTTATGAGAATGGTTTGGCTCTTGTAATACAGCTATGAACCAGGCTCATTTGATCTTAATTTCTATGGTCTGGCCAACATCCATTTTTAAAGAGGCCCTAATTAGAAGTCAACAAAGCAGTCTGTTCTTTTGTATAGTCTGTGTCTGTCACATATACAGCAGAGCATCCCTCCTCCCTATTTCCATCTGGCACTCAGTCAGCCCTAACCATCCCGTAAATGCTCTAGATCATGGTTTGCCAACCTTTGTGGGCCCCATGGGCACATTTGAAAACCATATGGGCACAGCATGCCTGCCACAAATCTCCCCTCCCCAGCTGTAAACCCATCCACCCTGAAATCACCCCTGCACCATGATTATGGTGAAAGAAGTATTCTGTTGACAATAGAAGGTTTACTTCAAATATAATTTCACCAAGAAGATGGGACCCTACGGGCACCAGGACCTGCGTTCATGGAAGACAATCTTACTTGGCCATGAGTGATCACCAAGAGAGAGAGAGAGCTACTCTTCAGATATCCTGTTTGAATATCATAATTGCAGGAAATCAGCTCAGCCGCAGTAAGAAGCTGAGTAGTTGTGCAACAATCTTCTTGCCTTTAGGAGCAGCTATGAAACCCATCTGTTTAGGAAGTCTTTTGTGAGCTGAAGGTGTCTTGATGACTGCTGCTGTATCCCCCCCCCCCCAATGTTTACTTTTTATGAAATATTGTGTGAGTTGCCTTGAGCACAGGAGAGGTGGGAAATAACTATTTCAAATAACCCAGCCCTGAAAAATTATCTGTAAGTTTTGCCCAGCTACTTGTTTAGGCAGGCTTTTCAGTTATTAGGCAGTTTGATGAGCTTTGAGCATGCAGCATGTTCCAAGCAACGCCAGGGGCAGTCCGGAGAAACATGCTAGCTCTGCCCACCTCCACTTTTCGTTCCTGTCACCCTCAGTTCACGGAGGGCGACTGTGCAAAGCAGGGAGCTGCCTGTATCTGTGAAGGCACCCCAAACACAACAGAATCTTAGAAAATCAGGGTTCCAAAATGTGCAGAGCGTCTCCACAGATACAGAAGGCTCACTGCTTCACGCAGTCACCTTCCTTGCACAAGTTGAGGGGAATGGGGGGGGGGGGCAAAGCTAGCATGCTCATCCCCACTGCCCACCTCATGCATTGGATAATTGAAGCTGAAGGGAGCTTATTTGACTGCATTTTCACCTGTGGCATTAAAGTGTGGTGTTTTGGTTTTGTCATCATATGAGGTTCAGGCAGAGCATACAGTGTCATACCAAACACGGATGGGAAGTACAGTTGCAACGTATCATATACACAAGGGTTTGTTTCACGGGTTGCATGTCTAACCAAAATTACCTTTTCCTTGGCTGGCAGGTGGGAGCCTGCCTTGTGTCTCCACTGCCTTCCCTCTCCCCAACCAGCAGAAGGGAGGAGGAGGAGGCACGCACGCAGGCAGGCAGGCAGAGGATGATGAAAGCAGAAGGGAGGAGCAGAGGGAGACAGAGGCAGAAGAAAAGGGCTGGAATGGATCTGAAATGGAGCTGGTTATGTATATATGCTGCTGAAGCAAGCATAAGATGCAACTCAACTGCATCAAAGATAATATTATACTGATGCTAAATATCAAATGCCCAATGAGATATTTCAGCTCTGATTCCATATCAGATACTTAGTACATTCTCAGTATAAGCTACTCCAGTTTCAAGAGAAGTCAAGTGAACTCCTTGGGCATAGCTCTAATTGAACCAGCACCACAGTTGCCAGAGTTTAATTTTAAAAAAGAGGAAACTATTTACAGAGAAGATTGATACTATTCTTAATTAAGCTTAAGGGTACATCACGTGAAGAATAGTTCTTAAAGGTAGGCAATAGTGTGGGTTATCTATATTTTGTCATTAGGGCTGTGCCAAACATAGGTAAAAATGTTCTTTTCAAGACCACCCCAATTCCCACCCACCCCAAATTCCTTGTTATGACCTGCTCAATCTGCTACTTCCAGCTCCTTCTTCTTCCTGGAAGGCCAGTAGTAGGGGCTGCCAAAGTGGGCGCTGCCAACCCAAACTCACTGCCATTTGCACCCAGACACTCGTACTCTTGCCGCACAAAGGCCACCAACCCGTTGTCCCTTTCCCGCTGGAGAGCTCTAATGGTACGGGCATGGTGGGTTTAAAGAAAGCCCTTTGAAGTCCCCCCATGCTCTCTGATAGGTTTAGGAAGGAAAAAACCAACTCTGTGGCCAGCACTCCCAGAGCAGGGGGGAAACCTAAAAAGTGTTCCTTCTTGCCTAGCGCTACTCAACCCACGCCTCCGCCCTCCTCGCTTGTGGCAAATTGGAGCAGAACAAGGTATCTTGGTTCCTTTTTGCATTGCCACCATAACAAGACTGAGCATTCCAGAAGCAGGTAGGAGCACTCCAATCTGCTCTGATGTTCCCTGGGGTGGCAATTGTTCTGTGCAGGTTTTGCCGCTGCCAGTACACTGGATCTGGTGGGAAAGATCTGGCTCAGCGCTACAGGTCTGCCACTCCTATGGAATACGGCGCCATGGCACTATGTATATTTGGCTCTTTGATGCTATCACGGAGGGCAAACATTGTAAGAATGAGGGCAATACTTCCTGTGCTGGCAAACATGTTTGAACCCTTTCATATAAAATTCTGGAGGTCACCAGGGGTGTGGATAAAGTTTTTTGACGCTGCTAAACATATTCACGGAAAAGCAATGCACTTCAGCTCTGTCCTATTTATAATTTGTTTATCTGTCTTGAAACACTTTCATCTTTAAATGAAACAGGTCTACCAAAAAAAAAGGGGGGGGGGAGCCAACAGTGTGGAAATGACTGAAACTGACTTGTTATATAGTATGTATACCAGCGATGTCCCGATAACTTTCAGCCCGTGCTATTTTATAATGAGACTTTTGTTCTGTTCTCAGGAACATCCTGCCCCAGATACCAAATTCTATGAGTAATTCTGTAAGGAACTGCAGAAGATAAACAGCCTTTTTATGGGTTTTTGTCTAAGCTGTGTCTTGATTAAGTACTAGCTGTACAAGTATAACACACTGTGAAATAACACATACCTCCTTTGATTTATTATTTACTTCTCCATATTTCATTGTGCTTTAAAGTATTACCATGTTTAACCATTAGCTTCATACTTAACCATCAGTGGTTCTTCCAATGAATATTACTGTCTCTCAGATTTTGTATGTTTCAAATCAAAAGATGGGTTTGTTGGCAGTGAGAGGAGAAACATGTGGTAGAAACCCTCACCAACTCTGAAGACCAGATTAAAATATCTGAGAATGGTGTCTCTCAAAAAAATATTTTCCCCTACTCATCTTTGCTGTCTTCCCCCATTGTCTGGGGTGGGGGGGGAGCTTTCAATTTGTTTGCTTATGAAGCACTGTAAAGTAACAATGTCACTCTCAAGATCTGCATCAACTGGCACCCTTTACTGTCCTTCATTTTCAACTCCCCTGGTTTATGGCAGGTCTTGAAAGTGCCAGACCTAGGAGGTCCATGAATTTGTATTCATCCTTGCTAGCCATGCAGCTAAAAGTTTAAATTCTCTGTATGGAAAACTCATTCGTTCAAACTTCTCAAATATGCCTAAATAAGGGAAAACTGCATGTGTGCTATGTAGGAGTATAGCTGGCAACTTTCAGGTTAATTTGTACTGTAGTATATTTAGGATTACAAAGGCTGAATTTTAGTATAGCAAAGCAGTACACCCACAATTCACTTCTGAAATAATTTTGCTATCACCTCAGAGCTCATCTGTTATTTATATGATACAGGCAAGTTTCTTCCCCCAAAAAAGTATCAACAACTAGAACATATGAAAAACATAAACTTCTTAGAGAACAGGTACTATCACCTTCTGTACTATTAAGATGGTATTATCTAAATGGCCACTACAGTGGTACCTCGGGTTAAGAACTTAATTCGTTCTGGTGGTCCATTCTTAACCTGAAACTGTTCTTAACCTGAGGTACCACTTTAGCTAATGGGGCCTCCCACTGCCGCCATGCCGCCGCCGCGTGATTTCTGTTCTCATCCTGAAGTAAAGTTCTTAACCCAAGGTGCTATTTCTGGGTTAGTGGAGTCTGTAACCTGAAGCACCTGTAACCTACAGCATCTGTAACCCAAGGTACCACTGTATTATTCAAATGGCTTTGTGGGGGCGAGTCAAAAACCTGCTCCACAGATTGATCACAAATGGTCAGACACCATGCATCTAATACTAATTGCTTTACAATGGCAGAACAATTAGCCTTGTGGGTTTCCTTCAACTTTGAAGAAAAGTGATTTTACTTATAAGCAAAATTGTGACTTTCTTCGGTATATTTATACTGAAATCAGACCATCCACCCACTGCAGCTGGCAGTTTTTCCCAGACCCATGAAGGATCAAACTGGATACCTTTGGCATGCAAACCATGCACTCTACCCACTAAGCTGCAGGTCTTCCCTTAAGATTGAATTGCAGGTAAAAAAAAAAAAATCACCATCCCTTGGTTAAAAGTTGACAGGGCCTCCAGGGGCCAGATGAAAAAAAAATGCTCTGGTGACCAGTCTGGCCCCTGGACCACATATGCCCATCTTAAAACATACCCATTAAATACAAAGCTTGCATTTGTAAAGGCTCACCGGCACATTCACTTTTTTGAACATCTCCGTTCCTTTGCGTGCATCCAGTAAAGCGATATCCTGAGGAGTGGACACCATCACAGCCCCTAGGGAAAGGAAATATATGCCATTGTTACAGCCAATATTGTCAAGAATGCTAGTATTGAGCTTAATTAGGCTGTTTCGTTCCACAGAACACTGCCATGCGCAAACACATATTGAACGCTATTAAAGATTAATGGTGGCTTTGCTTGAGCAGAAAGTGCCTCCGTTCATGCAAATTGGGGAACCAGATATTCTGCAGCTCTCTATGTCATTTCCCCTTCCGATCAAAGGCATCTCCCAACCCTTTGGAAAAGTTTTCATGGGTGGGAGGGAATCAGTGAAAATACGGTGCCTCAACTTACGCAAGTGAAAGCACTTTGTACTATGGCGAAGCAGCCACTGAAAACCAATGACTTGAAATTACAACTTTGCCTCCATTAACTCAATTGCTTTCTTTTCACATGGTTAGTACTGTAGTTAAAGTCCACAAGTTACTACAGGCATTTCAGGCAACTTCCAATTCTGGAACCTGCCTACACCTAACCAAACATATAAAAACCCACCATTATAGTTGAGATAAACATGATTTCCTACTTAGCAATTACTCCTTCCCTCCCACTCCCTAACAGTTCCCAACACATTTATTCATTCATTCATTCATAGTAAAATATTCATAAATCAAATATGTGACAATCTCATTGAGAAACAGGATTCAAATTCTTCCCCCTTAAGCAGTATTGCCTCTGCAGGATTAATAGGATTGATAAGTATGAAATTATTTTGATCATTAAAATCAGCAAATGCGACTGAAATTCACTTGAGAAACAGCTCTGCTTAAGCAGAATGTATAATTTTTACCTAATCACTTTTCAGAGATGAACTACTTTAAGGATGATTGAATGAACAAGACATTGCCTGGATTATGCTTCTTTTGACATGTACTGACGCTGGCTCACATTTTCTCAACAATCTTGTATATAGAAATTCGTTGCTCTGCCTTCAACATTATTCAATAAAAACCAACTTATGGCTAGTGTTATTTATACAGCCCTCCGCCAATAGCAAAAAGCCAGTTTACTGAAAACAGTTCGATTCTTATAAGGCAAACAGAAAGAGACATCTAAGCCTACTTTAAAAGCTCTGCAATGCAGGATTCCTTCTGGCTATATCTAAATTGCTTCTTTGCAAACCAAGCCAGACAGCTTCTGGTGTGAAGTGGTCTCTCCACAATAGTCTAATCAGTAATTTATCTTAATTATTCTTTTTTAGAGTAATTATATACATTTTTTCAACAAGATGTATAGGGAGTTGGGGGCCTTGGCAGGCTGAGCATGCTAGGGTGTGCATGGCTGCTACTTGGGGACCACAGAAATATCTCATACTGATCACCTAGCTGCTACCCAGTGTTTGTATATGAATTGGAAACATTTACTGTTGTTTGCCAATTCACTTAAAAGCATTGTTTCCAACTCCACTTCACCAGGTGACTGCAAAACATGGTTCTTCACTTCAGACATCATTATTTGCAAAACTTTTATCGCCCCCTTCATCACTGAGCAAATCTCAGACCAGGTCACAACAATAAAATACAACCTGTATGTTCAATATTTGCTACTCAAGATCCCTTTCCCCATCACTCCTCCCACCCTCAAATCAAACTGCTCTTTAAATTCCAGAGCCAAAATAATTTAAGATTTAAAGGGAAAATAGGAGACGTTTAATGTATGGCTAATTTTTCAACTCATGGGAGTTAAGACCTTTTCTGATGGAGGGAGGCGGGCAGGCATTCTGAAAGGACAACACAGAGGGATGAGACAAACTGTGAAATGGCTCCACCACTCTGGATCCCTTTAGATGCCACCTAAAGTTAAGAAATTGTTACTGCCATTCAAAAAGCCTCTTGGCGCTTTTCATCTTTAATCACAACTAAGGCTGCAAGGAATATACCCCACTGAATTCTACAGCACTTACTTCTGAGTAGGCACAACTAGGCTTGCACGGTAAGTCCATAAAAAAGATACCTGCAATTGGGATGTTCTGTGAGATTGACAGTTGTACATCTCCTGTCCCAGGTGGCATGTCAATTACCAGATAATCCAGCTGGTGCCAGTCAACCTAGAAAAGGCCACGGATGAAGCAGGAAAGAATGAATTTTAAATGTATGGGTCAAACATACTATAGTCTAGCAGGTCTCTTAGCACCAGTACCACAGACCAAGGATCACCTGCTTATGTTACATATACTGTATATATAAATATATATAAATATAAAGCCCTGTGCAGGTCACAGAGCAAGGGTTCAGAATCATGGTCTGGGGGTGGAGTGTGGGGGGTGAGGTGGGGAAATTCTGTTGGCTTCAAAGCTCCATCAGATGCTACCATTGACATAAAAGCCTAACAGGTTAATACAGGGGCATTCTAGCACTCTGGTTTCAAGCCAGTTGTCCCCTGTGCCAGTAGAAACCTTCCTCAGTAGTCGTGACGTGGCTGCCCAACCACTGAGGTCAGATTAGCACAGAGACCCAAGCAACTGAATATTTATTAATTTAAAATGCATATCAGAGAAATGAGTCAGGGGCACAAAGTAGCCAACATGGTTTAATCTAGATTAATTGCTTGTGAAAGAACATTATGCCCATTTTATTAGCTTCCTGGAGTTCAAAGTGGTAGGGGACTGTCCTTAAAAAGCATGACCTTTCAAAAGTTGACTGCCTGTTGTCTAAAACCTACAATTCGTTGTTCATTTATTTCAGACCAGTCCATGCTTAATTACAAAGAGACATACATCATTTTATTTGTATGCCGCCTTTCCATCGTTAAAACCACGGTCAAGGCAGCTTACAACGTGGAAAAAAATTACGTAATCGCAAACATAACAAAGTAGTAATAAGCAATAAATAAAACAAAATAATAACAAACTGAACAATTTTCATATAAATCTTAAGATCTAAAATAAAGATGCAAAAATTAATATCAATAATAGCAACAACACCCCCCCGCCCCAGACAACAAAAACCCCTAAACAATACCCCAGCCCAAGAGTCCATTCAGCAGCCTCAGCTTTTGTAGCTGGAGTCAATCAGGGCCCCGCCCTCTTGGCCAGGTGGGAAAAGGCCTGCAAGGCAGGGAGCAGGTCTTGCAGTACTCAAGAGCCAAAACACAACAGTAAACTCTAAGCATCATTCTGTGTTTGGGTGAAATGAGTAATGAATTAGCTAAAAACAGAAGCATACACCAGAAAAGGCACAGGTAATGCAAAGCTGTGTCTGCAAGAGTAGACTCAAGAGTGTGCTCCCGATGTTTCCTTTGTTGAGGTGGCCTCAATTTGGTGCTTTACTGTGTTCCACTGCTTTCAGCAGGGAGTAAACACACGCAGGAGCTCAATTGCTTGAGTGTATCCCACCCCTTCCGAAAGCAGCGCAACAAGATACACACAGGTCCCACTTACTGAGCACAATGTATTCCCTGGAAATGGTTCATTAGGTGAGTGTTCACGTAACTAATCCACAATTTTCACTGATTCCTATGGGAACATGTCTAATACAGTCGTACCTTGGAAGTCGAACAGAATCCATTCCGGAAGTCCGTTTGACTTCCAAAACATTCGGAAACCAAAGCGCAGCTTCTGATTGGCTGCAGGAAGCTCCTGCAGCCAATCAGAAGCTGCAGAAGCACTGTCAGGCGTTCGGCTTCCAAAAATAGTTCGCAAACCGGAACACTCACTTCCGGGGTTGTGGCGTTCAGGAGCAAAAACGTACGACTTGCAAGGGGGTCGGGATCCAAGGTACAACTGTACATCATTTCTCCTATCTCCCCCCCCCCCCCCGCTTCCATGGTTTCTTCCTGAAATGGCTGTAGCCAAGCAGCAGAGCACAAACAAGTAAGGAAGTAAGAATGTGGGCAAACTCTGGGTGTGGTGCGTATAGCGATGTTTGGGCATAATTAGTTGTTGTTGTTATTATTATTATTATTAATAATAATAAATTTTTATTTATACCCTGCACTTCCCAGTTCAGAAAACCAGGCTCAGGGCGGCTAACAACAAATTTAAAACACTTAATTGAGGCAACAAAAAACAGCATAAAATACAGTATAAAACGTGAATAACAATAAATTCAGAATTCAAAAATCAATTTAAATAAACATTAGATGATCACTAGGGCTAGCTGGTTAAGTTAGTCCTATTTGGGCCAGTGAGGAGATCAGGGGAGAATTAGCTGCGGGATCCCAGAGCACGTAATCCTCATAAAAAGGAGAGGGGGAGGGTATGTTTGGATAACTGATTCTTTCGCGTAAGGAGAAAGAGGGTAGCAGGACCTGCATGTTATACACCATATTCAAATAGCACCGAACTCTCAAAGCTTAGTGTGCACTCACAATTGTTCCTCTGCAACCCAATCTGTGTCTTTCCTTCTTTGGGTGATGGAGAGATGAGTGTGGCTTCCCTGAAATGGCCTCGTGGGCCAAATGGAAAAGCCTTGCAGGCCTCATTAGACCCACAGGCCAGAAGTGGCTAAAAAACGTGTTGTCAAAAAGGGTAATGATGTCAGACACATTGAACAGATTGTACAAGAGTGGAGTCAATGAAATGAGTTCCCTCACTGCGAGAAGTGAAGCTACAGGGAACCAGGCAGAGGGCCTTCTTGGTAGTGGCACCCGCCCTGTGGAACGCCCTCCCATCAGATGTCAAGGAAATAAACAACTATCTGACTTTTAGAAGACATCTGAAGGCAGCCCTGTTTAGGGAAGTTTTTAATGTTTGATGTTTTATTCTGTTTTAATATTCTGTTGGGAGCCGCCCAGAGTGACTGGGGAAACCCAGACGGATGAGCGGGGTATAAATAAATCATCATCATCAGGTAGTTTACAATATAAAAATGCATAAAAACACAACATAATAACAAATGCTAAGAAAATGTCTTTTGATTATAAACCAGGAAAGCAATCCTTATTTAGCCATAGGTGTTCCTTCTGTCTTGCTACCTGCTAGAATTCAATAGCCTTCTTCTCCACACACTGAACTAAGAAGCCTTGCCCCCAAACTACATGCATTTACTAATCTGCACAGTTGCTACCCACATACCATAGTCAAGTAAACTTGTCTACACCACTGGGGACTCCATCCTTTGCAGTGATCACAGTATGACCCATTGCCCTTTACATGGGGGAAACAAGAGTAACTATCAATTTTCTACCTAAATCCATTATCTTTTCTTCTTGAGAAGATTTATTTGTGCCAATGGTATGTTTTAAGAACAGTGTGGCATATCTCCCCACCCCCAACTTGAAAATGGGGGTGTGGAGATTTATCTGGAGAGCTTAAGTACTGTAGAGTACTGATCCAGCAGGTAAAAATCAAGAGCATTTAATTCTAACATATTAATAATGCCTGGAGTGATTGCAAGAGATGAGATATAAATTTATCCTGTGAACCTCAAGGGAAAAACACTGAATTCCTTTTCTAGCAAGCAGGCACAGCAGTTCTGAAACTTCAAGTATTCCAAGATTTTGCATAACTAGATATGGATGAAAAAGACATTAGGCATGAAAACATAGTATTAGTAACTAAGCAATGTCTTTTTGAGCGTATTTTTCATTAGATAGTTTTATTCTAACTTTCTTAAAACACAGAAAAAAGCCATTGAATACTGTGCTGGAGAAAAGCAGGAAAGAAAAGCAATGTCCCACCCAGTGCTGGATTTACGTATAAGCTAAACAAGCTATAGCTTAGGGCCCCACTCTCTTGCCTCCCTCAAAAAAATTTCACTGTTAATATACTTCTTCTTAATTGTATTTCAGTTCGACAATTACTTTGATAAAATACATATTTTGTTATATGCAAATGGCTTTAGATACCTATTAGGTCCATAAATTACCATACAGCATATATTCAACACAAAAAACAGCAACAATTTGTTGTTAGCAAAGGACAGCTGGACATATAAAGGGCCCCATTGCCTTCAGTAGCTGAAGGCCTCATCAAACCTAAATCCGGTCCTGGTCCCACCCCCCTTTTTTGTACATTAAGGTCACAATTTGATTGGAAGACTGCCAATCAACAGAACAGCAGTTTGATTTTTAGACTACATATGAACTTCATACACTCTAAAGGGGCTTCCTGTGAACCTTCAAAATAAGTAAGATTGCAATTGCACAGCAACAGTACCTAGGAATGGAGTCAACATTACTCTACACGTCTCCTTCTAGTACCAGGGTCACCAACATAGTGCCCCTGAGCATACACGTGCCCACAGAAACCTTCCCTATGGGTCAGAGGTTCCCCTTCCCGATATTAGGTTTGAAATTAACATTACTTTGTAGCCAATAGGATAGGGCTGTGGTATGGGCTTGCCTGCAGTTATATGTAAGGCACCCATGACAGTTTCTCCAGTTTGCAAAAGTGCCCATTGGTCCAAAAAGGCTGGAAACTGTTCCTGTAGCGCTTGATAACCTTATTTCCCTCAATTTCCTCCTCCTCACAACACCACAGGACAGCTGGAGGTGTAGCTCCATCTTTTACTCCCCCCATCCCCACTTTTTATGAACCACAGGACTCAAGTAGGCCTTGACTACAATTTCCATTAAAATGTCAGAAATGAAGTTGAGTATTATTTAGATCAGATTCCCAAATTATTATTATTATAATCAAATCGTTTTTAAAAAAAGAATCCAATGGATATCAGTATTTTTTCAGTTTTCTGAAAATCTGTTAGGTCCCAGTTAATCCCAGTATGCCACTTTGTTCTAGATTCATAACAATTTCCTGTTTTATATGCATTTAACTTTTTCTGTGTAATATAAAAATGCCAGTTTAAACAAATGATCTAAAACCTTAGGATCTCAAATCACAGGGTGTGACCTATCACACCACAGAGCAATGTGGCCATGTCCATGCAAATGTCATGAATATCTGGAAATTAGGATACCTATCATCTATGTGTAGCAAGCAAAAGGCTGTAAATTAAATTAGAATAGTTGCAGCGGCTTCCAGCTGTCTTGCATCTAGTCACAGGAATAACAGGGTGCTAGCTTCTTAGCTACTGAAGACTGTTCAGGCCAATACTTGCAGTGTCGACAGTTGAACTGCTGTACTATGTGGTATACCCTACTACTAAGATGCATGTGTATTCACATATCATGGTTGTGGATGACATCTTTGTGTCTTATTAAAAAGAGATGGCATTCTACATTATCAGCCCTTTTCTTCCATTCATGGTAAGCCATCTCAATCAGACTGATAGTAGTTTCTGGCTAGGTAAAATGTGTGCAAATAAACTGTTTTAGACTGCAGACTGTTTCAGGCAGAAAATGGAAGTTTGCATGCAAGTCTCATTTGTAAGCAACATTCTACCAAATCATGACCTTAATCCCTCTTCTAAGATCAGTTCTAAGAAGTGTGTCTATATGCAAATACTTCTTTGTGTAGGAATAAATTAGCTCAGATTAACAAAACATTATGGTAACAGGAATTCCCTCTTGCAAACAAACAAGTGAGCGTTGGTTACAAAATTATACCTGTAACACCCACCATCTGTCAGCCTTTGTGCATGTGTGGAAAATGCTAAAATGTTCACTGCTTGAGTACGTACAGTGTTGTGAAACATTTCAGATGTTGGAAATGTAATTGCACTTTGCTTAAGCGCAGCATTCATCTTTTTTTTTCTTCTAAAAAAAGCATTTCCTTGACATTTATTGTTAAAGCGGTGTAATTAACTGCCATGTGGTGTCTGTGTATCTTCCCTCATTCAGGAACATCGCGAAAGCTTCTGTGGCAAATTGTTCTAATCAATCACCAGGTATAACCAACAAATTAAAACTAAAAACTATAGATATTCACATAATGTATATTCTAAGTAAGTAGCGTAAACACCACATTCCTCATGATGCAACACAAGCAAATTGTGAAGGTGTAGATGCACAGGAATGCTGTTTAAGAACACATTCTGTAATGTGTATCATTTGAAGAATAACAAAGAAAAGCTGCGAATTGTGCACTTGTACTAATGCCACATTTTGTGAACAGCCTATTCCCATTAATTTAACCCATTTCGGATGAACACTAAACCATGATTTAGCACTACGTAAGCATGCCTGGGGCTCATACACTCTTCTTCTTCTCTGATGTAGCCACAAGAAGATCATAAGCATTTACCTCTCTGTTTCAAACTAACCAGAGTTCATCGTTATATCTGAATGGGGGAGAACTTTGGCTTGAATCAGTAATAAACCATATTTAGATCAGGGTGAGACAAGGATAGCAAGTGATATACAAGCATAAATATAAAAGTGCTTGGGCTTGGTTATAGCTGGGAATCAGAATCAAGCAATTAAGCCAGTCTTTACAGAAAAGGTGAGTTTTGAAAGAAGGATCTGGATGAGCAATTATTAGTCCTCAAAATATTGGTTATTATGTATATGAGCCAAGCTGCACTATGTGAAGCGCTGCATGATGATAATTTCCTTGAGCCATTTCTGTATATTGGCTCCTATGTAAGCTAATACAGTGGTACCTCAGGTTACAGATGCTTCAGGTTACAGACTCCGTTAATCCAGAAATAATACCTCGGGTTAAGAACTTTGCTTCAGTATGGGAACAGAAATTATGCTCCGGCGGCGCTGCGGCAGCGGGAGGCCCCATTAGCTAAAGTGGTGCTTCAGGTTAAGAACAGTTTCAGGTTAAGAACGGACCTCTGGAACGAATTAAGTTCTTAACCTGGGGTACCACTGTATACCATGGCTTGGTGAACTTCAGATTTGAATGTTCTCATCTCCCTTCATGCAGTCCAACTTCTTTGCTATTCTAGAAATTGACAGTTTGCCATTGTATATGAGTGGGCAACTATGCTTATCTTTCAATCCAAAACTGGAAACCCCTTCACATAGCTCCCCAATTCTGATTTTGAGCACAAACCACAATTTGTCAGTTTTGATCCTAACAGCAGACAAGGGCATTCAGGAAGAAATCTCAATAGGGAAAAGGCACATATGAGCCCAGGACCAATGGCCAATCATTTATTTGGCCATTACTTCTGAACTTTGAAGCAGCCTTAAGTGTTTTTTTGGAAATGTATCATTTGACAAGTAACAGTTTCCCTCATTATTCTTTTTCATATGGAAATGTATAAGCAGGACAAAAAAAAAGTTATCGCTTTTTGCAATAATCCTTACTTGTTAAGTACATATAGGAGAGTTCATGCTTTTGCTTGAAAGACCGCAAGAGCAAACTACACATTGCATAAAATAAAAACAAAAATTGGTCACCTCACTCCAACTCTGTGAACTTTTCCTATTATCAAATGTCTATGTAATCAAAAGTGGAGCTCACACTCTGGCACTTGTTTCCATTTATATCAAGTGAAGGTTCCATTAAAAACCTACACTGCATGAAAGACATTTGTGTAATAGTATTAGCGTAGCAAATGCTAACATCACAGCAGTGTCTATCATCTTTGTACAAGGGAAATGGGGGAGGTTTACCTGCCATTTCGAACAGATTAGAGACCAATCCTCCCTCCTACAGTCAAGGTTTGGTATCCAATGGCTGCATGAGTGGAAGGCTGTGCCTCCAACAAAATTCAGTTATCCCTTTCAGGCCCTGCACTCTCCAGACAGCCACTCCAGAAGGTTGGAGGACATTCTTGAAGCATATGAGTTGTACATAGCAGTCAAGTGTCCCTTATTTGAAGGGACAGTCCCTTATTCCAGTGCCATGTCCTGCTGCTGTCCCTTATTGATAGATGTCCCTTAAATGTCCCTTAAATGATGTCCCTTAAATTTCAAAGGAAGCAGCTCCTCTCCCTCCCTCCCTGCCGGCCAGGGAGGAGGGAGGCTCCAACTGTGTTGCTTGGTTGTGTTGCTCACCCAATAAGAAGTCTAAGAACGACTAGGGGGTGGAGCTTGCATGCCTTGTGTGTGGCTAGTTAATGCAAGCTGAGGGGGTTTTTGAATGCTGGACGCCATTTTGTTGCACGTGCTGCTGCAAACTTTGCAGTGCAAAGCCAGGCCGGGGAGCCATCTTAAGATGAGGCTGCATAGGCCTTGTGGTGCATGTGATTCAGATTCTATTCAGTTAAACCTCGTTACAAAGTTGGTTGGGCAGTGTTCTCGAAGCTACCAGCATGAGTTTGACCAGACTGCAGGAGGACAGGAAGACTGGAGTGCCTGGAACAGGTGAGGCTGCAGGTCCCTTATTTTGGCTGCTGGTCCCTTATTTTCAAGGCTGCTGGTCCCTTATTTTCAAATCTGTAAGTTGACAGCTATGGAGTTGTACTGTATCCTCTGAGGGATGCAATCCATTGGTACAGTGGTACCTCTGGTTACAAACTTAATTCATTCTGGAGGTCCGTTCTTAACCTGAAACCGTTCTTAACCTGAGGTACCACTTTAGCTAATGGGGCCTCCTGCTGCCGCCACGCCACCGGCATGCGATTTCTGTTCTCATCCTGAGGTAAAGTTCTTAACCCGAGGTACTACTTTCCGGGTTAGAGGAGTCTGTAACCCGAAGTGTTTGTAACCTAAGGTGTTTGTAACTCAAACTACCACTGTACAGTCAAATACAACATTCCTTGTTTCCCTAGAGTGGGCATAGGCAGGGGAACATCCAGTCAGTGTAACTTCCTGTTCCACTGGTCTGGAGCATCCTCCCCCTGCATGTGATCTGGGAGATGGGCATGGCTCTGGCTGACTCCATAAAAGAGCCGAGCCATGCAGCCATTTTCTCAGTCTTGATTCTTGCAGTTTTATCTAGTTTGTCTTGATCTCTTGCTTCACTTGTTCTCTTGCTTGCTGCCATGCTGCTCTCCTGCAGCCATTTTGTTCTATTGGTGTGATTTTGCTGTCAGCCAGCAGCACATGAGTTCTCAGTCTCAATATAAGAGATGAACTCAGTTTCTTATATAACTATTAAGTAAAGCCTGCCTTTCAGGGATCAAATCGTGAACTGAAATGTGAGTAAACTTTTTGTTGCTTTACTCAGAAAGATTCTCGTGTCTTTATTCTTTTAAGAGGGATCAAAGGGGACACCAGGAAATAATCTTAACTAAGAGATTCAAACGAATCTGCAAACTAGCTTCCAGCTATATTGAGGGGAATCTGCTCTGCTACATCACATACTAGCGTGAGTGAAGGAAGGACAATACTTATTCAATATATCCCTTCCTACTATCCTTAACATTCCCACATCCTCACCCTTTACTGCGGCTTTCTTTAGCCCAAACTGACCGGAAGTCTCTCTACCCCCGCCCCATTCTCTAAAGAGGTTTTTCAAAGAGTGCAGTAGCTGTGGAGGGGGAAGAGAAAAAGATAAATGTCTGATGTGTGAGCCATCTTCTACTCACACAACTGTTAAATAATACTTATCTGTTTCGAAGCATAAACCCAACAAAAACAGGTGCCTGCACACTCAAACAAAATAACCAGGTTCTTCAGTGGCGCCATTAACTGCAGTTATTAACTATTGTTATCAAAAACGTTATTCTTTACACCAAATGATGGATCTGAGGATGAAATGCATTCACTCTGAAGTCACTCTGCTGGAAAATCTCAAGGCTAACAATGTAAGAGGTTGTTGACATTTCCAACTGATCTCTTAAAAATGTGATGGCTTTCTAGCGACCATTAAAATTTACTGAATTGCTGGTTATTTCCCATAACGTATATTGTAATTTGTATTTACAATAATTGCCTCGCTACAGCCTATTTAAATAATAATAATTATGGTATTTGAGCATGAAGGGACAGCATATACAAGAATATAGAGGCTTAAGCAGTTTTTGAAAAGTGAGTCTTGAATAGAGCGAGCCCTGGCTAGAATTGACTGTTTTAAGAGCACAGATGTTAACTATGATTAAGGCTGAAAGGGGAATGTTTCCAAAGAGGAGAGGAAGTACGTGAGAGCTCACATCTTCCCCCAGGTAATGCTACACTACCTTACGGATATTTGCAGCAGTGCTAGGGGATACACATCATTATGTCTGCACCAACCACTAATGGAAAGGATATCATCTATTTCAGTGGGCTTGACTATAGAATTGGGAATCGTCATTCAACTGTCATGTCCCAGAATACCTCTTCCAGAAGCATAATGAAGTCTCAGTGCAGCAGTCTCTTTTCCTGAGTAGCTAAAAGTTCCATGCTCTCTTAGAATCCATAAAGAATATAAACAGAATAGTTTTAATGTTATCAGACAGTTGTATTTGCACCTGCCTTGGGAGTATCTGCAGAACCTAATTCTGCTAAACTTCTATAAGGAAAAAAATACCATGAATAGAAACTTGATATACCTCATAGTTTTCTGTGTCGTACCCTTATAGAAGAAACTTCATATTCTAAAACTGATGATAAAGGCCATTTCACAATATTGCCTAGTTTTATATGCAAGTCCATGGACCTCTTCTACTGGCTGCAATAAAATGCATTAGGAATATTAGATCTGACTGACTTAATTTTCTTGAGATCTTTATTTAATATTTTATAGCCCTGCCTCAATGTCTGGGAGCCCCTTAAACTCAATGTATTCTATCATAAACCAAGATTAAGAAGGCAATTTATGTGACTTATATATAGCCAGAAAAGGAGGAGCAGAACGAACTATTACTTTCAATTCTGCTGTAAAAGGAAAGTTACAACCAGGCTATTAATGCACAAAATAATTAATCCCCTCCCCTTTTTTTGTAAAGCTCTAAACTTAAAAACAACTTCTGAACAGTAGTTTAACTTGCAGTGACCAGTAACAAAATGTGGATATAAGAGTCATAGAAAATCCAATCAAACCCAGCTTTGGAACAATAAAATATTTTATTTAATTACTGCATGTGATGCCTGAATCTCTACAATGTAAATGTCCTGGTCACAGAATTAAATCTGGTAAACTATGAGTAATAACCTACTGCTACAAGCAGGAGTAAGATTTAAACACACACTCATGAAAACACACTGCAATTATATGTATACAGTTGCATAGTTATAAAACCTTCCTCTTCAACAGATTCTACTTGTCTTTGCTGGTATCTGTAAGCATTTTGTTTTCCTGAAAGGAAACTCCATTTGTCCTGATGCAGGATTAAGGAGCAGATAGTTTATACACAAAAGGAAAATGCTTTGATTGGAGGAAAGTCCTTCTTAAAGCCTTCTTGCAGCTACAAGTGAAATTCCATTGTCAGGGAAAATCATTATCGGGCCCCGTGTCAAGGCACTACTATTTCTTTTTTACTTCTGGATCTGCTAGATTACAACTGCATCTTTAGTTGCTAGGTAACAACCAACTCAGTATACACCATTATCAACACCCACGAGAAAGAAACTGCCATCTGCTTCTCATTTGGGAATTCCATTGACTAAAGCAATATTGCAGTTACTGCAACCCCACCCCCACAAATCATCCTTGGTCTCCCTCAGCCTTGCTTGTTAGTAAAGCAGGTACTGATGTCAGAAAATGTGGTATATTATGTTTTGGGTAGTGACCGAATAAGAATAAGGCATGTTTTTGTGGGGGGGGGGGGGGAGACGCCACCACAGGCAATTGTGATATGTTAAATACCAAATAAAGAAATAGTGTTTCCGAACACATAATAATCTCCCAGTACTAACAGACGCCTTATCCAGTTGTGCTACGTGGTTATGCTTATCTGCACTAAGAACAGCAATGGTTGGAGTAAAATCTTACTTTTAGGTGGTTGGCAGAAATTAAGGCTGGAACTAGCTATTACAGCAGACGGGAAACAGAAGCCCTTCATAACCTCCATAACATCTAATAATGGCTTAATGGGTACCATCACACGTTGAGTGTTTTTGTTCTGCCTCAGTTCCACTTCATAGGCTACTGCTTGCTTGAATTGTCCAATTATGTCCCACCATGCATTGATGCCATTAGAAGTTACTAACAACAAAGGGGAATGAGACAAGGAGCGATTTCTTTCAGCAGAAGCCCTATGTCTGCCATATCATCTAGCCTTGGCTTCAAAGATCTAATATAGATATTGTCCGCGAAAGCAAATTTCAGCTGCTTATCAAAAAGAATGATCCACTATTTATTTGACTAGAAAGTTGCTAAATGCAGAAGGCTACCTAATAGCAAGTCAGACAGTGGTACATTGACCTTGTGTTGTCTATACTGATTGGCAACTGTCCTCCAGAGTTTAAAGCAGGGGTCTTCCCCAGCCCTACCTGGAGATGATGGGACCTTCTGTGTGCAAAGCTCGGACACCAATTTATGGTCCTTCTCCACTAATGGAGAGCAATGGGATGGATTCAGCTAACCCAGCGCCCTAGCAGAAGGGAGCACAACGATTCCCACTCGTGCAATGAGGCTCTCTCCCCTTGTCCCCCCCCTGTGCCTCTCCCAAATCAGCTCTGATGGGTTGGGAGAATCCTCAGAACAGTGTGAGAGGGGAGGAGAGAAGGATCCTTCTATATGGTTCTCAGTATTTCCACCTTCTTTTAAAATGCTTTCATATACAGTGATCAGCACTGGCTTGAATAACTTTATCATCTTTCCTTGGTTTATCAATGAAAGGTGGGGGGCGGGGATCAATTTCTTCAAAAAGCAACATGTTTATATAACTCCTTACCTGTCTCAACAACTTCTCAATGGCTGACATTACCATGGGGCCTCTCCAGACAATTGGTGCAGTCTCTTCTACCAAGAAACCTATGGACATACTACAAGAGAAATGCAAATATTTTTTTTTCAACTTTCAGACATGTTACAAGGAGCAAAATAGAGAAAGAAAATATGTAAAATGGATTTGAACCTACAGATTGCTTACCATGCAATTCCATAGTTCACAAGAGGCCTCATTAAGTTTTCTAGAATGGAAAATGTGTTTTAAAAATACATTTTTAGAAATTATGATTGTAAGTTCTGTTCGTTATGACTGTGAAAATGTTTAGAAACTAGAGGCATTTATAAGAGCAATATGCACCCTCTCAAGGTTTTATGACTTCACTGCAAAGCAGAGGGTCAGTCAAGACATTAACATATAACCAAGGTTAGCACGATTCAGTTTGTTGCTTTAACCTAGTAAGATCTCACATATACACTATAACCAAGGTAATTTCTGGATTCTGTAACTGTGATATGTTGTTGTTATTGGACTGTTTTCCAAGATATTACATCTTTCTCCCTAACTGCCCTCAGGGAAAATAAGCTATATCAATTCTACATTAGGCTTGATACCTAGAGATATGCTAAGAACCTTCTTAACATGGGTGAAGACGAGTCCAATAAACCAGACTCTAAAGCCAGAATATTCTATCCAGAGAGAGGACCTGCTACCAGTCAAACTAAAAAGGTAGCTAAAGCTTACTTAAGGAGAGTCCCAAGAAAATGCTGCATCAGCAAGTCAACAGAAATGTGGTTTCTGACATTATTATATTGCAACTCTACTCCATAGATTTCTTTCTGAAGTTTGGTACCATTTAAGATTCTTAACAAGAGTTTACTTGATGAAAAACAGAATATGACATGTCACTGAGAAGCAAAACATCTTGCATTCATTCAGACACTACACTTTCCCTCAAGAAACCTTGCACTTGCATATCATTATTTTTTGCAATATTCAGCAGTTAATAAAATAAAATAAAATAAAATTCATTGTTACCAGCCTATGCTAGGGTGCCCAGACTGCACAAAAATGCTTATCAGGAAGAACTGGAACAAAAGTCATCAAATGGGCAACCTTCTATTTTATTTCTCTAATTAACGGATCAGGAAGAACACAGACTGCAATTTTTCTTGACAATCCTCTCTATGGCCTCCTAATATTGCAGTTAATCCTTATGCATGCTTCACCACTCAGAATAGCCCTATGGATGCTCTTAAAACGGCTCTCTCTATATGCTTGGTTATGCTGAAAGCCAAAAACCATAGGAGAGTATGGCTGCACTGTTATAGATTGATTAAACACACCAACATCAATGGGTCTTTAGCAAAAGCAAAGACATACTTGTTTGCATTTTTGACTTAAAACCTATGAGTACGTAAGCAAAGTTCACCCACCATGTAAGCTGCAGTGAATGGTTTACTATTAATGTGTCAATGGGGGCTGCTTTGCTTCTTCCAGCACACGGAAGAAGCAAAAACATAATTCCTGACTTAGCATTATATTTGAACTTTGTACTTCGTTTCAGTAGATCATCATGGTTTGTGTGGCTTGACAATTCTATATCATGTTTTCTTGGGTTTCATATGCTTGGGGGAGGGGGATGGAATCTGGAAACCAAACAGACAGGATATGTACAGAAGGCGGAAACTGTGACATACAGCTAGCACTTTATTTCAAGTTACTTCCATAGAGGTTCCCACCACCGCAGAGACAAGCCACTTTTCAGATTTATAAAAAAAAAAGGCTTGCCGTTTCAGCAGTGGGAACTGCAACACCAAACACAACTAAAAGAGATTTGGCATTCCAGTGATGCGGTAATAATAAATAAATAAATAAATAAATAAATAAATAAATAAATAAATAAATAAATTTTATTTATATCCTGCCCTCCCCAGCCGAAGCCGGGTTCAGGGCGGCTAACAACAATAAAATAGTACAACATTCTAAAATCATCCATTATAAAATTAATTCAAATCAAATTGATGGCAACCATTGGGCTAGACTTCTGTGAAGATTGCCAAAGGACGGAGTCAGACTGTGCCCTGACCAAAGGCCTGGTGGAACAGCTCTGTCTTGCAGGCCCTGCGGAAAGATGTCAAATCCCGCAGGGCCCTAGTCTCTTGTGACAGAGCATTCCACCAGATCGGAGCCACAACCGAAAAAGCCCTGGTTCTAGTTGAGGTACCAGCATGGATTGCAGCCTTAGAATTTAAAACAAACCACAGACGTAAAATGTTGCAACAAGTGTAGGACTTAAAAGGTGCATTTTAAAGTGGCTGGTGCCGTTGACAATAGTTCATGATTACAACTATTAATTTCCCTTCTCCAAAATTATATTTCAGTGCATAGTTATTGAGCAGTTACTCCTCCACATCTACTTAAAAATAAGACTGCAGCATGAGCTTACTCAGAAGCTTGGGAATCCGTTGCATCATGAACACCACCTTTTTGTAGAGCTGAAATCTTTCACCACTCAAAATCATCATTATTATCCACCTCCTCACTTTTTCACGATGTCTCATCAGGAAGAGCACAAAAGACTACCACGACAAATGGTATCACTTGCCACAATGCTATTCAGGGGGAGTATTGCAGCATAAACTTTGAACTCTTATTACCTGGCAGCTGCACAGACTATACAGGATGTGAATTCAGGAGATCTGAAGGCCATCTGTGAACAATGTGATTAATCAAATAAAATTTCTACTGAAAGGAAGAAGGTCCTCTGTCCATCACTAGCCCTTTCCCAAACAATTAGGATTTCCATTTATGTGTCCTTGTGCATATTTAATAGCAGCAAATAAATAGTCCAACTATCTATCCCCGTTTACTTGAAACAGTCCCTATTTTCTAGGGACCTGTCCTGAGTCAGCAGCAACGAAATACCAAAACTGCCACATTAGGAGTATGGAGTAGAATCTTACAATCATCTCGTCCAACTCCCTGCAATGCAGGAATCTCAGCTAAAGCATCCATGACAGATGGCCATCCAATCTCTGCTTAAATTGTGCCTAAAGCAAAAAAAAAGTTAGTATAATCAACCAACTGGGAGGCTTTCTTGCTTATTTTTCTCCCCCTTGCCTTATAATCTAATGATAGCAAAAGCATTAAAACAGTTGCTCTAACTATTCTTTCACATTTCTGATTTAATTAAGATTTTTCTTCTTCTCAATGACATAAGGCCCAATTCAAGATGTGCATCACCAGTAATACACCTAGAGGGAAGTGTTCCACATTGCCTCCATCACAGTAAAATTGGGCTGGTCCCGAGGGCTAACTGTGCGGCGAGGTCCGAGTCCAGTCCGAGGTCAAGGGTGCGGTATGGAGGCTGTCTGTCAAAGCTGAAGCTGGGTCCAAGACAGGGAGTCAGGTGAGGTCAGGAACTCTGGCAGAAGAGCAGAACAGGGTACAGGCAGGAATAGTCTACCAACAATGTTGCTCCCACAACCTGGGACTGGGGCTGGCTGGCTTTTATCTGCCCTGAGGCATAAGGTGGCCCCGGTCCACAGGTGACTCACCTCTCCTGGCCTTGAGGCGAGCACTCCTCCTGCGGGAACATAGTTCCCTCCGCCTCTCTGCCCTGAGCCTCTGTAGCTCAGGAGAGGCTGGAGGGTTACCGGACCCAGAGGCAACCTCAGCTTCTCCTGACGGGGCTGAGAGTGGAGCACCTGCAGGCAATGGGTCCTCCATCATCTCAGGAGCCAGAGCAGACTCAGCTTGTGCCAGCACCTGAGGATCCAGCACATTGTGAGGACCCTTCAGGCTCAAGCCCCAACCCCGGCTCAGCTGGTTCTGGAGGCGGGGACTCCTGTGCAGGCTGGGATTCCTCAGGTTCAGCCTCCGAGTCCGAATCCCAGGCCATCACAAAAATGCATGTATCATACACACCTCCCCATGCTTTTGGAAATATTAGTGCTTTAGTCTAACTGTGTTGCCAAGGCCAGTTATTAAAAGACTAAGAAGAACACACAAAATAACACTTGTTACCTATTTTTCATTGTTATGAACAACATGTACAGTACAGAATGCTCAGCAACAAGGTCTATTATAAAGCTCTGAGTGCCTTTAATATCCCATATTGCTGCTAAAATTTACTCATCTATACAACAAATACGTTAAAGGCACAGACATTTCTGTTTGTTGCAGCAAAAACAGTAAAGAATCTTGTGACGTCTTGAAGGCTAAGAAATGTACTATGGCATCAGCTTTCAGGAACTACATGCATCAAATGACGTAGACGCTAGTCCATGAAACCTTACACCATAATAAAATTGTTAGCCTTTAAGGTGCAACAAGGCTGCAGTTCTCTAGGTATGCTTTATGTTTCACTCAGAAATCTTCCCACCTCACAAAAGACAACCTAGCAACCTAGGGAGGAACATAACTGAACTTCTAAACTGTAGTACACATTTTTTTAAAAAAATTAAACAGGATCGGCCTTGAAGTGGTTGTTTTAAAATTGTTTACTCTGTTAAGCATGCCAAAACTTACCTAAGGAAAATGTCGGAAATTGAAAAGGGCAACACTTAAATTTCTACTTAGCTTGCTATAGCCACTGCAAGTGCTTTAGAACAGAACACTGAATTAAGAACTAAATCATTTCCCTACCACCGAGATCAGTTATTTATCATCCGGCACCTCAGTCCTATATTGCTGGCAATCATCCATCTTTGTAAGATAATGAGGCTCCCTCCAGTGAAAGTAAAAGAAAAGAGCCCTCTTTTTGGCCTGATGCCTTGGTGGCGATATGAAGAATCAAACTTTCCTAGCATCTCTTGATCTCACAGGCTAAATCCAAAGAAAAGACAACCATCAACACATGGGGTGACATGAATGTGATACGAGTGTGTACAGATTGTCCATTTTCTGCCTCACAGAACCCCAAATTATTATTTCTTTGGCATGTAAAGCCACAATTTCCAGCTTCTGTGTCACAAACTTCCTTCTGTCCTATTACGCAACAGGTTACTTGCATTGCAGATTATGTGTTTTTACACTAAATAAAATACAGCCACCAACCATATCTGAATTACAATTATGGTGCTTCCAAAGGAGTGTTTTAAAATCAGACAGTACGGCTTTTTCACTTCAGAAAGCAATTCAGTACGTACTGGTCCAAGCTGGGGACAGCTCCATTGACAGTATTTACTACTTTCTGCCTGCAAATTAAACAAACTGCCGCTGTTTAGTCCAGCTACTTTTCTTGCAACTCCAAGACTAAATACTTAATCTCTCCTGAAGATTATTTGAAAAGTTTTCTTAAAAGGAATTGGAATAGTTGAACTAGGACGGTGCTGCTACTAGAAATCAAACAGGGGTAGTCTCGGAGGGAATCTCTCTTTCATTGCTAGGTGCAAAATATGAAAGTTGGACCGTCTATTCCTCCCTAGGGTCCTTCCGGCTCAACTGCTTATTTCTGCTAGTTTCATACTACCACGATATTGGGTACATTTTAGCAGTATCGTTCAAGGAATACGTAGGCTCCCTCCCAACCATCGCTCCCTGTGTCACCTGCAAGCAAAAGTACATAGTATGGACCCAAAAACTACCTCTTTCTGAAGATTCGGAAGGAATCATCTGGCAGCTAAGTAAGCCTGGCATTTAGGGCACAACAAAACATGTAATACCGTATTTTTTGTCCCATAGGACGCTCCGTCCCATAGAACGCACCTAGTTTTTTTGGGGGGGGGGAAATAAAGGGGGGGAAATTCCTTCATTCCCCCCCCAAAACCAGGTGGGGAAACCAAACCAGGTCGGGGAACAGCGGGATGGCGGCGCTGCGCCTCCCCGCTGTCCCCCGAGCTTGTGGGGCTGGCCGATGTCTGCCCGGCACGCGGGGCGCTCTGTTTCAGCGCGCCCTGCGCGCCGGGCGGCAGGCTGCTATCCGCAGCCTAGGGAGCCCTGCGGGAACTCCCGCGGCCTCCCCAGGCTTGCTGATAGCTTCATGAAGCCTGGAGAGCGAGAGGAGTCGGTGCGCACCGACCCCTCTCGCTCTCCAAGCTTCAGCGAAAGCCTGTATTCGCCCCATAGGACGCACACAGATTTCCCCTTCATTTTTGGAGGGGAAAAAGTGCGTCCTATAGGGCAAAAAATATGGTAATTCATTAATGAAAATTTGTGGACTAAGGGGGGGGCTCCCTTGGGGGGGAAGGGAGCTCTAAACTAAACTACTGAGGGCCCTAATCTACATCTTCCAAGATTTTGTGTTCTACACAGATAAAACCAGCCATAACACACACATCCAATGTTAACAGGTAAGAAGATTCAGAAGGTGTGGATTAGCTCCAAAAACCAATTACTTGGTGTTCTTCCTACTCCTATTCATATGCCACGACATTCCCAGGACTTTGGATAACAAATCTTCACATGAAGATGAAACAATATATGTCACTAATGGTCTGAGACATTATTGTAACACTAAGTACGAGCACAGATAATTTTTCTCAGCCATTAAACACTTGTAATGGTCTCTATTATGGTGCCCTGACCACAGGATCTTCCACATCAATATGTATGGTTAGGAAACCAGGTAGGATGTGACACAGATCATTTCACAATTAGTCTTTACAGATCTGGTTTGCATTCCAAGGCTCAACTATTGCATTACCTGGTTCCAAAAGCGGTGCCTAACTCTAGCCACATGCATGCCCTACTGTCCAAGCTACTGAATATTTGTACAGCACACATAATTTGTTTCAGTTATAGGATTTTTATTCTGACAACTATGCCACAATTCATTACTCCAGGTTGCCGGGGAAGGGGGGAGGGGGCAGCACTGCAACTGTACACTGGAAAAGCAGCACAAGCCTCTCTTCATTTCCACACAAATAAGCACTATTTGGGTGCTCTAATCACATGACATCACACAGAAAGGAAGGGCCCTTTGAGGTCCCCACCCTCACAAGTTCGGGAGGCAATGCCTGTGAAGTGGATGGAATCAGTTGTACGCCCATAGGCTCCTCCCATAACTGAGAGCCCCGCACAATCAGAGTTCCAATTAAGGAAGGAGGTGGGAATACATGTATGCAGGTAAGGTAAAGGTAAAGGGACCCCTGACCATTAGGTCCAGTCATGACCGACTCTGGGGTTGCGGCGCTCATCTCGCTTAACTGGCCGAGGGAGCCGGCGTACAGCTTCCGGGTAATGTGGCCAGCATGACGAAGCTACTTCTGGCAAACCAGAGCAGTGCACGGAAACGCCGTTTACCTTCCCACCGGAGCGGTACCTATTTATCTACGTGCACTTTGACGTGCTTTCGAACTGCTAGGTTGGCAGGAGCAGGGACCAAGCAACGGGAGCTCACCCCGTTGCGGGGATTCGAACGGCCGACCTTCTGATCGGCAAGTCCTAGGCTCTGTGGTTTAACCCACAGCGCCACCTGCATCCCTCATGTATGCAGGTTGTTCCCTTTTAAAGACACTGACTAACAATGCAGAGGCCCAGATAGTGTGATCTTTCCAACCACCACCCTGCGAAAAGATAACATGAACTGGACCTCTGTATGATCAGGCAATCAAGTGGCAGGCCGGGCTCGCACTGGAAGCTGCGCAGTGTTCACATTTCCGCATCGCCACAATATTGTAGCACTACCCTAGAATGCATGATAAGGAGCTACACCAGAACTATATCATTTTCGCTTTTTTACTGCAGACAACTTTACTCCATCCTAGCTGTGTCGCCCACACTGAGGAAACTGCATCCCTATTACATACAGTGGTACCTCGGGTTACATACGCTTCAGGTTACAGACTCCGCTAACCCAGAAATAGTACCTCGGGTTAAGAACTTTGCTTCAGGATGAGAACAGAAATCATGCCCCGGCGGTGCGGCGGCAGCAGGAGGCCCCCATTAGCTAAAGTGGTGCTTCAGGTTAAGAACAGTTTCAGGTCAAGTACGTACCTCTGGAACAAATTAAGTATTTAACCTGAGGTACCACTGTACTTTCATTTGTTTTAAAGATTTACGTATCAACCTTCAGCAAAGCTAAATTCCAGGACAATTTACAAACACAGTTAAAATATGGTGTTTTTTTTAAAAAGAAACCAGGATGCTTTCAAATTTAGTGGTAGCTCAGTTTTTGAATGCAATCTGTTCCAGAAGACCGTTTGAGTTCTGAAACGTTCGAAAACCGAAAACTCAATAGCCTACAGCTAGGCCTCAGGATCTTGCACTCAGCGGAAGTCGCGTGGCACGTTCGACTTCTGAGGTGTGTTTGAAAACCGAAGCATTTACTTCTGGGTTTGCAGCATTTAAAAACTGAAATGTTCATCACTGGAGATGTTCAAAAACCAAGGTACCACTATAAATGCATTAAAAGAAGTCTGGAAGGATTAAGACTCACATTTGTTTGGCACCAAAAAGTTAACATGGATGCCTGTTGAGCCTCTCAGGAAGAGATGTTATCACTGAGAATGGCAGCTATTTAGTTGCGACACGTCCTACCTAGGATGATGGAGACACCTGAAGGCAAGGGTCCAAAGATTATCTCAACTCGTGAGCAAGTTGATATGGGAAAACATCCCCAAGTCCTAAGTCATATAGGACTTTAAGAAGTAAGCAGCATCACTTTCAATTGTGCTCAGAAGTATGCCAGAAGTCTGTGAATCTCTGTCAGTGCTGCTATGTATGTTCTCATTAACCAGCACAAGGCAACACCCTGAAAACTGGATTTCGAACTACAGTTTTCAAACAGTGGTCAAAGGCAATGTAAGTCTATTAATGTTACCATGGCATAGTTATCTATGGTCATTTGGCACGATAGGAAGGAGCATCTTTCCCTACTCTCACCACCAAAAATAATCACTGCCTCTCAAGATTTCCTTGTAACATTGGGGAGGGAAGGGGAGAAAGAGTAAGATCCATTCAAACTTACTTGGCGTCACTTCTGGACTTCCTTTCAAATTCATCATCTTTGGGATGGAAGGCCCATACACATCTGCATCAAGCAAACCAACTGCTTTTGTCTGTGGAAGGAAAACACACAGCCACATCATTCTTAATGGAAAAAGTTATGTGCAACAGTTGTAAGCGAACGTTAATTTCAGCTCTAATTTAACTTTTGTAACTTATTAACTAGTGGTGCTTTAAATCTAGAAAGAACTGCACTCAATTACCCTACTCAGCAAGGGAGATACATGCACAGCCAGAAGATGTGCTTAAATGGAAGTATAGGAAGTGGAAGCACATTCCCACCTGGATCCAATGGTTACCAGGTGTAACTAAAGCTGGACTAGTGTCACTGATACAAGATTATGTTGAGACTTAAGTTTAAGAGTAAAATAAAAACTAAGAGGGGTCTCTCGGCATAAATGGAAGATATTAATAAAAAGATTCAGAAAAGGATGGATTATTACTTCTTTCGCAGGGTAGCTGCCATATTAGTCTGCTGGAGAAGGGCCATGGCTCAGTGGTAGAGCATATCCCTTGCAAGCAGAGAGACACAGGTTCAATCCCTGGTATCTCCAGGTAAGGCTGGGAGAGACCTCTGTCTGTAACCCTGGAGAGCTGCTGTAAAGCACTGTAGACAATACTACAATACTCTTTTGGTGGACCAAAAGAGCTGATGCAGTATGTTTATTCGTTTATTAGATTTCTATATGCCCTTCATCCAAGGATCACAGGGCGGTTTACAATATAAAAACCAAAAATATATAACATGGAAACAAACAAAAACAATACCACCACCCCCAAACAGTTTAAAAGGCCATAGGTAAAGGTAAAGGGACCCCTGACCGTTAGGTCCAGTCGCAAACGACTCTGGGGTTGTGGCGCTCATCTCGCTTTACTGGCCGAGGGAGCCGGCATACAGCTTCCAGGTCATGTGGCCAGCATGACTAAGCCACTTCTGGAGAACCAGAGCGGCGCACAGAAACGCCGTTTACCTTCCCGCTGGAGCGGTACCTATTTATCTACCTGCACTTTGACGTGCTTTCGAACTGCTAGGTTGGCAGGAGCAGGGACCGAGCAACGGGAGCTCACCCCATCATGGGGATTCGAACCGCCAACCTTCTGATCGGCAAGCCCTAGATTCTGTGGTTTAAGAGCGCCACCTGCATCCCACTTTAAAAGGCAATAGGTTGTTTAATTAGCCAAAGGCCTACGAGAAGAAGAATGTTTTTGCCTGGTGCCTAAAATATGTAACGAAGGCACCTGGTGAGTCTCCCTGGGGAAAGCATTACACAAGCGGGGGCTACCACAGAAAAGGCCTGTTTTAGTGTTGCTGCCCTTTGACCTCTTGCCGAGGAGGCACACAAAGAAGGGCCTCAGATGATGATTACAGAGTCTGGATCAGTTCATATGGGAGAGACGGTCCTTGAGAGAGCTTCTTATGTTCCTACATAGCAAGTAAGTCCATAGCATCAATAAGCTTTGTGGCATAAAGTTTTCTAGACTAGAGTCTAGCTTAAGAACTGCATGAAGGAATATTACACGTTGTACGGTGGTACGTACACATTCACACATACACACATGATAGTAGAAGAGGAGGAGGAGGAAAGTTGGTCTTATGTCATTTGTCACAGATGACATACTAGCATGGTGTGGGAGAGCCCTATTCAACTATGTATCAAAACTATGCCCTATTCAACAGTATCAAAATGTGCTATTGAATTCAAACCCATCAGCTTCCTGATGCTACAATATAGTAGCCACATTTCAACTAACCCTTTTAGGTGAAATATAGTGACTATACTTCAAACTCATCTTTATCAAGATACTTTGTAGTGCCTTCTTCATCTGTAATATCGAGGGTACCAAACACAGAGGGTCTTTTCAGGGGTGGCCCCCTGGTTGTGAACATTATCCCCAGAGAGATCCACTTGGTGCTTATAGTGACATTTTTCAGCAGAAGGTGAAAACTTCTCTGTTTACCACCTAGCCTTTTAAACATCTTTATACAAATTTAATATCTTAAAGTCAATATTACTAATTGTTTAGTCTCTACTTTGGCAGCATTTGAGCATTTTATTTTAACTTCCATGGAATTACTGTAGCGCTTTCAATAGTGGGGTGTGTGTGTGTGTGTGTGTGTGAGAGAGAGAGAGAGAGAGAGAGAGAGAGAGAGAGAGATTTTATACGCCGGTTTTGTTTTATCTGATCCAGTATTTTATTGTATTGATTTTTGCTGTGTGTTGCCTAAAGGGACTAGAATAATAGGCAGCTGATAAATACAAACAACACATAAGAAAACAGATATTGCTTTCATGCTGAAATGTAGCCAGTTCTGTATCCAGGCTACAAAAGAATTTGCAGACCAGAATAGACAAGGCATTATCTTCTCTGTAGCATTTGGCACAGTTTACTAGCTTTAGGTTTGTCTTAGCAAGTTATTTCCTTACCCTGCAGGGACAGCACACGTTAGCAGTTCAAGACCTCTATTTGCAGCACTACTTCCCAGTGAATGCTGGGCTATTCTGTTAAGGTCTCCCCTTCCAACTTCACACTTCTGCAAGGTTTTTTAAAAGAGATAGCCACCAGGATGATAGAGCATAATTGCTCTCAACTACTACATACGGCTGGACAGAAGGCAAGAAATTGAAGAAGGTTTGGTGTTAAAACATTAGAAATGCTTTCGAGCTGTAAAAGAATTGCTCAGCAATGGAGAAAAATTTGCTTTGGAAACCTGTGAATGATTTTCCTTGGATGTTTAAGAGAAGATGAACTGAAATCGCTAATTATTTCTGGCAGCATTTAACCAGAATGGCATTTAGACTTGGCACTGGAGATGGTTGAGATCCTGAAAAAAACTAAACCCAGTTCTGGACTCCAGAATGAGTTGGATTCCAACTTAAGCTACTATTACATGGCTGGAGGAAGATGGGTTTTCTTCCCACCACGACCTACACAACGCCCTACACAATTCCCCACCAATGGTCAGGGGATGGTGCTGAATGGGGCAGGCTGAGGGAGAATGACTCTGTCCAATTTGCAGGGTTGCTGCCCTTCCACCTGAGCAACCTTTGCACAATAAATAAAAAGAAGAAGAAGAAGAAGAAGAAGAAGACGACGACGACATTGTTGTTATTATTACTTATACCCCGCCCATCTGGCCAGGTCTCCCAAGCCATTCTGGGCGGCTCCCAAAAGCACAATAAAACATGAAACATTAAAAACTTCCCTAAACAGGGCTGCCTTCAGGTGTCTTCTAAAAGTCATCTAAAATGGCACAACAGTCCATGCCATTCAGCAGCTACTGCAACACTTCTTTGCCCCCGCCTTGACACCTGAGATGCATACCGTATTTTTCGCCCTATAGGACGCACTTTTTCCCCTCCAAAAATGAAGGGGAAATCTGGGTGCGTCCTATGGGGCGAATGCAGGCTTTCGCTGAAGCTTGGAGAGCGAGAGGGGTCGGTGCGCACCGACCCCTCTTGCTCTCCAGGCTTCAGGAAGACATCCGCAGCCTAGGCAGCCCTGCGGGAGTTCCCGCAGGGCTGTCTAGGCTGCAGATAGCAGCCTGCCACCCGGCGCGAGGGGCGCCCTGAAGCAGAGCACCCCTCGCGCCGGGCAGACATCTGCAGAGTGGGGAGCCCTGCAGGAGTTCCCCCCAGGGCTCCCCACGCTGTGGATAGCAGCCTGCCGCCCGGCGCGAGGAGCACCCTGAAGCAGAGCGCCCCTCGCACCGGGCAGACATCGGCCAGCCCCACAAGCTCGGGGGACAGCAGGGAGGCGCAGCGCCGCCATCCCGCTGTTCCTCAACCTGGTTCGGTTTCCCCAACCTGGTTTTGGGGGGGAAATAAAGGGAATTTTTTTCCCCTTTATTTCCCCCCCAAAAAACTAGGTGCGTCCTATGGGACGGAGTGTCCTATGGGACGAAAAATACGGTAATTCTTGGAACCAACCTTACTTCTGTGATTGCAAGTTGTTTTTAAACCACTTTTAAACATTGTAGGTTAACTGTTGTAACCCACCCTGCGAGTGGGCAGGAAATAAATTATAACTCCCTTTGGTGAAGCATGTGGGGGTGGGGTGGGGGGTGTCATGAGGTGGAAGGGCAGGGATATAAACTGCTGCCCACTAAGAGAAGCTTAACTGGAAGTCATGCGCCTGCCTTGCCTGAGTTGAAGCATCTTTCTGCTTGTGCAAGAAACTTTTGGATACAAGCCTACCGCTGTTAGCACAGCAGGGTGCTGGCCTAAAGCTATTATTATTAAAAGCTGGTATTTGAAAAGCAGGATTCCGTTATAAGCAATAAATGCTTCTGAACTTAAAAATAGCTGTTCTTATTCAACTTGTACCTTTCTCAACACTGATAATTCAGATACACTAAAATGCACAGTCACACATGAGCTTAGCAATGGGGTTATAGAAGTGGTTTGGGTTATTAAGGAATAACTGATTTTTCATTTATTTAGAGTCCCGCTGAAAATATGGCAGCCCAATCCCCCAGCACGTAAAGCCAACCAAGTCCCAGAACCCTAATCCCCTAACCACCAGAAACCATCATTAGCTCCACTCCCACCCAACACCAAATTCTGAGGTTGACCAGGCCACTATAATCAGCAGTACCAACTTTGCAGCTTGATTCTGCGGCATCTGTCACAAAAGTTGAGTGTTCCATAATCATCATCTGCCTTTATCTGATGCTGTAAATTAACATCGTATTTATGCTTGCTGCTGGCGGGCCACAAATTTCGGATCGACTTGGTAGTTAATAAGGGCCAGGTTTCCTGTTTCCTGTTCAAAAGACTACATTCATCCAGGGCCCACTAATGAGGGGTGGGGTTGGGTTTAGAGGGAGGAGTTGTGGAGAGATGTGGGCACATATGTTTGTAACAAACCCAAACCCATTATACTGATATTGCATCTTGACCCATTTTGAAAGAGGCACTCTCTGCTTCCCCATGATGCCACCATCTTTTAAAGAACCTTCCTTCTACAGTGGCACCTTTTAGAGGCTTTCACCACTGGCTGCCCATGTTAAACTTATGGATGCCATTGTCTAACGTATTGGTGGACCCCTGCATATGATGCTATTTATAAGCAGGAACTGCAGCATCTTCATCTCCAGTACTGTGTATCCAAATATTGGATTGTAAGAGATAATTTTTGCAGTTGTGATTTTTCAAGTTGTATAGCCTTGTTAGGGGTACCTCGTGGGGGGGGGGGCTTGTTTTTCTACTTGTGCAGATTAAGGGTGTGGTTGCTGTGTTTTTGGTGAAATGTCAGACATCCTTAGTTAAGGAAATCTATTACATTACTTTTACATATACAGTGGTGCCCCGCAAGACGAATGCCTCGCAAGACGGAAAACCCGCTAGACGAAAGGGTTTTCCGTTTTTCGATGTGCTTCGCAGGACGAATTTCCCTATGGGCTTGTTTCGCAAGACGAAAATGTCTTGCGAGTCTTGAGATTTTTTTTCGCTCCCCCCCCCTTTTTTCTAAGCCGCTAAGCCGCTAATAGCCTTTTAGCAGCTATGCCGCTAAGCCGCTAAGCCTTTAATAGCCGCTAAACCGCTAATAGCGCTAATCCGCTAAGCCGCTAATAGGGTTGCTTCGCAAGACGAAAAAACCGCTAGACGAAGAGACTCGCGGAACGGATTAATTTCGTCTTGCGAGGCACCACTGTATAGATGTAAAACATTACTACCATTGGGCAAACAGAACCTCAGTCCTTGATAGAGGGTGTTCCTAAAGCTAACAGTAATAGCTCACCACACCACTCTGTCTAGCAATGTAAAAGGTGGCACTGTGGTCTGAACCACAGAGCCTAGGGCTTGCCGATCAGAAGGCTGACGGTTTGAATCCCCATGAGGGGGTGAGCTCCCTGCTCCTGCCAACCTAGCAGTTCGAAAGCACACCAGTGCAAGTAGATAAATAGGTACCACTGTGGAGGGAAGGTAAATGGTGTTTCCGAGCGCTCTGGTTTCCGTCACGGTGTCCTGTTGTGCCAGAAGCGGTTTAGTCATGCTGGCCACATGACCCGGAAAGCTGTCTGTGGACAAACACCGGCTCCCTTGGCCTGAAAGCGAGATGAGCGCCGCAACCCCATAGTCGCCTTTAACTGGACTTAACCGTCCAGGGCTCCTTTACCTTTTACCTTTACCTAACAGTGCAAAACCTTCTTTTTTTAAAAAAAAATAAAGCCACATGCACACCTTATACAGACCCCTGCTCCACTCTAGGCAGCCCTAATACATAATACGGTGAGTCTGTTGCCATTAAGTGTGGCAGGAATATCAGATTTACTAGAATGTAATCTGACCACTTCCAAGGCTTCAGTTCATTGACACCAGGTAACTTCTCAGGGGTTGTATCCTTGATTAATGAGAAGAAAAAGGGACACCACTGCATGTTCAACTTCACATATTAAAATGTCCTGAGCCAGCCTCAAGTCCCATTAGCATTTTCTGCCAATTTATCAACACGCATACAAACACTGTTATCTGACTTATTTCAGTAGCTTGTTATGACAAGCACAGCCTAAGTGCAGACATTAGCTTTTCAGAGAATGGCAGAATAACAGAGTTCTTGTTGGCCATCAATGCACATATTGGGGTGGGAAGAGTCCCTCCCACTATGGTGAGACAGGCTTTCTATTATTTTAAAGAACTAAAAACCTGCAAATCCTGTTTGATCAAAGCCTTAGTGGAATAGAGAGGGGGGAAATGAATGTGTGCTCTGTGAGCAATAATACCTCTATCATGCCATCTTGAAGGCTGTAAAAGAATTAATGTCTGTTCACAGCCATTGCTTAGCATCATCACTGCACATTCCACCAATTCCTTTCTGTGAACTTCTTGATATACATGTCAATTGGGAGACAGTACCATTTTAGGTAATCATGTAGATCAAAGCAAATATCTCATTTAGCACTACTTTTTTTTAAAAAAAATTCATGTTTCTTTATAATGCACAAAGCTATTTAAAAACCCACTGGAGTTACTCTGACAGATTATGCTGTTTCGTGTCTACTGTACGAAAGCTGCAATTTAAGAGATCGGGAAGCCACATTTTCATGCCAGATTTCAAAGACTTCAACACCATTTTCGAACTCCTTTGTTCTCAGACAAAACACATAATTTACCTGATTATGAAGATTCATGACTCATTTCTTTTATCTGCATGCACAGTTAATCAAACCCCTTCAAATAGTCACTCTAATGCTTTATCCCCTAATTACCATTTGAAGGATAAATATTTGGAAAACTGCCTAGCTTGTGCTTAAACCTAAGTAGCACTCTTTTTCCATCTACAGGTTCTCCCATTTTTAACAAACCAAAAGAATACTTGGGAATGGACATGGAAGCAAAGGGGAGAGGCATGAGAAAGCTTTGCAATGACAATGGCAATGCCATCTTTGGACACCACAAACATTCAAAACTTTAAAAAAAATAGTTCACAGTTGTATGCTTTACTCCATCAATGCACATAGATATATAAATAAAAGAACTGTGGTGAAGAACGCACATCAAAACATTTCCAAGTGGCTTTACAAAACTACATATGTAGCCTAGTACAGCAAGAATCAACACAATCGTGAAGCAAGAAGACTTTCAACCATTTTGTGTTTGGCTTTTGAGTTGCAAAGCAGATTGTAAAATGGTTGGTTTTTGCTTTAAAGCAGGGGTCAGCAAACTTTTTCAGCAGGGGGCCAGTCCACTGTCCCTCAGACCTTGTGGGGGGCCAGACTATATTTTGAAAAAAATAATAATGAACAAATTCCTATGCCCCACATATAACCCAGAGATGCATTTTAAATAAAAGGACACATTCTACTCATGTAAAAACCTGCTGATTCCCGGACCATCCGCGGGCCAGATTTAGAAGACGATTGGGCTGGATCCAGCCCCCAGGCCTTAGTTTGCCTACCCATGCTTTAAAGCCTCTCCTACACAGAAGGGCCAAAAGTTCAAAGGAAGGACAGAAGTTTGAGGAGAGGCTTAGCTCAAACAGCTCTGCACAAGAGGGCCTAAGTTCAAACTAAGAACCTGCAATTAAGGGGAAACCAAAATTTAACCAGAAGTCTCCTCTCCTCTTGATTGATTAAAAGTTTGGGAGGGGAGTTGAAAAAACTTGTTAAATCAGTGGTTCCCAAACTACCACCCCCAGCCCATAGACCACTTGAAAATTGCCAGCAGACTTGGCAGACCACATAATAATTTTTCTGCCTTTTGCAGCAATTGTAAAGAGCTGCACTGGAAGCTTATCTCTTACACTGTATTTTATTATAAAAAAATCCTTCCAGTAGCACCTTTAAGACCAACTAAGTTAGTTCTTGGTATGAGCTTTCGTGTGCAAGCACACTTCTTCAGATACACTGAAACAGAAGTTGCCAGATCCTTCTATATAGTGAGAAGGTGGGGAGGGGTATTACTCAGAAGGGTGGTGGGGATGGGAGATTGGCAGATAGCTGGGATGAGCCTGCTGACGACTCTTAACGACTGTAATGGGTCTTACAGGAAAAGGCAAGGGGTGAGAAGGTGAGAAATGGCTTAGTCATGTATAATGGGATAAGAATCCAATGTCTTTGTTCAAACCAGGTTTCTCCATGGTTTTAAGTTTGGTAATGAGTTGCAATTCAGCAGCTTCTCTTTCCAGTCTATTTCTGAAATTCCTTTGTAGTAAAACAGCTACTTTGAGATCTTGTATAGAATGTCCTGGGAGATTAAAGTGTTCTCCTACTGGTTTCTCTGTTTTGTGATTCTTGATGTCAGATTTATGTCCATTTATTCTTTGGCGTAAGGTTTGGCCTGTTTGTCCAATATAGAGAGCTGAAGGACACTGTTGGCATTTGATGCCATACACAATGTTAGATGATGAGCAATTGAATAGTCCCGAGATGGTATGTGTGATGTTGTTGGGGCCAGTAATGGTGTTGTCCGGGTGTATGTGGCAGCAAAGTTGGCATCTGGGTTTATTGCAGGCTCTGGTGCCAGTGTCCGTGTTAAATCTGGTTGTAGTATTATTGTGGGTTAGGAGTTGTTTAAGATTGGGTGGCTGTCTGTAGGCAATGAAAGGTCTTCCTCCCAGAGCTTGAGAAAGAGAACTGTCATTGTCCAGGAGAGGTTGTAGATCTCTGATGATGCGTTGTACTGTTTTAACTTGGGAGCTGTATGTGATGACTAGAGGTGTTCTGTTATTTTCTTTTTTGGGTCTGTCTTGCAGCAAGTTCTCTCTGGGTATAAGTCTGGCTCTGTTGATCTGTTGTCTAACTTCATCTGCTGGGTATTTTAGTTCTGAAAAGGTTTGCTGTAGATCTCTTAGGTGAGAGTCTCTGTCTGTAGAATTGGAACAGATGCGGCTGTAACGTAGTGCCTGGCTATATACAATGGACTGTTTGGTATGTTTGGGATGGTAGCTAGAGGCATGTAGATATGTTTGTCGGTCAGTTGGTTTACGGTATAAGGTGGTGTCCATGCGCCCATCCTGTATTTTTATAGTAGTGTCCAAAAAATGTATTTCTTGCATAGATTGATTCATTGTAAGGTTGATTGTGGGGTGAAAATCATTAAATTTCTGGTGAAAGGTGTCCAGGGTCTGTTGATCATGTGTCCAGATGATAAAAATATCGTCAATGTATCGCAGATACAAGAGAGGTTTGAGTGGGTAGGAGTTTAGGAAACGTTGTTCTAAATCTGCCATGAAGATGTTGGCATACTGTGGGGCCATGCGGGTGCCCATTGCTGTGCCGCTGATCTGAAGGAACAGGTCATCACCGAATTTGAAGTTGTTGTGGGTAAGGACAAATTGGCAGAGTTTGGTGGCAAGGTCCGCTGTGGTTTTATCTGAAATGGTGTTCCTTATAGCTTGTAAACCATCGTTAACACGGACACTGGCACCAGAGCCTGCAATAAACCCAGATGCCAACTTTGCTGCCACATACACCCGGACAACACCATTACTGGCCCCAACAACATCACACATACCATCTCGGGACTATTCAATTGCTCATCATCTAACATTGTGTATGGCATCAAATGCCAACAGTGTCCTTCAGCTCTCTATATTGGACAAACAGGCCAAACCTTACGCCAAAGAATAAATGGACATAAATCTGACATCAAGAATCACAAAACAGAGAAACCAGTAGGAGAACACTTTAATCTCCCAGGACATTCTATACAAGATCTCAAAGTAGCTGTTTTACTACAAAGGAATTTCAGAAATAGACTGGAAAGAGAAGCTGCTGAATTGCAACTCATTACCAAACTTAAAACCATGGAGAAACCTGGTTTGAACAAAGACATTGGATTCTTATCCCATTATACATGACTAAGCCATTTCTCACCTTCTCACCCCTTGCCTTTTCCTGTAAGACCCATTACAGTCGTTAAGAGTCGTCAGCAGGCTCATCCCAGCTATCTGCCAATCTCCCATCCCCACCACCCTTCTGAGTAATACCCCTCCCCACCTTCTCACTATATAGAAGGATCTGGCAACTTCTGTTTCAGTGTATCTGAAGAAGTGTGCTTGCACACGAAAGCTCATACCAAGAACTAACTTAGTTGGTCTTAAAGGTGCTACTGGAAGGATTTTTTTATTTTGATTATGGCAGACCAACACGGCTACCTATCTGCAACTGTATTTTATTGTATTACAATTAGCATTCCGTAGTATTCAAATTTAAATGCAATAAGAAACAAAATAAGCAATAAGAATACAATTAAAAGTCAATATGAATATTCAATACCAGCATGCCGTGGGTCACCTGAGTGAAGCTTGCGGACCACTGCTGATCCACAGACAACAATTTGAGAACCCCTGAGGAAGAACTGAAGAGAGAAAGAGAGCCATGGATTCAAAAAGTTGAAGAGCTCTAACACACTTTAAGAGAGGTGAAGTATTGGAAAGCGCTAGAAGCCAGGATCGGACAACAAACGAATGCAAATTAGTAAATGCTGAATTTATTAGGAAACACTCTTAAATAGGTATATGTGTTTGCCTTTATTAACATTTGCTTTTTTCCGCTCTTACTCAAACCATAAATTACTTTTCCTCCCCTAAAATAATATTCTTAAACTGTTTAGCTTGTTCTACATTTTCTAAAATCTTAAGCACAATTTGCTTTGGAAAAATTTGTTCGGAAGCCTTGTTATTCACTCATTGCCTACGTTGCACTACTGGAAAGAAGTTGGGTCAGTTAAAGTCCAGGTGGCCTTGGTTGTCCATGCTTCGCAACAACCCTCCTAAAGGGCCAATTGTGCTCCCACTGCCATGCGCTCGATGTGATGCTGCACTCAAAGATGGCCTGGAAACTGCAACCAGAGCTGAATACAGCTGCTAGGTTGGTAAGCAGGGCTTCCCAATGGGACATTGTGTAACCAGGCCTGAAATTCAAGGTGTTAGTATGCCAAGGTTTTAATGGTTTGGGACCCAAGTACCTAAGAGTGAGCCTCTCAATATATCAAGATCAAGCATCTCAGGCAAGGCAATCAGTAGGGGAGACCTTTGCAGTAGAGCTTCCCCATTTAGGGAATGCCCTCCTGGTGGGATAAATTTGTCTCCCTCAATATTCAGGAGGAATTTTAAAAAGCAAAACATTTGTGTTCACCCAAGCAAATACACTATTCCTAGCAACCTTTAAATTATAAGCTGTGAGGGTGGTTGACTGTGTTTAGATGTTCTTAGCAATTTTCATTACAATATTTATTTGTTTTTAATTGTATTATTTTGCTGCTTTCTCATTAGCCGCTCATTTGTGTGGAAGTGTGTGGCCGGGGGGGGGGGGGGATATAACTTTGTTTAACAACCCAGTCCCACAAGTCCCTGTGTTCAATGGTTCTTACTTCAAATGTGCATAGGATAGCAACCCAAGATAATAATGTTTTGCTTAATGGAGGTTTTCTGAACCATACTGATGCACTTCCATGGGCTTAAGTAACTAAGGTGTCAAAAGCAGTGAATAATGAGACCTACCCCTTCAAGAAATCAGAAGAATGCTGGTTTGACCTGGTGTTTATTTGTTGTATGGTAAAGCAGTATTGTTCTTCTAGATATAAGTGCTCCAGCTTAGCTCTAGGCATGTATCACTAATTGACAGCCAGAAGATGGATTTGGATACATTGCTTTTGGTGTAGTGCTGATGAGCAACATCTGTATACTGATGCTCATAAGATTTCCACATCCACAGTTCCTAATTCAGATAAGATTTGTGCACAGGAGTGGCTCCAGATAAGGATCTTCTCTAAATAAGGGCAAGAGTGCATGAACAAGGACAGCCATGACCTACAGACAGGATTCATGCCCATAAGTGTCCATTCCTTTGTTGGTATGACTTCATAGGTAAAATCATGAGGCTTAACATACACCAAAACTTAGACCTAACTTTTGATCCTGAAATTTTATCCTTCTTAACTGTATTTGAACTTCATTTGGCAGCCATTTTCACCTATGTTCCCTTTCCTGGATGACTTATTTTTCAAGAATTTAAGATGCTATACAGTGGTACCTCGGGTTACATACACTTCAGGTTACATACGCTTCAGGTTACAGACTCCGCTAACCCAGAAATAGTACCTCGGGTTAAGAACTTTGCTTCAGGATGAGAACAGAAAACGTGTGGCGGTGGCAGCGGGAGGCCCCATTAGCTAAAGTGGTGCTTCAGGTTAAGAACAGTTTCAGGTTAAGAACAGATCTCTGGAACGAATTAAGTACTTAACCCGAGATACCACTGTATTTGAAACCAGCAAAAGGCAAGCAGGTACCACAAGCACAAGGTTATCTAGCGAAGTGTAAGCTAACCAACATGCCGAAGAAAGTTTTTGATCCATCTGCAACTCTGCATTGAGTCTCGCAGATGTGACTATTTAGCATGTTTTTATTCTGCGCCTCCATTTCCTGTTCTTAAAATTGATTCTGTTGCTAATAAAGAGCTGTGTGTGGATTTTTAGAATAAAAAACTTATTTGATGATGTCATGACCAGAGTGCCATAGGAAGGAAAATGGTGAAAAGCACTCCCTCTGCTGGCTACCTCTCTTGTTACAAGTGTTCTTTACTGAAAATGGCCTGGTTTTGCTAGCCGGGCCAATTCTGATTTCCAGATAACTGTTCCTGGTAGTATTCATTCCCTGCTTTCTTGCCCTGCTATTTTGCCTTTTCAGAACATGCTATTTAAATATTCTAAGTGTTCAGAATGGCCTTTCTGCAGACTTCTCTGCCTAGTCTCCATAAATCTCTGAGTTGAGAAGGGCCCAGTTTACTAATACTGTCTGCTTTATAGGCCACTGTAGGGCAAGCTGTGGAATAGTGAATGAATTAGGGCTGCCATATGTCCGGATTTTCATGGACATTACCGGGATTTCAAAGGCAAAATTGACGTCCGAAGGGAATTTCCAAAAGGAGGCACTTTGTCCTGGATCTTAGTTAAAAAAACCGTATTTTTGTAAACTTTGGTTGGTGTATGTCTAACAAAAGCTCAACAACTTTCAGGTTTTCCTAAAGAAAGCAACAATTTTGGGGGTTTCCTTAAAAAAACTCAACAGAGCCTTCAGGCTATGTGTAGGTGTGTGTGCAAGCATGCATTTTGGTGTTAGACTGTATGGAAGTGGATTTGGGACCAGGATGTACGACGTGACAAGAGTACTCCCATCTTCCTCATTGAAATTTGACCTCTCTCTCTCCCAAACCCTCAATGACTGCCATCTCTCACGCAATAGTTTTCCAAAGGCAAAGTATAGGGTTTTTTTACCTGTGCATTTTATACTTTAGGATAAAGGCAATAGGCAACCAACCAAAGATGAATGTCTCATGCAAGATTGTGCTGATTGCACACAGACAAATGAACTGCATACAATCTTCATTGCTGGATACTTGACTCAGCTTTGCTGTAGTTGGCACACATTTATTTAAATTATAAAACTAATTTTCTGCAAGAACCTCAAGGGTACTCTTCTACTGCCACAAATCAAAATGGGAGTGGGGAGGAGGGCTGGCTAGATCACAGCCCTTAGTAAAAAAGAATTTTTAAAACAGGTTGAATGGGTAGTTTTCCTGCACAATGACAGCATAAGCACAATTTCCCAACTGGATTTGGGCCATCCTCAGTCATGCACAGCTGGTGTTTGCTCACTAAAATACAGTGTTCCTAAACAAGCAATCTTGATGTATTATGCCTGGCTTCTATTAATTTGAGTTCTTTCTGCTATAATAAATTGTCTGGGGCAATGCAGCTTTCATACACAGTTGTCCTAATGTGAACGCGAGTGAGCCTGACAGAAAAGCCAAAAGTTCTCCTACAGGGCTCCTGGGGGAGTAGAATTGGCTACTGCCATTTCTGAGGGTTAAAAAGAATCTCCTCTCAAAACTAAAAAAGCAGTTAAGAAGGAGGATAGTTGGGCAAAGCCGATTCGCTTCAGGGGGAAAGCAGCAGAAGTTTAGAAATCTCAGTACAGCCTCAGAGAACTGCACATTCTTGTCGTTAATTAACTAAGCCAGCTGTAATGATTTGGTAACTCAAAGTTGTTACAGATCCAGAGAGCCAGGACTGGACCGAATGCTCTCTTTGCTTTAAGTAATACTTGACATGGATGACCTTGACATTCGTTACTGAATCAGAATCTTCCATCAACTAAATTATTTCATCTGCAGTGAGTAGTCACATACACAAACTCAGAACAGCTCTGGAATCCAAGTACTAAAGTCAGCTCTACCTTTGTAGATTTAAGAAAATCAAACTGAAATAGTGCACACATCCACACTAAAGTACAGCCATGTCTATGTAGCAGGTTTGAAAATCAAGAGATATCCAGTCTACAGATCTTCCTAGTCCACATGTGCACTACGGAAACTATGAACGTACTATTTTTGAAAGCTTCTTATGTTGTTAGTTTAACACACAATTGTCCAACCATGTGCACAAGAAACCATTGTCTGGGTGTGTCTTGCGGGCCCAATGGAACAAAAGATCTTATAACAAAAAAACTGCAATAATTAAGATTAATTCTACATGTACGCACAGCATTAATAAACTAGTCGGTTCTAGGCAAGTTGGAATTTCTAAGCCTAAGACTAGATTTATAGTTCTGAAACCCAAGCAGAGTAAGAGTTATTAGTGTTAGCATTGGGAATCCTTCAGTACCTCAAACCACAACATCCCTGCAGTGCTGCCTGCCAGCAGGAAATAACAGCAAATGTATTTCCATCAAATAGATAAGCAGAATCTAGTATCTGTAGCAAATGAGAAAGCCAAGCGCTATGTCTAGCATATTTTTCTAGTTCCCCAATAGGGCTTCAAAGTGAAATATCATCATCATCATCATCATCATCATCATCAACGTTATTATTATTATTATTAAACCTCCCATTCCTGATACACAAGATCCACTGCAGATTAAGAACGAATCTAGCATTTCTAATCCATTGTAAATACGGTGCCATCAACTTTGAAAGATGAGGCAAAGGCAACTCCACAACCTCAATTTACCTTGTATATTCTTAGTTGGTTGAAATTTAAGCAACAAAGCAACTTCATTTATTTTTGTATAAGCTTTCACTGACTAGTCAACCTCAGATGCGTTAAGTATTATCCTGAGTAATGGGTAGAGAAGTGGGTGTATGTGTACACACAGTTTTAGAAAGAAATGGTGAGGTCAAATGAAATAAATAGCAGGGTTCTAAATCACACAGGAAGCCTACACAATAGCAGGCTCTCTACTGCAGGGATTCTTTCGCAGAACATGGAAAGCGGTGGCACTGACCACAGTGATGCAACAGAGAGAGTGGTGGCCAACAGCCTCGGTCCCTGCTCTCAATAGATGGTGATTATGTGACACTGAGGGAGAATAGCTGAAGAGGGCTATCTTTATCTCCTAGGAGAACAGTGACTTGTCCAAGGCCAATTAAGTGAGATCTGATAGCAGGAGGCAAGATTAGAGAAGGAACTTGCAAGATCATTTCTGCAAATCACTCTCTGACATTCTGCGCCACTCGCCACATTTATCATGCAGATTTCTGTGATCAGTAAGTACTTGGGAAATGTAACATGACCACATGTTCTTAAAAATGCTATTTTAACAATGTAGAAATAAACTGAAGAATAATGACTATGCAGCTCCTATTTGAGGGGTACAGCAGAACTACACAAACACACACACAGCATACACAAGTGCTATAAACAAAGATGATTCATTGTTTGCTAACCCATTGTGTCACGATCGTAAATTTCACCCACTGCAATAACACCAGGCATTAATTATGAAACACTTTCTATGCAGTGTTTGAGAACTTGCCAGGTGACTCCTATTAGTGTCAATCAAGCAATTAATTCCAATACAATGATTTAAAAAATTTACTTCTGTATCAAATATTAATGCAACATCTGCTACTCTCAAGTTCTGCCTCTGCCTTTCCCCCCCTGTGAACCTGACAGATTTTTCAAGAGCCTTGAACTTTCACTGTTAAATTCGCACAGTACATTTTAACCTTGTTTTGACAGCCTTGTTCTAATACTAGTATATTTGCTGCAAATGCTGCCATGTTTCAGGAACATTTTTGATTCATTCACATGGATTGTGTGTTATTTTCTTAAATGCCAACAGGGGATATTATGACCACCTTGCCTACTGCATTGCACCACTAAACCCTTATTTATATCACCCAGGCATAAATAGCAAAGAGCAGTGACTTAGAGACTGAGCAATGAACCAGAAATCCCCAATTCCAATTTCAGCGCTTGCGTTTTTCGCATATTCCACTAAAAAGCAAGCTAGTATGGTTTAGTGGTTAGAGTGTTAAACTTGGTAGGTAAAGGTACCCCTGACCATTAGGTCCAGTTGCGGACGACTCTGGGGTTGCGGTGCTCATCTTACTTTACTGGCCGAGGGATCCGACGTTTGTCCGCAGACAGCTTCTGGGTCATGTGGCCAGCATGACTAAGTCACTTCTGGCGAACCAGAGCAGTGCACAGAAACGCCGTTTACCCTCCAGCCAGAGCGGTACCTATTTATCTACTTGCACTTTGACGTGCTTTCGAACTGCTAGGTGGGCAGGAGCAGGGACCGAAAAACGGGAGCTCACTCCGTCGCGGGGATTCGAACCTCCGACCTTCTGATCAGCAAGCCCTAGGCTCTGTGGTTTAACCCACAGCGCCACCAGCATTCAAATCCCCACTCAACCATGAAGCTAAAGGAGTGACCTTGCATCAGTCACAGTCTCTAAGCCCAGCATACTTCACAGGGTTGTTGTGAAGATAAAATTAAGAGGAGGAAGAATCATGTATGCCACCTTGAGCTCCTTGACAGAAAAGTGGAATATAAATGTAAAAAAAAAAAAAAAAGCTAAAATATGCATCAGAAGCACAACTTCCAATTCCATTTCTGACCAATCTACACATTTTAAAGAGACTATGAACATACAGGTGGAGCTGTGGGTTAAACCACAGAGCCTAGGACTTGCCGATCAGAAGGTCGACGGTTGAAATCCCCGCAATGGGGTGAGCTCCCGTTGTTCAGTCCCAGCTCCTGCCAACCTAGCAGTTCGAAAGCATGTCAAAGTGCAAGTAGATAAATAGGTACCGCTCCGGCAGGAAGGTAAACGGCGTTTCTGTGTGCTGCTCTGATTTGCCAGAAGCGGCTTAGTCATGCTGGCCACATGACCCGGAAGCTGTCTGCGGACAAACGCCGGCTCCCTCGGCCAATAAAGCGAGATGAGCGCCGCAACCCCAGAGTCGGTCACGACTGGACCTAATGGTCAGGGGTCCCCTTTACCTATGAACATACAGACATGTGCATGTTTAAGTTTTGTCCCTGGGATCACAGTCCCTAGAATAGCCAGGGTCTGTTAATACATAGGCAGAGTCTACAATATAGTTTGTACACACACAGGATTTTTTACATCTTCTCCAGAGCATGCATATAGAGCGGACATGGGGTTAGTCATGTCTTCCCACTGTATGCCTATTTAACTGAATATGTGGTTTGTGCCAATGTGGCCTTAGGCAAGTTTCTGTAAAGATTTACTGAAATAATGTATGTGAAGTGCTTTGAATTCTCAAAAGTGGATTTTTTTTATTAGAGTATAGACATATTTCACAAATGTACTTCAGTAAAGACATTAAAAGGTAAGTCTAGCAATCATTTTCATAGGGCCCTGTGAACCTTACCCTTAGAAAACTACACACATGTACCCACATCATGAAATTTATCGTAACATTAAAAATAAGCAGATTTACTTAATGTAAAGCTAGTTTTCCCTATCAGTGATAGTAGTCAGGGAGTGAAATTCATAAGAATGCACAACAGAAATAGCAGCACAGTGAAGATGAGTATTAGGGAGAATCCTGGTGGAAGAAATGGTGTCTTTTTTTCAACTGTATCATTTGAAGCTAGCTACTGAAATTAAAACTACTATTTCAGAAACAACCTTTAAAAATATCTCTGCCTATATACCAGCTATTAAAGTGTTTATTAATATCTGTAACTTTTTATTGATTTTTATATTTAGCAATATTGAAACAATAATCAGGCAATTACTTACCGAATCATTTGCTGCCAGTGCAAGGGCTACATTTACTGAAAAGAGAACACAAAAATTAGCAGAATCAGCCTCTCGGAAATGAGATCACTTCTTAGAAAGAAGCCCCTGACTCCAGATCATTTATGAATAAGTAAAATAGTATGGGTCCCAACACAAATCATTGGGACACTGCACTGTATAATCCTCTTCACTGTAAAAATGATTTATTCCTATCTCCTACTTCCATGTTTTTTAAATCAGCTGCTGATTCATAAGAGAACCTAAACTCCTAACCCATAATGGCTAATTGGAGAATTTATTTGGAAGTGTATGAAGTCAGTATTTTCCTTCTTCCACTAGATTCATCTTAAACCTAATGACTGTGTATTGCATCTTCTAATAAAAATCAGTCACAGACAATCCTAAAATGACTCTTTCCCTTTCTTTGCTATTTGAAAGTCAGGATTTTCATAGTTTACAATACATAAAATGAAATATTGAAATGCAAGTAGTGTTATGGACACACTCAAGTCAATAGAACATGAGGATAATTTCTCATTGTAGCTTCTTTCCCTCCCAGTATAATTATTGAACTAGTTTCAACTATGTACTTGATCCAGGGAGCATCACAAATTGTACCAAATAACAATGAAACAAGAACTCTGCTTATATCTGACAGCTTATTTCAGGCTGAGTAACATTTATTTAAAAACCTTTTCAAATTAAATCCAAACTAAAAGTAAAATATAGTGGAAGTGTACATTGTTAGATAACAGCTTGTTATATCCGCACACCTATATCTACAAGCAAATTAAAGGGAAATAATATACTGAATCAAATACACAGAACTTACCAGCAGTTGTTGACTTCCCAACACCTCCTTTTCCAGAAGCTACAACCAACACCTGCTTAACTCCTTGAATCGGTTTTTGCTTTGGAAGTCCTCTAGCCATGATTTTGCTACGCTTCTCTTTGAGGACCTCATCGTTTGCATTTGATGACTGAAAAGAAAACAGAAACGTGCTAATTCTAAACTGTTTTCATACATCAAAATCTGTGTATGAAAGAGAGAGATAGCAAAATAGTTTCCAGCTCCTCCACTAAAATTACTGGCACGTTTATTTCCTCTGACGCCTTGCAAGACTTCTATTATCTCTGTGTTCCTCTAGCCTAGGGCACGTTTGCAAGCCAAGCATGACACCAATGAGATGTGTCAAACTACAAGTGGACATAACTAGGAAAGCTTACCATTTTTTTAAAGTTTGCAGCCAGTAATTTTAGCATCCTTGAGGGACTGCCAGCAACTAACAACGCTTTCAGTCCTCTTATTTCCATATCAAAATACATCATACATGCCCGTGTGGCGTCTCTGAAGTTAAGCCATAGATTTGGAGGCAGCAGCTTATCTAGCAAAAGCAAGCTTCTGCCTGCAAGCGGTTAAAACGATAGAATCGCCGCCCAGCGAGGCACTTCTAGGTGCCTTCTCGGTCCGATCTGAAATGGGTGCAGGCGAGGCGGAAGTACCTCCTCGGCAACGACGGTACTTCCTGAAGTGTAAGAGGAATGGGTGCAACTAAGAATCGCAGGGTAGTTTGCTGCGTGACTGGGTCTGTTCACACAGCAGAGCATAGGATCTGCTAGAGAAGAATGAAAATGCGGGTGTGCAAGTGAAAGGAAATCAGAGGAACACATTCCGATTAGCAATAGCAAGAAAGTGCAGTGCTGGAGGGGGGAGGTACTGGCAGAACTGGGTGCGAATTCAGAAAAAGGGAGTGAAGAAAACCCCGACAGATGGAGGCAGGTGTGCATGTGGAACAGAGAATATGGGCAAATGTGTCCATGGAAGAGGAATGGAGGGGATTGTTTACATATACTGTGTATGTATGTGAGAGTTAATGCAGATGTATATGCGTGGAGTCTTTAGATGCAATTATGGTTATTGAATGGTGGTGCAAAAAGTAACTGGAGACAGTAAAAAAAGTAAGGTTGGTAAAATAAGCTAGAGGGATTGGAACGTGAACAAGGAAGAGAAGAATAAAAACCCCAAACAATCCTTCGTATGGAGCTATAGAAATGTCACTTGAAACCAATCTCACCAACACACTTTAAAGGGGGGGGAGGGTTGTGCAGTGCAATTAATTTGAAAAGGGGATTTCATAGCTCGCGCCAACCACTGTTTAGAACCCCTTTCATCCACCAGGCACGAAAAGGACGCACAGCACAACGACATGCTTCGGAGCTCCCGCCTGCCTCGTGCCCATCCAAACTCCTGTCCAAAATGAAAATGGCTCTCCACGCGTCACTTACCCGAAAGCGGGCGGAAACAGCCGAGGTCGCGGCTCCACCCCAGCCTGGCCGGAGCCATGGCAAGGCTTTTCTCTTCGCAGTTTGTAACGCCAATGCATAAGCTCGCGCCACCATCCTAGCACCCCCTCCCAGCGCCTGCCGATGGATCTGCGTAGCCTCGCCTCAGCCCAGCCCCCAAAAGGGGCGGGCAACGGAGGCTGCAAGCAAACAAGCAACAAATGGGACTTATCCCTTTTTAGCGACAAAGACTATTAGCACTGCCTTGGCTTTAGGCTATTGGTATGCAGGGGTCAGCGTCACGTTAGAAAGCTACCGAGGGCCCACATGTGATCAATCGTTGGCCAGCAACTATTGAGGGTCCACGGCCGGTGGGAGGTTGGGGCCAGACCGCAGCAACATCGCATATCCCTCAAGCTTGGAAAGCAAATGACATTTGCTTTTCTCCTGAAAAACTCAAAGATGTGCAGAAATTAAGGAGTAATTCTGCTGCTAGGCACAGGTGCTCTCATGAGCAAGGAGTGTCACCTGCCTGTCTGGATCATCCTCCCTCTCTATTTGTGGGCGCACATATTTGGAGTTTGTTGCCCAGAGACAGGCAGAGTGGGTGGGTTCACACAGACAAAATCGCTAAAGCATTAAAAGCGCACCTGTGGGGACACACTGCAGGGTGGTTGTAGTGACCATGAGGTCTTGCCTCCATCCTCCCATGGAAGCACATGTAGAAGCCTTTCTTGCAGAGCAGTAACTCATTCCAGTCAGCTTTTTTGTACATGGAGAGGTCATTCATTCATTTATATGCCACCTTTTTCTAAAGGTAAAGGGACCCCTGACCGTTAGGTCCAGTCGCGGATGAGTCTGAGGTTGCGGCGCTCATCTCATTTTATTGGCTTAGGGAGTCGGTGTACAGCTTCCGGGTCATGTGGTCAGCATGACTAAGCCGCTTCTGGTGAACCAGAGCAGTGCACTGAAATGCCGTTTACCTTCCCGCCGGAGCGGTCCCTATTTATCTACTTGCACTTCGTGCTTTCGAACTGCTAGGTTGGCAGGAGCAGGGACCGAGCAATGGGAGCTCGCCCCGTCGCGGGGATTCGAACCGCCGACCTTCTGATTGGCAAGCCCTAGGCTCTGTGGTTTAACCCACAGCGCCACCCACATCGCTCTTCCCCACCATTTTATCCTCACAACAACCCAATGAGGTAGGTTAGGCTGAGAGATAGTACCAGGCATAAGGTCACCCAGTGAGTAGGGATTTGAACCCTGGTCATAGTCCAGCACTCTAACCATTACACCACACTGGTTCTTTGCCTTAGCCAACAAAATGTCTTGGGCTGGCCCTGAAAAAGCTGATGCTACTGTTTCCAATATTTTGCCCATCTTTTCCCTATAGGACACAACCCCTGCTCTCACATTTCCTTTTCTGGCAGTCTGATGACTAGGCTTAGCACCACCACCAAATGCACAGCAGGAGGGTGGGCTGGCTTTTAACTAATACCATCTCTTTCTGAATGTCTTGTGTGAACCAGCAGGCACTGGCTGTGCTTTGTTTATCTTTTCTCATATGCACCCATTCCCTGAGGGCCCAATAGCACTGCTCAGAGGGAACTGGTTACTTCTGGTTACTTGCTTGCTTAGTCCCTCTCCCTCTCCTCTTCCTCTCCCTCCCTCCCTCCAAGGTGCAATAGATCCACCACCTTGGCATCCAAGAGAGAGTGTAGTTATGGAAGCCAGCAGAAGCAGCTACTTGTGTAAGAAGCAGCCACTTCCCCCTTGCACTCAGGGAAGCAGGGCTTTTAATCTACTTTGAGGTTTTCTTTAATTGAAGGGTTTTCATCATGCTCCCTCTCATGGAAAAGAATAGAATAGCACTCATAATATTTACTTTTATTTGTTTATAAAAAATATGTCATAAAAAAATCAAAGCCATTTACAGCAATAAAACACTAAACCGTACTATAAAAACAGACATCAATTAACCATTGTGGAAATATGCATTCTTAATTGCATGTGTAAGCCCGGCAAAATAGGAAAGTTTTCAGCAGGGATTTAAAAGTTGGCACAGAAGGCGCCTGCTAATAGGCAAAAATCTCCCACAAATTTCGAAAACAGTGTGAGCAGCATAGGTGACCTCAAATATTTGCCTGCAGGGATGTGTGAGGACTGGGTGTAACAGGATCAGTGCCAGCTGTGCCTCTGGGGCTGATGGATTGCAGACAGGCAGGTGTTGTCTTTTGTGTGATGATGCGTGGATGTGTATTTGGTGCATGTCCCTATTATTAGTTGACTAGGTATGAGGCTGCTGCAGATCTCTACTCACTGGATGATGTTGGGGCAGATCACTTTTTCTCACTCTTTATCTAGCTGAATGGGTTGTTCTGAGAATAAAATGAGCACAGGAGAGCCATGTATGCTGCCTTGAACTGCTTGGAGGAAAATGGGATAGAAATACTTAAAATAGTAATCTAGTCTTCACAGTCAGAGTGCATGAAGGGCCATTTGTTCAACCCTTGAGATGCAAAGTTCCATTTAGACTAGAGCAGGTCTCTCTATCTGGTCCTCCAAACACACCCCTTACTGCTCCTGCTTTGCACCGCGAGTATTTTTGCCCAGATGGTTTGTCTCTTCGAATGCTTGTGGTCTGAACAGGAAAACAGGGTTTGGAATGTGTATAAAAACTAGCCTACTTGTACAAAGGTACAATTTACATTTACACTGGCATATGCCCCTCTGAAAGTTCTCTGGAAAGAAATGCAGCGCTTGGGTTGAAAAAGGGTTTCCCACCTCTAGTTTAAAGATTTTACTCTGGCATATTAATATAGAACCAGACTGGTAGCCTCTTCATATGGATCAATAGAAGTTACCCTTGTATGTATGGTAATTATATTTACATTTTTGGTGTGTCTGAAATTTGTGCATTTAGGACAAAAAAAATTGATTCCAGACAAATATACTGTCTTGCCGTTTATGCAGTTTGCACTTATTTTACCTTTCCCTGCCTTCATCTTCCCTGCCACCACTTCCTTTTTTTAAAAAAAAGGTTTATTTAAAATACTTAAACCTCGCTTCTCCTGTTTCTCTCCAGCAGTACTGCCTATGTGTTGTTGATACGGAAGCTGCTTTTCTGCATGCACATGAACACACACACACCAACAGAGAAAGCTTATTTATGTCTGCAGTACAATATTCCCTAAGTACCAGCAAAAAAGGGGGAAAGAACTGATGTTCTGCAAAATCATTATGAACTCTTGTAACATGATCGCTAGTTTGTTTGGTGTGATTAATGTGACCTTTGGTTCTTGCGTATCACGTGGTAGTAAAGCAGTAAACCGGGAGAGTCAGCACATCTGGAGAAAGTTATTGAAGTGCTTTCAATTTTCCCTATCCCCATTGCATTACATCATCTGATTTTTATTTTGATATATTAGTACATTCTTGCATCTTTTCCCATTTATTTCCAGTTACTGCATATTCATAAATCTTACAAGATTTGACATTCAGGTAGAATGCTCCAACATGTTTTTGTAAAAATAAATAAAATAGTTAATACAAGATGTCACCACTACATATATCTTTGCTGTTTCTTATAACATCTGATACAAAGTGTGATGTGAAGCCGTTGTGCTAGGTATCTCCCCATTCTCAGGAATCAATGGCAAGCAGCTTGTGAGACATGCCCAATACCGTAATTTCATGGCAAAAATTGTTTGTATTTGACATGCACTAGCAGCATCTCTGTGCTTCTTATGTCTAGTTACAGATAGGTAGCCGTGTTGGTCTGCCATAGTCAAAACAAAAAAATTCCTTCCAGTAGCACCTTAAAGACCAACTAAGTTAGTTCTTGGTATGAGCTTTCGTGTGCAAGCACACTTCTTATGTCTAGTTTGTCTCTGAATTCCGTGAGATCTTGCATTTTCATCACTACCAATGTGTGTTCTTACCAATGTGCTTTTATTATTTGCATATTATAAGGCCCAATTACCGTATTTTTCCATTCATTATCAACTGTTCATACTGTAGCTTTAAAACAAATGTAAAGGCCCAATCCTGCAGGACCTTTTTCCCCCTACGTGACTCATGCCAGCAAGGCAACCTCACTAACACTAACTGCCTCCTCCGGCCAAGATTTGTCCTCTCCTTGCTATTGTAAGCTGCTTTGAACATATATATTTTTAATCAAAAGGCGGCATACAAATAAACGGTGGCTATTTGACCAAGTATTTGTGGAGCTTTCATCCAATGATTCCAAAGCACTTTTCACGATTCCGATTTCTATCTCTGGCTTCTGTTCCTTCCAGGCTTTGCTAACAAGACACAATCCTGTTTTCAATGAGCAGCTTTCACTTCCGCCTACGTGAAGAAGGGGGAAATCAAGAAGGAACCAGGAAGTCCCGTCTCCAGGCTCCTGACACTTGTCGCTCGGCTTCCTCGGCCATCAGCGACTGCAAGCAGGGAGGAGAAGGGAAGAAACGCGGGTCGGGAGGCGGGACCGTCATCCTTCCCCGGTTTCCTCCGCCGCGGACCATGGCCGACTCGACCCGGGGTCCTTTTGCCCGGGCCCTTCTGCAGCAATGCCTGCACGCGAGGCTGCAGGTGAAGCCTGCCGAGCCGGACTCCGAAGCCGAGTGGGTGGAGGTAACGTCTGCACGGGCAGATCTCTCGGGGTTGCCCCGCTTTGATTTCAATAAGGCATCCCCCGACTTGGCGAGCAGAGATCATCGCTTTCTGCTCCTGTCTGCCTGCTCGTCCCTACCCCCACCAAAATAATAATAATAATTAATAATAATAATAATAATAATAATAATAATGTTGCCACCGCCGAATTGATCTTCAATTTGCACATCACCCTACTTGCTTCCTAAAATAATCAAGATGTCCCGGAGTCAATACGGGTTTTTGTAATAATCGTGAGGATCCCCCCACCAAGTGCCGGAAGTACTTCGCTTCCATGGCTTTTTCCCCATCGCTTCCGGCACTCAGGAAAAATCCTGAAACGGAATAGTGGACGTTTTCACGCGTGAAGTTTAAAGCCACGGTTTCTTCTCATATTGCTTAGCATTACAGAGGCGTCTCCCCCTCCCCCCCCCCATTTTTTCTTTTTTTGCATGGGGAACGATCGTCATGGAGCGAACTGCCTAGTAACCAAAATATACACTTAACATTTCGGCGAGACTTAATTCTGAGATCAGGTTTTTTCACACATTACACTGAACACAGGTACGAGCTGTCTCTGCACGTGCTCAGGTGCTAGTATGGAAGAGAGCATAATCGTTGGTTGGTGTAGTTCGACTGTAGTGTACACAAGTGCACAGAAAGTACATCTGCTTAATGTAATGTGTGAACACCCCTACTGAAACTTGGGAAGCAGCCCAAACTTTTTCCACTGGTACTCCATGAGTTTCACTCAGGTGGTCCACAGCATGTCTGTAAAAATACAATTACCGGTAGATTCATGTAGCACAGTACTTTACAGTTGCTACAGCAGGCAGAAAAATCAAGTGATTCCTCAGCAATTTTCAGGTTGTGGGGAGCAGGGGACAGAGTTTAGGAACAACCACTGCATTAGTTCATCTAGCAGCTGATTTCCAGAGTTTGGGGCAGGACTCTTTCTTAGGCTGACCTGGAGACACCAGGAATTGAATCTTGCAGTCTACCATTGACCGGTAGGCCATGCATATTGTGAAAGCACCTGGAGTAGTGAACATTTGACATCTCAGATTTGACGTATTGGATTCAAATTCATCTCTGACCTACCTTACAGGGTGGTTGCAACATTATAAAAATGAGGATAGTTATCATTATTTTATTAAAATCATATTTACACAGTCCCCCAGATGTTACAGGACATTGTGAAGTGACATCAATATTATTGTTGGCTTATTTTGTTTTTAATTATCTTTTCCTAAGCTGCAGATTAGGCATTATTGTTTCAATACACCTCATGTTTATTCTGAGATCAGCTTATTTGTACTCTGAAGATTGTGACTGGAGATTCAACTGATAATCGGAGACTAACAATGTATGGAACATGCTTGCTGCTTGGCTGATTTTTGGCTGATTTTGTTTAACAATTTGAATACAATTTGGAAAACCTAAGTATATTTTGAGTGTATATCAGCCGTGTATGCCTCAAAATAAACTATGTAACTTTGTATTTATTTGTTCAAGAAACAGAGAAAATAAAACATTCAGTTCTCTATCATGGAAGAAGTTGTTTTTAAAAGTATGATGTCTGAGGCACAAAGAAATATGTTTCCCAGATATAAAAATGTTTAATTTTATTTGAGTGTGGTCTTTATGGTACTTTCCACAACTTCCCACTAAAAGAAATCTAGCTTGTGACCTTTTAAGACCTAGATTACCTATTACTTCAGAATCTAGACACGGAAAATAAATTGCTTTTATTTTGCATACAGAAACATTTCAGTTTACATCTACTGAAATGAATGAGTTTTCCAATTAAGGTTTAAATCCTAGACATACTTCCCGGGGAATAAGTCTCATGCATGTCTAAGAAGACATGCATAGGATTGTGGTTTCATGTACAATATTAATAGATCTCTTTAATTACAGTAAAAAACGTATGGGTATATGGATGTGTAAATATATTTCTTTGTTATTTTGAATAGATACAGCGAGGACTTATAATCTATGTATGTTTCTTCAAAGGGGCTAGTGAAGAAATTATTCCCAAAATGGGTAGGTGTTTAGATAAAATAGTATTTAAAAACAGCCATTTTAAAACGGCACTAAAATATGCAAATAACTGCAGCTGCACCATTGAGCCTATCATAAAATAGTAATAAGAACTTGTTTCATGAGATTTTTGTAATGAAAAGCTTTGAATCATTAAAAACTGCTCTCCAGGGAAAGTTCTAAGCAAGTATTTCATTCTGAATCGTTCTGCATACAAGTCCGATGTGCTTTTTAATTAACTTGTTCTTATTAAGGTTTGCTGTTTAATAAGCTTGTTGATGCAGAGTGCGTTATTAATACAGTGCCATATTTAGCTTAAGGCTTGAGGCAGTATTGAAATGTAGCCTGAATCAGTAACTATGTTTGTTACTTTCTGTCCTCCTTTTCTTTTATACTGCAGTTTCTTTTGAAAATAAAAATTGTTAAGTGGCACACACTCAGTATCAAGCCTTCTCTTTACAGAACGCTTGTAGCCAGTGTTGTTCTTTCAAGAAGCAGGTACTGCTGATTCCCTTGTGGCCAAAGACTTCTGGCTTTAGCTCCCACTGCATGAACATGTCAGAAAGGGCTTCACACCTTTGCGCCTTGTTACCTTTTGATCATCTTCTCTTGCAAATGATATGGGTGATGAAGAGCAGCAAAGGGGTTGATTCTTAAAAATTCTTTTCCATTTGTACTTAAGGCGAAGTAGGATTTTAATCATGGGTTATATCCAAAGAAGTCTTGACTGCACAAGGCCTTCTGCTTGCACAATGAATTTTCCCCTCTCTTTGCTCTCCCCACATGCCCCCCCCCCAATATGTTCTGTGGGTTCCCCCAGTCCTCCAGAGCAGATTTAGGGTGGTGTGTTGCATGAACCAAGGAAGGGAGATTGAGGAGAAGTTCTATTGCACAAGTACAAGTCCTGGCACTAACAGAACAGTTTGGTTGGATGCAACCCTATGAGCTTGGACTAGTCTTTCCAAATTAGTTAATAACTTGTGTTATTACAAAGTACTATCTTGTGTACTGCAAAGCATGAGTGAGGACGAACCCAACTTAGATCCCTTCACAGTTATGAAGCTTAGGGACAGACTTATCTCTTAGCATAATCTATGACCCACCAGGTTACCAGGAGAGTGAAATGAAGTGAGAATACATAGCTGTCCCTTTTAAGGCTTCAGAATAAGGGTTCAAAAGAAGTATTTATTCATGGCCCATTACGAGACAGTAAAAAACTATTAAATTAATTGGGCTTAACCCTAATTCGGTTAGAAGTATTTCTACTTGCTCATTTTTCTTGATATAGAAATGTATACCAGGTAGCCAGTAGAGGGAGCTAATGTACAGGTAAATGTGCTTCTTCTCCACTATTGTATAAGAGGAAACTGGACATTGGAATTCAGGTACTATCCCTGTTTCACATGCCTGTGTCTTGACTTTTGTCCTTACGGGCAGAATTTAACTTGCTGCATTGCTAATGCATAACCACTTCACAAACCTACTAACTGCAGTCGTTTTTCTCTTCTCTGTCTTTGCAGTCAATACGCTCGTGAATGTGAAGTTGAGTGAAACGGAAAGCGGCGAATACGTTTCTGTTCTGGATTTGCCAGGCAGCATATTAGTAATACCTCAGGCCACGCTGGGTGGCAAACTGAAGGGGAGAAGAATGCAGTATCATTCCAACATTGAAAAGGAAATCGGGATGGAGCTGTATTCCCAGTTTGTGACTCAGTGCGAACGAGAACTGACTGCAAATACCAAATGTGCAGAGGCTGGCGTTGCTCTCAAGTACGGCACATATGGAAACCGGCAGGTGTTGAAAGTGGATACAAATGGACCTTTCAGTCATATGATTGAGTTTTGAGGAGGGAAAAAGTGATTAATTTTTTTAAGGACATGCATACTGCCTGAGGAATGTTGCACGGTTGTGTTAAGGAATATAGTTCAATGGATTCTAAGCATTTGAGAGCGAGGAAAAGATTTCTGTAAGCCCAGCTAATAAATAATTTAATTCTTTTGAGTTAAATTACCTCAAAATGTCTTCCTCCTTCGTGTATGGGACCTAACCAATCAGTGGTTCTCGTTTTTTGAGAAAAAGAGGCCCAGCTGCAGAACTGTCTTTGAATCTATTCTGTTGGTAATGCCACCACTCTCTGTGGGTTGAGGGGTGAACAGGAGATGGCCTCCACTTTGGAGATTCCCAGGTTGTGGCATCGGGTCCATTTTGCACCACCACCATGTGCTTTTTGACACTGAGTCAAGACAAACTTCATTATCCAGGCCTTTGGCTGAGCAGACATCCACCCTTTTCCTACATACTGCTATTCTGCACTGCTGCTTTGCTAGGCGAAGGTAGACTGAGTTCATACCTTTTCTTTTATTCTTGATTTTTTGTAACCTGCCCTGGGGCAGTGAAGGGTTGGGTATAAGTACAAATAAATAAATAAATAAATATGTATAGTAATAGCCAGTTCCCAGGATTCTATTTTTGTGGCACTCTTAACATGACAAAGAAACAAGATGTCCACCATAACAAGAGTGAAGGATGAAGAGACATGTTCATGGTCTCTACTTGCTTTCAGCCTGTGCCAATGATTAGGTCATCCTTGAACCAAACTATAGCTCCTCAAAGCACTACAGGCTTTGAGGAAAGATGCAGCAGTGAAAGGGTGAACAGGGGATCTGTTTTGGATCTTTAGCCTTCCATGCATGAGTCAGCCAGCTGAAGAGATTGGCACTTCTACATCAACATGGGTGAGAAATGGTGGCTGAGGCAATTTAGGGAATGTAATTCTTCCTGCTTTTGGTGATAGCTCTTTTTATACCACCCCCCCAAAAAAAAACCTACCCCGGCTCCTTTTTTAGGACTTTAAAATTGAACATTCTCCATCATAAATATAGACACTTTGTTAATGGTGAAGAAATTGTACTGAATCTTTGATTTCCAGTGTTTGCGACATTGACCTGTGTGCTGCTTCCACTGTGATACTCTGGGGTGAATCATGTGATCAAGTTACTCTCTTTTACAGAAAAGAAATAATTTCTATTCTGTTCTATTGTAGTGCTTGTTTCTTATCATTCCAGAGGCATGCATGTTGCTTGATGATGGGCTTCTATATTCCAATATGTAATGAGATAGTAGATGACTAGTTGGCTCCCCACTTGCTTATATTACAGCATTCTCTTGAAAACCACTTGCAAAATCAAAAAAAGTAAATTCCCTAACGTAGCTTTGATCTGTACATTTTTTACTATTTGACTGCTCTAAATTTCATAGTAGTACATCATGTTCTTTTTAACAATATTTGGATATTGGTCACGATATAACTTCTTAATTCCATACATATTAAAATGTGAATGTAAGGCGCTTAATCAATTGCAATGTGCTGCATTAGAAAGAGATTACAACATATTTTGGATTACGGACGAGGGGAGGGTGGAATGCTACTGTGGAGACTATAATAATCAGCTTCCCTCATTATTATTTATTAAATCTTTATATCACCCTTCATCTAAAGAAAAGATCATAGGGCAATTCACAACATAAAAATACAAAATACATAATAAAACAAAAACAAACCAATAACCCCCTCCCACAAACACATATAAATGGACATAGAATGTTAATCGGCCAAAGGCCTGGTTATAATGTTTTCGCCTGGCACCTAAAGATATGTAATGAAGGCGCCAGGCAAGCCTCCCTGGGGAGAGCATTCCACAAATGGGGAGTCTCTGCAGAATCATAAAATCGTAGAGTTGAAAATGACCCTGAGGATCATCTAGTTCAACCCCCTGCTGTGCAGGAATATGCAGTTGTCCCTTACAGGGATTGAACCTGCAACCTTGGCATTGTCAGCGCCTTGCTCTATCTAACCAACTGAGAAAAGGCCTCGTGTTGCCGCCCTCTGGACCTCGTGTGGAAGAGGCACACAAAGAAGAGCCTCAGATGATGAGCCCAGGGTCCAGGTTGATGCTTGTCCTTGAGGTATTACGGTCCTGAGCTGTTTAAGGCTATATAGGTCCAAACCAGTACTTTGAATTGGGCCTGGAAAACTAACTGGCAGTCAGTGCAGTTGGGTCAGGATTGGTGTAATACGCTCAAACCATCTTGCACCGTTGAGCAACCTAGTCACCAAATTCTGCACCTGTTGAAGTTTCCAAACCATCTTTAGAAGCAGCTCTACAGATACGAGTGTTGCAACAATCCAATCTAGAGGTTACCAGAACATAGACAATAGAAGTTTGGCTATCCCTGTCTAGCTAGAGGTGCAGCTGAGCCACCAGCTGAAGCTGATGGAAGGCACTCCACCCCACTGAGGCCACCTGAGCCTCAAGCAACAACAAAGGATCTAGAAGTACATACAAGTACATACAAGCTACATATCTGCACCTTTGGAGGAGTGGAACCCCTTCAAGAGCAGGCAACCTCCCTTCCATCCAGTCTAAGGAGCCACCTACCAAGAGTGCCTTATCTGGATTGAACTTCAGATTGTTGGCTCATTCAGTGCATTAGTAAACGCCATTCTCCACTCATGCATTTAACGGTAAAAAACCCCTTCGTGTTACAGTCAGCTGTCTTAGGTCATTATGAGTAATATTAAGCACAAAGTGAATGAAGCTAGTGACTCAGGTTGTTTCACATTTTTTTGGATAGAGTTCAGTCAACAGTCATCATTACAATGCTTGTAGGGATACTTTGGCCTTGGGAAAAACACTCAGAGCAAACAGTGGGCATTACTGCGCCCACCAAATTTGGAGAAACAAGTTGACCAGCATGAAGGCACTTGTTTCTGACTCTGATGGCAACAAATCTAAATTACTTTTTCAGTTGCCCTCCAGCAGAGCTATTCTGGGTGGTTAAGGTAATGGTCAAACTTGCCTAACAGTCTGCAACATCTGAAGTCTCTGCAGTCTGATGTGACTAGTTTGCAAGGCACTGCAGGAATAAAACCATCAGAAACGCCAATGTGTATTTGTTTACCCTGGCTTACAGGGGATTTGGTTGGCCTGCTAGAGACCCTCAGAGTTGCATTCGGCCTATTTGAGGAATCTCTGGTATTTTACTCATGTTGTGGGTTAAAGTGTGACCACACAGTTGTGAATAGTATACAATTAAAATAAATGATATGGTGCCTGGCACCAAAAATACCTCAATCCACTTTTATGTGGATTTATAAGTAACAGGCAACATCTCTGAGGAAAGCATTCCAGAGGCAGATCATTACAATCAAGAATGACATCTCCCCAACTGCCACCTATTTTAGCTCAGCCAGGGCAACATAGGATCATAGAATGATAGCATTGGAAAGGATCCTGAGGGCCACTTTGACCAAGCCACTGCAAAGCAGGAATCTTTATGCATGTTCCCCATCCAGTTTGAAACCATACAGGACCCTGCTTAACTTTGCAAATGTGTTAGCAATTTTATTGCTGCACCACTGTAACATAAAGACAGTCTTTAAGGGACTCCTTCTGGAACCTGGATCCCAAGCTGTAGAGTGCTTTGAAGATAAGCACCAGCACTTTGACCTGTGCCGGCATGGGAAACAAGCCTCAGCCACTTATGGTAAGTTTCAATACTGCCTATAATGCTTTTATTGCTTCCAGGTAGCCCAAGTGACTTTCTATCACAATCACTTTTGCTACTGTTTGGGTTGTTGGGTTTCTGTCAACGACCAGAGCCAATTATCAAGCTTAAGAGCATTCACATACATGTTTTTCAAAGTATCTTGGAAATGTATTGAATGTGTTAACCAGGCAGTGTCCTGCTGAGTTCATTGGAACATCCAAGTCCAAAGAAGCAAACATTTTGTGGGCTGCCCCGCACATGGGTTGTGAACAGAATTGTGTGTGTGACTGCAGTTAGATCAAATGCAGCAGATCAAATGCATTTCAAAGGGGGCAGACGTGGCAGCGCAAGACGGAATGTGGATGTTTTAAAAGAAGGCAGGGCCACAAGGAAATGTTTTCTCAAAATAAAAAAATAATGCAGGCTAAAAAGACAAGACTCACTCCCCTGCCGTCATTTTTTGGTTGCTAAGCGAAGCCCAACTCTCTCAGTCTCAGTCTCTCTTTTAAGGAAAGGAATGGCCCTGGCCCCGAATGAAAGAAAAGTTTGACTCCAGAGCGGAACTAGCGGAGTTATTTGTCTGTGGTTGCCTGGGGCCGGCTCCAAACCAATTCATCCTTGTGGAGGCCGAGACTTTTCAGCCTTGGCAAAGGGAGCGCAGTAGGTGTGTGAGTACAGAAGACAACATGGTGCGGCGGGGAGGAGGATCCGGCTTCGTCAATAATTCCTGCGAAAACAAATGACAACGGTTTCACCCCTTTCAGGCGAGTTAAAAAAAAAATATATATATATATGCACGCCTACTGATTACAGCACAGACCAGCATAGCGTTGTCAGAAGAGAGAGAGAGAGGAAGAGGAAGGGGGGGAAGCAGGCAGTGCGGAGGAGGAGGAGGAGGAGAAGGGGGCGCCTGCTGCGAATTGAAGCAGCCCCGCCACCCGAGAAGGGAGCCTCGGCCCGCCGCGCCGCCTTCCTCGCGGGAGCCTCTCCCGGGGCGCGAGGCCTGCGCTTGGCCGCCGTGGGCGTTCGATGGCTCGGGGCCCGATTGCACGGCCCTGAGCGGCTGCTCCCGCGGGGAAGAGGGAGGGCGCCCCGAGAGGCGGCTCCTCCTCCTCGTCGTCCTCCTGCTGCTGATCCGCGGGGAGGGCGCGGGGCTTCCCTGCTTCACAGGGGAGAAGCGGCGGCGGAGGGAGCGCTCGGCTTGCCTGGGACCCCACCCTGCGGAGCCAGCCACGCAGCCCGGCTCCCCCCGCGGAAGCTGCCTGCAGGCCGGCGAGCGGAGGCAGCTCCTCCTTTTCTTTCTTTCTCGGGGAGAGGAGGCGCAGGAGCCGATCCTGGCCGGCTGGGAGTCCCGTCGGGGCGCTGGTCGGAGGTAAGCTGTTCCGCTGGGGAGGTTTCTGGGGCGGGCTGAGGGGATTCCGCTGCTTGGGGGACACACGCGTCAGTTCCCCGCTGGTGGAGTGTGAGGCGGGCTGGGGGGTAGACTTTAGGTTCAATAAAGCACTGGTGTCGAGAGAGGGGACCACGGCGACCAGTCCCCCCTTGGAACTGGTTTCTAGCCAAAGGCAGGACACCCGTCACCTCAAAGTTTTCAGGTGTCCTTGCCAAGCCTCCGCACAAGGAAGGAAAGTGTAGCCGGGTTGGAAGGAAAGTGTCAGCGTCTTATAAAGGGCTGGGGTTGCTTGGGTCGAAAAAGAGATATTCCCAAGCCCCGGAAGCCAAGGGAAGTGCGCTTATCTCCCCCAGGAAAGCTGCTAGTGGAAGTCCTCGTGGGGTCAGCCTTCAGGATATGTGGAATAAGCACCAGTTTCTTCCTGCAGAGCTAAGCACAGACTCGAGGTCCCTTAAGGCTGAGGATGAATTACTTGCTGTCTAATTTTTATTATTAGGGTGACTGGTAGCCTTGAATGTTTATTTTTATGTGTAAAGTAATCATCTTTGTATGCCTCTGTTGATTCTGAGTATGGAGCAGGATGGGGGGGCAGCTATTCTAGACTTACTAAATGCAAGTTGTAAGGGTGTAATTTTGCGGCTTGTGGAATAAATAAATACAGGCTCCTAATGGACAAGAGATTCTGGCTGCCCCGTATCATGTTGCTTTGTACAAAACGTGTTCTGTCAGGCCTCTAGGAGAACATAGAGGACACTTTGTTTTTGTTTTGTTTTACTTTGGATCAGTCAATCTGGAGTTCATCATAACATAACAAGAACCCTAAAGGGTTAGGGCAATGGTCTGGCATCCGTTTCTCAATAGCATCCAACCAGATACCTATGGGAAGCCTGCAAGGAGGACCTGAGCACAACATCAGGCCCCCACCTGTATACTCTTTGACTCCTAGCGACTCGCATTCAGTGGCATGATGCCTCGGACATTGGAGTCAGTATGTCACTGTGGCTAGGAGCCATTGGTAGCTTTATTCTCCACGAATTTGTCTCTAATCCTTTTTAAAAGCTGTCCAAGTCGGTGGCAATCACTACTTCTTCCTGAGAAGATTGTACATACAACCTAGATTAAAAGTGTTGGAAAAGCCCACCCTTTAACCACCCTGTAACCACTTGGTTGGTAGAAAAGCTTAAAGCTTGCAATCTTCCTCCCAGCTGAACTCACTGAGGCTTACAAGTGTATAAAGCTGCATAGTGTGTTAAGGAGCAAGACAGAGATCTTGAGCGTGCACGTTAGGAAATGCCCTGTTGCTTTTATTTATGTGATTAATTAGCTACACCTTCATCACATGGACATCCTGGGAAGGAGGGGTTCACTCTAGCAAAATAGAAACAATACATGAACTGCACAAAATCAGCAAAACTGCAGGGTAAATGAACATTCAGCATAATTAAGACACTGTGGATAACACTTAAACAGTGCCTAAGCTTGGGTGAATAAAAATACCTGGTGCCAAGTTGACATCAACATAGATGCCAGAGGACTCTTCTCTGGGAAGAACTTCCCAAAGCACTGAAATGGTTGTCTCCCCAGTTGCTACCCTCCATACCTTAGAAGATGGAGGCACACTCAGGAAAGTTCTGAGGGTGATATTGGTCAGACTGGTATAGGAAAATATGATCCAACAAGTACTTTGTATTTAAACTTTTAAAGTGAGCACCCCCACTTTGAATTAAGCTCAGAAATGGATCAGGAGTCAGTGAAGCTGATTCAACACCAAGAAGACATAGTTCCAGCACTCATTCCCAGTTAGCAGCTGCTTCTGAAAGCAGCCTCATGTTCAGAATCAGCACAGTTCAGTGGTTTACTGGGGAGTATTGAACACAAAGTTGCGTAAAGTCTAAGACAGAATGAGAGTGGCTAAGTATTAATTCTGCTAGTATATATAGTGATATGCAGCCTAGTGGATATCTTTCTGTGTGTGTTGTATCCATTTAGACTAGCAGTATAGTCTGAAGGCACATGATGCAACAACGTTGTTAAAGTTATCACTGGTTGAGTCTAGTCAGCGTTGGAATGGGAGACTGCCAGTTTTGCCATCATGAATTCTCTAGAGCAGCCTTGCCCAACCTGGTATCTGCCAGATGTTTTGGACTACAGCTCCCATCATCCCTGTAGTCCAAAACATCTGGAGGGTGCCAGTTTGGGAAAGTTTACTCTGAAGGAAAGGTGGGATTCATTTTTCATTTTCACCATAAGTTTCTCGTGAAAGAGAGCAGGTGGTTACATTCACACACTGAAATTTTCCAAGTAGAGTCAGTGAAACTTCTTGAGCAGCTACGGCTCAGTATCAATGTATTTCTCAGAGTGGCCTACATTTTATCTGTATTATTGCCTGACTCTTGACTTGTATGGTACAGCCTGGTAACCAGTTACTGACTGGTTGGCCTGGTGGGAGGGATGCTTATTAGGAGTTAACTCCTAATAAGTCAAATGCTACATCCTCCTTTATTTTATACCAGCAAGAAAATGATGCTCCTGCTGTTTGTGATGTTTGAATGGTGACATGTGCAATACTGCAGCCTTTCTTTGAGGAACAAGGCGGAGAGAGAGCAAAGCACAACTTTGCAAAAATAATCTACCAAGCTGCAGAAGCAGTTTCTAGTTGCTGATGTGGCTGTGTCAAATGAGAGTTCAAAAGTTGCTACATGAAGTAAAAAAGGCACAGCTTTGCCGTTGAAAAGAAATCTTTATGGCCTCCATATATGGAAAGCATGTTAAGAAAAATGGACGGCTGGACTAGGAACCTAAAGGTTTTATTTAATATTTTTTATTGTACTGTGGGCTTCAATCTGAAGTCCACCCTGGGATAGGTGGTGAAAGGAAGGCAAAATACATAGCACTTGGCATTTAGATCAGGAGGAGCTGTTCCTTGAATGTATTCCATTTCTTTACAATCACATTTTCCAGTGCTATTTTATCATAGTTACAAATAACAGAACCGACATGTTGTTTCATCTGACAAAATGGGAATAGGAATATACAGTACAAGTGGGACCTGCAACAAATTTTTGCAGGCTGGAGTGCTCTTGTTCAGTGTGTTTCAGCCAGTCGGCCAAACCCTCCTCAAAGACCCTCCTTTCCCACCCTCAACAGCCACTCAGCATTCTGTGGCCAGTGAGCCACAGTGGGGTGTTTGGGTGCTCCTCTCCTTATGTTTTCCCTGCCCTAAAGGTTTTTGGTATTTCCACAAACCTCAGGGTTCCATTCTTGTGGACGGTGCAGTTTTGGCAACATAAGCAGCATCAATTAAGTCTGAAGCTTGGAAATGGAGAACTGGACATTGTCTTGTCCTGAGAAGTAAAGATGAACTCAGTAAATTTTTACAAAGCAATGCAAGAGCAAAGGCAATCATAACTTCAAGTTAGGTTTGTCAATTTGGTAGATATAATCTCAGAAATGTAGAGTCTGAATGCACTAAAATGAAACAGGGAAAGCGGGAAACTTTAGGTTGGGTTTATCTAGGTTATGCCACTCATTAATGTATATGTTCTACAGTAGAAAGAAGTTTTTATACCCTGCCACCCGCTAATAGAAAATATTACCTTGTATAAACAATCTATTTCCTTGTTGCAGTTGCACTGTCATTTATATATGTATGCAATTATTCTTACAGTGAAATCCTAGCCATGTCTATTCAGAAGTAAGTTCTGTGGAATTCAGTTGGGCTTACTACCAGATAACAGAGTTAGGATTGCAGCCTGAGTCAGAAAAAGGGTGTTTCCTTTATATGAGCAAGCATGGAAATTGCAGCACATACACACAACACTTCCCCTCCCCCCAAGTTACAGATTTTGGCAGTAAAAAGGTTTCTTGGTTTAAATAAATAATATACATAGGTACTTACATACATACATTATGATGCAGGAAGATTTTCCCTCTGCTGTTTTTCAGTCCTGTGCAGAAAACTTTATTGAGATTTCTCAAATAAACAAAAATTATGTAATAACAAACAAGACACATAAGACATACCTTTACGATGAACTTAGTCTCGGTGGTACTTGTGGATGCACAGGAAAAAAGAGAAAACTCAAACAATCATGAAGAAATTATCCAGACAGTAATATGGAAAGCCATCAAAGATAATTTATAGATTTTAAGTTAAAGACCAAACGCACAACACTTAAACTCCTTACTATCTTCATGTGTTTGCTAGAATGTAACAACACAATCAAATTCATGTCTGTTCAGAAGTAAACCCCGTTTTGTTCACTAGGGCTTACTCCTAAGTAAGTGTATAGGACTGACTCCTCAGGTTTGAAATATAAACACTGTTTCAATACGTGCAGGACAAATTGATTGTATAGGTGGCAAACTGGGCATGTACATCGGGCTATCGTGGAAACAAATCCTTGGTATGTCTGCAGAATCACATTTGCACCTGGTAAAAAGATAGCTATGCCTACACACATTGCTAGGAGATTTTGGATCAGATGCCACTGGAATTCCTAAGACGTTGGATAGCATTAAATGTCTCATTGTGTCTTTGAAAGACTTGTGCCAGTTTGGACCTTGTAGCTGCATAGCATTGGGGAATAGCAGGAATCACACAGCTCACAAATCTGTTTGCTTTGCCATACTACCCCTGAAATATAACTTCAGCAATATAGGCATCATTTTTATGTAGAGCAATTTGCAAAATTCCATGAGAAAGGTCTATCTTGTGTGTTTACCTGGAATTAAGCTTATGGATTTCAATAATACTTCCTAAGTGAGCTTAGAAAGATCACAACCTAAGTGTAAATTATAGATAACTTAAATTGTACACTAGAGGAGTTTATTTCTATGTTTAGAAAGCATCTAGCATAACAGTATAAATAATAAATAGGACCTTTCTCTTGAATTACATCAGATAATCAGATCTCACTGGACTGCCCAGTTGCATTCATGTTTAGCTCTCATCTGAGCTGTAGAAATTCCTCCCTTCCTCCACTAATTCATTCTGTTAGAAAATAAAGAAGAAATCCTTGTGTCCTATGGAGAATCCTCTTTTATTTTTTCTGTTCCCTCTGCCCGATCCAAGATACATATATTTGTACCCCAAAACCAGTATTCCTGAGGAAATCTACTTCCAGATGGAAATAAATTGACCTCTGTATCTTGATAAGGGGGGGGGGACTTACCAGATTTTGCGTTTTGTATCCTCCTTTATAAATTCCAATTAAAACTGAAAGCAGAAATAAATTGTGGTTCGTCATATAACTGATTCATGCTCAGAAGATAGAGTCATTTACAGTACTGTTGTATTCCTAGCTCAAGTACTAGCTCTGGGTGTAATTTGAACCTGGGTGAATATATTTTTCAAGCATAGCTCTTTCTTTAGTCCGTGTGTGTGTGTGTGTGTGTGTGTGTGTGTTTCACAGTCCTTGGAGTCTCCAGATCAAGGGGATGTGTGTTAAAAGATGTGATCAACCATCTTTATTTTTTTTTTTTAAAAGCAATTTATTGGGTTTTACAGTAAAAAATAAACATAATAAACAATGTAACATTTGTCTTAACATAGTTTCACATTTTCTTTGGACTTCCTCACATCTCCCGCTCCCACTTTCATCGTTGTAACATTTTGTCAGCAATTTATCATCTTATTTAAATTCTTATATCCCTTCTTTATTTCATGATCTTATAATTCTCGAAAGGAGCTAAGTTTTCACAGTCTTACTTATTTTCTTAAAAACTTCTAAATTTAGTGGTGCTCAGTTATTTTAGTCTAGCATCTTATTTAGCATTCACTCAAATTACAATGCTTTTGTAAATAGTTCTTAAATTTCTTCCAATCCTCCTCAATCCTCTCTTCTCCCAGGTCACGTATTCTGCCGGTCATTTCAGCCAGTTCCATGTAGTCTATCAGTTGCATCTGCCATTCTTCCAGTGTGGGTAGATCTTGAGTTTTCCAGTGTTTTGCGAGAAGTATCCTTGCTGCTGTTGTTGCATACATAAAAAATGTCTGGTCCTTCCTTGCCACCCCTTGGCCGACAATACCCAAAAGGAAAGCCTCTGGTTTCTTAGTGAAGGTATATTTAAATACCTTTTTCAGTTCATTATAAATCATTTCCCAGAACGCCTTCACTTTAGGGCAAGTCCACCAGAGGTGGAAGAACGTTCCCTCACACTCTTTACATTTCCAACACTTATTATCAGACAGGTGGTAAATTTTGGCAAGTTTGACTGGGGTCATATACCATCTATAAATCATTTTCATTACATTTTCTTTCAGAGCGTTACATGCAGTAAATTTCAATCCATTACTCCACAACCTCTCCCAGTCCTCAAACATGATATTATGCCCAATGTCCTGTGCCCACCTTATCATAGCCGATTTAACCGTTTCATCTTGTGTATTCCATTTCAACAGCAAGTTATACATCCTTGAAAGTACCTTAATCTTTGGTTCTAACAATTCTGTTTCTAATTTCGATTTCTCCACCTGGAACCCTAGTTTCTTATCATTTTTAAAAACTTCTTTAATCTGAGCATAATGTAACCAATCTCGCACTTTGTCTTTCATTTTCTCCAAACTCTGCAATTTCCAATTGTCTCCATCCTTTTCTAATATTTCCCAATATTTTGGCCATTTAGCCTCCATATTGGGTCTTTTTCGGGCCTTAGCTTCCAGAGGTGAAAGCCACCTTGGTGTTTTATTTTCCAGCAAGTCTTTATATTTTGTCCAGACATTAAACAGTGATTTTCTGACAATATGGTTCTTAAAGGCCTTGTTTGCTTTAACCTTGTCATACCATAAATATGCATGCCATCCAAAAGCGTTGTTAAACCCTTCCAAATCTAACACATCAGTGTCTTCAAGAAGTAGCCAGTCTTTTAGCCAGCAGAACGCTGCGGCTTCATAATACAACTTTAAGTCTGGCAGGGCAAAGCCCCCTCTTTGTTTTGCATCGGTTAATATCTTAAACTTAATTCTGGGCTTTTTGCCCTGCCAGACAAACTTAGAAATATCTCTCTGCCACTTCTGAAAGCACTCCGTTTTGTCCAAAACCTGAAGTGTTTGAAATAAAAACAACATCCTTGGCAATACATTCATCTTGATAGCAGCAATTCGGCCTAACAAAGAAAGTTTCAATTTTGACCAACTATCTAAGTCTCTCTTGATTTCTGTCCAGCATTTTTCATAATTGTCCTTAAATAGACTTAGATTTTTTACTGTTATGTTTACCCCTAGGTATTTTACTTTTTTAACCACATTAAGTTCCGTCTCATTCTGAAACCGTTCTGACTCTGTATCAGTCAAATTTTTCCCCAAAACCTTGGTTTTCTGTTTGTTTAGTTTAAATCCAGCCACCCGACCAAAGTCATTAATCAGTTGTAATACTCTTTTCGTACTGGGCTCTGGCTTCTGCAAGGTCAAAACCAGGTCATCTGCGAAAGCTTTTAATTTATATTGTTTCTGACCGACCTGAATTCCTTCCACCAACCGATCCCCTCTAATCATGTTCAATAGCACTTCCAGAACCGAAATAAATAGCAAAGGAGAAATAGGGCAACCTTGTCGTGTCCCTTTTTCAATTTTGAACTCTTCTGTAACCACATTATTAACTATCAATTTAGCTTTCTGTTCTGAATATATCGCCTCAATCCCATTCTCAAAACCCCGTCCCACTCCCATTTCTTTTAAATTTCCCATCATAAATTTCCAGGAGATATTGTCAAAGGCCTTCTCCGCGTCTATAAAAATTAAAACTGCTTTTGTATTTATATCTGTTTGCAAAAGTTCCAAAATGTCAATAATGTTCCTTGTATTAGCAAACAGATGTCTACCTGGGAGAAAGCCGGCCTGGTCCTTATGAATTACTTCATTTAAAACTTTTTTAAATCTATTTGCCAAAATGTCTGCAAATATTTTGTAATCCACATTTAAAAGAGAGATGGGACGGTAGTTCTTAAGTTGTGTCTTTTCAGCTTCCGACTTTGGTATTAATGTGATGAACGCTTCCTTCCACGACTCCGGTGCCCTCTTCCCCTCCATAATTTCATTGCTGACCTCCATCAAGGGTTGTATCAAATAGTCTTTTAATGCCTTATAGTACTTGGAGGTCAGCCCATCTGGTCCTGGAGATTTGCCGAGTTGCATGTTCTGGATGGCTTGTTCAATCTCCTGTCGTGTTATTTTAGAATTCAGGATTGTCCTATTTTCTTGTGACAATTTAGATAATCCGTTTTTTGCCAAAAATTGTTTAATCTCAACATCGTCTTGCGGCCCTTGGGTGTATAATTTTTTGAAATATCTCTGGAAACACTTTCTGATGTGATCAACCATCTTTAACCTGGATGGTTCTGGTGTTGTTGACATGAATAATTCTGCAGTTAAAAATAGGGTGCAAACTTAATTTATAGCAGTAGGATGTTGGTGTATATTGATCTACATTTTGTTCATGTAGAATTGGTGTTTATTGTAACGTAGCTATTCCACTTTCATGTGTGCAGCAAATGTTACAGTAAATATGAGCACATGATCTGGTCTGTCTAACTGCTCCTTCCTAGCTACCTTTTCCATGTAATTTTGCAATACAGTGGTACCTCAGGTTAAGTACAGTGATACCTCAGGTTACATACGCTTCAGGTTACATATGCTTCAGGTTACAGACTCCACTAACCCAGAAATAATACCTCGGGTTAAGTACTTTACTTCAGGATGAGAATTCGTTCCGGAGGTCCGTACTTAACCTGAAACTGTTCTTAACCTGAAGCACCACTTTAGCTAATGGGGCCTCCTGCTGCCGCCGCGCCGTCGGCGCACGATTTCATCTGTTCTCATCCTGAAGCAAAGTTCTTAACCTGAAGCACTATGTCTGGGTTAGCGGAGTCTGTAACCTGAAGCGTATGTAACCTGAGGTACCACTGTATTGCTAATTGTGTGCTTGCTCAATAGTGTGGGTCAGGGCCTATTAGCAAATGCAACTTGCTGCTTGAAATCTCTGTGAGTTGTGATACCACTGCTTGTCTGTTTTTCTTGAAACTCCCAAATAATTATTTATTCTCATAAAGTAGTAAGGTGTATTGTCACAGTATTTCTTCCTATAGGCATTTTTGATTGGCTACTGTGAGAAAAGGATGCTGAACTAGATGGGCTATTGGCCTGATCCAACAGACTCTTCTTCTGATGCATATGATGTTAACAATGCTGAAAATTAATTTATGGCACCCTGGTCTTCTAAATGAGCATTACTGAGAAGAAGCAAAATACCTTATGCATCCTTTCTAGATGTTTGGCAGCTATAAAATTGTACCTATGATGCTGGTGACTGTTCCACAGGTTCTGTTTCAGTTGAAATGTGTCACCCTGGGCTCCTTTGGGAGAAAGGATGGGGTGTAAATTGAATAAATAACAGCAATATGTTGCAAATGTTCTAGCAAAAGTGATCACTGTACCTCATTCTGACTTTTTTTTGTTTTGCTGGAGGAGAAGCTCTTAAGATTGAGCATTAAAATTTAAGCTTTCTGTGATTTAATATATTTGTGTTTGTGCAGGTATTCCATTTCATTCATCCTGTGAATACTAATATCCCTTAGCTACAGTCTTGTGTCTTCATGAGTGGCTTTCAGATAGTGAGAAAGAAACGCTTTAAGGCATGGAGTTGGCTCACAGCTTTTTGCTTAATAAAGAGGCCTATAACCAACTGGGCGAATTTCAGAAAGCAGAGTTTGTTTTCGAGTGGCTGAGGTTTTTGGAAAAACTTTTGCCAGCAACCAGCCGGGTGAGTATTGTACAACTGGAATAAAATAACATTTTGAGAAAACTGTCTTTTTTACATACTTTTGTCCCCTAAGTGGACCACAATCCTAACCAGTGTGTGCTAGGGAGAAGTCGTTGTTTAGCCAAAGATAGGGGACTGTTAAGGGTTGGCTAGATGGCAGGAGCAGTGTGGTGTGTGTGCATCCGATTTTGAGACAGACTTAGACTTGAATGGGTCTGAGCCTAGTTCAGAAAGGGGCGAGGCTTTTCAAGCAGAGGATGTTCACATTCAGACCCCACCACAATTTGAACTTAGCCTTGTCTCTAACTGTAAAACCAAACTTGTGTATTTTATCTTATATTTTATTCTGTGAACTGCCCAGAGATCTAGTGATGAAGGGCGGTATATGAATTTAAATAAATAAACACACTGCTTACTCTTTTTTTGTTTTCAGGCTGATATAAAGGAAAAACAGAGCAAGCTTGTTGAACAGCTGATATCTTTATTAACCAGTTCCCCAGGACCTCCTGCCAGACAGCTTATTGCCAAGAATCTTGCTATAATATATAGCACTGGGGACACGTTTTCTGTGCACCAAACAATTGATAAATGCAATGAACTTATTCGCAGTAAAGATGATTCACCAAGTTATCTGCCTACAAAACTGTAAGTCTGGAAAGGTCCTGTGAAGTCTTATTAGAATATTCCTCCTTCATTTTAAAACAGCAAAGTGACGAGCTCTGTAACTGATAGCAGGAGTGACTTCCGGTTTCTGTCGACCCAGGCAAGAGAGTCATAGTGGGCTCCACTTGCTATACTGTACTATGCACAGGCCTTTCCTCCCCTTTCCTCCTGTCCTTTTCTCTGATTACATCCCTTTGCAGGAATGAGACTAGAATTGTGTGATGGAGTAGAATGGTCCAAACAGATCCCATATTCCTTGGTGCAGCTAGAGAGTTTGAGCTGATATGGTAGCAGAGACTGCCATGAAAAATGTTATCATTGCTAGGTCTACGGAGATGAATTCACAAGATACGGATGTCCCAGAAGGCTTTGGAAGGGGGAGTAGAACACATACATGGTCTTGGAATGACAAGAGAGCAGGAGGAAGTCCTTCTGAGAAAAATCCCTTCAGGCTCAGATGAGGACCAGAAAGCTCAATCCCAATGAGATAGGAAAGGCATGCTGGGATCCTTCTGGCCTCATAGCTTTGCTCATTGGCAGGTCCACATGGGCTAGTCCATCACACCCATTTATGTTGGCTTGTTGCTTGTTATGGCCATCACCATTGCTCGCATTTGCTGGACACACTCTAATGGATGGCAAGGCTAATCAGGAGGGTAGAACAGTAAGCAACAGTGGCTGTTGTTCCCCCTCACTACAACTGGGCTTCAGCTATGTGCCCTGACAGATATCCAGCTGTGCTAACTGATGTTGACAGGGATGGACAAGAGCCTACTTTTTCAGACATGCCTGATATCAAAGTTTATGCCAGTGTCACTTTGCTGGTTTTTTGGGGGGCGGGTGGGTTTAGGTATCACAGACCTCCTGTTGTTGTTTTGTGACAGAGTAGATGAACACGGCTGCCCTGGTCATCTGGCTTATTTCTTTATTCAGATAAATCCATTTATTCAGATAGATCCATTAAGTTGTGAACTGCCTTGAAAGAGGATCATCCAATTTTTTTTCTTTTCTGTACGATTGTGAAATCAGTTTAGCTTTTTTTTTTAAGTGTTGATCATGCAATTTAGCAATACAGTTGTTTACTTCCTAAGTAATTTAATGCTAAATTGCTTTTTGTAATTGTAAGCTTCAGCGGTGCACGATAAAATGCTGACATCGTATAACTTACTAAGAATATTTTGTTAAACATATGTTGATTGACTGCCATCCCTCCCCCCCTTTCCAATTCTCTGTTGTTGTTTTTTAAGTGCTGCAGTGGTTTGTTTGGGCTATTTGTACAAAAAACTGGGAAGAATTTTGGGCAACAGCTTTGTGGATACTGTCGGGAATATCCTTAAAGCAATGAAGAATGCAGAGGTAAGGAAGCATGAAACAAGTTGGGTGGGTTGACAGTTGGAAAAAATGCCCAAAGAAGACTTATTTCTAGAACATTATATTTATTAGGAGAAAATGTTTCCCAGTAGGAGAGTACTGCTTGAATATGAGGCTTGACAATTACCTTTGGGTGCATATTTTTAGAATCATCTTTCTACTGCTGCCCAGGGCTCCTTTGGGAGGAAGAGAAGAATATAAATTGAATGGATGAATGAATTTTAAATAAACATAAATTATTGTGTAAGATGAAATAATATTATTAATTCATTAACATACTTGCAAAGCTACTTTAGTCTTGAATCAAACTTCATAAATAAATTTGTTTTGCTTTAGAAGAGTATTCCTCCTACAGGTTTTGAGATCTCGAATAGTGCAGAGACTAGAATGCTGCTGTTTGTGTGAGATAATTAATCTTCCAGTTTCCACTCCTGCCATGAAGTTCACTAAGGGGGCCTTGGGCAAGATCTCTCAATCTAGCTTACCTCACATGATTTCAGTAATGCTAAAAACATTACTCTAAACTTGCTCAAGGAAGAATGGGATGAAAATGTAACTAATGAGTAGATAAAATAATGTCCTTTAGTTGAAAACCGCATGACCTTTTTCTCTTGTCTTGTTAGTCTCAAGGGCGGTATGAGATCATGCTAAGTTTGCAAAATATATTGAAAGGTCTGGGAGTTGCTGCTATTCCATGTCACAGAGATATTTACAAAGCTGCCCGTTCATGCTTAACCGATAGATCAATGGCAGTTCGCTGTGCTGCTGCAAAGGTAAAGTGACCTATTAATTGTTTTTAGTAATTAATCTTCCTGTATACAGTTGCATATGTTAAATGGAGGATAAAAGAAAATCAATTGTCTCCCTCTCTCTGACGGCACAGAAAATATTTTTGATACATTTTGCAATTCAATTGGTAAAAAATACATCCATGTAATATTTTTGCTAGGAAGCTTTTTCCACCATAAATGGCTGTATTTTTGGTCAGTTTTCTGTGCAACCTGTATTGTAGAATTTGTACATCTTATCCAGCTGTACTTTTTATCATGATTATGATTGGATTTATATACCGCCCTATACCCGGAGGTCTTAGGGTGGTTCATAGAACAAAATCAAAATAAAAAACCACGAAATATGTAATCAAAATAAAAACAACAAACCAATAACCCTGCCCCCCCAAAAAAAATTCAAAAGGGCGTAGGATTTTGCAGTCTTGACTGCCATTGTATAAATAAAGCCCCACAGATTAGAGTAAAAAGCACATGTTTTAGTAATTGGGTCAATTTTTATTATTTTATCCTTTTTTTCCTTTGCATTTATATCTCACCTTTTCCTCAAGGAGCTTAAGTTCCCTTCCTGTGGTCAGTCTACAATCAATTTATAAGCAAAGTATAAATTCACATGAACAGATTTTTTAAAAAACAGTTTGAATTTGTGTGATTTGAAGTTACTATTCATTCCCATATATTAGAAACTGGTATTAGCAGTCTGGCCCAGAAGGTGTTGAATATCTTGTCGCCAAAGTGGATCACCCTGCCATGTTTAGAATACTTTAAAATAATGTACACCAGTGAAGTTGAAGTCCTTTCATTTAAAAAAATAAATAAATTTATTTTTCCGTCTATAAGATGCCCCCATGTATAAGACGCCCCCTGATTTAAGAAAATGGAGGGAGTTGTATCCGTGTATAAGACGCCCCCAACCTTTTGACATTATTTTTTAGGAAAAAAAACCTAGTCTTACACACGGAAAAATACGGTAATTGATTTTACAACATACAAGAATTCAAAAACCCCCACAAACAAATTGATTTGCTTGCCTCATACCTGTCAATGGTTGTGTAGCCACATTCTGCACTAATCGAAGCTTCTGAACCATTTTCAAAGTCAGCTCTGTATAAAACACATTCCAGTAGTGCAATCTTGAGATCAGCAGAACATGATTACTTTAGCCAGGTTATCCTTGCTTAGATAAGGGCAGTAGTTGGACCACCAGCTTAAGCTGGCAGAAGACACTCCACAGTTCATTGCATTGTACTTGTGCAAAAAAGACTGAACCTATTTCTTTTCTTGTTTCCCTGTTTTTGTTTTGTATAGTGTCTTCTTGAACTGCAGAGCGAAGCAAGTTTTATGTGGAGTACAGACCTGGATAGTGTTGTAACTCTGTGTTTTAAGTCATTTGAAGGGTCGAATTATGGTGTACGAATTGCTGTTTCTAAGCTTTTAGGCAGTGTATTAGTGAGTGCTGTAACATCTAAACAAGGCGGCACAGGTAAATTTATTAGGGTTTCTTTCTTCCTATGTCGATGTGAGAAAATAATAAGAATAAGAATAAGAATAAAATTATTTATACCCCACCTATCTGGCTGGGTTTCCCCAGCCACTCTGGGCGGTTTCCAACAGAAGAATAAAAATACATTAAAACATCAGTCACTAAAAACTTCCCTAAACAGGGCTGTAATGTAGAAATTATTGGCAAACTGCAGTAAATAGTGAACAGCCTTAAAAATAGATGTGGTTTTAACAAATGACAATATATTGTATATGATCCCCCCTGCCATGTGAAGGTTTCGGTCACTTGCTGGAATTAAAATGCAATCAGAACATATACGGTTGGGATTTAACAATAGCTTCATTTGAAAGAGACATTCGCACAGCTTCACACAAACATAGAAAGAAGAAACAAAACATATGTTTCTTGCATTCTCAGGGTAGTAGAAATTAAAAGTAGCAATGGTGTTCTGTCAGCCCATACTCTCAAACTCATTCCGATAGGAGCAGGGCTTCAGTCCTAAAGACCTCTCTGTCTGTCTGTCTGTCTCTCTCTCTCTCTCTCTCTCTCTCTCTCTCTCTCTCACACACACACACACACACACACACCCTGAGCACACTTCTCTAGTTTTTAAAACCTTGGCATCCGTACAAGGTGGTGTACCTCAAGTGCAGTACCCCATTGGCTCACTGTCTGAGCTTTCTCCCCATGTGACTTTGCCCTACTGCCTAGAAATCAGATGTGTGCTGAGTGTTTCAGCAAGATTGGTGCTTGTACTTTTCCATTCTTATACAAACCCACCCGTAAACCTGACCACATCTGTACTTCCAGTTGACAACTGGAAACTGACTTCAGATGGCTAACTTATTCTAAGAGATGCTTCTAAGGCCTAAATGAGAGAAATATACGTATGATGCATTTAGCTGTAGCTAAAGAGGTCAATTATAGATGTAAATAAATCTATAACAGTTTATCCGTGGCATGATCTATCGTGTTGCAAAATGGGCATCACTGTGGATAAAGACCCAAGGCAGACAAGGCAGGGAATAACAGAAGGAAAGAGAGAAAAATGGCTGTTAATATAGAGGAGGACTGACTGTTAAGTCATGTTTCAACTTGAAGAGCCTGTTCCTAATCGAAGCACTCCTTAGTGGACAACTGATCCAACTTGGATTCTTTTAATGTGCTCCATTCTCATTTCAATAACACTTAGAATGATTCGTGATTCGTCCAATGAAGTTTTACTTCTAGGCCTGCTGCTCCCCTTAGATAAATTTGGAAATGAATAGTATTTTTTTCTAAGCCTGAAACTACCAGTAAAATGTGTTTGCTTTCACTCATCTCTTCCATTACGTACTGTAGTAAAAATAAACAACAACCTTGTAGTTTACCTAGATCAGGAATTATACTGTTTATAAGCCTTGCTAAGCCATCTTCCTCATCCAGGAAACCAAACGAAAATGTTCCTGTGAGTGCATGCACTGACAACTGTGTGTATTCCTCCCAAAGCTTATGTCCGTTGATATTTAGCCATATGTGCCTTCAGCCAGTGTCTCCAGTGAACACTAATAACTTCATCACATTTTGTTTTATTTATTACATTTATATACCTCCTTTATCTTCCAAGGAGCTCAAGGTGGTATCCATGGTTTTTCAAGGTGGTTACATAAGGCTCAAACACATACGCCATGATCCTCTGTGCATACTTGAAAGTCCAATGAATTAAGATGTACTTCAGATAAATGTTCACAGGATTAGACTGAACTTCAGACCTTTAACCCAATAACTATGTCGTATGAACTGAATGTTTAAGTTTAGTTATGATACCTGAGACTTTGTTGTTACACAGTAGAATCTAATAAATAAATGTGGATGCATTTTCCCCCTCATTGAAAAAGCATCTGCCAGACAAAATGTTCGCAAGATCTCATTTGAAGAAGCCTTGGAACTTCTGGGTACAGGTTTCCTTCGGGGAAGTACAGGATTTCTACGAGCCAGTGGTGATATTCTGAAAGGGACAAGCTCGGTCAGCAGGGATGTTAGAGTTGGAGTCACTCAGGTTTGATTATGTTATATATTGTAAAAGTTACTATTTTGTTTTTGTTTTTTGCTTTGTTTTTCTGTGAAAGTATTGAACTAGTTAATTGATTTTACATGTTAATATTTTACAGGCTTATACAGAAGACTAATTACTTGTCTTCTAATATTTCCCAGTGTTTTACTTGGATGCTAATGGTGCTTATTTCTCTTTTTGAAAGAGAAATTAATTTGCTAATAATGAAATTATTTTAATGTTTATTTATAATTTTCTTTCATAATGTTTGAGTTAGTTCATTGTCTTTTCATGTTTTTTAAAAAAATGTTTCTTAACATTCAAAAACCCTTCTGCCTTCGTTTAAGAGCTATTATATTCTGCAGCTTGCAATGGTGAGGCCTTCTCTGTGATCTGGTTCGCGTGTCACATTAAACCTTAGTTAAAATAAACTATGGCTTGATGTGAATGAGCAGTGCGCTTGTGCATGCTGCTGAAATCGCAGGAGCTTTGCTCCTCCTTCACTTGCTGCTGCTGCACTGCCAGGAAACCAGGCATGGTCTGACTTGTTGCCTCATCTGAACCTGGGCTCATGATTTGTTTCTCTCTAAAACCTTGGCTTTCACTTGTGATCTGTGTGAGAAACAAACCATGAGCCTGACTGGTTTCCCACAAACATGTAATTGCTCTTAGCTGATGTCTGAAAGAACTTGTTCCTTGATTAAGCATTAATAAAGCAACTAAAATAACACATCTTTCACATTTTTTCGGATCAGTGGCTGTCAAGGACAGAGAGCCATGGCAGAGAGAACTAACTAATCTCAGAGCAGTTTCATATTTAGCAATTTAGTCTCTGAGACTTTTTGTTACAGAGTCAGTAGAGCTGAGGATTTTTGTGACATAAATGCAAATCCGGTATTGGGGAGGGGATTAATTCTTTGCCATCTGTTAATTGATTGCCCTTCATAGGGTGCCAGTATGAAGTGACACCCAAATCCCCTCCCCAGTAGGGCATATGCTTTAAAAAATCTTGCTGTATTATTGAAACACTAATTCATTCCTTCTCTTCTCCCCATACCGTCCAACAAGCAAATGCACCCTGCTGCATGGTGAGGCCAGCTGTCCCTTCAAAATACCCTAACTAAAATAAAAATAAAGCTACAGTTTCTTCTTTAAACAATTCCATCATACATGGAAGTCCAGAACCTGTAGCAGGCTACTCAGGAAAATTATTTTAGGGCTGTTTCTGCCGCACGTTTTTGAAGAAAAATAATTGTGTTTTCATGTCTAAAGCCTGAAGGGATTATGCTTAGAAAATGTATTCAGCTAAACTACAAAAGATCTTGTCCTCCAACTACTTTTTATTCTTTTCTCTATGCTCAAATAAAATAATGTTGAAACCTGTTTGTTTTTTTTTAATTCTAAAGTTAGATTGCCATAAAATAACTCTCTCGTAACTAATTCAATATATTGGGGGGGATACACCTAATGAGTCCTGTCACCAAAAGTCCTGTGTGAGGGCTTCCACTTATGCAATGGGTTTTCTTTCCCCCCATGACCCCGAAATTGTTTTGGGGTGCAGGAGAACCCTGAAAACAATGCTCAGGAGGAGGAGAGGTGGATAATTCTATCTGACATTCTGCAATGCTTGTGCTGATAGGACAGTCAGCATTGTGCAACACTGATTTTCTTTCTGGGTGTGTTTCTTCCCAATGTGATTCTCAATGTGGATGTAGTATTTATGAGGTTGACCTATTAACTGCATTGAGTAGAAGTTGATACCCAGTAAGATAATTTTTTCTTCAGAATAAGGGCTCTCTATATTCTTCCCTTCTGTTCTGATTCATTAAGTTGCAAACAGTTAAAATTCATTTGTAATAAGGAGGAATAGTCCAGTCATGGCAAACATTTAAAAAATAAAACCTGTAGGGTGAGGGTAAAAATGCCCTAATTCCCACAAGTGTGTAGTTTATTGTAACCTAATAATTCTTAAATTTCATTTTGCACTAAATGTGGGTGCTACATGCAGAATATTAAATGTCTGGAAGTTCTTGCATACTGATGCCAAATGCAACAGTTTACATAACAAGTAACAGCTGTTTCTCTTGTTCTCTTCTTCTGCTATTAAATATAAGAGAGGAAGAGGCTGAATGAACTAGCTGCTTTGTCGCTACTGGTTTAATTTAAAGCAGTTTTTGCCCCCAACATAGCATCTAAATTTGACTTAGATGACTAAAAGCCAGTTTGTTTCCACCTTACTTCACATAATGAAGCTGGAAACATGTTGTCTTAAAAAATATTAACAAAATTATTTTGGTGTCCTGTTAATATTATTTAATGGTAGCCTTTATGACTTCTTTCATACTGCATTATATTTTTGAGAAGATTTTGATGTAAAAACATTGCATTTTAATCAAATCTCTTTCAGGCATATGTGGTATTTATCTCCACGCTGGGAGGGCAGTGGCTTGAAAGGAATTTTTCTGCCTTGCTTTCCCATGTTCTGGACCTCGTTTCCCAGTCTCACCCTAAAGCTATTCAGACTCAGATGGACGCTATCTGTCGCCGCCGCTGTATTTCATTTATCCTCCGAGCTACAGTAGGAGGCCTTCTTGGGGGGAAAGCTCAAATTGCAACTGCCAAGGAGATTTGTCAAGCCATCTGGAAGCTGAAGAAAGTTGTGGGTATGGGACTAACAAGATTATGTGCTCTCCCTTCCCCCTCCTTTTCACTAGTACTTTGTATCATTTCCTAATCTGCTCATGAAGGCTATGCAGTACTGTTTGCATCTCCAGCGATGCCTTATCTGAAAGAAAAATCCACATGGCCCTTTGGGATTCATTTCAGAATAATAATTAAAATACCTGTGAGTTCCTTTAATATTTCTCCATAATTTAAAGGTAAAGGGATCCGTGACCATTTGGTCCAGTCGTGACCGACTCTGGGGTTGCGGCGCTCATCTCGCTTTATTGGCCGAGGGAGCCGGCATACAGCTTCCGGGTCATGTGGCCAGCATGACTAAGCCGCTTCTGGCGAACCAGAGCAGCGCACAGAAATGCCGTTTACCTTCCAGCCGGAGCGGTACCTATTTATCTACTTGCACTTTGACATGCTTTCGAACTGCTAGGTGGGCAGGAGCTGGGACCGAGCAACGGGAGCTCACCCCGTTGTGGGGATTCGAACCACTGACCTTCTGATCAGCAAGTCCTAGGCTCTGTGGTTTAACCCACAGCGCCACCCGCGTCCCATCTCCATAATTTAGGTTAGGGTTATTATGTGGAAGGTAAGTCTGATGACTGACTAAGCGCCATGGGAGTCAGAACTGCATGTTGTGTACCAGGGACACGGGTGGCACTGTGGTCTAAACCACGGAGCCTCTTGGGCTTGCCAATCAGAAGCTCAGCTGTTCGAATCCCCGTGACGGCGTGAGCTCCTGTTGCTTTGTCCCAGCTCCTGCCAACCTAGCAGTTTGAAAGCATGCTAGTGCAAGTAGATATAGGTACCACTGCGGCGGGAAGGTAAACAGCGTTTCTGTGCGCTCTGGCTTCCATCACAGTCCTCCGTGCGCCAGTAGCGGTTTAGTCATGCTGGCCACATGACCCAGAAAGCTGTCTGTGGACAAACACCGGCTCCCTCGGCCTGAAAGCGAGATGAGCACCGCAGCCCCATAATTGCTTTTGACTGGACTTAGCTGTCCAGTGGTCCTTTATCTTTACTTTTTACCTTATTGTGTATGACTGACTTCTAGCTGTTGAGGATTTTCCACAGGTGTGGGAATCATGCACATATTCATTGGTTATGAACTTCCCTGTGGCATCAAGCTAGTCTTCATCAAGATAAAATAACCATATGGTCCATTAGTCTCTCTCAGAATGGGAGGTTTGTGTTTGTACACTGCATCTATGAACGTTGTGTCAGAAATGCTGGAATCTAGATTATGACAATCCAGTGGGCTTGAAGGCACTGACAACCACTTGATAGGTGATGACTTCAAGTCCTGCTTACTTACTGTCTGCAGTACCAGTTTTACATTCTTCAGGGGCAAATATGAGAAGACAGGGCCTCTGGGAGCGTATGGGCCCCCAGCCACTCATTGCTACTCAGATATATAGGTTTCAAAACGGAGAATATTCAGGCCACTGCTTGGTTCTGAATCAGGATATGGAGGTGACTTGCTTAACCAGGGCTTACTGTTAATCAGAATTTTGAAATTGGCTTCAAACCCTTGATTCAAATAATGGTTAATTGCCAACTTTTCTTTGACTTAAATGTGGTTAAGATTGGTACTAGCAGTAAGGACTATTCACACTTGAAAGGGAAGGGACTGTGAGAATGGAATGTGGGATTCCACGAACTGCTTCCATGGCTAAGCAATTGGGAGAGTCTTATGTGCACACCAGTTCATTGACTGAAGTGCCCTTCTACCTACTTTTTCTTCTCAATTGACTTGGGCCCAAATTCAGAGGAAGTTAATCATGCCATTAAAATCAATAGGGTAAGTTAGCTTTGACTCATTAATTTCAGCTGTCCTTCCGTGTGAGTAACGTTCTCTGGATTTGGGCCTATATGTTTGCCACAACATGACATCGAAATATTGTCTCCCATACTCTTTTAACAAGCACATGCCTATTTTCCTCTACACATGGGCAGGTACAGAGAATATCTGCAAAGTTGGTTGTCAGCTGATCTTTGTTTTTTTGCTACTCAATGTCTCCTGCCGTCAGTGTTTTCATGGAGCCCCGCTTTTACTGCAAAACTGTATTAGATATGGTCGATGTACCAGCCATCTCCTCCTAGTCTTTTAAGTCTCTTCTTTTGTCTAATGTAGCAAAGATAACACAATTCTGTCATATTACTAGATGCTGCCATGAGTGACAGTAACGTGGAAACCCGTGTTGGTACAACAGATGTGGTAGCAAGCCAACATATGCTTATATGTTCCTTGGAAGAGCTTGGAAACCTCATTCAGAATTTAGGCACTACAGCTGCACCTCTGCTACAAGATTCTAGTACAGGTAATGGATCATACCTTTTGTTCTCTGTGATTTTGTGAAATGTATGTTTTGGATCCTTGAGACTTTGGACTCATTATATAAAAAACCAGTTTAAGAAAACAAAATGTTATGGGTACCTTGATCTAATCCAGCTTGCTGCAGGATTAAAGCAAGTTCTAATACAGGTTCAGATAAACCCAATTGTCTCTCTGTGTGTGTGTGTGTTTTAAATCCTTATTGGATAAAGATTCTGTGTTAGTTCAGATAATATGTAGGAGATCTGTGATGAGTGGGCTTTTGGAATCAGTTTTCATGCTGTCAAGGGGAGGGTGGGAATCTGTGGAAAGACCTCCTGTTAGATGTCAAGAAAATAAACAGCTATCTGACTTTTGGAAGACATACGAAGGGAAGTCTAGGGAAGATTTTAATGTTTGATGTTTTCCTGTGGTTTTATAATTTGTTTGAAGTCAGATGAGTGGCATAGAAATAACAACAACACAGATTTGAAGTTCATTACTCTGTGTTCTTAAACCGTATGTAGGACACAAAATACTCTGGCTCTTAGTTAAAATAGGTATATTCTCTATATAACCATTATTTAGGCCTTAACCTATTTGCATTTACTTAGGAGTAACTGTTATCTGAAAATAGCGATACTTGTTTCTAATTAAATAAAATGTTAGAACTTGGCTGCACATCTTACAAAAAGAGTATTTTAAAGAAATATAATGAGAAAAGAGCTGTTCACTACTCACAGCAGACTCTGAAGTTGAATTGTTGCAATTGTGACAAGTTTCTCAGAATTATTTCCTCTACTAAAGGTAACTTAGCTTTGTACAACACGACAATAGTGTTATGTAATAATAATGTTTATTAGTTAGAAAGCACCTTAAAGTCACTATGCCCTGTATAGAAATTGTGGTTGGTAGGTGTTCCTCCAGGTTTATAATCTAATCAAAGATTAGACTTTTTCAAGAGGAAAGCAGGGTAAAAGGGGAAGGAGTGTCCGTGGGAAAACACCTGAAAGGGTGTGTGTGTGTTTCGATGCGATCATAAAGGAAAAGTGGGTGTTAGGTAGAACATCTGAGTGATAGGGAGCTGCAAGTGAAAGGGCAAATAAAAGAGAGAGTAATCTTACATATAATTAGAAGATTGGATCCTTTAGTATCTAGGTAGCAGGCAAGAGGCTACAGGGAGAGAATATCGACTGTGGAACAGTTTGAAAGTAAGTACAGGAAGCTTAAATGAAGATGAGGGACGATGGGATGGCAATTAAAAGAGTAAAGGAATGAGCAGAAAATTATAATATGGGACCATCATATCAGATGAATGTTGCGCCAGTAGTCAATGCAGGAAGCCAAAAGACAGTGAACAATTTTTTTTGATAGTGTACGTAGAGAGAAAATGAGATGGCTTGACCAAGAGCAGGAGAAAACAGGAAAAAAAGATAATTAAAATATTTGAAGTTTCTGAGCTTGATGAGAAAACTAGCAGTTACATGGTCAAGAGCAAGATGAAACATCCTAGAATTTATGATATGAAGCATCCTAGAATTACTTAGTATGGTGTTCATTCGTGTGTTCAGAAGTCAGTTGTGAATCTAGCTCAGTTACCGTTCCTGAAAATTTGCTGTGCTGATTTTTTAACATTTCTGACTTTCCAGGGGTTTTGGATGCAGTGGTGTCCATTATTATCCACCCCAGTATTTCAGTTCAGCTGGCAGCAGCATGGTGTTTGCGCTGCATTGCTGTGGCACTGCCCTGCTTTCTCTCGCCACTTCTGGATCGCTGTATCGAGCGGCTCACAGCACTCAAATCCTCCCCAGAAGCAGTGACTGGCTACAGTTTTGCTGTTGCTGCCCTACTGGGAGCTGTCAGAATGTGTCCTTTAGGAATTCCACATTGCAAAGGAAAGGTAATTATTTGAACCTTGGTCCTGGTATTCAGTGCAAAGGCATAATTAACTGTTTGATACAGCTATAGACAACATTTTTTTTAACAGCCTGTTCCTCACTGCAGGGAATATTTGTGCATGATGAAGAAAGTGTTGAAAAACCTGGAATATTTCAAATGACTGGTTGGTCCATTTCAATGTATTAGACCACTGAGTGCACCAGATCTAAGATTTTTTATTCCATCCATGTATCATTTAGCTACACTGATAAATCATTTTTACAGAGTGTTGAGTTCTATTCTTCATATATAACTAACAGCACAATCAAGTATATTTACTGGCATGTAAGCCCCATTGTTTTCAAAGGCACTTACTCTCGGGTAAGCTTCAGTGTGATGTTCCTTAGTTTTGGTCAGACTATAATCCTCAGTGAATTGATTTTTTAAAAACAAAAACACGAGGTCATTGAAAGAATTAAAACATTAACAATTACTGTTTCTTAAATAGAGAAATTAACACTGCTCTTGATAATAGACTGAACTAAGAGAGATGGGGGAATTCTCGTCTGAGGAAGTCGCTTAATGTTTTCTGAATTCATGGAGTTTCTCTCCGTGTCTTTAAGAGCTGGTGAAATTCTTTTAAAAGACTCAAACTTCCATAACCTCATCCTGGCGTGGTATTAGTTTAAATTGGCAGATTACCATAGCTCACCACTTTCCCACAGACATTGCAGCTTTGTCAGTGAGGGGGGAAAAAAATCTGAGCCTTGTATTTCTGAACAATGGAAGTGAAACCCATTTGGCCTTGCCAAGCAAAAGATTTTCTTTTAAAACGGCTAATTAGAAGTACATCCACAGATAAGTTGCTTCTCTGTGATGGGAGACGGGAGCTTTTTTGGCAAGGGATCTTATTTCTGTTTTTCATTGCTACCTCTCTGGATCTGAAGTGGGTAGCTTGCATGCCAGCTGGCTTGCTTGCATGCCATATGCATCTCAAGATCCCTCTGGAATTGAAGTGTGACTCTCCAATAAGTCTAATCTAAGTGCTTATCTGTCCAGTACCTGCAATTACAAGCCTAACTAAAGAGGAGCAATGGATAACAGTATGGCAGCACCTTTGCTTTGAAACTCCCTGGTTGTTGACTTTAAGCATGTGCCTTTATTATACAGTTTAAGACACCTGCTGAACATTTTTATGCTCCAGCAAGACACATGATGTAGTGAAATTTGTTCTAAACATTTTCTTGATTTTATGTTTGTTTTAATTAATGATGCTTTCATGCATATTTGTTTTCATTGGTTTGTGTATTATAATCATGTTTTATAAGTGTATTATAATCATGTTTTATAAGTAACTGAAGCTTTACTTTGATTTTTTAGAAAATATGCACAAGCAGTTTATACATTTTCGTTAAAAACTTAATATTCAAGCCACTGCCATTTTTAAAAAATCCAATGGGATCCAAAATAGGAGGCAGTTTTAGTGCAAGCATTTGCTGCCACTATAGAGGTCCAAACAGCTGGAAACAACAGCTCTTGCCATTAAAGCCTTATTGCATACCTTATTGCGCTTCCATCCCAAGTTCTGATGGGTATTTTATTCAGCAACAAGAGACTGCCAGCTTACCCCCTCCACCATTCTAAGCCTCTAAACCAGCATTTTGTTTTGTTTATGCATACATAAATACTATCACTACCAGAGGTTTTTTGGGGTGACTTACAAGAGAAAAACAAGAGTAAGTTAAAATAATCACAGTTAGGTTCAGTCCAGAGTTCTGCTCTGAGAGAACGGGGAGGTGATTGCTCTTACTGATTCCTCTTTCCTCCTGCAGCTGCCTGAGAAGCTGTCCTCCAGGGTTGTAGGACCCTTGAGGGCAACATGAAAAATGGTGTACAGACTGCAGGCCAAGGGAATCATTTAGGATCCTTGAACATCACGTCCACCCACCCCTGTTCATCCAGCTAGGAGCCTCTGCTGCATCTTGGCGCCTTCTGTGAATAGAAGGAGCCGTTCATGAAGCAGCCTCTCTGGAGCCAGTCCAAGGGAAATGCAGTAAATAAAACACAATTGCCTAACAGAGGAGTGGCCAGTCAGAAGGCATAAAATGCACCTCTCACATGCAGAAGGCCACTTCACAGCATCTGAAGACAGGGAGTCGAGCTCTCAAAAGCTTTCACCACAATACATTGGTTCATCTTTAAGGTTTCACAAGGTTTCCTTGCTAACCAGAATTAAAAAGTGGCTGCTCTGGAATTTTACCGATTATTAACAGCTCCCATTTATCCTCTTTGGGAGCTGTTAAATATATAGAAACAATATGCATGCCTTTCTCGGAAAGTGTTTAATTGTTAATGCAAAAACCATCACTTTTTATCACAGGCAGTCATGACAGTAGCTGAGGATTTGTTGCGTTCAGCTTCTCAGAATAGCCGCATCTCAATACAAAGAATGCAATCTGGATGGCTCCTGATAGCTGCCTTAATGACATTGGGTAAGACTGACTAGCCCACTCATTATTTATTTCAATATATGAATGTGGCGTTCTGCACATCAGCTTGGTATGGTGGTTTTTTAGTTTATTTTGCAAGGAAGAAATCCTGGCTTTTTATATTCTAATTATTCACCTCAATAAACACTCCCACCCAGCTGGTGATTAACTTGGGAACACGGATAACCTAAATAGTTACAACATTATCGTTCTCCTGAGAGTGTTCCCATTACAGCACAAGGGCATGCATTGAAAACTGTAAAGTGTGCCCATTTCTGGTTTAAATGCCTTTAAACTGTAAGTATGTACAGTGGTGCCTCGCAAGACGAAATTAATCCGTTCCGCGAGTCTCTTCGTCTAGCGGTTTTTTCGTCTTGCGAAGCAACCCTATTAGCGGCTTAGCGGATTAGCGCTATTAGCGGTTTAGCGGCTATTAAAGGCTTAGCGGCTTAGCGGCTAAAAGGCTATTAGCGGCTTAGCGCCTTAGAAAAAGGGGGGGGAGCGAAAAAAATCTCAAGACTCGCAAGACATTTTCGTCTTGCGAAGCAAGCCCATAGGGAAATTCGTCCTGCGAAGCGCATCGAAAAACGGAAAACCCTTTCGTCTAGCGGGTTTTCCGTCTTGCGAGGCATTCGTCTTGCGGGGCACCACTGTATCAGAATTCCATACTGTGCCCAGTAGGTGGGGAAGTTATCCAGTTGGCTCATGCACTGACGGGCAAAAGTGGTTGCACGCTAAGCCTGTAACATATTTTAAGCCTTACTAAATTGTATAATATTTCCCCCCCTCATACCAGTGACTTTTTAATTACTGTATTTTTCGCCCTATAGGGCGCACTTTTCCCCCTCCAAAAATGAAGGGGAAATGTGTGTGCGTCCTATGGGGCGAATGCAGGCTTTCGCTGAAGCCTGGAGAGCGAGAGGGGTCGGTGCGCACCGACCCCTCTCGCTCTCCAGGCTTCAGGAAGCTATCCGCAAGCCTTGGGAGCCCAGCGCGATGTCGCGCCGGGCTCCCAAGGCTTGTGGACAGCAGCCTGCAGCCCGAAACCCGGGGAGCGCAGCGGAGCGCACTCCGGGCTTCGGGCAGATATCCGCAAGCCTTGGGAGCCCGGCGCGACTTCCCGCCGGGCTCCCAAGGCTTGCGTATAGCAGCCTGTTCTGGGGGCTGGGGTCGGGGGAAGCTCGGTCTTCCCCCGACCCAGCCCCGTGCCTGGGGGGGGGGGAATAATTTTTTTTTCTTTATTCCCACTCCCCCAAAACTAGGTGCGCCCTATGGGCCGGTGCGCCCTATAGGGCGAAAAATAAGGTATTTAATAAGCACCAAAGTTAAGAAACGGTGAAGTCGGTAGCTATATGCAGCACACATTTGTTTTTACAATAGTAGTCAGTCTTAAGTTAGCAAACTTAACTCTCCCCTCCCTTTTAACAACAACCATTAACAACAAAGCAATCTGCATGGAGGGAGTCTGAAATATGCATCAAGAAAAGGTAAGTGTGAGATTCAACTAATGAATCCCTTCAACAGAAGCCCTAAACAAGGACTTGTGCTTGCATACCGGGGCTTTTCATCCCCCTGACAGTGGCTGGGGTGGGAGTTGAGAGATCCCTCTGAAAAGTGTGTGAGCTAGGGAAAGAGGGAAAGCTGAAATGCTTGCCCTGACACAAGGTTGAATTCCTCCCTGAATTCTTGAGCTCATGATAATTATGCAAAATAATTCATGTCACCTCTAGCTAGGGATTATGCACACTCAATTGCCTAGCCCAGGCACAGGCCAATCTACAAAGCTGGAATCCTATTTTTGGATGAGGGCTGGATTCTGTTTCCCCTGTCTTTATGCTCTGCTGAACAGCTGATTGGTTTAATTCCAGCTCCTCATTTCCCCATTAGCTCCTTTTACTGGCCTACATATGCACCAACCAAGCTGCAGTATATGTGCTGCTTCAGATGGAGGCCTCGCCACTCCTGATTTTAGTTAAAATATTTTCATTTTTACCTTAAAAGTCTTAGAGTTTAGATTGATGTATTGATTGTTGCACAAGAGGACATATGGTGGAAAGAGGAGAACAGCAGGTTGTACTAAGCCTTGTCATGAACGGAACATGTAAGCAAAACCCAACAGGAAAAGCAATTGTTTAAAACACAGGTGGTAGTATGGACTGCGTTTTGATTCACCTGCCACTCCTGTACAGATTGCTTGTGTAGCATGGCACAATACGGTGTTGGTGATGATTTTAATTTATTACCCATTATTCATCCCAAGGTTCCAGCAATTTAAAATAAAACATCAAAAACTGTTCAAACCAAGTTGCAATTGTAAAAGTAGGTTGAACCCTATATATATATATATAGGGTATATATATATATACATCTTAGGCATCAAAGGCCAGGGTTACAAATAGCATTTTCAGCGTACGCCAAAAACTATATAGTGAAGGTGCCAGATGCACTCTGTGTTCATAAGAATCACAGAATTGTAGAGTTGGAAAGAACTTTGAGGGGCATCTAGTCCAACGCCCTGCAATGCAGGAATCTCAACTAGATCATTTGGGTGCTGTGGCTTATGCCTGGTTGGTGCAGTTCCATTTCAGCTAACCATGCACCTCTCAGATGTTGTTGGATTACAATTCCCATCATCCTTGAACCCTCTAGGCAGCTAGCAGGTGGTTTTTTGAAGGTTCGTTGTTGACATCAGAATTTTAGTGCATCGTATTAATATGAGAAAATGTCCAATATTAACATGATAGGTCCGGCCGTTGTTCAGCACCATCTTCCAAGAATGCTGTTATTGTGGAAATGTGCTTTCCCATTATCGCCTAAAGATTTAGAAACTGAGAAAAGCCGGGGTGATTCATTTACATGGCAAGTGACGCTGGAAAGCCGGGCAGGTGCTCTCTGTGGTATGTGGAATTTATCTTGGCTGCTTTGTAATTTCTCCCCTCTCTTCACATTTTGAAGGAAAAATGATGTTCTCTTTTTTGACTTTGTGTGTATATGCAGTATACTTCCTGAGATCTCTTTTTCCCGGTTTCCCACTTATGGCAGAAATGATGGATTCAAGTACAAGAACTGTTCTTAACATTCCACAGTAAAACAAAGGGAATTTGACCATTTGCAGCAAGCCTACTGTTTAGAAATAGATGTTACCAGTTAGCTATAATAGACCAGATTATTTTTATTAAGCCTTTTTACATTTTTTTAGAGACACAGATAGCTGTTAGACATATGAAACAATTCTATTGTTGGATTTCTAGGTATACATCTATAATTCATTATAAAAATAAAAGTTTACTTTTTAATAGTCAGTATCCTTCATCCCCAGCTATTAAAAGTTTTATCGTCCATTGTGGGGGCCTCCTTACAGATGAAGTGATTCAAAGATTGCTTCCTCCCCTCCCATGTGCTGTTGCTTTACTGACACAGTGAGTATTGCTGCTGAGCAGCACTCAAGTAATTTCGTTGTCCCCGAAGGGGGCAATGACAATGACAATAAAGATATTATTATTATTTAAAAAAAAAAAGATATTATTTTTTACCAAAGCTTTAATTTTGAGCTGTTGATTTCATAGCAAAAAATAAAAGCACTGAATATTTCTTTGGTGTTTTCTACAAATATCAACCAAGTAATGGTTTTGTGCAGATAGTTGTACTAATGTGGCAATCCAGGTTGAAATTTTATATGTGAAGGGAGAAAAATATTGCTTGGAAACTTCTACAGCAGTCCTTCATAGAGTTAGTGCAAGATTCTATCTGATACAGAAACTGGTTAACAGGTCCTTACTTGTGTGTTTGCAGCACAAAAAGCAGTAGTTCTTTCTTCCTTTTAAATGTATCATCATTTTTGTATAGTCACGAAGTCACGAAGTTTTAGAAGAAGCCAGCCAACCATGTCTATATCAGAATGCTATAAATTGTAAGGAGTTCAGGCAGACTGTTTCATCCTACCACACTTCAATGTTCAAACCCTACTGAACCTTCTTGGTCTCTCTTACTGGACTTAACTGTTTACTAGAATGTTTTAGGGCAGGATTCTTGCCATCCTGTTTTGGCTCCAATTCTGTCTGGACTCACCTGATGGGGAAGGGCTGTAGCTCAGTGCTAGAGGTCCTGAGTTCAGTTCCTGCCTTCTCCAGATACAGCTGGGAAGGACTTCCTGCCAGATATCCCAGAGAGGCCACAGCTGGCCAGTGTAGCCAATACTGAGTTTAATGGACTAATGATGAGACTTGTCCTGTATTCACCTCAGTTCAGCATTAGAGGAAGTGATATTTTGAGAATTGCTATACAGTGGTACTTTGGTTTTCGAACGTAATACGTTCCGGAAGACCGTTCAAGTTCCAAAACATTTGAAAACCGAAGCACAAAGGGCTCTCTGCAAATTCAATTGAGAAAATTGAAAAACATGCAGTGGAAGCCATTCGACTTCTGAGACACATTCGAAAACGGAATCATTTACTTCTGAGTTTTTGGTGTTCGGGTTCTGAAACGTTCATCAATGGAGACGTTCGAGAACCGAAGTACATATATAGTGCTGTACAGTGGTTTTAATTTTTTTTAAGCTTTCCAGACACTGAATTTTAGGTGAGGTACAAAGCAAACTAGTAGCTGGAATTTGTTGGATAGATGTTTTTCTCTTTTGACTTTAGTATGTGGTTTTTTATGTTTTAAGGCTTCCTTCACTAACTAAAACCTATGGCAATCCTTTAAAACCTTCAGCAGTGATGTACAGGAAAAGACTTTATGAACTGCTTACTTTGTTGCCTCCAAAGAGCTATGAAGGTAAGTCATCAAGCAATAATTCCCTGAAATACTTCCAAAGGTTTTGTTCTTGTCCTTTTTGTTTTATGGACAAATGGACAAACCAATCTTATTTTAATGGAAAAGTAATTTAACATCATGAATTTATATTTATACCAAATGTGTGGATAGTAATCAAGCCAAAATTTTATTGAGAGAGCTGTTTCCCAGGAGGGCGGCCATTTATACAGCGGTTTATGGAAAGAGAGTTTCACCTGAATGAAGTTTAAGCCATATCTAGAGTACCTGGGAAAGGAAAAGATGCCGCTTGCCTGCTCTGATGGCCTTTGTTGCTTAATTCAGACATCACACCAAACCAATTGCAGGAGGGCTCCCCAACACTTCACAGAAGCTTTGTGGAGGTTGCAGACATGGAGTAGGGAAATAAAAGGACTGGTTATGCAAGCTGCCTTCTGCTCACATAATCACTGAATACGAATAGAAAAATGACATTCATTCCAAAGTAACTTTTGTGTTCAATACAACTAAACCTGACTTGTAACAAAGCTGTTACAAAAGCTAAAAAGTGTTGAAGCGAAAGAAAGGGCTTGGACTCGATGGCTCTTGTGGTCTCTTCCAACTCTATGATTCTATGATAAGAAAGTGTAATTCTGTTAAACATTTTTGTTTGTTTGTTTACTTCAGTAACTTGTGTTTTTAGGTAGGTACATGAATTCATTTTTGTGCCCATGCTGTCTTTCAACCTGACCACGATGCTCTACAAATTGTGGGATTTTCTGAAATGGTTCATTACATTTTTCTTTGGCTCAAAATATCTAATAGGATCCTTTTCCTGATATTATGAAGTTTTGACATTCCACATTTGTTTAACTTGTTTAGTGTTATGACTTGCCAAAAGGCACATTTATCAGAAGTCCCAAATACCATATGTACTTGGCAGGAGAGGTGCCATAATCATGAAGATGGACTTCCTGGGATGAGGCTCGTGTTCTGACCCCTGCAGTTTCCCCAAATGCTGTTGACTTGACGGCAGAATCTGTGGCAGTGGTAAACTGCACTTGCACTTCCCCTGATTCTTCTGTGTTAAAGATAAAAAAGAAATCTTGTCCTAAAGCACCTTGCCAATAATATCTTTAGATACTAGTTTTATATAAAAGTAATTTTCTTCTATCTCCTTAATTTACAGGAAGCTTCTCTGCTGTTCTCAAAGAACTAGTGCTTGATTTGACTCAGCCCGATAACCAGATGTCACCCTCTGCTGCTTACCTTCCATCTCTCTGTCACCAGGATGAACTTAACTTACTGGGTCCCTTACTACAGGAGACAGAGCACAGATTTATTGAAGAGCAGGTATGCTTCAGCAGTAACTTACCCATTCAGAGAAGGTAGTCTGATGTCTGGTGGTAACAATTGCACTTCCCCAATCTTTGCAGCTGTTCCTAGTTAACAGTATAGCTGGTGGAAGTCTGGAGTATGACCCATATTTGGTTTATGAGAGAGCTGCAGAAGGTGGTTCTGTGCCTAAACCCTTACCGCCAACATTATCCATTATTGGAGCAGCAACCCGTCTCTTTGGAGTCGTATTTTCCCATGTTGCAGAGTCTCAAAGGTAAAGAAAATTAAAAAGATCATGACTAGTGCATGTAAAACAGGCTGTTGCAATGTTCAGCACATTGGAATTTAAAAAAAAAGTAAATGGTTATGTGGCCTGAGGACTCTGTGTAAAAATATATCTATATAAAATATTATACAGAAGCTGAATTAATTTTCAGCCTCAGGTTAGCTTATGTGTGAAAATAATGAGCTACCAAGAATTGCTGAGAAAGTGGTGCTATTACCCATCCTGGTTCTGCATAGGTGAGATTTGAAATTGGTTTTCCCAGATCCAAATCCATTCATGTCTATCTGAAAAGTCTGAGACATCTTGATCCTTCTGGTTCCTTTAGAGCAGAAACTTCTACCAAAAATGTAGAAGTCCAGCTGGATTAGTCCATATGTCTGCCTGGTCCACAGTGTGTTGCCTGTAGTGGCCTGCCATGTCCTTTTGGAAAGGCCACTGTAGAGCATGAAAGCAAGAGCTCTCCACCGCTGTCTCCATTCTACACTCACCCACCCCAGCCTGAAAACAACTGGCATTCCAAGGAATGCTGCCTTTGAAATAACATGCATGAACACTTTTCTGTTTCCCAATCTAGTTCTAATTTAATATTTCATGTGCATACACAACTTCTTATGAAGCTCCTTCACCTTCCTGTCCTGTCATTTTCTAATTCAGGTGCACAAGCATTTGTGAAACCAATCTGTGGTATAACAAGCGCATTGGGGGTCTATTGATGGTGAGCAGGTAGGAAGAGAATAGGCTGTGGGGAGGAAGAATAGTTAAAAGATATTGTTTGGCCATTTGTGATAGGCCACTTTGAATATTAATCCAGCCACTGTAGGAGCAGCAGCAATAGTTACTGGTTTCCCACCTGTTTTCTCAATCCTACATAACGTAATATCTTGCAAAATGCAGAACACAAACAACAAAATGCTTTTCATTTATGAAGTGTGGGTGTATATCCATATATGCAAATATGTTCACATGCATCACTTTTTAAAAACATAACAAAATATATGCAGTGTTATAGTATTTACTTAGAATGATAAAGTTGGATGATAGTCTTTTTTTAAAAGGGTAGATAGAAAGAAAGGTGTACTAGATTGGGGTTAACAGACAACCAGAGAAAGGACCCCAAGGACACATTGGGAAATAGTGGGTTCTACACTAGGGGACATGCCACAGCAAAAGCAGTGTTCCCTGCTCAACAACCTGATATCTGCTGAACTTGGTGGAATAACAGAGAGATTAGTTATATCCCCTGTCTCCTCCTGTTCTTGTGTGTTTAAGGTTGCAAGTATTAGAACAATTATTGACATCTATAAAACAAACCAAAGGATCACGGCAGCAGATAGTACAGCAAAATGTTCTATCAGCATTTTCTAATGTTCTGAAGGTAAGAGTCTCCCTTTGTTACAAAAACAGGTCCGTTGGCTAAAAAGTGATTATACCTTAAATATTGAAAGGTGTTATTATAGTGCTGTTTCTGTGAATTAGAAAATTTGAATAATACTTCTGAGAGCTCTATGTCCTTGAAAATAAATCACATTATTGTGGCATTGTATTAAATTCCATACTCCTTGTAAGTATTCATCACCAGGAAGAAAATTTAGAGTTTGAATATAATTTCAATAAATGCAACTTTAAATATGCGTATTTGTTGCTTGCCCCTTCTAAAATGTTTTCTCTCTCTTTCTTTCTGTTTACCATCCACCAGATTTTGTCCTAGTTTTCTGTTTTTAGGCTTAGAGGTGCTTTATACACTTCTTTTTTTGAAGAGAACATGTTACAGACTCTTTAACGTTTTGAGCACGTTTATTATTTCTTAACCTCATGCACACTGTGGAATTGCATGATGGACACTGTCTTTTCTGACCTTTAAAACATGCTGAATTGACAAGGAGAAAAACTGGTGCAATGCAGGAATCCACATTCCACTATTGTTTAGAAACTCTCTAACGGAAACCATGTTTGTATAGCTGGAGGTGTCCTGTATTGGCAACATAATTATCTTCCTCTTGCATCTAGAGTCAAATGGAAAAATATGCTGCTATATGTGCAACCCACCTCTGTTTTCATCTGCTTGATGTTGTCTGGAAAAAACCTTTTCCCTACAGCTCATAAGCTGCTCATGCATGTGAAGATGGGTTATATATTTTATATTCATTTTTCAGGCATCATTGCCCAAAATTTAGCAGGTTAGAGTGGTAGAATAATACGACCTTTGGAACTACTCCTGTAGGGATATTGCATAGATTTATCCCTGTAAAATTCTGTCTACTGTATCTACATACTGAGCTTTTAAAAAAATAAATCTTTTTTTGTTCTAGCATCTGGCTAGCTGCAAGGGAAATTTAGGTTCTGAAGAAATTCGAAGCTCTGCCCTGACCTTAGTGATGAGTGCCTTGGAAAGTAGTAACCCACTCTTAAGATGTTCTGCTGCAGAATCCTTAGCCAGACTTGCGCAAGTAGCTGCTGACAGTACCTTCACTGCTGGATTGGTGCAAATTAGCTTTGACAAGTAAGACACTTCTTATTGCATTGTTTTGTTACATTGCACTGTACTACAAAATGAACTGCTTGGTCCTATGCATATATACTCAGAAGTATGAAAAAGCTTCAAGGGTAGAGTTCATTGTCATGATGAATGTTCCATATGTGCAAGCTTTTAAGTTTGCTAGATGAAAAAAATCTCCCATTTCTTCCCTCTGTGTAATGTTCTGGTGGTTCTCAATAGCTTTTTGAATGTCAAAGTACACTGTGTCAACCAGATGCTTGATGACATTCTTAAAGAATTCAGTGAAACAGGTCTTGCTCTTGCAGAAGCCACGCTCGGTCAGCAAGGCTTGTTCTTCTATAAGCTTGGTTATTTTCCCTTTAACAATAATTACCACTAGTTTTCCCAGGACAAATGTTAAGATAACCAGCCTGTAATTTCCAGGATCACTCTGTATCCCTTTTAAATAATGGGTGTGATATTTACTGCTTTACAGTTCTCAGGGATGAAAGCTGATCTGAGGGGCAAGTTATGTATTTTTGTTAGAAGGTCAGCAATTTGACAGGTGGATGCCGTCCAGACCCAGTAATCTGTCAGTTTTCATTTTGTGTATTAGACCAAGAACTTCATCTCTCATTACCACTATCTGCCTCAGTTTGGCAGATTCCCATCCTGCAAAAGTTAGTTTGCAAACTGCAAAAACCAGTTTTGAGATCTGCTACTGTATATCTTCCATTGTGAATATTGATGCAAATAATTCATTCAGCTTCTCCTCTGGGTTCTGGGCAGAGGATACCACTTAGCTATGAGGAGACTTGACACCAGTAACATATTTTTTTCTATTTGCTTCACTAAAGTTATTTTGTAAATCTGGACTCAGTTGCTATAATCACCATTCTAATTTCATTTGATTTAACATGTATGTGACACTTTCCCCAAAACCAAGTTGAGCTCAAAGCATCTCTTACCCAGTTTATTTTTTATTTTTTATACTACATAGACTAAAATCTGCCAGAGATGTAATATCAAGAACAGGACATTCTTTGGCTCTGGGATCCCTCTATAGATATCTAGGAGGAATAGGCTCCACTCAGCACCTGAATGCTTGTGTTGAAATACTTTATACATTATCTCAGGACAGCACTTCACCCGAAGTACAGGTATTTATTGGATTCAACTGTTTCTCCTTTTTTTATTGTGTAAGTGGCTTTGAGGACCTTCAGGTGGAAAAGTGGTGTAACAGTTTTATTATTTATACCCCACCCGTATATAACTGTGAACAAGCAAACCTTTAAAAAATGTTTATCTCATTTGAGTATTGTTTAATAGCCATTTTGTAAAGTATGTCTTCCTTCATAAAAGCAGACTTCAAATCCTTGAGCTGTTAACTTGGTTGTTGTTGCTCTTGTTGGTTCTTCTTCTTGTTGGCTGTGACTGATATTGAACTGAGTTGGGGGAAGTGAAGACTCACCATGAAAGGCACATGAATCTGGGACAAAGGATCAGTGTCTGTTCAAAGTGCCCTATTCACTATCCTTTCCTCCTTGCAGTTCTTCTATTTATTGAACCCTCTACTTGCTTCTTCTGAAACAGAGATAGAGGGCAAGAGGGTGCTGGAATTTTCAAACTCAGGTCGGCAAGGACAGTGTTTGTTCCCTGAACTTACACACACACACACACACACACGGGGGGGGGGGGCGGGGGCATCAGCTCTTAGATAAGCATGAACACTTAGAGCTGATCTGCGTGGATTCCCACGTGGCACCACACCCCTCCTCTTACACGTGCTAGGGCTATCTATTCTGATCTCCATTTTAGATGCAGGTGTGGGAGAAATGCAGTCAAATCTAACAATGGATATTATTTTCTAGCAGTTAAGGCCATAGAACTTTATTGCTGATAGGCAGACTCAGACCATAGAAACGTAATTGGTAGAGAAGTCTCTGTGTGATGTGGTTTCCCCTCCTCTCCTGGGAGGAAGAAGCATATAGTACTCTCTGTTGTCAGCCAGCCATGAAGGAGGTGTGCCTCTGATCATTCCAGCATCATGCATATGCCTGAAGCTGTTCTTGCTGTAAACACAAGTATTTTACCTTCATTTACTTTTAATGCTGTTGCTGCTAAGGATGAATGTTCGACTGTGACAAAAATATAAACTGATCATGTTGTCTGTTAACCCACAACATGGGTCTGTAGGGGAATAATATATAGTTAATTATATTCCCTCACCTACCAAATAAAACCCATCAGCAGTTAAGTGAATGGCTATTGCCACTGAGGAAGGCAAGAAAGTTCAGGCCAGTTTATATCATGTCTATATTCATGTATGCCAGAATCGGTACTTACTCACTTCTCCCTTCCCTTAGCCCTGCCATGAGGAGCAATTACGTTTCTTCAGGTCATTCATCTTAAACTCTTATCATTTCCAGTCATGTTGTTGTACTGAATTATTAGCATATTATTTAGCACCATCTCACAGAAGTACACTCATTTTACACAATAATTTTATTTTTGGTCACAGTTTGCGAATTATTTTATGTTTGTGCATTTGTATGTGTGACAGCACAGCATTTTTGGTATTTTACAGACCTGGGCACTGCATTCTCTGTCACTGGTCATTGATTCTGCTGGTCCTCTGTATCACGTGCATGTGGAACCTACCCTCTCTCTTGTTCTTATGTTGTTGTTGACTGTGCCTCCTGCTTATGCTGAAGTTCATCAAAGCCTTGGTCGCTGTTTAAATGCACTTATCGCTACTTTGGGTCCTGAGTTGCAAGGTATGCACATATTTGCGACATAATGACAAGACAGGAACCAGGCTGTTGATTATGAAGTTGGGAGATAATGCTTAGCTAGTTCTCACTTAGTGAAATGTGTATGGAGTACAGGAAGAACTAAAACCATGTTCAGACTTCTGCATATCGGGACGAATTTTTTCCCCAAGTATTGCACAATCACATCATTAGCTTGGGTGTCTCCGGCTGTAGGTGGACTACTACTCCCAACATCCCTGACTACTGGCCCTGCTAGCTAGGCATGATGGGAGTTGTAGTCCAACTACAGCTGGAGACACAAGTTTCAGAAACACTGGTGTAGTTTGTAGCCCTCAAAGCTCATTTAATGGATAAATTGAATGTGATTTGCAGGCTTCTATTCTTGAGTGCTTCAAATGACCAGTGCTCTTTTCCCCTGGCTGGAGAACCCCTACTAGTCTTGAGGTCTAGGCAAATTTTCCCTCTGGGTGCATATAGGTGCCCTTCTCCCTGATTGCCTAGATCAACTATCTGATTGAGGCCCAAGCAAGTGACATTGACCATGTTCTTTGCCCTTGGGTGTGTGGTTTTTATTGCAGAAATTAGCCAGTGCAGGGTGAGAGGTCATTCAAGGACCCTGGCATGGAAGGTAGGGTGTTCAACCACTTGCTGCCTGCTGCAATGTGGATTGAGATCTCATGTCTGCAGGGTGGGCAGCGGGAGAAGGAACTCCTAATGAAGCTAATCAGGTTTTTTCTCATGCAAACTGCCAGCACTGGGGGCCTAATCAGGACTGTAGCCACCACGGGGAAAGGGGTAAAGCCTAGTCCCGTGCCAGTGTCCCAATATGCATTGCCCCTGCACAGTTCTGGGGCTTTAGAGTTAACATCTTCCTCCTGGCCAATTTGTCTCAATAATTTCTATTATTGCCCTTTTTGTATGGGGAAATGTTTTTTTACATATACCGGTAGTTTTGTTTAGCGCAGGGACTTCATTGTTTGATGTTTTGTGAGCCTATGTATTTTCAGTTACGTATTTCTGTTTTTTTTAAATGTTAGAAGTAATCTAGAAGATTTAGCGTAGGCGGTGCACACACTGAACAAATAGTAATGCAGTTTTTGATGTTGTTAACTTCTATCTGAGTGAAAAGAACATGACAGAGGGAAATCTTTCTCCTTCCTTCTTTGTCCTCTGTTATAGGCAGCAGCACTACAGTTTCAGCCTTGAGGGCATCTTGTCTCCTAGGCTGTGCAGTGATGCAAGATAATCCTGACTGCCTTGTCCAAGCTCAAGCCATCTCTTGCCTTCAGCAACTTCATATGTTTGCTCCTCGTCATGTGAACTTGTCTAGCCTCGTGCGGTGCTTGTGTGTAAGTACATATTTACATGTTAAGCCTTGCCTCTTTTTGTAACTTTGGAAACAGAGCATTGGAACCGCAGCTTTAAAAATTGTTAATGTGCTATACTTTTTTAGTCATTAAAGTCCACTTTTTCAGACGCATAAACTGAAACATGCACTACTTCCATGAGGCAGGTTAATTTCTTTGAATACCTGCCTTTTCGGGGTGGGAACTGAAAATGAACAAATTGTTCTGAGGAAACAATTTATAAATTTTTGTTGGAAGTATGGTGAGTCTTTGGTTACTAGCAGAGCGTCCTGGGATATTGCAAAGTTCTCTCACTGGCTTCTGAAAATTGTCGGTGTGGTGTCTGGTTTGTGTTTATCCTTTAGTGTAACCACTTACTGGTTCTGTCCTGTGTGGGCAGCAGAAGAATATTGCTAGAAGTTGATGGCATCTGTGTATCACATTGCAATATGTGCTAGTAAATGATTCCTTGATAGGTCTGTAAAATAATGTTGCCTGAGTTGGAATGAGACATAGGTAACATACAAAGTTAGTGAATGCTTTTGCCACGTCTTCATTCTAAAATACTGAAATTTTTGAATAGAAATATATGGACTTAATGTTGTCCAAGAGAAAAAACTCCTACATATTATTTTATAATGAATCTTTAGAGACAGTTCATTGGTGCTACCCCACTAGCCCATTCTGCCTTCCTCAGCCCCCACATGACTTACTTAAAACCAGTTCATAGGGAGGCCCTGGTTGTCAGCTTCTTCCTCATTAGTGTCTGTGTTCCCCTTGTAGAAGACAGCAGAGAGAAGGATGGGGACAAAACTAGAATTACTTGGGTTATGATTCCACCTACTTTTCATCTCCCTGCCTTCCACTCTTCCAGTCCCAATGAGCCCCAGTGTAGAGATTTGGTGGGCATAATTTTATATCAGACTGTGTGATGATTAGGCTCTCTGTCTAGCTCTGGCAGCACATTTGGGTTGGGATCCTATGACTTCAGAGTACTAGTTGTGAATCACTCCTGACAACTTTTGGCTGCAATCCAAAGGCAGCCACTGCTCATAGCATCCAAGCTTCTCTAGATTAAGACCTTATATGAACTATCCCATCTTGCTATAGGTATTGTGGTCTGCTTTTTCTTTTTAAAAAGCAGCAAGTACTTTGGTGTAAATTTAAAAATATAAATTGGTTTCAAATGCAATTTAACATTATCAGTTCATTGTTTGTTTGTTTTTTTGTTTGTTTCATAAGATTTATAAACTGCTTGTTCTTTTAAAAAAAACAACAACCCTCAAATCAGGTTTACAAAAGATAAAACAGTAAAATCATTAAAGCTGTTTTCAGCAGTTAGTATTGGCATTTGGCTTTTTCATTTTAAGGACCTGGAGTAATATGTAATGAAAGTTGAAATGTGCAAGTGCTCATCTTGTGGCAGTAAATTTGTTTTCCATTGTTGAAGGTTGGGATCACTATGGGTTCTGATACCTAGGTTTTGTCATGACTGGATTATCATTTGTTTTTGTGCAGGAGATCTTGTTGGAAAATTCTGTGTTGGTAGGTCTCTGTGCACTGTTAAAATTTCAGCAATTTTCAGTGTTCTTCTTTTAATTTTCTCATTTTCTCTATTTAACCATTAATGTCAAGAAAAACTTTTAGCATGTTGAGTTATGTTTTGTTCCGGTCTAACCAAATTCTTTCTTAACATTTTTATAGCTGGCACACACACTTTGCTGTGTATATTTTATTTTTGTGTCTATTTTATTTTTGCATTAGTTTAACTTAAAACATCTTAAACTAAAAAAATAAATAAAGAGAGAGACCACCATTTTAAGGGTGTGTGGGTGTGGTTTGTATGTGTGGTTTGTATGTACTGCTTGCATTTTTTTCTGTCTTTGTTTTTGCCATTTTCGGTCTCTTAAAAATGAAAGAGATCAGAAATGGGCATTGTTATCTGTCTTGCAGTTAAGCTTGTGTGTTTTGGCTTTTTCATATAAAAAAAGGAACCGGCATTTTTTTAAGCATGCATAAATCTCAGTGTGAGCTCAGCTTGAATCAATGTTGCATAAAGCATTTGTATACTTGAAATCTTAACTTCAAACATCTTATTATTTTTTGGTTTCTTAAATATGTGCTAGGCATATTTTTCTATGCATCAAATTACCTTTATAAGTTAGTGTGCATGCAGCAACGTAAGAAATTATTAGATGCAGACTCGGTTTGATTAACTGTGAATGCATAGGACTTTTTGTGTCCATTTTACCTCCTTTCGTTACTCCTATCATTCTGATGAGTTCCCATTGACAAATGAGGTACATGACCTCCCAACAAGGTTTCTTTGTAGCACGCATCCAGCTCTGCCCCATTTTTCAGGCTTCTAAATGGACACAAGATAGCAAATGATAAAAAACTTGTTAAGTTCCTCTGTAATTCCATGCTCATTTAGTTTGTCTCATTGTAATTTTAGAACCTCCATTTAAACTCGAATTCTAGTAGATACTATCATTATGGCCTAGACATAATTCAGCAAGTTTAATATGCTCGGGGATTTATTGAGAGTAGTTTTAATGAGTCTGCAAAATTTGTACATTTTAAATATGTCTGCGCTTGTAAATTAAGATGATGAAATTCTCTAAACTAGTATTGAAACAGCAATATTTTGGTGGCTAATGTAAGAGAGCTGCAGGCTTTGCTAAGGGGGTATTTGTAGTATGCCATACCCATTGGTAGAGAGCCTGTTGTTGTTGTTGTTATGATGTCTATACTTCCTTTCAAGGGACGCGGGTGGCGCTGTGGGTAAAACCTCAGTGCCTAGGACTTGCCGATCATATGGGTGGCGGTTCAAATCCCTGCAGCGGGGTGAGCTCCCGTCTTTTGGTCCCAGCTCCTGCCCACCTAGCAGTTCGAAAGCACCCCCAAGTGCAAGTAGATATATAGGTACCGCTTTATAGCGGGAAGGTAAACGGCGTTTCCGTGTGCTGCGCTGGTGCTGGCTCGCCAGAGCAGCTTCGTCACACTGGCCACGTGACCCGGAAGTGTCTGCGGACAGCGCTGGCTCCCGGCCTCTTAAGTGAGATGAGCGTACAACCCTAGAGTCGGACATGACTGGCCCGTACGGGCAGGGGTACCTTTACCTTTACTTCCTTTCAAAGGGATGTGGGTGGCGCTGTGGTCTAAACCACAGAGCCTAGGGCTTGCCAATCAGAAGGTTGGTGGTTCAAATCTCCACGACGGGGTGAGCTCCCATTGTTTGGTCCCAGCTTCTGCCCACCTAGCAGTTCGAAAGCACGTCAAAGTGCAAGTAGATAAATAGGTACTGCTCCGGCGGGAAGGTAAACGGCGTTTCCGTACGCTTCTCTGGTTCTCCAGAAGTGGCTTTGTCATGCTGGCCATATGACCCGGAAGCTGTACACTGGCTCCCTCGGCCAATAAAGCGAGATGAGCGCTGCAACCCCAGAGTCATCCACGACTGGACCCAATGATCCCTTTACCTTTACCTTATACTTCCTTTCACCTGAGGATCACAGAGCGGTTTACAATATAAAAACACAAAAATATGTAACATAGTAACAAACAAAAGTAATCCTGCCCCCCAGTTTAAAAGGCCATAGGTTGTTTAATTAGCCAAAGGCCTGGGAGAAGCAGGCTGGTTTTGTCTGGCTCCTAAATATATATAAGAAAGCAACAGATGAGCCTCCCTGGGGAGAGCATTCCCTAAGCAGGGAGTCACAGCAGAAAGGGCTTGTTCTCCTGTTGCTGCCCTCCAGACCTCTCGTGTATGAAGAAGGGCCTCAGATGATGATCACAGGGTCCAGGTGGGTTCATATGGTGAGAAGCATTGCAGTCCCGAGTCATTTAAGGCTTTATAGGTCAAAACCAGTGCTTTGAATTGGGCTCAGAAACTAATGGGCAGTCAATGCAGTCAGGCCAGGATTGGTGTTATATTAGTTCAGTATCTTTGATGTACTGTGTATATGTAAGAAAGACATCAATATTTCACCATTCATAGCATCCCTTATTATATTATTATTCACAGATAGGTAATGTTGGGACAGACTTCTGTCTGAAACCCCAGAGAGCCATTGTCAGTCAATATAGGATAGTGCTTAACTAGATGGGCCAGTGGCCTGATTCAGTAAAAGACAACTTCCTAGCCATATTATAACATTTTAAATGTTCTATTTAAAATGATTATATGCCTGTGATGTGAATGGCATTTCTTTGAAGGTGCAAAATAATAAATGATGCTTATTAATTGACTACAACCAAAAATAGGTTTTATTTTATAAGGGTTTAGTTTATTCATAGCTAAAGTAGTTGAAATCTTTCTGTTCATTTGTTTTTAAACAAATATTTGTATCCCACCTTTCTCCCAAGTGTGTTCAAGGTGATTTACAACAGAGAAACTTAACATGAAACAATAGATGGAACTGTTAACACCAGCCAGACACAGTCAAGATAGTGGAGGTTGACTCAGATATTTTTACTACTGTCCTCTGGCTTTTTCTTCTCTAATATCTGATTTCTAATTTTGTTTCAGAAATGTTATTGCTTAAAGAACTTCAGGTTCCTGTCTTTCAGATACCACCTATAAAAGTGCAACCCAGATTACATCCTTTGTCTATATATTTCAGGTGAATCTCTCTAGTTCATATCTGTTGTTGAGGAGAGCAGTACTAGCTTGTTTGCATCAGCTTGTACAAAGAGAGGCAGCTGAGGTATCTGAACATGCTGTGGCCCTTGCTAAAGACAGCAGAGAAGACTTTAGTCCAGGTAATATTGAGATTCAACCTTGTACCAGTGGATGCAACAGGACTTCTCTCTCCTCTGTTCTCCCAAACCCCCAGAGTAGATTCTGGGGGAACGCAGGGGATTGCAGGAGATGAGGAAGGAGCAGGGAGTCCTGCTAGTATAAGCAGGCCACCATAGCTGGGTGTCACTCATCATGTTTTCCCCTCTTAAATATTTTTTTGGTTTTGTGTAACTTGTATCTTGCCATGCAAAACCCTGCAGATATTTGTGTATTGCAAACTGACTGCTTGGAGGCACAAAAGGCACATGTTTCTCTGTTCTGACCTATAGTTCTTCAAACTGAAGGACTGGGAGTTTGACTGCTGCACCACATCAGAAACTATATCCTCCTATAAAACTGTCATGCCAGAGAGATGAATCTGTCTCAGTCTTCTGTCTCGCAGGCTAGTTTTGTATGTGTAAGGCGGGTGGGGTCTTTTTTTGGGGGGGGGATTGCATAAAATCACTCACTTTGCAGTCTAAAGCAGTAGAATCCAGAAACAGACACATGTTGTTTCTTATTTGCCTGTTTGGTCTCTGATTTGCATACTTTGCTCAGAAAGGCATGCCTGGCTTTCTGCTTTCTGGGTACACACAGTAATCCTTACTATGTCGTACTTGTCTTTTTGATGCCTACTGAAGACCTTCCTTCTTTAAGCTGAGACTGTTCCCAGTATTGGAATTACTTTAAAGATGTATAATCACTTGTTGCTTGCTGTGCTGGGTCACTTTGGAAAGAAGGGTGGAATACAACTGAAATAAATAAGTATTTTGATTGACGTAAATGGCTTGTAGGAGCTTATTTCTGAACTTACATTGTAACCTGGGATGTAGCTTTCATGATCTGTTGAAACACCAGCTTCATCCATGGCTGGTTTTGTGCCATAGAGGTAACCCAACAGAAGGAGGGGCATGGAAGTATACAACCCTTCTTTTGGAGTCTGCTACCCATCCTGACCTAGCTAGTTTGTGGTCTGCTGTCTGAATGGACAGGGATCAGCATAACTCCTCCCCTTAAATTGTGACTACCTCTGTCAGAAGTGGTCTATTGCTGTGGCTCTAAAAATGACACTTCCCCCAAGACATTTTCTTACTATATGGTATCATGGGGGGAAATCAGAGTCATGGTATGGAGGCAGGGAATGTCTTGAAGTGTGTTTGGTTTTAGTTATGCTTTGGGCATTAATGATGCTAGAGAGATGAGATGAGCAGCAGCCTTTTGATATTATTTCAGGGTTAAATATTTTGCCACAGTATTGCACTTAAAAACTTTTGTCAGCTTTTACGTGCTGTGATTCATGCTTGTTTCTCGGCAGATGAATTCAGATCACACTGTTGTTGCTTTTACAGGCATTAACATCAGAGAAGTAGGCCTTGAAGGTGCATTACTGAGCTTATTGGACAAGGAACTGGATCCAAAACTATGCCAAGATATCAGAGAGACCCTGAGCCATATGCTTATATCAATGGGAGTGGAAAAACTCTCTTTCTGGCTTAAACTCTGCAAAGATGTTCTAGCTGCCTCTGCTGGTATGTGCTGATGCCTTCTTCCTAGAAAGTAGATTTTCTCATTAGATAAATGAATCAATGAATCAACTGACCATACTATCAACTGATATCTTAACCTATTTTGCAAGTAATTTTATGTAATAAGTGAGAAGAGTGACTCATAAAAACTTCTAAGTTGGAAGACCACAGAGGAAAAGGAGGAGCCTCATGCAGCGTGATCATTGGAGACCCTCCTCCAGTGACATCAGAAGGGAGTCAGGTGGCCCCAGGGAAATGGGCCTTCTCAGTGGTGGTACTTAATTTTATGTGATTCTCTTCCTAGCAAAGCTTTGCTGGTGCCTACTTCTTGGCACAAAGAAAGACCTTTTTACTTTCCTAGACATAGCTGCTGGTAGTTTCTATTACAGTGGTACCTTGGATGTCGAACGGAATCCGTTCTGGAAGTCTGTTTGACTTCCAAAGCGTTCGGGAACCAAGGCTTCCTGCAGCCAATCAGAAGCCACTGAAGCAGTGACAGACATTTGGTTCCAAAGAACGTTCGCAAACCGGAACACTCACTTCTGGGTTTGTGGCGTTCAGGAGCCAAAACGTTCAACTCGCAAGGCGTTCGACTTCCAAGGTACGACTGTAGTTTTGTTACATTGTTTAACATAAATAAGTTTCTTTTGCATCACTCCCCACACCTCTTGTTCTATTTCCTTGCTCATTCCTCCTCCCTATCTCTATTCCTCCTGCTCCCCTTCTGCCCTGTTATACACCCCAAGTCTTTGATGGGTACTGCTGCAACAGTACTCTGATCCATTAAGTGTTTTGCACTTTACCTCCCTGTATCTCAATGCAGATTTCATCACAGTGGCTTCAGTGGACACTACCCAAGAAGAAGAGGGAGCTCAAGGGGATGATGAATTTGCATTAGCTTTGGAATACAATGAAAAGCTGCAGCCCTTCCCTCATCCTCGATGGTCTACTAGAGTATTTGCTGCAGAGTGTGTGTGTAAAATTATCGGCCAGTGTGAGAATGCAGGCAACGCTCACTTTGACATAGCTCTGGCACAAGAAATGAAGCAAAGAGATTCAAGAGGTATGTCCTCATGTTTATGCAGACATCAACTGCAAGTAAGTGGGTATAGGATTTCAGTCTAAATTTAATTTGACAAACTGTAGCTTAATGGGAGCCAACAAAATCTCTTTGCAGCTATTGCAACAGACATTCATTGAGGTGCGTATTCAGATTATTGTTAGTACACTCACTTGTGAACGAGAGAAAAATGAATAGTCTTGAAGAACAAAGAGGTTTGTAGATTTATTATGGCACAAACTTTTCAGAGACTAGAGTCAACTTAATGCAGATAGTATTATTAGATACATGTTGTATTGTCCTCAGTTGGCAGGTGGAGATAGATGGGTGGGAGGAAATGTAACAGTGGGGTCAAATGGCTATTTGAGTAAAAAACCAAACCACAGTATGGCTTCCTGTCCTGCTACATATGCTAAGCTGGCATCTAGCAGTAGCCATTCCTCAGACTATAGGAGAGAGAGATGGTTCTACAGATCCTTTCTGCCAGCTCTGCTGAAAGGCCAGATATTTTGCTCATCCTCTCCTTGAACTGTTTCCATTCCAGCTGGGCATTTTCAGTAACTCTGTAACTATGAACTAATGCCCGAGATTGCCTTTTTCCCTCCTCCCTCCCAATGTTTCCTCCTTTTTCTGTAATGTCTCTTAGATGTTAATCCTCAAGGTAGGGGATGTTTTTATAACTTGTGGCTTTAGACTACTCTGGAGCCTTTTTTGACTGGAGAGTAAATCTGGGATTTTGTCATCCAATGCTGCTATTGTGTTATTTTGCTGACATTTGAACTTTAATTGAATTAACATGGACTTTTTATATTTTAAGACCATTTTGGCCTGCTTTTTCCATATAGAAACATCAACTTGAGGGTAATGGTTTACGCTTCTGATGAAATGAAATCTGGTCCATAAAGTTAATGCCATAATAAATCTGTTACATCTTTTAGATGTCTCAAACCCTTTTATTGGTGTGTTTTTTCTGCTACAGACTAACACAGCTTTATCCCTGGAAGTTAATATTACTGAAGCAAACTTTTCCAGATGTTGCACCTAAAATGTTGACTCTACGCAGACTGTTGACAATCTGCAGTTGTTATCAGTGGTTTCTTGGTTCAGCAGGAAATGATGCCTAGTTATGTATAGGTGTACAATTCAGAGGATGGGAAAGAAGAGGGGGTGGGAGATAGGCATCAATGCTTTAAGTGTCCACACTAAACTACATTTTTCATATTAACAAAATGATGTTTTCCTTCTCCACCCCGCCAGATGATTTCCTAGTACTGCACTTAGCTGACTTGATCCGCATGGCTTTTATGGCTGCCACGGATCACAGTGACCAGCTTCGTCTTTCTGGCCTTCAGATGTTGTTAATTCTTGTTCGGAAGTTTGCTACTGTGCCGGAGCCAGAGTTCCCAGGTCATGTGATTCTGGAACAATATCAAGCAAATGTAAGTAGGCTTTTGGTTCTAGAGGCATTTGAAAAATAAAATGCATATTAAGAGTTAACCCTACATCGCACTTGAAAACTTGTGTTATAAAGGAATATATTATTGGCGTCTTACTACACAGGCTGAATAGAATTTATAACAATAGCCATCACTGTAGTGAATCAAGAGCTAATTTTGTAAATGTGTGGTGGAACTGGCCTAAAATAAATGAATTGTTGGAAAATATAACATATGTTACTTTAAATTAGCTTACCAAATTACCAGTATAAAGAGTAGCAGAAACCAGAAACCCTCTGTGGCAACTGAAATGTATAACTTGGTCCCAAAATGTTCATCAAGTTGGCAAGCGATTAGGAATAATTCTGCATGTTGCACCTTTTGCCTTTTAAGAGAATCATACTCAGATTTGTAAGAATATGTTAACTGGGCCAGTTTCTTCAAAATATTCAAATATTTTTTAGCATGTTATCAAATTATTTTATTTTAGGTTGGTGCAGCGCTTAGACCAGCTTTTACTTCTGAAACACCACCTGATGTAACAGCAAAAGCATGCCAGGCAAGTTTTTTAAAACTATATATATAGAGAATTTAAATTTCATCAACTCTTGACCAATCACAGGTAAAACTTGATAAAGATTATATCTTTATCTTGTCTCTTAAAAATTAGTATTTGAGACTGCTTCACCTCTGAACATTAAATATGATTGCATAATGGGTTTGCCAGAGCAGAGAGAAAGCTAATAACCTAAGTAAGTTAATAAAAAAGAGAGCACAAACCCAGGCATAGTGTTTTGTAGCATTACAAAAATAACTATATTGTTTGCTGTTCTATCATACTAGGTTTGCAGTGCCTGGATAGCAAGTGGTGTAGTAAGTGACCCTAGTGACCTTCAGAGGGTTCATCAATTGCTTGTGACATCCTTGACCAAAATACAGGCGGGACAAGAAGCCCAAAGTCAACTGTACAATGAAGGCACATCAGTTATGGAGATCCTAGCTGTGTTGAAAGCTTGGGCAGAGGTACTTTTTAATATACATATTTATGGTGGCACTAGCACTTTGCAATTATAACTTGTGGATCAGACATTTGAATATCTACAGGGGTCAACTTCTAGTTTTGAGTTGTGGTGTTTGGAAAAAAACACCTGGATTTTACCCTGATGTTCAAGGAATTGGAGAGCATTCCTATTTGCTTATACTGAGTCCGACCATTGGTCCATTCAGTTGTCAGGGCTGGAGTCAGATGCAAGTCAGCACGAAGAAGCAGAGTCAGTTGCCAGTGAAGTTAACTGTTTATTCAAGGAAAGGGCATACAACTCAGCAACACTTCCCAGTAGGTCTTGCCCCTATATTCAATGGCCTATCAATGAGATTGTCCTTTCATGTTGTTGTTTCAACAGGTCTATATAGTTGCAGTACAAAGGCAGAAAAAGCAAAGCGACGTCAACAGACCACCCTTGGTAATAAACATGACAGAGGAGAGCTGCAGGGATCAAATATCTCCAGTGGATGAACTTCTGGAGCTAGTCCAAGCAGATCTGGGCAATCTGAGCAAACTCTGGCTTGCTGCACTCCAAGATTATACTCTCTTAACTTTGCCGTCAGAATTTGCCTCTCAACTTCCTGCTGAAGGTAGGCAGGCAAATAGAACAATACAATTTCATTTCATTCATTAATCTATTATATTTCTGTGCTGCTTTTCACTCACATGAGTCACAAAGCGCCTTACAAAGAATAGCAATAATAGAACATCACAATTACAACATAAATCGTATAAAATAAGTAACAAATCGTCAGCAAAACAATTGCAAATCAACAGTAAAGCAACCACCTTCTGTACAATACTATTAACAAAACAACTAAAAATTAAGCTAAACATCACAAGTCATAAGATTCACAAGGCATTGTTGCACTCATAATCCACAAAATAAGATTAACAAGATTAACAAACAACCAAAAACAAACTAAGCACTGTTGAATTCTCTCTCTCTCTCTCTCTCTCTCTCTCACACACACACAGACACACACACACACACACACACACGCACACACACACACACACACACACACACACACCCTTCCCCACCCTCATGACTCAGTTCATCAAAATACATACACATAAAATACATTCTGCAAATACATACTAATTTTGTTGCCACATAGTTTGGGCCTGATTCAGTAAATTAGAATGTAGCCAATAACTTCTTGTCAGCAAAAAAATTAAATGAAAATTTCAAAAATGTGGATGCATAAGTGATAAGATGCCTGTAAGATTGCAGAATTTAAAAAGAAGGTTACTGAAGTCATCTTTGATGATTTGTGACTATTACTTTTAAAGAATAACTAGCCAAACCTTCCTCATTGTTTAACCATAAAAAGTGTAATTAAAGTAGTAAATACAAAGCTACCTTGAGCTGTTTGGAATATGCTAAACATTTGTTGCTTTTAATTGTAGGTGGTGCTTTCTATACTGCAGAGACAATTGAAAATTCAAGACCACACTATCAAAACTCCTGGGCACTGATTCTCCATGCAACAGCATTGTGGCTCACCAGCACAGGTTTTCTTGTAGGTGACTCAGATGAAGGTCTAACTAACCTTTCTCGACCTGTCACCCCAACTACAATGTGTCAAGATTCAACATCTAGAGCTGCTGTAAAATCACCTGAAGACGTGAACACTGATAGATTTCATCTGGTTTTGGGTTAGTAAATGCATGAACTTTTCCTGGTGTTATTTTCTCATGTAATTTTTCTGATGTTGTTGGAAATCAGTATGAGATGTTAGGCACATGTCGAAGTGGTTAATATGCTACTGTTGATAAAATTCTGCATTGTATGGGATTACTACAGAATTTCACCATTATTTCTCTTCGGATTACACCGGACAAGAGTGTACACAGAGACTGAACATGGAGCCTGGCACACTTCCGTTGCGAAACTCTGCAAGCTATCCGTGCCTCCTGCAAAAGTCCTCCTCAGGCCTCTTTCTCTTGCCGGTAGCAGAGCGAAACACAGCGGTGAGAAGCAAAGTGCAGCACGTGTGGAATAAACCAGAGCAGACACAAGGCAGTCCTTATCTACTCTTGTCTTTAATCATGTAGAATAACATCATAAATTCAGACCTGGCGAGAACTGACACATTCTCCCTTTCGCATGGCGTCCGAGAGTCAGACTGAAACACTCGGAGTCAAACCCCTCCCTTAAGTGTTTCTAACCACGCCTCAGGAAAGAGACGTCACCAGAACTCTTTAACTCTGTGAGTTCTGAAACCATTAACACCCCCTCTCGTCACGAATCCTGAGGGAAACTGTGAACCCCTATTTACAGACCTCTTTGAGTTCAACTCACCTCCCATTGCCTTTTGCCTCCCACTGGCATCTATCCCAGGCAATTGTTGAATCCCTTCCACACTCCCAGAATCACACTGTGCAAAACCAACCCACGCACTGGTGACCTGAAACCTCTCCGGTGGAATGCCCTTTGTGGTCCGAGTTGACCGCCGGAGCACAACCTCGGGCACTCCTCCTGACCTACTGGGGTCAGCAAGTGTGTCTCCAGCAAGCTCAGAAGACTCCCCCTCTGACTTGCTGCGTCTTCGGGCCTCTTGCACTTGGCTAACAGGAGATGAAGGCTCACTCTTGGGTTCCCTCTTAACCTGTGGAGAAACCCACCCCTGTGCTTGACCATCATCAGCAACCTGGTCTTCAGCAACAGGCTCCGCCTCTGCCTCTCCTTCCTCCCTTTCTTCCTCTTCAGAATCGGACAGACATTCTGAGAGAAAATCAGAACCATACCTAGGCTGTGACCAACCACCCTGCTCAAAGAACTCAGCATGCTTGCTGACCAGCAGCTTGGTCTGATCACCCTCTGGGTATGCAAACTTCCACCCATTTGTTGCAGGATCATACCCACAGAAGATCATGTCCTGGTACCTAGGACCACCCTCCTTCCGTTGCGCTGTTGGTATTGGCACTGAAGCCTTGGAACCAAACGAACGGAAGAAATGCACCTGTGGCTTCCTCTTGTGCAACAGAAAAAACGGTGTGTCACCTACATCGTGATTGTAGGACCTGTTAAAAACAAAGCTGGCAAACTTCCCAGCCTCACTCCAAAAGCTCTGAGGCAGCCCAGAGTCACACAGTAAAACCCTGACAACTTCAGCCAGTGCTTCACTCCTGTGCTCTGCCACGCCTCTCTCTTGAGGAGACTTTGCACCCGTCACCTGGTGACGAATTCCCTTTTCCTTGAAGAACTCCTTCAGAGCAGACCCAGTGAACTGTGACCCACGGTCGCTCCTGAACTCTTGCACCTTGGTGGAGAACCTTAGTTCCACCTCCGCAACCCAATCCTGGATGAGTTGCGCCGCCTCTCTCTGCGACCTGAGAGAAAAAGACCATAAATTCTGAGTAAAATCATCCGATATCAATAGCAGATATCTGGCCCCACCCAGACTCTCACACTTCATTGGTCCTGTAAGGTCTGTTTGAATCAACTCAAAAGGTTTTGTGGTTACCCTCTTTACCCCGGGAAACCTGCACCTTTTGACCTTGCTGCATGCCCTGCACACTAGGGATCCCTCACATGGCGTGATTTTACAACCTTTGGTGCAGCCTGGCAGCCTCTTAACATCCTCCAGACAAGCATGAGACATTCTCTTGTGCCATATATGAACACATGAATCATGGCTGGGAACACTAGCACACTGCGCCTGTGCTTTCCCTGCATTCCCACCACCCTCCAGAGGTGTTTCCAGAACAAAGAGATTGTCCTTGCTCTCCACGTTGACAAGTTGCCTCCCCCCTCTGAAAATGGAACAGGTATCATTTTCAAAACAAATTTTGTATCCCTGCTTCGCCAGAGCAGAAATCGATAACAGGCAACACTTCATCCCTGGTACAATGAAGCACTCCAGCTCCGCCTGCAAAACAGAAACATAGACATTTGCTACTTTAGATACATTTCGTTTTGTCCCGTCAGCTAATTTACAAGTCATTCCAGTCAAAACAGCCCTGCAATTCCGCAGCTCCCCAGCAGATGGCGTTATCAGGTGATGACTCGCTCCTGAGTCCAGCACCCACTTCACAGTTGTGTCCCTGCTGGCATTGCTCTGTAGCGTTGCCATGCCAACAAACGTCTGGCTGCACCTGTCCTTGGCAGCTTCCGTAACCACAACTTCCTGCGTTGCTCTGAAGACTGGACTTATCTTAGAGTTCCCAGACAACTCTGCAGCACGTATCTCCCTCTGCAGCAGATGGCTGGCCTTGAAGCCGTCAGCACTCTTCTGTTTCCCAGGCTTCGACTCACGACGCAAACAACTCTTGGCAGCCTTTGGAAAAAGAGGCTTCTCTGAGCTTTTACTGCTCACCGCCCCCCCACTGCTCACAGGGCTCCCAGGACGCTTTCCTGCACCCCCAGTGATGGGTAAAGGGCCCCCAGCAGCTTGCCTCTCTCCAAGCTCCTCACGCAGACATGTTGCATCACCCACGCAGCTTTTAGACTCTGCTAAACCAGCAGCACCAGCAGCAGTGGCAACAGTCCCTTCGCCCCCCTCAGGGGTCCCACAGCCTTTCCCAGCTGTGCACCGGCTTTCCGTGCTTTCTTGCCTTTCTTCCTGACTTGATGCAGCCATCTCCCGGCCCTTGCCTGTGCCCCCAGCTTTACACGCTTCCTGGAGAGCTACCCAAGCGACCTCAGGCTTCCTTGCATCCAGAACAATAGGCCTCAAATCAGCACTGACGTTCTCAGCCAGAAATGCCAGAACACGCTCCTCAGCATCACGTTGGCTTGTAACCGCCCCAGCTGACGTAGACATCGGCGTGACTGTTTCCCAGAGCTTGGCTCCAACTAGGGACAACTCTGCTAAATAACTCCACTCTAACCACGAGTTAAGAGTTAGTTTCGCACACGGCAGCTTAAGCTCAAAGCCGTGTTCCTGGGACTGAGCCATCTCCTCCTCCCCGGGGGCTAAGCTTACTCACGACTCGGCAGTAGCTTCCTCCGGCCTCCGGCAGATCGGCTTCTCCTCCCAGCGAGCTCCTTCCAGCTTCAAAGACTCAGCTCCAGAGCTCCAGCTGGCCCCAGCAACTTTCCTGCTGGCTTCCCCCACACGTGGGACGTTCCTGCAATGCTTCAAAGCTTTGGCGAGCACCCATAACCTCTTCGGATTACACCGGACAAGAGTGTACACAGAGACTGAACATGGAGCCTGGCACACTTCCGTTGCGAAACTCTGCAAGCTATCCGTGCCTCCTGCAAAAGTCCTCCTCAGGCCTCTTTCTCTTGCCGGTAGCAGAGCGAAACACAGCGGTGAGAAGCAAAGTGCAGCACGTGTGGAATAAACCAGAGCAGACACAAGGCAGTCCTTATCTACTCTTGTATTTAATCATGTAGAATAACATCATAAATTCAGACCTGGCGAGAACTGACACATTCTCCCTTTCGCATGGCGTCCGAGAGTCAGACTGAAACACTCGGAGTCAAACCCCTCCCTTAAGTGTTTCTAACCACGCCTCAGGAAAGAGACGTCACCAGAACTCTTTAACTCTGTGAGTTCTGAAACCATTAACAATTTCATTGAATCAAGCCAGTGGTCCATCTAATAGAGCTAATTGTCCCATCTAACTGAGAACTGTTAACCCAGAATGTCAGAGGATCTGAAACTCAGTTCTCCCAGTCTCTGGGAATTGGAATTTTATTTACTTATATCTTATTTGTTAAAAGATTTCTAATCTGCCCTTCATGTTGAATGATCTCAGGGTGTATAACAATTTAAAACAAAACAAAACTGAAACATACAGTTGGAAGAGTACTAATATATACTCGTCCCAGCACAGGCCCAATAAAAATTATTTCAAATGCCTGGTGCAAAAATCTGGCACCAAAAGATGGATAAGAAGAGCACAAGTCAAATTTCAGGGGCAGATAGTTCCAAACTAGTCCATTGACTGATGTGTTATTGGAAATTCAACTCTGATTCTGTTCACAGCATAATTTCTCCCCTCTCTTCTTAGGAATTAGTGTGGAATTTCTATGTTCTCCTCGGTCAGATGCAGGAATGGAAAATATTACTTCTTGCCTACATGCCTTACGGGTGCTGCTTGATGTTCCTTGGCCAAGGTCTAAGATTGGTGGCGATCAGGTAACAATCTATTGGAAATCCTAAGTATGAATTATGAATTGTTCTGTGTTAACAATAATTGCTTCTACCTGATGTCTCCAAGAAATTGCTTCCTTCGTTTTCTCTCATCGTGATTTCTCATGACATAATGTGAAGGACGCTTGAAATAGCCTCTGTGATACATTTCACCATGTGTGTTGCTGCATTGTGTGTTCCACACTTTTCCTGTTTCCCTTTATACAGGAGCTGAGTGTTGAGCTGCTGAATGTTTTACATCGGCTTATAGTGACAAGAGAGTCCCCTGACATTCAACTTGCTGCTCTAGAAGTTGTTCGACAGATTCTTTTTGCAGCTCAGGAACATGTCAAGGAAAAACGGAGAAGTGCAGAAGGTATTGTTCTTGCTGGCATTTAACTTAATATGCTGGCTTTCCACGCACAAGGTGGCTTACATAAAATCGATCGAGGACAATACATAAAAACACACAGGTTTCATGCTTCTCTCTTCTCTGGCTCAAATTTCTCCTGCCACCCTTAAGCAGGGCCCTTCTTATTATGTGTTAGAATTGAATAAATATCTTATGACCATGGTGGGTAAATATAAATAAATTGCTGCGGTTCTTTTCACCGGTAGCATAATGCTAATAGTAGATTTTTAACCTGTATTTCTAATTTATTTCCATATTTGTCCTGCATTAGATTCTTTCTGAAAATGGGAGCTGCGCCCATATAGGATTATTTTAGTTAGTGATGGTAATTTAAGCCATCCCTCCTTTTAATAATGAACATAGCTGTTAAGCGTAGTATGCGTCAGAATTAATATACAGTGGTACCTCGGGTTACAAACACCTGGGGTTACAAACACTTCGGGTTACAGACTGCGCTAACCTGGAAGTAGTACCTCGGGTTAAGAGGTACACCTGGTGGTGCGGTGGCAGTGGGAGGCCCCATTAGCTAAAGTGGTACCTCAGGTTAAGAATGGTTTCAGGTTAAGAAAAGACCTCCGGAACGAATTAAGTTTGTAACCAGAGGTACCACTGTAGCTTGTTTTAACAGTTGGCATTCATACCCTACAAGTGAAACAACTTAACTGTTGTTTCTTTCTTCCCCAAGAACCTCACCAATTTTAATTGTGAAAGGGAGTTAAGAAAATCAAACATTCTCACCATCCTCACAAAATTACAGTTTCTAGTGTTGGAGACAAACAAAGCAAAGTAAGTTCATACAGTGCAGCTAGATGATGGAATTTGTTACCCCTTAGATGGCTTTAAAAGGGGATTAAACAAATTCATGGTGGATAAAATTACCAGCAAGAACTAGTCATGATGACTAGGTACTGTCTCCGGGTTTAGAAGCAGCAAACACCTCTAAGTAGCAGTTTTCTAAGTAGAGATTGCCATTGTGGGGCAAAGAGATTGCTGGATAAAACAGGCCTTTGGTGTGCTTACACAAGTGTTCTTCTTATGTATCGAATCCTCATTCTATGGCACAGCAGTAAAACTGGGAATAAAACTGCTCTGTGAATTTGTAATACAGCTATAGGAGGAGTGAAGCTAAATTGGGAGTTGTGATGCATGTTAACATAGAGTTCTGTTTTGCAAACTATGTGTCTCCACAGCAGGAAAAATCCAAGTGCACACAGCTGAAGCAATTGTAGATTCTTTCCCTGTTGACCTCTGCTTCCATTTTCCTCCCTCTTTTGCTTCCTTTGTGTCTGTTATTAGACAGTAAGAGCCTTGAGGTAGGGACCTGTCAGACCTGTTCTTTGTAAAGCATCATCTACATATATGGCATTATTTTCATAATTAATATATGTGGCATTTCCTTTTAAATGCTTTAGAAAAGAACTCTGTGGCATGGTTTCTGCTGGGAGAACCTTCCTTTGTAAAAGCACAGGAGGTTTCTATCCCTCACAGGTGCAAGTGACTGTCCTGTTCTATTTATTTGCCTACTTTCTGAAGAACTCCGGGTATCTTAGAATTCACAGTATCAAAATAATGTGTCAGATAAAAGCAATCCTCCAAGTTAAACCCAATTTATAACACAAGCACACAACATTTACATCTGTTTCATGGCTTGGACAACCCAGCCAGATGGGCCGGGTATAAATAATAAAATTATTATTATTACTTATATGGGACCGACATTGATAAAAGTGTCCAGTTTCCTCTGGAGTTGCATGCGAGGTATATATTCTCAATGCTATTAGTTCTGACAGGACTCATTACTGGTCTATAGGAGCAAAACGTGTGCTTGAGGTTTTATTATTGGTGTTTTAATTGTATTTTGATGGTGATTGTTTAATAATGTTTTGTTGTATGGAAACCACTCATGATGGGAAAGCAGTGTACAAAAATATTTACATAAATAAAGAAGCCGCAGGTGCTGGGGCTAAATAAAAATGCCTTCAGCAGGTGCCAAAAGGAATACGATGCAGGTGCCTGCCTGCTATCAATAGGCAGGGAGTTCCATAGTCCTGGTGCGGCCACACTAAAAGATCAGGTATTATGTGCCACATGTAAAAGGGCCAGTTCTCCCGATTGAAGCAGTTGCATGGGTGCATATGGAGTAAGACGATCTTGTAGGTAAACTGCTCTCCAAGTTCTTAAGAGCTTTATATACTAACACATTGAACTCAGCCTGGTAAGCAGATCAAGTGGAGACCTCTCAGCCCAGGTGCTTATATGCTGACAAGGCCTCACTCCTATCTATCGCTGTCCTTCCATTTTAGTTGATGATGGAGCTGAAGAGAAGGAAACCTTGCCGGAGTTTGGAGAAGGCAAAGACACAGGAGGACTGATACCTGGAAAGTCCTTAGTCTTTGCAACCCTGGAGATGTGTGTGTGCATTCTCGTAAGGCAGTTGCCTCAGCTGAACCCTAAGATAACGGGCAGCCCTGGAATTACATCTGGAAAGCCTCAGTTGTTATCGGAGAATGGAAGCAGACTAGTATCGGTGGCATTAGGAATCCTCTCTGATGTTCCTGCAGTCTGCTCACCAGAAGGTAGGATGCTCCCAAGATGTTTCATTTGCGAGGAAGAAAGAGGCAGTGTAGGGAGCGATCCTCCCATTCTAGGAATGCAAGCTCAATGTTTAGCCTTTTTTAATGTGCACCAGAAGCTATTTCTTCTTAACCATGATATTTTCATTGCCCCTTTGTCATATCCTACAGGAAGCATTGCCGTTCTTCCTACTATCTTGTATCTGATTATTGGAGTCCTCAGAGAAACTGCTGTGAAATTACCCACAGGCCAGTTGCCTTTGACTGTTGCTTCATCATTACAAGCTCTTAAAGGAGTGCTGTCTTCTCCCATGGCCCGGGCAGAGAAAAGCCGGACTGCTTGGAACGAATTGCTCCGCAGTGCTTTGGTCACTATTCTTAACTTTTGGGATCAAGGTACTTATTGGCAAAACCTATTGGTGTTTCGCAACTTTCTGACTAGTTGCAGGACCTTAGCCAGACCTAGCAGAGTAAACGCAGAATCCACGGAAGCAACTGGCGACTTGGCTGCAGACAGGATAGACGAACCAGGAACTTGTAGTTAGGTGTTTATTATATACAGTGGACTATTTACAGAAACAGAACACAGATCTTTTGCTAGCTCTCTCTGACATGACTCACAACTCCTACACTGACACACAGAACTCTGAACCTCTGAACACTGAACTAACACATTCCAGTTAGTAGGCAATTAATTATCACTCCCTTGAGAGAGCTTGACCAATCAGGGAGCTGTCGCCATGTCTCTGTTATCACCAGGCAGACTAACTCCTTCAGATTGCCTTCTGGCGGTCTGCCAAACCTTAATTGACTCTGTATGAGTAGCTGCACGTACATTTTCCCAACAGTACTAAGGCTGAGGAAGGTGTTTGGTCTATAACTCAAGACAGTATAAGAATGGGGGATGAGGTCTGCCAACAATTAAATATCATAAACACCACACCAATGAGTGATTCCTAATAAGTAGTATGCAACATTCTGTCTAGTACTAGAACTGTATAGGTACAAAAAACGAAGTCTGGCATCTGAACAAGTTTCTGGTAACTGGTATGTGACAGTTGGGTTGCTGAAGAAGGTAGGGAATTGGCTTCTTCTCCCCTTATGGTGATCTGCTGCTTCTTAGACCTTGCCGCCTCCTCTACCCAGAGTCCCTACTTTGCTCTCTCAATCCCACTGCACTTTGGGCAACTTGGCTTACACACATTTCTTCCCCTTGTCAGACCCTTCTTCCATACCTGTCTTTGCTTTCTCTACCGTTTTGATGTTGTACATCTTTTTAGAGCCGAGCACCTTCTGTTCCTGCCTTCTACTCACTTTTCTTCTCTTTTTTTCAAAAGCCTTTGGATGCCACTCGTTGTTCACACCTTTCCTTCTTTTTCTCCCAATGGACTTCCCTGGAAGAATGACTTAATCAGAGTTGAGGCTTCCCAGAGCACACCTGAGTAAGGCTCAGCTCTGGAAAGATACATGGTAGTAGTAGCAGTAGTAATGTATATGAAGTTGTCATGTTAAGACAGATGACCTGTCCGGCCCATTATCCAGCCTATTTGGGCTGGCCAACAACTTTCCATGATCTTAGGCAGAGGTCTCATCGATGGCATATCCTTAACTGTAGATGACTATAAAGTTCTGAAAAGTTATCCGCCCTTGCTCTATATTGTAGCTTTTTAATAAAAAGCAAATGCATACAATTCACTGGGGGAAAAATCTGACCGAAGAGGAGGGCTCAAACATTCTTCAGCAATAGTTCATGCTGAGTAAAAGTTCTTAAGAGTATCTAATGTACATTCTTAAAAATATGTGTTTATCTGCCAACTGTGTTTAACTCAAAAATCTGTTGATTTGTGATACAATTGATCTTAGTGTCTTGATTTATGCATTTTGATTGATGAAATGCTCCAGTTTCAGAACACAAATTTAAGATTGTTTTTAATTGGTAGATGGTGCTCATCAAGAATTGGATGAAGGTAGTCTGCTGACTGCAGTCACAATATTCATTTTGTCTACAAGTCCAGAAGTTGCTACCATGGAGTGCCTTCAGAAGTGTTGCATTGAAAAGTTTCAGTCAGCAATGGAATCTAAAGATCCTATTGTAAGTCCTGCATATTGATTTTATTGTTTAGAGCTCTACAATTGCTATGTTTTTATGTTCAGCCTTGAATGATTTATTTAGAATGCTTCTATCTCACTATATAGCCTAGGAGGCCCTCAAAGCAGCTTGATTCCCAAAATAAAAGTTCACATTCAGGTTTGGTATCAGGAACAGTAATAACATGGCAACACTATGGAGCCTGAATTATTCTGGTGAAATTTCCTGCCCTCATCCTTAGTCTTCCCTGGTGTCCACATTCAGCCTCAGCCTACTAGGCAGCAGAGCCCACTGATTATCACTGAGGCAACAGTAGGGCCAAACAGTAGGAAATCTCTCAGCCCATGATGAAGGCAAATCTTTGTCTTGCAGCTGCCTCCACCATCCGAAGAAAGGGAATAGCCACAGTGGAAAGGGTCTTTTCACCTGTCATGCATATATAGTATATAATACATCTTGTGGAAAAGCTAAAAAGTATGCTTCCTTCTGTTTGATACTGGATTGGTGTTTTTTGTATGGATCTCAGCACTTCTATTTTGATTTGGGCAACATGGAGTCCCTAACAAAACCCCAGAGTTGGCCACGACTGGACCTAATGGTCAGGGTTACCTTTACCTTTTAAGTTCAGGGACGCGGGTGGCGTTGTGGGTTAAACCACAGAACCTAGGATTTGCCAATCAGAAGGTTGGCGGTTCGAATCCCCGCGACGGGGTTAGCTCCCATTGCTCGGTCCCTGCTCCTGACAACCTAGCAGTTCGAAAGCACTTCAAAGTGCAAGTAGATAAATAGGTACCGCTCTGGCGGGAAGGTAAACGGCGTTTCTGTGCACTGCTCTGGTTCTCCAGAAGCGGCTTAGTCATGCTGGCCACATGACCTGGAAGCTGTACGCCAGCTCCCTCGGCCAATAAAGCGAGGTGAGCGCCGCATCCCCAGAGTCGGCCACGACTGGACCTAATGGTCAGGTGTCCCTTTACCTTTACCTTTTAAGTTCAGGATCACTGCACATAGAACAGCTTACAGCTACCAGAAAGAGGTAAAGAAGACAGTGTACTCATATATGCTGGTATCTGGCAACACACCTGCATTAATACGCCTAATTTACTCTGTCTGGTCTTTTCCTGCCGTATCTGAAAGCAGATCTTGCTACTGACATTGGTCTTCTGCTTCTGATAAATGTACTGATGCACAGGGCATCCCCCCAAATGCAGTTCAACAGTGCTCTCTAATACTACATTTTTGTGTTTTAACTTGGAATTTTCCTTTTTCTTTTTAGGTGCAACTTAAATGCTACCAGCTTCTCCTTACCATTTTCCAGTATCCAAATCGAACTATCTCATATCCTTACATTCATTCATTGTCATCATCAATTGTTTGCAAACTGCAGGAAACGGAGAAAGTCAAGCCTGAGAATTCTGCTGAACTTCAGGTTATCCAGGAAGGGATAAAAGTTGTGGCTGCTGTTATAGCTCTCGCTGAGGAGGAACATCGTAAGTGTCTTTTGTAGGGCAAAATAGATTGACGTCTGGAATCAGTTGCTAATTAAAATATGTCACTGTTAATGCAATTTCAGTTGCGACAACATGTTCAGGACTCATGACAGTGCTAATCTGTTAACATTTCATCACTTGGAGACTACTTCTAAAAGTATTCTTTAAATTATTACTTAATCTAGCAAATGCATGCAGTGCTGGAAAAACCTTCTGAACACAATAACCCTTCTAGAGGCTGTGCTATGTAGAGAATGTGCACCTTAAGCAGATGTTGCCAAACTGGTGATTTGCTGTGTCATATTGGCTAGTCTGTCCTACTGTACACTCATTGCTTTGATCTACCCTGTCCCCACTTGGAGGATCAGAAACATTTTCATCCTTTTCCTCATAGTTTCATTCCAAAACGGATCTTCTCCAACTATCTGTTTTCCCCAGTTTAAAAGCTGCTGGGCACTTTTTTGATGTCAAGAGCAAGGAGTGGTGTGGCTCCATTTCTGTTCATGTGAGACCCTTCCCTTTTATATAGACCCAGCTTGCCCCCAAAACATGACCCAGAGTCTAACAAATCCAAATTCTTCCTCCTGACACCGCCATCTTGTTCATTTGGTGAAACCCCTCAGCTTTGATGTCTGGTTTGCCCTGTGCCTGGAATGGGTAGCACTTTGGAGAAAGCTATCTTGGACATTCTGGATTACAGCTTCCTATCTAGCAACCTGAATGTCACATCTAGATCTGTGATAGTTGGGGGCTCATTTTAACAGAAAGAGTTTATTGTCAGCCACATTGTGTTACTCTTCCCTAGGCAATTTTAAATTTGTGACAATTATATTAGGTTTTAAGGAGAAAGGACGTGGTAGAAGAGCAGTCAATCACTAAATACTCTCTATGATCCCACTCAATTGCTTCAGTCTGTGGAAATGGGACAGTTACAAGTGGTGCATCTTATTTGTTCTGCCCTTGTAATAAACTGGGCTTTTACCATGGCAGCCTTGGAACTCCCTGCTGATTGATCTCAGGTAGTTGCCTTCACTGTACAGTACTCTTTTTGGTTCCTGCTTAAAATGTTTTTGTTTATCTTGGACATTCTGGATTCCAGCTTCCTATCTAGCAACCTGCATGTCACATCTAGGACTGCAAAACGACTGACAGTATGTTCCATGACTGCTGAACTCCCTGCCGATATTGTTTAGTAGAGAGAAATGCACACATTCATTAAGCCTAAATAAAAGTGTGGTTTTTAAACTTTGTGTTGCCGCTGTGACTATATCAGCTAATTAACAATGGCCTTCCCTTTTGCAGAAGAAAACAATTAGGAATAGATGGGGCTAACTTAGAATTATCCATTTTTGCTGTTTTGTTTTTAACCAGCTCAGTTCCATTAAAAGTCTGTGACATTATTATTCTCTATATTTTATTTATTATTTGCAACTTAAGGGCTACAAATGTCGCAGTTAAAACAAGTACAGTTATGAAAATGAAAAAGCACAAAACTAACCAATAACAAAGCAAACCAAATGGTGGCACAGTACAATGCAAGAGGAGGTAAACCGCCCAGTCAGCGAAATGTCAGTGTAAATCACATATGCTAGGTTTAGTAGCCTGTAGACTATAGCCAAAGTCAAAGATACATTTTATTGTATCACTTGGGTTTTAAAATGCCATTAATAACTTTGCATTTATCTTTTTCCGTAGTTGGCCATCTCTTTGTATATAAATACTCTTTGGAGGAATTCTCTGCTTGATTCCAGATATTTGGCCTCAGAGTACCACTAAGAAAAGGTGGGGAGGTCAGGTGGCAAGCAGCTGGAAGGGTACTTGCTACATGCAGGGAGAAGTAAAGGTTCTTCTGTCACAGTAAAGCTACTTGTTAGCCCCTTCTGAGGGCTTAAATTCAAAACCCACCCCTGCTCCCACATTGAGACTGGCCCCAGGAAGGGCACTCAGAGGGAAAAAAGCCCTGAATAACTAGTTGCAACAATGATTTTAACAGTGCAATCCACTGCATGGTTATTTAGAAGTAAATCCTGCTGGGTTTAGTGGGGTTTGCTTTTATGTTTTGAACTGCAGCCTAAATGACGTTTAGTGGTATTAATCATTTGTTTTTAATTTTTCACAGGAACTCAGCTAGTGGCTTGCTTTCTCCCTATCCTTATTTCTTTTCTTTTGGACGAGAACGCCCTAGGATCAGCTACGAGTTCAGCAAGGAGTCTTCATGAGTTTGCTTTACAGTACCTGATGCAGATTGGTCCACAATATTCCTTGGTCTTCAAAAAACTAATGGCTTCTTCTCCGCCAATGAAGGCGAGGCTTGAATCGGCCGTGAAGGGCAATCAGGAAAGCATCAAGGACAAGGCAGCACCTAGGCATTCCAAGAACCCTGGGAAAAGTATTCAGCTAAAGACCAACTTTCTGTGAATAATGTTTTAAATCCGAAGCACTTTGATAAAAGATGGCAAACTGTCCCTTCTCATTTCTAGCTGTCCTTATAATGAAGTAGGGTTTTTATTTTAATTTCATTCTGCTAAACTTTGAAAATCAGCACATTATAACCCAATTCCAGAGATGTGCATGCATGTGCCTGCCTACCTACTGACTCAGTCAGTAGTAGGTACTACATTCACAGCCATTACTGCTGTATATGGACATGAGAAACCCATAGGCTGTGTATTCACAGTTCCCAGTCCAGAAGAGGGTTTCTCTTGCTCAATCAGGGTGCAGACTTTATATCTTTTTTTTTACCATGCTACTAGCTTCTTTAAGTTCTCTCTCAGCACTCTGCAGCATTCTAACCTAATGAAGATTTTATTAGATATGTAGGAACCTTGACATGCTTATTTATTTCACACTTTGATATTAGCACAAATACATCAAAGGAAATCATGTCCGATTTGTCAATGCACAATGTAACAGAATCTTCCATGCCCCCCTATATTGCTTTTTATTATCCTTATTACTTTGTTTAGCAGTTCCCAGTGTGGAACTATCAACATTTTAAAAAACAACAACCACTTGTCATTTTTAAAAGCAGTTTGCAGGTTAAGCATTGAGAGCTGCTTCAGCAAAAATACTAATGAATTACTGAGTACGTGTTCACATTTAGCTCCCATGGAGTATGGTAAATGTGCATCTTTGACCATAAACAGGAAAATTTATATATTGCACTAGGATTAATGGCACAAAAATGTGGCTAGCTCAAGGTGGAGTGTTAATTCGGGGGCAGCTGTTGCCACCAGGGTTCCAGGTTTGGAATATCGTTTGACTAGGCTCAAATACATAAATCTGGTATACTATTCAACACTAAGCTGCAGTAGTTGTTTAAAATACTAATACTGCAATCACAGTTGAATTGTAATTTTAATTCATAAATTCCTTGCAATGCTGTAACATGTTCCAGCTGCTAATTTAGCAAACGACATCATTAAGTAAAAGTATTGGATGTTCTCTTGGTCTCTTCGAATGGAGGGCGACATACAAATTTAATAAATAAAAATAAAATAATAATAGTCCATAAAAGTGTGTAAAATTACTTTCGAGTATCTTAAATCCACACATGAAGTACTATTGGGGACTTTAAGTTCTCATGACTGTAATGAAGCTCCACTTATTATCTGAAGGATTTACATTTCCAAAATTAAGCACATATACTTATGATTGAACATACCTTATACTATCCAGAAAATCCCACCTAGGCAGGAAATATCTTCTTAAATTTATCATGCTAAAGAGGTGGTTAAAGCTTTCATATTTTGTTCAGAATATGAAAACTGCTCTGATACACAGTTTTTCTGCATAAGATACCTCATTCTCTATCATGATCATTTGATGATCTCCCCATGGGCAAATTTGATGTATCAACTCAGATGCATAGGAATCAAAGGGAGATTTATTAAAGTGGGCTTGTATTGTATTCAGTTGCAAATGAGTCATTGGAATAAACAAAACGTTACATCTTAGCAGTGGATTGTATTTTAGTATAGAAGTCTATACTAATAGCGTGAGCTATTAATTGTTTTAAGAATTGTATTGGCAACCATTGCCTTTTTGTGCCAGTATTATCTGAAATAAACCAAATGCTAGGATAATTACAGTATTTCCATCTAATAATTAGTAGAAAAATAAAAAATATCATCCGTAGAACTGAGACTCAGGAATGTGTACTGTATTTTGCTATACATTTTGTATATAAAATTGTAAATTGTACAGAATTGACCATTTGAACAAAATTCTAACAAGTCATTTTTCTAATTTACATAAAGCTAATTTTCTTCACTTAAATTGGTGTGCTTGCTATTTTATTAATAAAACCTGATTTTAATTTTTTTAAAACTACAACCCTTGTCTTAAGTACATTTTTAAACAAGTTGGTCTCTTAAACTATTACTTCTGTTCCTTCCCACATTTGGGGTACCCTGGCATTCAGCTTCTCTATAGGCTTATTTACAGTTAACATTTGCCCTGTTCTTTCCAAGCAGAATCTTTTAATGCTCTGTGCCAAAGCTTTTTAATAAATAAATAAATAAATCCCCCAGGCTTTCCCCATGAAAACCCACTCTTTAAAGCTGAATCGGAGCAAACATCAATCCGTGTTTTCCATTGAAGTTTGCTCCTATTGAGCTTTAAAGAGCAGGTTTTCACAGGGAAAGGAGAAAAAAAACAGGGTGCTCAGACACAGCTTTAAATTGCGGACTGTGCCTGGAAAGAGTGGAGGAAAGGTAAGTGTGGATAAATGTGCTTTATTTAGAATTAAAATGTTACTAAGGAAGTATTCTTCAATATACGGTAAGTGTACCGTATTTTGAACATCTTGGTAGAACTTTCTGTAGGCTTTGAAATCGGTCAATCGTGGCTATTGGTGGTATAACTGTGAATTTGTAAGAAGTGGATGTACTGGACAGCAGTCTTTTACAAGTAGAGCATAAAGGGAACAACTGTTCTTAGCACCTGTTGTTCAGAGTTAGTATAGTATATCTAAACATGGATATTTCATTCATTTACAGATTGGTACCCCTCTTTTCTAGTGTTCTCAAAGCAGCTCTCAATGTTCATAAAACACCATGGCTGCATTAAAAACCCTGTTTTTAAAACAAAACCAGACCAGCTGGAGCAGGCACTTTGAGGTCTTCACCTGCCTGTCCTGGTCTTTCCTACAGGTTTTTGATGGGTTTGTGCTGTGGGAGGGAGATGGTCCAGAAGAAGCAGAGGTCTCAGGGTGTCCGCCTGTCTCCCTCTGATGGATTTATCAGCAGGTATTTCTTTAATGGGACGCGGGTGGCGCTGTGGGTTAAACCACAGAGCCTAGGACTTGCCAATCAGAAGGTTGGCGGTTCAAATCCCCGTGACGGGGTGAGCTCCCATTGCTCGGTCCCTGCTCCTGACAACCTAGCAGTTCGAAAGCACAAAGTGCAAGTAGATAAATAGGTACTGCTCCAGCGGGAAGGTAAACGGTGTTCCCATGTGGTGCTCTGGTTCGCCAAAAGCGGCTTAGTCATGCTGGCCACATGACCCGGAAGCTGTACGCCGGCTCCCTCGGCCAATAAAGCGAGATGAGTGCCGCAACCCCAGAGCTGGTCACGACTGGACCTAATAGTCAGGGGTCCCTTTACCTTTACCTTTATTTATTTAATAAAGTTGCTTAACTTGTTTAAGGCCATCCATTATCTCCTCACCACCACCACCTTTTGAAGACCTCTCATATTCTTCTGGCATAGGTTTTCAAGATTCAAAGGGCACAGTCCTTCTCTACATACACAAGAAACCACCAGATCCCTATATCCAGTTGATGTTCACAGATGATCCACTTTGTTTTTGGAAGCAGTGCAACATATTAGAGCAGAATTAAGGATTGATAAGAAATTGTTTGAGGCATAATAATAATGTAATAATAAAAAAAATTATTTAGAACTCCTCTCCCACATCATGACTTGTGCTGTCGTAGCTGCTAGTCTTATTTGTAGTGTCCAAGAGCAGGAACTGCAGAGGCAGCTCAGAAAATGCTCAATGGGAAAATCCAGAAATGGCATCTACACGCAGAACATTCTTTTTTGCATAAGAAATACCCAGAAGATGAAAGCCTCTTTTCAATCACTAAATTGGAGCAAAAGTATATTAACACGAGAAAAACCCGCTGAATCAGGCCAATGGCACATCTAATCCCATATCTTGTTCCTCACAATAGCCAACCAGATGCCTGTGAGAAACTCGCAATGACAGGAGTAAAGGTAATGGTAACGGGACCCCTGACCATTAGGTCCAGTCGCGGACGACTCTGGGGTTGGGGCGCTCATCTCGCTTTATTGGCCGAGGGAGCCGGTGTACAGCTTCCGGGTCATGTGGCCAGCATGACTAAGCCACTTCTAGCGAACCAGAGCAGCACATGGAAATGCCATTTACCTTCCCGCCGGAGCGGTACCTATTTATCTACTTGCACTTTGAGGTGCTTTCAAACTGCTAGGCTGGCAGGAGCAGGGACCAAGCAACGGGAGCTCACCCTGTTGCGGTGATTCGAACCGCCAACCTTCTGATCGGCAAGCCCTAGGCTCTCTGGTTTAGACCACAGCACACAACTTGCAATTTCCAGCAGCTGATATTCAGAAGCAGAGCATGAGACACTTAGTCTCAGGGTCGTGGGTTTGAGCCCCACGTTGGGCAAAAGATTCCTGCATTGCAGGGGGTTGGACTAGATGATCCAACTTTACAATTCTGTGATTGTGACAGAGGGTATAGAACAAAACCATTGTGACTTTTAAAGCCATCCAAGTTGTTATCTATCACTGCCTCCTGTGAGAGCAAGTTCTGTAGTTTATAACTTTGTGCTACATGAAGAAGTGTTTTATCTGTCCAGAATCTTTATTACAAGTAGTTTTCACTCATATTTTGTAAATTTATGTGAGCCTACAGGAGAAGACAGGAAACTGGTTTAGTTAAGCTGGTTCTAGGGTATAGGTAATTATACTGAATGCATTTAGGAAGAAGATACCATCTCAGTTCCAGGGAATTTAGAAAACTGCCATGCCACCTCTTAAATATTAAGTGCAGCATAAAGTCAAGTATAAACAACTTGCACTTTTTATGTAACCACTGAAGTTAAAAAGCAACTTCCTGCCTTTATTTTGCTGTGCTTGCTCATCCCTCCTAATGAGTTGCCATAGATGTTAACTACAGGATGTTGGTTCAGTTATCAAGAGACATAATTATAACAAACAATTCATTGTTATATTTAGAACGTGTGGGATCTGCATTAGTTTTCACATATTGGGGGGGGGGAGAATTTCTATGCAGTAAATATATTAGCAGTGGAATGAAATTTTTCATTTTTAAGGCCAATTAAATATTTATTTAATTACAGGTTACAAAAAAGTGTTTCCTTTCAGTTTATTTCAGTGGTTGTACAAGTTTGTGTAATTCTTGACTCCCAAAGCAAGGTACCATTTTCTTCTTTCCGATCAATGCTTTTTAAGGCTTGTGCTTAAAGTTAATTATTGATGCTTAAAGTATAATCCTGGTGGGATTTGAGTGGTGGGTTTTCATTTGTTTGTTTGTTTGTTTGTTTGTTTGTGTTTGTGTGTGTGTGTGTGTGTGTGTGTGTGTGGTTTGTTTCATTTTGCAAGTTGTTTTCTTCTTTGGCCACTCATACAAGTATATTTTAAAAATTTAGGCCATTGTAGTCCCAATTCTTTTTCACTGCTTTTGATTTGCTTGCACCAAAAATGTGAGTGCACATGACTATTAACAGCAGCAAATTAGAGCTGAAGTGGAATAATTTCTTTAATAGATTAAACGACATGTTTTAAGACCACCTACTTTACCAATAACAGAACTATAAAGGACTCTTGTAACTGTACAACGCGACACTTTCAGCCTGACTGAGGGAGGAAGATTTAGTACTGCAGTTAACAACCAACTCAAAAAGTCACCATTACTTTTTACTGCATGGAAACTAGCACATCCGTTCGCTCCACTTCTCTCATTTTCTCTTCTGTTTGTCCCTTAAAATTCTCTTTAATAGCAAAATGTTTGGTTCTTTGCATTTATATTTATTTATGAACACCTATCAGTCAGTTTACTACCTAAAGCTAAATTGAGCTTGGCTTTTTTTAAAACTGTTTTTCTCCAAAATTAGCTAAGGCACAGCAAGAACATTTTGGCATCCTGTGAAAAGCTGCATGTTTGAGAGGGAGCTGCCTGGACCTCCTGAGAAACACCAGACCTCCCATCTGTTCCTCTTGAATTATGCCAGTGCATCTCTGATAATGCCTCTGTGCTATTAGCTCTAATCATTTAACACCAGCATGGATGCAGGAAGCAGATTGAAGTGATAAATGCCAGACATAGTACGGCCTCATTCAATATGTAAATGGCTCCCATGCCAATTGGTTAAGAGAGTGCTCGTGCTAAGCATATTTCCACACAGGATTTGAGGAGTTTGAAGATGGCGAATATTCCCAGTTGAAAGAAGCTTTTAGTTAAGGAGGCAGGGACTGCTCAGATTAAGATCTCCCCCACCTCCCCCCCCAAAAAAATATATATTAATTGATTTGCACCTTAGGTATACTGCTGATGAATACTATGGAAATTAAAAAGTATATGCATGATATATATACTGTATACAGTGGTACCTTGGGTTACAGATGCTTCAGGTTACAGACGCTTCAGGTTACAGACTCCGCTAACCCAGAAATAGTATCTCGGGTTACGAACTTCGCTTCAGGATGAGAACAGAAATCGTGCGGTGACAGTGTGGCGGCAGCGGGAGGCCCCATTAGCTAAAGTGGTACCTCAGGTTAAGAACAGTTTCAGGTTAAGAACAGACCTCCAGCACGAATTAAGTTCTTAACCCGAGGTACCACTGTATATACCGTATTTTTTGCACCATAACACTCACTTTTTTCCTCCTAGAAAGTAAGGGGAAATGTCTGTGCGTGTTATGGAGGGAATGCCTACAGGTGGCATGCCTACGGATTTTCCTCCTCTAAAAACTACGTGCGTGTTATGGTCGGGTGCGTGTTATAGAGCGAAAAATACGGTAATTCTGGTCAATTACCAGTAGAGAAGATAAAAAAAAACAAAGCACATAAAATATGTTAAGTATATGCTTGTGCTAAATGGTGCGTGAATGGTGCTTTACAGATGCACTTTGAAATGACAATATAACAACTTACCGGTAATGCTGCTAGATTTTTGCACTGTGTTTTATATATGTAGGCCCTACAGTAGGGGTTGAATTGTGGTTTGTTGCTGGGTATCTACTAAGGTGGCTTTTGGGGTGGGAGGTGGGGGAGCGTTATCTAGATCATCTGTACCTTATTAGAAGGTAAGGTAGCTGAGGTTCTTAATAGGGTGAATCTCGCTACTGAAGTGAAAATAACACCTGGTTGTAGCTGTGGAATATCATCAAAACCATTATGACTTGGCCCTTGAGCCCCTTTGAGTTATGTGCCTGGGAGGAAGGGAAGTAGTATGGGTGGGGGTGGGATCAAAGTTGTCAACTTTCCCCTTTTTTTAAGGGAAATCCTATTCAGAATAAGGGAATTATGGGTGGGATCTCAGTGGTGATGGGCAGGGGAGCTATGGCATTGCAAGGCAAGTGTGAATATTCAGAAGAAGAGGCATTACCATCATAAAATCATGAACACTTCTTAGCTGCTTCCCAGAATGCAGTACTGGGATGATAATGTCAGTTGTCCCTCTCCTCCAGCAGTGCTGCTGGTAAATGCCAGGCTGGTCATGAACATGTTTTATGTGTTTTAATCTGTGTGACAAAGATATCTGCAAATGTGACCCGAGGCTGGCATTTCAGGTTCAAAATCTCACCCAATCCTTCCATAGGTTTTCACACAAACACCTACAAACATGTTAGGATATGCTCTGAGGTTGATATCTAACTCTGAACTTGAGACTTCACATGCAACATATGTTTGCAACGTAATTCTCCAAATGCCTACTTGACCTCTGCGCCTACTTAAAAAAGAGGGAACAAAAATGTGTATATTATCTTGAATAATGTGATAAATTACATTTGGTGTTCATGATTAGAAGTTTATGGCAGAACCAAGCTTGAGCCCCACACCCATTCTAAAAGTCCAGGAATGAATAATGTCTTTCAGATACTGTGCTTTCTTTGTTTTTATGCATTCATAATTGTCATTTTGCTTCCAGCAAATCAGTTACTTTCTTTACTAGTTGATGTAATAACTCATGCTGGTGGTAATCCACTTGACACAAATCTCTTCATTTTTCTAAAATCTCCATCTGTGATTCAGGCTTATTGAAATAGCAAAATGCAGAATATTAATTTTCTGCTCTGCTTTGCTGGTAGTGAGGATGATGACAACAGAAAGCTTTTATATTTGGAAATGGTACCCATGAGAGCTGAACATGGCTGTGTACTGGATTTTGTAACTAGAGACTGAGGATATTGGACTTCGAGTAAAAGAACAAAACAAAAACAAACTAGATCCAACAAGCTTCAATTTTGCCTGTCTCTGCTGTAATCTAATCCCTTCTTTGATATAGAAACATAAAAACAACTGATTTTAAGATGCATGAAATAGGCCAGATATAAGTTGATTATAAAGAATAAGGAAGCGCCCAGACATCACAGTAATACGTACGACTTCCTGGGAAGACATAAATTACTGTAATAAACAATGGTTTGTAGAACTTCAATGTACTTCTTGTCAGGACTCGGGGCACAGGCCTATGGCTAGGGATGGACAAATCTCCAAATTTTGTTCCTCATTTCTAAAATCTTAAATCCAGTTCTTCACATTTTTGGAAGAATTTGTGAATTTAAAAAAAAACTCCTCATGAAAAAAATTCAGCATTCAGTGTAGGGATTATGTAGATTTGAATGAGCCCAGCCTGAGCTGAGCATAAGTGGAAGGTTATGTGTCAGGTGCCACATGATTAAGTGGGCGGGCAGTGGTATGGCAAAATGTCATTGCACTGGAAGTGAGACATGTGGTGAAAACATCACATGAGTCTTTCACCATGTACCCAATTTAGTCTGAACCCATGAACTTCAAAGGCAGGCCATTGCTTCAATCAGTTGACAAAGCAAGTTTGTCACACTGAATACCTTATGGGATATTCCTGCACTACATTTTCCACTTTGTTTTCTTCTTGTAGTGATATAGCTGGTCCACAGGGAGGCAATAGAGATAAGGAGATAATTCCTTAATTTATTTTAAAGGGAAGTATTTGATTTAACTTTCCAGATACCAAAAGTGCCAGAAGTTGAATAATTAAGCCTTCAATTTTGTTGAACTCCTTAGGTTTTGAGAAGGGAAACAATGTCAAGGCAGTTTTGTAAACAGAAATGTATTTAATATAGTGAAATATAATATTAATAGATTAACAAGTACAAATTATGAATTTATATTTTTAAAACTTTACAATGTTCTATGTTCAATAACTATATTTGATTATAATCAGATTTATTAATGTTGAATTGCTTTCCTTGCTGCATTAATTTTTCAATTGTTTAAAGAACTGTGAAATCATAGTAGGATCATAGAAAGGTAGAATTGTAGAGTTGGAAGGGACCCCAAGGGTCATCTAGTTCAACCCCCTGCAATGTAGGAACCTCGGCTATCCAAGACAGATGGTCATCCAACCTCTGCTTAAAAGCCTCCAAAGAAGGAGAGTCCACAATCTCCTGAAGGAGACTGTTCCACTGTCAAACAGCTCTTACCGTCAAAAAGTTATTCCTGATGTTTATTCGGAATGTCCTTTCTTGTTGCTATCTGTGGTGGGAGCTTTCTTTCTGATATTCACTACTTTTGTTTGTTCAATGTGCTGCATAATGATTCTTGCACAGTACTGCAGAAGGGAATAGCAAACAGCAGGTGCAGAGAGGCGGCTTTGATCAGGCTGTGGCACGAATAAAGAGGCAGGAATAAACTTCACTTGCCCAACCCTGCACTCAAGAGGTTGCTATTTATACTACAACAACAAAAACCTTGCATGTTAAGTGCATCCATGCAATTCATGTCATATATAGGTTGACCCTTGCAGAGAGCAGCTTTAAAAACAGTGACCACGTGAAGGGCCTTAATTCAGAGACAGAAGAAAGAGCAGGACCAGATTAACATATGTACAGTATGTTCTCATGGATATCAACTCACAATGTTCACAGTGCAGACTTCCCAGAAATCAACAGATTGGTGATACAAGAATGATAAGAGACTGGAAAAGGCTTTGTATCCCAAAATCTTGTTTTTAGCATTTATTGAAATGCTGTTTGAAACCTTAATAATTTTTTATTAATAAATGTGCATCCTGATTTTCAGAATGTTTCCCCTAAGTTAGTGAACATTTAAGTTAAAAATAAGCACATAACATACAAAACTTTCCAATAAAACACAGGAAAAAACAAAATACTGATAAGTGAAATGCTAGAAACCAACAAATAGTAAAACAAGTAGACGCTCAGATTACTATAGCCAACACCAACAAAATAAAACAGACTTGCAAACTAAGTCTTCCTTTAAGATACAGCCTGCAAAAAAACAGAAGTCTCCAGATATTTTCAGAAAGCCTTCAGTGTTGTGATCCTACACAGCCTGGTTGGCAATGAATTTCAACATACTTCATCAGTGTCCTCAATATAATGAGAACAAAATGTTCATCAAATTGTGCTTTTGAGAAATGCCACATATATATCAGATTGTCATAAAAGACTTAAGGCCAGAGTAAATGCCAGTCATACATAATTGCTCTTATAAAAAGCAATTCCTTAAATAAATGAACGGACATTTGCTGGGATAATAATTATGCACTGGCTTACAACAAAGGCAGCAGCAAATACACACACACACACACACACAGAGAGAGAGAGAGAGAGAGAGAGCGCGCGCGCATAACCAGCTTCAGGAATGTATCTAAAGCTGGAGCAAGCGGAAGCATGTGTGTACCAATGCCAGTCAAAGGAAGAGAGAGAGAAATAAGAATTACAAATGCTTCATCCTCTCTAGGAGAGGAGGGGAAATGACGTCATATAGAGCCCTCCCTACCAATTGTACTTCAATGGTCTGAGTATCTGCCTATTAGCAATATAGCTCTGTGGACTAGGCCCCTTCTCATGTTAACTAGCAATAATATGCATTTGTTAGGTTTGGCTGCTAATGTCCCACAAACTGAACCGAAGTCATATAAGGCTTTGTAGGGCATGATAACCAGTGCTTTGAATCATGCTTGGAAACAGACTGGTAGAAAGTCGTGTTGTTCTAACAAGGAGTTTCTGTTCTCCCTTTGACCAGCTCTCTGTTCCCAAGTACAGGGACTGACTCATCCCCCTTCACCGAACTACAGCTAAATACCACTTTGCAAACTCTTTTTGAAATTGTCAAAAACCCTAAGTCAAAAGTTCCACAGGGCATGCACAGCTATTGTGGTTAGGCAAGCCAAGCTGTACTACAGAAAAAGTGTTAGTCATCCTAGAATAAGTGTGGTTCTGCATTCACAGAATGATTGTATGTCATCCTCTTGCAATTCCTGATTGGCTGGAATCAAAGGTGACGCCTTCCTCATCACTTCAGCTCTTCGCCCGGCACAAGCAGGAAGTTTAAGCAGGGAGTTCACTTCCTGTCTGCTGGACTCACAAGCTTGAGGAGGCTACATCTATAGAACGTTTGCTCCATTATAGATTCTTTTTTAAGCAGAAAAAGATCCTGTCTGAAAGATGCTGTTAGTTATGTCTGAAAGTGGAAGTTGAGCAGAAACGGCTATATAAAGACTAGACTGATGTTTTCAAATACAGTGCACGATCAAAACTTACATTGCATACAGTCCTCAGGCAGAAACCACAGCAACATGACTAATCAAAACATTTGAAGAATGTAATAGTCAACCTTTAACACACTTCTCATTGCAGCACATTGCACAAGCTGGTGAATGGTAAACAGTGTGCTTTACAGCTGACGTAGCTGCACTTGTGATTACCGGGATCCAAGATTACAGACAGTGACACGATGGAAAAGCCACAAAGTTGACCCTATGTTCAGACATGTTCTAGGATTTTACAAGAGCCAAACTGAAAGAGAACTGCTGGGATCTTAATATGAAGTTTCACCCAACCCCCTTTTTTAAATGAAAAAGATTTAAAGCAGGATTTGCTTTTCTGGATAAAAGTCTTTTTCAAGAAGATGTCTGAAAAGCCATCTGGACTGAATAATACATTATACTGTGTAACCCTTTCAGTGGACCTATCAAGTAAGTAGCTAATCCTTTTGACTGTAACAAGAATAATCTGAAACAGGAAATGATTTTTTTCTGTGAAAAAGCACAACAGATTGAAACATTTGTTTCTTTAAGAAAATAAATTATATGGTGATTAATTTAAGGATAAGTGGAAAAGGTGAATGTTCTGCATTCTGTGCTAGGTAGGAATAAAGCAGAAGTACAGAAAAACAACATTGCGAAGCATTTGATCACAAGTATAATAAATGTGTTTTGTTCTTCTTACACCTGGAAAAATGTGTCATTCCAAGCAATGTTGCTAAGATCTATGGGGTCACTTAGGGTACCTCTACCATGCTCAGATTTCTGAATCTCATAATGGTTTAATACACAGAAGCATCAGTCATGCAGTGCTTTGAAATATGACTAATGAAAATGTTTATGTTAAAATTTAAAAATGACACAAATTTAATTGGGAAAGTGCGTGAGGCAGGAACTGTTTTTGTGATATTTTGAGGCACATAAATAAAACTAAAATCCAAAGGATTAAAATAAAAATATTTTATATTGTTAATGCCATTTTAACAATTTATCCCAATTTGTTTTACTTATTAAAACAACTGTATATCTTTTGAATAATGGCAGATTGACAGTCAAAAGTGACAGGGTAAAAAGCACAAACTCCACAGTGCCTTTTAATTGCTTCACTGTAGACTATTTGGAATAAATGCTGATGTTTACTATCTCAGGTGGGTTTTGCCCCATTTTAGACTGAAGCTAAAATATTTTTCCGATAATCACTTATCTCCAGCTCTGTCCTATTTAACAATTAAAAACGAGTGGGTACTTAAACTTCTTGATTGAATTTGCTATAAAACAGCTAACCTCCCCAGCAGTGGGATCAAAATGTTTTCCACAAGGCTCACACCTATGACAAGCCCACTGTCTGAAATTTATTTTGGTTTAGAAGCCCTTAAAGACAAATGTTCCATTGAATGGGCTTACTCTCACAAATTTCCCTCAAGCCACCAATTTACTACGCCCATCTCCATGTTTCATCAGTCCACCCAGCTCATAATCTAGTCTCCATCCACGGGAACACTATCAATCCTTTGTGCTAGGTTTAGGTAGTCAGGTTTGTGTCTTACCAGATTTAGTATTTAAAGTTAAGTTAATATTTACTGGTGTTCTGTCCTGGAACCTGAAACAGGAGCTGATGGCATTACAATCAGCTTTCCCCTCCCTGATCATTAAAGAAAACCCAGAATAGCTGAATGGAGACTGAATGTGCTCTGTAGCCATGGAATGCTGACCAATGCTGTGGGCAGGGCAGGTGATGGAAACTGGGTGGGAATGGAATGGACTATCCTGGAGGATGGCATAACTGACTGGAATACTAAACAGAACACTCCACACAGCAATGTCAATTTCAGTCTCTCTCTTTTCAATTGTTCCAATCTTGTTTGTGCTCCTGTTTGTGGAAAAGATACATATGTGTTATTGTTTTTTTTAAAAAAAGAAGTCCACATGAACAATCAGATGCATCTTTGTGTTCATGTCTCCTAATATACACATTTATGTATGTTGTCCAGTATGTGGGATTTTTGCAAAACATTTAAAGGAGTGTATTTTGCACATGATTTTCACTAATATACACTTTTGTGTGCATATGTGGCATCACAACATTTGGAGAAGTACGAATTTCTGAGAACTGTGTTTCAGTTCTCATATTGTTTTGGGAAGCATGAATGTGGTAGGTTCAAAATAAAATGCAAAGTGAACTAATTTCCTCTGCCATCCCTAATCTTGGCTTTCTCTGACAAACATCAAGTCATATACAATATTTTACAATCCACATATCTTCCCAATTTCCATTCAGTGGTAATTAAAATATAACTTCTTGTTGTTAAAGCATTATTTTACACTTATTGACACATCACATGTCAGTCAGAGTAACTAAAGACTTCCTAAATGATGTCTGCCTAGGACAGTGACATGTGACTGCCTGGTCCTGTGTGAGGTGGAAGAACTGCCATTGTCTTCAGGTTCTCTGCATACTTCCATTTTCCTGGTGACTACAGGAAGGATCTGCCACATAGTCACCACTATTTAAATAAACTATAATCTTATGTTAATTATATTATTAACTTCTTTTGTGACTAATGGCCTAACTAAAAATGTCATGCAACTCTACAAAAAGAACCACTGTGATGACCCAGTGTGCCTGAATGTGACCTTTTTTCACAGCAAATCACAGAGAGTAATTATATACAGAATGTTCTGAGTAGATGGTTCCTACTTAATGATGGATTTCAGAACCATAGATTACAGGTTTTAAAACTAATGAGCTAAATCCTAACACTAGAATGACAGTTCAATTTCTATCCTAGAACATGATCAGCAGATTATGCCCCATTAATTTAACAGAAACTATATTTCATGTAATGCATGTTCAGAACTGCAGCTTTGAAGGTTGTAACACAATGTTTACTGATTATTTAGGGTTTTTTTTATAATGCATGTCGTGATCAAAGGTCTTCCTAAGGCAGTTCACAATAAACAGCAAGAAAAAAAATTAAAGGGTGCTCTATTTTATGCAGATTTAACCACACACAATTAAGAATGTTAACTAACCTCCAACCTCTTTACCCCTCATTCCTGAACACATTAAACCCAGTTGAGGGAATCCAATGTACCCAACCATATATGAACAAGGTTTGCCCATTCTCTTTCATGCTGAGGGAAATTCTGTGACATATTAAAAATGATGGTGTCTATACATTCACCAATAATGAATGTATATACACAAACAATTTGTGTATATAGTCACTGTTAAAATATCTCTCACATGGTGGGTCTATCTGCAGAAAGCTGTTTGTCTCAAGGCTGTGGTTGCCTCCTGTGTAGGAATGAATGAAACAGCCTATTTCTGTCCTGTGTCAGTTTCTCCTACATGCAAAAATGAGTCCAGGACACTCTGTTCATGTGCAATTTTTTAAATAAAAGAGTGAACACTGAACAGTTCTACTAACAAAACAAATTAAAAACCAGGTACTTATGAGGTAGTCCTTGGACTGACTTCTTTGTACTGTACTGCATCTGTACTCTCCAGAGGCACATATTTCCCCCATACAATACTCCAGGAAGGGACTACACATTATGGCATATGGTTGCTTCCTGGGAGCATCTTAAAATACTAAAAAAAAAGCACGTAGGCATGTCATAATGTCAAAGTTGTAACGTCTTTACAATCAAATGGCTCAAGCTATTGACATGATCACCCCTGAGCGCCCTTTCACTTCGTGGAGCCCAATTGGCCCTCTGGTATAATACTCCAGAGCGTAGGGGGAGGAAACAAGCTGGGAAACAGCTTGAACGCAAGTGGAGGAAAAATCCAAATGAATGCAACCAAACAGTGGTAAGGGCTCATTACTGAGCCTACCTAGTGGCAGTGAAGGAAGCAAAGAAGGCATACTTTACTGCCTCCATTGCATCATTATGTAGTCCAGCAGAGCTTTTCTGGGTTGTACAAGGCCTTTTACAGGCTGGCCCAAAGGAAGTGATAGAACCAACAGTACCTCACTGTGACTTGTTTGCAAAGCATTTTGAGGATAAAATCGCCTGCGTCTATCAATACCTAGCAGATGAATCTCATGGGGTGTCCAGAGCACAGTCTAGTCATGTTGTGTTGGATGAGTTTTAGTTGGTAAGGCTCAAGGATGTGGACAAGGTGCTCAGATCAGTCAGGGTGACCACTTGCACTCTAGACCCTTGCCCCTCTTGGCTGATAAAAATCAGCAGGGAGGGAACAGGTAGCTGGGCCAGGGAGGTGATCAATGCCTCTATACGAGGGGGTGGTCCCTGCCTGTTTGAAGGAGGCAGTGGTAAAACCACTCCTTAAGAAACCTTCCCTGGATTCGGAAAACCTAAGCAACTACTGGCCAATTGCTAATCTCCCTTTCCTAAGCAAAGTTTTGGAGTGAGTGGTTGCAGACCAGTTCCAGGCGCTTTGGGAAGAAACTGATTTTCTGGATCCATTTCAATCGGGGTTAAGGCCCAGTTTTGGCACAGAAACTGGTTTGGTTACCCTGTATGATGACCTCGGTAGAGAGAGAGACAAGGGAAATGTGTCCCTGTTAATTCTTCTCAACCTCTCAGCGGCTTTCAATACCTTTGACCATGGTATCCTTCTCGAGAAACTGTCCCAACTATGGGTGGGTGGCACTGCTTTGCGGTGGTTCCAGTCCTACTTGGATGGCCGTTCCCTGAGGGTGTTACTTGGGGAATGCTTTTCAGCCCTGTGGAACCTTCAATGTGGGGTTCTGCAGGGCTCAATTCTATCCCCCACGTTGTTTAACATCTACATGAAACTGCTGGGAGGTTTGGAGTATGTTGTCAGCAGTATGTTGATGGCCCTCTGCTCTATTTCTCCTTTACATCTGCAGGTGAGGCAGTGAAAGTGCTGGACCAGTGTCTTGCTTTGGTAATGGACTGGAGGAGAGCCAACAAACTGAAACTCAATCCAGATAAGACTTAGGCACTGTTAGTGGGTGGTTCCCTAGACCAGATAGGTGGGAGACTGCCTGCTCTTGATGGTGTTACACTTCCTCTGAAGGAGCAGGTTTGTAGATTCGGGATACTCCTGGATCCTTTGCTGTTGCTCGAGGCTCAGGTGACCTCAGTGGCCAGGAGTGCCTTCCATCAAGCTTTGACTGGTGGCCCAGCTACGCCTCTATCTGGACAAGGATAGCCTACTGTTGTCTGTGCTCTGGTAACCTCAAGGTTAGATTACTGCAAAAACATTCCTTTTTAACCAGGCCTTTGGTTGTTTTGATTGGCATCCTATGCCTTTTTAAAATGTAAGGGTTAATTTGGCAGGGGGGGGTTATTGGGTTGTTTTAATTTTGATTATATATTTTGTGGTTTTATATTTTGATTTTCTTCTGTGAACCACCCTGAGACCTCTGGGTATAGGGCGGTATATAAATTATTATTATTATTAATAATAATATACAAAGAAATGAGGTGTCAGAGAACTGCCTTCTACATATATTTTATTATTATTATTATTATTTTGCTTTGCCTTCTACATAGTGTAGTTGCATTGTCCCCATGGCTCTGCTGGTGTGTAAATGACAGAGACTAATGCTCAGATTTACATTCCAATTTGCCCATGAGTCCACGAGGCTGAAATGGTTAGGTTCTCTCCTAATTGTGGAGCAAACTGGAAGCCTCTGAAATCCTTACCATTGAGTTAACCCTGCCCTGTGGAACTGCAGTCACTGGCAGAGGAAGAGGAGTGTGGGGGGAGCACCCCGTCCCTGGAGATCCCAGTAGAGTGCCATCGCGGCTGCCCGTGCTGCCCCTGCAGGCAGCATGCCCCGCCCCCATGATGCACACCAGCCCCGCCCTGCCCCGCCTGCTTTTCGCCCCGCCCCAGTGCCAGAGCATGAAGCTCTGCCACTGACTGCAGTCATACATATATGGATTCTCTGCTTCCATCAACCTTTATGCTAAAGAGAAATGGACCATGACTAGCACATGTACTCACTGGAGAATTGTTCATTTTAACTAAAATTTTTGAACTGCTTGGGAGCTCCCCTGGAACTGCTTGAGAAATATACATACCTTGTAAATTAATGGTTTGGCCATATGTTTACTACATTACTTCATAAAGAGTGCCATTTCCGTTTCCCATTTTTGGAGAGATGCAGCAAGCTCCAAAGGCCTTTTTAAAAAAAATACCTCATTTGGACAGCTTCTCCCTCCTTTTAATTTGTGCCTTTGGCATAGTGGTACCTCAGGACAGAAATAGCACCTTGAGCCTTACCAACTGAAACTCATCCAACACAACTTTGCTTCAGGATGAGAACAGAAATTGCACGACGGCGGTGCAGTAGCAACGGGAGGCCCCATTAGCTAAAGTGGTACCTCAGGTTAAGAACAGTTTCAGGTTAAGAACGGACCTCCAGAACGAATTAAGTTCTTAACCCGAGGTACCACTGTACATTGGTTGGGAAGGGCTGATGCAAAAGAGGGCAGGACTCCTGCACCTTTAATAGTTGTACTGAAGAGCTAATTGCATGACAAGCTACACCTGCTGGAATTCTCTTACATTCAAGGTGCAAGAGCCCTGTCCTTGTTTGGTGTTTTTTTTCCAGTTAATATTTATGTATACTTTGTATATAACTGAACTTACACTCAATTACTTAATATTATGTAGAATCAGTGAGCTAGTCAGAAATGTAGGTGTCCCTGAGAAATACTTCATTTGTGGTCCGAAACACTGGAGGTGTCACCCACCTCAACCCCCCAGTGTAGCATCAGACAGATAAGGCTTAGACTGGAGACACATAGACTGAAATGGCTGCTCAACCATTAATTAAATTAAATAACATAAAATTAATTAATTAAACTCACTTGGCCGCTCATTGTCCCTTGGTATAAATTGTTTTGTAGGATTGTGGTGAGGAGAGTTGAATCCTGAGCACATTGGGAGAAGGAATATAGGAAATATTATTAAATGTTGGGCGGTAAAATTAGCACTCCTTATATTGCCCTTCTAATGTGATGTCTTTGCTGCCCACATGCTCACATAGATTGGCTCTTCAAGTGGAGAAAACACTACAGGACCACCTTGACTAGGGATAATTGTTGGACTCCCAACTTCCAGCATCTTTGGATGGGGCTGATAGGAGTTTAGAGCCCAACAGCATCTGGAGGGTCACCCTATCTCTGACTTAGGCTGTGTACACCCCCCCATACATTTAAAGCACTTTTCCTTTTCCTATAAATAACCCTGGAGATTGTCGTTCACCCTCCTGGAGTGACAATTCCCAAGCACCCTTAACAGTTCCCACAAGCGTTTGGTGGTGGGCGATGTGCTTTAAATAGACAGTGTCTGTGCAGTATATGCAGTTCGAGAACAACCTGCGGTCCCAAATGGCCAGGTGCACTCACTGCCCCAGAAGGGTGGAGTATAAATAATAGTATTTTAAAGTTTTTTTTATAAAAATATATATAATGAAGGCAAGCGCATTTTCCTTCTGAAGTCCCCCTCCCCGGCCCTTGTGGGTGGACCTGCAGTTCTTCTAATCCCTGCCCATTCCCCAGGCTTGTTGGGCCTGAGGGGAGCCACCCCGTTCTCCGAGCTACAGCTAGGAGGAACCTCCGCTCACCCAAGAAACTTGAAATAAAAAAATCCTTCCAGTAGCACCTTTAAGACCAACTAAGTTAGTTCTTGGTATGAGCTTTCGTGTGCAAGCACACTTCTTCAGATAGTGAAACTTGGTTGTCCTTAATAAAATCGCCCCCTCACATCTCTCTTTAAAGCCACAGGAGCCAGTGGGCCGCGGATCCCGCAAGGTAATGGCGACTCGAGTGAAGAATTTCTGTTCCTCTCGTTCAGTCCCTCGTTCGCCTGCTGCTGCGACCCAAGTTCGCTCCAATTTGGACATGAGAAGCTGGGCCGAGGCGGGTGGGGAGAGACATGTGTAGTATATGATATGAGGGGAGGTCGCTTCTTCCTCGTCTTTAACGAGGGAGGGGGGAGAATAAAAGTTCGCCATTGCGCCCTGAGGAACGCGATAGGGCGCTTCCTGTTGCTGCTGCTTCTTCCAATTCAACCCATCCCGACGCTTCCCCAACGTTACGGAGGGGCGAGGAAGCTGAGGGAAAACCAGTCCGAGAAGTAACCGGCGGCGGGTAAGAAAAGAGCGTAGGAAACGCCGGCGCGAGCTTGGCCTCCGCAGCGCCCCCTCTGCCGGCCCTCGGTATCTCCCAGCGTCTGCCCGAGCGTGACTCCGAGGCTGGCGGGCTCCTCCCCCTCCCGCTCCCCTTCCTCCTCCTCCTCCCCCTCTCGTGTCTGTGGCGCTCGCTTCCCCGTCACCCTCCCCCTCCCGCTCTTGTGCCGGGAGGATCAAGATGGACGGGGTGCGTCGCTGCCTGGCGATGGACTGAGGGAGGTGAGCGAAGGACGCCGGGAAGCTGAGGCGGCCACAGCGGCGGCGGCGTCTGAGGAGAAAGTCTGCGGCGCCGCGGAGAGCGAGCGACTCACTCACTCGGGCAGCGGGGAGGAGGAAACAAGAGCGCGGCGGGGCCTCGCGGCGGCCTTTCCTAAGCCGCCTGACCGGGTCACCCTGCGAGGCCTGCGGCTGCCAGACAACGCGAGCGCCGCGGCCCGGCCCGGGTAAGAAGAGGAGGCGGGGAGAGCTGGGGCTCCGAGGCAGGCGGTTCCGGGACGGCTGCGCCGCTGGGCTTGGGGGTCCGTGTGGGGAAGGCGGCTGGAGCGGGGAGGCTGGAGAGAGGCCACGCCGAGTCCCGGCGCGGCGGGGCTTGGTAGGCCTGGGGAAACGGAGGGTTTGGGGACGGGAGGGTAGCGAGCGGGGTCGCCTGTCCGGGCTGCCGCGAAGAGATCTGGTTGGGGCCTGTGGGCCTAGTAGGAGGCGAGGCGAGGCGAGGCGAGGCGAGCAGGTGCTTCTTCCTCGGGGCTCGCCTGAGCCCTGGGCTGCGGGCCCTGTGGAGGGGAAGTGATCGGCTTCCTCTCGGTGCCTGAGCTTGTGGCCTTACGTTGTTTTCGGCTCTCCTTTGTGACTAGGGGTTGTAATGCTAACCGTGTCTACTCGGGAGGGAATGCTGTTGAGTTCAGCGGGGCTTACTCTCGGAGAATTGCGGGTGGGGTTGGATTGCAAGCCGGATCTGTAAAAGTCAGTGTAACATCCCTGGTTGTATTGTCTGGCGTTGGCGTTATTCAATCTCGTCGTAGAAGGTCGGCAAATAATTATATCACGAACGTGTGAAGGTACCTCATGGTCAGGCTGTCGGTCTGTGTAGCCCAGTAGTTATCTACTCTGACCGGCAGCGGTTCTCCAAAGTCTTGGGTAACTTCCAGCCCTGTTACCTAAGATCCTTTTAACTGGATATACTGCGGACTGAACCCTTCTGTGTGGAAAGCATGTGCTTTGCCACAAAAGTTTGGCCCCTTCCCCCACATTTATTACTTTGTGGGAGAGTGTGCCTGACTGTGTGTTTGACTTTTATTTATTTAAGCTAAGTGTGTCTTTCACTGTGCATGTAGGCAACCTTTGAAGGATTTACCTTTGTGATATATGTATTTAATACAGGACAAAGTTTGTTGTTGTTGTTGTTACCTGGGGTTTTTCAGCCTGCAGGAATTATTCTATTGTTTTTAGTTTGGTCTCTCATGCAGACCAAGTTGAAAGTAAGTTTGACTAATTTCTATGTAACTTTTTTTATAACTGGGTAGTATTTTACATCATAAGGCTAGTCTTTTTTGGGAATGCTCCCCCCCCCCATGTTGTTAAAAGGTAACATTATTAATTGCTAACATGTCACAAGCAAACACAAGCAGACTTTGCCCAACAATATTTTTTTTAAAGGCACAATTCTGGAGAGAGTCTTCCTCTCCCTAATACGTCAGTAAGTGAAGAAACTTTGTACAGTTAACTTTTTCCATGTTTGTAATATAATTCATTTATGGAAGGATAAAAGCAAATGTGTGAAAGGGCATATTTACTTCAGCAAATTGCTTTTGTGTGTGGTGGTTATATTGATCCAGGAACAGCCTCAGGTTTACAAAAATAGGTAATTACTTGTATGTTAAAGAAGCTTTAATATGCCAATAAAGATAGCATGTAGCTTCTGAAGTACAAGGGAATTATGAGAATTTTTCAGCTGTTTTCAGCTTATCATTAGTTTTTATACTGGTTTTCTATAACAAATTATACCCAAAGTGGCTTAATACATAAGAAAGAGTGATGTGTATCAGAATTTTTTAAAAACCTAGTAATACAAGGTATCAGCAGTACATTAAGATAGTAATCCATATTAGTAGCCTATCAAATCACTGAGACCAATTAATTTTTTAAAAAAACTTTAAAATAATTTTTTAAAAGCAACATTGACATAAAGTTTACTATCAATCTCTAAAAACTATAAAAAATTGAATGACAGCAAGAACAGAACTTTAGGAACAGATAAATAAGTAAGCAATGCCCAGAAGCAGTGGGAATGGCATACATAGCTTAGTGCATATATAGAAAGATATAATTTGATGTAAAACAAGTCAATAAGGTATAGCATTCAAAATACATTCCCTGATCTCTCCATTGCATTGGAAGGCCACGCCAAAAAGTTTCAAAATAGTTAACAGTAAACCAGGTTACCAGAGCATGCACTTTTGTGGCTAAGCCATCCCTTTCCAGGAGCAGTTGTAGTTGGTGAGGCAGCCAAAGGTTGCCATTTGCCATTGCCATTTGGACATTTGGTGACTACTCCCAGGGACTACAAACTTGTTCCTTCAAGGGAGTGCAGTCCTATCTAGAGCAGGCTGTCTGCCTCATTCCCCAGCATGAGAACCAACAACCCAAAGGACCTTCATCTTTCCAGGATTCAGTCACAATTTATTGACTGTAATCTAGTTCATTACAGTGGTCCAGCGCCTGCACACCCTCAGCTGACTTAGATGACAGAAGTAATAGAAGTGGTTGTCATGCCATCACCATCCCAAAGGTAAAGGTACCCCTGCCCGTACGGGCCAGTCTTGCCAGACTCCAGGGTTGTGCGCTCATCTCACTCTATAGGCCGGGAGCCAGCGCTGTCCACAGACACTTCCGGGTCACGTGGCCAGTGTGACAAGCTGCATCTGGCGAGCCAGCGCAGCACACGGAACACCGTTTACCTTCCCGCTGGTAAGCGGTCCCTATTTATCTACTTGCACCCGGGTGTGCTTTCAAACTGCTAGGTTGGTAGGCGCTGGGACCGAACGACGGGAGCACACCCCGCCACGGGGATTCAAACCGCCGACCATGCGATCGGCAAGTCCTAGGCGCTGAGGTTTTACCCACAGCGCCACCCGCGTTACCCAAAGGTACCCAACTCCAAATCCCTTAATGACTTCTCTAAATGGCTTCATATAGATATAAATAACTTGGGGGACAAGATGGATCCCTGTGGTATCCCCACAGCACAGCTGTTATGGGGAAGAGCAAAAGACTCAATGCAGCCCTTTGAAATTTATCCTGCAGGTAGAAGCAGAGCTACCATAATACCACGCCTGTAGAGTTGGTCCAGCATAACCCCCTACCCTGCAGCATTGGTCCAGCAAGATACCATAGTCAGTGGTATCAAAAGCTGATTCAAAGTCCAAGAGAACCAACAGGGTCATAATATTCCTGTCTCTGTCATAAAGCTGCTCATTCATCAGGTTAACCAAGTCTGTTTTGGTTTCAAAGCCTGACCTGAAGCCAGACTGAAATTGGTCTAAATAATTTGATTCTTCTAAGAACACCTAAAGGTGGCCACTCCAGCACCTTCCCAAGAAAGGGGGCATTAGCAACAAGGCATCCAGTCCCATAGTAATGGGATATTATGTGGTGGAGATACCACCATTTTCTAATCACTGCTGCTTTCTGCCTGCCAGTGAATAAGGTGGGAGGAGTGGCTATTACTTTTACCTACTGAGGTTGGGTTTTTAAAAATTTCCCACCCATGGACTGCTATGGTGGGGGTGGGAATAACACTAGTTCCTGGGCTGGCATAGTTTTGCCACCGTTTTTGGAGTATTTCATGAGAGTGAGATTTTGTAGGATTCTGTGGGTCAGGGTTTTGCCTGACATACCCACAGAATGTCTCCCTTTGTCCTTCACTGTGGATGATTGTTTCTGCCTGTGGAATAGCAGTGGCAGTAGACATCATTTCTCTGCTCACTGAGAAGGTCTGGAGGATCTGGACAGCTTTATTGGGAGTTTAGGGTATGTTCTGTTAGAAAGATGCAGCTCTGAGCTCAGTGAAACTTTTAAGTAAATATGAATTGGCTTGGGCTGAAGCTGTGGGTAGTGCAGTCCAAAAGAGTGCTCCTAGTGTAGCCTGTAATTGCCACATTTGTTGGTATCTCTTCACTGATATACATACCCCTTCAGTTACAAATAGGCAGTCTGTTAGAGGGATGTTTGTGTCAAGGTGAATGAAAACAGCAACAATCGGAATTCTTTAAACCAAAATTTATTAGGGTAATAGTCAGTGTTGGTTATATTCAGAGTAGACTCATTGTAACTTATGGACAAGTACATTGATTGCATTGAGTCTGCTCTAAGTAATATTGGATATCACACTAACTTTATTTCCTTAAATATTTAAGGAATATTTGGTCATAATTAGCAATGTTATGGCAGCAGAAAAAGTTCCTTCTTAGTCTTTAGGATTCATTTTAATCATTATGTGGTCACTACTTGAATCTTGGAGGGGATCATTATGTCAATACCTTATAGCCTAAGAGGAAGATAAAAAATGCTTCAGTAGATGTTCCAGTTGTAAAAAAAACCAACTTGATTATTATTTAGGAAGAGGATGTTAGTTCTTGAACTGCTAGTGTTCCGTTTTCCCTTTACAACCATAGTCATTTCTTACAAGGTATAATTACACCATCAACAAATGAATGCATAGTATTAGATACAAGCACTGATGAAGTACTGGAACATTGTGATTGTGACATTTTGCTGGTGTTGCCCTTTTTGGAACTGCTGGGCTTGATGTTGCCACCTTTGCATAATCAACCTATGTGTTGTATGCAAAACTCTTAACATGATGAATGAAAAGATATAAAGAAGATTAAATGTTAGGGCAGAAAAGCATATCAAATTCCTGGGAACCACTATTAATTTTTTATGCATCAGGCTCCCTCTAACTAAAATCCTTAGGTATCAATACTAGTTCTGTATCCTTGGGTGATCAGGCACTTGGCACTTTTACAGCCCTGGATAAATTATTTTAATAACATGAGTAATGTTTAATATCTGAGTACTGTTCCAATTACAGTGGTACCTCGGGTTAAGTACTTAATTCGTTCCGGAGGTCCGTTCTTAACCTGAAACTGTTCTTAACCTGAAGACCACTTTAGCTAATGGGGCCTCCTGCTGCTGCCGTGCCGCCAGAGCACAATTTCTGTTCTCATCCTGAAGCAAAGTTCTTAACCTGAAGCACTATTTCTGGGTTAGCGGAGTCTGTAACCTGAGGCGTATGTAACCTGAAGCGTATGTAACCCGAGGTACCACTGTTTACTACATCTTTGGGCAGCACACATACACACTTTTATATAGTGATATTTTTAAACATGTTTCTAGTTGTTATGGCTGCAATGATAACCTTGAAACTGTTTTAGCAGTGCCTTGTGAAATCTTCCAACACAAGACCAATTCTGTTGGTCAAGGATGACACTGTGCAGCACTTTTTCAATGATTAGCACAAAGAAAATAAAGTATACTAAATCATCAGATATAATCTATTGTGCATAGTTTATCCTGACTGCAAGAATTAGGTTACTGTGGTGCACAATTATTTCTGAAGTGTGCATTTTTTTTTGCAGTAAGTATCCGCTTGACAATTCTACACATATACTCGGAAATAAATTCCATTCAGTTCAATCAGGCTTTCTCCTGGGTATGTATGTATAGAATTGCAGCATAAAAATGTTGTGATACGGTTGGGAAGCACAATTTAAAATTTGACTGTACACCTCTTGATGGATTGCTTTTTCTTTTTTTAGGCGAAGACTACAGAAACCTGGGATCTTTGCAGAGTGGAAGATTTTTTGCACTCAAGTTATTCTGACCATATTTTAAAAATATTTTTGGGTTACTTTTTAATTTAAGAAAAGGCAGCTCTTTAAAATCATGGCAGATGTGGACCCAGATACATTGCTCGAGTGGCTGCAGATGGGGCAAGGAGATGAAAGAGACATGCAACTAATAGCTCTGGAGCAGTTATGTATGCTGCTTTTGATGTCTGACAATGTGGATCGATGCTTTGAAACGTAAGTAAATTTTTATTTTCATAATTTCATGCAGGCTTACATCTGCTGATCAATTTCATCCACATCATGCTGAAATACTGCTGTTTGAATCTGTTAACTAGTGTTTCTAGGCAGACTTGAGCAATCCATTGACACCTGTAGTGATCATTAAAAGAAGTAAAAAAAAAAAAAGAACAGCTGTAGCACTATCTGTTTTAACATCAGGTTTGTACTCTTGTTAAAGGCATGTTTCTTCTGGAGGCAGCTGGACTAATTTCCTTCTTGGGAGCTTGCTTGCTGCTTTTAGCATGCGTGCAGATCCTTGGGTATAACAAAAACATCTGCATTACAGCTTTTGCTCTACTTCATATGGATCTATTGGGGGGCGGAAGATAATTTTAATTAAGCATGTTTCCAGAAAAGGTGACAGAAGCAAGATCATTTTTAAAAGATCAATTTTTCATTTCAAGTTCTTCTAATTCTTTATGCTCTGAAATATTTAAGATTAGTGTTCGGTTCAGTTACTGTTAACTTTAAAACTTAGCAGAGGGTTTCAGCTGTGCCCTGACTAAATAACAATTATAAAATGTTGCAGCTGTTAGCAGAAATAGATTTTAGTACTAACCTTAGAAATTATGGGTCATAGTGGACAAGTTTGTTTTATAGTGCTTATATCATATCTTAATGTTTTAAAACATGATTCTCTTCTGAGAAGCTGAACTGAAAGTTAATAATTTTTAAGGTCTCTAAATTGTGTCAGGTGCTGCGGATGACTGGAAACAATTATTAAATAAGATACCTTTACTTATCGATACATTAGGAAAGAACTGTGGAGATTTAATAAGGTGCCTTTTGATTTTGAGATTAATAGGATTTTTTCTTTCCTTCAAGAGCTTGTAAGAGTAATTGTTATTAGAACAATATTGCTTTAAAAGTTTTCTTCTGAGCAGTAAACTGCTTTTTATTATGAACTAGAAAAGTTTCCCAGTTGTAATGAAATACATCTGCCAAGAGTAAGTAAACCCTTTGTTGTGACCAGAGAGCTTAAGAAACCACAAATTTTAGGGGGGAAATGGTAGCATGAATGCCTTGCCTGTTCTTGAGCCCCTATGTCTATTAGTTCTGGAACCATATTTTACCTAAAGTCAAGGAAAATGGAACATCTTTGCTATTTAAAAGTATGTTACTATGACTGAGAGCCTTAAAACCACAAACTTAAAATTAGCGAGATGGATACTGCACTCTGGTTCTTAGTGGACTTAACTAGTTTAAAGACAACCACTTCGGTATATAGGTTAGAAATTTGTTTGTAAAACTGTTGACTTTCAAAAAGCATTTTACAGGTAGTGATGTTCATTTCAGTCCTTCTGTCCTGTTAATATTAGTTGGTAGTGTTAAGTCACCTTTCTGTGACTGTGATTCAGGGAGCCTGATCATTAGTCATCACATTTTTTTCACAGTAACACTTCAGAAAGTTTTAAATACTATATATACTTTGATGCAGTTACCACTGAATTTTAAAATGATTGCTTCCGCCCTATGTTTCTAGCTTTTTATTTTAGCTGTAAGTAAGCAGCCTTGGGTCCCTGTGCGGGAAACCATCAGGATATAAATAAATATAAATAATAAAAATATCTATTATTAGTCATACTTTGAATAGACTTGGTGGGAGAAATTCATTGTAGCTCTATGGCAATTGTTCCATCAGCATCAGCATTTCAGCTAGTTAGAATGATCCCCCTTCCTCCCCCCAGCACTATTCTGGGGATTCTTTTGACATGCACCAAGCCAATTTGGGGAGGAGGGGGGAAATCCTTGTTAGAGGGACTTGTTAGTTGAATATCGCTCTCAGAGTTTTAACCACAGAGCTAGAATTTATAGTTGAAGTTGTGCAGAACCATAGTAAAATGGTTATGGGTAACATTGGTGCATGGTGTTTCCTGTCTATTTGCTACTCTGTTTGTAAATTTCAGAAATCTTTAAATTTCCCTCTCTATTAAAACTAATTGTGACACTGGATTCATTTGTTAGGTAAATAAGAACTCAAGAGTTGTTGTTTTTTGGTCTTTTTCTGTGGGGTAAAGTTATTTATCTTGTAATGGTTTCATGATGTGTATGTGTATTTTGACTTTGTTTTAAAGTATATTCCTTGCTAAAATGAGCAGCCCTGCTCAGGCATTGAATTCTTTGTGTTCCTAGGCTTGTCTGCTTCTATTTATATGTATACGTGAACATGCAATTTGCATGTTTACCTACAGAAAAGGAGGGTGGAATCTTTAATCTGGAGACAGTTACACACAATAGGGGTGATTGCACCAGGTTAATGCTATTTTACCAATGTTAATATGCTATTGCTTGCTTGGAGTAATTGGCAAGAATGGGAGGCAGTGGAAGACAGGAGTGCCTGGCGTGCTCTGGTCTATGGAATCAAGAAGAGTCGGACACAACTAAACGACTAAACAACAACAACAACAAATAAATTTAAAAATATATGTGAATAATATAGTATTTACTTAGGTTGAATTGTGGACAGTGAGTAAAATGGTTTTGCTGTTTGAGGCAACAAATGCGGTGTTACAGAGTAGCAAGATGGCTGGCTAGTCACTACAAGTTATTACCCAGGTTACCTAGACTCATGTTTCTTGAACAAAACTTTACAGTACTTAAATTCTTCCTATGGCAGCAATGGAAATGGACAGAATGGAGAGTTGCCATATGTGGAGAGGGACAGGCTCTAGGGATTCAGTAGGACTGCAGGTAGAATAAAGATTTAATTTATGGAATTTCTAAACTTTCAGGTTCATCCAGGTTGACTGAAACCTTCAGTGGTTTAGGGCCACTTTGCATGATTTTATGCAATAAGGTACTTAATGCTTACTGCCTCTTCCAGGCAAATTGGTTCCACTGTATCTCCAGGCATCTTCAAAACATTCTGGGTGGTGCCTTGTGGCAGCTCATGTATGGGCTGTTCCGAATGGTGGGCGGGCACATACAAAACTCTGGAGAAGCCACCATATAGAGGAAGTACAAAATAGTTCCATGGAAGGTATATTGTGTGAAACAGCCTTTAGAAAGGTAGAATGGTGATGATAGTGAAACATATTGCTGATTAATTTCATATTTTTTCAATATTATGCCTCTTTTCTTATCACAGTAGTAATTTGGGCGATTATTTTGTACCTATTTGAATTGGAGTATGTACAAAAAACTTGATTCACTTATCTTGCTGCCATTTCATTACAAAATTTAAAGGCATTTAGCTCCTTAACTTATTTGATCTTTTCCAAGTTCAGAGTTTTTAAAGAAAAAGGTTTTATTGCTTTAGGCAAAGCAATTTTCTGTGCGCAATCATTATTGTGGAATGAAAACTCAGAATTGAGTAGACAAATCTGATTATGGAGTGAACATACAGAATAACACAAACATGCACTTCATGTGTCATAATCGTAATTTATTTAGTGTTCTAGCAGTCCAGGAAGGAATGTAGGAAAACTGCCTTATACTGACTCAAACCATTCATCCTTGTAGCTCACTGCTGTCTACATTGACTAGCAAGTGGTTATCCAGGGTTCTTGCCCAGCCCCACCTGAATGTAAGATCCATCTTGAGAGATCCTACTCCAGCTGCCCCTGCCAAATGCAGTTGAGTCCCTTTTAGTTCTGGTTATAGAATAGCCTTTCCAGGGAGTCTGGTACAATTTTTGTAGTATTTTAAGCACTGAGTGAAGAGCTTTCCATTCACGTAGGGCTTTTACATATTTTTGTTAGGCTGTGCTTCATTTTAAATTCATTTTAATTTTAGGGGTGCAAGGTTCTTTTTTAAAAAACCCCAGTTGTATAGTTTTACTCTTTAATGGGTTTATGGTTTCCAATATAGTTCAACTTTTTAAAAACTTACTTATTGTAACTCACCTAGAGAACTTTGTTAAGTGGAGGCAATGTCATAATAAATACCAGAAAGTGCTGGGATTGAACATGGACCTTTTGCATTCAAAGCATGTAGGCTACTGTTCAGCTGTGGCACTCCCCCAATATTTAGTGCATGACAATATCCAACATACACACACACACACACACACACACACACACATTTGATCTTGAACCTATTATTCAACCTAGGCAAGGAGGAGAACTGAGCGTTATCCTCATTATGGCAAGCCTTCATGTACTCAAAGGTTTATCAAGTTAGTATGTCATATGTATAAGAAGGCATTAATTTAACTATCAGACAAAAGAACTGAAATCTGTCAAAATATGTTTCAGATGTGCAGAGTGGTCTCTATTGTCATTTGCTTGTAGCGGTTTTGTTACCTTGAATTACTGGATTTTGACTTTTAATGGAGGTTTACTATGTAACTGAAAGTAAAGCATAGGTCCTCTGTAAGTTCAGAAAAAAATACACAAAAATATTTTCACATACAGGCTTTTAACTAGTTTAGATTTCCTTTTCCATTCCAGATATAGATGGTGTGCTTATAACCAGAATATATGTCTACAGTTGTGGATATTGGTTTGGATCCAAAGTTGTTTGTGTGAGTCAAAGGCAGTTATGCACTTGCAGGAAGGTCCCTCCAATTGTTAACTGTTCTGTTTTCATTTTGTAGTCTCCTGTGCCACGAGTATCTTACAGAGGGTCAGCCAACTATTAGGAACATTTTTTTGCAGAGGGAGACTCAGACAGTGGGCAAGTGTTCTGTTCATGAAACTGAAATTAGTATTGAAGCCCATATCTGTGACCCCAGAACAGTTTGTAATCATTTTATTTTGTCTAGATGTTAAATCTAGACAGTGGCTCATAAAATCTTTCATAGAATTGTAGAGTTGGAAGGGACCCTGAGACCCCCTGCAATGGTGAAGATCACAGAAATGTATATGGAAATGTGTATGTTAGTGATGAGTAATCTGTCTCTTCTTGCAGATGTCCCCCTCGTACCTTTTTGCCAGCACTGTGCAAAATATTCCTTGATGAAAGTGCTCCTGACAATGTATTGGAGGTAACAGCTCGTGCTATAACTTATTATTTGGATGTGTCAGCGGAATGCACTCGACGGATTGTGGGAGTGGATGGTGCTATCAAAGCACTTTGTAATCGTTTAGTAGTTGTTGAGCTTAACAACAGAACCAGCAGAGACTTGGCTGAGCAGTGTGTAAAGGTATGGTGTATTAATTTTCTTTCGTTACAGAAAATAAAGCTCCATGATAAGAAAATGTTTTTATAATAGTTGTCCACTTACAAGACCAGGACATAATTGCTTTAAATTTTGATATTTTAAGCAAAACAATAAAACTTCTGCAAAAATATACCCTTATCCCAAACAGTCTCAAGTAGATGCCTTAGTGGACAAATTGTCTTGAAAAGTGGGAAATCTAATTGCATTTCCACAATTGCTATTAACATTATTTGTAAAAACCTGCGTGAGATCCTGTTTGTGGATCTTCTGCAACGTATCTTGCTTGGCGCATAGATATTTGAACCTTGAGACTGCTAAAGCCATATATGACATAGCCCGTTAAAACTCATATGTCTTATCCAGTTACCTTAGGCTTGTGTATCTTCCAGACACAAACTGCTTCTGGTGTTCTAATATTAGATATGCATAACACTTTTTTAAACTGGGGCCCTGTTCAGTTGTTAGAAAACTGTAAATGTGTAGGAGGTGCATGCCTGTGTGCTCCAGTTCTGCCCCCCCCCCGCTCCCCACTTGCCAAATTGAGCTTCAAGGTCTGAAAAGAACTTGTACGTGTGTCACCCCAGGGCTCCTGATCATGGATTCATGCATGCTTATAAACTCCCTTCAGATCTTTGTGCTCAACAGGGTAATGTTGGGGTGGAGGGGCAGGGCCAGCTTACACATCCCCCAATCTGTTAAATGTTTATAGCTTTTTTGGCACCATGAGAGGTGTAATGCATTCATACTGACGATTTTGATCAATAATATTTTTAAATAAAAAGTGAGAATTGAATTGGAAAGAATGCATGGAACTGCAAAAAGAACGAAACATATAATAAAGAAATTGGGCATAAACAAGATAAGATCAACATTCTCTAATCAGGAATTTCTGAAACAGAAAAGATGTGGAAAGAAGTATTACAAAAAACCTGGGAAAACAGCATGCTTTGTTGTATGATTGTCTGTGTAATTCCATTTTCATTCTAGGTGTTGGAACTCATCTGTACCCGTGAATCAGGCGCTGTGTTTGAAGCAGGGGGGCTGAACTGTGTGTTGACATTTATTCGTGACAGTGGGCACCTGGTTCATAAAGATACATTGCATTCTGCTATGGCTGTAGTGTCCAGACTCTGTGGAAAAATGGAACCTCAGGATTCCTCATTAGAGATTTGTGTTGAATCCCTCTCGAGTCTGTTAAAACATGAAGACCATCAGGTAAACAATTTAGAATATGTATTTGAAAGCACTGTATATAGGTTACTCCAGAATTGAGAACTGTATAACAAATATTACAAAGAATTTAGTTCATATTGCCAGCACTGGCTAGTGCAAGTAAACAGTTGTATGGTAGTAGGATGTATGGTAGTAGGATTAATTTCAATTAGCATGAAATCCTTGGCTCTAATGTAACTTTAATTTTTTATTCCTATGGGGAATTAGAGGGATTGCAGTTGGCTTTTTTATGGAAACGGGAAGGGAAAAAATGTTCTTTTTTACATGTGCAAGTTATATTTTACTCATGGTGATCAGTAAACAGTGATCTGGTTACACTTTGTGCTTTAATTTAATTTCACATAGAGTGAAATGAAAGCCAAAGAGTTTCCTCCATAACTGCAAACTTTTGCACAAATGAAGGCTTTGGGACTGCCATAGAACCTGCCTAATTTTTATGCAGACTCTTGCACAAGCTTTTGTGGAAGTATTTATGGAAAAGCACTAGCTGCTATTTAAGCTTAAGATAGTGCACATGGTATCTCCTCCCCATTTTATCTTCACATAAATCCTGGGAGGTAGAAGAGAAAGTGATGTCAAAGGTCACCAGTGAGCTTTGTGGCTGAATGTAGATTTGACTCTGGGTCTCCTGGGTCTTAGTCTGATACTTTTAACCACTATACCACAGTAACTCTCTAATGAGGATTTGTGGTATTCTTTCTTAGGTGCTAGGATTTGCACTTGAACAGTTGTGTGGATGCTGTTTGGGTCAGAGATTATTCACCCCATATCTGTAACGTAATGCTGTGTCTCATTTCCCCAATTACAATCCCTATGTAGAACTTGCATTAGAAAATGACTGTTGTCGTAAAAGAAATCATTCATAGCTAAGAAAGTATAGAAGCTGTGGATTGATTTGAAACAGTGTTCTTGTATAATTTACTAAATGTCAATATTGATGCTTTTATTTTAAATTTGCCGTCTTTCAAATCTTGGTCTGTGTGATACTTTTTAACCATATGATTTGTTTCTTCAGGTTTCAGATGGTGCACTGCGTTGTTTTGCTTCGTTAGCTGACCGATTTACACGCCGTGGAGTTGATCCAGCGCCATTAGCCAAACATGGGCTAACTGAGGAGCTATTATCTCGAATGGCTGCAGCAGGTGGCACAGCTTCAGGACCATCTTCAGCCTGTAAACCTGGCCGGAGTAGCACAGGAGCACCATCTGCAACTGCAGATTCCAAATTAAGTAACCAGGTGTCAACTATTGTAAGCCTGTTATCAACACTCTGCAGAGGATCTCCAGTAGTAACACATGTAAGAATTTCTTTGTTAAATATCTATTTTATTAAAAATTAAGCTTTACTTCTTGGCAGATATTGTATGTATGTTCTTTGTTTCTTTAATTTTCTGTCATCATCATAAATAAGAATAAATTTGTGTAGACCTTCGTTTATTTCACATTCTAAAATCCTTAAAATGTTAATTGTTACTGCTACATTTGAACTTTGCTTATACTCTCTCCCTCAGCTCCTTTGGGAGGAAGGATGGAATGTAAATTGAAATAATAATAATAAATAATAAATTTAGCTTTTTTATATGGAGATGCAATCCCTTTCTCATTGGATTTTCTAAAGTCCTGTATATTTTTATTGTTCAGACTTTTAATTATTTCCAGGATCTCCTAAGATCTGAGCTTCCAGATTCTATAGAGAGTGCATTGCAGGGTGATGAAAGATGTGTACTTGATACCATGCGTTTGGTAGATCTTCTTTTGGTGCTACTGTTTGAAGGACGGAAAGCCTTGCCAAAGTCTAGTGCTGGATCTACAGGCAGAATCCCAGGATTGCGTAGACTTGATAGTACTGGAGACCGTTCCCATCGGCAGCTGATAGATTGCATCCGCAGCAAAGATACCGATGCCCTAATAGATGCTATTGACACAGGTGGTAAGCAAATGACCTTTATTTGACATTGTAATTTCTAGTTTGCTTCTTAATGTTTATCTCTATAATGGATGGGCTATAAGAATAATATTTTTGTTGAAAATTATTTTTAGCTTGTTTGATATGCAGGGTAGAATACTGAGACTTAACATTTTGTTTTCATTTATATCGTTGCAAACATATAATGACACTTTCTTTTCCACTTCTCTAGCTTTTGAAGCAAATTTTATGGATGATGTAGGACAAACTCTCTTAAACTGGTCCTCTGCTTTTGGAACTCAGGAAATGGTAAACAAGGAAAAGAAATATTATTTTGATTTTCTGCATAAAGGAAATGATGCAAGTAAAAATAAACTATTGCTCATCTGTAAACAGGTTGAATTTCTCTGTGAACGAGGTGCTGATGTTAATAGGGGTCAGCGGTCATCATCCTTACATTATGCAGCATGTTTTGGAAGACCTCAGGTAGCAAAGGTGATTTTTAAATATTTATCTTTTCTATCATAACAAATCATTCCATTCCTTATCAGCATTTAGACCAGCTGAATTATGTGTTTTTTAAAAGTGTCCTGTCCCTTAATACTTCATGTTTGGCATATGCAATTTTTATTTTTTGGAAACACATTTATTTAGTGTGTGTTTGTGCCCTTGGCAAATATGAAAGTTGTGCAAAACTCTTCACAAAAACATAATAATGTAACATATCTCACCATCTCAATAGCTGCCTTCAGGCAACCCTCAGTGATCTGGATTATTTTGCGCAAGAGCAGTGTATATGTCCTCCTTCCTTCTGTAAAGCATTCCTTAGTTTTTGAAACAAAAACCAGTTTGCTATGATGAAATCAGAAACCAATTTATATTGTCTTGTAGAACATCTCCCCTTCCACCACTGTTCCCCATCCACACAAAATCAAAAACATTAACCATTTGGTTCTTACATTCTCCAGAGAATGTAACCATTTGCTGAACCAGCAAATTAGTAGGAGTGCTTACTCCAAACTAGAATCAATTCTGGTTTGGAGCAATAATTCAAACTGTAGCCAGCTGGTTTAGATATCACAACATATTGTGACTTGATTCAAATAGTAAGTAAGGGATGGTGCCCTTTAGGAGAGGGAGGGAGGAAGTCATTAATCTGTTCTGTGCATAGTCAGAGGAACCTAAATTGTACCATTGACATACTGAGTAGCGTTTTTATTCCAGTAATAATAACTTGCTTTTAGACTCTCTTGCGACATGGTGCCAATCCAGATTTGAGAGATGAAGATGGAAAGACTCCTTTGGACAAAGCTCGTGAAAGAGGGCACAGTGAAGTAGTGGCTATTCTTCAATCTCCAGGTTAGTGTAAAAAGATTCCAGGAAGTTTTTGTCAAAGTAAAGCAATGGTTGAATTTAAGTTGAATTTAATAAGGTAGAATTCAATCTGTGCCATAAGATAGCATTTTTTTTAAAAAAAAAATATACTGCTGAAATATTATCAGTTTGATTATTTATTATCAGTTTTCTTGAAATAGACTGCATTCAGCCATAAGCTCACTGTTGCCCTGTTTCAAAACAAATGGAACTAGTATAAGAGATGGTTTTTTCACGTAGCTATGACAGCCGAATGTCCAGAAAAAAATGCCATAATAGTCTGTGGCATAATATTTTTGTGGGGGTTAGGGCAGAAGAGTAACAACAGCCTGACATGGCAGTGTCTTGTCTCACTTCTTTCTGAAGCTTTACATGCAGCTATCAACTATGGTATGAGCAGGCCAACTGAAATCCTGCTGTAGGCGCAAGCACACAAAAACAAAACATTTTAGGTGGTGGATGAGAAGGAGAATGGGTTGGGTTACAACCCTCTTCACGTGACAGAGGCAGGAAGGCAAGGGTTTTTCTTTAAGATTCTTTGTACTTCTGTAAAACTTGGGATTCCTCCAGAGTCTGCCAATACCTCTGTCTTTGCATGGACACTGCCTTTTCAGCTATATAACCATGTGCACTCTTCCCCAGAGATAGGAAATAGAATATAAGATGTAGATCCTAATACTAGACAAATCTATAGTAGTCTATTGTGGAGATTCTTATCCTAGTCTGTATCTGCATTGGAAAGGAAATTGTTTATATGTGGTTTCTTTAAAACAATTTTGAAACTCATAACAGTGTTAATAGTGGTCTACAATTATAGGTGACTGGATGTGTCCAGTTAACAAAGGCGATGAAAAGAAAAAGAAAGATTCAAACAAAGATGAAGAAGAATCAAATGAGCCCAGAGGTGATCCAGAAATGGCACCAATATATTTGAAAAGACTGCTGCCTGTGTTTGCTCAAACTTTTCAACAAACTATGCTGCCTTCAATAAGGTACAAAGGGGAAAGGGCTGTGTGTACATGTGGAGATTCACATGCTATATTGTGTGGCTAGAATACTTTCAAGGATCTGGATTTTCAAGAATGACCAAGCCAAAAGCAAAGCAAAATCTGGATGATTTATATATGGTAGTATGTTGAATGGAATTCGAAAAACGCAAATCAGCAATGACCCAACTCCAAGTCCAGCTTGTAGCTTGGCCAGAATCAGAATATTTTGTTACCTGATGATAACAATAGACAGCATGTAAAGTGGGTAGCAATTCAATGCATTTACCAATATGTTGTGCTCTTCTAAGTATGTATGTTTCCCGTTTCATTCTTTAAAATATTATTTCTCTCTCTTTCTAAAAGGAAAGCAAGTCTTGCTCTCATTAGAAAAATGATTCATTTTTGTTCTGAAGCTCTTTTAAAAGAGGTTTGTGATTCTGATGCTGGGCATAATTTGCCTACTGTTCTGGTAGAGATCACTGCTACTGTTCTAGATCAAGAGGTAATTGTTATCTTTCTATTTCTTTTCTTTTCTAATGACATCAGTTTAGTTTTTATGTGTGGTGGAGCATTGAAATGCTTAGTTCAGGAAGTTACTGGAAGTTTAAGAACAAATTAGATGTGCCTCTGAATAGATTAGATTAAGTGGATTCAATATAAGAAGCAAAGAGATTGATTGTGATGCTTCGTATAGAAATATCCCATTGGAATTGGGATTGATTGTGATTCCCTGTTGGGTGTACAGTAGGTTTGTTAATCTGTGAAATGGCCCTACATTTCTTGTCTCAGGAAGGATTACTTCTCAAAAATTAGACTTAACACTTTCCTGCAGTGGTATGGCCATGAGTGATTGCCTTTCTGTTGGGAGTGGTGGGTGTTAATTATGTAATAAATGTTTAACTGTACATCAAGATATACAGTGAATTACTGTACATCCCAATTAATTTACTTCTGTGCAACTTTTACAGGATGACGATGATGGCCACTTGCTAGCATTACAGATTATAAGAGATTTGGTTGATAAAGGAGGTGACCTGTTCTTGGATCAGCTCGCTAGGCTTGGTGTGATAAGTAAAGTTTCAACTTTGGCAGGACCAACCTCTGACGATGAGAATGAAGAAGAATCTAAACCAGAGAAAGTAAGTACGCAATATTTGAATCCATATATGTCCCAACTGCTGTCTGGGATGCGTTAATGTGAATAAATATCAGTGAAAATACATTAAATTCTAGTAATGGGTTGCTGGACCTAATGTGTTAACACTCATTTAAGAAACTTTTTTGGTGCTGCAGTCTGTTGCCTTCTGCTTGGATAGGAGAGAAAAGAGCAAACTTGTCTTGTGTCTCTAGTATGCTTTTAAGATACAGTGGTATCTCGGGTTACATACACTTCAGGTTACAGACTCCGCTAACCCAGACATAGTGCTTCAGGTTAAGAACTTTGCTTCAGGATGAGAACAGATGAAATCGTGCTCTGGCGGCGCGGCGGCAGCAGGAGGCCCCATTAGCTAAAGTGGTGCTTCAGGTTAAGAACAGTTTCAGGTTAAGAACAGACCTCCGGAACAAATTAAGTAACGTAACCAGAGGTACCACTGTACCAGTTTTTAAGTGTCTTTCCGTATATTATATTCAGACAGTTTCTGCTGAAATTCTAAGTGTTTATGTAAGAGTGTAGCCTGCAGGTATACTTGTTGTGTTTTACAATTTATTCCTTAAGGAATTCCACAGCCCATGAATTTAAACTATCTTGCTTTACAGGAAGACGAACCTCAAGAAGATGCTAAAGAGTTGCAGCAGGGTAAACCCTATCACTGGAGAGACTGGTCAATCATTAGGGGAAGAGACTGCTTGTATATTTGGAGTGATTCTGCAGCTTTGGAGCTATCAAATGGTAGCAATGGCTGGTTCAGATTTATATTGGATGGGAAGCTAGCTACAATGTATTCCAGTGGCAGCCCTGAAGGAGGATCTGATAGTTCAGGTACAATGTTGTTCTCAACTAATACTTTAAAGATATCATAAGAATCTTACATTTTATATATTTGATTTTGAGACATTCTTTTTTACAGGAATTGGCTCACTAAATAGTAAAGGATGTAAACAGGTGGAAGGTGGTCAGTTTATTGTGATGCTTTTGTCAACTAGCATGTGACAGCAACTGACTTCTTTGTAACTGTGTTCAGTGAACATCTTAGCTTCATTCTGTCTTCATTTCTTTCCATGCATACTAATATTAGTCAAACAGTAATTAAAAGGCAATATTTAGTGGTAATCCACTGCATTTCAGGTAAAGCAAGTTGGAATGATGATGACGTGGCTTGCAACTTGCTAGCAGAATGAAATTGCATGTGTGTGAAAAGTGGTGCAAAGTTTCTCATCAGGTGGATCAGAACTGAGAAACTGAAAGACATTGAGCTAGAAGTTTCACATTGTACTTAAGCTATCTGTAGCTCTTAAACATAGTTGATATTGCTTGCTGCCCCCTTTTCACTGCCAAGTGTGCAGTGAATTGTAAGATTGCTTTATTCCGTTGAACAATTGCTGTAATAGATCTTCTGATTCAAATTCTCAGGAAATTGCTTTTTCCAGTAGTGTGAGGCTACAGGCTGGTTCTGATGCTTTGGTCAAAGCTTTTCTGTTCAGTTCTTAAACTCTACTTATTCATAAAATAGCTTTTTAATTATCTCATGCTAATTTTATCAGTTTTTAGATTTGGGGTGATAGAATTTAAAGCTATAGCAACATAAGGCTTATAGCAACATAACTTGGCAGTATAATTTTCAGCTAATTTCCTGATCTGCAGGGATCATGTAAATGCAAAGCCAGCTATCTCTGCTTTCATATCCACTTTTTGACACCTTATCAGTTGTAATGGATATGTATAAGTCCAACACAATCATCAAATTTGCGGATGATACAGCAGTGGTGGGGCTCATTAGTGAGAACGATGAGAGTGCTTATAGGAAAGAAGTACAGGGGTTAATTCAATGGTGTAAAGAAAACAATCTTATGCTTAACACCAAAAAAACCAAAGAACTCATAATTGACTTTAGGAGAAAGAAAAGTGTATTTTTACCATTGCACATAAATGGCGAGGAGGTGGAGAGGGTTAGTAGTTTTAAATACCTGGGCATTTACATCTCTGAGGACCTCTCATGGACTGCAAATATTAATATGGTTGTGAGGAAGGTGCAGGGGAGGTTGTATTTCCTGAGAATGCTCAGGGGACTGAATCTATCTCAGCACCTACTTCTGTCCTATTATCACAGTACCATCGAGAGTGTCTTAACCTATAGTATATTATCGTGGTATGGGAGCAGCTCTGAAACGGATAAAAAAGCTTTACAGAGAATAATTAAAATTGCCCAGAATGTTATTGGGCTCCAACTACCAACCCTGGATGAGATCTTCACGTCTCGCACTTTGAAGAAGTCACACAATATCCTGAGAGATCCCACCCATCCTGCTCACAACTTCTTTGAACTGTTGCCTTCGGGCAGAAGATATAGGACAATGAAAACACGAACCACACGCCTTCTGAATAGTTTCTATCCAAGAGCTCTGATTGCACTAAATAATGATCTCAGGGCCAGTTGCAAGAAATAGCAAGCAGGGAGTAGGAAGGAATGAGACAGGTTTTTAGGTTATGTTATGCCTTTAATAGGTTATGTTACATTCTGGAGTATGATATGTTTTTATAGATTATGTCTGAATAGGATGAGAGTGTTGGAGATACGTGCAAATGTGTATGTGAACCCGGTCTTTGGGTGGGTGTTTGATTTTCGTTGTTGTGTATACTGTGTATATACGGACAATGACAATAAATTTATCTTAAATCTTAAATCTTCATTTATAATGGATACCTGTTTATAATGCTGGACTATAGAGACCTGGTAAAGTAGTAGGCTGGCTACATGAGTTTCTGAGATTTGGGCCTAAGGACAATGGAATGGGAGCCAGAGATAGGACCCAGCCAGACTAGCTGACCGTTTGCCCATGCAAATCCCATATCTACTGCAAGGGTTTAATAGTCCTTCAGGTCAGGCCAATCAGCTGGCTGCTTAGGGAGCGGCCTCAGAACCTAAAAAGAGTTCCCAGCCTTCTTCCCCTGGGAACTTTTTTTTTTTTTTTTTTTTTTTGGTCACACTGCATGGCTTAACACAAGGCACAGTAGAACTCTTGATTTGAAGGTTCCCAGTTGCTTGTGACAAAAACACTTGTAGTCAGAGATTATGTCATTCTTGTGAATATCCTAGGTCAGGCATGGCCAAACTTGGCCCTCCAGCTGTTTTGAGACTACAATTCCCATCATCCCTGACCACTGGTCCTGTTAGCTAGGGATGATGGGAGTTGTAGTCCTAAAACAGCTGGAAGGCCAGGTTTGGCCATGCCTGTCCTAGGTGATGAATTACTTGTCTGTCTACAAAAGAAAACAGGCAGCCAAAAAGTAAAGGAGTGAGTTATACATATTTGGGAGACTGCCCTGGTCCACAGAAGTATAGAAGCTTGTAAACTTAAAGGTCAATCCCCTCTACCTGCTCAGAAAAATACTGTGAACTTCCAGGGTGGAGAGCATTGAGTGAGAATGGGGAACTATAGTAAGTAATCTTATTGTCTGGAAAGGGAACTTATGAGTTAACATTGAATGCCTAAGATTGTTCTTTTTACATTTTTGTGAGGGATGGAGGATGACAAGCTGTGATGGTATTACATATGTGATTTTGCATTTCTGCATAGTGCCATTGTTATAATGGAAACCTCAGCAGTTGTATATGGTCATTGTGCATATGAAAGCACAACTTGAAATAAGCAGGGCTTCCATGAAAGTCTAACCGGTTCTTGAGGTGATGGTATGAGGCCATATGAACCAGCCCTAAATGTCTACTTAAGGTACTTTGGACATGACCGTATAGCAAAACTCAACTTCATTAGCTGTCAGTAGTGTCTGCCCAATCAACATGGGTAATGTGTATTTTATCATTTAGACATTGTAATGAATTTTATTTTCAAAGAAAGATAAATTTAAAATGTAGTAGTAAATACATAAACATAAAATGTATTTATATGTTACGCAGTTATGTACAACAAACAACACTGACATCTTTGCTATTAAAGCAGTTAATTACAGTTCCCAGAATTCCATACTACAACTCTGCATTTGGTTTTCTTTTCCTATTAAATCAGTTCTTTTTTCTTTAGTTCCAAAATTTGGATGCTTCCATTCTCCATCAAATCTGAGGTTTTTTCCCCAGATGCATTTATTTTAGTAGAAATGGATTTTAACAACTAGCTCAGTTTATTCAGTTTGTTTATATTTAATCATTATGTAATATAATGATTTCCAAAACATAAAAGTTTCACCATTGGCCAGTAGACATTTTCTGTTGTCCTATATTGTGATATTGAGGCCGGTGAGAAATACCTATCCTGAGAACTTGAATCTACAACATAAATTTGCATTGAATGCCCACCCATTTTGCTTCATGGAAACTAAACTATTACTTTCTGATAGTTAAAAATCAAATACTAGTTAGCCTTTACTTCTTTTTGTGTGTTTTTTTTTTTAACAGAAAGTCGAAGTGAATTTTTAGAGAAGTTACAGAGAGCCCGAAGCCAGGTGAAACCATCCACAACAAGCCAGCCAATTTTATCTGTCCCCGGCCCAGCTAAACTCACAGTGGGCAATTGGTCTCTTACGTGTCTAAAGGAAGGAGAAATTGCTATTCACAATTCAGATGGTCAGCAAGCTACAATATTAAAAGAAGATCTTCCAGGTTTTGTTTTTGAGTCCAATAGAGGAACTAAACATTCATTTGCTGCTGAAACCTCTTTAGGTGAGTATGTAGATAAGAGTAATAAGGTAATCGCATGTATATATCTGCAGTGGCCCAGTCAGAAATTACATTCTTTTTTTAATAAATCTGGTTTGAAGGGAACACTTAAGCCATAATTTCCTGGTTTGGATGCCCTGGCCATCTGGCCAGTACTATGGAATTTACAGCTCCAAGAAGTAATGATGGTGTCCAACTAGAACGGTTTTAAAAGAGAATTATACTTATGACTCCAAATCCAGATTATACTTTCTATGGGGGATAAGGCTATCAATGGCTATGTCCTGCCTCCACCATCAGAGGCAATATGACTCTGTATACCGATTACTGGGAAACCCAAATGGGGAGTGTTTTCTTTTGGGGCTTCAATAGACAACTAGTTGGCCACTTCAGGAACAGGATGCTAGACTAGATGTGCCATTAGCCTGATCCAGTAGATGGTTCTTGTCTTCTTAAACTGGTTTAACAGACCAGGGAAATCTTACATTAAACAAGCTTGCAAGGGTAGAGGGGAGAAGATACACATGGGGTCACAGTGTATTCCTGATCTAGCAAACTGTGATATGTTAGACTAGGATTGTAATGTCTAAACTGCCAGTGTAGGGGTAACACCATCACCATCATTTTTATTTCCCACCTGTTGCCAGAAGGTCCCGGGTGGGTTACAACAATATAAAATACAGCATTTAAAACAGTGTGAAACAAATTGCAATCATAGCTGGAATGGATTGTAAAAATATATCTAAAGTGTCAAAGCCAGGTTAAAGAGAGATGTTTTCAGCATACAATGAAGTTGCCAGATGCACCTCTGTGAAGAGGGAATTCCATAACTTAAGGGTTTCCAGAGAGAATGCCTTCTTCAGGGTCACACAGACCCTACCTCTGAGTGTGATGGAACTACCAAGAAGGCCCTCTCTGCTGATCTGAAAACAGGAGAGGGGTTGTAGGCAAGGAGGCAATCAATCATTCAGTTATTTTGGGACCTAAGTCGTATAGGACTTTAAACAGTAGTGTGAGCACCTTGAATTGGGCACAGAAATGAACTGGCAACATAATATCCTGTCATCTGGATATTTTGCAGGATCAGAATTTGTGACTGGTTGGACTGGCAAAAGGGGAAGAAAGGCAAAATCAAAGTCGGAAAAAACCAAACAAAAGGTTAGTATGTTTTAAAAACATTTTAATGGAGAATTTGGATTTCAGTTTGTTACTTTCTGTATTGCTTCTTGTACATGCTAGTTGCTGGCTTGAGGTGGTTTAGATACTTAGCCTATCTATGTTTAAAAAGCATATAAATTCTCACTTCTGTGATGAGATTTGTAAAGGATTTGTTAGAGCAGTGGTGAGGAACTTTTAGCCCAGTTAGGTTCACCAGGCCTCCCCTTCAGCCAAGCCTACTTGCCCTACACCTGCAGAGCAGATTTTGAGGCAAATGGGGGAGTTCTGTTGTGTGAGTAGTACTGCACTCATGCAACATTGGATCAAAACTTGTTTTTCCACTTGCATCAGTATCAGAGTGACTCACTTGAAATCTAAAGTCCATTCAAAAATGCATTAATACATTAGTATTAATTGAGGTCAGCCTCAAGAAGCAACAGATTACAGAAGATATCACCAAGAATTATAGTTCCTCAAAGACCTTTGTTTCCAACCCTCCCCCCCCCCAAAAAAAGATTTTCAGAGATGTATTGTCCCCCTCTGCTGATGAGAGGCTCTTTCATCCAGTAGAATTTTCCATTAGTGGAAAGTGAGGGGGAGAGGAGGTTATTCCCCTCTCCCTCTGCAGCCCACCTCCCTGCACTCTGCCATCAGATCAACAGGGCAGGGGGACCCTTTGGAACAGTGTGGTGGCGGTGGCAGCAGCAGCAAGGGACTGCAAGAGAAAGGGGGAAATTGTGAAAAAAAATCACCCCCCCTCCCTTTAAACTCCCAGAAGCCTCTACTGAATCATAGAGCCCTCTGTTATTGGGAGGGACACAGCTGACTGCATCTCCCAGTGAATGAAGGTGCCTTTCAGACATCCTTGGGAAGACTGGGGGCAGGGAGGCAACATGAAAAAAAAGTGTGTTCTAAAAACTCTTGAATAAGTCATCACCTGGAGCAAGACTTCAGAAGATGGCTTGAACAGATGGATAAAGTTCATTTGGGAGTCCTTCAAGCAGATTGTTTATGACTTTATGGTATGGTACAAAGGTAGCATTTTGGATTGGGTCTGAAAATAAGTTGGGGAAATGCACTTCTTAAAAACACATCAAATCTGTAGCCATAACATTTAGCAGGCAGCCTTGAGCAAAGTCCCCAATGGACTTTGGTTTAACAAACCAAAATTAATAGGGTTATTAGGAGAAATGTAACTGACATCTTGACTTGTGGGTGCGGGGGATCGTTCAGTGCTAGAGCCCATGTTTTGTAGATAAAGGTTTCCAGATTCCATCTTTGGCAGCTCCATTTACAAAAGCATTTCAAATGGTGAAGCTGAAAACAATCTTGGCTGTCATTGTAGACAAAATCATATAAAGCATTCTGACTCAATTGTAAGTTTCTTATGTACTGTCATTCCAAGTGAAGCTGATCCAAGGTTGGCATTCATAAATATCAAGAAAATATTTCATTTGGTTTGAAATTGTAAATTCATCCTGATTTCTTAAATGATGCTCAGGTACGAACTATGGCAAGAGACTTGTACGATGACCATTTCAAAGCTGTTGAAAGTATGCCTAGAGGTGTAGTTGTAACACTGAGGAACATAGCAACACAATTAGAATCTTCATGGGAGCTCCATACAAATAGGCAGGTAAGTATCATTGAGTAAATTGCAGTGGTAAGCATAATTTGCTGCTGTTGTTAATGTTGACTTGATTCAGACATAAAAATTAATCCATCTGTCTTCGTCTGATGGTATTGGCAGATTCTCAAAGTGAGTTTAGTATTTCCAGGTTACTTTTAACTTGGGCTGTTGACAGCTGCTCATAATACTAAGCCCAGGTCAAAGTGGGCCACAGGAATTTGCATATGAAATAGGGTGAGTGGCAGATAAGAGCAGCCTGATCTGGAAATGGTAGTTTTAAATCTGCACCATGCTGTGTGAAGTGTACTGCTTACTGTGTGTATGCAGTACTTTTTGGTGAAGTTCTTGTTTCCGCAGTTAGACTGCTGTTGTGTAATACCATAAAGTGAATGGAGCCACTATTATCTGATTTTCTTTTTCAGTTTATTGAGGGAGAAAACACTTGGCGAGATTTAATGAAAACTGCTCTGGAAAACTTAATTGTCCTTCTGAAGGATGAAAATACTATTTCACCATATGAAATGTGCAGCAGTGGCTTGGTGCAGGCTCTTCTTACTGTTTTGAATAATGTAAGTTTTATTGCAGAATGAGTGGGAACTTCAGAGCCAAGGAGCCAAGTCTTTATTCACAGCCATGAAGTTAACTGGCTGATCTTAGACCAGTTAACTTCATCTTTCAGCCTAACTTAACCTCGTGAGGTTGTTGTGAGGATGAAGGAAGGATAACTGTGTATGTCACCTGAGCTTTGGGGGGCGGGGCAGGTGGAGAGTGCAGTGAAACTGTATTAATCACAGTTAATGTAAAAGGTTTTGAATTTTCTTAAGGAATATCTACAGTGTAGTCTATTAGCTGTGAGAAATGATTTCACTTAAACTTAACCTAAAAAAGAACAGGGGTCAAGAGACATGAAGCTCTGTTTGCACCAGCACTGTTAACCTAGTGCTGCTCTAGTGGTCTAACCATGCTTTGGACAGACAGTGCTGCCCATAAAACAAAGGAGAGTTTTCAGAGGGAAGATGCAGCCTGGCAATCAGACTATAAACACTTGTTTTATTTTCATTAAATCACCTAGCAAATATCAGAAGAGGTGAAGGAGGAGGAGATTTTAAAAATGCTGGGAATGATGCTGTTAGGATAGGTGGGTGGTGTTAATACTTGCTGTTTCTCTGCCCTCAACAGGGCTGCACATTTATTTCTCGTTGCAAGAGCTGAGCAGTTCAAGTTGATGGTCTTTGGAGCAACAGGAGACTGTCACTCACAGTCACAATTTTTATTACAAACTTCAGTGCATTCCAGAATGAGATACTTGTATTTCTGAAGCAAAAAATAATTAATTTTTGTTCGTCCTCAAAACTTGTGTGATTTATGCATCTGACTTCTCCCCCTTTCTCATTGTCACTTCGGCAGGCAGTGCTTGAGAAGTTGGTTTTCTCCTTACGTAATGAGTTAAGTTAGCCATAATGGCCTAATCTCAAATTTTGAGCAGCCATTCTTTTAACAATTCCCTCTTTTTCATTTAGAATGTGGATTTTGATTTGAAACAAGATTGTAGTCAGCTAGTGGAAAGAATAAATGTATTCAAAACAGCTTTCAGTGAAAATGAAGATGATGAAAGGTAATTTTGTTGTTCCTGACCTTATGAAAAATAATGTGTGCACAACTATTTTTTATACTCGGCTTTCAATAGTAAAAGGCATATTGGTCTTGGACTAGAACATAACTTGCTGCTTTTTGTATTTAAATTGCCCGATGTTTATCGCATCAGTGTTGCTTTGCAGTTGTAGATCCCATTTAAACAGAGTGTTGCCCATATATTTAGTTATTGAATAATGCATATACTGTACTGTGTTTCGGCTCTCATAAGGCCCCCAAGATAATTTGCCAGAATAACAACACAATAATGTTACAATAAAAAATGAGAGTGGTAAAACCACATTGCAGTAATCTAACCTAGTAGAGATGTAAGGTATGTGTAACTATGGCCAGATCTCCTTATCTCAGATTCTCCAAGCAGTATTTTATAATTAAAAATAGCTTTGAGCTTTGATATGTAGTACAAAGCATTTTAAACATAGCTTAAGATCATCTAAAAAAAATTAAAGTGTTGATGTTTGATGAATCAATGCACCTGGCTTTGATTCAGATATATGCCAAATCATGCATTATTGCTGTGATAACAAGCAAGCATGAACAGGAAGTTCTACCTTTTCCATGCACAGCATATAATATTGTTAGTAACAAACAGCAGTTTCTATTATGAGGGTATAATGAGAAATGATGATTTGTTACAAATTTTGTTGGTTTACATTTTCTCCCAATTGTGTGGTGGGAGCACAGAAGTCTGAGGCTTGTGCTTACTTGTTCTCATAATGGCAAACCATTGCAATATCTATGTTTTATATATTGTTGGATCATGTTTATTGTTGCAAGCTGGCTTGAGTTCTGTTTTTAAATAGGCAGAGTTTAGGTTTTAAAAATAGCTTGTCATCGCTACAACATTTTGAAGTTGTAATTGTACTCTGAAGTTTTCATAACTTCTGTTCATTTTTCAAAGCCCTTTGTATTATAGACAGTAACATTTGTCTTCTCTGTGTTCATAGTCGTCCAGCAGTTGCATTAATTCGGAAACTCATAGCAGTATTAGAATCTATTGAACGTCTACCTCTACACTTGTATGATACACCAGGATCAACGTATAATCTGCAGGTAACTTTTCAATATGGTAGAAATTTACTACATTCTAATAAAAATGATTCTGTGCCCTTTCTCTGCTATTCTTCCTATAAATTTCCATAAAATACAGTTGTCCCGAGCTACTTTAGTTGGATACAGACCTATTTCATTATTAGAATGCTTCAGTCAGATCCAGTGGAGTCTTCCACTTTGCAAACTGGACAAATTCATAGACAGAAGTGGGAGAGGCATTTTTTGCCCATTCTCCCTTCCTTCTATAGCCCCCAGCACCATCTACCATGTTGTTTTGGAGGGTCCCCAGCCCTCTAGACCTGATTTTTGAGGCAAGGGGAATATAGAAAAAATCCCACCCTCCAGAGCATCCAGTTGACAAAGTTCCATTCTGCACAACTCTGGGTGTCACCCATTAAATGTTCTATGGAATGTGGGCTTGGCGCAACAAACATTTATGGGTATCATCTAGATTTGCTGCTGTGTACGCATGAAGGTTCTAGTTGGGGATCCAGGCAGGGTTGTATAAATACAGTAATTGCTGTAAATAGAAAAGTGATTTCACAAGACATTTCTGGTCATATTAATTCTTAGTATTAAGTAAAAAAAATAGCAGCCTATACTCATAATTTGTTGGGTGTGGGAGCTTTCTCCCTGACCTTCCTTGAGCTTTTTTGTGTTTGTTTTATACTGTACCCCACCCTAAATACAATGAAGGGCAGTATAAAAACATTCTAAATAAATAAAAGTTTTAATAATCAGCTCGGGTCCAAAGAGCTATGAGTGGAAGAAGAAAATGTAGCAGTGCTGTTCCTTTTGTGAGACCTGGTGAAAGAACTTCCTGGTGAAAGAACTTGGAATGTAATTGGGGTTGTATTACAATATGAAAAGAACTGTGAATATTGAAGATACAGACTAAAGCATGTGAGCTCTAGTGGGCCATAAAATGTTATTGATAGGAATTTAAACAAAGCTGCAGCCTGCCCACACAGGACAATGTCAGTCACTTTTGACATATTGAGTCCAAAACAGACTACGGATGAGTGGGAAAGACTTTCTACTAGAGTAAGAATGCTGTTGGATCTGTGCATTTGTGTAAATGTGTGTGTATAGTGACTATGCAGATTTGTCAGTTGTGCTGATTTTCCTAATTTATTAATGCTTGCTTGACTTTGAAAACATAATCATTAGTATTTGTTATAAATGAAAGGGATGTTTCTAAGTAAAAAAATTGTTGCTTTGACTTTAGATATTAACAAGACGGTTGCGGTTTCGCTTGGAGCGTGCTTCTGGGGAGACAGCTTTAATAGACAGAACAGGTCGAATGTTGAAAATGGAGCCCTTGGCAACTGTAGAATCTTTAGAGCAATATCTCCTAAAAATGGTGAGCAAACTCCTCTTCTCCCCAGGTTGCATTCAGACTACCTATACACATAGCTCAGCCCATGGTACAGTGGTGCCTCGCAAGACGAAATTAATTCGTTCCGCGAGTTTTTTCGTCTAGCGAATTTTTCGTCTTGCGAAGCACGAAATCCCATAGGAATGCATTGAAATTCAATTAATGCGTTCCTATGGTCAAAAAAAGTCCAAACAAAGCCAAATTTGGTACAACAAGAGTTTATTAAGTGCTCTTTAAAGTCACACATCCTGTAAAGAGCATTTCAAAAATTGAAGGAACAATAAATTAAGTTTCTAAACATGACAGAAAAACATTTAAAAATCAACAAAGTGTACAGTACATTTTCTAAGACTCTGGGGGACAACTCGAAGAAGGTTCCTCTTCCACTCTTTGCTTCTTGCTGAAGAACCCCCTCCTCAACTGTTCCCCCAGCCACCCACCACACAGAAATTCAAATCCAGAATTTTTTTAAAAAAACAGCAGAGTGGCCCAATGGTCACAGAAAATCATAAAAATGCAGAAAAAAACCACACAAGCTTCCAGATTCTTGCAAACCCCTCCTCAACTGTTCCCCCAGCCACCCACCACACAGAAATTCAAATCCAGAATTTTTTTTAAAAAACAGCAGAGTGGCCCAATGGTCACAGAAAATCATAAAAATGCAGGAAAAAACCACACAAGCTTCCAGATTCTTGCAAACCCCTCCCCAACACCAAGTCCTTGAATTCCAAACACCCCAACCCAAAATCCAAAACCCCAAAAAAAAGTTTTAAAAGTTTAAAAGAAGTTTTGGAAAAGCTTCAAAAATCACCAAAGTCTTCAAAAGCCTCAAAAAAGGCTACCACACCGCGTTCTGTGAGTTGCTCCTTGAAGTCAAGTCGCAACTGTATTAACGGTGTTAAGAAAAAGGAAACAAACTTGCAAGATGTTTTCGTTTTTCGTCTTGCGAAGCAAGCCCATAGGGAAATTTGTCTTGCGAAGCAGCTCAAAAAACGGAAAACCCTTTCGTCTAGCGAGTTTTTTGTCTTGCGAGGCATTCGTCTTGCGGGGCACCACTGTAGTTTCCACTGGAGGAAGTGCAGTTTTTGCAGATTCCCATTTCTCCCATGCCCCTGAAAAGTTGTTCTGGAGGGTCTGGAGATCCTTGGGAACCGTATGGGAAAAGGCAGGAGGCATTGATGAATGCCTTTTCTGTTTGGAGCATTTATGAATCTCAGCCACTTATGTGAATGGAAGGTCAAATTTGGGTCAAGCACTCGATCCAGCCTATCATGTTTACAGAAAGAATTACATTAATTCTTCTGTTTGAGGTGATTTTTTTTGTAGTTATTTGTCATTGTCTGTTCAGGTTTCTAGTCCTCAAGTGTGAGATGTGGGGTTGGGATGAGCACCCTCTAATCCTCCAGCTTGGGAAGGCTTTCTTGTTCTCTTACATTGCATCTTAAATGGTTTCTGTTGATGGAATTATGACATTTAATTGTGCTTTACTGTATGTTTTAGGGGACCCGGGTGGCGCTGTGTGTTAAACCACAGAGCCTAAGACTTGTTGCTCATGGGTCCCTTTACCTTTTTACTGTATATTTTGATCATGTATTAATCTGCTGTTAGCCATTTTGGGGTCTTTGGACCAAAAAGTGATATATAAATAATAGTGATGATAAGAAACTCTATACTTATGTGATACATTTTTGTTGCCTCTTTTTTCCTTAGGTGGCAAAGCAATGGTATGACTTTGATAGATCATCATTTGTTTTTGTACGAAAACTCAGAGAAGGCCAGACATTCATTTTCAGACACCAGCATGATTTTGATGAAAATGGAATTATTTACTGGATTGGAACAAATGCAAAGTAAGATTTCAGTAACTTCAGTTTGAGACAGTGCTAAAATCTTGAATGAAATAGCATTGTATTTAAATACCTGCAGGCCAATTCTAAATATTTTCCAAGTGCAACACTGGATTTTCCATGCATCATTTTTAAATAAAAAAATGTATTATTGGGACATAGTTTGCAGTATGCATGGCATATTAGCTTTTGTTTTTTAGGTTTTAAAATTTAGGTTTTAAAATACTGTCTGTCACTTACCTATGGCCATTCCATCAGGCTCCCTGAACTGTTGTCATCCCAGTTTCTTATAGGATCTGATGCTTGAGTCTGTATTATTTCCCCATGCTCTGGAAGTCTTTTCAGCTGAAGAGGGGAGTTAAAATGCTTTAAACAAATATTCATGAGTAATAGTGACATCGTTGTTTCTATTGTAGAACAGCTTATGAGTGGGTAAATCCGGCCGCCTATGGGCTGGTGGTAGTTACATCTTCAGAAGGAAGAAATTTGCCTTATGGCCGTTTGGAAGACATCTTAAGCCGTGACAGTTCAGCTCTGAATTGTCATACTAACGATGATAAAAATGCATGGTTTGCTATAGACCTTGGTCTTTGGGTGATACCATCAGCTTACACATTACGCCATGCTCGTGGTTATGGACGATCTGCTCTCAGAAATTGGGTTTTTCAAGTATCTAAGGATGGACAGAACTGGACTACTCTATATACTCATGTGGATGACTGCAGTCTGAATGAACCAGGGTATGTAAAAATATTTCCATTTACATGGACCATTGTTGTTTCTGACTTTATGACAATAAATTTAGTACCCATAACGTATGGGCCATTCTTAGTCCACTGAAGTAATTGGAAATTAACCTCTTGATATCATTGGGTCCAGGATTTACTTCACTGTGCTGAAATTCATTGAATAATAAAAAGTTGGCCTTCCACAGTGGCTTGGCTTAAACATGGTAAACCATACAAGCCTTGGCTGTTTTTCTAGCATATAGATGAAACAACCACAATTCTTGGCTTAGTGTTACGTTAGGGCTGCCATACGTCTGGAATTTCCAGGGCATGTCTGTCGAAACATGGCAACCCTATGTTATGTCCAAAAATTTAATTCATGTGATGGTATAATAGAGTAATTTTCTGTTTGTAAACTGGTGGTCTTTTTGATCCATGAAAACCACCATACAAATAATTAATATTTCTCTGTGTTTTTGTCATGACACTTAAATTTATCATTACCTAATTTTTTCCTTCAACTTCCCCAAACTAATGTAAAGGTCAACAGCAACATGGCCACTAGATCTACAAAAGGATGAGAAGCAAGGCTGGAGGCATGTAAGAATTAAGCAAATGGGGAAGAATGCCAGTGGGCAAACACACTACCTCTCTCTATCTGGATTTGAACTTTATGGCACTGTGAATGGTGTGTGTGAGGATCAGCTAGGTAAGCAATGTAGATAGAATTATTTCTTGTTCTTACCACCAGCTATTGTACTGTAGGCCATGAATTAAACTTTTTCAAAAACTTAATGCCAATCTAGAGCATGTTTCTAAGCACGTTTTAAGATCAAAATATCAGTTTGATATTTGAAATACCTGCCACCAAGTTGGAATGCTTAAATCTTGTATAGATAGCTTAACCAGCAGTGTTTCATCACTAGTTTTGATTGCATGTAGGAAAAGCAGCTAAAGAAGCAGAGGCTAATCTGCGAAGGCAGAGGAGACTGGTACGTTCTCAGGTTCTGAAGTACATGGTTCCAGGTGCCCGTGTCATCAGAGGAATTGATTGGAAATGGAGAGATCAGGATGGTAGTTCACAAGGTGAAGGCACTGTTACAGGCGAATTGCACAATGGTGAGCAACTGCTTAAACAATTAGCTCTCTTTATTCCACAAGTTATTTATAGTAGTTCACTGCATTTTCTAGTTTGGTGATTAGGGAAATGTAGATTCAGAAATCAAAAGGAAGACAGAAAGGAAATAGTGTACTGTTTGGTCATGTTAAATCAAGAGTGCATTTGTCATAGTGACCTGCTGAAATAAAGAAAACCTGTTTGAGCTTCAGATAAAATTAGCACCCGAGTTCTAAACATTTCTACCTCAAAATAAGTTTTACAGGGCACAAAGGGAGCCTGTAGAATAATGTAAGATTTGCAGAAGTAGTAAGTGAAATTCCTTGGAAAAACCAGGAGAAAACCTCTCACTTAATTACTGGGTGGGTAAGAAGTCCTAAGATATCACTTGCCTCTTGACCTCAAGAAGCATCCAGAAATTGAGAAGGACAAACTGGTTCATAAACTCCCCCAGGTATTAGTCACACCTAACTTCCCTAGTTCTTGGAGATTCTGACTTGTACTTTGGGAACTTGTATTTCAAGAAAGAAAATGTTAGTGTTACTTGATAGTTAGAGATCAAGAACAAGGTCTTATTGGAACAGTATTCCTTGGGGAAGTAAAGTACCACCACTCACATTTGATTTTCACATGTCCATAAAATACAGTGTTGCATACAAGTTGTGCTAATTACATGCAACTCCAATATACAGATTAGCTGTGGCATTTCTGCTCCTATATTTTGTGTGTTGCGTTATGGGTATGAATAATTGATCCAGTGTCTAAGAAGAATAAATATTTCCTGTCTGTATAATATCAGAATACCTTGCTATCCCTTTTCTGGCTTGGCATTTGCAACTTGCTTTTTCTTCAGCTTTTGTCAAGTTCTCTGCCATTTCTTACCTTACTAGCTTCGCTGGGATCAAGTTTCTGTTTTCTTAATACTAATATATGATTAAACCAAAGTGGGGAATGCTAAGAGGCAGGTATTAAATTTCCAGTGGCATAGCAATTAGATTTATAATATTTTTTGAGGAAGGATATGATGCCACATTCAAGGTCTCCATCTCAAGTGTATCTTTTCTTTAGAATGATCGTTCTCCTATTATGCAGAAAAATCATCCTAATAATTATTCACTTAAAAATACTTGTGAAAAGTAGTTGAAAATTAGATAGAAGTAGAAAAGTAGATAGAAAATTTTGTGGTGATATTTTAATGTGCTTGTCTTCTTTAGCATTCAAGATTTGATTAACTAGCTCCCCCACTCTGAATCCGTCACTCTATGAACCATATTAGGCCAAGTTCCAAAAAAACAATTCTCTCTCGTTCCCATATCAACTAAAAATCTTCTTCCCAGGGAGTAATTGTTAAACAAAAACTGGAGTGCCAGTTATTTAAAATGTAATTAAAATAATGCATAGAGAAAGGTCTTCATATCATAAGCAGAAGGAAGTTGCAAGGATGCTCCTTGGACCCAAGTGTGGTCTGTTTGCCCTCCCTTCCCACCCACCTTTTAAATAAAGGTTCAAGGACTGCCTTGCCACAACCTTAAAGGAAAGCCAGGTTTCAGGTGCAGATTGGACTGCATTTGCCACTGCTGTGGTTGACCAACGACTGAGGATGGAGGCCAACCATACTTAACAAGCTGACTTAAAATAGAATAATGGATTTTCCCCAGTAACTGTAGTATGTGAAACATAATAACAGTTACCAAGTATTCTGATAAGAAAACCATTTAAATGCCCACACACTTCTACTACACATAGCTCAAACTTTACTTTTAAGGGAAATAAAAATTTAAAGTTATAGTTACTTTTAATACAAAACTTTTTTTTTTTACATTTTTGACTGGATTCTCAGATCTTTAGTATTAAATTGAACTGTGGTAAGAGCTGTCCATTTTAATGTAGTACACCTACAATGATCACACTGCTTGAATTTCAAATCTTTCTATTATTTTGTTTGGCTTTAAAGCCTATTAAGTAATTTCTGTGACTCAAGATAGCGGCCCAATGAGAAGCTGATCCCATATTGTGGAGCTACTGTCTTGACACGCTCCTGTCTGCTTTCTGCTGGGTCTCACAAACTCCTGTCCCTTTCTAGGCTGGATTGATGTCACCTGGGATGCTGGTGGCTCTAACTCTTACCGTATGGGCGCAGAAGGAAAATTTGACCTCAAGCTTGCCCCAGGGTACGACCCTGATTCAGCGGCATCACCCAAACCTGTTTCATCCACTGTTTCAGGCACAACGCAGTCATGGAGCAGCTTGGTGAAAAACAACTGTCCAGACAAGATGACTGCTGCTGCAGGCTCTTCAAGTAGAAAAGGAAGTAGCAGTTCTGTGTGTAGCGTGGCCAGTAGCAGCGACATCAGCTTGGGTTCGACAAAAATGGAGCGGAGATCTGAAAATGTAATGGAACAAAATATAGTTTCAGGCACTGACGTCCATGAGCCAATTGTTGTCCTTTCCTCTGCTGATGGCATGCCTCAGACTGAAGTAGGGTCAGCGTCCAGTGCAAGTACCAGCACCTTGACAGCCGATGTGGGAAATGAAAATGTTGAAAGAAAGCTAGGAACTGACAATTCAATCCGCGCAACTGGGGAGTCCAATGCTATATCCATGGGAATTGTTAGTGTGAGTTCCCCAGATGTTAGCTCGGTATCTGAGCTGACGAATAAAGAAGCTGCTTCTCAGAGACCCCTTAGTTCTTCAGCAAGTAACAGACTATCAGTGAGTTCGCTTCTGGCTGCTGGGGCTCCAATGAGTTCCAGTGCAAGTGTTCCTAACCTATCCTCACGAGAAACCTCTAGTTTGGAGTCCTTCGTCCGGAGAGTGGCGAACATCGCTCGCACCAATGCCACTAACAACATGAATTTAAGCCGAAGTAGCAGTGATAACAACACTAATACTTTAGGAAGAAATGTCATGAGCACTGCAAGTAAGTAAAAATAAATACCTGTCAACTTACGCTGCACCTGTGAAATGGGAAGAAAGGGGCTTGACATTCTTGACATAATGGTAGCTTTGAAGAGTCATCTGGGGTGGTATAATAGCTATATCGCCCCCAATTTTGTATTGTCTTGGAAAATTGCTCTTGCTGCAGTAATTAAAGAATTGTGCAGCAGGATTTACTTACTCCATTTACTTAATGTTTGATTTCAGGGGGAATTAAAGTAAATATCATTGCTAAGAAGAAATCTAGGTGCCACAACATCATAGCTAAGTCTATTCTGGTACTTACAGCACTGAAATCCTTTGGATAGATTAGAAGAGCATTAAATTGTTTCTTAATTCTAATCTATCAGTGATGTTCCTAGAAATAAATGCATGTCTCATAGAAATTTGCTTAGAATGTTGTACTTGAATCTGAATTAATTTGGAAACTCTGGTGCTTATATTCTCACTCTTCAAAATATTGAAAAAAAATTCATTCATCTGAAATAGGTAAAAAGCTTAGGGAAAACAGTGTTGTCTTAAAATTGCTCATACTTTTAAAAAACAAAAGAGTGTTACAAACACAGGTTTATATGTGCTGCCATTTATTTTTGTTTCTATGTTTTACTGCAGTTTCTTGCTACAAAGCTAAAATGTTAAGAATGTAGACAAAGGGCTTCTTTAGATAGACTAAGGAGATACTGCTGAATTAGTTTTATATTGAAAGAATAAGATGACAAGTTATTTCTCTATTTTGTCTTTTGTCAATTATGCTCCATGCTTGGCAGAGGGTTGAGCCATGGAAGTGCAGCCATTCTAGTCCTTTTTTTAATGTGGTGAGCAGTGCCTGATATGAAATGGGAAAAGAATAGCCAACTAGCGTGTGCATTGGAAACTGAACTGCTGCCCTTATTACTTGAACATTTGTGGGAACTGCTGTTCACCTTTCCCTTTATTTGGAAATGTTATTCTTTGTACTTTAGAGAATATTGTAAAAATCCATTTTTTATATGTTTATATTTAAAAAATGAGTTGAAACGTGTCTGAAAACTTATTTGAACTAAGATGAGTTTAGTAAAACATAGTTTTATTCTATATAATTATTTTACTGTGTTTAATTTTTCCACCCCATATTATCGATGATAAGCGCTAATAAAATGGATTAACTCACTAGAGTCAGTAGTGAGATGGTCCAAATGTAATACCAGACCATAGTTTGCAAACCTAAACCAATTTTGTTGTGATGCTTGAACTTAAACTATTTGGCAAATCATGATTTTCAAGTGGTACCAAGTAAGAACTTGAAACCATAATTTGATTTTAGTTTGCAAAAACAATTTTAACAAACTGGATTGGGATGTATATATGCACTAAGAAAGCATGATTTGAGATGTTTGTTCTTCCTTTAAGAGGGCATTCTGGCATTCTCAGAAAAGAGGGAGAAACCACACACACAGTTGCTTGCACACCTGGGACCCAAAGCAGATAAAGAAAATTAGATGATTCTTGGTTCATTCTATATTAGTTAAATTACTACCAATGCTTTTGAAAATGTGAGACTATGTCTTGGATTGATCTATTTACAGCAACTATTCAAGACAATCCTGTTTAAAAGTTCAAATTTCTTCATGGAAATTAAACAAAAGATTATTGTTCCTATTGAAAGCATTCCTGTCCTCCCCTCCGCTTCCAAGAGGAATTTGTTAATGCAACTGTTCTGCTAATCTGCTCAGAAAGGGAAAGGGCTCTCCAAAAGCAGTGCTGAACTCACTCTTTTATCTCTGGAGGACCAACATATGTGTTCAGTATTCTCCAAAGGGCACTAGGACCACCCCTTAGTGGGTGGTATGTTCCTCTTATTGCTAGAGGCACAAATGTCATCACTCTAACAGAATCTCTGTTTGACTCTTCTCTTGGAGTGACCGTTTTTCCTGCCTCGATTGAAGCAGCATTACATTCACTTAGTTCTTATCATAGTACCTGTTCAAAACGAGAATGTGGGCTACTTCAACACAAGCAGATTTCTATTTTGGTCTTTTGTTTTACTTGAAGCCCTTTCTTGCAGTGGCCTGTAATTCTGCACTGATGAATAAGATAGACTTGGTGACTATTTAAAATATTGAAACACATTGAAGCACTCATGAATGCAAACTGTTCTACTCTGGATCATTTATTTTATCTTACCATATCTTTATCTATAGCTTCTCCTCTAATGGGTGCCCAAAGTTTTCCTAATCTGACTACAACTGGTACCACATCAACAGTGACCATGTCTACATCCAGTGTTACTAGCAGCAGCAATGTAGCCACAGCAACTACAGTTTTATCTGTTGGTCAGTCACTTAGTAACACTCTAACTACTAGCCTAACATCAACATCTAGTGAGAGCGATACAGGTCAGGAAGCAGAATATTCTTTATATGGTAAGTTTCATTTTTAAATGAACATAAGCAGATTTCCCATTAATAATTTTCTGTTTTCACCTTTACTTTTGTTATGGGTTTCTCACTTAGTTATTTCATTACTAAAGCATATCAAATAACGGAGCTGTTTACCCTGTTACTAGTTACATAAAGGGTTCCCCAGCAAAGGCTTTTACTCCCAATGTCATCTTTTCTATAAACATCAGCTCTTCACAATCCTCTACATTCTTTGTATTTATGATATTTTTATATAACATTTCAGTATAAAGGTATTTAAAATGTAGGAAAACTGATTTGAATGTCTTAGCCTATTAAGAAAACGTCTAAAAATTCAGAAATCCAGATATATATGTATGTCTTATATCACTGTTATTCTAGTCTTTCAGTATGGTGTGCTGCAGTTATTGATTCTGTGAAGTAAGTTCACATTGAAAACAGTGGCTTAGATCCAAATTTGTGTGAGCAGAATTCCACTTGTGCAATGAGACTTTCCCATCTTCCAGTTGCAACCCCTGCTCACCTCCCCCCCTCCAAAAGTGACTTCTGGGGTTCGGTGGACCATCCAGAATTGGGTGGGAACACGGGTGCCAACTTGAATAAAATATTTGGGATCCCCAGGTAAGCCCCATCCTGCATAATTGATAACAAGACGTGCATGCACACCATTTGAATGGCAATGCCCATCAAATTTGGGTTCAGCCCCCTTAAATATGTTATGGGGGGGGGTTGAAGGGAGCTTGGCCCCTAGGAGTTGCCTCCCATGGGTGGAATATTCTGATAGAAGAGCACATTTTGGATCAAAGTTCACATGTATGAATTTAGAACCGTTGTGAGTCAAAATTCTAAGTTGAAAGGCATTGACAGTTAATAATACTTCACATCTCCACAGCACATTCACTGTTTCATGTGCATTAGCCTGGTCCCTTGTCACAGGCAAAATCTCCAGTCAGCTGTACTGGTGTACTGATCCATTATCACAAACACAACTGTGAAATCACATGGCAAACCATAATTCAGTGGCAGCTAGCCATAGTTTGCCAGCTTCAACATGTCAGCAAACTCTAGGAAAATCCTATAAATAGAAGAGGAAGCATGTGTCAGGAAAGAAGAGAGCACACAAGCCTACAGAAGTCCCCCAACATGACCTTGAGAACTGGGTTCATTAGGTCTAAACCTGGCCAGTGTTATTATTGTTGTTATTAATTTTTATACTACCCTTCATTCACAGATTAAAGGGCAGTTCACAACATAAAAATACAAAATGAGACCACAAACTATATAACAGAGAAACGGAAATAAACCAATAACTCTCCTCCCATGAACATTTAAAAGACCATAGATTGTTTAATCAGCCAAAGGCCTGCTCATAGAGAAACATTTACACCTGGTGCCATGCTTATAAGTAGTCATATTTATGGGGAAACAACAAAACAGCTTGGCATACACACATTTGCTTCGAAATAGTAAAGACCTACAGAAGCTTAACTGCATCATTTTCACACACAGGTCATTTCAAATAGCTTTCCATGTGGGGGAAATCGCAGGATGATGTCTTAGTAGCAGAAACTCCTGGGGTTGCTAATGCTTATTCCCAAAGAGAGATTTGGAGTTTGGGCAAATGGGTTCTGTTAGGTTTCTTGGTGTATTTCTTGCAGTAAGCACAGGGATCAACATTATATTCTTCTCCTAAGACACTCGTGCAACAGTCAGAGCTGTTGGAGGTCAGAACTTTCCTGCCATGGCTGTAGCAGTTCTTTAAAATAGTCAGTTGCATCATATATGTGCAGGAAAAGTCTGAATAGTAACGTGTCTTTCAGACATTATAGTGGAGATTTGAAGGCCCAGATTCTGGGAGGGGCAGAAGAATAGCATTAAAAATAAAGAGCTTATTTAGGGGATGGCTGCAAAAAAAAGTTACATGAGCTGTTTTCATGGCAGTAGGAAGAGAACTTAGTGGGAAGATTGTCATTCATCCCTTTAAAGCACACACACAAAAATGCAATGTTCTAGGAGATGGAATGGTAGGATGGGATCACCTAATCTGCTACACTAGCTAGAGGTCTAGGAAGTTCCTAGCTGTTATTTGTACACAGATAGTAACAAATTGTGTGACTGTACAGATGACCGCTGGATCATTGGTTGAAGGAAAAGCTCTGCAGAGAGAGTGCTAGTTTTCTCCCATTTCCTGTTTGGTACTTAGGGGTGACTGCACACAAAATGGAAATGATAAGATCCCCAACAAAAGGCTTTATTACTGTAGAATAAATGTAAGATTCCTCAAAGGGTTTACCGCACATTGGCGTGGATACATTCCATTTGAGTTAGGAGCTGAAAAGGAAGTTCTCGGGGAAGCGTTGGGGACAAAAGGGAATGGTAGAATTAAGGGATAGAAATTATATCAAGCTCTTGGGGGAATGAACCTAGACAGTGCTGGAAATTGTAATGAATACTTCACATTGTATCAGCAGAAGCCACTGGGAAATGCTGCGTGCCACTGGCTGTGGGAAGGCATCCTTTCAGAGTACAGACTAATTCAAGAAATTATGTGGGCCTTTGCAAATTAGAATTTAGAATGAGAATTCATTTTTTAGTCTGGAAGTGGCACCTGTTGAATTCCCAGACTGCAGTATGAAGCAGAATTTGAAAGTTATAAGCATCTCTCAAATATATTCATGTATCTGTTAAAGATGCTTTTAGGATGATGTTCTAATACCATAAACTTTAGAAAGTTGTCTTACAATTTGCTTTGAGTGCTAGTTGCCATATTTGAGGTATAAGTGATTATCAGAGTAGCAGTTTGTCTTTTTTATCCCTGAGGAGTTGTTGTTTTTGCCACATTAGTTTTGAATTACGAATATATTGTTAAAATCTCCATAGAGCATGGTTATTAGAGAGTAAGAAGCCAGTGTCCCAGGTTCAGATGTTATGGGAGGTCAAGCTTAACGATGACTTTCTGGTTGGTTAGTCCTATTTGCATGATCTCACGAGCCCGTAATATGTTTTAAGAAAGTTAAAGACCCATGAAATGCAAAAATGCCTCCTATAAAACCAGGAGATTATGCTGTATTGGGATTTAGACTGCTTCATATGTGACAAGCATCCCGTATGAACATAAATTCTATGTAAAAAACATGTGCAGTTTCTGACTTTCCTAGAGTTAGGATTGTTACATATGCACAATTTCTGCCTGTGTAGGAAACAAGGCGCCATTTTCCAATTCCCTTCTTGCCTTGCTCCTGCAATGTAGGCAGATGTACATTGCTATGTTTTTGATGGGACTGATAATTGGTTTCAAAGAGAAAAAAATCCACCCTTCCATGTTTGAAACTGTAGGTATTACATGTGTCATTACTGTTGTGTGTTCAGTGCTGTTAGCAATGTACCTGCAGTTCTTTGGGTGCTCTGAATACAGAACAAGAAATGGAAACCTGTCTTTCATGAATGGCTGGAGGGCTGCTATGTACCAGTATCAGTAGTTGTCATTGTAGAACTTGGAATACTGCTAATTTTAGAGGTGTTCCTTTTTTCATGGTTTGACACATTGCTACAGGAATGAAAGTGGTTTATGAGATAATTTGCTAATATTATATGATGTTTTTGAAAATAAAAGGAAATAAGTTCTATGAAACATGTATTGCAACTATAGTAGCAAAATTATTGGCTTGCTATCCATTTCCACTAATGGTTTGTGCTTACAAATGGGATCAGTTTGTCTGAGTATCTTACCTTATTCCAAATAGTTTCCCATTCCTTTTCAGGTTGTTTTCTGAAATGCTTTCCCCCTTTGTCAAAATTCCTTAAATAGGTTTCTTCTCTACTGTCTTGAGCCTCTTTTTCCTGTTCCTGCTTTGAATTTATAGAACAAAATCAGTCTTCATCCTTACAGCCTTTTTTTTTTTAAAAAAAGCAAACAACAAGCAACTGAGTTCTTAGCGTGTGGTTTGTGTGTGTTCTGTGTAGATTTTCTTGATAGCTGTCGGGCCAGCACTCTATTAGCGGAGTTAGATGATGACGAAGATCTACCTGAGCCAGATGAAGAGGATGACGAAAATGAAGATGACAATCAAGAAGATCAAGAGTATGAAGAAGTTATGGTACAGTTCATATCTATTTTTACAATATTGTCTGATCTGCAGTTATTTGGGGACCATATCAAAAAACCTTCTACTCTCCTGAACTTGTAGTATAGTATAGGTTGTTCATTGTGGACCAGTTTTGTCAATTTAGAGAACTTGTCCATTTTTAAAGTATCAGTAGCAGCTTGTTGCCATTTCAGTAGCTTATTACAAAAGTTCTACCTTGTTTACAGATCAAATGATAACAGTCCTCATAATATTAGTTCAGTGGAATGCCGAAAGAAACCCCTAAATAACAGATTATGTAAATAGATTCTACTACAATAAATGTCCACTTTGGTACTTTCCCTCCCCCATTCCATTATATCAGTGTCAAATTATCTGAGGTGAACTCTTTTAGAATATGGCCTTGGATATGGCTTATGGGCTGCAAACAGTCTTGAGTAGCTGTATGCTTATGTGTAGCGATTTGGGGGATTAAAAATGAGGTGCTGCTACTTGTATTTTGATAATTTTTCTATGGGTGCCGCTGCAAAGTGGCTGCCATGCACAGCCTAAAAAGAGATGCTGGTACTTCATACTGGTGTGTACCATCACACCCACAAAAATACTGCATATATGTGATCTTCATTAGAAATCTGAATTGTAGATGCCAGATTAACTTGAGTTTTCTGCTTGAAAAGAATCTAGGATGAGAATTCACATAATTTCCTCTATAAATTTGGCTAAACACGTGACAGCTATGTTTGTGCATTTTAAGTAAGTTAAACAGGATAGCATTGATGCTTTAAGTCAGGGGCCAGCAAGGTTTATCTTTGCCTGAGCGGGATTGGTCCTGCAGAGACCCCTATGTGGGCCGGATTGTGCATGTGCGTGAGTGCGCGCGCCCATGATTTCAGGCATCTGCGCGTGCGCAGACGTGATTTCCGGTGCCATGGAAGCGAGCCCCTGCGCCGTGCTGTGCCGGTTTAGCACAGTGCGCGAGCGGGCACTTCGGTTCAGGGTTCAGGCCAGTCAGATGACCTCCATGGGCCGTTTCCGGCCCATGGGCCTTAGGTTGCTGACCCCTGCTTTAAATTTTTGAAAGTGTAGGTGAGAATCTGCAGTGTACAGCAAGTTCAGTTTGTTTACTTAGCTATTCTCATGGCTTACCCAACTTAAGTAACTGTCTCTGAAGACAGTTCAGAAACTTCAGCTGGTGCTGAATTAGGCTGCCAGGTTGCTTACCCGGGCAAGATGGTTTGAGCATATTACACCAATCCTGCCCCAACTGCACTGGCTGCCAGTTCGTTTCCAAGCCAAATTCAAAGTGCTGGTTTTGACCTATAAAGCCTTAAAGTTGATTGGTGAATCTTATGTTTTGATGTATTTATATTTTGATGTTAGCAGCCCTGAGCCCGGTTATGGCTTGGGAGGGTGGGATATAAATAAAATTTATTATTATTATTATTAGCCTCAGGACAGCAATACCTCAGTGACTGCCTCTCCTCGTATGGACTAACCCAAACCTCCAATCATCATCTGAGGCCCTCTTAGTGTGCCCCGTCCACAAGAGACCCAAGGGCAGCAACACAAGAGTGGGCTTTTTCTGTGGTGGCTCCCCATTTGTGGAATGCTCTCCCCTGGGAGGCTCGCCTGGTGCCTTCCTTACATATGTTTAGATGCCAGGCGAAAATGTTTCTCCTAAGCCAGTCCTTTGGCTGATTGGACATTCTATGGCCTTTTAAATGTGTTTGTGGGAGAAGGGGTTATTGGTTTTTTGCACTTTCATTTTGTATTTTGAGTTCTCATTTTGTATTTTCATTTTGTGAACTGCCCTTTGATCGTCAGGTGAAGGGCAGTATACAAATTTAATTAATTAGTAATTAGCAGCAGCAGCAATAGATAGTTTTTGTACTTGTCTATCCAGTGTGGGTTTAAAAAATGAAAATAACTTTTTTGTTCGTTTTGCCATTTTTGTTACATAATAGGAAGAAGAGGAGTATGAAACAAAAGGAGGACGTAGAAGAACATGGGATGATGATTATGTTTTGAAACGTCAGTTTTCTGCTTTAGTACCTGCATTTGATCCTAGACCTGGCCGTACTAATGTTCAACAGACAACTGATCTTGAAATCCCTCCCCCAGGTATATCCATGAGTTGTTTGAAAAACCATGTGCGAAGCATAAATATATAATATACACGTACAAATACACAAGCATGTCAGCGAACCTAAGAGAAGAACAAGATTGGAGGAGGAGAGACACAACTTGGGGGAGGACATGCTAAGATACCTACCACCTTCTCAAACTTTCTCCCTTCACAAATCTAGGTTGTAGCAGGGGAGGGACACACACTGTTTTCACAGGGAAGAAGCTGATGAGAATGAGATGCTGAATGGAGAAAGGAGTTGGGGTCTGAAGGAAGTGAGATTTGAATGAGTGAGTCAGGTACCATGTAAGGGTAACAGGGTAAAACTGAAATGCATATTTTCTCCTCCTCCCCCTTGTGAAATTTCAAATGCCTTTACTTTGAATTTATTTTCAGGTTTAGATAAGAATTACGATATCATGAAATATATGTGAGATGTTGAAAGCTGTTGCAGACTTAAAAAAAACTATTGCTCATTGCACTGATTTATCACTGATTACAGGAACACCCCATTTGGAACTACTGGAAGAAGTTGAGTGTACACCATCTCCCCGTTTAGCACTTACCTTGAAAGTTACAGGCCTTGGTACATCTCGCGAGGTTGAGCTGCCCCTAACAAATTTTCGATCAACTATCTTTTACTATGTTCAAAAATTGCTACAACTTTCCTGCAATGGCAACGTGAAATCTGATAAGCTCAGACGAATTTGGGAGCCAACATACACGTAAGACATTTAAAATCCGATGCTGTATCTAAAACAGTCTAAGGCTGCATTTTTTGCAATGTGTATTTACAGTGCGTATCAAAAACAGCTGCTATGTCATCTCTTATCTTGTGGATATGGTTGTGCGGCAGTAGTGTTTGGATAGTGGTAGTCTTATGTAAACATTGGCATCATTTCTTTTTCCCTGCCTTAACATTTCAATGTTAGGATTCTTACACTGTTTTTGAAATTGTAACAAATAAGTGTCGATGAAAGAATTCTTAACATAAAGAGTGCACTTGCTACATCAAAATGAATAGTTGTGCTTCAAGGTGGCCTGTAATTCAAAATGTATTCATGGTTTTTATAGTTTAAAGAATTTAAAAACAAGATTCAAGAGCTGTTGTGCCAGCAGTTGAATTCTTGGAATGCGTTGTATCAGTTGCTTTGCCAGTCTAGTATTAAGAAGCATCATTGGCTGACTCACCAATGTTACTCTTGTGTGGCAAGCAGCAAAGCATTCAGAATTATTTTAGTATGCAGAGTGTAAGCAGAAGACAATTTAAATTATATCGCAAGATTCATACTGATTTGGAAATAGTGCGTTCTGTTGTAGAAAGCCAGTACATAAATAACTCTAAATCTTTTCATGTTTAGAATTGTATACAGAGAAATGAAGGATTCTGATAAAGAGAAAGAAAGTGGGAAAATGGTGAGATAAATCTTAACTTTTCAATACTTATGTGGCTGTCAACAGATTTTTGTGCAGTTTGTGCACTTTAAAAAAAAGCAGCAGCTTTTTTAAAAAGCTACACTAACTGAGTTCTGTTGTATGGAAGATATGTTAAAGAATGTTTGTAAATGCATGTTCCTAAAGAAATGTGTGTAGTGCATGTGAAATGTTTCAAACTTTACAACCAGGAAATACCAACATTTGGTGGTTCCTGTTGTAGGGTTGCTGGTCAATAGAGCATGTGGAACAGTACCTTGGCACTGATGAATTACCAAAGAATGACTTGATAACCTACCTGCAGAAGAATGCGGATTCAGCCTTTCTGCGCCACTGGAAATTAACCGGCACTAATAAAAGCATTAGGAAAAACAGAAATTGTTCCCAGCTCATAGCTGCATACAAGGTATATGTCTGCATCTAAAAGTATTGATTTGGGGAATGTCTATGCTTTATTTTGCATCGTGTTATGAGTCCTGACAGAGGGACTTGATGTGTGACTAATGCAATTTACTCTGGTTAAATACGTTTACGTGTGACCCTCATGTTTAACTTTTACCAGCTCCAGTGTTTTGTATGCTTTTGAATAGACACAGTATTATATTATTAATAATAATAATATTGTGCCTAACAACAGCTAAAGGCTCAGTATTTGCGTCATGCAAACCATGTTTACATTTTCTCTATCTCAAAGTTCAAAATAATTACATCGCAATTCTAACCTTTACTATGTATTTATTTTCCTTCCATTCATTTATTTACACAGGATTTTTGTGAACATGGATCAAAGTCCAGTTTGAGCCAGGGAGCTATTTCCACACTTCAGAACTCAGACATTCTTAGTTCAATAAAAGAACAGCCTCAAGCCAAAGCTGGTAGTGGACAGAATTCCTGTGGAGTAGAAGATGTTCTACAGTTGCTCCGTATTTTGTATATTGTTGCAAGTGACCCTTATTCAACTCGAAATTCTCAAGAAGGTAAGTAGGATGTAATACATTTCCCCCTAAAAGCTTCCACAAAGGAAACATATTATTAGTACATTATTATTCATTTCTATTAATAATTTCAGAAGGAGATGAACAGCTTCAGTTTAATTTCCCACCAGATGAATTCACAAGCAAAAAAATCACCACAAAAATTCTTCAACAGATTGAGGTAATATATATATTTATTACTGAGATTATTTCTGAGGCATTTTAGTTTCATAGAAGCTGTTGTAGATGGTTGAAGTCTGAAATATCATCTTATTTAAAGGAAGCAGTGAAAATTATTTAAATGTGGTTTTTCTTCATTTGCTGGTTTTGTTTCATTATTTAGATGGCCCGTGCCATGTGCTGGAAGGGAGCTTTGGTGAGGCATCCAAAGCTGAGTCAGTTGTACAGTTCAATTAATTGCAGCCTTGATCTTGAAAACTGAACATAGATTGGTAGGATTTTACTGACATAAGTCATAAAAGAATTAGAATTTCCTTTAAATTGCACTGTTATAAAAGCATGAAGTCTAGTGTGGTTAACGATTGCAGCTTTGGACTGTGGGCACCAGATTCAAATTCTCACTCAGCCATAAAGCTCACTGGGTGAACTTGGACAGTTTCTTCCTTTCAGCCTAATCTATCTCGGGATTATTTTGCAGATAAAAATGGGGTTGAAATGTGGGTTATCCATAAGTTAGAACACCTTGGAGGAAGCTGGAAAATAAATGAATACAACACATTCAGTGATTAAAAATGACAGCTTAACATTTAGGAAAACTACTACTTTATTTAGTACTAGCAGGGAGTGGCTGACGTTGCCTTGGTATTTGAAAAAGCAGGATTGTTTTTTTAAAAAATGGATAGTGTAATTTGTGAAGTTTGGGACTGTGTGAACACACCCTAGCCCAAGGCCGAGAGTGGGTTCTTGTCATCTGGGCAGCCCAGGTCCTCCCTACACACTGCCTAGGCTTGCCCCCTGGGGAAGTAACTTCAGCGCTGCTAACGCAGTGGTTTGACTTCACCCCCAGAGGCACACTCCATTGTCTCTTGACACAGACAGATGCCAACAGCAACAATGCCAAAAATCAGGCAGAGTCCTCTTTCAGACTGACATCTTTATTCAAACTGGCTGTTGGTACTCCAACATGAACAAAAACAGCCGCTCCCGCCTCAGAATCCTTTCTGCCAAGTTTGAAATCGGTGGTGTTTGGGCCCATCATGCCAAAAATCAGATCAGGCTTCCTCAAACTCGGCGCTCCAGATGTTTTTGAGACTACAATTCCCATCATTCCTGACCACTGGTCCTGCTAGCTAGGGATCATGGGAGTTGTAGGCCAAAAACATCTGGAGGGCAAGTTTGAGGAGGCCTGGATCAGATGAAGTCACACCAAAGTCACATTTTGAATCTCCATCTTTATTCAGAATGGTGGTTGACAGCCCAATGTCCACAAAAACTGCCACCCCCACCCTGGAAACCCTTGTGTCAAGTTGGGCGATGATATATTGAGACATTTGAATGCATTTAGAACAAACCATTTTCTACAACATACAGTAGTAGATTTTTATTTAATTATGACCATCCTATTTACAACAATTGTGTTTTTTTTACAAAGTACAAAAACTAGTGGTATAAGGTGAGTGTGTAGGAAAATATGAATGCATAAATAGTTATTTATCCATCATACACTTTGTTCTTCAGACATTGCATTTTAAACAGTGGGTGTATTAAATTACAGGAGCCATTGGCACTAGCAAGCGGAGCTCTGCCAGACTGGTGTGAACAGATAACTAGCAAGTGCCCTTTCTTAATTCCATTCGAAACTCGACAGCTGTATTTCACATGTACAGCATTTGGGGCATCAAGGTAAGAAACCTGACAAGCAAATTGCATATTTGCTGCAGTTTCAGAATACTGAATCTCTTTAATGTCAGTATTTGGAATATCAGTGTTTCCTTGTGTAGAAATTGAATTTTTAGGTAGTAAATCCTAAATACAAGAATTCTGTTATGATATGGATGCTGTTTGGTTTGAAAATGGTTAACACTGTGAATGTGGGGGACTCTGGTCTTTTATTTCTAACCATAGTCAGAAAAGATAGTGTTGAGGGGGTTCAGCTGGCATTTTTCTAGGAAGCAACTAGACTGCTACAAGAGGTGTTTTGGTTACAAATTTGTAGAATTTTCTATTATGGCCATTAACAACAAAATCTAGTTTTTGTGTGAATTGGGAGAACGGAAAAGGTTAATTGTGAGAGGACATTTAGTGCACATTCTATTAAAAATTATTGATTCTGAGGGGCAGATGAATGAGAGCAGTCAATCAGTTGGCCAGAGCCTAGGAAGAGGCAGAAAGATAATAAGGAAACACTGGTGTCAGAGGCTGAGGAAAGCTAGCCAAGAAAGACAGATAGAGAGAGAGTGTCTTCAGAGGCAGTTCTCCAGCATAGCCTCTGGCAGAAATGACAGCAACTGACAAAGGAGATCACAGCTGTGACAACAGCAATAGTGTGTGCGGATGGAAGGGACAGAGCAGCAGTGGCAGCGTTGTGTTTGCTGGGATGGGGCAGGGTGAGGTGGTGTTGAGGTGGGGGTAGCTTGTGGCAGATATGTGTGCCATCTGTGGGAGACAGGGAGTGCCAACCCATGGTTCTCCCAGCCTTGCTCCACCCTGTCCCATTGAACTCAGTGCTGTTGCAAGGATATCACTTGTTTTTTATTTATTTGAAATATTTCTTACCCATCCTTCACCCTAAGGTTGCAGGGTATTAACAATGATATAATCTACAATATTAAAATTAATAAAATTAAACCTAGTTATTTTATAAACTATAGATTATTTATTTTTTAAAAAACTCATTTTTTGAAAGCAAACAGTGGCCTAAGGAAGGTCTCATTAAAAAGCTTTTCTGAGTCATGATGCATATGAGTTTTAAAGCAATGTATCTTCATTTTTTCCTGATATCAGAGCAATAGTGTGGCTGCAGAATCGACGTGAGGCCACTGTTGAGCGAACGCGGACTACAGGCACGGTGCGAAGAGATGATCCAGGAGAATTCAGAGTTGGGCGCCTTAAACATGAAAGAGTAAAAGTTCCACGTGGTGAATCCTTGATGGAGTGGGCAGAAAATGTAATGCAGATTCATGCAGACAGAAAGTCAGTCCTAGAGGTAAAATAGGTTCCTCTTAAAAAATAATACTTCACTGTGTCTCTCACATCTGTAGTGTTAAGTGAGCACAATTGTTTATTAGAAAAGATATATTCCAAAAGACTGCTAGTACTATTGTTGTGGTCTCTGGTTTCCAGGTGGAGTTTTTGGGAGAAGAAGGAACAGGATTGGGACCCACCTTGGAGTTTTACGCACTGGTGGCAGCAGAATTCCAGAGGACAGAACTGGGAGCATGGCTCTGCGATGACGACTTTCCGGATGATGAATCGCGTCAGGTATATTTTGTCTTTGTAATCAGTCAGTAGAGCTGATAAGATACATTCTGTTTGTGTATCTCTTGAAATACCTTAACACTTTCCTTCACTTTTTTTTTTTTTTTTTTGATTTTTTAAAAAACAGGTGGATATAGGTGGCGGATTAAAACCTCCGGGATATTATGTACAGCGATCTTGTGGTCTGTTCACAGCACCATTTCCACAGGATAGTGATGAACTTGAAAGAATAACCAAACTTTTTCACTTTCTGGGGATTTTCTTAGCCAAATGCATCCAAGACAACAGACTGGTGGACTTGCCTATTTCTAAGCCGTTCTTTAAACTCATGTGCATGGGAGACATTAAAAGCAATATGAGCAAATTGATTTATGAGTCGCGGGGTGACAGAGACTTGCACTGCACAGAAAGTCAGTCAGAGGCGTCTACGGAAGAGGGGCACGATTCTCTCTCAGTAGGAAGCTTTGAAGAAGATTCCAAATCAGAATTTATCCTTGATCCACCAAAGCCTAAACCCCCAGCTTGGTTTAATGGGATTTTAACGTGGGAAGATTTTGAATTGGTAAACCCTCACAGAGCAAGATTTTTAAAAGAAATTAAAGACCTTGCAATAAAGAGACGTCTAATATTAAGCAACAAAGGACTTTCAGAAGATGAGAAAAATACTAAAATGCAGGAACTAATGATGAAGAACCCATCAGGATCGGGACCTTCTCTTAGCATAGAAGATTTAGGGTAAGGTATTACACTCACCCCCCCTTTTGCTCATATATACTTGTGGAGTAATAAATTGACTTATGCATGTTTAGACATTTTGTTCCATACACTGAGAATTTTTTTTTTTAGTGCTTTATCCATATCGTTTCTACTGTGTTTTTTCAAATTTTGCAATTTTCAAATTTTGTAAGATGATTCCCACTTAAGAGCAAAGCAAACTGCCTTGTACAAACTCAGAACATTTCTCCATCTTGCTCAATATTATGCAAAGTGATTGATGGCAGCATTTCAGAGTTTCCCAACCCTTCCAGGAAATGCCAGGGATTGAATCTAGGCCCTCTTTCATGCAAAGCATGTCTTCTGCCACTATTGCTGTGTATCTACTAATTCCATCTCCTACCTTACAGGCTGAATTTCCAGTTTTGCCCTTCTTCCAGAGTATATGGCTTTACAGCAGTGGATCTTAAGCCTGGTGGTGAAGATGAGGTAGAGGAAAAATTCTTCATATGAGAGTTAAATATTATTTGATTTCCCCAAAATTTTTCTGTGATGTGATATAAACACTATCTGTCCATTTACTTCGATTTCGTTACAGTTGGTTACTATGGATAATGCAGAGGAGTACGTGGATCTGTTGTTTGACTTCTGCATGCATTCTGGCATACAGAAACAGATGGATGCTTTTAGAGGTATGTAATTGACTAGCATATATGGGCTGTTTAACCATTTAAAGGAAATATTTGTCAGTTAAGGAATTTCAAACATAACATGGTTCTCAGCTCGTGCTTATGCTTTTTTACTTTTTGTTTCAAGATGGCTTCAACAGAGTCTTTCCAATGGAAAAGCTGAGTTCCTTCAGTCATGAAGAAGTGCAGATGATTCTTTGTGGAAATCAGTCACCGTCATGGGCAGCTGAAGATATAATCAACTACACAGAACCTAAACTTGGCTACACTCGAGACAGGTACTTCACCAAGTGGCAAGATATTCGCGCTACTTTCAGGACTTGGCAACAAGGAATTGTGGGGTGTTGACACTGAAAATGTGCGGCAGGTGCAGAAAATTCAATCTAGATAATTACACCTGACAGCTTCTAGGAGCCTCTGGTAAGAGCCGAGTGCAGGGTGGGGGACCAAAGCTGGACAGGCTACCCCAGAAGTAGCATGATGTGTCCCCCGCCAGAGGTACTACCCCTCACCTAACACTCCATACACTCCTCTGGATATGAGTGCGTTGTTACTCAGTGGTGCTTCGCTTGAGCAGCACTTGCTATCCAAATGGGTGTCTACAGCTTTGCATATGCCACTGATCTCCCAGTGGGTGGCAGGCTTGCATACCCAGACACTTTTCCCACATTGATGTTTATGGCTGGATAGTTCTATCAAGCTATCTCTGAATGTTTCATTATTAAGCTGGCTAGAACAAGCAAGGTTTTTTTTCTTCTTCACATGTACCAGGTCTCCTCCATAAGGTGTGGAGAAGAAACATACCAAGTGTAAAACACAAGAGAAAAGGGAACTTTTGTCACTCCCTCACTGTAGCAATTCATTTGAAGGTGCTGTTTAATAGGTCCCTGCTTTTAAAAGTGTAATTTGTCTATTATGAAAAGAAAACAGAAAATACTTTTAGAAAATCACAGTAAATGGACTATTGTCAAACAAATTGGTTTGATGTGTTTGGTGCAGTAATAAAACAAAATCAGATTTTTATAGTTCACTGAACTGATGTCTGCATGGGTACATCTCAATTGTGCAATCTGTCTTCCTTTGGGGGGCGGTGGGCAGGGGAAGGTAAATAAGATAAGGCTTAAAAGTACACGGCTAGGTATTGCTTCACAATGTTCTGAGCATTGGTCCACCTCATGCAGAGTATTGTACAATGTGGATTGTCCTAAACAGACTTGACACTAGATGCTTGTATGCTGTTTTCATGATCTGTGTAGGTAATGAGGAGGAGACTGCTTTAGGAGTGAACACACAATAAGTAAATAAACTTTCATGCCAGCAAAGACGAAGACAGGGAAATGCTATGTTTACATACTAACATTGTCACGTAATATTTGGGAAATATTTCTTTAATAATAATCTCCCCGCCCCCGAACAAAAATAAAGTATACCTACGACATAACTTTATCTTCAAATGCTAATGTTTGATAAGGTGATTTATTTAGGAATTTAATATATTAAAAGACAAGCATTAAAAGCCATTTGGTTATGTCAACCATTTGACACTTAGTTCATTATAGAGCAGTTGAGCAGCAGTAACAAACCATGGCCTTTGGTTTAGCATTTGTTTCAGTCCAGACAAACCACTTTTGGCTTCATATCATGGTTGGTTCGGAGCAAAAACCAGGTGCATGGTTTGTTGCTTGTGCTAGGGGAAGAGTGAAGTGGTAACCACTTAACTCTTAACTAGGGTGTACAGTGGTACCTTGGTTCCCAGACAGCTTAGTTGTCAAACAAATTGGCTCCTGAACACCGCAAACCCTGAAGTAAGTGTTCCCGTTTGTGAACGTTTTTGGAAGCCAAACGTCCAATGTGGCTCCCGACTGAGTGCAGGAAGCTCCTGCAGCCAGTTGGAAGCTGCGCCTTGGTTTTCAAACAGTTTTGGGATTCGAACGGACTCACGGAACGGATTAAGTTCGAGAACAAATGTACCGCTGTACTGTGATATGCAGATGCACTGTGTGCATCTGCTCATGCACTAGTTCAACACTGGTTTGATTATGCAACACATAATCAACACTGTAGGTATATTTAACATCCATTCTGTTTTGTTCTTTAGCCCTGGATTCCTGAGATTCGTTAGAGTTTTGTGTGGCATGTCTTCCGATGAAAGAAAAGCATTCCTGCAATTCACAACTGGCTGTTCAACACTTCCCCCAGGAGGCCTGGCTAATCTACATCCCCGTCTCACTGTTGTACGCAAGGTATGGCCATTTCTTAAAAGTTTTGACTATATATCTAAGCAAAGGTGTGTTAGATTTTTTTAATGAAGTCTTGTCTTTGAGATGGCTTGCACTCCACAAAGTGCCTGTCAGGCCTTTGGCAGAGGTCTTCATGGACCCTGTTAATGCAGGGGTCAGCAAACTTTTTCAGCAGGGGGCCAGTCCACTGTCCCTCAGACCTTGTGGGGGGGCTGGACCGATAGATAAATAGGTACCGTTCCAGCAGGAAGGTAAATGGCGTTTCCGTGCGCTGCTCTGGTTCGCCAGAAGCGGCTTAGTCATGTTGGCCACATGACCCGTAAACTGCGGACAAATGCCGGCTCCTTTGGCCTATAGAGCGAGATGAGCGCACAACCCCAGAGTCGTCCGTGACTGGACCTTACGGTCAGGGGTACCTTTACCTTTAACAACACAGAATTGAAAAGGAAATGTGCGCTACATTCACTATTTTAAAAGTTGATTGTGGATTTTTATTCACAGGTTGATGCTACGGATGCAAGTTACCCATCTGTGAATACATGTGTGCACTACCTTAAGTTGCCTGAGTATTCTTCTGAAGAGATTATGCGAGAGCGCCTGCTAGCTGCTACCATGGAGAAAGGCTTTCATCTCAACTGAGCTGATGAATAGGACACAGGATATGACAAACTGGTTTTGCATTGATAACTAGTGAAGCCTCTTGTGTTGTATGTGCAGAAAATACAATCTCCACGCTGTGCTCTACTGAGACTTGCCTTTCCCCCACCCCATCCATGAGGCTTTGGAAACACATGGAAAAATTGTTAGCTGCTAATGAAACAAATCCCAATGAATTACACAGCCAGCAAGAAAAAGGCAAGAACACTGTGTGATGCTTCCAAGGGCTTGTGCAACCAGAAGCTGAAGCAAATGTTTGACTGTTCCAAAGAGCAGATCTGCCGATTTTCAGTGTTCACTGATACAAGATTTATAACAGTGTATTTGTGTAAAGTTTAGTGTTTAATACCCTGTACACTACAGTTGCCATCACTGATCCCTGTTTTGCTGGCTTTAAGCTAACTGGTCAGAAATCTGCTTCCATAAAACTTAGTCATTGGGCATCTCAAGCTTTCTTTCCTTCCTTTCCTTCCTTTCATGGTGCCTGCACTATAGGAGTATGCTAGTGTTGGGGGGGGTGTGTTTGCGTATAATCATGCACAACCTTTTATTATTATTTCAAGTGGGAATACATTTTGATTTCTAAATGCCCTGCTATAAAGATTAAATCCTTGTATGTGTGTGTGTGTGCGTGCAGCTCAACAATAAAGCTTTTAAAAGACACTGATCCCTGGTGCAAGGCCCACTTTAAAGCAAGTTTTACTTTTGGTTGTATTTTCTTTGTATATTAAAAACATTTATTTAACTTGTTGCAGTTTGAAGTTTAAAAAAAGATTTCCAATGTGTATGCTCAACATTAATCATTAAAAAGTTTGCAGCGTATGAAACCGCTTACTAGTTCTTCTGTTATGTTGGTATGCAGAATAGTGCCTTGAATTCTAATGCTTTATTTCTTCAAATAAAAATACTTGGTCTTGTACTACACAGTTCTGTTTCCAAACCTCCTCTAAAAGTACAAAAAGGGCTCCAAATATCAGTGGTTTTTTAAAAATCAGGTCAGTTGTATAGCAGGTGGCTGTTATGCATTATGTCCCATGAGCCAGTTGCTTTGCCCTACAAAGTATTACATTTACAGTTCCTTGCAGCTTTGCCAGGTGAATTTTAGCATTAGTTAATAAACTCCAGACCAGTTCTTTAAATTGCATTTGCTGATTTATTTAGAAGCAATCCATGCAAAACCATTTCTGATTCAAGGTAGTTTTGTATCTGGTAGTTTTTGGTATTTCTTCTTAGACAAGGCATTCTGCACACTTGCAGAGTTAAATGCCCCCCTTCTTCCTGCGGCCCATAATGTTTGCTTGAAGCCACTCCTGAGAGTCATAGATCCTTCATAGTTGTAAGCTTGCATTGTTACTAGCACAGCAAATAGTCAGGTGGTTTTAAAACTTGCTAGCCTGACTGGCCTATTGACCACAGCAATATTTTAAATAAAGGATAACTCCTGGTGTGTGTTAATTTGAAAGAACCTATCTTGCAAATATGGTAATTCTTCACTAGTAAATGTACTTGGATTTTTCTTATATAACTAAAATGGAATGATAGTCTTTTACAGTGAAGATTGGTTTTGCACATAATTTAGCTGTAGAATCTAACATTATTGAAAAACATCAGCAACTCATATCTTTGCAATATCAGGCCTTATATCCTTGTATAACCAGTGTCAAGTTCACAGTGTTTTGATACTTCGCTGGCACAAGAGTGCTTATATCATAGAATCATAGAATTGGAGTAGGGAGGGATACCGAGGGTAATCTAGTCCAATTCCCTACAATGCAGGAATACCCCAATGAAAACATTGCTTTCTTGACAAACTTATATAATACATTTACCATTATTATCAAAACCTAAATGCAAAGCAAAAACTTTAAAGGTAAGATTGGCAGTAATCATTCTCACTATACCATTCTGTTTATGCATTGCATTAGTAGGATATGACACATACAGACATATTTTGGTTAACCTTGATGATGAAATTATATTCTTTTCTATAGAACTGATGCACCATTATGCTGAGATAAATTACTCTCAATAGCACCAACTGCTTAATCTCCAGGTGCTTTTAGTTCAGCAGAGGAATGCACTCTTTCTTAACATTCACAACAAGCCGATTTCAATCACTGCTAGTTCAGCACTTTAGCAATCAAGCTGTAAATCCACTATACAAAAATGGGTTGTCAGCAAACAAAGGCAGCTATTTAAACTGAATGCAGGGAAGGGCCCTTATTGGAGGTTAGAATAATTAATATTCCAGAATACAGTCATTTCCCCAAGTGCTTCTAATGCCTAATTTGTTGCATTACTGCTGGTAAGATTTTGTTTTCGGAACTGACCTATTAGGATATTTAATAATCCACTCTTAGGTGTGTTGAATTATCCTGTAATTTTTATGTGTCTCTGTAGAATTGCCAAGAGTCAATCAAGAGATGCATCTTCATAATAAGCCATGAAAAGATGCCTCTCTTCTTCTCCACACTCTTTATAAGAGTTGCACAGAGTGAGCAGTTGGATGACAGGAGCAGCAGCTACATTGGTTCTAACTACTTCAAGCCCCTTTAAAGTACAGGGATAGTTTTTGAGTTGATACCCAAAAAGCCAATTATCATGTAGGTTATCTTAAAGGTAAGTCATGATAGCACTTCTTGGGCTTGTGTGCCTTCCCCTAAAGGTAAAGGTAAAGGGACCCCTGACTGTTCAGTCCAGTCGCAGATGACTCTGGGGTTGTGGCGCTCATCTCGCTTTACTGGCCGAGGGAGCCAGCGTTTGTCCGCAGACAGCTTCTGGGTCATGTGGCCTATAGCTTCTGTCTCTCTCCAAGGATGGTGGAGAAGAAAACCTGGGTGTGATCATTAGTTCCTTTTCCCACTCTGGTCTTGCATTTGGGGGATGTTTTCCCCTTAGTACCCCAGACTACATTAACAGGTGAAAGCATCAGGGAGATGCAGGCAGTTGTCTGCTAAGTTGGACTTATTCAAGTAGGTGGTTTCCCAGCAGGCTTTTGGTCAAAAGCATCAAAACTCTTCAACTTAATCAGGGGGACAAAGAGAATTTGCTTACAGCTCTCGAGCTAGTGGATGAAACAGGATCAGTAGCCTATTTTTCAGAAGTGTTTGATTACATGATGAGATAGGATGGCGCCTTCTCAAAGGTAGAGTACATGGAGGACCCTAGTAAAATGTTTATATACTTTCCATGGTACTCTGAACGTGTTACAAGTTCACTTTCTACATGCCCTGGTCTTGGTGCTTTCAAAGATTGGCCTCAAGAAGCCAACAGAGGTTGGCCTCAAGAAGCCAACAGATAGAAGATAACATTCACTGTGTTTTGCCCTTGCTATTCAAGCTTCCTCGAGAGCCTCAATATGCTCTAGGGGAGCTATCTTGTCAGCTAAGTAGCTCAAAGCTCTGTATCCCCTGACAACAACCATTACACCCAATCTACATAAAATACTTCCCTGCAGATATATCTTGAAACTTTGTTTTAGTTTTCTTCAAAAGGTTTTTACATCCACATACAATCTGGAACCCTCTATGGAGGTGAAAAGTTTATGGTTAGACCAAACTTAAGGAAACAGTCCCTGAAGGTGCTAAATCATCTATCTGATCATCACCTCTCTTCTTGCCAATCTTTTCATCTTCAGTCTCAGTTCAATCCCTCCTGGCCCATGTACAAGTTTCCCTTAAGGGAGGTCATGATAGAGATCTGAGATCTGAAGATAACCTATTGAGGGTGCCCCCCCCCCCCAATTTGGAATTAGGGGAGGAATCACACAAGTTCAATGAACAATAGAGCCTTTTCACCAAAGTCAAATGGAGATTTACAAAGGGTGTTAACTCTTAAAGACTAATACATTTATTAAGGTATAAGGTTTTGTGGTCGAGGGTCCACTTTCAGATACAATGGATGCTAGACCTCTGCAATTTAGGCAAACATGGTTGCTTTTGCATGTAGTCAAAGCACACCTGTCTATTTTTTTTAGCATTTCCCAGCCTGCCTTATTAATTTTGTTTGATGAAAAGAGAGACACAGGTATATTATTAAAGAGTCTATTTATTTCACCAGCTGGATTACAGGCTACACAATGAGAATATTTTGTTATCTTAAAAACTTAAAGCAGTAACTATGGTAATTAACCTTTCACAGGTAGATAGTAAAGGTGTGGCACCTGCTTCCTTCAGTTGTCTTTTAGCATGAAAAGGTTCAGTTCAGCCCATTTGGAATGTTGCAAGACTAGCCTTTGAATCCTCAGAGTTCATTGTTCCTTCTTTCTGTTTTGAAGAATTCCGTGCGAACACACCCTTCACTGGCATAGTCTTCCTAGCTTTCAGCCATTTTGTCAAGAACAAGAAGAGGTGCGAGAATTCTGGTCTTATTGGTTTCTACAATGCAACCATTTAATACCATTTCATCCAAAATTATGTGCACTCTGTCCAATTTGAACATGATCTGTGTACATATAAAGTTAAGGAATTTATTTTGGAATAAGCAAGACTAAACTGAAAAATGCCAGAACTCAAATTTGTTTTTTTATCTAAGTGCTTAACAGATGAACTTTCTAATGAGTTTTTCGGTAACTGCAAAAATTATAACATTGTAACTCCAGTTTCACAACCAACTATACAGTTATTGTGTATAATAGTATGTAAATTAAAAGAGCTGTAGAAAAGAGAAACAGCAGAAGTAGCAAATGATGTTGGTTAACACCAATCTTATTCTAACAGCTATCAGCCTATTGTGACTTGCATTAAGAGAGCCAATCCAGAATAGTTGTGTAAAGTTTCACTGAAAAGCTTGATTTTCAAAATGCTTCAATATGTTTAGCAATTGCTTAGCAAAGTGACCATTCAGAACACAAGGGAAATAATGGTTAACAAATTCTGCTAGGGCAAATCAGTGACAAGAAATCAGTATCATGCTTCCCCAAAATGTTCCTGGGAATTGTAGTCTGAGGGGAGTCACCCTGGACAGAGATCCCTAGTCCCCTATTTTCCCCATAGAAATGCAATTATATGTGTAAATGAGGTGGAATCAGTGCTGAAAAGACATTCTTCCTCTGCTTAAGTGCTCAAATGAAAAAATTGTGTATCCAGCTTTCAGTCCCTCACTGTTCCAGACATGCCTTAACTTGCAAACAGCTGTACTGAGAAAACATCACAATTGCTTGAAATAACCCTTCCTATCTTTCGTTTGACCTGCTGAAGGTGTCTTCTTACTGCATTAAAGTATTTACCGCATATGGTGGAAATACAGGTGCACTAAGATGTAAGAATTCATACCAGCCTTTCCCAACCTGGTGCCCGCCAGATCTTTTCGACTAGATCTTTGGGACTACAACTCCCATCAGCCCCAGCCAGAACAGCTGTGTAATCTGAAATTTAAAAGAGGTCCGCAGAGATCTAACATTTCAGTACTACTAACTTAGCCAGCAAACAGCTAGAACACGTTCTGTATTAATCTCAGCACTCCCCACCTGAAAACAAAACGAAGCCCCTGTACAAAGAGTAAAGAATCTCAACATTTGCCCAAAGATTAAGGTTTTCTGGGAGATGATATATAATGAATTAAAAAAGGTATTTAAATATACCTTCTTGAAGAAACCAGAGGCCTTTCTCCTGGGCATAGTCGGCCAATTGGTGTCAAAAAAGGATAGAACTTTCTTTATGTATGCTACAACAGCAGCAAGAATACTCATCGCAAAGTATTGGAAGACACAAGAGCTACCCACACTGGAGGAATGGCAGATGAAAATGATGGACTACATGGAATTGGCGGAAATGACTGGCAGAATCCGTGACCAGGGAGAAGAGTCGGTGGAAGAAGATTGGAAGAAATTCAAAGATTATTTACAGAAATATTGCAAAATTAAGGAATGTTAGAGCGATGTTGGATTGAAGTTAAGTGGCTTCTAGCTGTACAGGTTTTAAAGTTATAAATATATAAAGATTAAGGATTAGGACTAAAAAGGCTAAAAGAATGGAAAAATTGGTTTTTAATAGGTAAAAACTTAATGTTATAATATATTAAGTTCAAGGACTGGGATTAAAAAGGAGGGAAAGAAATTCCTGGATTAACAAACTGAATTGGAATACAAAAGAGGGAGGTATGAGGAGGTCCGGGAAACAAGTAAATGTAAAAGAAGTTATGAAAAGAAGGAATTGTTCTTAACTGTTTTTCCTTTTTCTTTTTGTATTTTTGTATTTTGTATTGTGTATTTTTCTTTTTTATTCTTAAATTTTTCTTTTTTATTAATGTGATCCTTTTTTTGTGAAACTTTAATAAATATTATTTTTTTTAAAAAAAGAATCTCAACATTTGCTTCCTTGGTTCAGGATCTGATGAGACATGCATTCCATCTTACTGTCAAGTGTTTTTAAAATGTTTCTACAGAGATAACTGGAGGTTGGTATTATGACTGGAAGCCCAAAGAGGCTTCTTTTCTCCCCCAGTGAGATATGAGCTGCCCCACCCTGTTGGGCAGCATTCCACAACTAGCTACTCTTCATTCCACCAACAAGTACTTCATCTGCTATTGGGAATCAAGTGACTGCAGCTCATAGTCCGTCCCTCCCCACTCAGGCTGTTCCTTCCTCATCTGCCTGAGCTGCTCTTTCCAAAGGTGCAGGGCAAGTTGCTTGGCTCTTTTAGGCACGCTGGGTCCTCTTGCAAAAGCCTTGCAGCTAAACGATGCCACTCCTTTGCAGACAGCATCGGTCCAATGCCCAACCCTAACTTAAAAATGAATCAGAATCTAAAGGGCTTGCTTATCTTTTTAAATGAAATTTTACCAAAAGCTTCAGAGAGTAAACCAGGAATTTTCACATCAGGATTATACTGCAGTATTATATTGAAAGAATATTAATTGGCTATATGCTGGGAGATAAACTAGTGACAAACCTGTACAGTACTGTTTGCTAATCTTTTGGGGAATCCAATATAATAAATATTACTACTTCCTTTTTAAAGATGGGAACCTTAGGCTGCAATGCTCAGTTGGGCTAAACTGAGTGGCAGAGCCACTACCATATCTGAAGCCCACATGCTTGCCCTGGCCAGAGTGGAAGGTGGTAATTTGAGATTTCAGCTGCACTAGCTCCAGTTGAGAGGCCCAGATCAGGCCCACTGCTAGTAGCTTAGTTGGCCTAACTCCACCCTTGGGATTTTAAATCTCAGTGATCTAAGGTTAAGATATATCCCTAAACCTGTAACTGTATATTAATTAATTAACTAACACCGCTGTCCCATTCATTCTCCAAAGAGCGCAGGTCACTATATATTATCTTACCCCTTCCCATTTTATCCTTACAACAATCCAGTGAGGTAGGTTAGGTTGAAAGAGAGGGACTGGCTCAGGGCCACCCAGCAAACTTTATGCTGAACATGAACTTGAACATGCATCTTCCTTGGTAACTACGGCTGGTCACTAAAAATTTTGTGTATTTACCATTGAAGGAACAGGCTGTAACTTATACATGGTTAAAAAAAATGAAAGACACAGGATTGCATAAAATGGGTGCTATACATATAGGGGTGCTTGTTTGTTAATATCTGTTCTAAATTGCTATGTTCAATCTGGAACTTCATGGTACTGGGAGTGAACTATATTATGTGAAGGTACTATGGAATATTTGAGGGCTCCACCTTCTTTCTCTCACACACATAAGGCAACTGAGGAATGGAAGAGAGAAAAGTTTGAGTTCACCAAGAAGAGAGAAGAACGTGGGGGTGGGTTGAAACAATGTTTGAGCATGCCGAGAAGGCCATTAGAAAAGACTCCGTTTCATTACCTTCTATGTTGCACCCATTTCTCCTGGTTAAAACTGGGGGGAGGGGGAACCCTGTTTAGGGAAGCTTTTGATGTTTAACAGACCACTGTATTTTAATATTTTGTTTGAAGCCGCCCAGAGTGGCTGGGGAAACCTGGCCAGATGGCTGGGGTATAAATAATAAATTATTATTATTAATTATTATTATTGTTGTTGTTGTTTTTTAAACCCTCAGTGTTGTTTATCCATCCCTGCTACATTCAAACCTCTGCCATTTTTGGAAACTGCCATTTCCCTCTCAGTGTTTCTCCGTCCTTGCTTTACTCAAACTTCTGTCATTGTTTTAAAACATTTTCCCTTCTCAGTGCAGAAACTGTCACACATAGCGAGACCCTTCTTCCCCGTTCACCAAGGCCTCCGCTTAACCTCCCAAAGTCATTTCCATTCCTTTTCTTCCTGCCCCTCCTCCTTCCTCCCCACACTCATGGCTTTTATAACCTTAGGAAATAGGCAATGAATACAGCACAGTGGTGAACTTGTGCAAATATAGTATAGACAGAAGAGAAATTGCAAAATTGCTATAATTTTAGTAAAACTACCCTACATCTCACCATAGAAGGGAAGACTGTGACCAGGTGACTGTCTCTGCTGCCCTATTGCTCAATGTTTATGACCAACTTCAAAGCCTCCATGTTTCCTTCTTAAGGTTATTTATGTTTAAACAAAATTCTGAACTGCTCTTCAAATAGAGGGCAAGGGGCTAATAAAGGTAGGCCGTATGAACATGCTTTGAAATATATTTTATTCAAACACAAGGCTGAAATATAATTTGGCGATATAGCTACTTACCACTGATGATTTCTATGCCTAGTATTTTCTCAAGTTTCATAGAGCCAGATGTGTCACCCCAAGACAAAACAGTTTTTGGCTCAGTGACTGGCATAGCTATTTCAGTCACTAAATATATTTGCTTCCATTAGCATATGCCTCAAAAATACCTGTGTTTTATTAGAAGTATTGTGCATTGATGTGATTTAATGCCTGGGCATTAAGTTGGTTCTGGCAAACATTTTCTTACCAAAGCTTTTGGCCTTTTAGTGTTGACGGACCGCAACTGAAAAGTGGCAAGTCTTTAGCTCAAAGGTGAGGAAACTGTCCTGCAGTAGGGCCCCCACTCCCCAAGATTGATGGCAAAACCAGTGATGCTACTGCTATGAGATCTTAGGTCTCAGCACATATAAATGAGTGCTCTGACCTCCAGGATTGGTGGCACATGTGAGGGAAAGGTACCTTTGAGGAGAGGGCTTTCCTCAACACCTCAACAGTGGGATAGAATGAGAGGTTCCTCAGACTGAGCAGAAGAAGAGAGACAGAGGTTTTCCTCCCCATCACAGCATGCAGCTGGGAGAAGTTCCCTTCCTCCCAGCCCATCACAGTGATGGGAAGGGAAAATGCCATCTCTGATTTTAAGAAAGTGATATCTGAATAGCAAAGAGTGTGGTTTTCCTTCCTAGCCTACTGCTGGGCTTGGAAGAGAGGAACCTCTCCTCCAGCTTAGCATGATGTTGATCTGCAGTAAAGAGAGGTCGTTGTGTTCATTGGGATGGAGAGGAGATTAGAGGGAGGCTGTGGTGGGGTAGTCAGGGTGTCAGTGGCCCTGCAAGACTGCCAACCCAGGGCTCCGCTAACCTTGCCACTGTCACTGTGGGAATGCCACAGACTACATCTCCCTGCACGAGGCATCACTATTGGACTTTATTTTCTTTAAGTAATGTTGTGAAGTTTGCGTGTCACCCCTGGTCTCTGCCTAGCAGTAGCAATATTCCAGGGGGTTCCAGGCACTTACCCAGGGTTCTGTTTCTGTTGGGAAAATCAAAGCACAATGGAAGCTAGTGTCTTTACGATATAAGGTTTATTGTACACCTGCTTACATCTTCAATGGAGGGAGTGCCTGTGTGTTAGCTAAATTCAGTAACATCTCCTGAAAATGGATACGCTCTTCTTAAATGCTTTTATGTATGTAATGCACAGCACCAACCTATGTTTATTTACTTAGATGTCAGTCAAGCTGTGCTCAAAGAGCCATACTTACAAGTACATGTGCATGGGAGTGCAACCTAGGCAGCAATTCATGCTTTTAGGAGCAGGTCATCTATGTCTTACCTTCATGTGAAAAACTGTGCTCTTGTTCCTTACACAGAAATACAGGCATTAAAAAATAAAGTACTCCCACTCCAGATCCGTTTTGCCACACAAAACTTGATGTGATAACTTTCAACTGTTGCTTTTGTAATCTTTTTAAATGACTCATCTCTCCCAGATATCAGCACCTACTGCAGTTGTTTTAAAGAGCTTAATACAATTCCACCCACTTCTCCATGCACATAACTGGGACTTGTCAAATACACCAGCATGCTAAGTAGCAAAACTTGAGATTTTAATTTATGGGGGTGGGGGTGGTGAGGAAATGCTTAAATTCTGGCTATTTCCACAAAGATGTATTTTTTATTTTATTTTGCTGTATTGCAGTTACAATACTGAAAACATTTTGCTTCATGTGTACTCTTAATTAAGAGGATACTAATAAGCTTCCTCTTTAAGTGGAATCCTGACTCAAATGTAATGGAGCCTCCCTTTCATTGCAAAATTTCCTTCCCTAAGATTAGATTAAGAGTCCCATTCTCTACCAGCTGAGCTAATCATACAATTATTTAGCATGCAATTAGGAGAGTGTTTGTAATGTCACCCTTTAATTGTCTTACTTCCATCAACACAGGTGGTGTTGTTGTTGGTTTCTCAGGACCATCCACTTCTGATGCTACCCTCACTGCTCTCCAATCCAAAAAGGGTAGAAGTGGGAGAATCTGGGTTGGGAAACTGCCAAATCCTGAGCCCTGCTGATCTCATGCTGATGATGGTAGAAGGTGTCAGGACAGCTACAGGGAAACATAGTGTACCATTTCTGGGGTTGGCATATTTTTCACCCAGGGGTATGTTACGGGATTCAAGTCTCACCTGGAATGTCCCCTTTTGTCTTCCCCAAATATTAGACGTACCGTATTTTTCGTCCTATAGGGCGCACCGGCCCATAGGATGCACCTCATTTGGGGGGGGGGGGGAATGAATAAAAAAAAATTATTCCCCCCCCCTCCGGAGGGCTCCCCATGCTGCAGGCTACCGCCCCAAGCCTCGCGTGCCCGGCGGGACCTCCCGCCGGGTGCGCGAGGCTTGCGCACACCCACCCGAAGCATGGGGTGCCCTCCGGAGGGCTCCCCATGCTTCAGGCTGCAGGCTGCTGCCCGCAAGCCTTGTGAGCCCGCGGGAACTCCCACCGGGCTTGCAAGGCTTGCAGATAGCTTCCTGAAGCCTGGAGACCGAGAGGGGTCGGTGCACACCGATGCCTCTCGCTCTCCAGGCTTCAACGAAAGCCTGCATTCGCCCCATAGGACGCACACACATTTCCCCTTCATTTTTGGAGGGGAAAAAGTGCGTCCTATGGGGCGAAAAATACGGTAGTTCCATTTCCCTTAAATAAGGCCAGATCATGGGGGACACACCCACCCATAACGCCTCCAGTAGCATTGAAAGTATGAGAGAAGATAACTCTCATAAGAAGAAAAACCTGTCCCATCAGGCATGAGAGAAAAAACTGAGGGAAATGCGCCTGCCTCTCAGAGTTCTTTGCTTTCCTGCCTCCGTCACATGGAGAGAGATGTTACCCAACCCATTTGGGTCATCAGCAACCATCTCAAATCCTCTCCCACTACATTATGCCAGCAGAATCAATGAATGGATCTGATACTAAACACTGTGCTCAGCTCAGGCAGGTTCATGCAGAAGGAGATGGTCATTCAGTTGAACATTAACAGCTGTAATGAGCAAGCAGACTGCATTAATCTGCATCCCTAGTATTCTCCTGTATCTATTCACCCCATGTGCTGAAATCTCCATTTGAGACTTTTGTCCAGATGCCTCTGCCATTGAAAAGCAGGTAGCAATCAGAGAAAGAGAGAGAGAGATCCCTTTCAATGGTAGCAGTAAATGCTCGGAGCTTGGTTCCTTTGAGGACAGAGCTCTTCCTTTGCCCAGCAACAGATTCTATCACAGCTACTGTGTTCATGCACTGAAATCTATTAACGTTATGCATGCAGCAAGTAGAGCAAGGGGAAATTTCCTACCTTTAGACAAAATGTCTCCATTTCCCAGCATCCACTATCATATCACCACCCATATCATCAGCCTTTTAACAACTTACCTCCACACTGTCACTATTCACATACTATTCACATACTTCAAACTATCCATCTATATAGCTCAGTCACCTCAGCTGAACACAGTTTAATCCAATCATGGCAACATTTTGATTCCTACGAATGCCACGCAGCCTGGCAGACGCAGGAAGGAGCAGGAACATAAATAGAGAAAACTGAAAGGATACATCCAATTCACTCTAAAAAAAGAAGAGGAAAAGGGACATTTCAGCAAGAGCAAAGGACTGATGTTGTTCCATTTCTGACTACTGTACATTATTATTAGTGTTTTTAAAGTTTATTTGTATATTGGTTTTTGGACCAAGGGATTATCATGGAGCTTGTAAATATTCACTCATCCTTTGCAGCCATTTTCAGTACAATCTTTTTATTGTAAAGCAGAGTTAAGGGACTACAACTCCCATCATCCTCGGCCATTGGTAGGGCTGCCATGCATCCAGAATTTCCTGGACATAGGCAGGATTCGGCCATTGGAAACAGTGTCTGGACGGAAATCACTGTAATGTCCAGGAAGATCCGGACATATGGCAACCCACACAACTTTTGTGTCTGAATTTTCACTTTCTGAAATATGGCAACCCTACCTTTGGGCATCCTTGGCTGGGTCTGATGGGAGTTGGGGGTCTAACAACGTCTGGAGGGTCACAGTTCCCCCACATGGTAAGCAAAACCTATTGCATACAGTCATCTACTAGTTGTTCATGCTTTGGATGAGGCAAAGATGCACAGCCCTAAACTATGGGAAATCCTACTGAGCAGCCCTCTTTTGAGTGGGAGCTTCCACCAGATGCTGGTCTCACTTTTAAAGCTACCTTTTGCAGGTATAAAGACTGATTGTTTTCGGGGAAAGTGGGCAGCTGAACTGTTTTGCACTTCTGCCAAATTGCTGGAAGACACATAAGTCCTGGCTGTGTGTCAGTCATCACATTTCTGCTGGTGTGTTATGAGGCGATCCAGTGTTAAAAATAGCCATGGCATTCCTCCTTGAACGTGTATCTTTCTGCATGTCGGGCATCATAATGCACATACACGTGCATCTGCATTTTATGATCTTGATGGATCAAGGCACTGGCTCTGCTTTTTATATAGAGTTATATAGTTTATATAGGTATTTCTTTTCCTGACAGTGTTTGTATGGTTTTGTCATGGTCTTTGGCTAGTACAATAAAGCTTATTTTGTTTTTTGACCATAATGCACACAGTGAAAGCCCAACATGCGAATGTGAAGCTGCCACCCATTTAAGAAAGCACATTTCCTAAAAATCTGCCTGCCTTATTCTAAGCACTGCCTCCTAATACCAGTTTTGTCTGAATTGTGATTATAACACAATCAACAGATGCAGCTATATCTCTATTTCTGAATGATCATCTATTGGCTGAAAGACGGAGTCTAATGTACAATTTGCACCACCCCATGGAGACTGGCCTTGCTTGAAGCTGCTGGCTTGTTCACTCTAAAAGGGTTGAAAAGTGTGGTACATCGTATCATTGAGAGCCAGTGTGGTGTAGTGGTTAAGAGCGGTAGTCTCATAATCTGGGGAACCGGGTTTGAGTCTCCGCTCCTCCACATGCAGCTGCTGGGTGACCTTGGGCTAGTCACACTTCTCTGAAGTCTCTCAGCCCCACTCACCTCACAGAGTGTTTGTTGTGGGGGAGGAAGGGAAAGGAGAATGTTAGCCGCTTTGAGAGTCCTTAAAGGGAGTGAAAGGCGGGATATCAAATCCAAACTCCTCCTCCTCCTCCTCATGCATGTTTCTATTTTAATTGCTTGTAACACAGAGAACAAGTAAATGATATAACAAATTGAACTGTTAATTCCCAAGAGATGAGCTAGTGAAAGTAAAATTAACATATAATATCTGCAGAATTCTGGCAGTATCTCAAGCTAGGATGATAATGGAGGAGGAAAGAACAAACTGTGGGAAAGAAAAGAACATCTGTCCTTTACTAGAGAGATGATTTGTCATCTCAGTATTTTTAGATTTGTGAGTTTCAAAGATTCTTTCAAAGTGCTATATTTATCTAATGACATAGGCAGAGCTTACATTCAGATGTTGGACCTCTCCTGGTGTCCCAATAGAAACATCCAAAAGTTGGGAGCAAGTTATCAAAGCTCTCTTTTAGCTTTTGCTCAATTTCTCCTCAATTTCCAAGGCAGCTACAAAGCTATAATTCTATACATGTGGAATAATACAGACTTGAGCCACCTGTGTACTTGCTTAATACCCAATGACTTAAATGTTGATGTCTTTTGATAAAAATAAATCCAAAGGTCAAATATCTGCACTCTATCATGGTGCAAATGTTTCAGACTAATAGGTCTATGATATAATAAATCATATGAAAGCTTTCTAAAAAAAGAGAAGAGTTTGTATTTGGTTCAATATCATACTTACCACTCTACTGAAATACTTGTCCAAAACCTCCACAAAATTATGAATGAGTTCATAGACAGCCATTTCATTCTGAAAATCAGTTGGAACATCAGAGAAACCAGTGATCTGTTAACTTTTCTACATTACTTATAAAGCTCACAGTTGTGATTTTTGTTTTAAGTTTTAGGAAACAAAACGAATAGTCTGATCCTTAGACCTTAACATTCACTGCACCAGAAGTATTAATTCAAAAGAGTGTACCAGGGCAGCATTACAAACAATAACACACTGAATTTCACATCAGGTTTAATTGCATGCAGACCATGCCAATGCTGATGTTTGTGCTCAGAATGGCCTGGAACCCATGATTGGCAGGGGGCACTGCTTCGTGTCCTGCAGGCAGGCATGGCTGGCTGTGTGGTGACACAGGACAGGGCTTCCTCTGTAGTAGCACCTGTATTATGGAACTCTTTCCCTGGCACAATGGATGGTGGCATCCTAGCTGGGATTTTACTGTCAAGTTAAAACATACTTGATGTTCTGGGCTTTTGGAAGAAGCCAGGAGAGACTGACAAAGACCTCAGGATTATTTTATGCTGCTATGTTTTATTGATGATTGATGTTATTGATTGTTGTGTTTCACTGTCGTTTTATGTCGTATGATGATGTTTTATATTGTGCTTGAAAACCGTCCTTTGATCACTGTTGTGTGTTGAAAGGCAGTCCAGAAAGGTTGTAAATACATACATGAATAAAACAATTTCTCAAGGGTGCTTCCTTTGTAAACAGGTCACTGAGATATCGCTAGTGGGTTGTGAGCAACAGGGGTTTTTTTTTTAGCTTATCAGATTTTCCCTCAAAATAATAAATTCATATTACATGAGAAAAAAATACAGGCTGGCTTTTCGATGATGACCTTGTATGGGTGCTGTAAAAGGTTTGCTTGCATGTGGTGTACCAATCCAACGATAAACACCCACCTGGAAGCACCCTGGTCTCTTGTCAAGTCTCTACTTGCAGTGTCTTGCTTACAAAAGCTCATGACACCCTGCTTGTCTTTGAGGTGCCAAGCTTGGCTCAGGCATTGGGAGTTATCCCTCCCCAGTCCCCAGCCGGGGATCTAGGGAACATCAGGGTTATCCAGTGTGTGGGGGGGGGGGATGGGCCGGCTCTGGAGAACATATGTTCAAGCAGAGATAGCCGCCCCCGTTACGCCGCCGTCGCAGGGGAGAGCAATGACGTCCTCTCGGCGTACGGTCAAAGCCTCCCCTCAGAAACCCCTTTAATGGGGAACCCTGGTATCGCCAGTTCTTGGTTTTGCCAAAAGGGACTATGCTGCATTTCCTTCATCTCTTATGATGCAACTACATTGTGGGAGAGCTAGATATTGCAGAATGAAGGACACAATATAAGGAACTGGATCACATATGGAAACCAGGAAGAAACTGAAGTAATGGGCATATATCAAGTTCAGTATTTGTCTTTAGTTCATAGATCAATATTTGTTTTTTCTTTACATAGTTAAGAAATAAACACATACCTCGGTTTCATTAATTCCGACCACTATGAAAAGAGCAGCATATTGTCTGTACACCAGCTTAAAATCTTTGTATTCAATAAAGGAACACTAAAAAAGACATAGATAAAATTTGATGGATGACACATTTTTGTAGATATTTATCTGCTTATTGTAGATTTCATCTGGACAGTTTTTAGTTTATATAGGCTAAGTAAGTTATTAAAGGGCAGAACAATCAATGCCAATATTGTTTTTATTTACCAGTTCTAAAAATGCCCTGTTTACATATAAAACAAGGATGGGTGGAGGTTTGTTCTCTACTTGTAAAAACAGCCCACTGGCGTTTGTTTTGTGTGTAACAAAACCAGCCCCCCCGCCTACGTTGTTGCACTCCGTTGCCTTAAGCAGTTTCTCCCAGCCCAGGTCTTTCATTGGAGCTCAACTGAGAGAAAACTGCTTAAAACAAAGAAGAGCCAGTAAAGTTGTGCTCCCCTTACTTAATGTCATCTGTTCCTCACATGCTTTCCCACCCCTTGTTTTTAAGTAAACAACATATCGCTCACACACCACTATCACATCTAGCTTGATCCTTCAAAGAACCTGAGCTGACTCAAAGTCAGTGTCATAGCCTTTGCTAGGATCCTGAAACTATCCTGGTGCCTAGAGTACAGTGGTACCTCATGTTACATACTTAATCCGTTCTGGAGGTCCGCTCATAACCAGAAACCGCTTGTAACATGAGACACGCTTTTGCTAATGGCGCCTCCCGCTGCTGCCGCGCTGCCGGAGCATGACTTCCGCTTGCATGCCGGGGCAAAGTTCACAACAAGGGGCATCTACCTCCGGGTTAGCAGAACGGTAAGGGGGACGGTACGTAACACGAGGTACCACTGTACACACACCCAAAGTCTTCCACTGTCTTGCTGAAATGAAAAGGGTTTAAAGATTATTTTGTTTCTGTTACCTTAGCAACAATTTGCAGATGAAGGAAGGATTGGCTAACAATAAAAAAGATGGTTTTCTTGACAGAGCACATATCTCTATATGGAGTGGACCTATATGAATTAACATATTAGAGTATTTATTGGCAGTGCTATTTTTCTAGGGAAAGAGGTGCTGGAACTCACCATAAACATCTCTCGTTTTCTTAGAATGGCAATGGTGCCCACCTGAGAGGTGCCAAGACTGAGTTCCTATGAGTTCCCCCTGAAAAAGGGCCCCCAGATGTTGTTAGACTACAACTCCCATTGTCCCTAGCCAGCAGGGGCAGTGGTGAGGGATGGGAGTTGTAGTCCAAAAACATCAGGAGGTCCAAAGTTGGGAGCCACCATATTAGGGGTGAACTGAAGAAATCATCATACTATATATATGGGCACAAATAGCACCTAACATGCAGCAGTCAAGAGTTAATTTTTAAACAACATAAATTGGTGGGAGAGTGCCATTTAAAAAGCAAAGGGGTTGTACAGGCAAGGGATGCTGAACCATCTGCACCGCTGCCCCATTCCATCTTCCTGAGGTTATTCCCCCCCCCCCCCCAGCCAAGCTCTTATGTTGGAAGTTGGGACAAAAGTGGCTGTGGGGAAGAGCAGAGATTAGGTGGAGATTCCAACATATTGTGTGCACACACCTTTTGCATGCCAAATCCCATTCAAATACACACACTTGTGCTATACACAGAATGTACCCCTGCTGTGAACTTGGGGAAAGCTCAAGTTCAAAGTCATAGGTCTGCCCCAGTCAGATTGTTTGACCCTAAAATGTCTACATAAAAATACATACTTGCTCCTTTGAACGGGAAAGGCAATGCTTGATTACTTCAGCTTCTAGTATCGTCCGTTTATGAAGGTCCATGTATTCATAATATCGAGAGAGTCTTGTTTGCCCTTGCTTGTTCACCATAAGAAAAAACTTGATCATGATTCGTTGTCTGCTCTTTCAAGGCTAGATGGTCAAACTGAAATTGAGATTAAATAAAACTGTAAGGAAATTAACAGCTTCATCTTTTGAATTGGCACTGGGTTAAGGACAACCTTTTCTAGGCTATGACTGTGGGTTCAGGTGAAGGCGGCTTCTAAAGCCACATAAAACATTCCAGCCAGCTGCCTGAAGGTGATCCCATGCTGGGATCCCATGCTGGGATGAAGCTTTAGATGTGCCTCCCTCAACATTTGCTACAAAATGCTTTACTAGCATATAAAGTATAAGCAGACATTTCCCAGAACGAAACCCCTCCCACTCTGCAAATTCCAGCAAGGAGATATGTTTAGCAGGCATGTGGGAGGAAATGCATAGCTAGTTACTGTGGAAAAATAGTGTTCTGCAGAAAATTGAAAAGCTAGAAATTAGAACTGTGGGCATTTGCCCCCCTCCTTCTGCATTAATGTGCCAACCACCAAAAGTTGGGGAGGGGAGAGCGAGGGTGCATTTATTCTGAAGCCTATTATAATGGCAAATTATAGTATCGGGCTATTTTTATAATATATTGCCATTAATTCTAGATGTGTTCTTCAGCATTTCTTAACCCCAAGCATATAAAGCTCATAAAGATAAAAGGCAGAAATTGGTAATACCCTATCATAATTGCCTAGGGCATTGCTCTTTGTTCAGTATCTAACTCACATGGTCTAATCCTCACTCAGTGATTAATTTCACTATGTGGTTTTGGGAAAATCACTCTATCTCAGCCTAACCTGCCTCACGGAGTGACGACCCCCCTTACCCTTACCTGGGTGGAGGAGTTAACAAGCAACTTTTAAAAAGTGAATTGGCTTTTCGGCAATTCCAGACTACACTGGAACCTAGTGTGATCCATGCCATCAGCCAAGGTTTGCGAAAATACCTTTATAAAGGCTGAAATTAGCCAAGCACAGAACTACTCCAGGGTCACTTTCATGACCCACTTATGAAATAATCATGAGGCATTATTCTGTTAATTTTGCAGAGTAAATTTCATAATCTACCTACCACCCAGACACTATCATGCTATGTTTTAACATGTCATGTGTTGGGCCAGTCCCTCGCCTAGTTCAAGCAAGCTAAATGAACTACTGTTCCCAACCACCCCTCTCTAGGCACTCCTCCACAGCAGCAACCTCCATATCAAGCAGCAGCAGTGAATCTATTGCTCACAATGTGGTGAACAAGCCTCTCATTTGTTCCACTAATTCCGAACTGAATTGCTCCCATGAATACCCTTTTAGCATGAGTAATTGTTGCAAAACTCAGTCTGTAGACAGGTGTGACCGTTTCATTTCCCCAGCCCTGGTTAAGATGATAAGTCATCAGCTGTACCCATGTTAAAGTAATAATAACAAATGGCTGCTTATATTTTTATAACTCAGTGTTCAACTTAACTTTGGATTCTAAAGGCTAAATACAGTTTAGATGAACCTTTATCAGTTCTTCAAGGAAGCTCTAGCTAGTTCAATAGTTTAAGCTCATAGTTTTCATTCATAATTTGCTCCTCCCTGCTTGTGCATAGAAGAATTTCCTGCTCTGCATCATGTCTGAAAAAGAGATCATGTTTGTTTCACTTCCAGAAACCAAAATCAGCTAAGAACCCTTGTTGTGCTTTTTAAATCACATTTTGCCTAGTTTATCATCTTCTAGAAAGAACAAATGTCTAAAGGTATGCTGTAAGTCTTTCACAGCCTAATCTGATGCAGAGTAATTAGAAAATTAGTTTCCCGGATAGTTTTAGTAGAGATAAGCTGGGATCTAGAGTGCTGTGTGTGAATGAAACACTGCCGTGCGTGGGGTGTGTGTGTCACAAATTCCAGAACTGGATGCATCTGAGGAAGATCTGTGGAAGATCTCTAAACTATCAGGGGCTTTTGGGAAGCCACAAGAGCTGCAGGGGGAAACAGGGCTGAACAAGCAGAAGTATATGTGGAACACCACTCCCAGCTGCTTTGATCCTGCCCTGCTGTTTGCAACTAATGGGTCCATCCCATCATGATTTGGTGATTCTGGCACTGTAACTTTAATTCAAGTCAAGTTATTTTACTATGGTCAGTGACCAGTACAGTGGTACCTCGGGTTGAGTACTTAATTCGTTCTGGAGGTCTGTTCTTAACCTGAAACTGTTCTTAACCTGAAGCACCACTTTAGCTAATGGGGCCTCCTGCTGCTGCCATGCTGCCGGAGCACAATTTCTGTTCTCATACTGAAGCAAAGTTCTTAACCTGAGGTAATATTTCTGGGTTAGCAGAGTCTTTAACCTGAAGCGTATGTAACCTGAAGCGTATGTAACCCGAGGTACCACTGTATCAAGAACTTTAATTAACTATATTCAAGTTTGGATGTTCTCTCCTCTCCTCTCTAAAGGCAAGAATGCTAAAATACAGTGGTGCCCCACAAGACGAATGCCTCGCAAGACGAAAAACTCGCTAGACGAAAGAGTTTTCCGTTTTTTGAGTCGTTCCGCAAGACGAATTTCCCTATGGGCTTGCTTTGCAAGACGAAACGTCTTGCGAGTTCTTGCGAGTTTGTTTCCTTTTTCTTAAAGCCGCTAAGCCGTTAATAGCTGCTAAGCCGCTAATAGCCGCTAAGCCGCTAATAGCCGTGCTTCGCAAGACGAAAAAACCGCAAGACGAAGAGACTCGCGGAACGGATTAATTTCGTCTTGCGAGGCACCACTGTACAGTGGTACCTCAGATGGCTATCTTTGAAGCCTGTAGAGTGAGAGGGGTCGGTGCGCATCAACCCTTCTCGCTCTCCAGATAGCCTCGGGTTACTTTCACTTGTGGGGCTGGCAGTGGGGAAAGCCGAGCTTCCCTCACCGCCAGCCCCGGGGAGCAGCAGGAAGGCTGCGCACAGCCTTTTCGCTGCTCCCCGCAGCTTGTGGGGCTGGCGGTGGGGAAAGCCGAGCTTCCCTCATTGCCAGCCCCAGGGAGCAGCGGGAAGGCTGCACACAGCCTTTCTGCTGCTCCCCGACCTGCTGCCTTCGGAGCGCAGTGTGAGTTCCCGCTGCGCTCCGCAGGCTTTGGGTTACTTTCACTGAAGCCGGGAGAGCAAGACTCGCCTGGCTTCAGCGAAAGGAACCTGAACCTTGCGGAGCGCAGCAGGAACTTGCACTGCGCTGCGGGAACTTGTGCTGCGCTCTGAAGGCTTCAGGTGGCTATCCCTGAAGCCTGGAGAGCGAGAAGGGTCGGTGCGCACTCTCCAGGCTTCAGCGAAAGCAATGCGAAGCCTCCGGAGCACGGAGGGAGTGTTCCCTCTGCGCTTCAGAGACTTCGCGTTGCTATCGCTGAAGCCAAGGAGCCTGCATTCGCTCCATAGGACGCACACACATTTCCCCTTAATTTTTGGAGGGGAAAAAGTGTGTCCTATAGAGCGAAAAATACAGTATTTATCTACTTGCACTTTGACGTGCTTTCGAACTGTTAGGTTGGCAGGAGCTGGGACTGAGCAACGGGAGCTCACCCCATCACGGGGATTTGAACTGCCAACCTTCCGATCGGCAAGCCCTAGACTCAGTGGTTTAGACCACAGTACCACCCGCGTCCCCTGTATGTTCTAGGATTGTGCAAAACAGCTTCATTTAATAGGCTTTCTCTCTACTTCCCCAGACCCTAGAGAGGCTCAACCCCAGTTTTATTTGTACAGTTATCAAACTACCCAGAGCAATTGGATTGGGGCTGATGCCACAGTAACATTATAAAAGAAATCAACTATGATTATAAGTACTGGACAGAGGCAGAAGGGCCAATTCCTACTGGTTTCAAATTGAAGATACAGTCATATCTTGGATCCCGAATGACCTGGAACTCAGACATTTTGGCTCCCAAATGCTGCAAACCCGGAAGTGATCGTTCTGATTTGCGAACGTTCTTTTGGAACCCAAACATCCGACAGGGCTTCCGCGGCTTGCGATTGGCTGTAGGAGCTTCCTGCAGTCAATCAGAAGCCATGATTTCATTTTTGAACGTTTTGGAAGTCGAATGGACTTCCAGAGTGGATTCCGTTCGACTTCCAAGGTAAGACTGTACTGGTGAGAGAACCAACCTGTAATATTTCCCACTGCATTTGCATTATACATAGTAACTATAGCCACCATTGCCCGATTCACTGCTGGTTCTACTCTGAAGTACAGTATTTTACACTCTCTCATTTGCTTAATGTTTGATTTTATTTATAGATGGATGCTGAATTTCCTCATGGGGAACTTCTTGCTATGAAACACAGCCACTGTGTAAAATATTATTATTATTATTATTATTTATAGATATAGGCATATGTCTTTATGCCAAATGCAAAGCTCAGCTCGCTCTTAAATATGGAGCTGTTTAAGAGAATATGAGGCTATTTACAGATCACAGGAGGTACTCTTTCCTCATAAGCTGACAATAACTTTCACTCCCATGTCAGGAGAGTACTCTTAAAAGCTCACAAACGGGCTTGTGGCTATTGTTAATGGATTTAGATACAACACCTTTCTAAGGAGACAAAAGAGTAATTGATATGTGAGGCATTTAAAAACCTTAGGGGTAGAGCAAAGATTCTCCAACTGTGGTCTGCTAACTCCATTTGGGTGGTCCACAGAAAGGTTGCAGAACATGCCTATACTTGATCTATTTTTATGACAATTGAGTTAAAGGTTGTTTTGATCAAGGCCAGAGTACTGAGCAGGATAAAGTCTAGACCTAAGGCCTGTGATTTTCATAGAAACTGGGTGCAGTCTACTTAACTTTTCTATTTAAAAAAATACCTAACCCCTGATCCGTACTGGTGTTTGTCTCCTCCACTGTGAACCTGAAAGGGCGATGGAGTGCATACTGCTTTTTACCAGTGTTCCTGCTGGCAATAATCATATTTGGTCCTAAAACTGGGTTTGAGGGGCAGAGCAGGACTGTGCCAACAGAGCTGCTGGTTCCAAAGCCAGCCTGTTTTCTAGTGAAGAACCTGATCTGAGCCCTGTGCTGTGCCAGGTTGCAGCTAGTGCAGCAAAAATGGGGGGTGGGGGGTGGACTGCTACCACCCTCTGTCCTGGCTGCTCCATGCCCCAGTTAGGATTGGGAGAATCTGCCACTCTATTCCCCAGTTAGAAGTGCTCTGCACAATCTGTTTTCAGCACAACCAGGTTGATCAAGGAACATGTGGGGTTAAAATAAAGAAGCACATGTCTTTGAGCATGAGTTACATGCCTTTCCCTCTGTAATTATAGGGAAACAGCTTCCAGGTCAGAGAGGATAACTTCCAGACAAATTTTTGTCCCAACACCTTAGTTTTGAATTAAGCACATGGTACACAGTCTCTGAGCACAAACACTGTGGCTCTGGTTATTATAGTTAAGAGTTACAGATGAACTTCATCCTCCACATATTTACCTAATCCTTTTCAACACCACTAATTCTAATAATTGCAACATTATATGGAAATGCATTCTATTAGTTAATTATGTGTTGTATAAGTACTTCCTTTTGTTTGTTTTAAACATGCTACCCATTAATTTGAATTAATTACTGTGTTGTTTGTAACTCTGAGACTGTTCTGTTTCTCTTTTCACTCTTTCCATTCCCTAACTTATATTATAAACCTTATTGTGTCCTCATTTTTCTCTCAATTATATACATGTGTATATATTTAATAATAATAATATTTAATAACAACAGTAAGATGCTGGGATGAGTGGGAACAATGTGTGTCTCCTCTTCCATAAAATTATAGGAGTCGTATAAAAAGTATAAATTTTCTTACGTATCCTCAGTTTATGTGGTTTCAACTGAAGAATGGGCCACTTCAGAATGAAAAGTAAACAGCACAAACTCAAAAGGAAGCCTCAAGAGCTTCTAGCCCATAGAAGAGGAAAATAAAGATAGCATAATTAATGCCCCTTAGGGTTATGAGAGTTTATTTTAATTAACGCACTCCAAAATGGCATTGCAGAGTGTGATCCTCAGAAATATTCAGGTGGAAATGATGAACTGCCATGGTCATGATGAGAATATCATTCCAAACCTTACTTTAGAGTTGATATTGATTAAATTATTGATACAGATTAAATTTTTGAATTTAATTATGCTTCTTTTTATGCTATGGGAATGAGGTTATGAAAAGATTCAGTCATGTAGGTGTGACACAACGTAGTGCGTACACACTCAGAGGATGACCTCCAAACCATCCTAAATATCTTTGAAGAAGCATACAAAAAGCTTGGCCTATTGCTCAACATCCAAAAAACCAAAGTTTTATGCACCAACAAGCATAAAACAACCCCTCTGCAGCGCCACAAATCCAACTCAGTGGTGTAATGTTGGAAAGTATAAATCACTTCTCCTACCTGGGCAGTTATCTTTCCACAAGAGCCTTCCACTGTGGAAGGACATGTGGATCCAGAATTGGGCTCCACAATCACCTGTGGACACACCGTTAAGACCGTGTACATGGAAGACAATCTAACTCGGCTACAAGTGATCGCCAGAGAAGAAGACACTCCAAATTAGCCACTTTAATACATAAAGCCCTCCATGACTAGAGATCTAGGTGTAGACTGTTTCAAACCATGAGATCGGCAGAGCGGGGTTCTGCTTCTGGTCCTGCCAATAAACATGTTGTGTTGGGATCTGGAAGATCCCAACTCTCTGTAGTCGTGGCCCACCTTTGCAATTCCCTACCCTTGGCAACATGATGCCCTCAATATTAAGGGATTTCTTTGCCATATGGTGAAGACACCTACTTTCTGAAGTCTTTGGGGCATGAAACTTGTGTCGATCCCTCCAGAATCTGGATCTCTGTGTTCTTAATGGAACTGAAACTGCATGTTATTTTTCAATTGTATTTTATGAGTTTTATCAATATTTTTATATTGTAATTACTTTGAGGTCATTATGATAAAAAAAATCTATAAAAACCTGTGATCAATTAATAAGCATTAAAAGCTAATAGTTGCCATCAGGAACAGTCATACTCTGTTTATTCACTTTACAAAGAGAATCTAGAAAACAGTTAGCAACCAACTCACATTCCAGTGTTTTCTGTTCTCAATTTTTTTTTTGAACTGTTTTTGGATTATAAAAATGCAAGTTTAAAATGCATTTGCAATGCTTAACTGTCCAGGGTGTACTAGCAAAAACACTTTAGGCTTTTCAGGGATACGTAGCCTTTCATTAATAACTCCCACCTTGTTGCTTATACAGTGGTACCTCAGGTTAAGTACTTAATTCGTTCTGGAGGTCTGTTCTTAACCTGAAGCTGTTCTTAACCTGAAGCACTGCTTTAGCTAATGGGGCCTCCTGCTGCCGCCGCGCCGCTGGAGCACAATTTCTGTTCTCATCCTGAAGCAAAGTTCTTAACCCTGAAGCACTATTTCTGGGTTTGCGGAGTCTGTAACCTGAAGCGTATGTAACCTGAAGCGTATGTAACCCGAGGTACCACTGTACTTTTATTACTTCCTAGTCAACATTTAGGGCATACTTCTACATAAGTACTCTACTGGATCAGACCAAGAACCTATCTAAGCTGTTGTATATATCCATCAACAAAGGCATAATGCCTCTAAGAATAGACTAGAGAATAGATAGAGCTGAGAATTCTAATCTGAGGAAACTGAAACAGGGCTTTATTCCAGTTTAGTTAATCCAGAACATTTATGTTTGTCTCTGCCCCACTGCTGGCCATGCAGCCCACAACAGAAAAAGACCTCTATAGCCATGGTTTCATGACTGTAGCCTTAAAAGTCCAGGTCTCTGTATCAAATTTACTTTGGAAGAATAAAGCATTTCTTTTTTGATGTGACTTGCTCATTATCCAGTACTTAGGATGTGACAGAACACTTTAGTGCAATAGCTATTTTATTTAAAGGAAACCTACTTTGAAGTACAAGTGTGTCAGCACTAGACTCCTGTATTTTAATTTCATACCTTCAATTAAACATTTTATTTTGTGACTTGTTTACACTGTAGATGTAAAACGCTCCTATATATAGTTTACATATTAACTTGCTCCTTTTTAAGGATATGGTTTGCAAAGATGACTGAGTAGTTTACCAAAGGCTAAAGAAGGCATGTTCCCTACGGCTCTGACTAACCTTGTTTTAAACATCCCTGTGATGGAGTTTCCCTCAAGGGATTGCTCAGAAAGCTCTCCCTCCTTCTACAAAGGTTAGCCTCTCTTAATTTAATCCCATACTCATAGTAGTAATTTGACACTGGTTTGCTGACTGCCAGTACTCTGGTTTCTATTTGCTGCCTTGCTACTTTGGGTGACAGAGTAATAATAACAACAGCAGTGGCAAAATCAGCGCATGTTTCATGTCCTGGGGGAGGGAGGGTGTGTTGTGCGTGTGGTGGGAGAAATAGCCTCTTGTCCACCCCAAGGAGTCAGCTGTAGACATGTGAGGAATGCAACTGCAATGCCAAGAATCTTTTGCTGGCACAGCCCATCATCGGGGAGACCATTTTAAATGAGCTGAAGGAGCAACAAACAGTAGCAGCCTACTGAAAAATTATAGACTGAGGAGAGAAAGTAGTGGCAAGAGACTGTTAAAGTGGCAGGGAGTTAAGTATGGAATACACTCCTTTGCCATGTTTTAAAAACATACCATCAGGGAAAGGTACACAAAACCTGGGTCACAAAACCTTTTATTCCTTCCATGTCTTTATCTCATGGAAGTGGGATGAAGAAGGACCAGAGTTTGTGGAGCTGGGTAAAATGCCAATTTGGACATTCAGAATGAGTGGATGCTTTGTAGACTACCAGCGATTATTGTTGCTGTTTAAAATGCCAGGCAAGAAAAAAAATTCCCTGCAAGAGGCTCATTTGATATAGGAAGCTTTCTCCTAAAAATGGAAAATGCACTCTTAGCATGGTCAGATAACTGTTGAATTTATATGTTCTTCACATGCTCCTGGTGGTTCCTCCTGAGCTAAATAAAGCCCTGTCTACAACTATCAACAGTTTACACCAGTGTGTAAACTGGCAAAAAGACTGAGATACCAAGGAATTTCAAATGTCACATTTGCCAGGAACTCAGTAGGTTGCCTTAGGCAAGCCACACTCTCTCACCTCCACCGCCCAGATCGGCAACACGGGGAAACATTCTGACCTACCTTCCAGGGTTGTCGTGAGGATGACAATTGGACAATGCACAGTGAACACGTGAAGTGCGAGTGTCATGCTCACTTTAAAACCAAAGAGCGACTATCTCTGCGGGCAGCTCTGGCTCTCCTGGCCATTGACAAGCGAGTTTTACCGAGGAGTTAAAAAGTCAGCCGCGGGAAACTGATTTAGGAGTGATGGAGCGAGATTTTTTTTCCCCCTCAGCGAACACCAAATACCACCCAGAGCGCAAGAACCCCCTACTTCCCTCTCTATAATTTCTTCTCAGGCAGCGCCCGCGCATGCGTGCAGGGCGGCGCGGGTGTTGGAGCAAGGCGGGTGCCGTTTCCCAGCATGCCTCGCGTCCCTCCGCCTCTCCCCCCCCCACCCCGTGGGTGGGTGAGCCGAGCTGCTGAGTGAATCTGTCCGGCTGATGATGGAGCTGAGACTGTAATGGCGGCCGGCGGCGGCAGGAGCAGCAGCGGCGGCGGCGGCGGCTGGAGCTCGGCGCTGCCCTGACACCCGGCTACTGCTCCGCGTGGCCTTGACACCCCCGGGCCGGTCCCTCCCCACAAGCAGCGCCGCTCCGGACTCGGGACACCAGGCGGGAGGAGCAGCAGCAGCAGCAGCAAGAGGAGGCGGGGGAAGGACTCCCCACAGACAATGGACGAACATCCCGGAGCCGGCGGCGGGATCATGGCAGGGCCCAGCCCGAGGCCGCAGCAGCAGCAAGGGCCGCTGCCGCCCGCCGGAGGGAACGCGAACTCCCAGCTGCTCGGCCAAGGCTGCGCGGGGCCCGGCGGCGGAGGCAACCTGCCGCCACAGCAGCAACCCCAAGGCCCGGCGGCGGCGGCGGCTCCGGAAGCGGTGGGCCCCGGCGGCGGCGGCGGCTCGGAGCTGTCCCGGCCTCAACACTACACCATCCCGGGGATCCTGCACTACATCCAGCACGAATGGGCCCGCTTCGAGATGGAGCGCGCGCACTGGGAGGTGGAAAGGGCCGAGCTCCAGGTGAGGGTCCTGGATGGGCGGAGGGGACGCACACAAGCACAATGAGAGAGAACGGCTGGCTTGAGGCGAGGAGGGTCTGTCCGTAACCGGGAAGGAAGGAAGCTGCGGTGGCGTGGCTGAGGAGGGAGGGGAGGTGGGTGCGGGGCGGACGACGACGACGCGGCGGCGAGGGAGGAGAAAGTTACCTGTCCGGCGCGGCGGGCGTCACTCGGCACGTTCCCCCGCTCGCGGCTCCTCGGGTTGGGCAGCCTTCCCCGGGGCAGCCATTTTGGTTCCTAGCATGGCGCCCGCCTGGGCCTGTCAGGCTAGTCAGGGGAGGGCTGCCGTCTCCCCCCGGCCCCGGATTTTAAAGCACCGACTCCGCAGCGTCCGCGCGCCCTGACAGTTAGCTGGGGCTCGAGGGCGGGGGGGGGGAATGCGACTTTCCCGCTTGCGGCTGTCGGAGCCCTCGGGACATTTGGGAGGCCTCTACGGCCTACCGGGAGGGCGAGTCGCATCATCTTTATAAGGACACGGTGATCTCAACCTGCTCTTAGCCCCCGACCTTATTTATTTCCAGCTGTTACCTTGGGAATACAAAGCCGCGCACTTCCTTCTTGGCGAGGGACCCCGCCTTCTTTTTAGGAATAGGAGGCGTGTTCCCCCTTCAATCTCTGTTCAGCACCCACATGGGTGACACTACCACTAAAAATAAATAAAAATGAAACGGAAAGTGGGAGACGTGACCAGAGAGAAATGGATAAATTTGACGGATCGACCATTTCAGGCTGCTGCTGCTGCTTATTCTTCATCCGTTTGTAATCTAGGGTTACATCAGCAAAATACAGTAAGGTGTAAGGTGTTTGCCAGAACCAAGTATTACATAGGCACATGAGTCAGGGATCCAGGAGTGGCCAGGACTCTCTACTTTGCATGCATTGCTGGGTAGTTAATCTGGTTTTGTTATATGTGAATGACCATTAAAATTGGGTGCCTAGGTGTGAAGGTACATGCTTCTCTATAATTAAAGTCTCCAATTGTACACATCTGAGGTTTAGCTACATTCTAAAAGGTTTTTAAAAAATACAAAATAAGCCTGCATTCGTACTGCATCCTGTGATGTGTTTCCCCATATAGCTAATGAAAGGAGCAGTGTGAGGCATGTAAAAGCGAAGGTGTGCTTTTCTTGATTAATATGGTTGATTTTCAACGTAGTTAGATTTGGATCTGGAAGCCCTAGGTCTGTCAGAGGACAAGTACTGACTTGTGCACAGCTGTGCAATTTCTCACCTGCAGTTTCCTGTTGGGTGGGGGGACAGCATTCCATCTTACAGGGTTCTTGTGAGGCAAACACTGAATTTTATAATGCACTGCAAAGCCAAAGAGATACTGTAAAGGAGAACAAACAGTAATAATGTAATCGAGACTAAAATGCCTGCTAGACGTTGGGTGTCATGACAAGTGACAACTATATTTTGGCAGAAAAATTCTATTATTTAACAGAATTACTTTTGTTGTTGCTGTTGCTGCTTTGCGGGATCACGTATATCATATTGAAAGAGAAGTCATGTTTATTCATGAGACTAGCTAAGCAAGTCAAATTCACGATCATATATGTTTATGACATATAGGACCCAGCTTGGGCTGATTATAAGTCTTTATCTTCCGTTAGATGCTTTATCTGCTAGCAGTGTGGCTCAAACCTTTTTTATTATTGAGATTTTTACAACGTGGTAATGGTTCTAGGACATGGAGAAATAATATAGATGTCAAACACTGATTCAGATGAATTATGATGATTGTAATAGGAAAGATATTAGGTGAAGCTTTGTGTCTTTTGTGGCATTGAAGACCATTTAATACAGCATTAGATGACTTGCATCCCTGTATCCAGTTATCTGGGACTAAATCCCATCAAACTAAATGAGACTTACTTCTTAGTAGACACGTGTTAGTCCTTTGAAAGTTTGATAGGTCACTCCAGGGCAAGATTAGTCAGTGTGATGTCCTCCAGATGTTGTTGGTCTTTAACTCTCATCAGCTAGCATGGGGAATGGTCAGGGATAATAGAAGGTAGAGTCCAATGACATACGGAGAGCCTCACTTCAGGATTTCTGTCACGTATCTTGCAGCTTTTGTCATTAACTCGTGTTCCCTTAGTTTGTTGCAGTTTCCTAGATTAGTTTTTATATACATTACTGGCTTTTTCTTTCAAAGAAGGACCAATAAAAATCTCCAACTGATTCTAAACAGGATGGAATGACAAGTAAGAGGCTGCGTCTTGAGAGGATAATCCATGAAAATTGGAGATCCCCTCTATGTAAACTGTAGTACTGGGATGGAGAACAGAGTTTGGCTAGTAGGCCAGCTTCAAAACTCGCCCACAGTCCCACTTACCAACATTGACAGGTGTGCAGGACCACTCACCTGTCAACCTTCTACTGTTATAATGATGTCATTTGATTGACACCTGTCAAGGTTTGGTCACTGTAATTGCTGAGCAGCTGATTGGTGGTTATAGCAAATTCTTTTGAAGATGCACTTTAAGTGCCAATCAGCTGTCCAGTGCTGGGATCATGCCTTACAAGGGGTGGGCTTTGGAGAAAGTTCTCACTTTTTAATCAGAGATTTTCCCCCTCTGCAAAGGAAACTATTTGGCTACAAAGCACTCAGCTGCATTAAGGAGTTCTTAGCCGAAATTTAAACTCCTAGTGCAGGGGTAGGCAACCTGCGGCCCATGGGGGTTGTTTAACTGGCCAACGAGCTGCCTGCTCAGTGAGTCCCTGTGTGCTGTGCTAAACTGGCGCGGCGCGGGGACTCGCTTCCGTGGCACCGGAAATCGTGTCTGCACAGACACCGGAAATCACAGGCGTGTGCACTCAGGTGTGCACGCAATCCAGCCCACGGACGGATCTCCGCTGGAGTGAACCAGCCCAGGCGAGGTAAACCTTGCTGCCCCCTGTCCTAGTGCTTCATTTATGCCCACACAGTATAACCACGGTAGGTGGCTGTGGTTCATGGGAAGCAGTGCTGCAGACCAAACTGGGACCCATATTGGGCCTTCTTATGCCCATGAGCTGGAGTTTTCTGCTCCTGCTATCAGTGTTAGAAATAGAGATTTGAAAGAGGTGATATGATAGAAGTTTGATAAAATGAAGCACGACATGGAGAAATATGACAAAAGAATAAAATGAAGCATGGCATGAACAAAGTAGATAGAGAAAAGTTTTTCTCCCTCTCCCCTAACACTAGAACTTGTGGTCATCCATTGAAGTTGGATGCTGGAAGACTGATAAAAGAAAGCATTTCTTCATGCAGCATGTACTTAAAACTATGGAACTTGCTCTCATAGGAGGCAGTGATGACCACCAACTAAAATAGATTTAAAAGAGGATTGGACAAATTAATGGAGGATAAGGCTATCAATGGTGCTGCTCTACGTCCATAATCAGAGTCAGTATGCCTCTGAATACCAGTTGCTGGGAATCAGGTAGACAGAGTGCTGTTAAGTTCATGTCCTGTTTGCAGAATTCCCACAGGTATCTAGTTGGCCACTGTGAGAACATGAACTGAACTAGGTAGGCCATTGGCCTGATCTAGCAGATGGTTCTTATATTCTTATCTTACCCATAATTTATACCTCTTCAAATTTGAAAATACAGTGGTACCTCGGGTTAAGAACTTAATTCATTCTGGAGGTCCGTTCTTAACCTGAAACTGTTCTTAACCTGAAGCACCACTCTAGCTAATGGGGCCTCCCACTGCCATCGTGCTGCCACCATGCAATTTCTGTTCTCACCCTGAAGCAAAATTCTTAACCTGAGGTACTGTTTTTGCGTTAGTGGAGTCTGTAACCTGAAGCATCTGTAACCTGAAGCATCTGTAACCCAAGTTACCACTGTAAAGGCAAATGAATTGAAGAACTGGGAAACCTCGAATTCGGAAATGTTTTTGCCTTTCAGAATATAACCCAGGATACAAAGTAGGTAAAGTTTGGTCCAGTTATTTGCTCTGTATTCCTGCTACAAAAGATGTGTTGGTGCAAAAAGCAAAGCAGAACTTTTTTTGTCAAAACTAATGTTCAGGCAGCTAATTTCTTCATGACAAATTTAAGGCTGTAACATAATGATTTTATTAAAAAGAAAGGAAAAAATAATAAAACAATAGAATTAGAGTTGGAAGAGACTTCAAGGGTCATCTAGTCTAACCCCCTGCAGTGCAATAATCTCAGCTAAAGCACCCATGACAGATGGCCATCCAACTTCTGCTTAAAAACCTCCAATGATTGAGAGCCCACCACTGTTGAACAGCTGTTACTGTCAGAAGGTTCTTCTGATGTTTAGCAGGAATCTCCTTTCTTGTAACTTGAATCCATTGCTTCAGGTCCTACCCTCTGGAGCAGGAGAAAACAGGCTTGTTCCATCTTCCATGTAGCAGCCCTTGAGATATTTGAAGAAGGCTATCATATCTTCTCTCTTGTGCAGGCTAAACACACCCAACTTCCTCAACTGTTCCTCATAAGGCTATGTTTCCAAATCCTTGATGATTTTGGTCACTCTCCTCTGCACACATTCCAACTTGTCAATATCCTTCTTAAATTGTTGTGCCCAGAACTGGACGCAGTACAGTGGTACCTAGGGTTACATACGCTTCAGGTTACAGACTCCGCTAACCCAGAAATAGTGCTTCAGGTTAAGAACTTTGCTTCAGGATAAGAACAGAAATCGTGCTTTGGCGGCGCGGCGGCAGCAGGAGGCCCCATTAGCTAAAGTGGTGCTTCGGGTTAAGAACAGTTTCAGGTTAAGAACGGACCTCCGGAATGAATTAAATACTTAACCCAAGGTACCACTGTATTCCAGGTGTGGTCTGGCCAAGGCAGAATAGAGCAGTGCTATTACTTCCCTTGACCTGGACACTATACTTTTGTTGATGCAGCCTAGAATAACATTACCTTTTTCCCTGCCGCATCACACTGTTGACTCATGTTAGCCTTGTGGTCTACGAAGACCTCTGGACCCTTTTGACATGTACTACTACTAAGACAAGTTTCCCCCATCTTACATTTGAGTAGCAAGTTCTTCCTGCCTAAGTGTTTAATCTTACATTTGTTCCTGTTGAAATTCATTTTTTAGTTTAGGCCCAGTGGTCCAATCTGTTGAGGTCAACTTAAATGACTGGAAACAATATTGAAAGAACAGATAAATGGGGAAAACGGTATAAGCAGAGTAGTGGCTGCAGGTTAAATATTACTGCAAGAGATAAATGGTGGTAAGTGTTTGCAGTACAGCCAAAACTGCCAGTTATGCCATAGTGACAGTAATTGAGTTTGGAAACTAGGCAAACTGCTTCCTTGATCATAAGGAAATGTGGAAAAGCATCCACTGGGTCAACTGAGAATATATACAAAAATAAATATACAGTGGTACCTCAGGTTACATACGCTTCAGTTTACATACGCTTCAGGTTGCAGACTCCACTAACCCAGAAATAGTACTGGACCATAAAGAAGGTTGATCGCCAAAGAATTGATGCTTTTGAATTATGGTGCTGGAGGAGACTCTTGAGAGTCCCATGGACTGCAAGAAGATCAAACCTCTCCATTCTGAAGGAAATCAGCCCTGAGTGCTCACTGGAAGGACAGATTGTGAAGCTGAGGCTCCAATACTTTGGCCACCTCATGAGAAGAGAAGACTCCCTGGGAAAGACCCTGATGTTGGGAAAGATTGAGGGCACAAGGAGAAGCGACAGAGGTTGAGATGGTTGGACAGTGTTCTCGAAGCTACAAACATGAGTCTGACCAAACTGCGGGAGGCAGTGGAAGACAGGAGTGCCTGGCGTGCTCTGGTCCATGGGGTCACGAAGAGTCGGACACGACTAAACGACTAAACAACAACATAGTAATGTGGCTGAAAAACTTGATAAAAATGAGATTCAGAACTGTCCAGTAAACCCCCATTAATTATAGAAAAGCAGACCAGGACAGCCAGTTACAGTGAGGGAAGCATTAAAACTATACAGTATTTAAAATAAAGCAATTCATTAGTTTCCTATAGTTTTAATGCTGAGTTTATAAGTTATGTGATATACTGGTTAAATGATGTTCTTAGCTAAAGGTTAAATATGTTCTATGTGGAGAAGGATCAATACGGTTTTAAAAAGACAATTGGCGATATTAGATGTGTTTTAAATATTTATCTCAACGAAGTGTAATCCAAACATCGTTGCAGTTAATGGATTTTGAGGTGGCTTTCAATTAAGCGGAATGGCTGTTATTCAAATAAGCATTAATATATTTTTGGGACATCAATATCATGAATGACAGTAATAAACATAACTAGATTGGTTATACATGGTTAATTGTGGAAACTGGTATTTCTTGAAGGGAGTTGGGTGAAACTGCATACTCTCTTCACTATTCAGTTTTTGTGGTGAGACTCTTACTATCTTAGTTCAGTCTGAAAGGAATATAGATGAGTTGATGGGTTGCAGCATGAGAAGAAAGTGAAACCCCCTTCTCCGCATCCTGACTACAGCCCTTCTCAGGGTAATATACTGGTTGAGTCCAAGATGACTGAGCCACAAAGATGATAAAACGTGCAAAGAGGATGACTGTACGTCTTGGATATGTTTGACGTGGTATTTTTATATGAATTGGAAATCAGCAACATTTTTGTACAAAGCATTTCTGATGCTGCATCTTGAATATAATATCAAAACAAGGTAACAAAGTATTTTACAATCTATAATATTGGAATAAACATGCTAAAAAAACATTCAGGAGCCAACTTAAGGAGCTGATATGACCAGCTCCCTTGTCCTGATTTCTGCTCTTCTGCCTTCCTACAGGTCTTAAGTAGCTCCAGGGGAGGTGGGGGTGTTGCCCTAACAACTTAATGATTTAATCATGGTAACAAGAACATGATACATTGTCTATGAATTACTTAATTTGTGAATTGGAAGGGTGTTTACTAGAACAGGTGTAAAGTTTAAGAATAGTATCTCATTTACAAAGCATATTCAGTGCCTTTTTTTAAAAAAGGGGGGGTACCTTGTGATTTCAGTGTTAATACTGAGACTGACGCCACTGGAATTGAGTTTGGTTTGGTTTTAAATCCACATGTCTTGGTCTTTCACACTTTCTCTGCGTTATTGGTGCTGGTCACAACTAGAAGCCTGCTGAATAAAATTCCCTTTGGAAAGTAGGGATTGGAGGTACAGTGTTGTGGTAGTTTTATTGCTATCTAGTAGTTCAGTTCTAGAAGATGGTACCCAGGAATTATTGTTCAGCCTCTTGACAGTTATGCTGTGGGCTTTCATATGGCTTTGTTTTATCTCCCATGCTATTCAACAACCGCATGAAACCAGTGTTAGAAACTCAGACATATATGTTAATCGCCAAATGAGATCTTAAACCTAGGTTACAGTCGTCACAACGAAATGTCTAGGTGCCTTTTTGCGGTGAGATTTATTATTGTTATTTCATTTCTATACCGCTTTAGATTTTAAAGAAAAAATTCAAAAGTCTTCTACAGCACATTAAAACATCAGATACTGTAAAACAATCCAGAATAAAACGAATTTAAGTTTCAAGGGAAATATATCTTTGCTTTCCTCATAGTTATTTACTTACTTAATTTATATAGCTGCCCCATAGCAGAAGAACTGTAGGAAGCCAGTGTGGTGTAGTGGTTTGAGTCTTGGACTAGGACCTGGGCCTTCTTGGTAGTGGTGCCCTTGGTAGTGGACAGGGAATAACAACAACAACAACAACAAATCATCATCAGGGTTCAAATCCTCCTCAGTCATGAAGCTCACTGGGTGACCTTGGACCAGTCACAGCTTTAGTCTACCTCACAGGGTCATTGTAGGGATTAACTGGGGAGGAGGGTGAGCCATGTACTCCTTGGAGAAAAAGGTGGGATATAAATGCAATAAATAAGCTTTTCTGCTTGTCTGCTTAAGAAAGCAGTAGGGGCCAGCCAGATTTCCAGTGGTTGCAGTTGGACCCGCGCCAGTAGCATAACTGTCCTGGCGCCTGGGGAATTTCTATCACTAGAAACCACTGTGGGTGTGCTGAGGTGTTACCAATATGTGGCTGGCACCCAGCTTTATATCTCCTTTTCATCTAATCCAAGTGAAGCAGTGGGTGTTCTGAACAAGTGCTTAAACTAGGTAATGGACTGGACTAAACTAAGACTTAAACTGCAGTGTGTTGTATTTGGGACTGCCTTTGAAAATGTTCTTGAGACGTCATTTGGTACATAATACAGCAGCCAGGCTATTTATTGGAACTGGTATTAATTACTCCTCTACATGATCACTTGCTCTCTCTTCCAGGCAGTTTCCATTGGGATCCTTATCAGCTGCTCTTCTTCGGGATCATCTGCTTAATGAAGTGAACAATGTGGTTACTAGGGAGAGGGCCTTTTCAGTGGTGGTGCTCAGTTTATGGAATGATTTTTCTAGAAAGCCTTGCCTGGATTGTGGTTTTCCTGGAATCATGTGAATACCTTTTTCCCCCTCCCAGGACTTTTAATTTCAGTTTTAATCATAGTGGGTACATCTTTCTGGCGTGCTAGATCTTTGCACCATTCCCCTCTTTATGTTGATGATTTTATATTGCTTTCATTTTTTTTAGATGCCGTAGTCAGGCTAGTTTTAGATTAGCCTTGCTATTTTTATTTTTTAAAAGTTTTTGGCATTTCTGCTCCGTAACAGTTTGAACAGTATTGGTATATGTTTTGTTTCTGTCAACTTCCCAGAGAACTATGTTGTATTTGTAGTATAAGTAGTTATAAGAATAGTGAAATAATAAATAAAATGCAGCATTACAGATGCACTTTGTGCCGCTCATATTAGAGACACAGTTTTTGCTCTGATTAGGATGACTAATGTAGCTGGCGTTCTCATGCTCCTTTCTCCTGTGGCATGTGTCTAGTCTCTTCCTTTCATTGATGTGCCATAGGTGGTCATGGTGTGGGAATGACAAAATAAATTTATTACAGAGTACAGTCATACCTCATGTTACATCCGCTTAATGTTATGTTCTTTCAGGTTACGTCCTGCGGCGACCCAGAAGTACCGGAAAGGGTTACTTCAGGGTTTCGCCGCTCAGGCATGCGCAGAAGTGGCGAATTGCAACCCGCGCGTTCGCAGACGCACCGCTGTGGGTTGCGCTCTTTTCATGTTGCGGACGGGCCTCCGGAACGGATCCCGTTCGCAACCAGAGGTACCACTGTATAACAGTATAACAATTTTTTGTTGGAATAGACTTATACCTTTGAAGTAAATGAGTTTCAGAAACAAGCTTTCAATATTATTTAGATTCCGGTACAGAAAAACCCCCACAAATGAACAAGTGGTTTTCAAAAGGGAAGGAGTGTCTGTTTATCCTGTTGATTCACTCAGCTCCTTTTGAGATGAAAAATTTGCAGTGCATCTTCACACTCACTCAGTTAAAACTTGCTGAATTTGTAGCAGGAACACTGCTTCAAAATAATCACATGCCTTCCTCAAAGTGATTTACAATAAATAACTATTAAAAACAGTAACAGAAGAAAGCCACTTTGGGAGCATTTGAAATGCGGACCAACTTGATTTTGCATCGGATCTTGTGTAGTGTTTTTCTCTGAATACTTAACATTGTCTTCCATATAAAACAGTTGTTTCTATTTGAACTCTCTTGTACAAGCTGTTTGCCCTCCTGGACTACTTTATGTGAGAAAAACAGTTCATTCCACCTTTAATCAAGACTCTGCAGTTCTCCGTAGGAAAGTCCCCTGTTGCATAAGAAACTGACATTAGCTGTTCTACTGTCAGCCTTCACACAATATCTGTATTGTTCTTTTTTCTGTCATCTCTGCTGCTGTTTTTAACATTTCGCTTTCAGTTATAATTAACACATATGAAGCTGATACATTTACATAATGCATGATGGAAAACTAAATTTGTGAGAGATATAAGAAAGTAGCAAGGGGTGTCATATCAAATTTGTTGGGGAGGGTTACGACTTAGTGTGTAGAACCCATGTGTATGATAGCGATATAGGCAGTCCAGAAGCTGATCGTGCATTCTTTTCAAGCATAAAGGGGTGTGTGAATGCACTTTTGCTTACTTAAACAGCACTTCCAAATAATCCTTGAATAAATCCAACTTGTGATCTTGCTCTCCTCATTCAGATTCATAGTTTTACCAACTTTGTAAGCAAGCTGCATTTAGAAGAATTCTGTAGTAAGCATCGGAGCTCCAGTTTCACAGGGAAAACCTTGGGTTGAGATCATCCAAAGCAATACAGTCTCAATGATACATGTAATATCCTTATAATATTGATTGCTATATCATTGATTTTACATGTAACCAACAAAATATAACCACCACTAGTAAAATAAATAAATAAATAAATAAATAAGAAAGTGAGTAACCATTTTTGGCCCAGAAACCTTCCCCTAAAGGAACATTTTTGACCATCTTATGGAAAATTGTTCCCTAAGGGGGCAAAATGAGCCTGCTTTGGAAAGGGAGTTCTAGAGCCAAGTCTTACATACTAAAAAGGCTCTCAGCATGGTCTCCAGAAGGCACATTTCTGTGATGCTGTGATGCACAGTAGGGTCTATACTAATGATTTCAGTAGGCAAGGAGCTTCTTATCAGAGATGGTGGTCCTTCAGATATCACGGTTCCAAACAAGGAGTTAAGACCAGCACGTTGAATTCAGCCCAGAGCCTCTATGCTTTCTATCAGCTGCCCTTGTCAACAGCTTGGTTATACCATTCTGGACTGATTGTAGTTTCCAAGCACTCTTACAAAGAAAACGTCTAGGAAGGTCTAGGATTGGCTCACTCTTTCCTGGATATTGTAATTTCTAGAGATCTTGTGGTCTGCATTCTCTGGTTCCAGCTTTCCCCCTAACACCATCCTAATCAGTTTCTTCTTGGAGGAAATCACCATTATCCCACTGATGGAAAAAATACACTTTAATAATTTTTGTTTAAGCATGGACACTGCCATGGCTTTCATATGATTGACATTGTTTCCTTGTTATGACCATTTAACATTTGTTCAGTCCTTCCACAAGTATCTGTACAACTCATTCTCAGAATGGTGTTGCGATTGATAAATTATTATTGGGAGAGCCTCGCTCACACTTATTAATGCCATGTTATGCCGTTGTATACTTTGAAACAAACAGAGAATCAGGCTCCATTGAAGAAGGGAGGAAGGGGCATTGAACACAGTCACCAGATACTCCTGTTTTCTCCAGCTGCAGCCTGGCTTAGGCTTGATTGAAGAAGGATAATCAAACACGGTTTCTAGGCACTACTGCATTCCACAGCACCAGAAGTAGAAAGGGAGGCAATTTGCAGTCTTTGGAATTTATAAGCTGTGTTAAGAACATTCATATAACTGTGAATATCATAGTGATTCTTCGTAATTTACAGAAGTTATTTCTGTCTTCATTTTTTATATTTTAGAAAAATATTGGTGTACTTTGCTGAAATAATAACCAGTGATATGAATAAATCTAGTAGCAACACGTCCTATATATGTCTATTTAGATAGAAGGCAGTTCCAGTGGGTGACAGACAGTTTTGTCCATCTGCAAGCAGAACACTTGTGCAATGGGACTTCCCTTTCCTCTTCTTCCTCCTGCACCACCCCTAAAACTGCTGTGAAGAGTAGGAAGAACATCTGGAGCTGATTTGGGAGGGTGCTGCAGGAGGGAATGGAGGAAGATGATGTCCTGGTACTTCTGCTTGTACCGCATTGAATATCACCTGTTGAGTTCAGTGGGATTTACTTTTAGGTAAATAGAGAATTTGCAGACTAATTCTATATGTTTATGGATGGATGCCTTCTAGTGTCTTCTTGATTCATGCAAAGTGTATTTAAGATTGTTTTGTAGCTGGGCCAGGTACAATTACATACCAGTCACTTTAATGGCTCTATTTTCACTATCCTTTTTTTAACATTGGGTTTTTTTATTATGTTTTGAAATAGGCAGGTGGAAATATACAACAGGTTCAGTGGTAGAACTAGACTATTTTAAATACACATGGCTTAAGCATCATGAATGATTCCAATATAAGTAGAGCACCCACATGATTTCATGTATATTTGCCTAATATCAGATTGGAATATTACCTACCAAGAAAGATAACATGCCATATAACGGAAAATCACTGGTGCGTTTCTAATTTCTTTCTGGCCATTCTTGACTATTTAGTTTTTATGGTAACAGTGATGTACTATGAAAGTGGTAAGAAAGTAAAACTCATTTCTCAATATAGGCTAAGGTTAATAACTCAGATTGTGTCGTGTACATTTTTATGTACATCTTACCTGAGCAGATTGCAGTTGATCACTCTTCCTCCGCACAATGACAGGAAAGTAGGCTGACTGTCAGATTTTTCTTTCTTCTCCTTAGCTATATATCACAACCCACTTGTGTCTCAGTCGTTAATGTAGTCACTCTGGTGGGAGGAGAACCTGTGGATTTAGCTGGCTGGCACTTAGCTGTTACCTCTGGAACTGTGTTTTGTTTATTAAAATTATTCGTATACTGCCTTTTATTTCAAAGAAATGTCAGAGTAGTCTACAAAATAATAAAACAGGATGTAATTAAATAGAACAACAAAAACCTTTTCAATAAAAATATGTATCAGTCAAAGTAACCAGAAAAGCCAGGAAGTGGGATTAACAGTTGGGGAAAGTTCAGGTAAAGAGGTATATTTTTAATTATTGGCAGAACCATTTAGCTATCAGCGCCTGCCTTATCTTCATAGGGGGATTATTCATTCTCTGTAGTCGCCACCAAAGAAAAAGCCATTTTGGTGTTTTGTTTAATACTCTGAACTACTCTTCCACCAGCTATGTTGTTGTTCTAGGAAATTAAATTCCTTTTTACTTTGCTTGTAGCCATTTTGTTGGGTTGTGAGGAAATCCTGGCTGCTAAAAAGGTGCACAGAATTTTCATCTACAGTTCGGGTAGGACCTGAATGAATGGATTCAAGTTACAAGAAAGGAGATTCCAACTAAATACAGTGGAACCTCGGTTGTCGAACGTAATCCATTAAGGAAGACCGTTCGACTTCCGAAACGTTCAACAACTGAGGCACAATGGGCGGTTGGCAGTTTCAATGGAGAAACGTGCCTTGGAAGCCATTCGACTTCCAAGGCGCATTCGAAAATGGAAGCATTCACTTCTGGGTTTTCGGCGTTTGGGTTCCGAATCGTTCTGCTTCCGAGACACTCGAAAACTGAGGTTCCACTGTATTAGGAAGAACTTTCTGGTGGTAAGAGTTGTTCAACATTGGAACAGACTCCCTCAGAAGGTGGTGGACTCTCCTTCATTGGAAGTTTCTAAGCAGAGGTTGGGTGGCCATCTGTCACGGATGCTTTAGTTGTGATTCCTGCATTTAAATTTTTCTCTGATGTTTATTTTCCTTTTGTCATTTTCCTTTTATTTTCCTTTGCTCCCCCCCCTTTCTCTTTCCTCTCTTCTTGTTTCTTTCCTTTTCTTTTTTCTTCTTTTCACATTCTTTGCCTTCTTTCTTTTTTCAGTGGATATATTTAGGGCCTTTGTTAAGCTCCAGGGTTTGTGTACTCATGGGTGGGAGACAGGGTAATGTTGGTCTTCCAGGGTGAGAGGTTAGGAGGAGAAAGGAAAGATGCCAGGTGAGAGCTGGGAGGAGCTGCTACCTTCTGTTGGAAGTGGGGGCTGATAATTGTCTTTAAGAAAGGACTTCATTCTCTTGTTTTTATTTTTTTGTAATTGTTATCTTATTGTATTGTGATGATGATGGTAATAATAATAATAATAATAATAATAATAATAATGGCTGAAGGTGTGAGGAAATTCCACGATAATGGAATTTTTCTTGTGCACCTCTGAATCCAAACCAATGAATACTTTATGGTCCAATTTCATAAAACTTTAAAAGTAGATACTAATGATCCTGTTTGGAAAGGACATGCTAATTATGTGTCAGAGTATAATGTTTTCTGCCAGAATATAATGTTGCATTTGACAAGGCTGCACTTCATTTATTTGTATATGGGAACTCTTTTACCCCAGAGTTTTTTCTGTCACTTCAAAGTGAGGAATAGAGCACAGGTTTAGGGATTTCATATGCAGGATAAACACAATAGATCCAGATTTTACTGTTACATTTTATATGTGAGTCAAGTGTGCAGACCTGTTCCTTCTGTTGTCAACTATATTAATAATGCAAAATCTTTGACAAGCTGGTTAATCTCTCAGAGGGTTTTGAAAGAACATTTATGTTGACTGTAGAATTTGATTTACTGGAATTTATTGGAAATAGTTTGTGTGTGTGTGTGTGTGTGTGTGTGTGTGTTTAAAATCGTTTGGTTTATTTTTAGTGCTGTTACTGGCATCCTATTATTATTTTTAAAAACTGCAACACCTGGCAGATTAGTAACATCAGTTGAAATTGGTCAGACTGATTGACTATTAAATCATTTTACTTTTTCACGAAACAGGAATTTCTATTAGGTCACATATAACTTAAGTCCATTGAGCTCAGTGGGTCTGTTCTGAGGATGACTAATATTGGATCTTACTCATTGTTTATTTGTTTGTTTATTACAGGAGTTTTAAAAATAAAACTTAGAATATATGCCTTGAAAACTTCTGGCAGGAGTATACATTCAGTGATGATATATGTGAACAAGAGACTTGAATTGAAAATTCTAATTTGACTTTTATGTTTTCAGGCTCGGATCGCATTTTTGCAAGGTGAAAGAAAAGGTCAAGAAAACTTGAAGAAAGATTTAGTAAGAAGAATAAAAATGTTAGAATATGCATTAAAACAAGAAAGGTATGTGTACCATTTCTCTAATCTGAGAAATTTATTGGATATTTTAAAATGTACAATTCCTGTAAGGAAATTGGCCGCAGGTTAGAAAATATATTGACTAAAAGAAAAAGGGAAAAAGCAATCCGCTTAATGTTTACGTGGCAAAATCTCATTTCTGAGTTGGATCTGCCCAAAATAAACTCTCCTGTTACTTGAAGTGCTTTGACAACTTAGTTCAACATTGAAACTCACATCAGCAATTTCTGCCATCAGTTTTCTGTTGCAGACACTGGGATTGTTTCTAAATTCCACTCTGCACTATTTTCTTAGGGAGATAGCCACCTAATCGTGCAGTGGATTTCTGCTTGCACAACAGGACTTCTTTTCTGTTGACATTCAGATCACATTTTGGGGGGCATGTTGGGTTCTGTACAGGAAAGGAGGAAGAGGAAGTCCCATTCTGCAAGTGAAAATCTGCCTGTGCAACACTGGCTGCCACTTTTATGTGTGTGTTTTTGTATGCAATGTAAAGTATTTTAACTTACCAAGACTTGATTAACGGAAATTAATCCATGGGCCTTTTCTCCCTTATAATAATTCTTACTGTAACGTGTTGTCACAGATGTGATAAATAAAGGAGCCTGATGGGATGAACAATGTCAGATTATGAGTATACTTGGACACTGTATTTAAAATCCCACAGATGTGACATTCCATTTTTTTCAGATATGCGGAAAGCCTCCCTTTTTCCTATGACAGCACTATTGTGAATGCTTCCTGCTTAAGAATTTTGCTGCAGTAATGATCATGACAGTTGCAAAACAGTATCTAATGACTGAACAGAAGCAGTAAAATCTCTGAAAAGTTATAATTTAAAGGAAATGAAAAAGACATTTTGTTACAATTTGGGAAAGTAACATTTTCTGACTTAATAGGGAAGTTGCAAGCTTGTAAAAGAAGCATGCCTGCTTGAGACTTACAGGAATAATAGGAGTTTATAGAAATGAAAATTTTAAAAATGCAAGAGAGCCAAGCCTTCATGGCTACAGTGCTTCAATGCAGTATAGTTGTGCAAGCAGAAAATGATTAGACCATCAGTTAAGAATTCTACACTTCCGCTCTCTTTAATGAAAGGCAGGAAGTCACTGGGTTCAAACAATGCCCTGTTTAGCATATACTTAACCATCCTCAAACACAGCATTTAAAATAGAAACAAAATGGATGGGTAGCTGTAGCTCAACTGCAAGGTTCAGAAAAAGGGAACTAAATGATCAAGGGAGTTAGGGCAGGTACCCTGTGAGGAAAGGTTTCAGGATGGAGGAATTTTTAGTTTCAGAGAAAATCTGAATAAGAGGTGACATAGAAGTTCATAAAATTATGCAAGGCATAGAGAAAGTGGACAGAGAAAATTTTCTCTCCTCTTGTACCACTCAACGTTGTGCATATCCATTGATACTGAATGTTGATAGACTCAGGAAAGAAAATACTTCTTCACATAACATATAGTGGAAGAAGTGGAAGGAGGTGGAAGATAGGCCTATCAAGCGTTACTGGTCGTGATGGCCATTGGAGCCGGTATGCTTCTGAATACCAGTTGCTAGAAACAGCAGGAGTGGAGAGTTCTCTTGTGGAGGAGTGGAGAGTCTCTCCCGCTTGCAGATTTCCACAGGCACCTGTGGTTGGCCACTGTGACAACTGGATGTTGGCCTAGATGAGCCACTGAGAGTAGATTTTCCCTTGGCATTTCAGTGCCTGACATCTGCTTAGTCATTTAATGATTACAATTTCCTGTTTGTTTTAGGAAGTGGGTGACTCTTTTGGTACTCCTACCTTTTTCACTAGGTCATTACATGAAATAAAATTTTGGAGGCTGTATGCAGAGTCACGTGTGTCTGTTTTACAGTTAGAGAAATGAGGTAAAACTATTTTTCCGTTGTACATTTGTGGTTCTTATTTTTTAGAGAACACCAACTGCCAGAAATAGCTGCTATGGATATGTACTTAACAGGAATATTAATTTGTAGTATGTTGCATCTGAAGCAGCACTCATACTGTATTGCCCTTCTCCCTTCTGCCCCCTGGAAAGAATCTCCTGAGAGTGGAGGCCATTCGCGAAAGATTTTCCCTGACCTATAGAAGAAGCTTTATGGGGCTGCAGAGAGAAGAAGGGGACAAGGATTCCCCTTGCATGTGTCTTTGTGAGCATTGCTTTTAGATGCAATGCAGTGGGAAAACACAGAGGGAATTAATTTTCATTGCTGATCAATATGTTTATGTTTAATTTTTTAAGGGCAAAATATCATAAACTAAAATATGGCACAGAACTGAACCAAGGTGACTTGAAAATGCCAACTTTTGAATCAGGTAACAAACTATTTGCAACCGTTGAATTTAGTTTAAATTCTTCTATTGCTCACTTTTTATATCGAGAGAAATCCCTTCCCAACTGTGTAAGCAGTATCTTTGTACAGATCCAAGTGAATTTATTTCTATGCTAGTTTTTCTTGTATGGCTTTGTCTTTATACTGTGATTAATTTTCAGTATGATTTATAAGTATGATTATAAATCAGAGATAGATCTCAGTACCTGGGCTGAATGATGGGGTGTGTGGAAACACTCCTTCAGATGGCCCTAATAGTATGATATCCAGATATTTGAAAAAATAGGAAAGCAGAGATTCCGAGAAACAAAGAAGAGAGTATGTATGTGCGTGCGCGTATGCAAATTCACAAATGATATTCTGCTAAAAGTATAAAGTCCTCAGGAAAAACTGGGGAAGATAAAAAGGAACAGGTCCATAAAGTATCTTGTTAGTTTTTGAAAAAGCAGAGTCTTGTATGGAGTAAGAGCAAAAATTCCTTGGCTGTTACTATCTCAGGGTTTAAGTGCATCCCCATGTATAAACAAACGTTCACATGGAAAGTTGGCATAGCAGGAGTATATGCATATCAGAAGCTATAGCGTAGTCTTCCAAATATGCTTGCTTTCCCATGCATTTTTAACTGGGGAGCATTCAAACATGTAACCTTTATGTGCAATCAGAAGCGATAAAAAACATATCAACTAAAAATAGAATTAGTTTTTCTGTCACTGTTTCATTTTCTACTTTGCAGCCAAATGGCTCTTAAAGACAAAAAAAACAAACAAACCCCACAAATTAAACCAGATCCTTAATGGAGCAGAATCTTCATCAAAATAAAATCGACAGGACATAGAATAAGTAAAATGTACTATTCTGTGTGCCACATTCTGTACAAGATTTGCAGTGAAAGTGTTACTAAAGTGTTATTTTGCATTTCAGAAGAAACCAAAGATACAGAGGTTCCTACAGTACCTCATAATAGTCAGCTAACCTGGAAGCAAGGCAGACAGTTATTAAGACAGTAAGTGTTACATTTGTATACTTTTCATATATTTATATATACTGTATTGTTTTATTTTGAGATTGTTTTATGATCGCTTATGGTAGCCTATACACATAGAAGCAAGTATTTTAAAATATGTCTTTCTTATGGGGAAGTGTTGCATGGGAAGGAACACTTGGAAGTGCAAATCAATAAAGCCTGGAGGCAATTCAGTAATTTGTTTTTAAAAACCCAAAACAATTCAGTATTGATACCGTAAATCCTTGTAAAGCACATCTTATTTAGATATGTGGGAGTTTGTGTATGTATATGAAGATAATGCTTTCACTCTTATTCATTAGGTATCTTCAGGAAGTAGGTTACACAGATACAATATTGGATGTACGGTCACAGAGGGTGAGGTCTTTACTTGGGCTTTCCAGTTCAGAACCAAATGGCTCAGTGGAGACAAAAAATTTGGAACAGATTCTTAATGGTGGAGAATCAAAACAAAAGGGACAGGACAATAAAAGGTAGGCAATGCAATGTTCTTTATTCATTTAAAAAACATATCCTGTCTTTTGGCTGAAGCAGATGTCTATATGTACCTAAAAACTGACATCTTTTTTATCTAGGAGAATCTACTGCATTAGAAAGTGATAATTATAATATGTATAAATCCAAGATGTGTTTCTTCACTTAGAGGGTGCTTCTATTTTCAAGTGAGAAGCATTCTGGGCCTTCATTGCATGTGAATTGCTGCTTACTTTCCTCAGGGGATCTTTGGTCTAGTTTGGAGATACTAGAAGCAACCATCCTGCTTTTGCTGTCTTCTAGACCTGACACTTTTTACCACTTCCTTCAAACTGTGGCACAGACAACCTGCTACAGACTGAGAAAAAAGCAACATACTGCCCTGCCTTCCTAGAGAATAAAAAAGTGGAAGGAGGTGAGGCAGTAATTCAAAAATACCTGTTCTGTGTGGCAAATCCTCGGAGGAAAAATCTGAAAATTTAGCTAGAAATCTTTGAAATCCCATATTCCTTGTTGTCTTTGTGCATATCAATGAGATTTTTAAAAGGGTTTTCTTGACCATGGAATCTTAATTCAGAAAGCAGCCATAGCTGTTTACCAACATTGAAAATATTTTTCTCTTGTAGGAACCCTGGTGATGTTCTTGAAACATTTAATTTCTTGGAAAATGCAGATGATAGTGATGAAGAAGAAGAGAGTGACATGATAGAAGATATTGCAGATGGAAAAGAAAAACACCGGATAAATAAAAAACACAAAGTAAAAAAAAGTCTTAGTTTTATTGTTCTGTTGTTCAACCCAACAGCACAGATAGGGTCATCTTATTACCAATGTCAGTACACAGCTAGTAATCCAACAGATTTTGGAATAAAGTTAATTGAACCTACTTGAAGAGTTTAAGACTGTAACTTCTGCAGTGCTTCCCTGAACTGAGGTAAAGCAGGCTGAAAATAACTGGCTGGAATAGGTACATAATGTATTGAAATGTAGAACATATAATGCTTCCTTATATCTGTTCAGATGGTTGAAAGTCAATATGGCATGGTGATTGAGTGTTGAACCAGGATTGGAAAGACCCTGGTTCTAATCTCCACTCAGCTATGAGGTTCACTGGGTGGCCTATGGTAATCTCTATTTAATCTAATCTCCCTCACAGTGCTGTGAAGATAAATAGGGTGAGGGAGATGATATATGGTGAGGGAGATGACAAGGTGCACTATCTTGAACATCTTTGAGGAAAGCGGGTGGTATAAATGAACTAAGTAAACCATTTCTTTTGCACATCACAGTAACCCACAGTTTAGTGCTACAAGCTGCAGTGAGCCTTGAACTCCTCTCATGTGGCTGACAGGAGAAGTTTGAAAGCTTATGCATCTGCTTTTACGTGGTTTCCTGTTTTGCCCAGTCTAGCAACTGTGATTTATTCTAGTTACGGTGAGCTTCAACAAGCCAGATTTAAAACAGTGGTTTGAAGTTGTCTTGCTTGAAGTTAGCCTTCATCACAGTTTATTGCACCAGACAACACAGCAGTTAAAGGAAAGTAAAAACAATAGCTTATGAACACCTTCTAAGTGGGGAGAGGAGTGTGTCTGGTTCCCCATTCTCATGTACATCGTGCCAATCCACTGGTGGGGAACCAAACAACTGATTAGATGAAGAAAAATTTGAGTGTTTGAGGGGTTAATAATATGGAGGCATCAGTAGTAAAAAGGGTTCTCTACTACAATCACAAACCTGTGTTTTCAGATAGTGTGTCTCCTTATCAGCACTAAAACAATTCCTTGCAGATTTTAACTTCATATACATAGCTGTAGAGTAATAGCACAATTTAATCTCCTTCCATATTTATTATTTTATTTGTATACTGCCCATCATCTGACCTTCACATAGTAGTTCACAACCCAAAATACATAACACAAACAAAAATAAACTAAGAAGCCCCTTTCTACAAACACATGTAATGGATTAAGTACATTTAATGCATTGCTCTTTATTTTAGACAAAATGATATTTGTATTCAGAAGTACACCAAATGGCAATCTTGGGGGAGAACCTAAAAAACATGATTTCTCAAAGCATATTGTCCCTAAAACTGATTATGTCACAATCTATTTTAGATTGGAAATGAAGGGCTAGCAGCTGACCTAACAGATGATCCAGACACAGAAGAAGCCTTGAAAGAGTTTGATTTCTTGGTAACTGCAGAAGATGGAGAGGGAGCCGGAGAGGCAAGGAGTTCAGGAGATGGGACAGAATGGGGTAAGAAGTGTAAAGAAACAATCACATAAAACTGAAAGATAATTCTCTGTGTGCCCGCACATATGCATCAAAACCAAAAACTGAATTATTTGTGGTATTCAGATGCTATAAAAAAGGAAAGGGAAAAAAAAGAATGAATGGTAGATTTCATACTCTTTAATTACAAAAGTCTAAATGTATTCAGATTTAAGTATGACATCTGTTTCTCCTTGTATTCCATTTCCCTGTGTGCTCTTATTTCTTAGAATTTTAGCCTAAGTTTGGTGGTCAACCTTTTATTTCTTATCCTATATCTTCTGTTCTTTCCTTCCTTAAGCAGATAATAAATTTTCCAATCATTTGGGTGGTTTTTTAAATAAGTAATTTGTTTTGTTTTTATTTGTTTAAGATAAACTAATACTGGAAGCAGATGGTGCATTTACTGTTGGCAAGACCGGCAGCTTAGTGTTCTAAATTGGTTATCTTTTCCCAGAATATTTAGTGAATTTTAAAATAATGCAATAATATAAATAGTAAAAAAGCATACTTACCTGGAAGTTCCATTGAAATCAATGGGACTTACTTTCAAGCAACGTAGCTAGGATCAAGGTGCCTGTAGTTATAAACAAAGTATCAGAAGTGAGATCACTATAGATGTATTGTGTAATATAAAGTAAGCTATTTGTTGCAAAGATAGCACTTATTTATGTGCTTTTATTCCCTAATTTGCAAATAGTAAAATTTATTTCCTGAATTCAATTCGCTTGCCCCAATTCAGAGAACTCCACATATAACAAAAGGCTACAAAAGTGCCTGTTGTCTGTTGTGACTGCTTATTTGGAAGTGTAGAGCTGAAAGCCTTTATAATCTGTTAACAATGTAGGCTAGTGCTGCTCAAAACACCCAGGGTGTTAAATGTAAGGGTCTTTACCCACTTCCTAATGTCCTAGAAATTGAGTAGATGAGCATGCTAAAGTGTTTCTGTACTTTGATTAATTTATCTGGATTTGTGTTGCAAACTTGGCTTTATAACATAAAACTTTTCTTTTTGAACTAGCAGTATTAGTTTTTGTATTGAGCTGTAGCACTTCAATCAAGAGTTCAGAATGCTGAAATAGAAAGATCAAACACTAATTTAATCCACCATTTATTTTAAAAAAATAGGCCACTGTTTAGATGTTTATCTAAAAGTCATGGAACAAGTCTTATGCCAAGATGCTTGGCCGACTCCAGACTTTATGCTGGCGGAAGCATCCCGCTGGGATTGTAAACTGCAGAGCCATACTTATTTAGGTGTCAAAAAGTATTGATCCAGTTCAGTCTGCTTGATATTTCGTAATGCCATATCTTCACGATTCCTGGATCTTTTAGATTTTCCCATCACTGATAGGCAACTGTTCCCATTTTTGAGCAGTACGGTCTTAATCAGCTCTTCCCAGCTGTGTAATGGTTTTCATGTTGACCTCTGGCCCTTGGCTGAGAACCTCAGAATGGGAAACCTAGAGGAGGCAGACACTGAAAAGCTCAGCAGTCCCAGCCATGCCCTTCCTGCAGTCAACAGAGTTTGGTGCAAGGGGTGCTCCTGTCAGCAGGTGGGAGGTTCTCTTCTTTGTCTGCAGCTCTTTGTGCCACTTCTGACACTGCTCCAGAGGCTTGGGGGACCCTCCAGAGCTGTGTAGGAAGGTGGCACTGGGGGCTGCAGAGGCTGGGGGAAATCAGCAGAGTCAGCCAGGCAAGCAGCTTTTCCCTATCGTATCAAAAGCAATCTATGGGCATAAGGAACCTTTCGTATAGGAAAGGTGAAGTTTGGCTCCAACTATTAGCAATACCATTTGAAATGCAAAGATAAAATTTCCTGTTGGGTTTGCTGCTTTTTCTTTTAAGTGGGGTTTATGCCACATCTGTTACTTGTGTCTGTTTTGGCATTTATATTGCGATTTAGTTATTTTTGATAATGAGGGTTCAAGTACCACTTGGGCAACAATCTACCTTTTCTCCTAGTATTGTCTGTTTTTCACCCCTCCACTGGGTGATTAACCATACTTCTGCTCAGTGAAATTCTCCTGGTGGATGAAGGGAGCTAGTCACAACTGGGTTAATATTTCCAACTGGCCTAGACAGGAAGCTTTTCAAGTAATTTGCTTGTACTCCTCATCTCTTCTAGGCTTCAGTTTAGTTTCCTATCTGACTCGGGGCAGAAGCTGATTTTTCTCATTTTGCCCATCCAGAAATAATTTAAACTACATCCCCCCTATTTTTCACAGCTCCTCTGTTTTTAGCTCCTTTATTTTTCCAGCTCCTTCTTTAAGAAAGTTTTTCCCTTGAGGCTTGGCTTCACCTCCCACTGCATGCCTCCCCATCTGTTGTTATTCTTCGGACTCTTGTTTGGATACTTGTTTGGAGGGAACAAAGATTGGCCCTGTTTTAGAGTTTTTTAGAGTGCCTGGATCCCCCAAACCACCTACTCTTGTTGTAAAGATTGTATTCAGTAGTTTTCTAAAGCATCTTTCAAGGTTGGGACAAAAAATGAAAGTGAGGTCTCCTGCAAGAGAGGAGGAGCAGCACATGCAAATTACTTGAAGAGTTTCCTAACCAGCTTTATTGGTGACTGGCTCTCTTCATCTTCCCAAGAAGTGACCTTCATGACAAACAGAATTTGTAATGAAGAAAATGGATAGTTGATTTTCACAGATTTCTCCTTCCCCATGCAATCCCCTGAAAAGGTGTTGCTGGGAGCTGCAGGGGGAATCCATTCTATCCCCCCTTTTCCTGTGGGGAGCCTCTGCTGAATCCCACGCCCATCTACCATATCTCAGGAGAGCTCTCTGATTCTCAGGAGAGGCTTTTTTGGAAACTGGGGGGAACAAAGGTCTCCTACTGCCAGACCCTTTATGTAATAGCTTCTTAAGATAAAAGTCATTGAATGTGTTGCCACTTCAGATTGTTTTCTTGATGCCCACATAAATCCGCCCATAGGGAGTTACCGTAATCCTTTATTTTTAAAAAATTGAGCAAAATCTAATGAAATTGACTCTTTCCTAATTCATGTTGGGTGGGAAGAACTCGAATTAAGTACAGCTGCTTCTTCATCACTAGAACATAAGCTTTACAAATCAGATAAATTTTATCAGTTAACTAGAGTTGTATCATTATTAATATAAAAAGCATAGGAATCTGTCAGACCAATGGTCCATCTAGCACAGTTTTGCCTATAGTTAATGTCAGCAGCTCTTTGGGGTTTGAGACAGGAAGTACTTTCCAGCTTGTCTGGCAGGTGCTGGGGACTGAATCTGTGACCCTCTGCATGTGACGCAGATGTTCTGGCACTGAGCTGTGACCCTTTCCCATTCCTTTGGTAGTACTTAGTGTACTCAGCACCAGAAACAGTTTAGTCATGACCCGGAAAACTGTCTGCAGACAAATGCTGGCTCTCTCTGCCTGAAAGTGGAGATGAGCGCTGTAGCCCATAGTCAAATTTGACAGGACTTAACCGTCCAGGGGTCCTTTACCTTTATGTTTACCTACCTATTCAGTGTAAGGAACAAAGCGGAGAGAGAAGTGAAGAAACTCGTTTCAGCATCCACCCTGTGCATTTCACGTTGCTGTCTTGGTGAAGTCCTAGCACCTTTCCCCAATAATTTTGTGGCAGCAAGAAAAGTCTTGGATATTGCAAAAGGATTCATTCCATTCAGTTAGCATATGATCTCAGTCCATGCTTGCTCCCTTGTCTGCCAACAGGTATTGGTTGTTGTAATAGACTTTATTCAGCAGATACTTGAATAATATGTTTGCCACCAATTGGAATTGCTTCTTGGGGATCCATTCCTTAGGTGTTTCTAGTAGCAGCTTTTGTGTTTTTTTAATGCAATTTTATCCCATGCTCAGGCAACTATCAAAATGCAGTCTTCCTTCAGTGAACCATGGTTAAGCCCAGTGTGTAAGCATCATTCCTATGGTCACGTGGGGATCATCATAATTTAATTTAATGGTTGATTTCTAGTAGAGAGGAAGCAACATTAAAGTGTCCTTCTGAACACCTATTATTAAATATAGCATTTAAATTGATTCTCTACCTGATCCTAAATAACTTACTCACTTGAAGCAGAAATAATATCATAACATTTGGTTAAAACTTTTGAGAGTATTCAGATCACACTTGTTTTGATGAAATCAGGTGTGGACCCCTCTAATTTTACATCACCAGCTATCTGCTCCTTCATAAGTAGCTGGATATAGTGCCAAATGATGGTGGATAGTGGCTCTTTTTTGTTTGTTTGAACCCAGCCAGGTCCTATCTTGCAGAATCTCCTAGTTCCCAAGTCAACTTCTTTCCACAGTAAGATAGTCAGAGAAGGAAGTGTACACTTACTCCTAAGCTTATAATGTGTATTATCCTGGAAGTGTGAACTATCTCGTAAACTGGAATAGAGACTGAATAAAACAAAAAAGTACTTAATTGTGTAGGAAAGAAATCGGGTACTTATGCTTGCTTGCCTACACTATATTAATAGGAATGCTGGCTGGGGACTTCTAAGTTGCAACCTAATCCTTTATATACTTAGAAAGGAGCAGGAGTAAGGCAGTGAGGAGGAGCACAGCTGCACACCTGGCTTTCCAGCAGCAGAGAGCTTGGAGCTGTGTAGTTGCAGTAGGGCTGCAGTGCCTCTAGACTCCACTGATCTGCCCACTTTGCATTGACTTCACTTGCCTCTTAGAGGAGACCAGCTGTGTGGTGCCACCACTCCTCACTGACTGCTCCTGGAAGTAAGTACTGTTGAGTTCAATAGGGATTAGTTCCAAGTAAGTAGAGCACAAGCATTAATCTTACAAAAATCCACCTTGGATCATGATTTACTAGTTCATTAAAATATTTATGTTTCATATGCTCAGAACACATCTATTGACCTTGCTGTAGAGTGGAAGTGAGCTCTCTTTCCTTACAAGCTTTCTCAACTAAGTGTGCCTGTGCTAATTCTTTTAAGATAACACCATACCCAAACTTATTTCATACAGACTCAGTGTCTTCAGTGGAAGTTCTATGCAATGTGTTTTATAATATGGGTATAAATGCTTTAATGTTCATTACTTAAATTATAAATGTAGACAAGCCTATTCTGCCATCACTTTATTTTTTCCAGAATTTGTCGTGACTGCTTGAGTTACAGCATACATAGAACTGGTGCACTTTTTTAATTAAAAAAAGGAAACACTCTGAATTTCGTTAATGTTTTTAATAACCTGAAACAAAAAAAACCCCTTCCCTTTATGATGATTTAGATGTGTTTTAGCACTACTAGATCTTATTGCATGTAGAGCAAGACCGGAGGAGAAATGCATGGTAGTTTTCATGAACAAAATGGTGCTGACACTTAATTCAGTTGCACATTCATGAGTTGTATTGCATGGAAAATATTGATTTGCTTATTTAAGTCTGGCTGAATAATTTGTTAATATTGTCTTACTAAAGATGCAGTATTTTCATACATTAGCGTTAATCCATTAATTTTTTCATATCAGTGAATGCAAAGAAGTTTTTCTTCTTTACTGTTGACAAATTATTATAATGTGTGGGGAATATTTCTTTTTACCAAAAGGGAAGCATTTTGCAAAACAGTAACAAACTGCACCTTTATAATACTGAAATGTAACTGAATAACATTTTGTATTGATGATTAACCTATAACACTCACAGACAGCTTGCATTGCCAACTGCTGATTATTTTTGTTTCAATAATATGCTGCATGTAGACAAAGATGACCTGTCCCCAACTGCTGAGGTTTGGGATGTAGACCAGGGACTAATAAGTAAACTGAAGGAACAGTACAAGAAGGAACGAAAGGGGAAGAAAGGGGTAAAGAGTAAGTGCAGATTCTGAATTTTGACAGGTTTTTTTTTAATGTATTCTGTTTTTACTGCTCCATTTTAACACTTTGCTATTTGGGGGGGCAACCAACTTTAACTTTCCAACATAAATATGCAAATCAGAACTACATCTCAAATGAAATTTAAATATGCTAACCTGGTGAAGGGAGCAGGAGGTGGACCAGTTGCTTCAGCATTGCTTAGGAACAATTTGGAAAGAAAATGAGAACTTGAAACCTGAGACAAATTAATAGTGTTGTGTCTTCCTTTGTCTGTTTGCCAAAGTTAGTAGAGTTGTTTTTTTAAAAGGACTTTGAGGAGGCAAGAGAGTTTTCTGTCTGTGAAAGGTATTTCTAACAACAGTCTGCAGATTTTGGCTTGGCTTACTAATTAAGGACTAGTACTAGGACTTGGGAGGAGCCATATCTCATTGCACTTCACACTGCTACTGCTAAAATATCACTTGAAGTGAAGTGGGAATAAACCGTCCCGAAAATCCTCATGCTTGCAGAGGGTTTGGAGGGACATTATCTTTTCTACCAGTTTGTGCTGACTTTGAAGAATGAAAGTAGTAAAAGGGAACCTGAGCAAAAGGGGCTGAGCTTTGTCTGTGGCTTTGTCAACAGCACGAAGAGTCTCGTGCTGCTTCTGCAAAAGCCACCCAGAAGTAAGAGTTTTATCCTTTCTCTGCTGATCATGGAGAACTCTGGGAAAAGGATAGTTGTCGGTGCAGGAGCTGCTCCTATTGACGATCAAGCAAGTCTGTATGAGTAGCCCTGGCAGCTAATTTTGTAGCTTAATTTTCACCATGCTGAGTGTGGGGCTGATAAATTCAGCATCTTCTTCCCTCAAACACTACTGGGATGACAAGAGTCTGCAGCAGTCTTTCGTTTTTTAATCTGAGAATCTCAGTGATTCTCAAACTCGGCAGTGGTGGAACACACAGTATGAACTTGAAATGGGGAAAGGATCCTGCAGCATAGATAGAGATCCTTTCCTCCCATGAGCAAATATTTAGCACTGTAATCACCAAACCTGCTGTGATAACCATAGAAGCTGCAGAAAGTCAAGGAACAGATCGGAGCTTCTAGCCACATCAACTGCTATCGCCCTGCCAACTAGTTTGAGATGTCCTATTCTAGTTCTCATCTTAGGCAGTGTTGGATTAGTTCACTAGTCCACAGATTCTTAAACACATCAGTTTCCAAGAATTCTGTTCATTCATATTCTGCAGCAATAGTTTGGAGGACTTGGAACATAGCCAGGGTTTTTAAGCTGGGGTTTGAGAAATGCTGCCTAGCCAAATAAACTTTGGTCAAGATAGAAAGTAGACTTAAGGCAGAAGAAGCAGAAATGTAAAATATATACAGGGGGCAAATCCAACACTGTGTGAACAGACTTCCTCTCCCCCTGCCCCCAAATCTGCTTCAGAATGTTCACTAAACTTCTGAAACAAATTTTGAGGGTGCATGGAGGTCTGTAGGGGGGGAGAGAGAAAGGTGAAAGCAAATATCTGTTTTGCTCACACACAAACAGCATTAGATATAAACATCAGTCTGTAGATTTGACATTGTTGCCCAATTATAATTGTGTACTCAGAAGTTAAACCCATCAGTGAGATTTTCTTCCACAAATGCATGCATAGGAATGCTGTTATCAAAGCGTATCTTTTGTACTCTTGTAGCAAAATATTGATGCTAGATTGGCTTTGTATGCAAATATTTAACACTATAAATAGATTTGTGCATGCATTTTTTTCATTTTTTAAAAATAGTGTTGCATGTTCCTTGCATTATATGCTTAATCCAATACTAAATACTTTATTCTGAAAGGGTCTTTCTTGCCTCCTCAGGAAATGCCCCATGCCCATTATATAACTCCATCCTGTGCTGACAAATACAGAGACGTCTGTTGTAAAGTTATTATGGAGCTGCAATATATGTTTGGAGACAGACTCTGCTTCCACATCAAACTATTTTGCAGCATAAATATTTAAAGTATATAGGATTAAATGTTGGACTAATGAACTGTTTTTGCAGTAAGGTGTCTATTTCCTCACAAATAGTAATGAAATGGTGTACATGTTGCAAATCTACAGAAAACCAAAAAATGTAGAGAGGTTCTACAAGAGTTTAGAAATCAGAACAGCTGGATATTACGGGCACAGCTGTTTTCATTGGTTCTAGGGAATCAGTGTCCTCTGCTTGTAATATTCCCAGGTGATGCAGCTACTAAAATAACTTCAGGCTTTTCAACAGAAAAAAAAAAATCAACAGGATGCATCTGATTTATTAAAGAAAAATGTCTTTATATAAAAATGCATATCCCTCCTTTCCCAACAGAACCAAGGTAGCCAAATACCACAAAGAATGCAACTGTACTAGAATAGTAATACAAAAATGGTTCATCACATTCTGATTTGATCTCTACATAACAAATAGTTGGAACTTCCAGTGACTGCCTCTGAAAATGTTAATAGGTAGAAGATAGCATGATGATATGTCAGTTCTATATTGATTTCAATGTGACAAGTACAGAGTTTGCTCTTGGGTTTCACCAATTGGGTAGCCTGACTTATAAAATATGTTCATTCACACTCCTATTCTTGTTAGTGCTGTTCACAGTACACTCTTGTAATTCAGAGAACATTCAGGTGTACCACATTTCCCAAGTAAAGATGACACCAGTTCATAACACAGGGCTTCAGGTCTCATTTAAGAATCATAGCAGTTATGGAGTTCCTGTCATGGAACACAGTAATCTGTTTCTACCCATATCCCACATCATTTCTTTGTTCAGACAGAATCACTGGGCAAAGTGAGACCCACTTCAAATCCTTAGAAACTAGCATTTAGGGTATGATTGAGCTCCCCCTGTTCTATCCTTTCCCTGTTTTGCCAGCATTCTTGCATTCTTTCTCTTGAGACAGTTGGCAACTGCCATAAGACTAGGCTGTGTGTTCTATTTACAACACAGACTTATGATTACTCAAGGTCCTGGTTTTAAAATGATTAGCACTTTAGAGTTTATAGCCTGCGGGATATCACTCTGCAGCTCTCCTCTGGCTCATCTCACTGTTCAGATATGCTTGCAGGTGTCTCTCAACTCCTTGTCCCAAGAGCAACTGTGTCCTTCCAAGTTCGTACTGTCCATCATTTTTTCTCAGTATAGAAGTGGAAAAATCATATCTTGTATAGTTTCAGAAAAGTGCAGAGATGATAAAAGTTTCAATATTAGATAAAAGCATTAAAAGCTTGGTGAGGGTGACCCGTGTTCTTTCTAAATGAAAGGGCTGTTCATAATTTTGGAATAGTAACTAAAAGCTGATTTGTCTTTTGTCACTTAAACATACTGACAGTGGGAGGAGGCATGGACACGGGGTAAAAGTGAAAACTTAGTGCAAAGAGGGACCACAAAATAGAAGTGAGTAGTAGTGTCATCAGAAATGGGGTTGGGAAGGTGAAAAGCGAATTTAGCAGTTGCATGGAGTGGGAAGGGGAATGTAGTGAGTTAATGTGGGGGGAATGTAATGGGTTTTGGCAACCCTAGTATATACATATATAGCACTTTTTAGAGTGTCAGTAAAAAATGGCATGGTCTTTTATTTCGCTTTGTGTAGAATAACTCCATCTTTTGTAATCTAAGGACATTGTGTTTTATTTAGTGGTAAAACTTGGATGAGTAGGGATCTTGAAGTGAAAAGAGTAGTTTTAGAATTTATTGAGAAATTTATTTATTGTAATGAAGGACTTGTGGTTACCTGGCTAAGAAGAAGAGCTGGTAGTTCTGTCGGCCAAAACAGACTGAGGAGACTCCACCTCCTATCTCTCTGACTTTAAATTTATGATTATGGTTTATTATTTATGAAAATTTCTTTGGAGATTCTGCACTCATTTTAGTTTAAAGCACTTTATAGGCCAGAGTATTAATTTGAAGCCAAGTTTCCAGATACAAGAATTATTTTATACTACTAAAATTTCTTACAACTGTGGTAGATGAATATTTTTAAATTGCCCAATTACCTATTTAAAAACACAAAAGGGGAAAGTTAACAGTTTGTTGCCTCCCAGCCACCTATTCACCTTTACTTTTGTCCCTTCTTTTGGTAAAGTTTGTTCTTTCTTGGTGATGCTAGCTTTTAATATAAATACTGGATTTTTTTGTCAATATATAATTAATATGCATTTGTTCAAGGATTACATTCTTAGGGAATTCAAACATTCAAGCTTCTCTTTTATCTTAAGCACAGCAAATAGCAATTACACAAAGAACAAGTTGGAATCCCTTTTTTAAAAAAGAGATCTTAATTCATTTTCCAACACAACATCATGTAAATACACACACACACACACACACACACTCCATCATGTGTCTTATAACGAGATTACATTCAAACAACAATATTGATTAGCAAACTGGGCATGTAAATGGCTGTCAGGTCAAGCGGTGGCAATCAAATGAACCTTTGCTGCTGACATTAATTTACAGGGGTCAACAGGACTAAACTGCACGACATGATAGCTGATCTGGGCGATGATGAGCTACCCCACATCCCTTCAGGAGTCATTAATCAATCTAGGTCACCCTCTTCTAGAATGACTGATCATGAAGGTGCAAGAGCAGAGGAAGGTACAACAAATTCACCTACTTATTTTATTTTTAGAAGATTTTCTTTTAAAACCACACTTGTATAGCCCCTCCAAACCCAGTGCTAACATTTAGATGCCATTGTTGCTGGGCAACATGGCTTTGCGAAAGACTACCACTTCAGTCCTTTAGCTTTTTTGTCTTGTATAACAGAAATCAATACCCAGATTTTGTATGTTTACTTGATTATAAAGCTTAATAATATAACAGTGGTGCATAACAAATATTAAGCAACAATAAGGTAAATTGGTAAATGATACCCTTCTCTGAAGTTTTATTAATTATACTTTGTTGAGAATATTTTTTTTTAAAAGTCTGTCCTTATCCAAACATATTGCACCAGTGTTCAGTGGAAATTATTTGTGCTTTGCTCACCATCTGAAATAAAATGCTGTTAGCTCAGCATTTTAGCATTGGTAATCAAAGTACGTGTTCTGATGTTTTCAAAATTAGTCCCAAATTTGCTCCTAAAATATTCCCTAAAACAAAGGAAATCCTATCTTAAGGACAGTTCTATCTTAAAAATAAAAAATGAGGTTTTCCTTGATATTCATATGTTGGCCATGCAAAACCCTTAGTATGTGGTGTTTGAACAAGGTTTGTGCTTATGCACTGTTACTGTTAGTTGTCCTGTATTGACAGCAAAAGTTGTATGTGCAGTCTTGTGCAAATGGCACATCATGGGAATCAGTTCTCTTCTAAAGATGCACCTTGAAGCAACTCCCCAGCCTGATCCTTTAAAAAAGAAAAGAAATTAGGAAATAAACCATTGGAAGGTGGTAGTCATTTTAATGTAGAGCAGCTGGATGGATCAGTTTATATACATAGATGGATTGGATGTGTGACTTCATTCTCTCACTAGAGTGCAGCATTCCTGCACTTTATGTTGGAATTTTATTCTTTTGGCAAGCTGCATAATGTGAAAATAGCATGTTGTTTTGAGCTTTGCCTTCCTTTCCCACTGCTAGTTGTATAGTCTATTAACAGCAGCAGTAGATTTTTAAAGTTTTGTTTTCTTTTTGCTGTGTCTGATTCTCCTTGTTATTTTGTTCATTTACTTCTACTAGAACTTCAGTATCAGGAAAATACAAACTTGACAAAATTTAGACTTCCTCATATTGTAGATAGTCAATGTATTCATTCTAAAAATAATTAATTATTAAATCGCTTGGTCTAAATAACAATTGTGCATGCTTTGAAAACTGATTCCTTCAGATTTGGAAGTAGAGAAAAGTCTGTAGGATAGGTAGCCTGATGATGCCTGCTTTTGAAAGTAAAGATACAAAGAAAACTGAAATTGAAAATGTGACATTATGGAATGTTGTGTTGGTCCAAAAGCAGGTTAAATTCTCTTAAAAGAAAACAATTTTCTGAAATGGTAAATACATTTGAAAGCGCCACTTCACTGATTTTTAGCAAACTATTGAAAAATAAAGTAGGAATTAGTGAGGAAATCTGGTGGAATGCTGTTCCACTTGAAAACGGCTTTTGCTTGGGGACGGGGAGCATATGCTAACCTAAGAGAAAAGGGAGTGATTGTCTCTGATTTTCCCTTTCCCTTTCAGCCCCCACGGCCACCTTCCATGCTATTCTGGAGGGTCCCCCAACCCTCTGGAAAAGTTTTTTTGGGGGGTGCAGGAGGCTGAAGTAGGAAGGGACAACTGGAGAAAATTCCTATCCCCTTCTCTTAATATAGCATGTGCTGGATTTAAAGCCATTTCACTTCTACTGAATTTCACCCTAGGCTTAAATGAGTGAATTCCTCTTCATCTTATCTCTTAATAATCAAGTACAGACACTGTTCATTTGCCCTATTAAAACAAATCAAAACATGATTTTTAAAAATATTCAGTGAGGCAGTAGTTTGGTAATTCTGTCCATGCCTTCTTAAGAAGTAAGTCCATTGCATTCAGTGGGACTTACTCAGAGGGATTACATTGTTTATAGGATTGCAACTATTTTATATTTTCAGTGAAAGGTTATTTGAGGGGGGAAAGGCACAAATTTCATTTTGAATAACAGTGCATAATGGCATGTTTGAAAAGGTAAGTGAACATTAAACGAAACTCAAACAGCTCTGATGCAATATTTATCTCTTCCTTATTCATGGTCATTAGTAATCAATAAAACAGATCAGTAAAATTATACTCAAAAGGGGAATCAGTGTGTGGAAAGGGAAACAAAAAAATTACAGCATTATTATAGTTACAGATGTTAGTGACTACAAATATGTAAGAAGGGATTTATTAGTAGATACCATGTTTTATTGATGAAATTTAACATATAAATGTAAATGTGCCAATGCAAAATATGCTTCTTTTGGGGAATCGTTGAGCTTTAATTCTTGGTTCCTATTAAAATCTTACCAATTCTTAATCTCCAGATCTTAATAAACTATTTTTTGTCTCTTGTAGCTGAGCCAATTACGTTTCCATCTGGAGGGGGCAAGTCATTTATTATGGGTTCAGATGACGTTTTGTTAAGTGTTCTGGGCCTTGGGGACCTTGCAGACTTGACTGTAGCTAATGATGCAGATTACAGTTACGATGTAAGTACAACTTTATTTTAAAATAGATCTAACAGTAGTACATTCTTAGAATGTTCCACATAATGTAGGTCTGCAGCTATGCACCATGCATATTATTTCATATGATTATTATAAATAGGTCTCCACAATAAAATGTATTAATGACACACACCAGATAAGATTCTTGTAAAATCAACAAGAAACTTACTGTAGTTGGCATTTAACGACAGTATCTTCGTAGCATTTACATTGTTTCAAGTGCATCCCGAAAAGGTTTTTATAATCAAAATCCTTAAAAAGGTAGCGAGACACATACATAAACTGAGATGATGTGCAAGAAAGATGACTCAGGTATGATGTATTGTGTTGTAATAAAGATAGGAATTAGGGGAGGAGAAGGACAATGGGATATGAAAGTTTGTCTTCTTTAACCATCAGAAATCCTCTTAGGTCGCTTGTGTTTACTAAAACTTCAGGAGGCTGTCATAAATCCTCAACATTTTCTATACAAGCAGCAGATTTAGAAAAACCTGCTTTCAAAATGAAAAGAAATACGTTATCGGTATTCTTATAAAAATGCAAGAGTTGGTACTGAAGGTCATTCCACAGCATTGCAATGCAATCCTAGCAGAACAGATTCCTTGATAACATTTATTGAACTTATGCTTCACTTTGTGTTCTGTGATACATGTGGCAATGAAGAGGCCACAGCCGACAAGCTTTTAGCCGTGTGCCTCTCTTACTTAGATGTTAACAATATGCATTCTTACTTTAGCTGCCAGCCAACAAAGATGCCTTTCGGAAAACATGGAATCCTAAGTATACGCTACGCAGCCACTTCGATGGAGTGCGGGCATTAGCTTTTCATCCTGTAGAGCCTGTGCTGGTTACGGCCTCTGAGGACCATACCCTAAAACTTTGGAACTTGCAAAAGACAGTTCCTGCCAAAAAGCAAGTATACATTTAGATACTGTCGAGAGAAATCGTTGGAAGTGTCATATTGGGGGAGATCAATTATGCTGACCTCTTTATTTCTGACACCTTTCTTACAGGAGTGCCTCTTTAGATGTGGAACCTATCTACACATTTAGAGCCCATATGTAAGTATCTCCATGTTCTCATACATAGATTCCACAGGCAGACCACTGCCGGTACACCTAGAACAAACGATGGTTAGCGCTCAGGGTTTGTCTGGAGCGAGGTGCTGGTTTTGTCACTTCTGCTTCCTGGGAGATAGAGGAGGAGGGGCAAGGTTGGCTTGGTGCAGATGCACCAATAGGAGCACCAGATTGACTTTGCCAAGGTGCTTGTGCTGACCGCCACCTTAGCGTTGCCCCAGTCTCCCAGTAAGTAGCAGTGATGCAACCAACCAGAGATCTGTTGAGTGATGCCATCACACCATGCTGTTCACTACTGGTTATGGTTATGGTTATGAAGTGTTAAAAGTTGAAGTGACAAGATAATGTAAGATGTGTTTGTTCCCTTGTTTCTGATAAACGAAGTACTGTTTATGTTATGTGGTGGGATGAAATAAGGATATGTTGTGTATTAAGAATGGAAGCAGCTTTTTGTGTGTGCTGGTAACTTGCTCTTCTCTCTCATAACTTTTCAAATGAGTTTGTTAAATTACCGTATTTTTTGCACCATAACACTCACTTTTTTCCTCCTAGAAAGTAAGGGAAAATGTCTGTGCGTGTTATAGAGGAAATGCCTACGGGTGGCATGCCTACGGATTTTCCTCCTCTAAAAACTATGTGCGTGTTATGGTCGGGTGCGTGTTATAGAGCGAAAAATACGGTACTAATCATACTTACTTTAAGTTCTTAGCTGTTCCTAAGTTCTTGATTTAGTTGAGTTTCTGTTTTTCTAAATGAGCACCTTATGTGTCCTTAGTATCTATTCTGTTAATAGTTCCAATTGTACTACTAATAGGATTTTTCCTCTCGAATCTTTCATATTTTAATGCTGATTCTTGGCTTTTGTACTATTTAACAAAATTGTAAGGTTACCAGCAAGTATGTGTGTTTAAAAGTGTAATTTTGATATTCTACTCAATCTTTGAAATTTAAAACAATAAAGCAAAATTGACTTTGGAATTTAATGTCCTGCTTTTGTGTTTTAAAACAGTGGACCTGTATTATCATTGGCAGTTAGTTCCAATGGAGAGCAGTGTTTTAGTGGTGGAATAGATGCAACTATACAATGGTGGAACATGCCTAGCCCAAATGTGGATCCTTATGATACATATGGTAAGCATTATTGAAATATGTCATAATGTAGTTTAATCCACTTAGGTTGTTTCTGCAGTGATCCAACTGTGAGGTTTCCAATGCATGGACAACTGCGGTCAAGCTATGCTGATCCGGGAACAGCTATAATTATCCAATCAATTAAAATTGGTGAAAGGCACTCGTAGCCATGAAGGACACCTCTGCCTGCAGTGGCAATGCTGGATCCTATCTAGGCAGGCAGCTTTCCAACTTCCTTGATGTGGGAACTTAACTGCTCACCCACAGAGTCTTAGTCTTGCCAGGAGTCAGACTCTTCTTTTTTAGCCCTCATCTAGCCCACCATTGTATTCAGACACCAGTCCAGGGCCTTCTCAGCTGTTCCCAATCAGATGTTAGTGAGAAATAGAGTTCGGTATCATCAGCGTACTGATGATACTTTGCTCCAGTGACCTTCATGTAGATGTTAAATAGCATTGGAGACAGTTTGGTGCCCTGTGGCATCCCATAGCTCAAAAGCCTAGGTAGGACCCACGTAGCACTCATCCAGTGCTGCTTCCCGAAGCCATTTGTGGAGACAAGAAATAAGATCATTTATTATGACTATATAATTTGGAATCTCACAACAAATTGATAGATTATCCACACAGATTTGCATTATAAGAACCCATACATCTTTTGGGATGCTGGTTAGAAATGCTCAAAAGATTGACTAATTAATTTTGTTTTTCTTTTTTTTCTAAAGAGCCAAACGTTCTAGCTGGCACATTAATTGCTCACACGGATGCGGTCTGGGGTCTTGCTTATAGCGGTATAAAGAATCACTTACTATCTTGCTCAGCAGATGGCAGTATTAGATTATGGAATCCACCAGAAAAAGTGCCCTGCATTTGCACTTACAATGGAAATAGAGGTGAGCTTTGAGGTTTTCTATCTGTTAACAAAAGTTTAAGTTTAAAACAAAATATTTTTGTAAACACACACACACAAGCCAAGAAATAGTATTTCTAGAAGCAAATCTAAAGTTCATAATAGCAGGTAATGATGGTCTAGACACCTGTGTTTCCTTTAACTCCAAGTCCTTTTGGTTTTTGTATGTTGTTGTTTTTCAATGGTTTGTTTGTTTATTGAAAATTTTAAATAATTTCCTTTCATTGTATTTTCTATTGCTCTGGCTGGCTAACAACAAATAAACCAATAAAATCACATTATGATCCCTGAATCCAAGCCATTTTATTTCGGGTGGCAGTTATACTTGGAAGCAACATAAATTGCTTTAAAATAAATATAGCTTGGTGTATGAAGTTTTTTTTTAAAAAAAAAGATCAGTACATTGACTTTAATTATTATATTTATCTTTGAGTAAATTAATTATCTTAGAAACTTAAATTGGATGTAGAAGTAGTTCTCTTAACAGATTCATTGTTCGTTCTTTTCTTTCGGCTCCAGAGTATGGAATACCCACATCAGTTGACTTTATAGGTTGTGATCCTGCTCATATGGTGACGTCATTTAGCACTGGCAACACCGTCATCTATGATTTGGAAACATCCCAGGCACTGGTAATGCTTTCATCACAGACTGATTCTGGTAAGCAAAAGAGGTTCTTTACTTCTCTTTTTATCACTTTTGCAGCTGGGACTTCATCTTACAAGGCCAAGGTGTAATATAAATATAGGAAAATATTTTTCTTCAAATGGATATTTTACATCAGTGAAATATGTGTACAGAAATCCTGGGGAGGTTCAGCTAAAGTAGTTCAGTGATGCCACAGTTTTTGTTCTTACCAGATATTTGCTTGCCGGCCTTATTTTTTGTTAAATTTCTACCCTTCCCTTCCTTTCAAAGGAGCCCAGGGTGACTGTGTAGTAAAACAATGCAATTAAAAATAATCTAAAAACATATTCGAAACATTTGAAAGCATCTCAGAACTTCTGAAAATGTATGAACATTCACATACCCTCACAACTAATAATTTCACAGTTGCCAGGAACACTATCTTTCTGCCATCAAATGCCTGGTAAACAGGAATATTTTTAAGTTCCTCTGGTGGTGTTGAATTTGGTTCTGGGAAACTTTGTTTTAAATCCTGCCTCAACTGTGTGAACTTACTGGGAGGTCTTGAAAGTTGCCATCAGCAAGTCCCCATGTGTTAAATGGAAGAATTAGGATGAACTGCTTCAAAGAAGAATGGCGAGGACAAACAAGATTTTTAAAAAACCACATTTCATTTGCCAGATAAAAAGTCCTTGATGTCCTTTTGCTGACATGTTCACCCAGACCTCTTCAAGTAAGGAGATGCCTAATGAAAGCTGCCTCTTAATATGTTCGTTTCAAGTAGTACAAGTGCCAGTGTTACACATCTGCTCATCCACTTTTTCTTCATTGCCCATACCCCAGAAATCTTTGCTAAAATAGTACATGAGCGCCCCAAAACTAGCGCCATAATCAGTTTGATTAAAGCAAGCATTGGCAAGCATGGTTTATTAGAAGTTCTGTGTCAGAGTAATAGTAGTTCAGTTGCAAAACAATCAAACCATCATATACACTGGTCTGTGTGGGTGAGGATGGTTTAGACTGAGCAGAGGCATCCCTCTACTCATCTCTCTCCCTGGTCTTCTGCTGTACATAGAGGAGGGGTTCCAAGGCCAGTGGAGTTTAGCAGAAATGGGGCATTCTGAGAGAGGGGGACTGAGCCATTATTGTTTGACTTGAAACTTGACCGCTGCTCCAGCCTGAAGCTTCTGCAGGGATCAGGCTCAATCGTCCTGCCCTCCCACCTTTTGCTTCGCCATAAATGACTGAACTGCAGATGTGGTGGCGGCAGCTCAACTACTCCACAAAACTCCACTGACAGTGGGTAGGGGTAGTCGTGGTATGTCCTCTGGCTCAAATTTTCTTTCCTCCCATTTCTTTCTGGGGTGGGGGTGGGGGAGATGAAAAGCTTCCACTTCTAGTTTCTTGGCAAACCATCATTTGGCATCTTTTGTCTTGCTATAAGCGGAAGAGTCCAGTCTCTTCCGATTGTGTGCAAAGGAGGGGGACACGAGAGCCTGAGGCTTGCTGCTGCTCGTTCTCATAGCAACAACCCAGCCCCCACTTTTCCTGAATTGGAGCCAGTTTTGTCTTTGAATCCATCCTTTGACATACATGCAAACTCCCATAAGAAGCTAGAGTGACAGGGATAACTTGTGGAGATTAGATAGATAGATAGATATGCACCAAACATGTTAACTGAATTCATTGTGATCCCTTCCTCCTCTGATTGTCATCTCTATTGTGTTCTCAGGTTTACAATCAAACAATCACATTAACAGGGTAGTAAGTCACCCAACACTCCCTGTAACAATAACAGCTCATGAAGATAGACACATCAAGTTTTTTGACAATAAAACGGGTAAGGAAATGAAAATGCCCTTCTTCCTTTTCGTCAGCATCCTGCCAATTCCTCTGATACTTTTCTTATGCTCCTGCTTGTTCTATAGATTCTCCTGTCAATCATCCCTTCTTTAGTCTGTAACATTTGGGTCTTCTTTCAGCCTTTCCCACCTAATCCCCAGTTTCCCAAATCCTCCACTGGAATGTTGTGATCATAGCAGCTCAAGACAGTGGCTGAGGTGCAGCGGGGTGATGGGGGGGGGATGGCAAGCCTATGTTTATTCCTTTAAGATTGAAGTTAAAAGTATTTTATCTTTCACTGCTGTGGCGGGGAAATAGCTGGAGCTAGAATTGGCATCAGGAAATAGGAGCTGCAGATGGGATTAGTCTGTTGCCCCAAATTGAGAAGCATATCCCTGTCTCCATTATTCTGTTCTAGCCCTCTGGATTCTGTACTTTGTGCAGCTTCAGTGACTGGGAATTATTTTCAATATGTTATTGGCTTGGTGTTTCCTACGTTTGTTCTTGCTTTTTGCAAATCTATTAATAGCTGTTTAACTTTCTCAATAGAGTGTGTCAACTTGCCTTCAAGCGGCATTCATAAAGAATTGGCAATCAGAAACAAAATTACTATGATAATGAAGACTCTAAAAGTCATATGCCATCCCTTTAACATAATCGTTTTAAAACTGTTACTCATTTAAGGGCAAATGTTTATGCCTTTCTGTGACCTTCCTTGAAGCACCTAGCAGGCCACCAATGGAAACAGAATGCTGAACTGGATGGAAACCTGTTCTGATCCAACAATGCAGTATTTTTGTTTCTTAAGGTTGAATCCTTGGTAACCGTTACATGTTCTTTAACTGCTGTTAGGTAAAATGATCCATTCTATGGTTGCTCACTTGGACGCTGTCACAAGTTTAGCTGTGGACCCTAATGGAATCTACTTGATGTCTGGAAGTAAGTCTATTGTATTTTAATATTCTGTTGGAAGCCACCCAGAGTGGCTGGGGAAACCCAGCCAGATGGGCGGGGTATAAATAAAGTATTATTATTATTATTATTATTATTATTATTATTATCAGCAGCAGCAGCAACGTCTCCTGTATTGCTAGCGGATCTTGTTGTATTGTGTATTTAGCTATGTCTGAAATCCTGACTTGTTTTTCTCTTCATTCAGGTCATGACTGCTCTATTAGATTGTGGAATTTGGACAGCAAAACGTGTGTGCAAGAAATAACAGCCCATAGGAAAAAGCTGGATGAATCCATTTATGACGTAGCTTTTCATCCATCGAAAGCATATATTGCCAGTGCAGGAGCCGATGCCCTTGCCAAAGTATTTGTGTGACATAACAAAGCAAACCTGCATCTCATGTAGCAGGTTTGCCTGGACGAAAAGAGGGAATGCGTCACTGCCATCACTGAAACGGTTACTGATGAGACACTACATGTGACCAGCCTCAGCAGAGACTGTGTGTTTGGGGCAGATTTAAATTGGTCAAATCACGATCTCGTGAATAACGCTGGGCTGATTCATTTAACTGTAATTACTGTATTTTTGAAAGGAAAAAAAAAAGCAAACCAGTATTTGTAGCCTTGACTGGATATGGACTGAGCGTTTGTCTGTTATTTAGGTGTGTCTTTAAACGAACGTGGAGTCGGATCTTATTAAAGACTTTTATTTTGGACTCTGTGTGCTGCCTTAGGGTTAGGAATGTGGTGCTCTTGTTGGGGGAGTGAGCTCCAAGAGTAGCTTTCTTTGCATCTCTTAGTATCTTCACTTATCAGTCAAATGCCACAGATTCCCCTTTTAAACTTTTATTTTGCTTTAAAGAAAAAGGAATTAACTTAAAATATTTAGCATTAGTTGCACAAAATATTTGGATAAAATTCTAGTTTTTATATGTCTTTTATATATTTAGCCTGTCACAACAGTGCTCAAGATTGTATGGATGATGTTTTTTCTGCATTATAGGACCCGAAACCACAGAGATCTTGCTGGCCCGCTGCCCTGTAACAATACCGTTTCCTTTGTTATCTAATGAAGCTCAACTAAGTCCTTTCATCAGGATGCTAATTCATCATCATTGCATAACTGGCTTCCTAAAGGACTGACTGTAAAGAATTGTGTAAGCGAAACACAAAGGAACTAAGTACCCCCAGCCCTCCCAATGAACTTTTAAAATTAATCTTGGCATCCTATCACTATGTGATATTTTGTACATCTTAACTGTATTTACGAGATTATTTATCAAGGATTACCCATCTGGCTAATGGCCTATTATTTATTTCATTTTTGTTGGTCTTTATATTCTTTTTATGTAGCGTATCAAGGGGCCCTGTATATCTATTATGGCACTCTTCGAACAGTCTAAAATAGATTAAAAATGGGACATGTAATAGTTTTAAAAGTTAGACAGACTTTTTCCAGTTAAGTGTCTGGAGTAAAGTTGATTCCAGGAAGTCATTTCAGAACTTTTGGAGTGAAAATGTTTTTATTTGCGGTTCAAATAGAATGCAAAAGTAGTTGAATCAAGAGTCAGAAATTGGCTGTGTTTGGAATAGTTATTCTCTGCTTTGATTTGTTTTTTTCAGATGTGCTTCAGTTTATGGTGTAACAAAAAGATTTTGTTTGTGTAACTGCATGATTAAGACAATAAAGTATTTTTTCTAGTCTTCCACAAAAATCTTTCTGATCAGTTTGCAAGTTTTGATGAGTTTTGTAAGTTTTCTGTTTTACAAACTATGAATCAGCAAATTTTTAAGATTGTACAACATAGCAAAAGTACAGCTGTTTAAAAAAATAATGTATATAAAATGCATATAATAAATACTAAATGGTGTACCTGTATGTTACTGTTGGTTATATTTTGTGTTGCAGAGTTTTAAGTGTCGTTTTATTCTTCAAGTAATTAGGAAAGGAAGGTTTAAATTTTAACAAAACTTGCTTTGCACATTTTAATAAACTGCATTGCTTTAAAGACTTGTAATATTTATCAACAGTTTCAACTGTGCCACTCCCTTATAAGAACCAGTTTCAAGAACAAATAGTGATTTGTATTTTAAAAATGGGAAACACAATGGCAGGGCAGCTTGTATTTTTTTAAATGAGAATATTGTCAAGCAATGGCATTAGAGTCAAATTTGAAAGCAAATCAGTTCAATTCTTCACATGCCTGCTCAGAAGTAAGCCCCACTGAGTTCACTGAGGCAGACGACTAGGATTACAGTTTTAGATATTTGATTTTACAATCTTAAAGGAATCTTGTGTTTATTCTTTATCATCTACAATTAATGAAATCATTGTGCCTTTACTCTAAAAGGTAGATGATACTAAGTAGCACACTTTTGAGTGTAAAACTTTCCATTTAATAGACTAGATTCTTAAAACACAGATTTTGAGTGGTTTTTCCATGCCTATTCCGCCCCAAAAATCATAATCATAAGATGATTGTTTCTGTAACTGTTCATGGCAAAACAGTTCATAGAACCTTTGTGTGCCATTCATTTAATCTTGTAACATGTCTTTCTTCCATAAATTGTTTCTACAAATGGACCCATTCTTTAAAGAGAAAATCGGCACAATACAAACTAATAATGGGTGGCAGCATGTTTCTTGAATTAGTTGCTGAGCACATCATTGGGACATGGAAAATGTTCTTATAATGGATGGTATCTTGTGTTTCCATGTTTTACATTTAGATTAGCAGAGAGAATGTATTTCTCAGATTGAACAGGAGCAAAACAAGATGGTAACGTACCCTTGACAAAGTAATGTAAGCATATATTGCATAGAACCAGATCAGAGAAAAAGCAGCACCATTGTTTGCAATCCTGATGCATTAAATTTATACTGTAAATAAAAAAGGAAACCCCACCTTTGACCATAGAGCTCAAAGTGTGGTTTCAAAATGTGTCTGTGTGTAGAGGTTTTTGAAAACTTTTCTGCTGATTTGCACTCTTGGTTTTTTCCACCAATTTAAAGCATTAACTAATAGGCAAGAGTGGTTTTTATTTTATTATATTGGAATTAATTATATTGGAATTAGTTTCATAATTGCCTTTTCTTAAGTCAAACATTGTTCCTGGCAGCTTTTCCGGAGTGCTGCATTCTAAGGCTTAAATGAAATGTGACTCTTTAATAAACATTGCCAAACAAACTGCTTTTCTTTGAAATTGTATTAAAAATGGGGAACGTGGATACCACTATCCTTCCTGTTGAAGACACACAAATGCATACACATATTAAGTTTATATATGTATTGTCCTAGTATTTGTTAGAAGTTAGTTGTGAAATGCTTAATTCCATACAATACAGAAGATCACCAACAGGCACAGTCCACCATTGTTTCTTGTTGCTTCTCTTCAGTACCACATAATGATGTGCAGGGCTCAGTTGTAGAAAGACTGCAAATAGTCAAGTTGAACAATCTCTGGTTACACACTATAGACCTTCCCACCCCTGAATTGTTTCTGTGGACAGCTGTAGCCTCTTTAATGTTGGTCTTATGGCTCAGCAGCAGCTAATGTTTCAGTGGAAGAAATAGAGCCATGGAGCATTGGTATGACTTTCTCCCCAGTTCTCAGACATAAAGAATGTTTTACTAAACTGAACATGGCCAAACTGTTCATAAAGCATTTCCAGCTTAGTTTTAGTTGTAGCTCCATAATCCAATGCTTCTGTTCTCACTGCCAATGCTATACAGATATACAAGCCAGGTTCATCTTGCCTATACTACAAAAAATCCCAGGTTGCACAGAACAACTTTATACCTCTCTGCTACTTCAAGATGAAATCCCAGACGTTACATACTCGGTTGCTAGATTTTGCACTGCCATGGTGGATATTCGTCAAAGGATGGTTTGTGCCACATACTAGGCCCAAAATGTAAGACCTGTGCTCCTTCACACTCCCTCATAGTCACTTTTAACCGTTTGTCCTTGTTTCTGTCTTTTTAAGTAAGCCTTTTAATTACTACTTTTTATCCCTTACCTGTTTTAAGTCTCGTGTGTTCGGTTTATCTGTATGTTTTATCTTATGCTGGTCTGTGACCGAAATAAAGTTTGATACTGTACCTTCTGTTCTCACAAACCGTTTAGAGGCTTGGAACTTCCTCAACTGCTAAAATGCTTTTTAAGAGTGTCATTTCCTTCCTTGGGTTTCTCTCTTTTGTGGAATCCAATAAGATGGTTTGCTGGGTTGTGTGTGATTTGCACTAATAAGTACAAATGAAATAGATTCTGCATTAAGAAGAGCTAAAGTCTCTGAGCTGTGCAAATTGAAGCGGTGTGCACTTTATTTTTTGTTTATTTTTGGTTTTGCTAAACATGGAGAACGAGGATGACCTACATGGAGCACTGCCAAGCAATAAGAAATCCTATTCTTGCACCTCCTCGGCCTTCTCAGATTTCAAGTATATCTTCACAACTATGGAAACTTGCTTTTAAAAAGCTGAGATGGTTTGGAAGATGAATTCTGCCTCAAATGCCACAGGCTGAGCTTTTACAGACTTGCAGTGTGGAGAAACAGTAAAAGTTACATGTGCATAGTATTAATATGTGAAAACTGCTCCATTTGTGAATAGTTAACTAAATGAGGATAGAGAGGTTGGCAGGTTTCATCTCCCAGGTGTCATTTAGAAGTAATATACAATATATAGGTGGCAGCCTGTCAAGAAAAATGTAGAAAAAGTTACTAAATAGGTGACTATACCATGTGAGGTTTTCTGTTGTGTCAGTGAACATTAGAGATCTGCTTTTATATACAAACATGGAATAAAAAAGTTAGGCTGTGATAGGTCCTAAAGTGGACATTCTTTTTCAACTCATTGGTTTGTTAAGAGCCTAACTTTTCATTGGTTAAAGAGTTCTGACTGAAGAGACTAAAAAGACAGACCTAGCACTGTGGGAGTCTGGAGTTAGGGACTGAAGAAGCAGCTAGAGGAAGAAGCAGAAACAGAAATAAGACCTGAAAGGTCCTAGTGGCGGCAGGCAGTGGCTGTCTAAGGAGGAAGTGAAGACACCAGGACTGAAACAGAAACTGAGTTGGTCTGTAGAAAGAAGAAGACTTTAGCAGCAGTCCTCTAGAAGAGCTGAAGGCAGACTGTCAGGTGTCTACATGCAGCAGTGAATTCCTGACCAGATGAAGACTTTGGATCAAGTCTTCTGTAAAGCGAATGTATTAACTGGGGAGAAGATAATAGCAACTGGCTATTGGCTTCCAAAAAGGAAGAGAATGAGTGCAAGGAAATTTATCCCTCTTTAAAGTAACCCTTAAAGCAAATATTCACGTACCATTAACATCTAACTTACTAATAAACCTAATCTGATGTCATAAGTAAGTTTCAAGAAAATTAATGGGGGCAGCCAATGCTGTTTGGATGTACTTCTGCTCACGCAATGGGGCCTTCCATGTACCCAAGCAGTTAGGGCACTTTACAGGAGGAAAGGAGGAAGAAGCCCCCTTGTGCAAGTGGAATTTCACTCACACAATGCTGGATTTCACCCAATATATTTGTTTGGCTTTTAAAATGGAAGACTTCTGGCACGTTTGTCCTATAGCCGAAGGCAGGCCTTGTCTACTAACGAGACGTTAGCAGTAGGAAAGAAGGTTGCTTCAACATACAAGGTGTAAGTGGCAGATATTTCATCTGAAATAATATAAAGGTGGCCCTCCTGGCAAAGGAGTTCAGTTTTAGAAGCAAGCCTCATGCCTGCTCTCGCCTCATCACCTGAACCATTCAGATCCAGCACAGGATTCCACCACTGTTCCCCCTGCAAACAGTTACCATGGGGTAGGTTGAGATTGATGACATACCCTTGCCTTACATTATACCACTTGCTACAATTCATCATTTCCCCCGAAAGTATACAATAATTATTTTTGTTTTCTTGTGATAATTCCACAGTTAATGATACAAACAGCTGCATTCTTTGTTACTGCTTTATTGAATTATAGCATACTATTGGGAGTTTTATAAAAAAACAAACAAACCATAGTGTGGAGAACAGCTGTCATGTAAGGTATGTGTATTTTCCATATCAAACAGTTTTAAAGCTATGAATAAAATAGTAATCTGAGAAAAGTGCATATTTTCCCCTCCCACATACTAAAAAAACAACACCTGTGTTGAAATACCTAGGTAATAAAGTAGAAAAATACTAGGCATTGTTGCCACTTATATTTATGTAATATATTGACAATCATAAATTATGACTAAAAGCCAGTTAAATATGATCCCTTCTGTACCTTTCATAATTGCTTATAATGTTTACAAACAAAACAACTTGTTGTGGGGCAAACAGTTCTGCAGTTGATGGTGGGTAGGCAGTTTACAGCCCAATTCATGGGTCTTTTAATCTGGTATAACTGGATTTAAATGAATTCAGTCCCACTGACAACAATTGAATTAATTCAGATAAAAGCTGAAAGTTGCCCCTTAAAACATTTTTCTTCTTAATACTTTCATTGCATTCCAGGCAATTAAGGAAGTGAGAACTCAATGCTTTTTATTTTTTTTAAGCAAGTAATTATTCATACATACAGTACCAAATCTTTGGAGATGCACATGACCAAGGTTTGTGTGTATATGTTGTTTTTGTTTTGTTTTAAATCCAAACTTAGCCAGATTTTAAACAGCTTTTATTTGTGCTTTGGAGTAGTCAAATAGTTTTTTAAGAAACTAATTGCTGTACATGAACCGTCTATCAGGATGCATAGAAGACATTCTAAGCACTAGTCTGTGCTATGCAAATGCAGCGCTGATAGCTATGTACTCAGCAAAATATTCCTTTCACCACAGTTGATAGTATTCTAAAGCAATCTTTTTTACACTTGATAGAATGTATCTGAGATTATATTCAGCATTTAATGCCAGGAGCAGCTGTGTATTTTCTCTATATACATAACATGAATATCAAGTAACCTTAACTATAAGATCTGCATCACTTTAAACTTTAACTGAGAAATATTAAATATACATATGTAATGGCAGCTTTGGGCTAACTTCTCCGCTTACTGTTTATTCAAACAAAACTTCCACTGACTTCCGTACAAGATCTGCCTAAAGAAAGCAGAAGAGTAGCCCTTTGTGTGCTAGAATAACAGAACATCTATACCCTAGAGAGACCTCCTTGGCATTCCTGACGTGATTTAGAGTCATCTCCTGCAGCCTTCCATTTACTGTTTGGAGTCCAAGAAATCTCTGCAAATGCCTCTAACAACATCAGGAACAAGCTGCTCCAGTCCCATAAACTCTCTTGTGAAAAAGGTGTGTGTCTCCCTTGGTTCAGAGGCCATATCTTTTAAGTCTTCCAGTGGTGCCCAAGCAATGCCAATGGAGAAGGTGGTAATACCTGCAAAAAAGAAAGGCTGGTTTAAGCCTCAAGCAGACATGACAATGGTTTATTGAGTCTTCCTTAAATAAATAAATAAAAGTGAGGCCTATGTCATTATCCTATTTTGTAGCTATAAAGAGGTTATAGGACCTGCCCATTGCTGCCCATAGTGCTGCTTCAATTTCACAGGAATACAGAGAGCAGATTTTGTAAAATGGCTTGCAGAATGATCCCATAGCACACACGATACGTATTTTGGGTTCTTGATTAGTCTATGGGTAGTATCCAAACATCATGTCTCTTTAGTGCAAGGATTTCTGCTTGTACAATGGGTCTTTGCCCATTCTTCTGCCCCTGCATGTGCCCCACACCTTCCCCATATCTGCTTTCGAGGGTTGAGGGACACTGAGAACATACTTAGGGAGCACATGAAGGAGGAGAGGGCAAAAGTTCCATTGTGCAAGCAGAAATCTGTGTGCCAATGGGACCATGACTTAGTGCTGCTTTGGATACAACCCCTTATGATTGTTGTGTCACAGCATGTAATGAGGCAAGTTGGTCCAGAATGTAGTGGGAATCTCTGTTAAACCCAGGATGGGTATCCCAAAGTAATGGATGGTATCTGACTAAATCATAGATGGAGTAGACCCACTGACATCTGTAGAGTTGTTAATCAAGTCTAGCTTCAGTCCACCAAGTATGACCTAGTCAGACACCACCTAATGAGTTCTAATACACATAGCAATGAACAGCTATGAATTATCTTTCACAGCTGTTCAGATCATTAGCTTGAAAAGCAGCCACACTCACCACACCAGACGTAACTTGTATGAGCACAGACAGTGACAATCATTTTACCTGCTTTGTGAGCAGAAACAGCAGGTCCTCGGACATCATCATAAGACTGGCCATCAGTCAAAATCACCAGGAAATTTTTGTTGGCCCCGTCTCTCACAGGTCCAAAAACATTTCTGGTTGTATAGGTAATGGCCTCTCCAGTAGCTGTGCCACCACTCATGTAACGGATTCCTCGGACGGCAGAAAGAACCCTCTCTTTTGTGACGTAGTCTGTAAAGCTGAACTCAGTGCGCTGGTCGTAGGTGAACTGAACTGCTGCAATTTTGGCACCAATATCTGTGATCTCAAATGATTTGGCAACATTGCTGATAAATTCAAGCATGAGACGGAAGTTGCTATCTCCAACGCTGCTGGAGCCATCTATCAGGAAAGCTATGTTGACTGAGTTGTAGCATGTCTTGCTGCACAACATTTGTTCATGAGCACAGAGTTTTTGAACAAGTGGCTTCACATATTTTGTAGTACCAAACCAAGTGGGTATGTTGTAGGAGAAGAAGCCATTATTTTGACAAACAGCCTGTTTAAAAAACAAAACAGAAAAGCTATGGATTTTGGCTCCTACTGAATAAATGGATGTTAGCTACTTACCTATACCCTTTTGACGTATTCCTTTGGTGGGGGGAGGTACTGCATTAAATGTTTGTTTTTGATGCACGGTGCTTATATGTTCCCTTGAGACTGTCTATTTTAAAAAGGGCATATTTTCCTATACTTCAGCAGAAAGAACCATTGTACCTACCTGAAAGGTAGATTTGCTTGCCCAGTGTTGTATCACTGAGGAGGAGCTTTTACAAAAAAAAGTCTGTCCCCTCTTCAGTTCGGCATACTCACTGAGCATGAACAGTGGGGAACTGAAGCTCAGGATATTGTTAACCTATTTCCAACAACAAACCATTACCTGAAAGCCAAGTGTGCAAACAGAGATGGGAAAAGGTGTTGCAGGGTGTGGCCCCAGTGTTGCTACACTGAACAAGCAAATCTACCCTTCAGGTAGGTACTATGGTACTATTCCGTTTGTCAGTGTAGCATCACTGGGTTGGGATGTACAAAAGCTTACCCAGCTAGGGTGGATCCCAACTGTAACAAGTTACTACTATGGGAGAGCCTGCTGCCGCCCGCCCCCTGCCAAATGCCATTTCAGAGGAAGCAAAGGTGTCTGGTGAATGTGCTCAGGGACATTCAGGTTGCTGCTCTACATATTTCTAACATTGTCACCGACAGGACATTGATCTCAGAGATTCTCTGGGCTGAGGTGATGGCCACCAGGAACAGGACTTTAAAAGAGAGAATCTTCAACAGTACTTGTTTCAGTGGCTCAAAAGTTGGACATTGGAGAGCTGAGAACACCGTGTGAAGATCCCAGAAAGGAAAATGATGGACAACTGGAGTATAATGGAGGAAGTGGTTTGCTAGTGGGTGAGTGGTCAGAGCAGGGCTATCTAGCCATGCCAGAATAGAAGAAATGGCCACTGCTTGGGGTTTTTTTGGATATTAGGTTTGAACCTTTGTCAAGGACCTTCCTGTAGGAATACTAATAAGTCAGGGATGGATGTGGTTTCCACTGAACCTTGCTTGTGCCCAGCCCATTTAAGAAAGCCCCTCCACGTTGCCTGGTAAATGCAGATTGTGGGGAGGGAATGGTCAATACCTTTACTAGTGCTGACCGGACTTGTCTCCAAGAATCCACCCCAGCTGATGCTGTCTTCGTAAGGGCTGATTAAAGCCTGTGGGGTGGTAGATCTCAGTGTACTGTGATCACCATTATGGAGGACCATCCAATGCTCCCTAGACTGGTTGTGGTGGGGGAAGCATCCACTGCTTTGCCCCAACAAGGAAAGAAAACAATTGCAGATGAGCAGCAAACCCTGGCGGCCTGGGCAAGCTGCTCTTGTCCCCCTCTCAAAAGCGGGTCCATGGATTCTAATCATTGTGTGCGTGTGTATGTGTGCGTATGTATGTATGTGTGTGTATTTATGCTGAGAAAGAACAGTAAAAAGAGTGGAATAACAGAAGAATAAAATTGCTAAGCCAAGATGAAAGAGTAAGAGAAGCCAAAGGAGAATGTGATATTGAGGCAAAAAACTGAAGAGGGACCAGACTATTTCCTATAAAAGCTACTCCTGCCTTCATTCACTAGAGACACAAGTATGCCCAACCTAGTGATGCTACACCAGCAAGCAAAATCAAGGCTGTATCCAATTTAAATTCTACTTAGAGCAAAGTCATTCAAATTAATAGGCATAACTAGCTTAGGCTCATCCATTTCAATGAGTCTACTCTGAGTTGGATATAGCCCATAATATTTACTACTTGGGAAAATGCTTTCCTTCCCCTAGCAAGCTTACCTATTGTTACTGAGATTGCTGTGTAGAATGTTTCTTATGTATATTACAACGATCCCTGTAGCATGAGTGATGACTAATGGTTATTTCTAGAGCACAGCTGCACCATCTCCTGAACTTTACCCTAAACTTCTCAACTCTCAAGAGCTTTTAGTTGACATTGCCTTCCTTTTATAACACTACCTTAGCAAAAGCGTAGATTACAACCTGTCAATTTTTCAGTTGGGGATCTTGTCCAAAATCTACTGAAGCCCCACCCAGAGGCGGGAAATTTAGGAAGTCCTTTTCTCACCTTCTCAACAAAGCCAATGTCTTGAACCATCCCAAGCTCTTCGGGTGTGGGCTTTGCAATGGACACAATGAATACATTAATACCAAATTCTCTGGCCACTATTCCAGCTTCTTCCAGATTGTCTGATGGCCAGCCATCTATGAAAACCACGATGACTTTAGGAATGCCTTTGCGTACCCCATTTTCAGCAGTAAAGAATCTTTGTGCTGTGTGTTTCAATGCTTTTCCTGATAAGGCAGCAGGAGGGGGAGAGAAAAGAAAAATGATTTAGATTGTCAATTTTTGCTACTTTTGAAAGCACAGCTCATTCTGTTTAGATGTCTAAAACATAGACTTCACAGACCAGGAACTTAAGAACAGTAAATAGAAATAGTTTGTTAAGATGCATAATTGAGACATACCATAAATTATTAGAGCGTTCCTAGTTGTGCTGCAGAATCTGTAAAACCTAAGTAGTGTGGCAGTAAGGCAGCCATCCTACATGCTGGGGGGGGGGGGCTAGCCCTTTTCAGACAAAGAGCCACTGCAACCTGTGTTCAGCTTAAGGCTGAACACAGGTTGCAGTGGCTCTTTGTCTGAAAAGAAACTTATATCAAACTTATATCAAAGTTATATCAAACTTATATCAAAACTTATATCAAAGACAGTGTGAATTTTTTGTCTGAAAAGAAACTTTGTCTGAAAAGAAACTTATATCAAAGACAGTGTGAATTTTTTAAAAAAAGGAAATTAGATGACAGGGGTGGGTCACAAATGTTTTGGTATTACAAAATCATAGCAGAAGAGGCGTGAGAGTTATCAATACATTATTTTTAAATGACAAATTATCAACATTGTGCTTTTACAAACAATCCATCAGCACACATATTTCTGTTTGACCGAATGAATGATTTCCCCTCTCTTCACCCCACAAGCAATTTTGGGGATTCTCCTGCCCCCTTCCCCACCAATTTGGGTCGTGGGGGGCTGGAGAAAGAGAGGGAGAAAAGTTCCATTGTGCTCACGGAAGTCCTTGAGCTAGTGGGACAAGTTAGCTGAATCTAGCCCTATGCTTTTCTGCAGGGATCTCACACAGGAATTATAGATACAAGTGTGAAACAGTTCCAGAAGAGATTTAGTTGTGATTCTCTATATCGGGGGTGAGGGACCTGTGGCTCTCCAGATGTTGTTGGACTCCAGTTCCCATCATTTAGCCCCCAGGCCTGAGGTCCCTCACCCCTCATCTAGCATATGTTGTTCAAGGCTGTCAATCACTTTGGTTGTTATTTCAGAAGGCAGCATTTCTAAGTGCAAATAGCTTGAATGCCTTTAGTCTAGATAAAGGGCCAGATTCAACTGCATGGTGCTACTAGTGGGAGCTTGCACAATGACTTCTGCTCACGCAATGGGCCTTTCCTCTCTCTCCTCTTCCTGCCCTCCAAAATTCGTTCAGGGGTCTCATGGGCATGCAATGGGAAGAGGGGGGGGGGAGAATGTTCCATCAGACAACCAGAAATGTGCTGACAGAGCCACCTCCTTAGAGCTACATTGAATTCCTCTCATATACAGTACATCATTATTTGAAAATACTATTTTTTATCTTTTGCCTGCCTGGGCTTGTACTTACCTGTATTGGAATTGCCTCCTTTGAAACCTATCTCTTTTATGGCAAATAAAACATCTTTTGATGCAGTGAAGTTTTTCAGGTAAAATTCTGTTTTTGGATGCTCACTATTTAAAAACAAACAAACAAACAGAACAAGGTCATAATGTAACAGTGCTAAAATTAATGCTTTGGAGTCTGAGTGGCATTATTTAATCTATGAATCTTTTCAAAACTGATTTTACTACATCTGTTTCTGTTAGTTTCTTCTCCAATATAGAGTCAGATTCAGACCCACTGGTGCTCCTAGACACAAGTAAATTACTGCTTCCTTAACAAAGATAGCTACAGTCCTCAGATATGTCTGCACCCTATCTCAGAACAATCTTTGGCAATTTCCACAAGCATCACTTAATCAGTGGTGACATTTTCCAGGTTTGTAAATTAGAGGCGGAAACACACATTGAGTAAAAGGTATGTACAGTTTTCTTTCACTTTCTAAGCAACACACATATTGATAACTCAATCAATCCCATTGAGTTCAATGGCAATTACTCTACGGTAAGTATGCATCAGGTGGCAACCATAAAATCACTTGTGAAAACACTTCAGGCATGATCTAGCTGCATGTAGGGCCTGCTTGTAAAGAATCTCAAAAGGGCTTAATAGTTGTCTTAGTTTCTCCTCTGTCCCATGTGTGTTATAGGCACAGTGGGAAGTAATGGGAAATCTGAGCACATCTTCTGCATCTCCACCCTGCTCCTTTCTCTGTGCCTTGCAAATTTATGTTAGAAGAAAATCGACTCTTTTAAGCCCAGTCAGAATCTTCTACATTTGCATGCTCTACCAGTGGATGGAAGTAGACCACAGACCTTCTTGTCTTCCTTCCAAAGCATTGAAACAAAGACAACTGAGCAAACAACAGCATTGCGGAAAATGTCACTGAGGTCTATGAAAATGGAGCCATATATGCCATATTTTTTATTTTATAAACTTGTACCGCACATTTAACTTTATCTATATTCTAAATACAATTTAAAATAGATAATTGTTTTCTTTTCTTTTTACATTTTTAGGCGTGTTTGGATACCAAACACATTCTGATTGCACAGAACGAAGTTCTGAGCTGCTGGAAGTTGTGTAGGCTGTGTAGCAACCCTTTTTCCAAGTCAGCATGTTTAAGCTTCTCTTTCTATATCTGCTTTTCTTCTTGTTTGAAAGGCGGCTGATGTGTCTAGCTCTCCAGCAACCCCTGCCCCACAACCAAAACCCGTAGCATATCTCTTCTTTGGGGACATGAGCTTCTTGACTTGATAGCTATGAATAGAAGCAACCATATCTAAGGTCCACTCTCAAAAAGCCTGAATGATCAGCTTGATTCCCCAAACCCCCACCTTGCAGGAGCTGGAAGGAGATCAGAGCATTTTGTTGACAGAGGGAAGCAGATGATTGATTATTTGGAGGGAAGAACAGAGAGAGAAATGCTTGACCCTCTGCCTGCCTGACACAAACGCTTCAATACATTTTTTTTACCCCTTGGGTTTCCAAACACAAGTTTTCTCTTGTAAACAGGTGAATAGAACCTCTCACAGGAAAAAGCAGCTGGGTTGCTGCAGAGGGGAAGGGTCTGGTCGTATTACTCTCTTCCTGCGATGTGATGAATTGGAGTGGAAAAAAGCAGGTATGCTCAGGCTTAAGTACACGCTGCCGCCCGCCACCTCCACAATTGTCCCCACTCTAAATCCTCTCTTTCCAAAGCAGATTTCATCCCCCCCCCCCCGGGGTTCTGTTGCATTCATTTGCCCAATGCATTTGGATATGTGTCCTTCAGAAGAAACTGTAAAAAACATGAAGATAAAATAAGATGCAGATTATCATGTTTTATTGCCATGGGAGATATTTTTGTGCTTAGTTGTGAATTACTGTTTAAATGGATGTCTTCACAGCTGCCCCGGAAGAGAAATTTACAGTCAAAATGCACTGGACTCACTTCAATAAACTGTTTCCAAGCACCTGTTCTGGGTTTTTTTGTTCTGTATTTTTCCCACCACAAGCAAAGTGACCATATCCATTGGCTGCATGTCAGATATACAATTTAACCAAATCTAGGAGTGCTATTTTCAGTTTAAACTCTGCCGGCCTTAATCTCTTCTATGTGTTTTTCCATCACCGTCAGCCACTCAACACAAAAAGCTTTTCTTGGCCCTACTAAAGTTTTCAGAAGAATTGCTCATTTTTGGAGCATAGATGACACTAATTCTCTTGGATGAAATGTTTGTGCTGCTAGTGCAGCCCACAAATATAATTGAATAATCCTTTTGTGACTTAGATGTTTATGGGGTAACTCATCATCAGCTTGGTAACAAGCAGTGTAAATTGTTCCAGATGTTTTTGGTCCTTTTTCTTTTACATATATTGTTAACAATCATTTGTTTTTGGATTACATTCGCACAGTAACGATCAATGTGGATTGACAGAGCAGAGTTGATACTTTAGTAAAAGAGACAGAGGGAGGGAGGAAGGAAGTGGCAGAAATAAAATCTCCACTACTTAATCTCACAGATGGTTTAAATTTTAGAGGGGGGAAAAAAGGATTTATAGCCCCTTTCTCCCAGAAGTGATTTCCAAAAAAAGTTACAGCGTTGGAAACTTGCCATTACACAAGACCAGATGTAAGGATCCCAAAGAAACGGAAGTATTGTTTTTAAAATTGGGGTGAGGACTACAGTGGGAGACGTTTTGCATGCAGGTTTGATCCCTGGTATCTCCAACTAAAAAGGGCCAAGTTGCAGGTAATAGGAGATGGACATAGCTCAGTCGCAGTGCATCCACCTTGCTTGTGGAAGTTTCCAGGTTTAATCTCTGGCATCTCCAAGTAGCCCTGGAAATGTCCTTTGTCTGAAGCCCTGGAAAGCCACTGACAGCCAGCATAAACTGGCTGTCAGTGAGCTAGGTGGACCAATGCTCTGACTCAATATAAGGCAGCTTCCAATGTTCCTATGTAATGGAAAAGACCCTTTTTTGAGATTGTGAAAAGCTACTGCCACTCAGAAGTAGGAAATGCTAGGCAGAAAGATGGGCAAATAGTCTGATGGTATAAGGCTTTTTGGTGCATTTTAAACCATTATATTGGACCACTGATCTTTTGTCCTTAACTTTACTCCCAGTCTTTGGAAGTGTGATGGTAACTGATGTGTCTGTAGCAGATATACCACCTTAAAGCTTTGGATCGTCGCAATATAGAAACAGCCATGTTTTGGCATGTCTGTGGTGGATGGTCACTCTCATTTCCTCTGTTTCCAATGTTCAAACATAAGCGCAGTTTATTCAGAAGCCGAATGAAACCAACCGTGTATCAAGCTTGGGGGAATTGTTGGTAAGGAGGGTATCCATGCCCTGTATATCCACAGTCTTGTGGTGCTTAATATCTGGCTGCTAATCTGGCACTGTGGGAACTTCAGACGTCATCTTAAAAAAAGTATTCTGGATGCACAAAACAGTGAGTTGTATCAAAGAAACTTAAAGGGAGATAGGAGGGGGTGAGGCATAATGTGAGGCAGGGCTTTAGCAAATGCATATCTGTTTTTCTTCCCTGAATAGCTATTATTCTGTCCCTTATCATGCTAACCATGCTTTCCCCACTTGTGTTCTAATAACCCTAATATACCTATATATAGATTAAATCTATTGATGACTACAAGCGTATATAGGAGGTGTGGGGAACATTTGACCCTTAATGTGTTGCTGAACTACAACTCCCATCATCCATGGCCATTGGCCACACCTGCTGGAGATTATGGGAACTGTAGTTTAGCAGCAGCTGGAGAAGCAAATATTCCCCACACCTGCTGTACAAATAACCAAAAGCATCACAAGAACATCCAGAGAAAATGTGCCTTTGGCAACCGAATGCTAGGGAGTGATACAAGTGTGGGTTTATCACCATGATCTAATGGGCTAAACACAGTAATCACAATGCTGCACTAGACTGGTGTCAACACATCACTTTCTATACCATTACTATTTATTTTCATTTACTTGTTAATATACTCCTAATATACTCCATGGGTGCCATTTAATATTTAACGTATAGGGAAACAGATGGCATTGATAGGCAGTTCAAATGTGATTCAAACTATAACAGAAAATGCATAACTGTAATAATGTCTTTTTTAGTTAGATCATGCCCACGCTAATCACATTGTTATAAATTATAGCACCTAAGAAGGAGCGATGTACCAAATAGGACATATTTCTAGTACCTGGCTTGTACAACTCCCACATGCGGTCCTTCAGATCCAATTCCCAGCATCACCGCTACTTTCCCAACAAAGTTCTTCTGCAAATTAAATCTACGCTGCCCAATATTGTAGCTTCCATCAATCAGAAAAGCAATATCCGCTTTACAGTCTGTGAACACCCAAGATAGTTAGATTAACTTAAGGGCAAATTAACATGAGAGATTTGTTTTATCGGACATGGTGAAATGGTAACCTACCTTTGTTCCCAGATTTTTTCTCAACTGTTTTCTTGGGTCGTTTACCTAGAAGGTAGGAAACATCATGAATTCTATACATGTAGGTACTCTTAGTAATAGAGCTATGAAAGGCCCTTCAGCACAGACATTCAAAACATACTTCGAAGATTCATTTCACCATTATTATTTAATCATTTTAAAAAAACACGCTGCTGACCACAGACACAGAGTGTGGAGTATATAGGCCAGGGATAAGAAACCTGTGGCCCATCAGATACCATTGCACTATGACTTCCTTAATCACTTTGCCATGCTGGCTGGAGCTGCAGTCCAACCACATCCAACAGCTCACGGGCTCCCCATCTCTGATATAGACAGAGATAGACTCACTGTTAACAATCTCTGAAACTTGTTATTATAACAGTTATCTGGACTTATCTTTTGTTTTGTATAATGCTGAAAACTCAAAAAAAAAAAAAAATTTACACACACACACACACACACACACACACACACGTTAAAGGGATTACCAGTAAATAAGATAACATATGTTCATTTTGCCAATAATAATATACAAATTACCGTATTTTTTCGCTCCCTAAGACGCACCTCACCATAAGACGCACCTAGTTTTTAGAGGGGGAGTGCATGAAAAAAAATATTCTTTAAAGGGAGCGCTGAGCAGAGCCTGTATGCATCCCAGGCTCTGCTCTGCTCTCCCTTTCACAAGCCGCATAGAGCGTGTGTGCAGTGCTTGTAGGCTTTTCCCCAAGGAGGGAGAAGTGTAGCCCATCACTGACGGGCCGCCCTTCTCCCTCCTCGGGGAAAAGCCCCCAAGAACCACACACACGCTCCGCGTGGCTCTTTAAAGGGAGCACGGCTCTTGCAGGCTTTTCTGGGAGGTGGGGGAAGGGACTGAGGGGCTGCCCTCTGTCCCTTCCCCCACCTCCCGGAAAAGCCAGGGAAAGCCACGAGAAGCCTCCTCAGGGCAGCGGGATGAAGATTCCCTGTGCCCTGAAGAGGCTTCACGCAGATAAGCCAGAAGCCAGAACAGCAAGAGGGAGCGCTGTGCAGCGCTCCCTCTCACTGTTCTGGCTTCTGTCTTAGCTGTGCAGCCTGCATTCACTCCATAAAACGCACACACATTTCCCCTTACTTTTTAGGAGGGAAAAAGTGCGTCTTATAGAGCAAAAAATACGGTATTTGCTAACAGCTATTTTCCTTTTCCAAGTGCCTGGAATGAGCTTGCTACCTGAACACCTCTTGCAGGTCTTGGAAAATTCATAAAATCCTTCTGTACAAACAAATCTCCCTGCGTGCTGTGCTTCTGGGTCTGTCTCTCTCTCTCTCTCTCTCTCTCTCTCTCTCTCTCACACACACACACACACTATCTATCTATCTATCTATCTATATGAATGATAATAATAGAATAGATAGAAACTAGTTTATTTCTTGGCCATTCCTGATCGGTAAGAACATATTTTGAAAGAAACATCTTACCTGTGGGTGGGCGTGCTGTTGAAATTGGCCGCCCAACAGCTTCAAGTGCAGCACTCTGGGGTCCTGTTACCACATTGAAAAATAAATTAAGCTTACTGCATTGCTGTCAAATTACATTGTAGTAAAACAGGTTGTACATGCTCAGTTTTACCTAATAAAAGAAACTGCAAAAAGTCAACACCTCAAGCCACTAGATCTCACTGAGAAGGAGACTCCTAGGAGCTAGTACAATAGCTTAAGGCATTTAGATGCAAAGAGTCTTCCTGCCTATGCTCCAGCCTAAAATGAGATTGCGTAATACTAAAGTAAACTAACTCCAGAGCAGTGGCAGACAGAAAGTAAAATGGAAAACCCTACAGATGACAAGAATATTTTCCCCAGTTACCTATACTGTGAATACTTTTTATCATACCGATGATGCATGCCCCAATGTTTTTTTACTTTGTTTTTATATTGATGATTATTTGATGTAAGTCATTATTGATGGAAGCCAATAATGTTAACTAATATATATAAAGAGAGAGAGAGAGAGAGAAAGGGAGAAACAAGTGACTGACAAGAACAGAATGTTAATTTACTTAAAATATTTCAACTTCTAGTTTCATCAGAAACATAGCTGGACTGCAAACAGGGCACCAGTTTCTCAGTTTACAGTCTGGTGACTCTGTAAACTAAGTATTATCTTTTCAGTGGCCCATGAGCAAATATAATAAGCACAAAGCCCTGAGACTGAGAATGATCATGCAGAGTGCAGCATCTCAAATAAAGATCAGGAACCAAATGTAAATGAGTGCATTTATGAAGATCTCTCACATCCTACGGCCTATTGAGTAGAACTTACTGCTTTGGTAGTTCTGAAGAAATTATTCATGTTATGCGTTGCATAACTGTCCAGGAATAATATGTACATTATTCCTGGCATCAGTTTTTTCAAGGCAAAGCAAAAGCCAATGTTTTGACAGTTGCATATGCTTCACATATTTTTCACGGCAGCCTAAAATATTTAGGAGGCTCCCTGGAGGAAAAACCTTGACTCAACAAGGCATCATTTGATGCCTGCTGATTTTGTACATTAGGTTTGTCTGAAATTTTTTATCACATCACACAAGAGGAGCAGCACGGTGGTTTGCTACTCTTAAAAATAGAAAATTAAACCAACAGAAAATATAATAATGAGCCAGCCAGTTTCTTCCATGCTGATACTTTCCAAACTCATTTGGCAAAATAATAACACTTTAACACACACTTACTGGAAACTGAGAATGATGATGACCATCTAGCGAGTGCTTGAGACTGGATTCCATTGGCATAGATTGCAAGGTAGTTCTCTTGCCCTGGCAATATTTGCACTCTGACAGGCCCACCTTTACTGGTGATCACCCCTCTGTACCAAAATAAGATTTTCAGATACACATTTGTATATTGTACATGCAACCATGACCAATTCACACTGTGGAGAAGACTTGTCTAACTACGAGCCTGATCAATTTTGCAAGATGGCTGCAATGCCTTTTTGCAGGGGCTAGTTCTAATCACTAAGATTAAGAGGGAAAGAAAGAAAGAAAGTTTATGTATTTTCAGGTCAGCTTGAAACACAGTGACTAAGAAGCAAACTCAACTCAGTGCACTGCAATGTGCTTCCTAGGAAACATTTCAGATTTACTGGACAGTTGCTTTCAGCTACAATACTATACACACTTACCTGGGAGCAAGTTCAGTAGAACTCAGACATCTTATCAATACATTTAGTATAAACGCAGCAAAATGTGTGAAGTGTCCCCAAGACTGATTTGAGAAGTAACTGCTGTTATAGATTAAAATATAACTGCCAAGGGTACAAATTTGTCTCCTTAGCTGAGCTGATAAACTTTTGAGGTTTGTAACAGCTTTAGTTGGATACATAACTTGCAGCACTCCTTAATGGCCTGCTCCCAAGTGGTGTGGCTTCTTTGCGTATAAGCAGAATTTTGGATAACCCAAGTCTTTAAAAGGTCAATAACTTTTAAGTAGAGCCTGTAAGCATATTTGAAACTGGTACAATTGACGTTGGATGGGTGCAATATGAGATGATCCCTTTGCTTCCACACACATCTTTTCGGCAACAATATGGACAAATGATAGTTTCTAACCCACAGTTTGCTTTCCCACAATAGTCCAACAGGGATATAACCAATGCATGAGCAACTGAGGCCATGTCCACCTTTTTCCAGCCACCAATCACAACTGGTGAGAAGTAAAACGGGACTGTGGCTGCAGAGACATAACCAAGCTATTCTGCTTTGTAATGCTAACTTCCAAAATCTTCCATCTTTTCTGCCAAAAATAGATGATAAAATAGCTATCTGAAAGGGGATTTCTGTTTCAAATATTTATAAATCAACTTGGTAGGACAGCATTAAATAATTCTTGACTACACATCCTTCATACTTCTTAAGTGATTGGTGACATTTACTCAGCATGCTAGTTCATTAGAGCTGACCATCAGTGTCAAATGAAATCCTCCCACTCATGAATGTCCTATTACTGTAGTACAAAAGTAATATAAATAATATTTGTTTGGAGCAGTTACAGCTAGAGGAAAATAAAAGTTAGAATGGAGGATAGTAAAATAGCAGAAGGAAGAGTAAGAGTGAAATATGAAAATCACCTTTATACAATCATTCAGGAAAATAGTAAATAGATTTGAATTCCTGATACAACCACTATTAGGGAACATTTCTGTAGTTCTTAGTAGGATGTCTCTCCAAGGGTGGAGAGGGAAGTCCAACCTCAGAGGGGAGATCTAACCTCTAAAGGCCTCTACTAGCCACTGCAGAAACCTCTGCAGCCTTTAACTTGCCAATCCTGTATTAGAGCTCCAATATTGGTAGCAACAAAAAAGGGGTGAGCCAGGAGAGATGAGGGTAGACTATGGAAAGACTTGAATCCAAAGCTTTCCCATTCCCCCAACCCCATCTTTCAAATGGGGTGGAGGTGGTGAGAATATATCAGCCCTGACAAACTGAAAAGAATGGGAGGGAAATCTCAGAATCAGAAAACAAACAAGAATCCCAACCAATGAAAAACAAAGAAAAGGACAAGGAAAAAGGAAAAACTAATCTCTGACCTCTGATAAGTTACCTGTAGTTCAACCACATGTTTCTACTAATGTGGGGAACATAAACATTTAACCATCATATTAATTTAGATCAAAGGATGAAAAACCCACCACATGGAAAATTCAGCCTACACAACTTTTATCAGCATTCCCAGGAAATGAAGGATTATGTTTTATAGCTAAAAACACACTTATATTCAATTACTGGTAACTTTAATCTGCTGAAACAGTAATACTACTTTGATGTTCCAGCAAAATTCTGGATTATGCATTAAATTCTTGTTTAACACCACAGCTATCTTGGCTTGCTGTCGTTGAATAAGTGTGATCTTTGAGATAACAAACATGTAAAATAGTCACCATAACATAGTGGCTAAACGATTCAGAAATAAATCAGGAAGTGCCTGGGCAAAATATAAACTGTTATGAAGTCAATAAATTGACTTAGGCAAGCCACTCCCATAGTTTCAAATCCCCTCCCCATGCACACAATGGAGAATTTCTCTATGAATATCTATGATTTTCCACCCTCTTCTTTTTTAACATGTATTCGTACCAATCAAAGCTGCTTCCTAATGGGCAGTCTAGTAAAAATGACGAGCAGATCACACCCACTGAAATTATTGTGGCCCACCTTAAAGTAACAGAATTAGGATTGGAAAATTGTCTCCTTGGAGGTAGTGGAATTGTATGGGTTTAAATCTTACCATATTGGATTACTTGGATTACAAGCTTTTCCGTCATCACTAGAATGTTGTACTTTATATACTGTGGGCAACATAGGATGGACTTATCATTATGTGATATAAATGCACTACATCTCTGCTTCTTTTAGCACTGAGGGGCCCTTTTGGAATATCTTTTGGATTTCCCTCAAAGAACATCAAATAACTTCCCTCCAATAAACCCTGGTTTTGTTGTCACCCTGTCATTCCACTATTTGTGCCCTGGGCTTGTTGCCACCCAGCACGTCAACATCCATTTGAATTACCCTGATAATTTTCCAGCACTCTGTTCACTTTGCCAGTTACCTAATGGTTACCACATTTCCTGTAAGTGCCCCAGTTGTTTGATAGGAACAGCCTGGAGATGTCACTGTGTTTCTTTAAACCCTGCTAATAACTATTACATGGGGCATGGGTGGCGCTGTGGGTTAAACCACAGAGCCTAGAGCTTGCCGATCAGAAGGTTGGCAGTTCGAATCCTCGCAATGGGGTGAGCTCCCGTTGCTCGGTCCCTGCTCCTGCCAACCTAGCAACTCGAAAGCACGTCAAAGTGCAAGCAGATAAATAGGTACTGCTCCGGCGGGAAGGTAAATGGCGTTTCCGTGCGCAGCTCTGGTTCGCCAGAAGTGGCTTAGTCATGCTGGCTCCCTCGGCCCATAAAGCGAGATGAGCGCCGCAACCCCAGAGTCATCTGTGACTGGACCTAATGGTCAGGGGTCCCTTTACCTTTAATAACTATTACAAACTGCTAATAACAATATTATTTTATGATCCTGCAGATTACATTCTACAGGTATGGCTCTGAAAGGTATGACATACTGAATGGAGAAATACAGAGAAAGCCTTAGGGAAAAGGAACAAAGCATCACTGCCCGTTCAGGACTCTAAAGTTGCATACATACAACATTTTATTCTAGAATCAACGGAGAACAAGCACTTGTTTTTTCTATATAGTCCACACACAATCTAGATCTATTGCATATTTCTTACCCCAGACAAGTGCTTATTGAGAAACTGGTTTCATTCAACAACAAAGGTTTGTTGCAGATTGATTCTGCACTATCCCGCAGTGTGTACATTTGAAAACAATTGCCCTAGCAATGGAAGGTGTATTCGCACCTCCCTAATGACATTATGGATGGACACTTCTTCATTCACCTGCGGCATGTGCAGGAAGCATACCCTCCAACATTTCTCCAATGAAAATATGGACGTCCTAAATAATAATAATAATAATAATAATAATAATAATAATAATAATTCCACCATTTATACCCCTCCCATTCGACTGGGTTGCCCCATCCACTCTGGGCACCTTCCAACTTGTGTAAAAACATAATAAAACATTGAACATTAAAAAACTTCCCTATACAGGGCTGCCTTCAAATGGCTTGGGGAATCAGATAACTCCATACCCTCCAACATTTCTCCAACGAAAATAGATATGTCCTAAGGAAAAATGGGACATTCCAAGATCAAATCAGAAACCGGGACAGCTTCTGTGAATCTGGGACTGTCCCTGGAAAATAAGGACACTTGGAGGGTCTGAGGGAAGAAATGGCATGGATAATCAAAGGGAGGGTTTTAAAATGCATATCAAGTAACCACACCCACCCTTGTGGAAGGCAGTATTTAGAATCAATTTAGGTGATTACAGAATGAGAAAAGCTGGATTTTTAATGATACAAATGGGTTAGTATGTATGCAGCCTGGGATATTATTTTCTTGTCTTCGGTGAGCATAAGTGAGTATAAATATATATAATTTTTTTTAAAAAAATTGTCCAGTAGCACCTTAGAGACCAACTAAGTTTGTTCTTGGTACAAGATTTCGTGTGCATGCACACTTTCTAAGCTTATACCAAGAACAAACTTAGTTGGTCTCTAAGGTGCTACTAGACAATTTTTTAATTTTTTAAAATATTTCGACTGTGTCAGACCAACACGGCTACCTACCTGAATCTAGAACCATAAGTGAGTAGCTACCAATGACCTTTTCCTATTTTCTGAGCAAATAAAACTTCAGGACAATTGTTCTGGCATTATTATTTTTTTACTGGACTAGCATCTGATGGTGAAAGGCTATGAATTATTTTGAGTTTTACAGAGCAGAGCAGCGCAACAGAAACAACACTTTTCTTTAAATTCCGACACCTGTATCATTCTGATGTAGGTCTTATAAGAACTGAGAGGAGCAAAACATTTGTGCAGCACACGTTCCTCATACCACCAAGTGGCCACAACGAGCCCTCACCTAGGTTTTTATCTAGGGCAGCCTTCCTCTGGATTAATAAACACGGCTCTCATTTCCCCCTCTAGTTCTACTTCTTAGCTTGAAGCTACTAAAACAGTTCCTTACTCCGTCTTTGTCACTTTCCATTTACATCTTATCTTGGCATTTATAAGCTATTACACAACCTCCACCATCACCAGCCAGCATAGCCAATGGTCAGGAATAGCAGTGGTTGTGGTCCAACAATGCCTGGAGACCCAAGGTTGGGGAAACCTGATGTAGGGCATGACTAAAGACTAAAGATCCTACTATATATTTTTTTAAAAAAATTAAGGAGGCAGCCTATTCAGAGTTAAGCATGGGAAAGCACAGCTGATATAAACGTGGTCTTTAAGTCTCTGCCACTAAAATCAATAGCACTTTAAAGCGTTTCAGCTTGATCCAGATGGTGCCTTAAGTTCTGGCCAGTATACATGACCCTATCACAAAGAGCATCTGCATTCTTAGCATAGATTTCATTTTAAAGCCGATTTCTAACATCTGTGGAAGGACTTATGCTTAAGCACAATAGTAGAAGGAAAACAAAAATAAACTATCTAGGTCTTCCACTGAAGAAAACAATTTTCAGATATCTTCATGGACTAAAGTCCACTTCATTGGATGTATGAAGTGTTATCCCAAGTGGACTGAAGTCCATAACAATTTATTGCATAATACATTGGTTAAGCCTTTAAGGTGCCACAAGACTCAACATGGTTGTTTTTGCTGCAGTGGACTTACACAGCTACCCCTCTGGAAATTAGAATTCACCTAACTGTTGCTAGGCTTTGACTTCAAGCTACAGCCCTCTTACCCATATGCATCAGCTATATGTGCACAGATGGGATGGTGCCAACTAATCCCTTTTCTCTTGAATGGGCTTAATGCTGTCAAAGTAACATAATGATCAGATCAGCATAATTGTCCAGGGAGGACAAAACGATGCCAGAACAATGTCCATACAAGTTGACAGAGATGATGTTGCCATGCGAAGACAGGAAAAAACATGTCAAAGTGAAGGAGAATTGTTATTAGTCTTTAACTACAATGTTCCACTGTGATGGAGATAAAAAATAAAAAAGAGAAGAGTTGAGGTGCTGTCCTTACAAGAACTGCACATGCATTACTCAGTCCAGAAATCCAAAGGAAAATGTCTCATCTGAGATCCAAATGGCACACCATGATGCTATTACTTTGCTTTCTGACAATACAGATGGGGAAACCACATGTGCATTAAATGGAAAGCGAAATGCAGACCTCCTGGGTCTAAGCAGAAAACCCAAAATATGGCAATTAAATATATGAAAACATTTTGCATGCAATTAACTACAATGGTATTCTCTGTGGTTAATGACTGGAATGCAAAATAATAAATCTATTGGAATCTAGGGTCAGGGAAGACAGATTATCAGATAAATATTGTTCTTGTTCTTTTCTCTCCCTTTTTCTCCTTAACTTGAAGTGGCTGAAATCAGTTCCTCTTGTTGTCTTCACCATTTGCCATTTCTATCTTGTTTTGACCTTTGAAGTATTGTATACTTTTTCATACTGCCACTGGCTGTGATACAGTAATATAATGTGAATGCCTGCAAGAAATAGCATTGGTACAACTGTTTTGCAGACACTTTCTCTTACCTTATGTATATGCCAAACTTTCAAACTGAGTTTGGGACTTAAGGAGTTTGGTGTAAAAAGCTACTAAAGGAAGCAAGTACAGTGCCAGTCCTCACAACCAACTAGTAGAATTGTAAATTTTGGTTGAGTGGATGCTAGTACTGAGAACATGCCAATGGCATCACATTACTCTTTGCGTGGACTGGCGGGGTCCCCCAAACCCTGGGCAGCCCCTGTGTGGAATAACGAATCAAGACAACGTGCTATGGGATTAAAATTGGCTACAACTTTATTATGTTTCAGATGTGGGTAGACCTTGGCTCAGGCATTGGGTGTTTATCCCTCCCAGTCCCCCGCCAGGGATCTGGGGAACATCAGGGTTATCCAGAGTGTGTGGGGGATGGGCTGGCTCTGGAGTACATATCTTCAAGCAGAGAGCGCCCGCCCCATTATGCCGCCATCGCAGGGGAGAGCAATGACAACCTCTAGGGGTACGGCCAAAGCCTCCCCTGAAAACAACCCCTTTAACAGGGAACCCTGGTATCGCTGCTACAAAGAAAAGGGGGGCGTGGGTCACCGCTACACACCCACCCCCATTTAGGGAATACAGACAGGTAAGATCCTCCCCCTATTGTGTGGGTAGGGTGGTCCTTCCCCCTACCTGGCCTGATCACCTTGGCAATGCCTCCCCAGGCAGGATTGGGGAAGTGGGCTGAGGTAGGTGGAGACCTCCAGGTATCCCACCTGGGGAAGGCAAAGCCAAGCCTGTGCTAATGGTGTCGCATAGGGTCCTGGGGGCTGTGCACGCCCATGCAAAGGTCACCCCCCATTTAATGTGGGGAGCGGTCATTCCCAGAACATGCCCAATTCTCAAATCACATTTCCCATGCTGCTGCCCAATCAACTTTTGGTAGCTTTCCAATGGTGCAGGAAGTGTGAGCTGGTTGGAAGCTATGCAAGTGCTGATGCAAATTGTACAACCTTCTTGAATGAGCACCTAGAGCCACACACCTATCCAATATTCCAGTTATGCAGCGGTGGGAACCCTTTTCAGTCTGAGGGCCATATGCTTTAGTGGGCAACCTTCTGGGGGCCGCATACCCCCAGAGTCAAAAAGTGAGTGGGGTGACAGATGTGACTCTTAACTTTGTACAGCAGACTACATTCCGGCCACTCAGAAGCCAGGGGTTTCTACTCTGTGCTCCCCCATTACCGATCTCTCCACCCAGGCAAGCAACCAGAGTTGTCACAGTTCAAGGACACATTCCAGCCAGGCTAAAGTATACCTGAAGGAGAGTCACCACCCCCATCGTTCAGCCCAGACACTGAGTTCCAGCATCGAGGGCCTTCTGGTGGTTCCCTCACTGTGAGAAGTGAAGCTACAGGGAACCAGGCAGAGGGCCTTCTCGCTGGTGGTGCCCACCCTATGGAATGCCCTCCCACTAGATGTCAAAGAAATAAACAACTATCTGACTTTTAGAAGACATCTGAATGCAGCCCTGTTTAGGGAAGCTTTTAATATTTGATGAATTATTGTATTTTAATATTTTGCTGGAAGCTGCCCAGAGTTGCTGGGGAAACCCAGCCAGATGGGCCGGGTATAAATTATTACTATTATTATTATTATTGGTTGGTGAGGCATGTGGCTTGGGGAGAGGTTATGTGGCCTGGGAAATAGGCATTCCTTTTGAATATATGAAGATATGAAGACCCCAGGGAGGGGTCTTGCTCAACCCTGCTACTTTTAACGTCTAGGAACTGTAGCTGGGACTTACTGTATGGACTCTGCCATTGATTTGTAGCTCCACACACCTAGCCTTGCTTGCATATTATTATGCTATGTCAGAAGACTCAGAGGGTTGGTAGATAAAATACACTTTGGTAATGCCCCCCCTCCATTAAACAAAAGGATTTCCCCCTAAAATATAATGCAATTATAATTAGTGTCTGTCTCTTTAAAGAGCAACAAAACCACAGTTCTTCTCTTGGTCATACGCCTGATATCATACATTCCTAGAAAAGAATCTAAGATGATGTAGTGAGTGTTTTAGTCTTTTTGGAAAGTTTTAAATCTTTGGAATTTACAGCTAAGATGTGCATCATTGGAAATGATTTATTTCTGTTGTGCAAAGAGGGAGCTGGCTTCCCAGCTCCATAAGCATAGCCCCTTCTATGGCTTTTCAGGCCACATAAGGGCAGCATAAGTGCCGAAACTTATCCGGGTTAGTTCTTTTTTCTGAATGAAAAATATGTGTCTGTAGATAACCCTCAGGAAATTATAGAGTCAAGAATGCTGCCCTCTAGGGATGGGAAGAGAGAAAAATCCTGTCATGGCAGCTAATTCTTATAAGCTAGGAAGGATTTAACAGGCCAAATTGCAGAAAACCTGAAAATGGGAGAATAGCCCAGAAGCCTATTACGGATACAAAACAGTCCCATGATAACATGGAAAAGTATCACATGGCAGCTTGGAATTATGCTATGAATATGGGTATAGGAGACAGGGAAAAACATTTGTTTGTTTGTTTAATAGAATGGGGGTAATGAACCTGTGATTCAGATGCTGTTGGATTTCAATTCCCAACTGCCCTAAACCAGGCTTCCTCAACCTCGGCCCTCCAGATGTTTTGAGACTACAATTCCCTTCATCCCTGACCACTGGTTCTGCTAGCTAGGGATCATGGGAGTTGTAGGCCAAAAACATCTGGAGGGCCGAGGTTGAGGAAGCCTGCCCTAGACAGTTTGGCCCATGATGGGAGTTGTTGTCCAACAACATCCAGAAAGTTACAGACTCCCATCCCTGATTTAGAATCTATCTGAGCTAATGACTGGTAATAGCGAGAAGCTAACGGTTTCTCTGGAGAAAATAACTGCTAGTTAAGTGCAAGGAAGATAGTCAAGGTCTTTTCAAAATAGTTACTGCTGAAAGTCTGTTCTCCTGCTGGCTAAGGAAACATGAGCTGCTGAAATGCATCTGCAGGGTCTCAACACTGTAAGCTTTTCAGTAAAGTACATGCTTTTTTGTAAAGCACATGCATGTTTATCTGCTTAAATCTATAGTGGGGAATCACATCTGGAATCACTTCTGGCTGGAGGACTGGATCTAGAAATGGCCAGCTCTTCATGAGCCACTCTGACAAGTGAGTGGGGCTGCGCACCTGTCAATCTCCTGATATGATATGACATCAGATGATTGAAACTTCAAACCGCCACCGTAAAGAAAAAAATTGGGTGCACACTCTTAGCGTTTCAGTTATTTGCCAGCTCTAACTTTCTCACGTCTGATGTTATATGATGTCGGGTGTAGGAAAGGTGGGTGAGATTCACCCAATAGGGCTGTGGGGGCCAATCTCAGCATCCTGACATGTCTAATCAGACCTGCAGGTCAGAGGTTCTCTACCACTGGCTTATACATTTCCTCTGCTCTTAATTTTTTCAGTTCCACCCTACTCCAAAAAGAGGATTTGCACAAAGTCTGTTCAATTAGCAATGTGCAAATCCCACTTCTGCTCCAAACCAGAACGTTGGGTTGCCCATGAGCCCAATTGGGGGGAAATATTATTCCTGTGTTATTATTGGGATAATATATTCCAGCTGAAACAGCTTAAGAAAGAGACATGAAGACATAAGGTCCAGAGATCAGATGAAAAGGGTACATCCCTCCCTAACACCTTGACATGCACACATCTGCACACAGAGAGAGGAAGGAGCTTAATTATCATTGTTATTGTGTTCATAAATCGCAATGCACACAAACGTAACTATTTCTGTAATGTACCAGGGCTGAGCCCTATCCCAGAAAACAAATTCCAGGACTGAACACTGGCTCCAATCATGGCCTGCTACATAGGAAAAGAAAGATGGAAGTTTCTCTTTTGCAAACACATTTTTTATTCTACTGAGTTGCGCAAAACATCTTGAAGCACCTCTTGAGAATAGCAGTAACATGCATCCAAAGCGAGGAATGCCTTGCTATTGGCATCCACTCATTAGTGGACATTATTCCACAGACTATTTGTACATGGCTAGAAGACAATGCATTTTGCCAGGTTCCAAACTCATTAAAAACCTTTCACCATCACTCTTGAGCAGCACAATTTCCAAAAGACTACTGCCCAAGAGAAACCAGTTTACGAATACTCAAAGGTGGAACCTGGCACATACTTTTTGAGACACTTTCTATTGCTACCATCCCTGCCATGAGAAGCCTAGGGAGGCTGCATTTGGACATAGCTAGAAAATGACTGCATGTACTCTCCAAAAACATTTTCATTTAGGCAGAGCTAACAAATTTAATGCGAGATTATTTTTAAAGTATGAGAAAAGCTAGATGTTAGAAACATCTGGGCCCATCACCTCCTGGCAAATAGAAGGGGAAGAAATGGAGGCAGTGAGAGATTTTACTTTCTTGGGCTCTATGATCACTACAGATAGTGACAGCAATCACGAAATTAAAAGACGCCTGCTTCTTTGGAGAAAAGCGATGACAAACCTAGACAGCATCTTAAAAAGCAGAGACATCACCTTGCCAACAAAGGTCCGTATAGTTAAAGCCATGGTTTTCCCAGTAGTGATGTATGGAAGTGAGAGCTGGACCATAAAGAAGGCTGATCGCCGAAGAATTGATGCTTTTGAATTATGGTGCTGGAGGAGACTCTTGAGAGTCCCATGGACTGCAAGAAGATCAAACCTCTCCATTCTGAAGGAAATCAGCCCTGAGTGCTCACTGGAAGGACAGATCGTGAAGCTGAGGCTCCAATACTTTGGCCACCTCATGAGAAGAGAAGACTCCCTGGAAAAGACCCTGATGCTGGGAAAGATTGAGGGTACAAGGAGAGGGGACAACAGATGACAAGATGGCTGCACAGTGTTCTCAAAGCTACTGCGGGACCAAACTGCGGGAGGCAGTGGAAGACAGGAGTGCCTGGTGTGCTCTGGTCCATGGAGTCACGAAGAGTCGGACACGACTAAACGACTAAACAACAACAACAAGAAACATCTATTTCTTATAGTTAAATCCTTCATTTCTTCCATGATGGAGTGCCATGCACAGGTTCCCAAGCAGCTTCTATCGCTCAGTTCCAGGCCTGACCACAGCTGACCTGTCATGTGCTTGCAGACTATGTCCTGAAATAGAGCTATGTAGGCTACATAGCCAACAACCAACACCATTTTTAATTGAGTTGTGTTTTTATAATGTTATAGCCCACCCTGAGGCCTTATGGTGAAGGGTGAGGAAGAAATGCAATTAGTAACAACAACAGCATGGGAAACTGACCCCTAATTTTCACTGAACCATTGATAATCAGGCTTACCTGTGAACGGCAGCTCCACAAACGCTGGAAAGGGAGGCATACGCAACATTCCCATAGACTTGGAATTGCCATATAGGACAGTCCGATGGGCAGAGGACATCTATATTATTTTTTCTGAGATCCAGTCCTCTGGTAAAACATGAGACAGCTGACAAGACTGCAGAGGAAAATAAAGAGGTGGCATATAAAACATAAAGCCTAACAGAAAAATCAGTATTCGATTGCAGCGCAGCCAGCCTACCTCTATGAATACATCATTAAGTGTAAATTCATATATTTTATTTACTTACGGCATTTGAACCTCACCCTTTAGCCAAAATGCTTTCAAGAGTGGCTTACAAAAATCATTTCTAAGGCTTGAAATCTAAAAAGACATGACACACAAGGAAAAAGGAGTGGGAGGGAGGAGGGTAAAGCAAGCTCAGGAACAAGTCCTTAAAGTAACAGTTCTCAAAATTATGGCTGATGTCAGTGGCAGTTTTGAAGTACTCTTCACCCCCACATCATATCCAAGAGCATGGCAATGTTTAAGCAGATGGAGGACAAGGCGACTCCTGCCACACAGTTCTTTCCTCAGACAGCTGGCTTGAGGGCAGCTTAAATGTAACAGCAACATATTGTCTAATAGGCCCCATTTGCACCATCAGAGCACTGACAGTACAGTTCTTTTGTTTCATCATCCCCAATTCCTTACCGCTTAACAATTATTTGCCTCCTTTGAATTTGAAAACAGAGCATTAGTTTTTGTGTGTGTGTCACTGGACACATTAGGTATTGATGAATTTTACCTACCTCAAATTACTGTTTTCAGGACTAGTTCGCATTCACAAGTCAGAACACTGAAGTGCAATGCAATATAATAACACTTATTGTTGTTCACCTAGCCTGCCCTTGCAATGAGAAGCCAGGGTGTTCTCTTTGATGTTAATTTGTCATTTTAACCTCATAGCAGGGCATTAGCAAAATCTTGTATTGGTTTAATCTTCACATAAACCCATGGGTCTTTGGCACTGCTTGCTGCCAGGATTCTCAAAGTCTGTGACAGGCCTTTGGCAGGATATCCTTTTTATTAGCCATGTGTTTGCAGACTATTGAAAATGCAGCAGGTCAGTTACTTTCCACTGACTCCCTGGAATTCACGTTAGCCTTGCTTGCTACGAATAACGTTGGTTCCATGTGCACTAGTAAGACTCTTCATATTCAAAGATGGGAAATGTATTTGTCTACATGTGTGGAATATCTGTGTTGTTTTGGGTTGTGATATTGGCACCAGGTCACTGCAAAGTGGTGTGACATGTTTTCAATTACTTTGTGGCTTTTGATATGTCTTGCTAATTGTGTAGTGGCATAACAAATCATCGGGCTGGGTTATAAATGATCTTGCACTCATTTTCCATTCATTCTTCTGTGGTTTAGCAATTCTGTTTCTGTTTTGAATTAATTACCGTAAATTCACATTTGGGAATTTTTCGCTTATGTTAATTATATTAGTACTATAGTGCTGTTCTATTTTGTGCAATAATTTGGTGTGGAAAATCAGTTTTAGATTTAGGAGATCACTTTAAAAATCCAAATTATAGGGGCTACATTTTCACAAGTGACTAAAGGAAATCCAGCATTCCATTCCCTTTTGTGCTTTAAAAAAGTCTACACAAATCTAGCTAAGCCATGGTAGATTAGTTTATCGTTATGTTTGGTTATTGGGTTATTCATTATAAAGTACTGAGAAGTTATGTCATCTCTTTTTTTGCAATCTTCTGCATTTTTACTGAAATAAGGGATACAAGACTAAATAATGGTAAAATCTACATTCTTCCATACAGCACAGAAACACACCAGTTTAGTATAACTCATTAATAGAAACAAATTTATTTCTGTTTTATTTCCAGTTTTTTAAAAAATAAATTATAGTGCAATCTCATAAGTGTGTTCAAAAGTTAACTGTAGAATTGCAGTATTTGTAGAACGATGTACGTTTTCTCTATTGAACCTATAAAAAAAAAGAAAAGGAAAGTTTTTAAACATGTTTATAGGCTTCAGGAAAATTTATTGTAAGACAATTGTAAATTAGCACCTTGATCCACTGAGGTTGGAGGCAATGTAAAAAGATGCAGCTTCTGGGGCTGCATATTTGCATCTAGCTCTTGAGGTTGTATGTGAAGTTCTGAATGGTAATAATATTTACAGTGACCTTTACATATGATCAGCACATAATTTTGATAACACCAAGTAGATGTGCAGCATCTAGAAATGCACAGATGTGTATAGAGCATCACAAAAAAGCCTACTGCTACATATGCAATTATTGCTGAAAATTGTATTTCAAAAGGTATTTGATACAGTAGTTGTGCTATAATTTTCCTGGATATTAAAACCAAAGTTAAAATCAACTTTTTGGTCTTTCATCCAGCCCACAGTAGTCACTATGTTGCAGATAATGGTCAATAAGTTCCATGGCCATTTCATTATTCTCCACCTCACTGATTGATTTATTATGGTTTATTGCTATATTTATAGCCATGGCCACCAACCTGAATGGCTTTAAAAGGGGATGAGGCATTGAAGGAGGACAAGGCTATCAGCGCCTTAGTAACCTGTAGCTTGATGACTATATTACCTCCAGAATCAGAGGCAGCAGTCCTCTGAATACCAGTTACTGGGGATCATGAATAAAAAGGTAAAGGAAACCCTGACCATTAGGTCCAGTCGTGGCCGACTCTGGGGTTGCGGCGCTCATCTTGCTTTACTGGCCGAGGGAGCCGGCGTACAGCTTCCGGGTCATGTGGCCAGCATGACTAAGACGCTTCTGGCGAACCAGAGCAGCACACGGAAACATCGTTTACCTTCCCGCCAGAGCGGTACCTATTTATCTACTTGCACTTTTGATGTGCTTTCGAACTGCTAGGTTGGAAGGAGCAGGGACCGAGCAACGGGAGCTCACCCCGCCATGAGGATTCGAACCGCCGACCTTCTGATCGGCAAGTCCTAGGCTCTGTGGTTTAACCCACAGCGCCACCCAGAGAGACCTATTGCACTCATGTTCTCCTTGTGGAGATAGTTGTTTATATTTATTTTATTTACATAGTTCTAAACCACACTCTCATATAAGAAGAGTTTGGATTTGATATCCCGCTTTATCACTACCCGAAGGAGTCTCAAAGTGGCTAACATTCTCCTTTCCCTTCCTTCCCCACAACAAACACTCTGTGAGGTGAGTGGGGCTGAGAGACTTCAGAGAAGTGTGACTAACTCAAGGTCACCCAGCAGCTGCATGTGGAGGAGCGGAGACACGAACCCGGTTCCCCAGATTACGAATCTACCGCTCTTAACCACTACACCACACTGGCTCTCTCTCTATATAAAATATGACAAGGCAACCTAAAAACAATAGAAGTGTACAAAGAAGCAGCAGAAGCAAAAGTGGCAAAGAATCTCAGGTTTGGAAGGCTTGTTTGAAGAATACAGTTATTAAAAGACGCCTGAAATTGAACGGAGTTCCCATAAGCATCTGGCTGGCCACTGTGAGAAGCTGATCAGAATTTTGGACTTGACAGGCCTTTGTGCTAACCAAGCAAGACTCCTCTTATGTTATTATGTAAAATAGCCATATCTCAGACAATAGTGTTCAAGTTATTGCCAGAAATATGAAAATGGTTCACATTTGCATTATGTTACCTATGTTTCCCTTACAGAGCAAAGAAGGAATATCACAGACAACTGTTACTAACAGAGATCCAATGCAGTGTACTCTCTTCAAAGCCTTATAATAACTTCGAATGGGACAAAGGTTCAAAAAGTGTATTTTGATTTTAACGTCCAAGGAAGTCATGGCACAAACAGCAGGTCAAATACCTTTCCAATATAATTTTCAGCTATATTTAAGATACTACTGCTATTATACAGAACCTTTTTGTTCTTATTTTGACACCTTTGGTCTTTTTCCAATATGTTCTTCCAGAGTCACTACCTCTTTTTTAGACTTCATTCTACTTGTATAAAAGGAAAAAGAAAGCATTCTTGAGTTTACATAGCTGCTTTCTCCAGATATCTACAGTACAAGAAACCTTTGTAACAATCTTGCTTAGGTCCTTTATGGGTTTGCCAACTCCTACAACTGATGAGCTTTTCCATTGTCAAAGGTCAAATCCTCATACTTTACTTACAAAAATACACCAAAAACCTCACTCACCAGTTTGGAAAGAGTTCTGTGTTCTCCTTCCAGTGCTGATGGAGCTTAGAAATACACATGGATGTTTTCATCTCCATTTCTCTTTAATGATTAATTAATTCTTCACTGGAAACATGATCCTTAATCAAAAGAATTTTCATTTCTTCAGTATCAGCGGATCCATTTATTTTATTTATTGTCTGAATAGTGCCCTTTAACGGAGGTGTGTAGCTTCTTGGGTTTTCCTGTTCTTCTTAGTAGTAGAATTCCATTTCTTATAAATATAATTTTGTGTAACACATTTTCCTTTCACACTTGTTCCAATAATCTTTGCATTGAGTCCAAAATAGTAAGCACCTTTGACCATTACTTATTATTTCTTACAGCCATGAAATATTCAGATGTTCTTAAATGTAAAGTCTATTCAGTTATGCCATTGGATGCTTCTCAATATCTCACACAATCTACAGCTATTATTCACACTGGAACATTCTAGGTTTTCATCCTGTCGTAAGTCACTTAGAGGCTTTTTCGTGTAAGGTGACAGATAAATTAATTAATAAATAATAATTAACTGAAAACATGTATTTATTTGATCAATAGTCTTGCACACTTCATCACTGGTGATAAGGTTCAAGTGAGAATTTATTCAATGCACAACTTCCTCTATCCCTCTCCAGTAACTTTTCCAGAACTACTGCTGTGTGTTGCTATTACCTAAATAATCCACAAGGAAATTAATCCTATTGTCATCTGAAAACCAAATTAATAGAAGGCTTTGGGGGTAGTCTAAAGTGAACACAATTATTTTCTGCTTGCCATAAAAATGTCAAAAAGGGTTCTACTCCTGCTATTTACACATGCCTCTTGGGCAATTTCCATATTAACCTTAGACACAAGTAATATTGCATTTTTTTATCCTGAGAAGTTTTGAATTGGAAGTTCACTGTACAGTAATAGTGGTATGAAACTAAGAGTGCTACAGTAGTCATCTTTAGACTCACAAACATAACTTTTTCCAAGTCACAAATGCAACACCTGGACCACAATAGTTTTGCCACTAGTTCTGCTCAGGAGAAGAAAAAAGAGCAGTACCAGAGAGTAAAACAACAACAAACAACAAGAAGAAGCAAGGAATGAAACAGGTGCTTTAAAAATGAACATTTATTATGACAAACAAGTCCAACACATAGAATCATAGAATTGTAGAGTTGGAAGGGACCACAAGGGTCATCCAGTCCAACGCCCAGCAATGCAGGAATCTTTTTGCACAATGTGGGGCTCGAACTCACTACCCTGAGATTAAGCATCTCATGCTCTATCAACTGAGCTAGTCCCATCTCATTGTTATCAGACAGAAGATTCCAGCGGAAGGAAAACTAACACAGCTGTAAGCATATTTACTCATAAGTTCCACTGAGTTCCATAAGATTTACTCTCCAGTAAATGTGTGTAGGATTTTCAGTTTAAGCAGACCGCAGTAGTCCAAGCAATTGGAGCAACATGTTGAAATGTTTTGGACTTAAGACTGTTTTCATTTGCCAGAACACCTGTTTGAGGCCTGCCCTGCCCTTCTAGTTTCTTCACTAGATCTGTGCATGCAGCAGGTTGAGTGCTTTTCTCCTTTCAAATATCCCAGCAAGGAAACTAATATATTTTGAAAATCAGGGAAGTTTCCAAACACAGTTTCTGATACCACAACTATAAGGCCATGGGTGAGGGAGGGGATATCAGGACTGCATAATTGCTTTTTAAAACTGTTGATAAATACACCTGCTGTTCCATAGGGTATCACAGCCCCATTAGACTCTGACTTTATATAAAAGTGTAAGTATTCATGTTTAGCTTTGAAAAAGATGCAAACGGACAGAGTTTTGCCTTACTCAAAACATTCATTCACACACACACACACACACACACACATTCGTCTATATTCTCTTACAGGATGAAAATATTTGATCATGCATGTTAACAGGGAAGGGTGTTAAGCTATCTTTGCCATTTAGCCCTTAAATAAGAATGTACAGTGGTACCTCAGGTTACATACGCTTCAGGTTACATACACTTCAGGTTACAGACTCCACTAATCCAGAAATAGTACATCGAGTTAAGAACACTACTTCTAGATGAGAACAGAAATCGTGCTCCAGCAGCGCGGCAACAGCAGGAGGCCCCATTACCTAAAGTGGTGCTTCAGGTTAAGAACAGTTTCAGGTTAAGAACAGCCCTCCGGAACGAATTAAGTATGTAACCAGACGTACCACTGTACTTTACCAATCACTAACAGAAAATCAAATTAGGATGAAGAAAAATAAAGCTACAGATTATCGAGAGGCATTGACGGATTACATAGCAATTCATCTTTACTGGGTGTAGAACCATGGAATCATAGAATCATAAGAGTTGGAAAGGACCCCAAGGGTCCATAGCTGTCAACGTTTCCCTTTTTTTAAGGGAAATCCCCTTATTCCGAATAGGATTCCTCGCAAGAAAAGGGAAAAGTTGACAGCTATGAAAGTGTCATCTAGTCCAACCCTCTGCAAAGTAAGACACTTAAAAATACATTCTGGAAATCCTAATCATGGACTACGGACAGTTTCTTGCAGGGGAAGGAGGTTGTGAAGCAATCCTGTCCCTCTCCGCGTGGAAATGGCAAGATCTCCCAAGACACATTTCTGCATGCATCATGTACCGCTTCCGCATGCACCTGTTCATGCACCCCGCGCAGCAAACTTATTTGCAACTGAAAAAGGATTCCCCCCCCCCCATTTTTTCTTAACTCACCCGAGCTCTCTTCGGCCTTCGCAGGGCTGGCTAGAAAGACGACACCTGCCATCAAGAGAGGAGAGCGGGGTCGTCAAAGGGAGTCCCGAGGGGGAAAGCAGGCTGACGCTGAGCAGAGGAGGCACGGGGGCTGGTTGTGAAGAGCCCCCCTCCCCCGAGGGAAAATGATGCGCGAAAGCCTCTCTCCGAACCCCCAACCCAACCCAGCTCCGGGATCCAGCACGAGTTAAAAATACCCACCCAGGAAGAGCAGGACCGGAGCCATAGCTGCACCTAGGAAAAGGAGGAGAAGGCACAGAGTCAGCCCCGACAGGGTTAATCAGAGGAGCTCTTCTTCACGCGCGTGCCCCCTCCCACCTCCCCACACTGGAGGAGATGGAGGGGGAGACCATCTTTTTGGGTGGGGGGGGGTAGCAGCCGCTCTTGGCTCCTGATTGGCGCCAACGGATAATGGCGACGGGGGGAGGCAAAACGATTTTACCTCGGGTTCTCGCAACCGGTGGAATGGTCGCGCCCTTTCGAATACGCAGCGCCGGGGAAATTGAGAGAGGCGCGAAAAAGAAGAAGAAAGCGCGCCTCTTTGGGCCGCCCCTGCTGAGGCGAAAGGCGGGCGGGCGGGCAGCGAGTGATGCTGGAGGAGAAGCAGCCACGGCCGCAGGGATGTCTGCCTGGACCAGCGCTGCGCGTCGAGGGGACCGCGCGCGCTGGCTTTAAACCCTGCCCAGGCGCATGAGCACTAGTGGCAAGACCTCGGCCGCCTCCTGGGTGGCCTGGGAAGGCGGCTGACCCGCCGGAGTGGGGTGGGGGCGTGGGGAGAGGGAGGGCGCGGAGGAGCCCCGGGTGGCCGGAGCCCTTGGCAGCTGCCGCTTCTGAAGAGGCGGCAGCTGCCGCGCGCGGGAAGCGCCTGAGAAGCCGGCAGGTGCGCTCTCGGGCTCCACTCGTTTCCCGCGCTTCTCGGGGGGCCTCGCCTGGCATTTATTTCTCCTCTGCCCAGCTCTGAAGCAAAGCAGAACCCCCCCCAACCTTTGTTTTCACGGGGCCGGGGGTCGCTTGAAGGGCTTAAACCCAGCCAGCCTTTCCCGAGGCGGTGGCGCCTTGCCATGTGCCTGGCACGCGGGAGAAGGAGGGATGGCGTCGGTGCCGGATTTACGTATAAGCTAAACAAGCTATAGCTTAGGGCCCCACTCTCTTGGGGGCCCCCAAAAAATTTAAAGGAAAAACAACAACCTGGATGTACATTTCGAAAATATAAGATAAAAAACAAATAAAATGAAACTTACATACAGCAACAGTGTTTTGTGTTGTGTAGGCTCCTATTTGTTATGTGCAAATGGCTTTAGATACCTATTAGGTCCCTAAATTACCATATAGCATATATTCAACACAAGAAACAGCGACAATTTGATGTTGACCAAGGACAGCTGGACATATAAAGGGCCCCATTACCTTCGGTAGCTGAGGGCCTCATCAAACCTCAATCCAGCCCTGGATGGTGTGCCCGGGGCCGGAGGAACACTGGCTGAAAAGGCTCCGTCTGTACAAGTTGGATTCCCTTACACTCCTGGACTGATTTCCTCCTGGCAAGCAGCTGGAGCCATGAGATAGCAAGCCAGAAGACAAGTGATCCACCTCCAGCCCATTGTTGTCCACTCCGAGTGGCAACGCAACGACTGGCAAACACACACACACACAGTGTGGGGGGCCTTCTGCCTGCATCTTGAGAGCTGCTATTGTAGCTTCGGTTCAGCATTGTGGTGGGCAACTAGGATGGTGTAAAATGTGTCTCATCCAGTGCTTTTTTCCTAAAATGTTTAGGGGTACTCTCATTTTGACTCAAGAAAATCGCCATTTTATAGTTCAAATCGGGAAAAATAAATGCAGTAAATGGACAAAAGTATCTGCATTATTATTATTATTATTCCACCTTTCATCATAAGATCTCAGGGCAGTTCAAAGAATAAAATGTCTGCCTTTACTTAGATGGTCTTGGGTACCAATACTAGTGATTGAATTAGTCTGCATTTCAGCGCTTCAGTGATCACATACGCAGCCCAACAAGACAATGACAAAAATCCACCAACAGCATACAAATCAATATGGCAAACCTGATCCAAAACACCCACCCACCCCACTCACACATGAAAACAAAGATCACCATAGCCAATCACAAACAACCACACCCTAGGCCAACCCCAGCCTCTCTCACCACCAAAGGAGCACAAGTGTATAACAGAACCTTCACAAGTGACGCTGACACAAAACCCCACATATATTAAGTGTAATAGAAATGTCACCACCTGACCCCACCCCCACTCACCTTTCCCCCCTCCACCTCTTTCCCCCTCTTCTTCCTAATGTCTCAACAAATGAAACAGATCTGTAAAAAATGTTACTTGGAAAAAAGAGAGAGAGAGAGATACATGGCACATACTTTTGTAACCCAAGAAAATCTTTAATAAAAATACTTTTTTTTAAAAGTGCTTAAATAGCATATGAGACACCATAACTGCATTCTCCCTAGATGTGCCCTTCCTGTGAGTTTGATGTGTGCAAAGGTTCTGAATTCTACCCTACATTCATAATTTCTATATTCTAGCTGGTTAGATTTCTGCTTTAAAATCAAGCATGTATTCTTCTAACATCTTATGATATTACTTGTGAATTGCCCCGGAGGACTTTTTTTGTTGCTTTAAAAGGCAGCATTAGAAAACACACACGCAAACCTCACAGAAAAGAGCCTTTCACACCTTCAAAATATGCATGTGTATACATGCGAAAGTATATGTTTTTGTATTTGGAAAGGAAATGAAGAAAAGGGAAATGAAGAAAATGAGAAACCCTAACAGCTGAACTCATCCTGAGTTCAAGGGGGTTGGCTCCCAGGTAAGTGAGTATATATAGGATTTTCTAAATTTAGTAATAAAACTATGTGTAATTAGATTAAATAAATTTATATCGTGCCTTTCCTCCCCAAGGAGCCCAGGGTGAATGGTAGCCTTCGTGGCTCTATATTATTGGAACCATCAGGATATATATTTCATGGGAGGACATTTGTATCTCCTGCTTCCATTTGTATGAGAAGAGTTAGTGGTTGATTATAACATTGCAGGATTCGGCCTTTGGGGCCCTTTGCTACCTTCAAGGGCCGCAGGTGAAGGTAAATGTGCTGTGTGGTTCCTTGAGGTTAAATTCTGTCGTGTGTCCAAGGTTTTTATCCCCTGCCTCTGAAGAGTCTGGAATATAGATGTCGTGGCATTCCAAGCCAGGAAGATTATGTCAGCAGCATTGGCCATAAACGGAACTTGGTAATCCGCACAAATGTCCTGGTATCAAAACAAAAGTGGTGAATGGACAACCAAATCCTCTGTTTTTGAAGGATGATATTATTTCCTTCCCTGTAGTGCAGCACATCTCATTACCGGGATGACATGAGAAATTTGTCCCCTTTTCTGTCCCATTTAATAAAATTTGTTGGCTAAATTGTTGCACCCCTAAGATCCAACATTTGACATGAGCGGGCTTGGTTTTGAAATATGTACAATGATGCCAGTTAGTAACTTGTTTACAAGATTGCACTTGGAAGTACATTTTGATGAACTGGTGAAAATATAAACACAAATATGACCACTTGTAAAATAAAAAAATGTTGATTTAGAAAACATCCTACAAGACACAAATATTTGCAAAAGCATGACCATTTGGTGTATTGTTACATTAGCTAATCTTCCTTGCGTTTGTTTTCCAGACTCCTGGATAAAATTGACTGTTGAATAAGGTACTTGGACTTGGAAAAACCAGTTGCTCATTGTGACGTACTAAATCATTGTTTGCAATCAGGTATTTATGGTTAGGCTCCAGTTAGAGCTGGTGCACACCATATTTTTCAGATTATCAAATATTTGAATGACATTAAAATGGTTTATGTTGAAATACAAATGAAACTGAACAGAATCAGTATGAATACATAAATAAATACTGGCATATATATTAGGTTTTCTTGTTTTAATTGGTTTTAATTGAACGTATGGTTTTTTTGTTTTTGTAAAGATGCTTTCAGTTGACTGTGGCAAGAAAAAGCATCCAATAAATTTAACTAATTAACAACAACAACAACAACAATAAAAAACTGGATATAGTTTATTTAGTGTGTATGGTATATTGTTATAGCTATTTTCCTAAGCATATAAAAACATTTTTTTACTGAATTACCCGAAAGTGTTAGGATATAATATTAGGAAAAGAGTCTGTTTCCTGTACAACTTCACAATCAGCTAGAGACTTCTGAAACTGATCTGACAGTTTCCAGTACGATACAATTAATGTTTACGCTTTCCATTGTACAGGCCTTTACCTGTAGCCTTTGTCTAGCAATTTACTTCTCAGGTGATAGCCTCTGTATCAGATTCCGATGCTAAGTTGTACCATGAAATAATATTTTTAGACATTCATTTTAATCTGGAAGTTTTCAGTACCCAGTGCACAGTCGGGCAGAAATAATTCAATTCATTATATAAGCTTGTTCTTAACACCAGCTGTTCTCAGTCTGATTGCTAACCCTTTTCTGAACTAGAAAGACAAAATGTTTCGTTCTTTAAGGATTCAGTAGAGTCTTAGGTAAATATTTAATTTCAGGTGAAGCTGCATTCAGCTGTTGTCCTGATCAGGATGCATCCTGGCAGAACTTGGCTCCAGTTCTGTTGCTAAGTTGACTTTTGCTGCTTCTGGCTCTGCTACTGATGCTGTTTCTTCCACTTCCTCTGCTAATGATGATCTGAATATTCTGGGGGCAGAGACAAACCCATGAGTGTTCTTTCAGTTGACAACCGAGAAAACTAGAATTTATTTTATTACATTTTTATTTTACCTTTCTTAAGCCAGCATGTTGTAGTGGTTAAGAACGGTGGACTTGTAATCTGGTGAACCGGGTTCGCTTCCCCGCTCCTCCACATGCAGCTGCTGGGTGACCTTGGGCCAGTCACACTTCTCTGAAGTCTCTCAGCCTCACTCACAGAGTGTTTGTTGTTATAAGGGAGGAAGGGAAAGGAGATTGTTAGCCACTTTGAGACTCCTTAAGGGGAGTGAAAGGCAGGATATCAAGTCCAAACTTCTTCTTCTTCTTCTTCTTCTTCTTCTTCTTCTTCTTCTTCTTCTTCTTCTTCTAGCAGCTCAGGAAAAAGTGATATCCTGATATTCAGGAAAAGGTCCAGCCTATTTTATCTTCATAATAACCCTACTAGTTAGGTAAGGCTGAGAGGGGGTGAGTGACTGATCCAAGGGGAATGCCACATGTGAGCAGGGAACTAAATTCAATTGCAAGTCCCCAAACTTATCCATTATACCACATAGGCTCTCTTAGAACTTGAAAGAGACCCAAAAGCAAAAGTAGCACACGCAAAGGCAGGGAAGCGTTGATGGAGGCAGAGGAGCAAAAAGATGCCAACCTTCAATAGCATGACACAATTGCTCTGTATGAGCACAGTAAACATAGTTAATATCTGTTGGAATGTAACAGTTTCGGCGCAGGATTAATAATTGCTTTCCTGTTCTCTTCTCTCCAGACAGGACTATGTATAGTGATAGACCGAGTTTAATGGTGGTAGTGTATAGTTCAACAAAAGCAGCAAAAGGAAATCATTGGACCTATAAGGACTGAAACATGTAATGGCTCTAAGATAAAACTGAACACATTTATGTATGGTAATGGCTGTATAGGATTTTTCTCAATAATCCAATGCATTGCTGGCTATTCATTGCATCCGATCCATGTTGCACAAGCCCTGAGCTGAGCCTGCAATAGTCTCCTGCCCATCTGCATGGCAGAAGGAGACAACTGTGTCATTATAGACTCTGCTGTCTACATGGCATTTTATGTATCTGATGAAAGTATGTGAAAATACACGTAAATTAAAACATCCATATTTGAACAAAAAAGAAATCCCATTAAAACAATATGATTTGTTTGCTGTTATATTAATTTTGATGTGAAAGACTTATACCATCATTGGATGGAAAAATGCTCCTACTGCAACTATTTCAAAATTCTGTATTCTGCTTCAGTGGGAGCAGGCAATGTGAGAGTGAAGGGTTATTACTATATGGTCTGTTTTATTCTTCTTTCATTCTTGAGTTCAGTTCCTTTGCTATTCATTTATTTCCTCCTGCTCCTCTCTCTTCTGCCAATCTATTCTGGTAACCAGCACTGGAAAACTCAGTTAGAACAGTAAATCAAAGGAGACATGGATTTTGTTTCTTTTCCTTTTTGTTTCAAAAGAAAAATTACCAAAGAACTAAGTCTAGCTTTTGACATACATCATTTTCTTAAGTGTTGCCTTTTGTTGTTGTACAACTTAATACTATGCACTTTTACTTGGAAAATATGGTGCACTGTCTCTGCCAGCATCCAGACTGGAAAGAGAAGCTGCTGAATTGCAACTCATTACCAAACTTAAAACCATGGAGAGACCTGGTTTGAACAAAGACATTGGATTCTTATCCCATTATACATGACTAAGCCATTTCTCACCTTCTCACCCCTTGCCTTTTCCTGTAAGACCTATTACAGTCGTTAAGAGTCGTCAGCAGGCTCATCTCAGCTATCTGCCAATCTCCCATTCCCACCACCCTTCTGAGTAATACCCCTCCCCACCTTCTCACTATATAGAAGGATCTGGCAACTTCTGTTTCAGTGTATCTGAAGAAGTGTGCTTGCACACGAAAGCTCATACCAAGAACTAACTTAGTTGGTCTTAAAGGTGCTACTGGAAGGATTTTTTTTATTTTGACTATGGCAGACCAACACGGCTACCTATCTGTATCTGCCAGCATCCGTAAACCTTTATATTCCCATCCCCATCCCCACCAGGGGCACTGACTTGTCCCCCACATTGAGGGGGCCCGGCATCGCATGACGTCATATGCACATCATGCACAATCAGGGTGTGTGTGAACCAAGTGCCCCACCCCACAGAGATCCCCAATCTGCCCTACTGGCGGTGGGGGATGGGGAGCATGGAGGGCGTGTTTGCAGGCAGAAGGCCGATCTGTTGGAGGGGGGCGACTCAGCTCCCTGCCCACAAATATTGAGGGGGCCAAAGCCCATTCTGACCCCTGTAGTTGGCGCCCCTGAGCACCACCATAACCACACACTCTTTCCTGTCAACAAAGGCCAAGATTTCAGGTAAACTGATGATTTAAAAGCCATTAGTTTGCATCTAACCCCACCCAAAAAACATACAATATTTGGCTTTTAACTGTTATAGCCCTTCTTCTTCTTCTTCCTCTTCCTCACTTTCGAAGCATACACATGTAAGAGACTGTCCATTCCCCACACCTACCAGAACATCAAATACATTTCTCTCATCTCTCCCATCTCTCACCTGGGAGAGGCCCAGTTCTATAACAGTGTAGGCTTTTACCCTGGGGTGAATGGCTATAAAGCCACCTCCATCCACCAGCTCCCAGCTACATAACTGCATGTTATTTCACACTTCCAACTCCTGGCAAATAACCAGTCAGCACTGACAGCAGACACAAGTATCAACCTCACACTAAAAGGGGCCCTGAAGGTCACTGTAAATTCAGCTGCTTATTCCCCTTCTGCACCTCCTCAAAGTATCTGGTATAACTTGAAAATTGAAAATCATGGTGCTGTTGTGATGACAACAAGCTTGGCTCCTGGTACATTGCAAGTTGGCCTGGTCCATCTTATGCTTCATTGACATCTTGTTGGCCAGCATTGCATGCTCTGGCTGCTCTCCCTTGGCTGATAGCTGAAGGACAAGATCCTTTTTGCTCTCACTCTTTGGCTCATGCCAAGGCACGTGACTCAAGTACAGCACCTGGGGACATAGGGTAAAAAGCAACAAATACAGCAAATCCTAGTAATTCAAAACCAGAATGTATACAGAGGGAGTTCTTCACAGAGCCTAAAGCTAAAAGGGAAGATACCTCATTTGTTCACATCTCATTCTTCAGTTTTAGTGCACAAATGCCAATTGAAAGCTATTTTCTCAATGTAATCTTAGCTGTATTCCTGAAGTTTTGAAATATGACCTGTTTGTTTTAGTATTTTTTTCCAATACAAACTTCTGTACTTCTTCACACTTGTAACAGTGCATAGTTTAACTGTGCAATTTACTCCTTTAAGATGTATTGTTTTTTTTAAAATGATGTTTATTACTTTTATAGATTACAAAAAGAGAAAAAAGAAGAGAAAGAAAAAAAAACAGAGAAAAAGACAAAGAAGGAAAGCAAAAAGAAAAAAAAAATACAATACAATATATAAACAATGCAAAACACGACCTAAACTCAAAATCTAAACACATTAAACTAAACTAAACAAACCCCACTAAACTAAACAAACCCCACTCCCTAACCTTAGCCCTAAATGAAATAAAACAAAAACAATTAAAAAAAAAGAAAACATAAATCCTCTCTTTTCCATACTCTATCTTTCATTCCCTTGTTTCCTCGACCTCCTCTCACCTCCCTTTTTGTATTCCACTTCTTTTAATTGTTTCAGCAAATCCTTTCCATCTTTCTCCATTTTCTATCATATTGTAAGTAATGTATTTTTTAACCTTATTTTCCATTAAAACTAAAATACTTATATATACTTAACTCCTTATAACATTTCTGCTAAGCCCATAAAAAATAATTCCACCATTTTTCTATCACTCATTAGTTTTACCATAAGTCTATATATAAACTTTAAATTTTCCAATCTTCTTCCACCATCTCCTCTCCCTGGTTTCAGATTCTGCCAGTCCTTTCCGTCAACTCCATAGAGTCCATCAACCTGGTGATCTTATGTCCGAGGCTCTTAACTCTTTTCCAAGTCCCTTCTGCAGGTCGTCTTCATTTTCTTTAATGCTAAAGAGCAAATCTCGGGGAAACTCCAACCTGTCAATCCTTTTCTTCCTTCTGAACAGATCAGCCAAATTTCCATAGTTAAAGCTACAGTCCATAAAGTATTTCAGAGCATATTTCAAGATTCCTCCAAGTCCAAAGGCCCCCAAAACTTCAATCTCCTCCAGGCCCGAGTCCATGTCCCAAAAGTCAGTTAATCCCTGCATAGAGGGATCTTTCCAGCTTTCCTTCTTTCATCCAAGCCGGGGTCCATTCCTCTGAGTCTGACTTTTCCTAGATTCAATCATAAAAGGCCTCAACTTATAGTCCTCAATTTGCTTCTGTAAAGCCACGGATCTCACTTGTACTACTTTATTTTCAACTTTATGTTCAACAACAGCAGCATTCTCCTTCTCCTCCTTCTCCTCCACCATTTGTCCTGCCAAAATGGATTCCTGTACCAAGTCCTGAATTATTTCTGTGTTGATGTTCGCTTTTTGACTCAAATTAGTCACTTTCTGTTCCAAATTGTCAACTTTAAAAGTCATGTCATCCATCTTCTTGTGAAGCTGTCCCAGCGAACAGCTTATCTTACATAAAACAGTCACAATGGCCTCTCCTGTCAACATTTTTAAATAGTCCAAGGTCGCTCTCTGGTTCTCAGAATCCTTATCTGCAGCTGGAAATCCCCCAATTACAGTCCTGTTACAGTTTCAAAAGCTCCCTCTAGAGGGAAACAGTCTCCACTTGTATCAGTTCTTTCAAGCACAACTCAAGCATTAAAGATAAAATTTCAGTTACTTTTCCTCTTTTTTAAACGCAGAGAAGGACAATGGAAACAGTACCTTACTCTTATTTAGCTAGCTGTCAAATCCGTTCTGTCAAATACACTCTCTCCAAACGTCATCTGGCAGCCCGTTCCCAGGTTCAGAGCAGTGGTAATTTGATTTTTCACTCTCTCCTGCAGGCTCACTAGATCCAGGATTTCCCCCTCTTCTCCTGCTTCCAAGGGGGGTTTTGTATTTTAAACCGATGGAAATTTAATCCTTTACCAAAAGCTTTCAAAGACTTTAACTTGTAACGTCTTTGCTTCAGTCTATTTACAAAAACGGAAGGCGGACTTCATGTTTATGACCTCCCGCTTCAGTGCCAAATTAAAGTATTTAAAAGTCCAATTTTCCGATTTACTCACAAATAGTTGTTTAAAATCCAATTGTCCACAGGAAAAAGTCAGCGCTCTCCGGCAACAGCAATGCGGCTTCACTCCGTGAAAAAAGCAGTCAATTCAAAGCACCGCGCCACTCACCCCACGTCGCTCCGGATCCCCAAAACAGGGTTTCCCCGCGACTAGGGGAGGCGCAAAAGGTGCCAGCCAAATCCCACGTCCACAGGCTTCTCCCACCTGTGGTTTTTAATGGGTCTCCGCCTCGCCGCAGCGGTCCAGACCCTAATTCTCACGAAGCGTATTCCTCCTGGTCAGAGGAAATCCGCCATTGCTGGAGGCGCTAACCCGGAAGTCCTCGGGACATGCTAATCTTCTCTGTATCGTTCCAATTTTAGTATATGTGCTGCCGAAGCAAGCACAAGATGTATTGTTGTCTCCCAACCTGGATGGCTTTAGACAGGAGAGCCAGGAGAAGGCTCTCAATGTCTACTACATATGATGGTTGTGTTCCACCTTCAGTGTGTCCTACTGTGTACCAATTGCCAGGAAACACAAGTGGGGAGAGTGCTGTTGCGCTCAGTGTCTTCTTGCAGGCTTCCATAGGCAACTGGTGAAAACAGGATGCTGGAATGGATGGGTCCTTGGTCTAATCCTGTGGAACTTCCCTTATGTTCTTACATTATTATTGTGTAATTCCAACACTATGTTATTTCCCTGTTTTTCAGCCCATTTAACTCTTATTACAGTGGTGCCCCGCAAGACGAATGCCTCGCAAGACGGAAAACCCGCTAGACGAAAGGGTTTTCCGTTTTGGAGGTGCTTCGCAAAACGAATTTCCTATGTGCTTGCTTCGCAAGACGAAAATGTCTTGCGAGTTCCTGCAGGTTTTTTTTCCTTTTTCCCTTTTCCCCAAGCCGCTAAACCGCTTATCAGCTGATGGCTAAGCCGCTTAACAGCTGATGCTAAGCCGCTTATCAGCTGATTGTTAAGCCGCTTATCAGCTTATCGTTAAGCCGCTTATCAGCTGATCCTTAAGCCGCTTATCAGCTTATCGTTAAGCCGCTTATCAGCTGATCCACTAAGCCTGCTAAGCCCTGTAGCACTAATCCGCTAAACTGCTAATGGGCTTGCTTCGCAAGACGAAAAAACCCGCAAGACGAAGAGACTCGCGGAACGGATTCTTTTCGTCTTGCGAGGCACCACTGTAATTTTTGATTCCTATAATATTGCATATTGTCTAGTATAATCAGGCTTGGGCTCAATTTGCATACACCAGGAATGGGGAATCTTTTGACCTGATGGACCAGATCTTTATCTCTTATTTGTCAGGTGGGCAGAGCCATCCACCATATGATGTCAGCTGATTGACACTGGTCCATGTTGGCCTGTTATGGGAGATAGTTCAAAGGACTTGGTCAGCTCTTCTAAAACACATCGCAAGCAGCTGATTGTCAGTTGCCAACAAGTTAATTGTTGAAAAGTGCTGAGCACAGGGTTTGCAAATCACTTTGTGCAGTGCTTCTCAAATGCCTGATATTCAGATTATTGTTGGGTGTATGGGAATAACAACGATGGCAATAATAACATTTATACCCCGCCCATCTGGCTGGGAAGTGATGCACAAAGGGCTTTGAAAGCTCTGTGCTCAGCACTTCCCAAACACCAAAAAGAGATATTGCAAAGCGCTCTGAGCAGTGCTTCCAAAGCACTCAACAATCAAGTGGTTGTCAGGCATTTGGGAAGCACTGCACTGCACATGGGGTATTTGCAGGTTCTGCTCATTTGCAATTCCTGCATAGACACTTTTGCTCAAGCCCCACGCCTAATGTCATATATGATCCACCTTGTGCTTACTCTGTTACTTGAGAGTAAGCCATATCCACCCTGATGAGATATTTCACTATTTTTACCACAGAGCCTAGGGCTTGCCAATCAGAAGGTCAGAAGGTCGGCGGTTCGAATCCCTGCGAACGTTGCTCAGTCCCTGCTCCTGCCAACCTAGCAGTTCAAAAGCACGTCCAAGTGCAAGTAGATAAATAGGTACCGCTCCGGTGGGAAGGTAAATGGTGTTTCTGTGTGCTGCTCTGGTTCGGCAGAAGCAGCTTAGTCATGCTGGCCATAGGACCTGGAAGCTGCACGCCGGCTCCTTTGGCCAATAAAGCGAGATGAACGCCGCAACCCCAGAGTCATCCATGACTGGACCTAACTGTCAGGGGTCCCTTTACCTTTACCTTACAGTAATGTAGCAGAACTGTCCCTTAAATTGCAGTCCCTTGTAGCCTTACTTTGTAATAGTCTGTATACCATCCCTTGCATTTGTTGAAGTGGACTTTGTCCTACAAAAGCTTATGACACAATAAATGCTGCAAGACACTTTGTCATTTCTCAAAGCACATTCATGCCTTGTTAATATCATTGCAGTACTACTAATATTAGTCTCTCTGGAATTTTAAAACTAGCACAGTTTTTTTTTTCTTGGCAAGAGAGAACAATCAGTTCAAAGGTTGAAAGCACCAGTTATCTTCTGTTTGCTGATGACTTAAGGTGTGGCCCTAATAGATGTGGCTGCATTCTTAAACACCGGTCAAAAGAAGTGGCGAAGATTCTGGTGCAATTAAGCCTTTAGGTTACTATTTGGTATGCACTTAAAACATTGATCGTATCCTTTTACTGGGCTTGGTTTTATACATTGGATCACATCACTATAGTGTGAGAAAAACAGACGAGACATATAAAAATAGCTTTGCTGAAGTCCATCTGCAATGGTCATTAAGGTTTTTATCTCTAGATCAACAATTTAGACAATATTAAACATGTCAGAGAAGAAGATGGAGCAGTTATGTAGCTGCTTTGTACATATTGTATAAGCTGCCCAGCTCCTATATTCATTTAGCCATAATAATTGTGGTTTTAAAGAGATTTTGGGGTCCTGCTTTCTATTGTACTTATGGTAGGACTTTCCACCCTCCTTTTACTTGCTGAAGGTTTCCTGTATGATGTTAGTAGTGTCATTGTCAATAATGGTGTACACACACAATATATCAGAAAATTATATAGAATCAGAAGAAATGATGTGCAGTTCAGCTATTGAGCCAAGCAGAATATATTACTGTTCAGTTCAGTTTTGTTTTGTTTTATGATGGAGTTGTTGATTAGCTTGTTACTTATTGGACTTCTTTTTATGGAATCTGTAATTTTTGTATCCTGTCATCTTTTCCCTGTAAATTTTTACTGTTATTTTATTTTGTTGCTCCTGCTCTGGGATTGAAATATTCAATGGCAAGTGGGTTATGAATATGCATTATAACTACTACAACAAGATAACATTCTGTTGCTAAAATGATTGAATCACACTAGCAGAATAATCTTTGTAAAGGGGATCATATTTCAATAAAGCATTTAGCCTTATGTGCCATTAGACATGTCTAATGGATTGAAGCTGCCAGTGGCAGAAATTGTATTTCAAGAAAGATTCCACTAATTCAGGAATGTCTTTGAAAAGTGTTTTAGTAATACTGAAACAACAAACAAATACAATCCCAAACAAACTATAGGGCCATCTTGAGTGGTCAGCTGATGCCCAAATAGGTGTTAGAACAAGGGAGACATTTTGTAACCTTTGTTCAGTCTGAACAGGGTGTACTCAGGTGACTTGTTCTCAGTGAATGCCCAGCATTCATGGTCTGCTCATAAATCAAGAGGCATTTTGAAGCTCTGCTTCAAAAGAGAGAATGTCACGTCAATGCCAACATCTGCTGGTATGTCAAGAGTGGCCTGAGACGAAAAGTACTGACTGACTGCTGGAATCAAAGAGGACGGAAAGAAGTAAAACTTTATTCAGTCAGGCCAGGGACTGTATCGCCTAATGCTCGCTGGAATGCATGCAGTTCTTTTGCGGCTATTCCAGAGAGAAAGGAATGGATGAATACAATCTCAACATAGTAGGAATGTTGTGAGATGATAAACATGTAAGTTTCCCACTTGCGTCTGTCCAAGGCTCCCTATCCCCACACAAATCCAACCCCTTCTTTTAACATAAATAAAATAGTTAAAAACACTTTCATCTCCACCCATCCATTTATTCAGCCAGTCTGAGACATGAACTTGGTTCCCCCACTCAGAGTCTATCCATATTAATATTCCCCTGCATGCAGATTTCTAGATCAGAGCAAGTCTTTCTAACACATGAAATTAAGTTTAAAAAAGTTCCCATTATATGGCAGGACTTCATCCATCACTCCCAAATCAGACTGCTATTACATTCCTCCTTCTTAAGCTTGCCAGGCCACAACCCAGAGAACCATCTTCTTCTTTTCTTTTCACCCTCTGTGAAGTGATTTCAGCCACAGGCTCTCCAGTTTGCCCACTAATCCTCCTCCAGCCCTATTGTTGCACCTTCCTCTTCCCTTTCATCAGCTGTAGGAAGCAGGGTTCTTGGTCCACAGAAAGAAGTGGGGTAGCCTGGGTAGATGGCAGGATGGCATAGATGAACTAATAGAGAAAAGGGCTATAGATGGATACTAGCCATGATTCTGGCTGCTGGGAACCACAGGAGGGAAAAAAAACTATTGTGATTGGATTCTGCTTGCAGGTTCCCTATAGGCATCTGGTTGGCTGGACTAGAACAGGATGCTGGACTAGATGAGCCACTGGCCTGATCCAGCAGGCTTTTCCTGTGTTCTTATGTTCTTATACTTCTTCACATCTCTGGAGTTAATAACTGTGAAACAAAAACTAAAAAGGTAAGTGATTTTTTTACCTGAAGCCAAATCCTAGTGTACCTTTGAGTAGTAAAATGTCCCAAAACAAGGGCTTGTGTGTCTGTATAAGAAGGAAAGAGAGCAACCCTGACCCTTTGCACTGGGCTGGGAGGTAGGTTGGATTCATAGCTGTCAACTTTACCCTTTTCTTGCGAGGAATCCTATTCGGAATAAGGGAATTTCCCTTAAAAAAGGGAAAACATTGACAGCTATGGTTGGATTGGGAGGAGATGGACCATAGCCCTTCCAGGCAGTGCCGGCAGTGAGCAAAGCATCCCCTTCTGCCCACCTAAAGTGCAGGGAGGCAGAAGTGCTGCCACAGTTAGAGGCAGGCAGCAGAAAGCTCAGGAATTTAGGGAGGAGCTGAGCCTGCCCAAGGTCACTTGCTTCCCAAGACTGCCACACTGCTAGCACATGATGGCATTTAGGCCCAATCTGGATGGCCTGCCCTCCATGTTATGCCCCACCTGGCACGCTTGGCAGGGCTGAGGATGTGGCAGTGGCCCTACCACTCTGTTAAACTCCACTGGGCGGTGGCTGGGGTTAGGATTGCACCCTGGATGAAGCAATTCTGTGACTCCAAGTTCCCATGTTACAGACCCTCCAAGTGTCCCTATTTTCCAGGGATGTCCCTGATTTAGAGAAGGTGTCCCGGTTCCTGATTTGATCCCAGTGTCCCACTTTTCCTTAAGTTGCCCCATTTTCATAGGAGAAATATTGGAGGGTATGGAGTTATCTGCCCCCTGAGCTGTCTGAAGGCAATCCTGTATAGGGAAGGTTTTTTTTAAAGTTTAATTTATTATTATTTTTTTATATGTTGGAAGCTGCCCAGGGTGGCTGGGTCAACCCAGTAAGATGTGTGGGGTATAAATCGTAAGATTATCGTTATGGAACGGGACACCCCTATTTTCATCAGAGAAATGTTGGAGGGTATGCATGTTATGGGGGGACACAGGGGGAAGAAGTGAGAACTTTAAACAATGTGGTGAGGAGAAAATGAAATGCAGAAAAATACTGACAGAGAAAATTACCAGCTTCTTGTGTGGGGTGAGGGGGCTGCCTTTCTCTCCCAAAGATGGTGACCTGGTATGTCACAAGTTTCTGCTTCATAGTTACAAAATAAAAATATGCATAATAACTAAGATAAGAAGCTGAAAAAAGTACTTCTCATGAAAGAAAGGCAGATTCTCTTTTATCAACACCAATAATGCCATGAATGTACCAAAGCTACGAAGAAATAGCTCACATTCTTATTCCTATTATTCAATTCCTATTATTGTGCACGTAGAAGCCTGCAAAGACTGACATTATGCAAACCCCTGTTTCCCGCTTTTCATCACTACATTCTAATAGCTCATTCTTTCAGTACAGTGGCTGACTCTGTTTGGTGTGCTTGCAGTTTCTTAATGGTTTTGACATTTCCACTTACTTTTTTGTGCTCCCGTGTTCCAAATATGCCTTTCCTTGGGTGTAAGTGCATCATTAAAGTCATTGCACTGGCACGTAGAAAGCATATTGAGCATGCATTTAAGTGGAAGAGATTTCTCCAGTGCATATCATTGGTATCCCAGTAGGTTTGGCTGGAATTAATTATATATGTGCAGCTCAGCTAAGTGAACTACACGGGATACGTAGTTAGGTTAACTTCAGACAAGGAACTATGTAAAAATGAAAACAGATCTTCCTCTTGGGTATGCTGAGCTTTAGTGATTTCAACCTTTTAAAAACATTGTTGAAAAGTACGCTATTTGAACTTTGACAGCTGAAGTCTAAGCTCCAGCTGCAGAACAATACTTCAGGGAGCAGATGAAGTGTAGCAGTTGAGAAGGTGAGCTACAAGCCCGATAATAAATGTTGGAAATGTAATGAAACTGAAGGTACATTCTTTCACCTTTGGTGGACATGCCCAAAGATTAAGGCATTCTGGGAGATGATCTATAATGAAATGAAAAAGGTATTTAAATATACCTTTCTAAAGAAACCAGAGGCCTTTCTCCTGGGCATGGTAGGCCAATTGGTGCCAAAGAAGAATAGAATTTTTTTTATGTATGCCACAACAGCAGCAAGAATACTTATCGCAAAGCACTGGAAGACACAAAATCTACCCACCAGGGAAGAATGGCAGATGAAGCTGATGGACTACATGGAACTGGTGGAAATGACTGGCAGAATCCGAGACCAGGGAGAAGAGTCAGTGGAAGAAGATTGGAAAAAAATTAAAGTATATTTACAGAAATATTGCAAAATTAATGAATGTTAGAAGGATGCTGGAACAAAGCTATATGGCTTTAGCAGAAATGTTATAAAGAATTAAGTAAAAATAGATTGTTAATGGACCAAAGTGGAAAATTTAAGGTTAGAGTGTCTTAAGTCAAATTTTAGAACGAAAATTGAGAAAGATGGAAAGGACTTGCTGAAATAGCTAATTGAACTAGAATACAAAAAAGGGAGGTGTGAGGAGGTCGATGAAACAAGTATATGAAAGGTAAAGACATGGAAAGGCTGGATGTGTTTTTAAATGTTTTTGTTCTGTTTTTTCGTTGTTTTATTGTATTTTTTTGTTTTTTCTTTTTGTTTTTTTATGTATTGTAAGGTATTGTTTTGTTTTGTTTAATTCTTTATTGTTCTCTTTCTTTTTCTGTAACTTGTAAACTCCTAATAAATATCTTTTTTTTAAAAAAAAAAAAGAGAAGGTGAGCTACAAGCTGACAGATCACCTCCTTACCTACAGACTCTCCTGCGTATTCCAGTCAACAAAGGGTAATTAATTCCTCTTGGTAATTCCAGCCCCATCAGAAGTTTGAGTGGTGGTGGTCGAACTAATACCAGTGTACTGGAAGAAGCAAAGATCACCAGTGTTGAACCAATGATTCTTTAACATCAACTTCATTGGACTGGTCATGTTGTGAGGATGCCTGATGATCGTCTTCCAAAGCAACTACTGTATTCCGAACTTAAAAATGGAAAGCGTAATGCTGGTGGTCAACAAAAGAGGTTTAAAGACTGTCTCAAGGCAAATCTTTAAAAATGTAGTATAAACACCAACAACTGGGAAACACTTGCCTGCGAGTGCTCTAATTGGAGAACAGCCTTTACCAAAGGTGTCATGGGTTTTGAAGACACTCAAACTCAGGACGCAAGGGAGAAACGTGCTAAGAGGAAGGCACACTCGGCAAATCCACACCGTGATAAACTCCCGCCCGGAAACCAATGTCCCCACTTTGGAAGGACGTGTGGATCCAGAATTGACCTCCACAGTCACTTATGGACTCATTGTTAAAACTATGTTTATGGATGACAATCTTACTTGGCTATGAGTGATCGAGAAAGAAAGAAAGAAAGAAAGAAAGAAAGAAAGAAAGAAAGAAAGAAAGAAAGAAGAAAGTCTGGGAGAGGGTATTCTCTGTGGCAGCTTCTAAATTCTGAAATCCCTTCTTCACAGAGCTGAGTCCGGCTTCTTCATTATACAACTTCTGACAGATGCTGATGACACACCTCTTTACCCTGGCATTAAGCACCTGAGATGTGTGTTTTCAGGTCCCACAGTATTTCTCTGAGTGTACAGTAATCTGTTTTAACGGTTCTTAATTCTGAATGTTAAACTGTTGCAACCCAGCCTGGGAAATACTGGAGAAATCCGGGCAATAAATTTATTATTATTAGCCAGAAGCCCTCGGTTTCATTTCATTTCACTTTTAATTTGTATACCACCTTTCTATATTACTATACGCAAGGTGGGTTTACAGTAACAAAATATACAACAAAGAACAAAACCTTATAATAATAATCTGATCCAATACAGAATGTCATAATAAAACATAAGTTTAAAATGAAATGACTTATATCAGATAAAGTAATATTCAATAATATTAGAATATAATAGTATACAATAAAAGTAACTCAAAACACCAGCGATTAATAATTAAACAGAAATTCACTCTTAACAATAAATAGCTAATTACTAATTACAGTTCAAAACTTGGTTCAGTCAAGAATTTATGGGGAGGTTTTAGTCTAACAATCGCCTCTTAGCTTAGACCACCTCTGCCACAAAGAAAAAATGACACTATTTTTGGCGATGGAGATTGTTTTATTTTGAGGAATTAATTGATGCTGCACATGCTAGGGTAGTGCAATGTCCTACCTTAAATCCATTTTTTTTTCTATTTAAAAAGAAATGTCAGCGAAGTAGTTATCATATTGTTGTTATTATATCAGGTAGAATATGAGGCAGCCTCTCCCTTCTGGGAGAAGGGCCTTCCCACAATGCCAACAGACTAATGACTATGACTGTTAGCAATTCTAATTTAAATTTTAAAAACCTTGACACACCACATGCAGAAAATGATGGGACTAACTGTGCCATTGCTGCAGTACAGAAGTATTGGGAACTTCTGGCCTGTGGGCCAAATTATTCATTTCCACCCACTCCCCAGCCATGCCCATTTGCCCCACACCAGCCATCAGATATGGGACTGGTAAAGTTACAACTGCAAGGAACAATCTGAAGTGTTAGAGTGAGTGGTCAGTTGTTCTTCTGTAAGTGGGACTTGGGTTCAGCGCTGTTTAAATTCAGCACCTAATGCAAGTCTGTTGATTGGAACTCTCAAGTGCAGTCAATCTCTCTTGCACGTCAGGCAACACAGAATTTAAATTCAGTGCCAAGCGCAAGCCCGACTTGTGACAGGAATCTTTATTTGCAGATGCAGCTCAATTAAAAAAAAAATTTTCCTTTGAGAGTGTGGCTTGAATCCTGCAAAGGAAGAATGGGGGGGGGGGAATCAGGAATATACTCCCAATCTTTTCCCTTGAAGTTAAGTCACTTGACAACATGCTTTCAGCAGAAGTCTTAACTACAAAATAACAAAATATTTTGTCAAAAAATTAAAATAGAGATTTTAAAAAATTGGCTCAAGGGGCAAATAAATTCTTCTATAATGTTTCCATTGTGATGAATCTGGAGATACAATAATCTCTGCTAAAGTAATCTGTTGACACACACAGAAAAAAATGAGTTGTGAGGAGCCAGCAACCACAGTTATAAAACACTCTTTAAAAATATCTTAATAGTATATCTGTTGATTCAGTAGCACTGGAGACAGAGCCAATCTAAGATACTGAGTCAAATTTCAGCCTTGCTAATTATTCAAGGGGTGGGATTTTAAGCTGTGTCAAAATGTGAACTGCAGAAAACCTCACGAACTGCAAACTCAAAAATAAAAGTATTCATTTCAAAAATAAACCACTTTTAATTTTGTTTTATTATGTGTCCCTTTGCATCCCACTTTTTTCTTTTTAATATTCACACATAGGCTTAATTTAGTACTTTATTTAAAGTTACATCTATGAGGTATCATTTGAAGACATTCAGGGGAAGTGGGTGTTTTTTTTTACACATTCAAAAACAAATTGACCGCTAGGACAGCATATATATAAGGCAGCACAAAAGCACTATTCTCAAGGTAATATGAGTTCACCACTGGCAGGACATTTTCTACCATATAAACAAAATATCTCTTGTCTGTGGTTTCTTGGGATAGAAAGTCTATGGTTACATCCTGGAGCAGAAATATAGGCAACATCCTGCTTTAGGAAAAAGAGAATTGTCCTGATATGTTAAACATTTTCTTATACCTGATCCTCTGAACGATTGAACTGGCCCAGAAACAGAGATGGCAATGGCTGTAGCGTCCCAGGGGCCTTCTGAGAACCTAAGAAACTGAATCCAGACTGAAGACCTACATGAGTTTGTGTCTGTAAATGTCTTGTTTCTCTCCCCCCCCCATACAATTTGTTTCATGCAATTTATACACTGCTAGATTGTAAAAACAAAACTCAGTTTTCAAAACCAGAGTAGGGAGTTTGTCATAGGGCTCATCCACACTTTTGCTCGACTCACATTTTGATCGCTCTGTAAATTGATGAATTCCCCTGCGTCCAAGAGCTTTTCTCGTTCTGAAGCTGTGCCTTGCGAAAATTCAAACTCACCCACTGAACTAAAGCTTGCTTCAGCAAAATCTCTCTTTGGGCTGTCCACACATCTGTTGAGATCCAATACAGTGGGTAAGATTGGATTTTTAGAAGGCACAGCAGCAGAACAATAAGAAAAGCTTTGGGGGAATTAACTGGTACACGATGGGTCAGGTGAAAATTTGGACGAGCCCATAGTAAGTGGCTTCATTCTCTTCAGTGTAAAGAGCTTATTGTGAAGTCCTAAAGATGCTGGGGACGATGGAAATCTGAAGGTGGTTTAACCTCTCATCGAAAGCCCTGCTGGGTTTTCAAAAGTTAAGTCAGGAGAGTGGTCTTGGACTCAGGGCCAGCCCAATACATCTGGGCACCTGAGGTGAACGCCAAAATGGCACCCCCCTCCAGGCCAGGGCAGAAGGGCTCAGTGAAGATCTACATCTGGAACAAGGCGCGGGGGAGAAAGTTTGATATCAGGATCTGCAGCCGCTGGCAATCCTTTCACCTGAGGCAGTCACCTCACCTAGCCTCATGGGTGGGCAGGCCCTGCTCAGACTCCTACATCCTTTTATATTTCCCCCCTTTTCTTAAATAATGGGTGGATTTAAATCTCTCCTGAGTTTCAGGGCCTGTTGATGGCCCCCGCCTGCTCTCCGCCCCCCGGTGTTGGAGCATGAAGCTCTGCCACTGGCTGGACTGCAGTAGCTTTGGATCCTTTGGGTCCAAGCTGTTTCCCATTCCTCCCTTAGCATGTTCTCCTTTGGGCCCTACCAGTGTTGTAGCTCTAGCATCACTTGGTCCAGGGTGTTGAACGTTCCTGTGGCAGTACGGAGTGGGGCTACAACATCAGAGCTTCTTTGGTCTCCCCCCTTTCTCAGCCAGGCCAGGGTATTGCACCCTTAATGTTTCATATATTTATTATTAAATTTATACTGTGCTTTGCATTCAAAACGTAAGGTTGGCTTAGAATAATAATATTAGTGTTATTTCTGGTTCCTGTGGAACTGGAAGAAACATTAACTTAATAACAGGAGATCTCCAGCGATAACAGACTCCACTGAGAACCCATTAAAATCAACCTATTAATTTGCAGACTGCTGTTGCTGTATGGCAACCAAAGAGGGCCTTGGCGACCTCATGTCTGCACTTGCAGTCTGTAACTGATCATAGCCCTTCAAAGCACAATGCTTGAGCAGGAGGGACCAGGTGATAGGGAGGGGGAGGGGGGAATTCAATTCCATTTTTTAAAGGTGAACTTACCTAATTTGCACTTCCTGAAACCATATGAGAATCAGAAGAGCAGCAGTCCTTCAAAACTGACACTTCTCTCAATTTCGCAATGCAGCCTCCAGCCAAGTAATGTGTACAAAAAAAATGCCTACACTGAGGTAAAGTTTGCATAGAAATACATATATTAGTGAAAACAGCATACCAAAACCACATTGTACTAGGGAAAATTGCTTTGCAAAAAATGTGTGCATTAGGGGAAATTGCATTAAAAAAACATGTTTATTAGAAGAAATTCACAATCAAATGCTACCAAATTTTCACGAGGACTGAAAAAAAATCACAAACTGCAGTGAAAATGTAGAGAACCAAACTTAAAATGGGGAAAATGAGAAACTGAAATATTTGCCTACCTGGTGCTGACAGTGTTTCCTAGTTTACTGGCATGAGCTATTCCTGCAACACCCCATCCTGTTTATTATTTTGTATCCCACTTTCCCTCCATGGTGCTTCACGTGTCCCATCCTCCTGATTTTATACTCGGAATAACTCTGTGAGGTAGCTACTAGTGACTTGTTCAACTGACCCAGTGAACTTCAAGTTTTAACAGGGATTTGATCCCCCAAGTTTCCCCAAACTACGCCCAGCAGTTTATTCACCCAGGTTATCTATTTTGCTCGAGATCTCAGTATACTGCCACTGATTATATGATTAATAGCATCAGGGTCATTGTGTCCCATCCTAAGCATTTATTGCTGGTTTGGTGATTCTAGGATTGGACCTGTATCCAAATTCAGTCTAAAAGCTTATTCATACTCAAAAGCAAAGTGGCTGAAAAGAGAGGAACTGGGAGCTGAAAGTATTGTTTCAAATGCTCTAATTCTCCAGGAAGGCAAAGAAATCAGGTGAGAGGCAGAGAACATTCTTAGGAAAAATTCCAATGGTTTCAGAGCATCAGAATAGCTGCAGATAAATTTGTTGTGTATCACAGGAATGTGGTAAAGTCTAATCTAGAAAATGGTTTTGTTTCATTTTTGTCCAGGTTCATTTCAACGAGGGAAGGCCAGTTTTGGAAAGCTGAGTTTATTTTTTAATTTCCATTTAGAATATGTGGCTTTGCATAATGCATGCGGTTCTTGGCTGCTGTAAAACACTAAGAAGAAAGCTCTGCTTGAATATAGGAATCGTTAACTGAGGTGTAGAATTTCTGCTTGCGCAACACAGAAGGAACCGGAATGTGACTTGTATTTTGAAAACACACTAGTTTATTTTAAATGCTAATATAAAGCTCCTGCAAAGATTTGCCATGTTTGCTCAAGTAATTAAATGAAAGTGAACAGTCAGAAGAGCAAGCAGGCAGTTGAAGTCTTTCTTTAGATTGTTGATGAATTATTCCCCACCCCACCCCCAGTAATGTAGACTTTTTAAAACTAGATCATAATATGGTCGAAATAATACCTGTTCTTATTTACTCCAAAGACCTATTTCTCTCTTCCTGTTGTTGTTGATATTGGCTTGTAAAGTATCAACCTTAGAAAAGAAAAATGTTTTATGGAAACACCACTGGATCCCTGAGAAAACATTTAAAGCGAGTTCTGAGGTATTATTTGAATTCCACTGAGCTCACTCTGCTCTTTTAAAATCAATATGGGGTAAACATATCCAGCTGGCCACCTCATGTGGATATTGGCTATTAACTGTTCTCAAGTGTTTGCAGTCACATTATTTTTTTGCCAACTGAAGATTTAATGAGCTCACTTTCTGTCCCCTGTACCCATGTTATTAATCAAAATATTGCACAGACCCACGGCCAACCTTTGAAAGAGTCAACTTCATCTCCCTCCTTTCTCTTATTATTGATTGCTGCTGGCATGGGGAATTTGCATTTTCATCTAATTTTTTTTATTCCCACATCCTCTGGTGATAGAATCTTCCAGTGTGGTGTCCTTGGACAACCATGGCACACACCCCTTGCCACCCAGCCAAACCTCCTGCCCTTCCCAATTTATATTTTTAAAATAAAAAATTCAAAATGGTTCTGTTGGCTGTTTGGTTGGTGGGTTTCAGCTTTCTGGAGGTGAGGTGGGAGTATTGCCTGTTGTTATGTACTGAGTTGAATAGGATCCAAACTGTAGCAGTCTGATTGGTCCTAGAACAATAGGATCCAAAAGGCAGCAGTCTGATTGGTCCTAGAACAATAGGATTCAGAATGCAGCAGTCTGATTGGTCCTAGAACAATGCAGCAGTATGATTGGTTGGCAGGAACCACCCAATCCTGCTCCAGATAGAAGTGAATCCACAACCTGATTGGCTTACAGTAGAATTCCAGAATTAGCCAATCATGTGCAGCCCATTGTGTAAATAATGTATATAAAGCAGATACTGTGAGGGGACATTTATTCATTCCTCCTCACCACTATGAGCTGAATAAAGAGCATGAAATCACTTTGCGACTCTGAGTATATTTCACTGGCGACGAAGGTGGGATCCCGCTGAGCTGACTGCCACACACAGCACCGCAGCACCGCCAACTGCCGCACCGCTGCCTCGCACCGTGTATCCAGGCTTCAGCTCCGGGGCACAAGGAACTCAGAATGGCAGCCAACAGCAGCTTCTCGCCATTCAACCCAGCATCTGGAGACTGGGAAGCGTACGCCTCCCGTTTCACCTTCCTCCTAGAAGCCAAAGGGGTCACCGACGAAGAAGACGCCAAGAAGAGGGCGATATTCTTCAGCGTCTGCGGAGAGGAGACGTTTGAAATCGCCCGGGCTCTCCTTGCGCCTGAAGACGTCGCTACTGTTCCATACAAAACAATAATGGAACAGCTGAAGGGGCATTTTTCGCCGCAGCCCTCAGTGGTGGCTCGTCGAAATGCCTTCTACGCAAATCGGCAAGGACCTTAAGGAAACTGTGTCCCACTGGGGGTCCCAAACTCAGGCCGGCCCCATTCACCCTCCGGGACTTCCAGAAACGTAAGGTCCCCACAATGGGGGTGGGGACCTTCAGGGTGCAATACCGAGGGCGGACGCGGCAACTGGACTTGCTTGTGGTCAAGGGCCCCTACATTAGCTTACTGGGATTGGCATGGTTTGGACCACTGGGGCTAGCTGTCACCGGGGTGAACCACACTAGCTTACAAGTGGACGTGGACGCCATATGCAAGGAATTTCCAGGGGTTTTCGATGGGAAATTGGGACAGTATACGGGCCCCCCCATTGCGCTACAGCTTGACCCCGCAGTACGACCGGTCAGGCTCAAGGCCCGCCGGGTCCCGTTCGCCTTGAAACCCCGTATAGACGAGGAATTGGACCGACTCGTAGAGCAAGGAGTGCTGGAGCCGGTGCCTAATGCTCCCTGGGAAACCCCAATCGTCACACCCGTCAAGCCTAATGGTTCGGTCCGCATCTGCGCAGACTACAAATGTACCATAAACAAGGCCCTCACGGCCCACGCATACCCAGTGCCAGTGGTCAGCCATGTCCTTGCCACCCTGGCTGGGTCGAAAATTTTTGGCAAGCTGGACTTGGCCCAAGCATATCAACAGCTGCCAGTAGATGAGGCCACAGCAGAGGCACAGACGATTGTGACGCACAGAGGAGCGTTCAGGGTAAAGCGGCTGCAATTTGGTGTCAGCGTGGCACCAGGCATATTCCAGAATATAATGGACTCTCTCCTTAAAGGGATTCCTGGCGTCACCCCCTTCTTCGATGATGTGTTGATTGCCGGCCCCACACCAGAGGAGTTTGAGGACCGCCTCCGCACCGTTCTGCACCGTTTCCAGACGGCGGGTCTCAAGGTGAAGCGGGAAAAATGTCTACTAGGAGTGCCTCAGGTGGACTTTCTGGGATTTATGGTGGACGCAGAAGGGGTCCACCCGACTGGGGACAAGGTACGGGCCATTTGTGATGCCCCAGCGCCCAAGAGCAAGACTGAACTTCAGGCCTTCTTGGGACTATTGAACTTTTACCATTCCTTCCTTCCCCACAAGGCGGCGGTAGCGGAGCCCCTACACAGACTCCTGGACAAGCGGGCCCCTTGGGTGTGGGGCCAGCGCCAGGAGGCCGCATTCCAGGCAGTCAAGGACTTGCTTGTCTCAAACTCGGTCTTGGCACACTTCGACGAGAGGCTGCCGGTGGTGCTAGCATGCGACGCCTCACCCTATGGCATTGGAGCTGTCCTGGGGCACCAACTCCCGGATGGAAGAGAGGTACCGGTGGCGTACTTTTCCCAGACACTCAACACAACCGAGCGGAACTACTCGCAAATCGACAAGGAGGGTCTGGCAATCGTAAAGGGAGTAAAAAAATTCCATGATTTCTTGTACGGGCGGCCCTTCACCGTGGTGACTGACCACAAGCCGTTGCTTGGCTTGTTTGCCCCCGAAAAGCAGACCCCCCAAGTGCTGTCTCCTCGCGTCCTCAGGTGGTCAATTTTCCTTGCCAGCTACCAGTATGCACTGATTCACCGACCTGGGAAGGCGATGGGCCATGCGGACGCCCTCAGCAGGCTACCACTACCGGAAACAGGCCCTGACCCAGCACCTGCACAAGAGGTTATGAGCCTGGAGCTGCTTCCCGACCGCCCCAACAATAGGATTCAGAATGCAGCAGTCTGATTGGTCCTAGAACAATGCAGCAGTATGATTGGTTGGCAGGAACCACCCAATCCTGCTCCAGATAGAAGTGAATCCACAACCTGATTGGCTTACAGTAGAATTCCAGAATTAGCCAATCATGTGCAGCCCATTGTGTAAATAATGTATATAAAGCAGATACTGTGAGGGGACATTTATTCATTCCTCCTCACCACTATGAGCTGAATAAAGAGCATGAAATCACTTTGCGACTCTGAGTATATTTCACCTGTCTTTTTTGTTCATGTTTAATTTGCTGAGGGCAGATATCAGTGTTCTTCCTGTTTTAGATTGGAGTACTGAATATCACCACTTTTTCTTCTGTGAAATGGGTTCTTTTGTGGTGCCCACAACTATTTTTTAGATTTCCGAATGTTACGCGGGGCTCAGAAGGGTCAGGGACACCCACTCTAGTGCAAACTAAGAATTCTGTTAAAAATCAAATGCCCAGGTCAAGATCCCTTAAATTAACATGTGCAATATTTGCATGTTTTAATGTTTTTATTACATTTTTTTAATCTTCTCTTTTCCTCTAAGGAGTTCAAAGTAGCATGAATAATTTTTCTCTCCTGGCCCCTGAATGTTATCCTCACAACAACCCTATGAGGAAGGCTAGGCTGATAGATAATAATTAGCCCAAGATTACCCAGTGACTTTCAAGACTGGGTGGGAATTTGAACCTGGTTTTCCCTAGTCCTATGCTGATACCTAACCACTATGCAACACTGCCATATATGGGCTTCTCCTTTTGGAGCTACTTTCTCCATTGAAATCAGTGTGGCTTGGGGGACCTGTCTGTGGAGCCTAAAGGTCTCATTTCCTGAACAAATTTCTAGACTGAGGCACAAGGACCTTATGTCTTTTTCTTTGGTTGTTTCTGGTGCCTATATTGTGCAGAACAGCTGTATACCACACATTTATTTGGATTAATCCCTGCTTTACTCTTTAAGATTACCAAGCAGATGTGTCTTCATTCTCTTTCTGTCAAGTTCTTCTTTAATGGGTCTTAGGTGTAGCTGCATCAACAAAACATTCCTTTTTTGATTGTTTTATATACACCTAAAGTTAAGTAATGAAAAATCTTAGTTCATATTGTGCTTGTCATGCAGCACTTGATATAAAAACCCAGGAAATTTTTATTGAAGCGTACCGAGTGGAGATAGGGTTTCTTTGGACATTTTTCCCACCAAGAGCTACAGCAGGAAAGAACAAACATGGCAGACCCAAAGTGACAGGTCAATGTGAAGGTTTGCCATTATGTTGGCCTCTGTGGCGCTCTGTGGTCTGGAAAGAAGCAGTGCTTAAATGTTTATAGTAGGTCGCTTAGATCTTGTTGCATCCAAGTGTGGACGTACCTTATTACTCAAATTAGACACAATTTGCAAACACCACACCGTGCTGTGCCAGTTGCCACATATCTAGGGCCTTAGTGATGGAGTAAAAAGAATAAATCTGGTTTTCATCTCAACGAGTATGTGCTATGATTCATACTCACATGGTAAATATGCTGTTGTGCTTCAAGTTCAAGAATGAGACCCATATGGCGATGGGTGTAGCTTCCCATCCCATGCCAAATAAATCACTTAATTCCCCCAGTTCTCACATCTTTCAAGTAGGACATACACATGTGAATGAAGACAATTAAAAATATATATAAAAGTGGCTGGTTTCATGGTCTGCATTGAGTTGCACCAATTGGCAAGGATTCCTTCTCAGTCAGCTTAAAATTGTCTATTTTGTTTTGGTTGCATTTCTGGCAGGAAGCAAGATAATTTTGTTGGTGACGAGAATCAAAGCAGCTGCCATTTTGTCTTTCTCAGAAAGCCCTGGCCTGAAGAGCTTGTTGAACTGTGTCATAAAACGATGGCTCCCTTCTTCGCCACTCAGTGGGGGTTGGAGCCATTGTATTGCCGTGATTCCACTCTGACTTGCAGGGCCACTCTGGGGAACTACTGCCCAGAAGTAATACATTTATGCTGCTTAACACCTATATGAAACTATTGGGATGGCACTTGGCTCTAGCTCTCCATGTGAATTAAGAGAGGCTGTTCAGGTGCTGAACCAATGTCTTGGAGCAGTGATGGGTTGGGTGACATCTGATAAACTGAAGCTAAATCCTGACACGATGATGGTCTTGTGGGTCAACAGTGCTCAGGTCTTGGAATTGAGATGGGGCATCACTCCACCCGAGAGAACAGGTATGCAGCTTGGGGTACTCCTTGATCCTATGCTATCTCTTGAGGCAGTCTCAGCAACGAAGAGTGTTTACTTAGTAAATTGGCAAAATACAGTGACACTTGTATGATTTTACCCCAGATCCAATGGTTTATGGGTTGCTATCTAAATACAAAATAACATAAGAAACTGACTGTCTACAGTAACACAACATTTATCAGATGATCAAGGCAACCAGGGAGTGGCTGTCACCATCCTAACTTGCGTATAGTCTTCCAATTGGCCATTCATTGACCACTGTGGATCTCGATATAGACTGTTCTAATCTGTTCCAACAAGATATTCCTTGGGAGGTGAGCAAAATGACTGTGGGTATTTGGGAAACAAGCAGAGTGCGGCAACAACACATGTTTTGGCTGCTTGATATGTTTTTATATGTTTCCTATGGCAATAATTTTTGTTTCTCTTTTACAGCCAAAGTGATGAAATCCGAAGATTCTTTGCTTCTAATCAGTTGGATCTCTGTAAAGATTTTAAGGTGAAAAGTTCCATCTAAAGTTTCCCTAGCCGTCTGATGCTCCTGTTTCATTTGTTATGCATATGCAAACACTGCACTATTAGGTCATTGAAACGGTATGTGATTAAAATGAATTTTTTCTTAGTATACTGGCTGGGACCCCAGAGACTTTAAGCTTTTTGAAAGGGCTCTAATTCTACTGGCTGAGCAGAACTGACCTTTTCTTTGAGGTCAAAGCTTCAGGGTTTTTATTTGGGGGGGAGGGCTGGGAAAGGTGCCTTTCAGTGACCGCTTTTTCACTGTCGTCCATTTGCTTGCCTTTCTCTATGGATCCAGTTCACACAGTGAGAGAGTGCAAGGTGAACAGAAGCTGTTCCTTCTCTTTGCTCTGGTCACTGCCCACTTGTTTAGGAGAGACAGGTGAAGATGCAGTGAATATCAAGCAGCAATTGGCCAAGAACCTCCAATGGGGCCGCTGCTGGGATGTGGGTCTTAGCGGGTGTCGTACAATACACTTGACACAAGCTCTTGCCTTGGACACCTGATTCCCCCTTTCCCTCAATTCCCCTTCGCAAATGGCTGTAGCCCCGTGAGGGGTAAACTAGAGTTCAGATGATTTTGGTGGGGATGCCATGACTGTTTAAGTGGTACACATGTGCTTGAAATGTATAATGGGAGTGTGTCCTTTCTTCATCTACACTCCAGAAGATTAAAAAAACCAGATACTCTGCTTAAGGGAGTTTTAAAATGGAAGGGAAACAAAGGGCCTTTAAGTTATTGCCCTTAGAGATAAATTTGAGGATGGAAAGCAGAGCAATAAAGGGCTTGGAAACAGATAAAACTAGAATGGGTAGGAAGGTGTCGATCAAGGATGGGGAACCTGTGGGCCTCCAGCTATTTCGGGATTACAATTTTCACAATCCCTGATCGTTTGCCAGGCTGGCTAGCTGGAGTTCAACAATATCTGGAGGGTATTCAGATATTCCTAGCACCCTTGTGCAAGACTTGTGCACAGACTTCCCAGCACCCTTGTGCAAATGATGAATTCATCACGATATAAAGGGAAGCCGTCTTCTGCCTGCAGAAAAGTGGCTTTGTGGATGTAGTTATTCTGCTGGATTAAATTCTTGCTAGCAAGATTTTAGCATTCCTCTTCAATATTAGACTAACTTCCTTTGGGTAGGTGGACAAAGTGTTTTATTCAATAAACAAAGAAAACAGCTCCAGAGAATTCCTATCAAGCGTCACAAATAATAAGGGCTAAAAGTGATGGGCAGGGAGGAGATAGTATGGTTTGCTTATGGATAGATATTTTGGCAAGCTTGCAGGAAACATTCTTATGCCATTTGGAAGATTACAGGCTTAAAGGTTTAACAGATTTTATTAGAATGGGGACAATTCTAGAAACTACCTAGCACGCAATCTTCATTTCTTTGAGGAAACTGCTTTATACCAATTCAGTGGTCCATCACTCCCAGTATTATCTCCTGCAAGGCTGTGGCGGCAGCTTGCACCTGTCTCTACACGGCACAAAGTTTGCCTTGACTAGATGTAGACCCAGGAAAGTGCTACATGGTGTTGTGCGGTGATGGCTGGTCATTGTCGGTGCTCTCGCCTCCCACACCAGCATATTAAAGGCCAATGAGCTCTCCAGAGTAGCAGCTGTCCAGGCGTCAATGCAGGTTTCTCTCCACCTGAAGAGGCTCAGGATTGATGCTTAGACCTTTAGAGTGCACAAGCATGCGCTCTGATACTGAGCTAAGGCCCTTCACCTAACATATATCCAAAGATAATGGCAGTAGTAAGAAAAGAACTAAAGCAGCAAATGACCATGTTGGGCAACAGGAAGTTTTATATCAGATCTTCTTCCCATATATCTAATTTTCTGTGGATCAGGAAAATCCTAATTTGTGGGCTGCAGCTGTGGATGTGTGCTTTAAAATGGAAGGGAAATGAAGGGCCTTTGTATTAAGATATTGCCCTTAAGGATAAAATTGAGGGTAGGAATAAAGGGGTTGGAAACAAAGACAGACCTAGAATGGGGAGGAGGGTGTTGATCAGGGACGGGTTCCTGCGGGCTTCCAGATGTTGATGATTAAAACTCCCACAATCCCTGACCAGATGCCTCAGGGTATATGTCACCTTCAAAACAAATAGGTCAGTGACAGAATCTGCAATGTCTGCTGAAGGTCCGAGGTCCAGTCCCTGGAATCTCCCAGGTATAGCTGGGAGAGTACATTGGCTAATTTCATAGAGAGCCACTGCCAGTCAGTATACTGAGTTAGATGGACCAATTGTTTAACTTAGTTTCCTATGTAATATCTCAGTTATACTCAGGTACTTAGTACTGAGTACTCAGTAGCTTAAGTACGCTATCATCTTTTTTTATTTAAAGCTCACAAGAGGTGACTCTCCTGCCCCAATTATATAATTCACAGCTCCTTAGAAAATATCCTAAAGTTTGTCCACCAGTTTCTGGGCTCTGTTGTTGTTGTTCTAAACTCTCTGGATCATCTTTTGAAGGCTTCAGGGCTCGATGCCTCTACCAAGCTGATAAGATGGCCTGCTGTACTGTTAAATAATATCCTAGGCTGCTGTGTGCTCTTATAGCTTGCCAAGAAAAGCACTGTTGCTTACCAAAATATCCAGCGAGTCAACATAAACATTTCTCTGGCCAGCCTAATATGCTGCTACCTTCTTCTACTAAGAATACATTTAACTTTTATTTTTGTTTTAAAAAGCTATTAGCATCTTCCCACAAATCATTCTAATAAATACAGTTCAGACCACCAGTGAAAAGCAGTCCAAGAAAATGCCATCAAATTTTTATGATTTCTAAAACACATTTAAATCCAAGGCAGGCTCTCCCTTCAGGCTTACAGACTAACAGAACTGAACAGAATCTGCTGGTAGAATCTAGAGTGAGGAGGTAAAAGCTGAGATGTTTGCATTGGAAATTTATTTTAAAGAGAGATGGCTCACTGCAAAATCCCCTGTTGTTCTCTGACCTTCTTTTCACATGCAGAACCTCTACAATCCACTTACTTTATCCTCCCTCCTTGGAAGGGTTCCCAGGTTTCCTGCTTTGGCCCAGTGCATCTAGACCTGGGGCCCAATATTTGGGCTATCAAGGCTGTACAGTGGTACCTCAGGTTACATACGCTTCAGGTTACAGACTCTGCTAACCCAGAAATAGTGCTTCAAGTTAAGAACTGTGCTTCAGAATGAGAACAGAAATCGGGCTCCAGCAGCACAGCAGCAGCAGGAGGCTCCATTAGCTAAAGTGGTGCTTCAGGTTAAGAACAGTTTCAGGTTAAGTACGGACCTCTGGAACGAATTAAGTACTTAACATGAGGTACCACTGTAACTCAAATGTGAAGATTGTAGGGCCTGTCCTGGAAGACTGAGGGGTGGGGGAAGGTGGTAAATGGGTGTCACGCCATGCCGTTTCCCTCTCTCCCCTTTCCAGTTTGCCATCACCACATTGTTCCTCCTCAAGCCATGTGAACTGTTTGCCACTGTTTTGGAAAGAGAAGTGGAAGTGGCTTGACACACTGTCAGCAGTTGTAAAAGAGAGGAGGTATAGCAGCACACGTGAGCATTCTTCACACAAGCAAATAGCCAAACCAGTGCCGGATTTACGTATAAGCTAAACAAGCTATAGCTTAGGGCCCCACTCTCTTGGGGGCCCCAAAAAAATTTAAAGGAAAAAAAACACCTGGATGTACATTTCCAAAATATAAGATAAAAAACAAATAAAATAAAACTTACATACCGGGAACAGTGTTTTGTGTTGTGTAGGCTCCTATGGTATAAGTAATGGACCCCGCCTGCTAGCCTGTTCCCTAAAATATCACTGGTTTGCTCATTTCTATATATAGGGTGCCTACATTCTGCATGTACAAATGGCTTTAGATACTTTTTAGGTCCATAAATTACCATATAGCATATATTCAACACAAAAAAACAGGGACAATTTGTTGTTGACAAAGGACAGCTGGACATATAAAGGGCCCCATTACCTTCAGTAGCTTAGGGCCTCATCAAACCTAAATCTGGCCCTGAGCCGAACTATGAAATTCACTTCCACAAAATGTAAAGGATCACACAAATTCATGGTGAACAAGGCTATCAATGGCTACTAGTTATGATGGCTATATTACAGGTGAAACTCAGAAAATTAGAATATCATGGAAAAGTTCATTTATTTCAGTAATTCATCTTAAAAGATGAAACTAATATATGAGATAGACTCATGACATGCAAAGCGAGATATGTCAAGCCTTTGTTTGTTATAATTGTGATATTATGGCGTACAGCTGATGAAAACCCCAAATTAACAATCTCAGAAAATTAGAATATTAAATGAAATCAGCAAAACAAGGATTGCAAATAGAGCAATATTGGACCTCTGAGAAGTAGAAGCATGTACAGGTACTCAGTAGTTGGTTTGGGCCCCTTTTGCATCAATTACTGCCTCAGTGTGGCATGGCATGGATGCGATCAGTCTGTGGCGCTGCTGAGGTGTTATGGAAGACCAGGATGCTTCAATAGCAGCCTTCAGCTCTTCTGCATCGCTCGGTCTCATGTCTCTCATCTTTCTCTTGGCAATGCCCCATAGATTATCTATGGGGTTCAGGTTAGGCGAGTTTGCTGGCCAATCAAGCACAGTAATCCCATGGGCATTGAACCAGGTTTTGGTACTTTTGGCAGTGTGGGCAGGTGCCAAGTCCTGCTGGAAAATGAAGTCAGCATCCCATTAAAGCTCATCTGCAGAAGGAAGCATGAAATGCTCCAAAATCTCCTGGTAGACGGCTGCATTGACCCTGGACTTAATGAACCACAGTGGACCAACACCAGCTGATGGCATGGCTCCCCAAATCAACACTTCACACTAGACTTCAAGCATCTGGCATTGGAAACTTCACACTGGACTTCAAGCATCTGGCATTGTGTGCCTCCCCATTCTTCCTCCAGACTCTGGGTCCTTGGTTTCCAAATGAGATGCAAAAGCTTCTCTCATCAGAAAAGAGGACTTGCGACCACTGAGCAACAGACCAGTTCTTTTTTTTCTTTAGCCCAGACAAGATGCTTCTGACATTGTTTCTTGTTCAGCAGCGGCTTGACAAGAGGAATACGACATTTGAAGCCCATCTCCAGGAGCCAACAGTGTGACGCGGCAGCTAAAAAAGCCAATGCAATTCTGGGCTGCATCAATAGGAGTATAGCATCTAGGTCAAGGGAAGTAATAGTGCCACTGTATTCTGCTCTGGTCAGACCTCACCTGGAGTACTGTGTCCAGTTCTGGGCACCACAGTTCAAGAAGGACACTGACAAACTGGAACGTGTCCAGAGGAGGGCAACCAAAATGGTCAAAGGCCTGGAAATGATGCCTTATGAGGAACGGCTAAGGGAGCTGGGCATGTTTAGCCTGGAGAAGAGGAGGTTAAGGGGTGATATGATAGCCATGTTCAAATATATAAAAGGATGTCACATAGAGGAGGGAGAAAGGTTGTTTTCTGCTGCTCCAGAGAAGCGGACACGGAGCAATGGATCCAAACTACAAGAAAGAAGATTCCACCTAAACATTAGGAAGAACTTCCTGACAGTAAGAGCTGTTCGACAGTGGAATTTGCTGCCAAGGAGTGTGGTGGAGTCTCCTTCTTTGGAGGTCTTTAAGCAGAGGCTTGACAACCATATGTCAGGAGTGCTCTGATGGTGTTTCCTGCTTGGCAGGGGGTTGGACTCGATGGCCCTTGTGGTCTCTTACAACTCTATGATTCTATGATTCTATGGTGGCTCTTGATACACTAACTCCAGCCTCAGTCCACTCCTTGTGAAAGTCCCCAACACGTTTGAATGGTCTTTTCCTGACAGTCCTCTCCAGGCTGTGGTCATCCCTGCTGCTTGTGCACCTTTTTCTTCCACACTTTTCCCTTCTGCATAACTTTCCATTAATGTGCTTCGATACAGCACTTTGGGAACATCCAACTTCTTCTGCAATTACTGTTTGAGGCTTTCCCTCGTTCTGGAGGGTCTCAATGATGGCTTTCTGCACAACTGTCAGGTCAGCAGCCTTCCCCATGATTGTGCTTCCTACTGAACCCATTGCAGGTGTTATGGATTGAATAGCTACTGCACCTTTTCACAATATTCTAATTTTCTGAGATTGTTAATCTGGGGTTTTTATCAGCTGTACCCCATAATCGTCACAATTATAACAAATAAAGGCTTGACATATCTCGCTTTGTATGTCATGAGTCTATCTCATATATTAGTTTTACCTTTTAAGTTGAATTACTGAAATAAATTAACTTTTCCACGATATTCTAATTTTTCGAGTTTCACCTGTATTATTATTACTGCTGCTATAACAGTGTCTCTGAAAAGTTTTACACATCACTTGGGAAAACAGGCGAACTAATATCAGTGTACTGGCAGAAGCAAAGATCACCAGTGTTGAAGCAATGATTCTTCAACATCAACTTTGTTGGACTGGTCATGTTGTGCGGATGCTTGATTATTGTCTTCCAAAGCAACTACTCTATTCTGAACTTAAAAGAGGTTTAGAGACTGTCTCAAGGCAAATATAAAAAAATGTAGTATAAACACTGACAACTGGGAAACACTGGCCTGTGAGCGCTCCAATTGGAGAACAGCCTTTACCAAAGGTGTTATGGGCTTTGAAGACACTCAGACTCAGGATGCAAGGGAGAAACGTGCTAAGAGGAAGGCAGGCTTGGCAAATCCACACTGTGATCAACTCCCACCCAGAAACCAATGTCTCCACTGTGGAAGGACGTGTGGATCCAAAATTGGCCTCCACAGTCACTTATGGACTTATTGTTAAAACCATGTTTATAGAAGACAATCTTACTCGGCTACGAGTGATCGCTAAAGAAGAAGAAGAAGAGCTATAACCATAACTGGATCATTTAAAAAAAGAAACCCGCAAACTGAAGTGTAGATGTGAACTCATCTCAATAATGGAAAAATGAGAAACGGGGAGAAGCCAAAACCAAGAGACCTCCCCATTCCTAATTGCTATACAGTGGTACCTCGGGTTAAGAACTTAACTCGTTCTGGAGGTCCATTCTTAACCTGAAACTGTTCTTAACCTGAAGCACCACTTTAGCTAATGGGGCCTCCTGCTGCTGCTGCACCGCCACCGCATGATTTCTGTTCTCATCCTGAAAAAGTTCTTAACCCGAGGTACTATTTCTGGGTTAGGGGAGTCTGTAACCTGAAGCGTATGTAACCTGAGGTAGCACTGTACACAATTATACATACAAATAATGAATCTTATAAACTTCCTAACTTTGTTGCTCAGTTCAATCTCATGGCATGGTCTTTATATGTACTGTGGTGTTTTACATATTATGATCTTGCTGCTTTTTATTGATTTTAGTTTAGTAATGATTTATTGCAATTGTTGAGAGTAAATTATTTTAAATTATTATTTCCTGTTGGGTTGAAATAAGCGACAGACGAATGGCAAGGTGTCATACGGGAGGCATCTCTCGAGCATGTCTCGGAGAGTCCCTTTTATTGAATATTACAGCATTACCACATATGTGCTTGTTGCTGATTGGTTAACACAAATACAATGCAAAGGTTGAATATAGGTATTAATCATCAATAGATTAAAGGTTGGGAAAGGGAACACAGAATTGGACAGGCGTGAAACCTCCTTATTAAACTATTAACTAGTGATTGAGTATCAAGACTTAAACTATTACTAATGATTGATATTGCATGACATGAAAGAACATAACTATCGCGTTCCGTAGATGTGGTCAACAATGCGTTAAGAACAGGTCAGGGTACTGAACTCAATGTGAACTGATCAGAACATTCCCAGACTCATGTGCAGAGGCAAAAACTTCCCAGCAATTTCCTGATATTTTGAGAGTTAATTTTATTGCGCAATATATTCAAAGCGGATTATCAACGATTACCTTATTTCATATAAGTTGCTTCTTTTAAAGTAATATGTTTTATTGTGACTTCTTTGTATTGTGATTGTTAGAGGACGTGTGATCCTTGTTGCATATTTTGTTGCTTCTACAGCTTGCAAACAGCCTTGTGCATAGAAAGGCAGTATACAAATTAAAAGTGAAATGAAATGAATGCAGGGGCTGAGACCATAGATGCATTTGCATGCATTCACTCCAGCAGCATCCGATCACAGAGATTTCATTTCTGAAGTCTCAGAGATAGAACTGAAGCTTGAAGCCTGGCAGCTGAAACAAACAATGGCAAGACTGGTGACTCAAGTCAGTGGAAGGTGAGAAGGCTTCCCCCCCCCCACTGCTTCCTTTTCTTGTCAGGTTTTTTCCTTGCCCCCCTATTGGTTACAGACTGGCATTGTTTTCTTCATGTTCTGGGGAAATCCAGCAGATCAAAAGCCTCCCCCAGTCTGCCCCTGACACGCTCCGAAAACAACCCATTCTTGCCTTTATTGCCTCCAGAGCAGCTTGGCAACAGCACAGCTTCCCATTACCTATCATAAAGGTAAAGGTAAAGGCAAAGGGACCCCTGACCATTAGGTCCAGTCGTGACCGACTCTGGGGTTGCGGCGCTCATCTCGCTTTATTGGCCGAGGGAGCCGGCATACATCTTCTGGGTCTAGTGGCCAGCATGACAAAGCCACTTCTGGCGAACCAGAGCAGCGCACGGAAATGCTGTTTCTCCGCCAGAGCAGTACCTATTTATCTACTTGCACTTTGATGTGCTTTCGAACTGCTAGGTTGGCAGGAGCAGGGACCGAGCAACGGGAGCTCACCCCGTCGCGGGGATTCAAACCACCAACCTTCTGATCGACAAGTCCTAGGCTCTGTGGTTTAACCCACAGTGCCACCTGTGTCCCTATCATGGCAACTGGCAAAAAGGCCATTATTAAACTTAAGCTCTCAAATACATAGATATGAACCTAGGATGTACAGTTTAGAAGTTGTTATATTCTGTTTGAATGAAAGTAAATTGTTGTACTTTTTTGTTAAAAAAAATGCTTTCTTTAAAAAAAAAAAAGATGTCACCAGTGTATTGACTTAGATATGGAAAACGCTTCACGCAGTGAAGCCGCATTGCTGTTGCCGGAGAGCGCTGACTTTTTCCTGTGGACAATTGGAGCTTAAATAACTGTCTGTGAGTAGAACGGAAAATTGGAATAAGAAATTTCTTTTAATTTGGCACTGAAGCAGAAAGGTATAAACAGGAAGTCTGCCTTCCGCTTTTTGTAAATAGATTGAAGCAAAGACACGGCAAGCTAGAGCTTAGAAAATCGTTTGTAAAGGATCAATTTTCATCATTTAAAATTACTGAACCCCCCTTGGAAGCAGGAGAAGAGGGGGGAACTTTTTCTGGACTGATTAAACTTGCAGAAGACAAGTAAAGAAAAGCAATTCTCCACCGTCCTGAACCTGGGAGTGGGGTGTCAGGACAGACGTCTTCGGGAAGTTCATTGACTATAGACAAACGTTTTTGACAGATAGTTAAAAGAAGAGAAACATATTGATTCCATTGTTCCCCTTCGCATCTAAAAGGAACAAAATATTGACAAAATATCTGAAAAAGGAAACTTTGTTGTTAGATTTGCTTTTTTTTAAAAAAAAAGAGAGAGATGGATACAAATAGAAGCTTTTTCCCCTAGAGGGAGCTTGTGAAACTGTTATTAAATTCGAACTGGGGAGCTTTGCAGCTGCAATAGATTAAGATCGTGGGAACAGACTCTGACCTTCAACAAGAATGTACTCGGAGGCTCTGGTGTTGGCCTTTTGTAAGACAAGTGCTTTATTGGAACAGTTACATGTGAAGATGGATTTGATGACTGTTGGGATCGGAAAGTTTGGACAGGCACTCAGGAATTAACTCAGGAGCGTGCTTTGACAGATCAGATGAGGGAGGAGGTTGTTGCTGGACCTAGTGAGGCAGAGATGGAGGGAACTGTGGCCCAGCAGGAACATGAGTTGTTGGACTTGACGAATGAACCTGGAGAAAGCCAGATTTGGAGAGACAGAGTTCTGTTTGGCTTGGAGATGGGGGGCTGGATAGACCCCCCTATGCAGGGATGCTTTGACCTTTCAAGTCTGGCTTTGGGCCGGGAGGCGTTTGGAGTTGTGCTTTGGAGGGACTTTGAAACATGCTTTTAAATACCACATGGAGTTCAGTGTTGACTTGGGAAAAGGGACTGATCTGTCGAGAAGGGACAAAAACATTGTCAAGCTGGAGTCTCCCCGAGTGAAAGGAGCAGAAGACAAAGTAAAGCACAGGTATGAATATGAAGAAGATCTGCGGATGGGACATGGAAGAGATCCAAGGGCCTCAGATATAAGGTTACCAGGTTGATGGACTAGATGGATGGGATAGAAAGGACTGACAAAACCCGAGACCAGGAGAAAGAGACGTTGGATGAAGATTGGAAGAAAGTTTTAAACAATTTATTTAGGAAAATCTTGTAAAAGTAAAGAGTATTAGAAAAATGTTGGAATGAAATTATTTGGCTTTAGCAGAAATGTTAAAAAGAATTATGTAAGAATATGTCATGGTTAAGAGAATTTGGTATAAATAAGACTTAAGTTTTAAGTTTTAGGGCCTTTTATGGTAAGATAAGGCTAAAATAGATTAAGGTAATTTAATGACAGAATATTATGAAAGATGGAAAGGATTTGCTGAGATAATTAACAACTAGAATACAAAAAAGGGAGGTGTGAGGAGGTCGATGAAACAAGGTGATGACAGTTAATGATTTGGGAATATTGGATTTGTTTTTAAATTTTTTGTCTATTTTTGCTTTTTGATTTTGATGTGTTTTTTTTTCTCTTTTTGACCTTGTTTTTTTTTTATTGATTCGTATTGTTTAAATGTTACTTTTTTTCCTTCTTTTTTTCTTTGTTTCTTTGTAATCTTAAAATTCTCAATAAATATTATTTAAAAAAAAATAGATATGGAAAATGTTAGGTGTACATTGTGATTAGAAGGCTGTAAGCCACAGCAGTGTATTCAGAGCAGGAAAATACAAAGGCGAGTGCTATAAATTCATACAAATAATTAGGCTTGGCAGATCTTTTGTTTTACTTCTCTAGGTAAGACAAATTGATCCAATTGAATATTATGCCTCTCTTAAGAATGCAAAACTCTTGAGAGAGTAAATTGCTTTTATAATTGTCTCTTGTTATTTTCTTAATGATTCTGGAGATTGTAAATCCAGTTGCACCAAAACGAAGCATTTATCTGGGATATTTGAAATGCATGATTTATGCCCATGTACATTTCTCCTAGAAATTTAAAGCAAATTAGAATAGACAACGCATAAATTTTCAGAATAAAGAAACAAAGGAAATATTCTAGTTGTGTGGTCATTTTTGGCTCATCAGGGTGGCACTGTAGAATTGTTTAGTTACAGCCTTCAGATGGAAGCATGGATTTTAATTCTGTTGGTTATGGCAAGGCTTGTGTTTTTGAACACATTTTTTTTATATAAAAAAATAATGCTGGTAGGGAAAAAAGAGATTTTCTTTTAAAAAATATCCCATGCTGCAATAAATCAGCTTGATGGGTATATACCTCCTAAAATGATTTATGTCAAAGGAACATAAGCAGAACAAGCCTAATACCTATTTAAACACAAAACTAAAATGAAAGTACCGTTTTGGCCCGAATATAAGCTGCACCCGAATATAAGCCATACCTTTAAAATTCAAGGGGGGAAAAGAAAAGAAGACAATGCCTGAATATAAGCCGCTCCCTTAAAATTCCGCAGGCACTCACCCCCGTTCTGTTTCACCATATGTCTGTTTCAGCAGCGATATCATAAAAGCCAATTTTTGTAAGGTCGTGAATTTAAGCCACACTTTAACTTTTCACAGTCAGAATTTGGGGGGAAAGTGAGGCTTATATTCAGACCAATATGGTAATTAACATCTGTTCATAGGGAGAAATGCTGGTAGGACTTCTCCAGCACAATCTATTTTATTTTATAAGAATATGCAAGCTCATAAAAAGCATCATGGTGGTATACAATAACACCGTTAGAACATCATAAAATTCAAAAATAATACCCAAAAAAATCCCCACTGAGGAATGGGTAGATTTGGGCTCCGTACTGGGCCAGGAAATTATGAAATGCTTATGAAATCCATTTTAAACACAAAAACTAAAGGTTGCTAAAGAAGCCACAGTGTGTTGGCAAATAACTTGGGTGTTTTATTTTTAGTGCAAATGCAAAAACATACTACCAGCTCTGTCCATACATCCTAGGAGGAATCCAAACAGAAATGCAGCTGGAGAAAACCATGGAAGAAAGAGCTTCATAAAACAGCGCAGTCCCACCCCCCAGACCATTGTTCCATAGTTGTGTTCCTGGGCGCTTTTTGCAACTGGTCCTGGTGCTTGCTGCCAAAGAGAGGGAGTCCAGTCTCCCCAAATGTTCCCATGGCAAATGTTAGGTAACTTTTAACGACAAAGAGTCCTATTGCTTCAGTGCTGGCATGATTCAATAGATCCCAGAAAGCTTGAGGTCAGTGATAGTTCATAGCATCATAATTCGCCTTCATGAGCGCCAGGCCTACAGGAAGCCCATTCAGGCACCTGATTGTTGCAAAAATATTTTTGTAAACCAAAGGCTTCTCTATTCATTGTCCCAGAAATGTTGTTTTGGAGTTCAAAAGGAATGTATCCGATCGCAAGGCCCCAGAGCCAGGTATTAGGGGAGACGCGTAGATTAAACTATGTATTTCAGATGCAAAACTTGAACCTTTTAGAAAGATGCTGCCATGTGTCTGTATTTTTTAAAAATGATAATCTAAGTGCTCAGGGTAGCCAATGTTCCGGCAAAGCTCTCAGCAGGAACTGTAATATGGAACTCACTGCTGCTTCGTTGCTCAGTGTCACCTCAAGACATCTGCTAAAAATAAAGCTATAATGGGTACATTGATCTTGGACTTTTGTTGTTGTTAAATAGCCTGTTACCACACTATGGACAAATAAGGTTCTTCTTGGCCATCAGTCCATTTTAGCTGTTACTTCTTTTTACCCCACTGAAACGCTGATTACCAAGCTTCCCAGCAACTTTTCACTCAAGAAGCCCAAGGAGCCCATGCTATTTTTGATATCTCTAGGAGCTATTCAACCCACCTACCCCTTAACTCCCCCCCATTGGTTGCCACCAGCTATTTCTTCCTCTGTCTCCTTTCTTCTGTATCTTCTGCACCCCATAGTGGTCACTCTGGGTGCCATTCTTAGTCCCTTACCTTTCTCATAGGAAGCTGCCTTTTCTAAGTCAGACCATTGGTCCATCAAGCTCTGTCTTGTCTGCACTGACTGTAGTGGCCTCCAGAGTTTCAGGCAGGAGTCCTTCCTAACTCTACCTGGAGATGCTGAGGTCTGAACCTGGGACTTTCTGCATGCACAGCAGATGCTCTGCTGCTGAGTTATCACCCTTCCTATTGGCTGTATATTCTTTCCATTGGACTTTCCATTGTGTTAAAGGTAAAGGGTAAAGGGACCCCTGACCATTAGGTCCAGTCCTGGCTGACTCTGGGGTTGCGGCGCTCATCTCACTTTATTGGCCGGCGTACAGCTTCCGGGTCATGTGGCCAGCATGACTAAGCCGCTTCTGGCGAACCAGAGCAGCGCAGGGAAATGCCGTTTGCCTTCCTGCTGGAGCAGTACCTATTTATCTACTTGCACTTTGACATGCTTTCGAACTGCTAGGTTGGCAGGAGCAGGGACCGAGCAACGGGAGCTCACCCTGTCGCGGGGATTCGAACCGCCGACCTTCTGATCGGCAAGTCCTAGGCTCTGTGGTTTAACCCACAGCGCCACCCGCTTCCCTTTCCATTGTGTTAGCCACACCCTTCTAGGTTACTATTCTGCATCTGACCTTTCCTCAACTGCTGTGTTTCATGAGTCTGCTTCACCAGTATTTCAAGCTGAGCCCAAAACAAAACCCAAAGGTCCCAAATCTTACCATCTTAATCCTCTATGTCCAACATCTCTGTGTCATTGCCAAAGTGACACAAAACCCAGGCTGAGAGAGGCCATGGAAGGATTGGAGTTGTCACCAACTATCTGGTAATTCCTCACTGGCCTCCATCTGACGCTTTCAAAACTGTGATGGTAAGGCACTGGCAACTCTAGTAAGATGGATTGTAAATGTGAAAATGAATGCTAATGTAGAAAAATAAGATGAATATTCAGACTCAGTTGATTTTTTAACAACAGTAAATGAGAATCCCCTGTAAACAGAATGGGTAAACAGTATATCTGCTTGAACTTTCAAAGTGTTTCTTTGTACTCTAATGGATGTTCAAGGTGTTAGACTGTCCTGAGTATTTGTGAGATACAGTCAAACCTCGGTTCCCGAATGCCGAAAACCTGGAAGTAAATGCTCTGGTTTTCGAATGGTTTTTGAAAGCTGAATGTCTGGTTCAGCTTCCACTTGAGTACAGGAAGCTCTTGCAACCAATTGGAAGCCACGCTTTGGTTGTCGAACGTTTTGGAAGCTGAATGGACTTCCGGAATGGATTACGTTCGACAACCAAGGTTTGACTGTATTGTATTTGAAAATGGTAGTCATGATTGGTGCAGGGTTTTGCAAATAAAGGAAAAAGAATTGGTCTAGGCAGGAAATGGAAAACAAAACAAATACTATACATAACAGCATAAACAGGAAGCATATATTTTAACTGGACAAATATATTTCATTATTAGTAAATGTAACATGCTCTTAACAAAAAGCTTCTAGAAAAAAAGCCTGTTTCCTTCTTAGAAAGACGGTTTCCACCAATGAATTTAAAGGCGTAGTAAAATTATATTTTTAAAAATACGAAATATATTAATAAATTACGGACAAAAACTGTTGCTGGGAAACTTAATTGCCAGGATATTTATTTCTTCAGACCAAGGTCAGAGTCATACTGTCTTTTATACCTTGGAATTGTTTTAGCGACTACAACAATAAGTTTATTAGAAACAAGAGAACAAATGTAGGTCCTTCTGAAGCCAAAGGATGGTGTCTCTGGACACTCAATTAATTTCTACGTCTGGCATTTTATCCTCAGGAACTTTGGACACCAAATACTTCTGTCAGTTTGGACAGACTGCTGGCTCATGCCTTTGATCCAGCACCAACATAGGCATTTGCATGGCTGACTCCTTGTCTCTTTTGAGGCAACGAAACAAAGTTACTATGTCCTTACGGAATTTAGAACTCATGCCAATATAGATGAATGGGTTGTAAAAACTGGCAGATTTGGTAAAAAGGCTGGCTAGGCTACTGGTGAGTGCAGGCACCTGAAACCCACATGCTAACCACATGGAGATGACCACATAAGGAGACTAGGCCAAGAGAAAGGCTGAACAAATTACAAATGACACCTAGAGGAATAGAAAAGAGGTTGAGGGCACCAAATCTGTAAATACCACATTTCATTTCACATAATACGGCGATTCTAGAATTACTGCAGTTTTTGGAAGAACATTTTAGTTTTATAACTACGGAAATATCCACTTTAAAGAAAGGAAAGCTTTTCAAAAACCTCCATGCATTAACTAACTAAATGAAAGGCAGATTTGTTCTCCCTCTCTCTGTTCAAAAAAATCTTATGGAAAATAAGAAAAAATGGTGTATGTGGCAGCAAAGTTGGCACCTGGGTTTATTGCAGGCTCTGGTACCAGTGTCCATGTTAAGTCTGGTTGCTGTATTATTGTGGGTGAGGATTTGTTTAAGATTGGGTGGCTGTCTGTAGGCAATGAAAGGTCTTCCTCCCACAGCTTGTTGCCAACTTTGCTGCCACATACACCCAGACAACACCATCACTGGACCCAACAACATCAAACATACCATCTCAGGTCTATTCAATTGGTCATCTTCTAACATTGTGTATGCCAGCAGTCGTCAACAGGTTTATCATACCCATTGAGTCAATCATCCATCTCCTACTACCTTCCTGAGAAAAACCCCACCCCACCCTCCCACTATATATAAGGGTCTGGTGACTTCTGTTTCAGTGTATCTGAAGAAGTGTGCATGCACACAAAAGCTTATACCAAGAACAAACTTAGTTGGTCTCTAAAGTGCTACTGGACAATTTTATTTTCTCTCCCGTCTGTGTCAGACCAACACGGCTACCTACCTGTATCAAGAAAAAATTGTGTTTTTAAATTTATTTCATTGCATACATATGTTGTACTGATCCTCTATCCACTATTTAAGGGATAGAGGTCAAAAAAGTGAAGGATGGTTAGGTGAGATTTTTCTTCTCTTCCAGCCACACACCACCAGATGGGGAAAGTGCTCCTTACTTGATCTTTGTTAACTGAGTGTGGCAATTAGAGTTATTTATTTGCAACACATGTATCAAACCCTCCATCAAGGACTTCAGAGTGATATGGCTGGGATTTCCAGAAAGCCTTCCCTCTAGGTACTTGCAAGACCAGCTTAATGTCATGGACGGAATTAAATCAGGAAGTTTCAGATAAAATTAGGGTTGACATATTTCAAATAGTAAAATTCCTGACACCCACAAAGTTGTTGAGCATTTTTTGGGATCAAACCCAAATTGTTGAACTTTTGGGGGGGAAACCTACCCCCCCATAGTGATTTTAAGCTTTTTGAGTGGTTTTCCATGGCATTTTCCCTAACATTTTGCCAATTCAGCAAAATATCCCCCAAAGCCATTTTTACACCTGAAATCCAGGACATGTCAGGAGTTTTCCTGACGTATGGCAAGCCTAGATAAAATATTGTACTTGAATAAGAATACATTTTCTGCTTATGTGCTTGGGCAAGGCAGTATCTTTTCACCTCAGACCACTCTCCGTAAAATAGGGATACAAATAAAGCATATCTCATAAAATAGGGCTACAAAGAAATAAAGAGTTTGAGAGACCACATTAATTCCTAGGTGCCATGAAAATGGAAATGGACCCTGAGTATAAATATTTAGGGAGGAATAAAATGCCTGAATTATTTTAATTTTTAGGCTCTCAGCCTTCAAGGAAAATGTGGTTTATTATACTTTGCACCGTTTGTCTTCTTTGAAAATAGGCATGGGGTTTCAGATAGTTCTCAAACTTCGAGCAAAGAATGTGTGTCCTAAGTCTTGTGACCGTATCTCAATATTTGTTGAGTTGTATCCTACTAAATCATAGAGGTCCAGACCCATTGAAATCAATGGGCTTAAACCAGTCGTGCCAGTTGGGTCCTCTCTTAATATGATGTGCCTAGAGCCAACCCAACAGAATTATCTGACAAAAATTTAAAGCATAATGCCAAATGGCTTTTTGTCTCCGTTTTGTTTAGCCAAACAGTGACTGATCTCATAGGTCTGCTGAGGAGCAGTTTGGGAGCAAGAACTGTGCTTGATTTTTTGCATTAAAGGACACAGTTCTGATCAACAGCAGTGCCATGAGAATCCTTTGTGCTCTATTTCTATGCTTTTTGTTAAGCTGGGACCAGCTAAGCTGTGGAACCATCAATTTTAGCAAACTGCTAATAACGATATTGGTCTATTGCTACATTCTCACTTTACTTTCTCAGGTGGACAGGGGATGGAATCCCATTTCACAACCATGGATTTCAATACTGATGATATCCAGCTGTTTCTCTTCTGCAGACCACTTCCTCTCAGTCCTGTCCGGTATCTCTGCCAGTCTGCCTGATATATTCACTGGGGATGTCTCATTGCTATCTCAAATTCAACAGTCCAAGGCTTGACTAATTTTTGTCCCAGGATGGTCTACTCTAGACACACAATCTAGGCTTTATCTTTGACCCTTCTGCTCAACACATCAAATCCTTTCCCTAGTTGCGGCCCCTCTCCCCTCTCCTTGTACAACACTTAAAGAACTCCAACCTTTCTTCTGCACTCTTGGCTAAAACGCTGGTTTATGCTCTGGCCATACCTGTTGCAATCTTCTTCCCTGGCCATCCCCTATGAACTCTTTTCCTTCTATCCAAAGCACCACTGCCAAAATTATTCATCACTCTGATTGCTTAGGATCATGTGATGCTCTTCACTAGGTACAACCAGAGGGGGCTGCGGTGCAAGGATTGAGGGGGAAATGTTGGGCTGATGCGAAACATATGGATCTTCTAAAGTGGTGGGCAACAAGACAAAATCATGTTCTCCTGTCTCTGATGCCATTTCAGCCAGCTCAGATGTAGTCTAGTCCTACTAGGTATAGAATGTTTATGTTTGTGTGTGTGTGTGAGAGAGAGAGAGAGAGAGAGAGCAAGCGAGAGAGAGAGAGAGAGAGAGCAAGAGTGAGAGAGAGAATTCAATAGTTGGCTTTGCAGCATACAAACTGGTATTCTACAAATCTGTTTTTTTAAAAAAAATATTTTTTATTAACAGGCCAATCACATCACATTATCCAAATCACATTAGTTCCAAATTATACAGCCAAATTTTAAATTTTTGTTGGGGGTACCCATACATCAAGCTCCGGACGAGTCCAAACATCACTTATATTGCTGCATTAATTAAACAGTTCTATCCAGTTCAATCCAGATAGTCCTTTATTACTTTCTTCATCTTCTTGTTGTTATCGTATATTCCTTTCTTTGCGATCTCTGATAATTTTCACAAGCAGATTGGAAACAGACATGCTCTGTGCGGGTTTTGTACTCTCCAAAGATCATATCGCTCAGGGACAGCCGCTGTTCCTCGCTTCCATAAAAAAAATAAAAAATCCTTCGGTCTGTCCTTTACTTTTCTCAGACTTGCCCGGTATATCAGGAGGCTCTGTCAGGTCAAAATTACATTCCAGCAATCCTTCTCATTCCAATGGTCCTGATTCTCCTACCCCTGTCCTTCTTTCTCCGGCAAGCCTGTCTTGGCGAGACGCCATTTTTTGACTGTGTCATAGAATTTTCCTCCGTTCTCATTGTTTACCAATCCTTTCTTTAGCTATATTCCATCCCACACAGTTTTTAACTTCCTGCTTGTGATTAGTAAAACGCAACGATCTTGTTTCTTTCTGGGGTGAAGGGTTATTAACATCACATAGTACAAAGAAAAAAGTTTTTTTCCTCCACCCCCTCTTCATTCCAAACATACAATCTCTTAATGGTGATTCATCAGAAGATTTACTTACCCGTCCGTCACTCCCGGTCACAGAGATCCATTAATCAGCAGTCTTATCTCTCGAGCGTTACTTGATGTATGTGCTTCAGCTTCATTCCAATCGTATGTTTCCAATTATAATTCCAAGCTGAAGCTAACCAGCACGCGCTGATTGGAATCGGCGTCAGGAACAGCTGACCGCATCAAGGGCTTGTGCCAAGTGACCGGCACCCCCAGACCTCGGATCTGGGGGTGCATTGTGGACACCGCTGGCAAGGCAGCCCCCCCATCTCCTTGGGGGGGGGTAGGAAGACTGCATACTTCCCATAGCAGCCTCTTAATTACCTCGTATGGGTCAGAGAGATGTTACTGTCGGCCATCTTCCAATGCGCCACCTGGTGGCCCCCCGGTATTCTACAAATCTGAATGGGATTCAACCTAAGTAGATGAGCAGAATGCAAGCGATGCATACAGGTAAATGAAAAAATAGAATAATTTCATCTAGTTCAATCACGTCAGACAAAATGGATGTGAACAATATGCCACTTTTAGGACATGAAAAAAACACCTATCTTAAGTTGATTATTCAGAACTGTACCCCCAGAAGGTCATCCTTTTATTTTTGAATGAAACACTCCACAGATAAAATCCTTAGTGTAAAATATGCTTAGGTGAATGTTCGCCCTGCATCTCAGCTGTTTGTACAAAGCCTACTAATTCTGTTCAAAGTCAGCCTAAATATTTCCCAAAACACTTGATGAAATCTGCACAGCAGCTGGAAATGTGATGAATATATTACTCCATGCTTCTGAAATATCTGTAATGATAATTCTATTTCTAAGCCTAAAAAAACAAAAACAGAGTGTGAAGTTTTCATAAACTGGATGAAATGAATTGAATCCAACTCTTTTTTGAGACGAAGGCTTCCTTGAACTCCCTGTAATTTTGTTTTTGGCACTTGATCATGGCTGATGGGAGCTGCAGTTCGATAGCATCTAGAAGGCCACAGCTAAACCGTGCCTGTTTTGATAAAAAAAAAGATCAACTTTTATGTACTCCTATCTTTGGGGGAAGCTCTGTATTAGTTTTGAACATTCCATTCAGACTGTTTTGGGGGTCCTTTTCATAAAATGGCTGCAGTCTGGAAGCCACTTGGAAATGGTCTCAGAAGGCAGTTTCCTCATGGAGTAGGCCAATAATCCACACCTGGGTAAGGTCACTTCCTATGAGCCTCTAGCAAACAACATTGCAAAGGAGACTTCCCTGTGCTAGAGGTTCTTAATTTAGACAAAGGTCATGGGAATTTCAATAGCAAGGTGTGTATGTTACGTCCTTATAACTCACCAGAGAGTCCTTCTCTACACAGAATCAAATTCCCTCCCATTATTGTTTCTGATCCCATAAATCACTTCAGGGCAATTTGTTTGAAAGGCATATTAGGCACACCTCAGGGACCTTAGCACAGAAAGTTTCCTTCGTAACCCTAAGCTTCCCCTCAAACTTATTCTGAGACATAATTCCCATTTCCGTCCTTATTCTCCCCTAGCCCCATACATAGGGAAAAATGAAACTGAGTAACAAATCAGAGCATTTAGATCTTGATTTCTGTATTATTTTTTTTTAAAAACCACACCATTGAATTAATAACCTGGAAAACCATGGTCCAGATTTTCTAGGACCCCCTTTCTTTTAAGCAAAGTCCAATATGCCTTGTATGACCACTCAGGAAAACATAACAGGAACAAACTGTCTACTTACCTAAGACTTCAAAATGAGACCTGTTACTCTGCAGCAGGCTGGAGCTGTCCATCAGCACTACCTACGGTCCGTAGCAGCACACCTACAAGTCAGTGAATGAAGCACCCACAACAGAATAAAGACAATACCTATTGCAACCATGCTGTAAGTGCCTATCTGAGGGGATGGATGATGCACTGGCACACTCTGTCAGTTGCTCTACATAACTTAGAGTAATTTGTAGCACCATAAATGCTGGAGGCATTCGAAGTTTCGAGATCTTGACGTTCACACCTGTCTCTGCGACCCAGATCTGTCTCGCAGGGCAAGCAGAACAAGGTGATTAGGCGAAAGTGAAGCAGCCATTCCAAAAGAACTTGCACTTGCCCCCAGCCTCAGTTTGTATTTAGACTAACATAATTGAAGTCTGGAAGGGGCAAAGATAATCTAATGCCTTGAGCGACCTTCCTCACCAGCCAGCATTTTGCTTCCTCCTCCTCAATATACCGAATCTTCCAAATTTTACCATGCAGCAGCCAGAGAACATTAGTGAAGAATATTCCCAGTGCTTGAGGTATGCCTGCTCAAATGCTAAAACAGCTTTAGATAGCTCAGTGCATTGTGCGATTTCATACATGGGAAATCCCCCCTTGGCAAAAGAATGCAAATAGACTGACAAGCCGGGGAATCAACTTGATGGGGGTGAGGATTGCTTTTCCAGCCCAAGAGCTGCAATTCCCTTATGGGCAGCCTTCAGGGGCCTGCATGCCAGCGTTGGGCAAAAGTTTCCAGAGGCAAAAGTGGGGGGCAAAATGGACGATTCTTACCTTTTTGCAATGAGCTACATTCTAGCCATAGTCAGAGGTTTCTACCCTTCCACTCCTCACCCTCTTTCTAGAGAAGCAAAAGGCATTGTGATGCGATGGTTCGAGGATCCATTCTAGCCACGCAAAATAAATCCAGGATTTATTTGCAGAGCACCGCTGGTGAGAGGCATGGCATTGGAAAGTTCCAAAGGCTGGGTAGAGAGCCCCGGAAGACTACATTTGACCCTAGGGCCTGAGGTTCACCATCCCTGAACTACATGCTTATCTTGAAGCAAGATTGTCTCAAAATTTTGGCACTAGTCCATCTAACCTACTTTTGATAACTTGGAACCAGGTTACGTTCAAGCTTGTTTTGTATAGCCCTGCCTGGTTAATTTGATCCTTGGGAGAGACACTATTGGGCTCTATACTTCTGAGGTTTATTTTATGCCCACTAAGACTAGAAGTAGAGATATCACCTTGCCAACAAAGGTCCGTATAGTAAAAGCTATGGTTTTCCCAGTAGTGATGTATGGAAGTGAGAGCTGGACCATAAAGAAGGCTGATCGCCAAAGAATTGATGCTTTTGAATTATGGTGCTGGAGGAGACTCTTGAGAGTCCATGGACTGCAAGAAGATCAAACCTATCCATTCTTAAGGAAATCAGCCCTGAGTGCTCACTGGAAGGACAGATCGTGAAGTTGAGGCTCCAGTACTTTGGTCACCTCATGAGAAGAGAAGACTCCCTGGAAAAGACCCTGATGTTGGGAAAGATGGAGGGCACAAGGAGAAGGGGATGACAGAGGATGAGATGGTTGGATGGTATTCTCGAAGCTACCAGCATGAGTCTGTCCAAACTGCGGGAGGCAGTGGAGGACAGAAGTGCCTGGCGTGCTCTGGTCCATGGGGTCACGAAGAGTCGGACACAACTAAACGACTAAACAATAACAAGACCAGAACCTGTAGTGTGGCAGTATCTGCCTTTTGGTGTGCACTTCCAATTCACATGAGGCAGGTAATTACTGTATTGGCATTTATTTACTGGCATAAAACTCACCTGTTAACCCAGGCTTTCCTTGAAGGATTCACAGAAACATAGAACTGTGGCGATGGAAGGGATCCCTAGGGTCACCTAGTCCAACACCCTGCAATGCAGAAATCTCAACAGAGTCCCCTATCCAATGTGAAACCATACTGGACTCTGCTTAACTTTGCAAATGTGCTGTTTTTTTAAAAATTATTATTGCTGTCTCACTAGGCAGTTTCAGCTATGTTGTATTAATTTAATTGACTGATTTGTGATGTATTTTTCATTTCTTTTATGAATGTAACCTTGTTAGTGGTTTTATGCTGGCTCTGATAGCTTTCTTGATGCTGGTACAGAAAATCTTGCAAATAAATTACTCCCATGTGCAGCTTCATTTTCAAAATGCTAATTGTGATACCTAATTTCCCCAGGGTGATGAATGGCCTATGAAATCTGGATGTACCTTTGTTTGAAATCTGGATTATCACTGCCTGTGGTGGTAGGAGCATTTGGAGGGAGGGGGAGGGGGCAGTAAAGGATTTGAAGAAAATGGCACAGGGATATACACACTATAAGGGTTATTTTATAGCCTTGGTAAAATGCTTGATATGTATTTGAGTTTACTTTAGATAATGTCAATCCATAGAGCAAAGTAACTCATCATTATCAGTGAGACACACAGCTCCCTTCCTTCCTTCCTTCCTTCCTTCCTTCCTTCCTTCCTTCCTTCCTTCCTTCCTTCACAATTTTAGAAAGAGTGTCTGAATGGATTTTCATTCACGTTTATATTGGAGTAAGAGATCATAGAATCATAGAGTTGGAAGAGACCACAAGGGCCATCGAGTCCAACCCCCTGCCAAGCAGGAAACACCATCAGAGCACTCCTGACATATGGTTGTCAAGCCTCTGCTTAAAGACCTCCAAAGAAGGAGACTCCACCACACTCCTTGGCAGCAAATTCCACTGTCGAACAGCTCTTACTGTCAGGAAGTTCTTCCTAATGTTTAGGTGGAATCTTCTTTCTTGTAGTTTGGATCCATTGCTCCGTGTCCGCTTCTCTGGAGCAGCAGAAAACAACCTTTCTCCCTCCTCTATGTGACATCCTTTTATATATTTGAACATGGCTATTATATCACCCTTTAACCTCCTCTTCTCCAGGCTAAACATGCCCAGCTCCCTTAGCCGTTCCTCATAAGGCATCGTTTCCAGGCCTTTGACCATTTTGGTTGCCCTCCTCTGGACACGTTCCAGTTTGTCAGTGTCCTTCTTGAACTGTGGTGCCCAGAACTGGACACAGTACTCCAGGTGAGGTCTGACCAGAGCAGAATACAGTGGCACTATTACTTCCCTTGATCTAGATGCTATATTCCTATTGATGCAGCCCAGAATTGCATTGGCTTTTTTAGCTGCCGCGTCACACTGTTGGCTCATGTCAAGTTTGTGGTCAACCAAGACTCCTAGATCCTTTTCACATGTACTGCTCTCAAGCCAGGTGTCCCCCATCTTGTATTTGTGCCTCTCATTTTTTTTGCCCAAGTGCAATACTTTACATTTCTCCCTGTTAAAATTCATCTTGTTTGTTTTGGCCCAGTTCTCTAATCTGTCATGGTCGTTTTGAAGTGTGATCCTGTCCTCTGGGGTGTTAGCCACCCCTCCCAGTTTGGTGCCATCTGCAAATTTGATCAGGATGCCCTTGAGTCCATCATCCAAGTCGTTGATAAAGATGTTGAATAAGACCGGGCCCAAGACAGAACCCTGTGGCACCCCACTAGTCACTCTTCTCCAGGATGAAGAGGAACCATTGATGAGCACCCTTTGGGTTCGGTCAGTCAGCCAGTTACAAATCCACTGAGTGGTAGCATAGTCAAGACCGCATTTTACCAGCTTCTTTACAAGAATATCATGGGGCACCTTGTCAAATGCCTTGCTGAAATCAAGGTAGGCTAAATCCACTGCGTTCCCTTCATCTACAGGTTGATGCAGGTTGTGGTGTTCTGGTCTGGAAATCAGTTTGGTAATTTGGGATTAGAATTCTACTGAATCTGGGGCTTGGATTAAAATCCCAGTTTATTTCCCACCCATCAGCAAAATGGCAGGTGGGGACGCAAAGAGTAATTATTTCTTGTCCCAAGAGTTTTTAGTGGTAGGTTGCTATTTGCGCCCCCCCCCCTTCCCAGCTTGCCATTTTCAAGGCTGCAGAGTCCTTAAATCTGTGTTGAAACCCAAGTACTTGGATAAATTCCACCTACAACTGTAACCAATAAAGTTGTGGTCATTTTTAATCCAGATTGTTGTCTGTCTGAGTTGTTATTAACCATATATTACATGTAGACACTGACGGGGGGGGGGGCAACACTGAGACTAAAGGTGTCATGGGCTTTGAAGATACCCAAACTCAGGACACAAGGGAGAAACATGCTAAGAGGAAGGCACGCTTGGCAAATCCACACTGTGATCAACTCTCTCCCCCCCGGAAACCTATGTCCCCACTGTGGAAGGACGTGTGGATCCAGAATTGGCCTCCACAGTCACTTACGGACTCATTGTTAAAACCGTGTTTATGGAAGACAATCTTACTCGGCTACAAGTGATCGCCAAAGAGGAAGAAGAAGAAGGGTCTGCAACTAACACTCCAATGGCATAATGGACTTCTGTGCTTGCAAATGAACTTCCTCTACTGTTCCCTCCAGCCCCTGCACACCTTCAAAATCAGCTTCAGAGTGCTGGAGGCCTGTCTGGAGCAGATTTTGGGGGCTGTAGAAGAAATGGCAGTCCCATTGCACCTGTGGAACTATGTGTGTGGGGCATCGGCAGTAATTCACAGGTTATAGAATATATGACTGGTAAATGTTCACATAGTACAGTGATGATCACAGATCTCTCAAGACTCATTAGGCTGGTACAAAAGTCTCGCCCCGCTCTGCCCCCAGGCAAAATGAAGTGTTTCCATATCAAAGGCTTTCGAAGGTAAGAAGAACTGAAAAGCCACCTTGTACAAGAAAGATGAAAGATGAATGATTAATAATCTATGCACACACAATTGAATGCCTTCACAGCTAGATAAAATTACACAGCTGAGCTAAGTGTTCCTTAGGAGGGATCTGATCTTAATTTATTCCAACAAATTAAATGAAAAATATTAGTACAAATTACATTCCAGATGCAATAGCCTACCGATAAATTATCACTTGAATCTAACAACATACAAACAAATTGAAGAAATATCACAGCAGGCAGAATCCAAGTGTTGTGGTTTATTTGATATCATTCTGCATGTAGTATGTCTTATATATATAGAAGTACAGAATATCCTTTAATAAAAATTATCAGTTTAAGGGATCATTTGAGGTTTAAATACTATGCACAGGTTAAGATGTTACATGTTGCCATGATCTTTTCTTCACATTTTGTCAAAAAGCCAGGTAATCTTTTCCTATTTCTGTCCAAGTTGGGAAAGCTAAATATAAAAAGATAAGAAAAACGTTAGATTACCCATTATACTCCAGTTTATAAGGAGAAAACTGACTTCATCCAAATATTGTGTACTAATGTATTACTAAAGAGAAACAAAGTAGGCAATATTTTCAGACTCAAAATAATTTATTTTCTCAATAATGTTTCATTAAATAGAGCAGGGTTGAGGAATCTGTGGCTCTGCAGATGTTGCTGGACTCTCATCCTTAGACAGGATGTCCAATAGTCAGGGATGATAGGAGTTATATAGCAATATTTGGAACACCATAGATTCCCCACTCCTGAAACAAAGCAATATTTTTAGTTAAGGAATGATTCTTCCCTGTGGGTACACAGCCGTTCTCTCTTGAGCATGACAAGAGACAGCACAACTGTCTGAATGGGAGACCTGGATGTGTGTCATCTCCACATCATACTCCATCTCTCCACTTAGACAAGTTGCCTGGGTCAGATCTTCCATTTCCAAGATTTCCATGGGATGAAGGCAAACCAATTTATTTTAAGTCCTACAGGGATTCATCTGCATGTAGGGTACTGTGTGCCCACAAAAGGCTCATAGGGGGGAAACCCCAAAATAAACACCTAGTACAGTATAGGTGTGAATCATGCTTTCATGTCTTTGCAGAAGAACTCCATTATGGGTACTTGTTATGTAATAATAATAATAATAATAATAATCAATTAAATTTATATACCACCCTTCTTCCAAAGATCACAGCGTGGTTTAAAACATAAAAACTTAATACCCAGATATTACTTTGCTCTAATACTACTAGAAAAAGATTTAATATGCACAAAACATCTGGAAGGGGAAGTATGACCAGCAACGCTAACTAAGCCAAGCTGTTAAACCTTCTGACCATCAGGAGAGGAAGTTATTTTAGCACTGCTACATAGTGGAGGGAAGATCACTTTAATAGGGACACCACTTTTACTCGTTCCTGGTTTTTTCTGCTTCACACAGCCCTCCCTTCACACGGGATGAACAGGCTGCTGTTGAGGAAACAAGTAGCAGCAGGGTAAGTAGAAGCAAATTTGAGAGGCTTGTTTTACACCAGGTTTCTGGTTCACTTTCCCAATAGGTTGGAAAAGACTTTGCAAATTCAATGGAGTTGGTGCTGGCCCACCCAAAGCAACATCTGAGAAACTTGCATGCTGTTTTCAATCTAGCTGACGAATCACCCCACATTTTTTAAAAAAACATGCCTCAGATAGCTTTGAAGTATGCATGCAAAGTGTGTATTCTCTCCCTCCCTGCCAGCTCGTTTCCTCTATAGCACTTCTATGAGCAGTGAACATCTTGCCAAGCGCAATGAACCAACAAACTTGATGGGCCTTTCTTGGGTTTACGATGAATACCACAAATAAAAAGACTTGTTGAAAAAAACTTTTAGCTGACTTGTGCATTATATTTTAAAATGATAACTGCATTATCATTTAAATTCTTACCTGTTTTAAAAACTGTGCAGCATTAAAGAGTTCACTGCAGCCATATAAGACATGTTTACCTTGCTTGCCCTATGTGAGACAACACAGATTTAATCAAAACATTGCTCAATTTTATATTAGGAAGGCCGTTCTACAACTTCAGAGAATGGAGGTGTGTTGTTTTTTTTAAAGAACTGCAGTGTAGCAGGAAGAGAGCTCAGTTTTCCCCCATTGTTGTATATAAGCAATTGACAACCAGAACAACAATTTATTTATATGCCGCCCATCTGACTGGGTAGCCGCAGCCACTTTGGGTGGCTTCCAACAAATTAAAACACAGTAAGACATCAAACATTAAAAACTTCCCTATACGGGGCTTCCCTATTTAGCCTATCTTTCTGTTAAAAACATTTTCAAAGCATTTTAAAAACAAACAATATAAATAAAACCATAAATTTGTGAATCTGCATTTCAACCCTCACTTGTGTTTCAAACATACCACAAAAAAAGTAATTGTTTGCGGTGGAAAGTTAAAGAAACTGAAGAAATAAATCACTGACTTTACCATTATATAAATGACCCGATGTATTAATTTCATGTGTGTGCTGCTGCCTTCCCAATTTACTTCAATGGAGGAGGAAGCATGGTGCACATATATCTGTGTACACGTCTATACTTGTGATTAAAATGAAAAAGGAAGTCCACTTGTGTACCCCAGAGAGGCATGCAAAAAAATGCAAGAAGAGATATAATAATAAAAGAAACTCATAAAGTGGTAACATACCTTTACGTAATCAATAAGGTTTTGGTATTCGATGTAATTGCCTCCTCCAACTACAAACACAATTGCCTACAATGCAAAAACAAATGAAACAAATAATATTCTGTAGCTACTGCTGCATTCTAAGCTTGCTACAGAAAGAAGATACAAATTCGTCATATTTTTAAAACAGTTGAATTTGTGTTATTTGGATGAATTTCAGGGCATCAAAAAGCCGAGTACCAAGAAAGTACTCGGTTTGTGATGGTAGAAACAGAACTTTTCAGCTGTTTAAACCTTTAGACTGCATCTCAAAATCTGGGCACAGCAATCCTATAATCCTGCTAAATCCTTTTGGGGAGGGTAAGATGGGGCACAAATGTGGATCCACTAACTCAATGATCTACCTGCCATGGAGACCTTGGTATGCCTATGGAAAAGCTCTGTGGATGTAGAGTTCAATCCTGGGATTGGTCCTGAATCTGTTAAATCCAAAGTTGCTTTGCTCCTGTGGAGCTGGATTTGGACCATTAACTATGCCAGCCTGAAGCAGTGCAGTTACCGTATTTTTCGCTCTATAGGGCGCATCGGACCATAGGGCGCACCTAGGGTTTTTTTTGGGGGGGGAATAAGGGGGGGGAAATTTATTCCCCCCCCCCGAGCCCCAAAGAGCAAAGAAGCCATGGATCCCGCTCAACCTCGCCATCGCTCCCGGAGCTTGACGGGCTGGGGGCGGGGGAAGCCCAAGCTTCCCCTGACCCCAGAACGGGTTGGGGAGCGAAGGCGAGGAACTCCCGACGGGCTCTGCAGGCTTGCAGATAGCTGCCCTAAGCCCGGGGTGCGCAGCGCCGCGCTCCCTGGGATTCAGGCTGCAAGCACCTATCCGCAAGCCTGCAGAGCCCGGCGGGAACTCTCTCTCTCTCTCTTGTGTGTGTGTGTGTTTGTGTGTTTATAAAGACAGAAGAATCCCTGGCCTCTTCAAAATTTTGAGGTCAATGTCACCCTTATTACAATGTAAGATTAGCCACTCCTGTTCTAGAAAATGTATGATTACGGTGGATAAACAGTCAAATTTTCTTTTAATTCTCCAAAGCAAAAAATGTCCATCTAGTAACAAAACGTCAGTTTAAACACTCACTTATTTTTATTGAGTTAAGTTACTACCACAGATGCTATTTATTATTGTGATTTTAATTACTTTTTTATTTATTTAAGGTATTAATATATTTCCCTTCATAATATTTATCTCAGGACAGAATGTGTTTTGATTTACGCCTTATGGGACTTTTTATAGTGGAAATGCAGCATCACATTAAAAATAGATAAATATACAAACATATAAATCATGGGCTTCATCCGATGCTGTCCACCCTTGAAGACAACAGACTTCCACTTGCACAACGGGACTTCACCTAACTCTCTTCCTTTCTTGTAGTCTCTTTCATGCGATCAATTCTGCTCTGAAGGGCTGGCGGACCCTCTAGAGTGGATTTTATTTGGCAGGGTAAGTTTCTAAGGGTCCTCACACAACGACAGATTGTGCCTCATGTATTTTGCCAAAGGCAGCTAATTATCCACACAATTTATTTTGCCATAGGGTTTAGATATTTTATTTTTGCAGTTAAGAGCATTGAACTATTTATATTTGATCCAATTCTAATTTAAAATAGCAGTTTCATGACAAAATAGTCATTTAACGGGAAAGTATTGAATCATATTTATTTCGTAAATATTTGCAGTCTGCTTTTCTATTTCAGGGAAATACTCGACATCAATCAACATCAAAATAGTAAACTTCATCTAAAAAATGATAACCACCATAACCAATTAAAAAAACTCCCCAATAAATCAAAATTTACATTAGATAACATTTTAAAACACTGCAATTTTACTGCCTGCTGGAAGAAGAGCAGAGAAGAAGCCCGGCAGGGCTCCCCTGGAAAGGGCATTCCATAACCTTGGCACCACAACACAGAAGGCCTTGTCCTCATGCCCACACTTCTGGAAGTGAAGGCGCACAGCTGATGTAATATTCAATTAACTTCATTCTGTTTGACCATAATATTGGAGCTGTATATCAACATATTTAAGCTTAACCATTTCTACATTCTATTACAAAATATGATCAGAGAAGTCAAAACTGGTTTTTGTTATTAGCAACATTTCCCTGTAAAAATAGGGATTTTGTAGGAAAGATATATAAGCAGTAGGAGTCAGAAACCCAGTCTTCTGTTTAAGAACTGCTTCTGAATTGTGCATCCCAATAGTGTTTTTCATGTGCTTTCCTTCATGTGTAATTCTCTATAGAGGAAAACCAGTTACTGTTCAAACAAGACCATCAACTCCAATATTGTACCTAGGAAAGACTAGGAAGAGACTCTGAGCTTGCTCACAGCTCTTTTCCCCAACACAGAGAAGTGAATGACCAGACCAGGACCTTTAACTGATACTCCCAACATTAAAACCAAATACCGATATCTCCCTTGTGCAATATTGTCTGCACAGGGCTATTATGCTGGGACTGGGTCAAAGTTAGGAGAGAGAAAAAAGGTGCAGAATGTGTGTTTTTAGTGTGTACCCACTTTCAGCAAAATGGTGAATTTTTTTTTGAAGTTACGTTTTACATTGCTCCTTAGAAGTGACATTTTACATTTTAAATTGCTCATCAACCAAGAACCTATACACATTTCTTTACAATTAATTTCTCCTAATATCTTAAGTAAATGTGTTTAAGGCCAGGGTGTTAAGAATGTTGGAAAAGATTAGCTTATGCTTACTTGACTCTTTGAAGATGAAAGGAGCTTACTAGTTCTGAATATCATTTAACAAAACTGTAATCACACTAATGATTTCATATAACGGGATCCAATTTTCTGTAAGGAGTGACCAACATCTATTATATTTAAAGCAAATGTTCATACCACTGATTTGGAGAAGTACGATCTGTTCTTACCTCCTGAAATGGATTTTTGTTTCTTGGAACTGAGCTGAAATAAATAAATAAAAACTTTATTGAAAGCTCAGTTATCTTTTAAACATCAAGCATTCAATATTCATAAACACCTTGAACTATAAAACGCTCCTGTTGGTCTTACCTAAAATGTGTTTGTGACTGGGTATTAATATTCCTCTAAGTGGGACTGTGTTGCTTCTCCTGCTTGCCAGGTTCAGGCTCGGGGCATTTGTGTAAGGGCTAACTCTTTGGTGACAATGCAATTAGAGAACCTGCTGCTCTAGAGGACTTCAGTTGACCTTTAGTGGTTCACAAGGCAGAAACTGCCACTGTTCAAGCTTCTAAAAAAAGTTTAAAGCTCCTAAAATCAATCGCATATTCTCAAACTAACCATTTCAGGGTTGTCAGGAACAGAACTTTCAGCCATCAAATGCTTGGATTAACAGGAATGTTTCAAAATTTCTCCTAAAAGTTCATAGTGAGGAAGACAGACACATCTTATTAGGGAGGGCATTCCACAAATGAGGGAATGTCAAAGGCCCTGTCATTGGTCACTGCCAACCAGGGAACCCTTAGTAGTGGGTCCACTAACAGGGCCTCCTCTGCTGATCATAGGGCCCAAGATGGTTGATAATGAGAATGGCACTCGGTCACCTAAACATTTAACTTAAACATTAGAAAAGCACATCCCAGAACACATGAGTTGTAGTAGAGTTCTGTTCAGACAAGAGAACTTCATCTTTTTCTCCTCTTTGTGAACCCTCAAAATCTTGGGCCAAGTGCAGATTTTGGCATGTGTACAGGAGGATCCAGATAAGAGAATGGTTTCTTTACTCTTTTATTTAATGTTACACAGACTGCACATTAACTACATTTCAAACGGCAGGCATCACACTTACTAAAATTTCATGGTAAACTCACCTGTCACTGCCACGCAACATCTTAGGGTCAAAATACCTGTAGTCATCTGTTTCCTATTTAACAAGAGAAATCTTGGTAACAATTTATTGCTATGTTCAGTCCCACAAGTTTGACTACTGTGGCTTCTATTAATCCATTTCCCAACTTACAAATCTAGAAGTATTCATACATAAAAACAAACACATATGCTAGCAGCCACCAATATTCATTCAGTCACATTGGTAAAATACCTATGTTAGCTGCTACCAGCTGGTGGGTGAGGAGAAGAGGTGGCTCATGGGAAATTCACAACTCCCAAACTTTTCAAAATATACTACTTGCGTAATATGTTCTAGCTCTGAAGCAATATATTAATCTAAAGATGTCACTAGTTTTAGATCTCACACTAGGTCCCCCAACAGTATGTTTTCCCCCCATATAGTAACCAAGATTGCCTGCTTTCTTTTCAAAAATGGCAATGAATGTTGAAATGATGCACCAGTCAAATTTATTTCAGCCCATAATTTACTAGTACTATTAAAGCAAAATAAGTTTGTTTTTAGAAAACATGAGGCATGACATTTTTTTTTTTACTGTTGACATCATTATGATATGAAGGTTTTTTTCCTCCCTCAAAGACACTCAATATTTTTATTGGCAAATAGCACCAGTTTTTCTGTCTCTACTTTTGCAGTTACTTTTATCAAGGAAGTTGAAGAAGAAATAACTCTCACTAGGCTATATTTTCCAGATTATATCTGTAGAATTAAAAAAACCTCCTCCCAAATGAATCCACAACAATTTTCAGAAATTTAGTTTATTCTTGTGCATACCAATGTACAAAAACTTCTGAATGGAATTATCTTATAGAGATTCATCTCGTAGGCCACCAAAATATGTGCCCTCAGTTGTGTTTGGGAGCTGTTTTTCATGATACAACCTCACAGATGTTGGTTTTTCTATAGTATTTACCACCTTGGTGGCATATTTGTGTGTATATCTACACCCACACAAATAAGGAAAGGTAATGAGATGATACTGAAATACTTGAAGTTTTATGTTTTGGTCAGCTTCATCATTCTGTTAAACTGTAAAGTGGTACATGCAGATTTACAGATACGATATGAAACACAATTTCTTCCTATAATGTTAAAATTAGTAGTAGTTCATGGCACCAAAATTGTGTATATCAGTATTTTTAAAAAATTATTAAATTTAATGCACACCCTTCACTAGCAGAACCCAGAGTGGGTTACAACAATTTACAATTCAGTGTTAAAAGCAGTTAACAAATTAGTCACAGGTATAGGGTGGATCTGGAAAACACACCTCAGGTTTCAAAGGCCAGGGTAAAGGGACTTTATAAATAAAATCTAATGTGCAAGCTTGTTTGCTGTACTTACAGGATTGGACTTCATCTCCATAAGGTTGTCTAAAATGCGGGTGACAGGAAGATTCTATAGAAGAGAGTACTTAATTCAAGTAAATTGCAGAAATTGTTGTTCAATGTAGCTTAGGAAAGAAACAGGCACAGACACAATTGGATCACTTTTCACATTGCTATTGGAGCCCTTCCTCATTTTAAAATGAATACAGTTGGCCTGCTATACATGCCTCTGCCATAGTAAAATAAGCACACACTATCTGAGTGTTTGTTCCCAGGGTAAAAAAGAAAAAAAAGAGAGGTGATTCAGATATTGCATTTATTTATTTATTTGGTCATTACCCATCCTTCACCCTGATGGAATAGCAATGGACATACCAGGTGGAACAGCACACAGGCGGTCTGGATATTAAGACTGACGGAACTGCGCCCAAGTTAGTAGCCACTGAACTTTGAGCCTCAATATTAGGAAAAGCAGCTTCAATCAGTTAGCCTGCAGCTTGTCTTAAAGCACCTGTTTTTTTCCCTTTCAAAGCTCTCACTGGGTCCCAACTCATCTGCCACCCTCCTTCCTTGAGAAACAGTCAAGAAAGAGGAGATATAATAATAGGTAGTAGCATGGAGACTGATGGGAACAGACAAGTCTTCAGAGATATTCTGGAACTGTAGTAGATTATTCTTGTATCGCTTATCAATTTCTTTAAAATTCTAGGTGTCCCATATGAACTACTGAATGCCAAAGAGCTGCATGCAACTTAAGAAACAGTTTGCCCTTTTCTTTAAAGTTTCTTGTTGGCAGTCCAAGAAATCTAACCCATGCTTTCTAGTTATACTGTGAAATATCATTGGTTTCAAATACTAGAATATGAACATGCTTAATGTTCGTCAACATAGAATCTACATTGTTAAACACACCTGTTGCTTTAGCACGAAATTCTTGACTCCTTCCATCACAAACTGGGATCCTGTATTCATGACACGTGAGAAAAGGCTAAAACATAAAGAGCACATCGAGCATGATTTTGTGTACTTTCAGGTGTTAAAAAAATTATTATTATGGTGAACTATACCATATGAAGGTAAGAAACAGAAATTAAGCATCAAAGATATGAAGAACTGCCACCACTCCCTTTTGTTCTGTTTCCGATTTATCTGAATATCGTTTATTTTTTAATGCACCTTTTGTTTCTTTGTTCATTTTTTTATTTTATTTAACTGAATTTTTAAAACAAAAAATAAAATTAATAGGAAAAAACCTGCGTGTGAAATATTTTACCACACTTTTCTTCTATTCCCTTAGGATCTACACAATCAGACTATTAGTTTTTTTGTTTTGTTTTTTGTATGGAAAATAAATTTTGCATCTACTTTAACCAATGTAATGCTTGGGAAGCTCTGTATTGAAACAGCCTCTAGAGAGTAGAGCGAGGGTTGCTGGTGGGAAACTGCCAAGCAGTGAAATCCTGAATCTTCAGCAAAGCTTCTGCATACCAATTCATACCAATACTGCAATACTGCATACCAATATTACTATTACTGCTTTTGAAATTATTTTTTTCTGTTGCTTTTACATATATTATACAATTTCATTGCTACATAATATTCATTGAATTTTGTTTCACTCTTTGTTGTTCTAATAGTAAACCACTTTGGGAGTCCTTTGGAACCGAAAGCCCAGGGCAGTAAATTAAATAAATGAATAAATAAATAAATAAATAAATAACCTAAGAGAAGTTAAACCTCACAGGCAGAAGCGATCAGAGGCAGCACTCAACTTGTTCCCAGTAAAAAGGCAAGGCTTTTCAAGTAGCAGTAACAAAATGTACTTTGAAACTTACCCCAGAGACTTGGCTGCACTGTTTCCATACGTAGTTGGAGCTGAAGCCATCTTGGCAAAAGCTCTGTGAAATAAGTAAGTTAATATCTGCACACTTAATTTATTTTCATCAGAACACTACTAAATCTACCAATTATACCATGAAAGAAGCATTAAGTTTGAAAATCTAGCCTTTCTAGGCATTTGAGGATGAAACTGCTCTTTACTTCACATTAGAAAGGCAACATGACTAATAATAAGCACATACTACAAATAACACCTGTCTCCTACTTTACTACCTCCCAAATACTTCAGCTTCACAATTCACAAAAAGAAACCATTTTGAAAGTATTATAGAGAAAATTCTGTGTTCAAAGCAGAACAAATAATTGCAATACATGTTCAAAGTCAAAGGGGTCAAAGGGGACAGGAGGGAATAGCTTAAAAAGAAAAGGAAAAAAAGGTATTTTTTAGAAAGAATTGTAATAATCTTATCTATTACACTGGCTATCATCCTGAACCTATAAAAGTCTTAGGCCAGTTTGGTTTGGAAATGTTATATTCTAATACTTTAAAATTTCTGTAATCACTATGAAGACCCTTCTCCCCTAGAGATGTGACTATGGTACTGAACAATGTATGACTGCAGATGCTGAATCTGACTGCTGCTCCACAATCGTGAGAATCTGAGGCACTATATTTTGAAGCAGAATAAGTTTTTAGTGTGCATGGTAGTATCTACTGCACTTTTTGTTGAATTGTTTGAGGGGAAAGAGGGACAGGATGAAGTGCCCAGTAGCCAGACAGTAGACATTTTCTTTCAACTCCAGGTCTCTCTAAGTTTTTGCAATATATAATTTCATTGCTTTATGAAAACAAAAATAACTTACTTCCATTGTTTAATGTAGTTTAAGGGACTAAGATTACACCCTGCATCTGTCAACGCTTTTTTGTATTGTTCCAGATCTGCCTAGAATCAAACAGGAGATTTGAGATGTGTTACATGTCTTCTAAATTTAGCAGTAAACTGCATTTTCAAATTTAAAATAAAAAATGCATATTAAATAAGATCCAAGTTAGCATAAAAGAGGAGTCCTACATGTTACTCTTCTTTGTGCAGAATATTTTTTTTAACACGAGCAAGCATTCAAGTAAGGATTCTCCACCTGCAGGCTGAAGCACCTGATCTCACTGTGTGTGTCAGTCAGCTCCTATGAAATACACTTTAGAAAGGCTAGCATTAAAAAAGCTACACTCTTCCCTTGCTGTATTAAAGGGTATGTTTCATGACGAATGCAAATCCAGAGACTCCTTGGCCATGTGGAAATAGAAAAATAATCTGTATTTTTAATACAGATTATCTTTAGTCACCTCAAATAATAATTATCCTAATTGACTTATTGCATTTTAAGCTATTTAAGCTGTCCTGATAATATATTTATAGGAAGTGATTTAGAATTATTAAAAAATACAATAAATGCTTCCAATTTCCTGTCACTGCCAAATACGTATTTCTTTATTTCAAGAAAACACACCAAAGCTCCTCACAAATTTGGTTAGTTGTGACCAAATATTTGGCAACATTTCAGAATTTAGCTTCAAGTGTGACGGCTGGGGAAGCTAGAAAGACCATATGAGTAAACATGTTTAGGACTGCATTGCCAAGCAGTAAACTTTTATAGAGTTCTTTCTTAGTGGTATAAAACGCTTTATTGAGATCCTCAACGTTGCCTACCTTTACTTTTCAGGACAGGGCATCTATGGACAAGAATTTTACACTTAACACACTGAAGTTGCTCTGTTTCTTTGTGCCCACAGAGGCAAGTGGTGAAACAATGCCTGCACATAGTACTGGAGTGAAAATAGCAGATTGCTTGTAAATCTCCTACTTTTAAACTCCAGAAGAACATGTGTCTGTCAACCTGACTCAGGCCTGCATTTTCTATGCTCTGTCTACAGCCAGTGCCACAGCATACTACCAAGTAAGAGCAAAACACGGGGAAGGATTCCTAATGAAATTGTGTGACCGTTTCATAAAAAATCCATACCTCAGAAGGACACTGTACACAACTTATGTAATATATAAGAAACAGTCGCATCTTGTCCTCTGCAGTTCCCGCTGAGGAAAGAAAAGTTCTGAATTAATTTTCTCTCTCTTAATAATAATAATCTGTGTAATTAAAAGCAATTTGGTATACAATATCATAGGCAGGAAGTAAAACTTTGAATTGTTTCAATGAAGTGAACTAAGTTTAGTAACATACAACTAAAGTTTTATATACAACTAAATAAGCAGCCTTTTAAAAAAAAGAGTACTGTAAACAGTTAAAATCTTTAGCAGGGATGCAATGACACTTGTAATGTGGAATGATTTAGGATAATTATGGTAGTATAACAGATGGATAATGGTAAAAGATGCTGCAAATTTAATCTTAAACATGGAATACATGGAGAGAGAGAAGAAGGTCCGAAGGCTCAAAAGAATGCTTGAAATGGTTATATTAAATGTGTATAAAATTATTTTTAAAACCAATAAAAAATTATAATAAAAAATAAAAAGAGTACTCATGAAGCATGATATTAAGACTGAAGTATGGGAAGTTGCCATCAGAGGAGGAGGATTTGTCAAGACAAAGCTATCACTCTGGGAGTGTGACACAGCTATCACATCTCTGAAGGACTTTTCCATCAGTTGTTCCAACTCAGCCTACTTGGCCTCAAGGAAAGGTACTTGTTGCCTGAGGGCCAGGAGCTCAGGGTATCCATCAATCGAGGATACACCCGCCACTTCTGTCCAGGAGGCAGATAGTAATACGTGTGACATTCTGTACAATACACTGGATATCGCTCATCCCTGTTGTCTTTCAACCTATCTGTTTTTGTAGCCTATTGAATTAGTTTTCTAGGGAGCTTAGAATTTGTTAGTTCACAAAGGAGAAGGGCAAAGTAGTCTGCCCTAGCCTTCTCACCCTGCAGTCGAACTCGGCTGTTACCTTGGCTTGATGCTTTGTTACTGGGGTTAAGATGCTGAGCTAGCTGGGGTTCTTTATAGCCCTAGCTAGCACCCTCTACTTGCTGAAGCAATTGGACCAGGAGTTCCTGAGGCCTACCCTTTGACTTTAGTTTGTAAGCTGAATGTGCAAACTTTAGAAGACTGGCCAAATTTTAAAAGGTAAGACATTTAAAGAATAAACATACCAAACAATATCATACGGTGATATATTGTGTATGATATGATATCCAACCGGCAGTGGTATTTCAAGTTCCCAGGCAGAAAGTGTTTAATAGCATGAGCTTGTTTATATGGCAACAATTCTCAGAATGTTATGAACAGAAAGAAACTTTATAGTAAATTATTTTTTTTTACTCACCATCAGGATCAGAAATCATGTCCAAAAGTGATTTATCCAAGGTCGACTTGCTCATGATTTTCTCTTCATATTCAAAATACAAATCTAGTTTCCGTGTCTTTAAATTAAATAAAAACAAATTTGTTGTTAGAGTATCATTACTGCAGTAGATTTGATTAGCTACTTTTAATATATGAAACTGTTCATATGCTGATTTTCCTCAGCCCGGGATAACCTATGATTAGAGATTGGAAGCCGGTCTCAGAATCATATTTGTACACTCCTTCCCACCATGGGAGAAAAAAAGTCTGAATAAGGGGAGCCAACATTCAAATAACCACACAGTATGTTAGTTTGGTCATTCCCTTCCTCCCATGATCAGAAGTGAGAAAGTAGCATTCAAACCTGTCTTAAGACCTGTATTTATATAACATTTATATGCCACCTTTCTTCCATGAAACTCAAAGCAGCATACATGAAGTCCCCGGGGTAGTCTCAAAACCAAGCACTTATCAGATTCAAATGTACTCATTTTCAGCAAGGTTGCTATACTATGTGCCTTTAGACTGTGCTCTGGGGTCTTTGCTATAGTAGTACATACATTCTACTCATGTAAAAACACTACGCAGGCCCCACAAATAAACCAGAGATGCATTTTAAATAAAAGCACACATTCTACTCATGTAAAAACACCAGGGAGGCCCCACAAATAACCCAGAGATACATTTTAAATAAAAGGACACATTCTACTCATGTAAAAACATGCTGATTCCCGAACTCTATGCGGGCCGGATTTAAAAGGCGATTGGGCTGGATCTGGCCCCCGGGCCTTAGTTTGCCTACCAATGGTGTAAACAAAAGCAAAATGATGCATTTTGAGGCAGAAAATCTTCATTTTATATATACTCTTATGAGGCCTGAATTGGCGGTGACTGACCAAAACGAGATCTTGGGGTCAGAGTGGATAGCTTGATGAATATGTTGGTTGAGTGTGTGGCAGCTGTGAAAAAGGTAGCCCAGAGTTTAGTGCTATGCAAGAGGCAGACAAACAAGATGACTTACTAGAAGGCCCTTAGGCCCCTGTAAAGCAAAAAAGTACTTGATGGCTACCGTACAGGGGAAGGTGCTAATAGTTCTGCAAATATTTCAGGTCTTTAACTACATTCACATATTCTATGATGCTAGAGTAGTAATTGGCCAATTGTCACAATCCTTCTGTCAAACTATTTGTTCTATTATATCTTAAAATACACTTGTAGAAAAAGTCACATATCTACATTATTATTTTTGGAAATACTATAAATCTATGAAAAAATTCAACAGAAATCAGAACCACAATTAGATTAAAATAAGGAAATACTATACACCAAGACTTCAACCATGTACCCACTGCTAACGCTTAACTCTCACTGAAACTAGTGGGAAAGAAAAATGTGTAAAGGTGCCCAGAACAGCAGTATAAGAATGTTTCCAATAAAACGACAGCCTTTTTAAAAACAAAACAAAACAAAAAACAAACCCTATTTTGGCTATGATTATTAGTTGCCAAACTCCTAACAGCTTAAACAATTAACCTAAAACAAGGTTTCTTTTCTTCTAAGCTTTACCAATAAATATTTGCTAATCCATCCTGGGAAATACTGGTGTGTTCTTTCCAGAATTTTTGCTCAACACTGAAATATGCCAAAAAACTGCCAGGTTCCATGAGCTGGTGATTAATCTCACAGTTCCTCTTGCTGTGCCTTCGAAAATGATCTAACGGAATGTGGAAAGCAGCTGTAAACTGAATCTAAAAATACCACTATTACACATAGTATGATTTTAAAATTACTTCTCAGATAAGGTACAAATGATCAGATCAGGTAATACTACACTGTACGAAGTAACACCCTTTAAATAAGTCTTTGTAAATCTTTAACTGCAACTCTGTGCCCAATTACTCTTCTCTAAACTACACTGACGTCAAAAGGTATGTGTGTGTGTGCATGCGTGCACATATATGTGCAATCTTAAGACATAGTCTAATCCAAATACTTTATACTAAAGGGTTTTTACCATCAGAGCCTTGTGCCTCCTTCCCAACGCCCAGTGCCTCCAGCTTTGGGAAGGCAGCATGAGGGCTAGAGGAGGGGAGGTCAAATTTTGGCCTTCTCCTCCCCCTTGGCACGACAAGGCCCGCAGGTTCCATGCTTAAGTGCTCTTGCGGCCCACTTGGTATGAAAAGTTGGACTGCCCTGAGTTCGATGATAGATCTGTCTTTTATTTTTCTTTAATAATCTCCCATCTTGAGACAGAAAGGGGACACACTAATAATTTATTCTACCTCTGCAGTGTCAAAAGCATCCACTTCAGAAAGGACATCAGATTTCTGTGCCTTGGAAGTGGGAGATAGTCAACCATGCAATTATTTCCAAACCACATCCTGCCTTGGAATTTGATCGAAGTCCAGTGTAAAATGCTGCTGTCAATGACCTGCCACCACTTTCCCAGAAAAAAAAGGTGACAAATAAGGCATCAAATAAGGACTCAACGTCACCCACTGCACATTTGACTTCAATCAAATTCTATGGAAATACTGCACTATTATTCAGAACTCATAAAGCTTTCATAAAATGTTCCATGTCAAACACTGCAGAAAAAAGTGATATTGCTGTCAAATCCAGAGGAGGGGAAATAGTGTGTAAATAATAAAAATTCTTTCAATTAAAATTACACTAATTAGGTGCATTGCTGAAGGTGGGTATTCATTGTTTTAGGTTACATAGATTGGGCAGCTGGCGATCACAAATTTTCAAAATTCAACCGACGTAAATTATTCTTTGTGAAGTTATTATCAGGAACCAATAAGCTTTTTAAAAGGAAAGCAGTGGATAAAAATTGCTTGGGTTAGCTATTTCTGATAGTGTAGTTGTTCTCCTAATAGCAGCATGATATACAGGCATGGCCTTCTGCTTAAACCTTTTCCTCTCTTTATTTGTTCGTAAGATGAGAATATGATCTGGCAGAATACTTGCTTGTGTCTAAGATCATTTCTGAATAAGATAAAAATAAGTTTCTTATTCATTTTTATCAAACATGAGATGCTGTAGCTGTTTCAATTTTTGTTAACACTGTACATTCCAAAAATGTAGCCTATAAATTGACAACACAATGATATTCTCTATGAAAAAATGAAGGCTAGAACTTTAAAACTGGCTATGTTTTTCCACCCAAAGAATGACCCCTGCTTTAAATAATAGAACCAGGATTCCAAAATGGAACTAATGTATCCCTTCAGAGTCCTGAGAAAACAAACTTTATTTTACAATACAGTGGACGCTCGGGTTGTGAACGTGATCTGTGTGGGAGGCACTTTCGCAACCCCCAGCATCCGCAACCCACAGCGCCGTGTCTGTGCATGCACGGGTTGCGATTTGGCGCGTCTGCGCATGCACCGAAAACCAGAAGTAACCCATTCCGGTACTTCCGGGTTCGGTGCAGTTCACAACCCGAAAATGCGCAACCTGAAGCATCTGTAACCCAAGGTATGACTGTACTCATATTTTTAGCTCCAGACTGAAGATGAGCGATAGTACTTTGCCTAAATTCATGTAGAGTGTTTGTGGCTGATGGCAAATTTGCATTAGTCTACTGTTTATGCTATTGGCTTCCAAACTGCACCAGTTCTCAAAAATGCTGGAGATGATGGTAGTAGCTGCTAATGATTCAGACTGTCATGAAGTGGTGATCCTGCGAGCAAGTACTGCTGGGTGGGGCTCCTTAGGCAGGTGGTAACAATTAGTCTCCCAAAGTGGGAGCATGTGATGGGGCTGGCTGGTTGCCTGCATCCCCCAGCCCCTATAAATCATTGAGTTAACCTGCTGGGGGCAGGAGAGAACATGCCGTTTATTAGATTTGTTGTTTGATGCCCTGTAACTTTTGCCAAGGAAGAAGCCAATAAAGCCTGGTAACCCGCTCAGTGCCTGTGTGTAATTGATGAGTAGCCTGGAGCGAGGAATTGGGGAGCCGACACCCTCCATGACACAGACAACTATGGTTAAGTTTGCACAGCGAGGAAGTGGAACATCATTGCCTATCCATGTAGACTGCAATACTTGATACTGACAAGTACATACAAGCAGAATTACACTCCTTGCTCAAGGCACTTAGGATGAATCCAGCTCAAGCAATTGTTCACTATAACAGCTATTATCTACTGTCTCTCTTCCCATCAAAAATTTCTGCTCTCCCAGTTTCCTTCCCTTGCTCATAATAAGGCTTCATCAGTGGCAGCACCACAGCTATAGGAATAGCCCCTTCCCCAAAGGAAGCATAGCAGATCATTTCAGTGGTTCGCTTAAGCGCTCTGCAAAAATGTTAATTTTTGTCTGGCATTTTAATTTAATTGTGATAGATAGTATCTTTCTTGTTCTTTTTGCTGTTAACTTACTTGTTCCTTCTTCTAAAAATGAAGTTATTGCAAATGTTTTACAGAAGAACACTGATTTCAGAATATTTAGTATGTTAGAAAGCTTCATGATTAATGAGCTTCAAATAACTCTATTTTCCATACCTTTATGTGTTCCAGAACAGCTGTTGCCACATTTGTATGAAGATCTATGAGCCTCTTCTTTTCTAGAAGCTCTGGAAGAGAGCTGAAGAAATTACATACAAACTAACTGTCCACACTATGTAGTCCAATTCAACCCCATATTTAGCAACCAAAAATATGATATACATATGAGGGAACAAGATAATACTTTTGAGAGACAGTAGTATGCTCAAATCAGCAGCTTCTGAGATACAGGAAATGGATATCCAAAACAAGTTTAGGTTCTCTGTGCCAAGACACACTTTAGACCACCAGCCTTTTCCAGCCTGGTATTCTACAGATGTTTTGGATGACAACTCCCATCAACCTCAGCCAACATGACATCACGAAGGACAGAATTGTAGTCCAAAATGTCAGGGGGAACCAGGCTGGGAAAGGCTGCCTTAGGCCCTACCTTGCTCTACTCACTGGCTCTGTGATAAGAGTTCCCAAGTATGTGACTTGGGGACAGTGGGTGGGGAGGAACTTGACTGGAATCACCAGCCACTGAAAAGTTTTAAATGCCTCTAACGCACCTGTGATATCTGAGGCCTTTGGTCACTTGGGAAGCAAGCCAACAATAACAGTACCACCAGAGAAGAGATATGGAAGCTTGCTCGGGTGAAGGCAAACACACAGGCAGGCAGGCAGGCAGGCAGGCAGAACAGGCAATTTCAGCGGGCCATACATTGAGGCTCCCTGGCCACTGCCAGCACAGCGCAGGCAGGCAGACAGATGGGAGTGAAATGCGCTGTGCTGGCAGTGGCCAGGGAGCTGTGATGCGTGGCAGCCTCAAAAAGTCTGAAACCGATATCACAATCTGAACTTCGTACCAGTTTCAGACAAAGAATCAAAATATCACCCAGCTCTAGCACAGGATCAGGATACTGGATATGTAAATCCTATTTCTCTGCCCCTCAGCAAATGTTACAAGATGTAATCTGTAGTGGTATGATTTCAATAATCAGACTTCCTAATCTTCCCAGCCTATAATTTGGCACCCATGTTATCTTATATCATTGGGGTACACTAGTGTGTCACAGTGTTATGCTTCTACTATGGAACATACTCTGGAGAGTCAGTCAAGTATCCTTAAAACTGAATAAGAAAGAAAACCGATTAAATGTCTTTTGCAAACACTTAAGAATGCTTCAGTAATATTGCTTACCTAACAGCTGAAGTTAGCTTAGCTGTGTTATCAGAAAGCATACTTATTGCTCCTTCATCTTCCCCTTCTAGTCCCTGGGAAGAAAAATAATTTCAAAAAAACAACCACCATATATACTTGAAGAACAAAAATATGGTGAAAATCCAGTTGAAATATTGAACTTTATAACAGAAGAACCACAATTCAATTTTACACAGGTTTTGAAGAAAGATAACTCTAGGTCTACTGGTTTATATATTTGTTTATAATTTATATATCACTTAACTGGAAAAATAATTTCAAAGCAGTTCACAAAAATCCCAAAAAAGGATTGAAAATACTGAAACATTTTCAAGTCTCTTCTGTGAATGGCTCCCTAAAATATGATTACCAACACAATGGGTGAATGCAGACTTCCAACAAGCCCTCTGCCAGACCTTAAAATTACCTCAAAATATAGAGATATTGTTCACTGCTTTCCTAGTGTTGTTGGCAGCTGTCTGCATCAAAAGATACAGTGTGCCTCCAGGGATGAAGTCAAACCACTGGAGAATACCAGCACCTGCTGGGGGGCTGCAGAGACCAGTAACATGTAACTGCTGCCTCCTGTCTCCTCCAGCACTGAAGGGATTTCTTTGGGGTACAAGCCTGGACAGTGTGTATGGAGGGCCTGGGCTGCCCAGATGAGACGACCTTCCCCCTCTCAGCCCTGCTGATGTGGTCCAAATGAAAGCAGAGCAATACATCTGGCACAAGCTTGGTTGCAGGAGTTGTTTTCCATGCATCTCTTAAAAGTGCAACCTTGTTAGAGGTTTAAACTCCAGTCCTAATAGGGCTGTGCTGCACTGCCTCTCAAGTCCTCCCAACTCCCCCTTCCTGTGCATTTACTTCCTGGAAACACCCAGTACATTTCTTGAATGTCAACATTTTAAAGCACTGTATAAATTCCAAGAATAATATTTTAAGTTAGATATAAGCAAATCTTACCATTATACTTTTAAGCCTCTTGACTTCATCTTCCTGAGCTCTGTAAGTTTCTAGCTCTTGCTGAACTGACTCAGCTACCTCTGGGAAAGGGCTAAAGAGATTATGTAGGCACTGTTTAAATCTACACTTTAAATAAACACAGTCTGTAAAAAACCCGGCTTCCATAGTCCTTTATTCACTTTCATTCAGCCCACCAACCCTTCATCGCAAACACACCTGGGGCTGCACACAGTAACTCAGTACCCTTCTCTTTTCTCCTTGTTAAAACTGTTTTTTTTTAAACGAACCCTCACTGTCTCTCCATCCCTGCTTTACTCAAACCTCAGTTTTCTTCTCAGTGTCCCTCTGCCTAACTTCTGCCATTGTTTGAGGAGTCCAGCAAGAAGGACACTGAAAATTGGCTGTTTTAAACCTCTTCTTCTTCTATTCCTCAGCTGCTTCATGTGAGAGAGATAAACAATGTGAAGCCTTCAAACATTTCATAGTAACTTCCCACAATTATGTATTTCACTTCTCGTACCCTGTGTTGTCTTCGATATGACGTTCTAGATTCAATGTAGTAATTTAGAAGATATTTTATTAACAAGCAAACACCAATCTATGTGTAACACCCATCAAGTGACCTTAGTCTTCTGTAACTGAATAAGCTAACTGACAGATTTGCTGTTAAGATTTTATTCATCTTAAATATAGAGTAACATATATCATCATGTTGTGTAAAGAAGGCTGCAAAACTGGAGAGAGGAGGAGGCATGAAAATGGGAGTGGTCTGTGTGCAAGGGAGAGGAGGGTGGAGGAGGTGCAAAGGGGGTTAAAAAGGAGGGAATAAGAGGAATGGGATTGAAGCAGGGGCATGAAAGGGTCTGTAGAATAGAAGGGGGTGGCTTCATAGACAGGCAGAAGGTGAAAAGGCTGCTTAGTAGTTGCAATGTGTGGGATGAGAAAGATGCAAGAGGTTACTATGGGGGTTATTTGTATTCAAGGAGAGTTGAACAAAAGGAAGTTGGGGTGAAGGTGAAAATGAGTGCAAAGCAAGCCTGAAGAAGAGAGACGTGGCTTTGGAAATGGGGTTAGGAAGGTGAACAGTGATCTCCGTAGTGGCATGAGGTGGGAAGGGGTTTGGTGTGGTGGGGAATGGCAGAGAGATTGGTAAGTGGAGTGAGCAGGGGCAAAGCCCCTAGTTAGTAATAGACCTTGAAGCAGAAGTAGTTAATTTAAAATATCCAGCTTACCTTCCTTTATGCTTCTGCCAAAATTTATCAGCTACAGTTAAATCATATGACTTTTTATTTTTTTTCTTTGGTCTAGCACCTGCTGGGGAATTTTCCATTCCTGAAGACTCTTCCAAAACAACTCTGTTCAAATGAAAATCCTTTAAAGAAAATTATATGGATTAAACATTTTTGCCTGCTGCCCCACAATGGAAAGCAGAATATTCCTAATTCAAAATGGGATTATAAAAAGGGCAACTGTTGAATGTGATTCTGAATATGCAGAGAAAATGAAATCTCATATTCTTTCTATTAAATATGACATTTTAAACACTGCCTCAAATTGTGCTAGTTTACTTGTAGTCTACTCTTTGTACAAAAGCTTAAGAATAGATATTATTATTATTATTGGCTTTTTCCATTGGGCAACTGTTGCAACTTCTGAATATTACAAAACATTATTTGGCTATGTTTCTGCAAAACATTCAGACGCTTTTTAATTTGCCTCCTTCCTCTTTTGTTCTGAGAATGCCCAGGCAATCCAAGACAACCTGGGAAATGGGAGGGGTGGGGATGGAAGAAAATATACATTGAAAGTGAGAGAAAATAAGGTTCTCTTTTTTCCTTGTTGTGGATTACCCTCTCATCCTCTGAACTGGAGTCTGCATTGTATGAAGAACAGCTTGGAGATGGGATAGAGAAAAGAGAGACAAAGGGAGTTCTTTAATTTTGCCCATATCTATCTCCTCTCATTCCTGGAACCATTTCAGGCAACACAAATGAAAGGCACCTCTGGATTATTATTATTATTCAATGCATTTACACCCCACATTTCCTCACACAGTTGGTGTTTGGAGAATTAAAAATGGCATCTCCCGCCTAGAAGCTGCAGCTACCAGTGCAACTCTCTGTAATTGTTTCTTACTTTAAAAAAGATGGCTAAAAGTTAGTAACTGTCCTTACTGTTCTTTTTCTCTGCCTAGCAAAAAGTCAAAATTGAAGAGTCACACATTATATTAAGCACTACACACAACTATAATAAGTATTTCACACTGGCATATGATTGTGTTCAAATAATAGCATAGAATTGTAGAGCTGGAAGGAACACCAAGGGGCATCTAGTTTAACTCCATGCAATGCAGAAATCACAACTAAAGCATCTATGGCCATCCAACCTTTGCTTAAAAACCTCCAAGAAAGGAGAGTCCACAACCTCCTGAGGGAGACCGTTCCACTTTCAAACAGCTCTTACTGTCAGAAAGTTTTATCTGTTGTTTAGTCAGAATGGCTCCTAACTTGAAGCCATTGGTTTGAATCTTACTCTCCAGAGCAGGAGAAAACATGCCACTACAGAGAAGGTCCATTCTCATGTTGCCATAGCTTCAGGTATTGTGGTCCTAAGTCATTTAACTTGTTGTAGGTCAAAACCAGCACTTTGAATTGGGTCTGGAAACTAAGTGGCAGCCAAACCAGGACTGGCATTATATGCTCAAATAGTCTTGCCCCGGTGAGCAACCTAGCCACCAAATTTGGCTCTTCAATGGCTTTAATTCAACAGCAAATGGGAGGATACTGCAATTTTCCAAGCATTTTCTCCTTATGCTGACTGGCATTATTATACTTCAGCTCCATTTATATCTATTTTCCCAACCAAAAATATGGTAAAACTTTTGCATCGGTGTAGGAAGAACAGACTCCAACGCTTCAGGTGGTAGGGATGAAATGGGGGAGATGAAGATGTCCCATGGACTACTCAGTTCATAAGAACAGAAAGAGGATCTAACAGACCGATACTGCCATGGGAGGGGTGGGGAGAAAAAGAGAGAAAAGAGTTGGGTAGGAGAGCGCCAAGCCTACTCTTTGCTTTGCTTGACTCCTCTAGTAAAGAACTCAAAGATATTAATGTGAATTATGGGGAAATGTCTACCCCACTCAGGAGAAGAAAAATATTTTCTGTACTTTCACAGAACACAACTTTCTGACTCCCAATGAAAAGAGTAATGCAATTCTCCACAGATCAACCTGTTTATAAGCAGCAATGGTACAGTTATTACCTAAACAGATGAATTGCTATAAATATGTAGCTGGAATGGCATTTGGTTCAGCATGCCACAATCTGCCTTGAGTGCATCAGCCAAGAGAAAAATGAACATTGATTTACATAAAGAAGAAAAAACTTATGTAACTTTTTCCCATTAGAAAAATAAAAATTCTATAAAAGGGATAAAATGCCCCTAAATAAATTATACTAGCTTTATGAAGTATTAATTCTGAAATTCAACTTGTATGTCAGAAATGTTAGAAAAACATCTATAAACTCTATTTAAAATGTTTCCCGGAAATATGCTTTTAAGAAGTGGTTATTATTTGAATTTCAAAGGTAACTGTATCCTAAAAACAATTTCATATTTCAGAACCCCCACCTGCTTTAAGACATAATATACATTTTCTTGAAATAGTTTATTTTTATTAAGATATGTGATCAGTATTCTCCATAGGCAAGACTATAATGAGTGTCTGTGCAGATGGAGCGTTGTAATAACATGCTGTTGAATTCCACCCATATTTTATTGTATTACAATTTGAATACCATACAAATCAAAATATTATAAATTAAAAGTAGCAGCAAATATACAATTAAAAATCAATATGAATGTTTAATGTGATGCATATGCTGTCTTCAATCACAAATGCACAAACATACCATGGAGCACCTGAATAAAGCTCGCAGACCACTAGTGGTCCATGGACCACAGTTTGGGAATCTCTGGTTTGGGTTCATAAACAAAAATGAAGGATTTTTCAAAAAGAAAGTTAATATGCCCAGATTGGTAGCATGGGGAGTTGTCAAGTCTTAAAAGACTGATAAATTTATTATGGCATAATTTATGTAAGTGGACTCTAGTCTCCTTCAGATGCATAAAGTTACATGTAGATGTAGAGGCCTAAAATAGTCTAACAGGGCTATATCAGCTCTGGTTAACAGCTATCCATAATTCTTTAGGTTTTCTTTTCCTAGTTAAAAAACAGCAACTTATAACCACAAGACTGTCTTGTTATTCTTTGAGTTTCTTAATATGGAACATCTACACCATCTTGTGGTGATGAATAATATTTTAATGTTTAATGTTGATAGTTGTGTTATGAACTGAATAGGAATTATAAAACAGTACTAAATATTATTCTGATATGTGCAAACTTCATGAAACATTCAAACAGTAAACTAAAAGCTTTTGTTACAACAGGTAAAAATGATCCTAAGTATTGGCTATACAGTGGTGCCCCGCAAGACGAATGCCTCGCAAGACGGAAAACCCGCTAGACGAAAGCGTTTTCCGTTTTGGAGGTGCTTCGCAAAACGAATTTCCTATGTGCTTGCTTCGCAAGACGAAAATGTCTTGCGAGTTCCTGCGGGGTTTTTTCCCTCCCCCCCCCCTTTTCCCAAGCAGCTAAAACGCTTATCAGCTGATGGCTAAGCCGCTTATCAGCTGATCTTTAAGCCGCTTAACAGCTGATGCTAAGCCGCTTATCAGCTGATCTTTAAGCCGCTTATCAGCTGATCTTTAAGCCGCTTAACAGCTGATCTTTAAGCCGGCTAAGCCGCTAATACTGTAGCGCTAAGCCGCTAAACCTCTAATGGGCTTGCTTCGCAAGACGAAAAAACCCGCAAGACGAAGAGACTGGCGGAACGGATTCTTTTCGTCTTGCGAGGCACCACTGTATTTTATTTATTGGCTATATTTTAGTTAAATTTCTATACCTCCCTTCCTCTAAGGATCACAGGGCTGTTTACAATATAAAAACTCAAAAACACATAACATAGAAAAAAACAGTTTAAAAGGCCATAGATTTTTTAATTAGCCAAAGGCCTGGAAAATGAGGAATGGTTCCTATAGATATGTAACAAAGGCACCAGGCGAGCCTTCTAGGAGAGCATTCCACAAATGGGAAGCCACCACTGAAAAGGCCAATTCTTGTGTTACCTCCCCTCCAGACCTCTTGCAGAGGAGGCACACTAAGAAAGGCCTAAGATGATGATTGCAGGTTCGGGTAGGTCCATATGGGGAGAGGAATTATTAAGTTATTGTGGTCCCAAGCCGTTTAAGGCTTTATAGGTCAAAACCAGCACTTTGAGTTGGGCCCGGAAAATTAATTGGCAGCCAGTGAAGTCAGGCCAGGATTGGTGTTTTATGCTCAAACTGTCTCGCCCTGGCCGCTGAATTCTGCAGCAGCTGAAGTTTCCGAACCATCTTCAGAAGTAGCCCGACATATGCGTTGCAAAAATCTAACCTAGAGGTTACCAGAGCATAGCCAACAGAAGTTAAGCTATCTCTGTCCAAACAGGGGCACAGCTAGGCTACCAGCCAAAGCTGTTGGAATGCACTCTGGACCACCTAGGCCACCTGAGCCTCAAGCAACAGCAATGGATTGAGACGTATCCACAAGGCACATTCCCTCTTCTTCAGAGGTACTGTAACCTCATCGAGTACAGGCCACCTTCCTGTCTGGCCTAAAGGAACCACCCATTAACAGTGCCTCAGTCTTATCCAGATTGAGCTTCAGTTTATTAGCTCTCATCCAGTTTATTAGCTCTCATCTCATCTCACTGTTATTACTGCATCCACTATGCACATCACACAAGTTCAGTGGTCTACAAATATGGTAACCAACGCATATAAAATCCACCTCACCAGAAAGCAAGTACAAAAGCAATGTACTTGTAGAGCAGCAAGTGAAAAACCAATCTCACTGACTACTAGAAATAATGAATGGTTACGAAGTCCAGCCAAAATTTGAGGAATTTGACAGCACAACTGTCATTATGTGAAAGTTAGGTAGTAACCAAATTTGTACTACAGCAGACCACAGCCTCAAATTACATTCATAAACAGTTATAATGGGAGGGAAATTATGGTTCAAACTAACAGCTGTTTTGCACATGTAAGGATTTCTGTTTTCCTTTATGTGGAAAGAAATGGGTTTTTAGGCAGTTTTACCAGCCATGGATGGGGAATCTGTGGCTCTACAGATGTTGTTACTCAAACTCCCATCAGTTCTAGCTAGCATAACTGATGGTCAGGGATGATGGGAGTTGTCATCCAATGCTATCTGGAGAGAAACAATTTCCCCATTCCTGTCTTAAGGCAAGCACTGAACCAAAGTTTTACATTATTGAGCTGGTAATAATAATAAACAAAGAATATACAGTCACAAAAAACAAGTTTCTTACCAGTACATCGTGCACTAAGGCTTGGTAGGTCCAAGTATGGTGTAGAGGAGTTGCCAAATCAATGTTTCTGTCAACAAGTACTAAGAGAGGTCTCTGGAAACTAAATAAAAATATTAAGTTAATAACCTGAAACATATTTGGAATATTTCTGTGGCCAAATTCATTGCCAAACCCTGCAGAATAGTTACGAAATATGAAGCATTTTGCCACCTGCTATATAATAATAATAATAATAATAATAATAATAATAATAATAATAATTTATTTATACCCTGCCCATCTGGCTTGGTTTCCCCATTTTAAAATCATTCCATCATTTTAAAATCATGTAGAATGTTTTTCTCTCCTTAGGATTTTAAATCCCAATATTGCTATATCTTCCAGCTAAGCAGATGAAAAGCAATGACATGCTGCAAATCTGCAAAGCATGAATACATATAGGACTTTAAAAAGGGCTGCTGAAAAATACAAGTAGATGTTGATACCTGAATTGTCCAGCTCCAAGTGTGTCACCTGTGAAAAGGCTGTTTCTGGCATCTCTGAGGTTCTCCCGGAGTTTCTTATCTAGTTTCTGAAAAAGATTTATCAGAGCTTTCATATATCCATAAAGGTAAAGGTAAAGGGACCCCTGACCATTAGACCCAGTCGTGACCGACTCTGGGGTTGCGGCGCTCATCTCGCTTTATTGGCCGAGGGAGCCGGCATACAGCTTCCGGGTCATGTGGCCAGCATGACTAAGCCACTTCTGGCGAACCAGAGCAGTGCACAGAAACACCGTTTACCTTCCCGCCGGAGCGGTACCCATTTATCTACTTGTACTTTGACGTGCTTTCAAACTGCTAGGCTGGCAAGAGCAGGGACCGTGCAACGGGAGCTCACCCCGTCGTGGGGATTCGAACCACCAACCTTCTGATTGGCAAGTCCTAGGCTCTGTGGTTTAACTCACAGCGCCACCTGCATCCCCATATATCCATAAATATAGCTAAATATAACAGAATGAAACTGTCAATTTCCCCACAGCCTATATGAGGACGAAGATGAAAATAATGAGAAAATGGTCCATGATGAGATAACGGTAGAGAGATAACCAGCTTGAGATTACCTTCTGGAATTGAAAAGGTGGGGTATAAATATCTCAATAATCAAGGAAAGCTGAAAGATCCAAACTTGAGAATGGAGCATTTTAAACTTACTGTGAATGTGTTACCATAAAGCACCAATGCTGCAGCAAGCAAAGGCTCTAGCAGCTCAGCCAGCTGCTTGTGGCTGGAAAGCCAGACAGGATGTTTGTGACTGTTGCCATGGAAACAAAGGGGCAGTCCATTCTGTACTGAGCACCGGATGTTAGCTCAGTGTGTGTGTGTGTCATATGACCCGTACTGGATGTACTTGGGAGGAGTTTTCTTCTTGCTGTTGTTGAGTGCAGACATGATTCTCTGTACTGATGTAAGAGGCAGAAATAAATGATGTAAATAGTTTTCTGTCTGCTTCTTTCCCCTCCCTGGGGACACCAAAGGGGAGAGAGGAAGAACGGTGTGTTCCTCTCATACATCTGAGAAGAATCGCCGGACCTCGCCTGCTTATCAGCAGAGGTTGGGAGACGCGGGGAGGTCGACAGGAATATCTGCCGGTGCCTACGCTTGTGGCACATTCCTCTGACCCAGGCAGAATTCCAACAGTGGCAGCCTTCGGATGGTTGCGATTCATCGGACATCTGCATGAGAGGCTGGTGGATTGTCCTCCTCTGCTCCAAGGAGGAAGAGAAGCGTCTGAAAGCAGCCAGAGGCTCCACAGACAGCTGGTGGAAAGAAGAGGTGTTTTCCAGAGCAACAAAGTTCAAGGTATGCTGCATTTCGGGCTAAAAGTGTGAACGCAGGAAGATTAATTCCCTGGTTCACGGAGCTGCGTTTCAAAGAAAACAAAAGCTCCGGAGGAAGAGGCCTGCAGCTTGAAGGCTGAAGCCTGCATTCCACAAATTTTTGTGGTAGATAAGATGTCTTATTGAAATGCATTGTTGCTAGGTAACGGAAAGTTACTGGCAAAGGGGCTGGACTCTGAGTGTGAGCCTGGGAAAGCGAAACAAAATCAGAGAATGTTTTGGCTACAAGGTTTACGAGCTCTTGGAAGGGACTTTTCAATAGCAGCCTGAGTTTAGCTGCCAGGTGCAAAGAGCGTAAACAATTTGCAGTTTGCTGCGTGAGAAAGGAAAAAAACGACTGTTGGATTTTACAGTTTGTTTGAGAGTGTGGGCTGGAAAGCTGAAGAGGCTTGGCTTCAAGATGGATGCCAAGAAAGGAGCTTTGCCTTGCCCACCTCCCTTAACCAATGACAATTATTCATCTTGGTCTGTAAAGATGAAGGCCCTGCTGCAGAATCAGAGGCTTTTTGATGTAATTGAAAACCCCATCCCTGCAGCTCCAACCAGAGGTTGGGAGTCACAGAATGTAAGGGCCAGGACTGCTATAATTCTGTGTGTCTCAGATGATCAGTTGGTGCATGTTCAGCATTTAGAAAATGCGAAAGAGGTATGGGACACGCTGCGTACAACGCATCAGAGAGATGCTGGTTCTTCAGCGTTGCTGTATTTTGAGAAATTGACCAATCTGAGACTTGCGCCTGATGGAGATGTTCAAGCGCACCTGACAGAAATGAAGTTTCTGCGTCAACAGATGGTGGAACGCAATTTCCGTCTTCAGGAGGAAGTGTTTTGCTTCATGATGATAAACAGCCTTAGCCGCACCTACAAGGTTGTTGCCAGTCAGCTTGGTTCCCTACCGGCCGCGCAGCTGACCGCGGAAAGAGTGTGTGCTGTGGTCCTGAATGAACACGACAGACTTGCTGCACTGGAAGAAAAGGACAGGGGGAGGGAAGAACAGAGTTCTAATTCCCCCACTGCTGATGCTACTGGAGAGCATGGAGTAGCATTGAGTGCTGTCCGATGCTACAATTGTGGACAGACTGGGCATCTACAGCGAAACTGTAAGAAGCCGCGCCAGTCAAGAGGAGCAAAGAGCAGGTCTACGAAGCCTCAGGCGTCAGGCAAAAGCCGTACCAAGTGCCAGGTGAAACCTGCAAAGGCTATGATGGCGAAAGGAACCACGCCAGATGTTGGGAACTCGTTCATAATTGACACGGGCGCAACGGTTCACATGTGCCCGCACAGAGGACTGTTTTCGACGTTGAAGAAGCAAAGCTTCACTGTGAAACAGGCCAACGGTCAGGAGTTGGAAGCGACTGGAATTGGGACTGTGTATCTTGAGAGTCTGAACTTGACTATAAGTGATGTTTACCTGATTCCAGAACTGAGATTTAATCTGCTGAGCGTGTCGCAGATTGCAAAGAAAGGACTGAAACTGACCTATGATGCTAAAAGCTGCAAGATCTACAAAGATGGAGAACTGTTTCTTACTGCCAAAGAGAAAGATGGATTGTATTTGTTGACTTTTGATCAAAGTGATTACATGAAATGTAATTCTTCTGTTTCTAACGAAATCTCTCTTACAGGCGTGACCAGTGTGAGCACCAGGAAGGTGACGAAGAAGGTCGACAGAGCATTTCAGCGGGTGTATGCTGATGTGATCGGTCCTCTAGAACCATCTAGAGGCGGTGCACGATTTTACCTTGTGTGTGTGGATTGTTTCACTAATTATTCTTGGGTTTATATGATGGAGAAACCGCAAGAAACTTTAGAAAAGTTTCAGGAGTTTTGTGACAAGGTTAAAAGTATGCATGATGCTAACATTGATTGTCTTTTCACAGATGACAAACAAGTTTTTCTGTTACAGAAGTTTCAGAAGTTCCTGGATGGAAAAGGGATAGACCACAAAGTGGCAGTTTCGCAAGAAGCGTGGAACAGGGGGGTCTGTGTAAAAGTGAACAAAGAATTGCAAAAGGGAATGAATGCGCAATTGCTGAGTTCACATTTGCCACATGAATATTGGGCCGAATCGCTAGCGTCCTATCTTCATGTGTGGTTGAGAAAGGTCTCAACAGAGTTGGGATATTCTCCTTTTGAAAAGCTGTTCAATAGAAAACCTTCTGTTGCCTATTTTAAGGTTTTCGGGTCTCATGTGAGAACAGAAGCTCCAGGTGGAGTAAAGAATGCCAGAGGCATTTTTGTGGGTTATGAAAAGGGTCTCTACAGAGTAATTTTGTCTGAATCTGGTCAGGTGATTCTCACAAAGTTCCTAGAGAGTGCTCCAAAGCAAGAGCGGGTAGTACAGACATTTCCCACAGGAAACGATTCTGATGATGATGATGATGAGTTTGATCTTATTGAGTTCAGTAGTACTGATGATGACAGTGAGAGCTCAGAGAGTTCAGTTGTAACAGTCATTGAGAGGAAATCTCACACAATGGATAGACCTTCACAGGTGAAGGAAGAACCACTGATTGCTACTGGTTCTCAACAGAGTCCAAAGGTTGAACCAGTGAGCACAGAGGATCAGAACCTCTTACGTAGGTCTGAGAGAGCAACGAAGGGTGTACCACCCAAGAGGTATTCAAAGGAGTTTGCTAACCTTGCATATGTTGCTATTGTAAACGACCAAGGACAGATTGAAGCTGTGTCTGAGTCAGAGACAAAGGCACAACAGAGAGTTGTTAACCAAGGTAATGCGAAGTCACACAACCAGAGAGGTACATTGGTTAAACCAGTGGCGGGTAGTTCCAAGGGTGGAACTGAAACAACAGGGGAATGTTATAAATATAACAACTGTTTGTTTTCTTCTCTGGATGACGCTTTGCTCGCGGCACACATTGATACTTTAGGGGGAGTATGTTACCATAAAGCACCAATGCTGCAGCAAGCAAAGGCTCTAGCAGCTCAGCCAGCTGCTTGTGGCTGGAAAGCCAGACAGGATGTTTGTGACTGTTGCCATGGAAACAAAGGGGCAGTCCATTCTGTACTGAGCACCGGATGTTAGCTCAGTGTGTGTGTGTGTCATATGACCCGTACTGGATGTACTTGGGAGGAGTTTTCTTCTTGCTGTTGTTGAGTGCAGACATGATTCTCTGTACTGATGTAAGAGGCAGAAATAAATGATGTAAATAGTTTTCTGTCTGCTTCTTTCCCCTCCCTGGGGACACCAAAGGGGAGAGAGGAAGAACGGTGTGTTCCTCTCATACATCTGAGAAGAATCGCCGGACCTCGCCTGCTTATCAGCAGAGGTTGGGAGACGCGGGGAGGTCGACAGGAATATCTGCCGGTGCCTACGCTTGTGGCACATTCCTCTGACCCAGGCAGAATTCCAACAGAATGCTCCTTTTGGGAATGTGAGGGAGACAATGGGCTCAGTAAACACTGGCTAAAGATCCACTACCCAGACATAGACAGGGGTAAGGTAATGAAAGTAAAAGCTTAGCAGCCAACCCTCACATCCTGCCTCCAGTTCCTGCCCTGTTGCCAAGTTCTTGCAGACCTTAAGGAAGTGAAAACCGGGAGACAAAACCAAGAGGAAATTCAAGAAGAATCGTAATCAGGAGAAGAAGAAAAAACTATGAAAAGGCATGACACAAAGAGGATGTCTGACAAGTTCAAATGTTGGTGAAATTGCTGATATAAAAAGGAGCCAATTGAAAAGGCAAGGTCAAATAGAAAACTGGATGCCACTCAACCACAAGGATTGGTCATAAGGTCTTGTGTGTGTCCCCAGAAGCAGCATTCACATTATTCAATGGTTTGTGCTCTGTGAGAGCCCTTCAGTAAACAATGGGATGTGCTCAAGCAACTCATCATAAACCAGGTAACTGTGCTACAAATCTCCTAAACAGAACCATTAGCAGAGTGAGCAGCAAATGCTGCTGAAGTCCTGGTGGAATGAGCTGAACTGTGGTGTTTAAAGGTGAGGGATATGTTGGATCTCATAAGCCACTACAATAGATGTTGAAAGCTTTGCTAAGGTGGAACAAGACAAACAGGATGTAACAAAGGCATGTGTCACTGTGGTAAAATCAGACATCAGATTTCCTGTACTGTTTCTTTTGCACAGCTAATCTTATTTGTTCTTGTTTTCCCCCCAGAAGGAATCTTGAATGCCCAGGCTGAGATAAACTAACCTATTCCAAGCAAGGCAGGGAAAGGAACTGGAGCCAATATGAGGGGTGGCTGCTAAACTTTTTCATTTTATTATTCCTGCCTGTCTTTGGATGGGACTGAACCCACTGTTTACTGAAGGGCTCCTGCATGCTCATAGAGAAATGTCATTTTCCTATGAGCCATCAAAATTTTGTGATAATGGTTACATTAGATGTCCCACTTAGCTAACACTTCCATTGTTATTGTGATGACTATGTGAACAGCATAGACACCTTTGGTGTCACTTTTATTGCATAGCAATGCTACACCATTCTGCAATCTTTTCTTTTTCATGTGTTACCGTCTTTGAAGGCTGAGTGTTCATACACTCCCTCCAAAACAATTTAAGTTCATCTACATTCTGCCTTTATTCTTTCATGGAACTCTTGGAAGTGTACACAGGGTTCTGATATTATCTCCCATCCAAACACTAAGGCGATCCAAATCTTTTCATAAGAAAGCTTCATGAAACAACAAAGTCTTAAGTTGGCACCGAAACTCAGTACAGACTGTGCCAGATTGCTTTTTCTATACAAAAAGCACCACACTATTTCCTGTTGAGGACAGTTTGACACTGCCAGTCACCACTAGACATGCCTGAGTGGCATATTGCAAAGATTAGACCAGGTATAAGGAATAAGGTGATCTTTTAAGTACACTACCCCTAGTTCATGTACAAATACACTGTGTTCTCAGTTTATGCCCTTGAGAGGCACCAGATTACATATGGGCCATTTTTAAAAAGGGGACAAACAGGCCTTTCCACTTTACATCACAGCTATCTCCTCCCTTCCCAAGTATTACTGTTTTAAAAATATTCCACTATTGTTGCAAGCTAGCATAAGCTCAGTACTAACCCCACAATCTTATGCACACTTAACTGAAAGTAAGTCCCGCTGAACTGAATAGGACTTGTGTCTAAGTACACATGATAGGGTTATGCTGGACCAATAAAGAAGCTCTATCTTACAAAGAACTCAATATAATTTAGAGTTCTTCCCATATCCTCAACCTTGTCTGAAGAGACAACACTTTCATATGCCACTAGCTTTCCTTCCTAGACTACAGGAGCGCATGCCAGGATGTAATCAAAGACACATAAGACACATGCACCTAGAAGCAAGGGGGCACCGCATACCCAGGTCAGTTAAGAGGCAGCTAGCCAAGAACAACATACAATCCAAGACATGGGAAGTACTCAAAGGTGGTGGAATACTCCATGATGGAGAAACCACCACATCAACCTAACCTCTGCTGGCTTACCATTAGCAGGAGCTGGTTGAGCAGATTTTCCTAACAAGGCCTTTTAAAACTATTCCCTCCCACTGGAACCAATGGGAGGGAAAATAATTATGCCCAGAGTTTGCATACTTCTTAAATAAACCTAAGGCTGGTTTATGTAGCACTAAACCATAGCTTAATGCTATGTCCAAACCCAGAAATTCTACTGCACATGTCTTCCTAAGAATTGCAGTGGATAAAAACATTCTTAGATTGTGTCTGTTTAGCTTGGGACACACAAGTGGAGTTACCATGACAATGTAAAGTTACATTGACCGTTCTGTCTCCTCTGTGATATAGCTCAGTAAAAACAATTGTCTGTCTGCTGTTCGGCTTTCAGTTAAACAGTGATTCTCCCTTCATGATGCCTGTCATACATATTTCAAAAATTAATTCAGTTGGGATATTTCACAACTCACCACTGCCACCATTTCTGCTGCTGTTCCCCTTGAACATCGGATTATTGGAATAGCTCCTATTAAAAAATAAAAATTGATTTTTTGGGGGAAATGCTGTTATAGAGTCTACTACGTTTCTTTTAGGATAAATGGCTTTTATATTGCCTGCTACCAAGTTAATTTTATTAAATAAATATGGCTTAATAATATTTAAACAAAGCTTATGAAAACTTTCTAAAGTGCTGAGAAATTCCCTTATTCAGAGGGAATTTTTGAGCATTTTTTAAAAGGCTAGCCAATAGGAGATAGCTAGACACCTCTCAAGCTGTTAAATGTATTTCTTAGTTCTCCAAAGGGATCATTTTGCAGACCTAATACAGGACATATCTACTTTATATCTTCCAGGAGATTTAAGTAATTGAATTGTTTGAAACCACATTCTGAAACATCACATTTTGAGTGACAGATTATCACTGTCATAACAGGACATGCAAACTTAAATAGGGAAGCTTTTCCTGAATAATTCTTAATTTTTAATCTTTATCCAGATACAGATGGGTAAATTGTAAGCTCTGAGTTCAAACAATTCATATATCAAGAGCATCTAATATCTATCAGTATCTTTAATTCCTACAAATTATTAAATGTTCAAAGAGAATAACATGAAATCATATCATACTGTTGCTGTCCTCGGTCTAGGACTCTATTTCTTTTTTGACAACATTTACAGAAGAAATCCTTATTTTACAAAGTCCAAGCCAGTGCAGAAATGAGGTTGTATCCAATGAACTGTTCCACCAATGCATGGACTTCCACTTCTCGCAAACCCTCTCAAATCTGTTCTCCCAAGTCTCTGTAGCAGATTCAGGGAGGTGTGCAGGGAGAGGAGCAGTGGAACAGGAAGAACCTTTTCTCAATTACTTTGCTATACAACACCCATTGGGTTGGATCCACAAAATCCAAGTGGAAGTGGGTGGGCAGAATATGATTTCTCCATAGCAGCTCCCAAAAGCCTCTCCAGAGGTCTGGAGGATACTGCTGAATGCGGCAGGAAGCTGAGGGCAAAGGGGAGGTCCCTGAAAATGTGAAAATTTCTGCATGAGCAAATTCACTTAACCATTGATCTGTACAATTCCTATGCTTTCTTCTCCTCTCTTCCAGCTGAATTCACCCTACTTCATGTTTCACTACTATTCATGGTGCAAAATTATTTGTGTGCCAATGTTAATTTCAAGCATGATGAACCATCTTCAAATTCTTTTTTGAAACTCTGCTTTATAACAGCATTTGAAGCTGGTTTGCAAACTCTAGGAATAGGTAACCATGAATAGAGCTCAATTCTGTAAAAACAATTCAGGGCACTGGGAATTTTTGAGGAAGAGGTGGCTCGCTTTATCCTAACCACCTCCTTCAAATGACATATGACTTAATGTAGAGGGAATTTCACAGCATTCCTTACAGAGGTATGATATTTAAGAAACCAACATACTTACCAAGTGTAACAAAAAAACAGAAAAGGCTGTCTACAATTGTATCCATTACAGTCTCCATTTCCGTGTCTGTTATATCTGGTCTGTTGATGGCTGCAATACCAAAAAGGGAGAGGAGAAAAAAATCAGATTACTGTACTGTATAAATTATGCCTATGTGCACCCTCAAAATTTGTCCCAAAGGGATGAAGGAGAGGAAGCAAATTTTGGGGGGGGGGGGGGCACGTAGGGGGCTGCAGGGGTGATGAGAGGAAGCAGCAACCTTGTTGCATAAGCAGCAGTCTGATTGCATGTTGGATTCTACCCTCCATTTACGTTTCTTGCCTGATAGTAAAGATATATATCCTGGGTCTATGACACAAAAATAAGTTATTCGGTCTAAACAGCAGAAAGCACTTTATGTGCTTACTTTCATAAACTTCAATAATCCATTACAGCTCAATAATAAATGTAGGCAAGTAATCAAGGCGAATAATGGAAAATGAAGTCAGTAGCAAAACTCCACACCGTCACCAGCATTAGAATGTCTGGGTGCACATACAGAATTACACCATTATGTTCTCTTAAAATGCTAGACGTTTAACAAAATAACTGTTTTTAGAATAATCCACCTACCACGATACGAAACAAGCTCCTTGTTTTGATTGCATAATAAAAACATATCATCTTCTAAAGTAATGAAGTTGAGATATTGGTCAAAAACCTATACATCAAAACAAAGGGATCATTAGTAAAAATAACATGTAAATGATTAGTTTATATTGAATCACTACTATATCAAAACATTATTTTTGTTTAAGGAACAACAAGGGCTTATATGCAATAGCAGTATTATCTTTGCAAAATAGTTCCATCCTGCACAAACTGAAATACCCAATTTTGCCAACTCCCAACTTAAGAACCCCACACTCCAAAAAACTTGTTGAATCAGTTTTGAAAGTAACAGGTACTCCAATATGAATGTTTGGAATAATGTACTTTACCTTAGCTACTTGTGCTACTGCACTGGCACCCAGAGCAGCATTTGCAATATCTTCCAGTTTACTTCTTGAAATGGCAGAAATAAAATTTAAATAATAATATTCGTAAAGTTGGTTTCTAAGATCCTGAAAGAAAAAAATGAATGTTAAAAACACCAGAATTTTTAGATAACAAGTATACTTTAAAAATGAAAGCCTTTACTATACAGTAGTGCTTCTAAAAATTAATCTCCTATAAGGCAGCATAACCCATGCCAATAACAGACAATATATACAATACTAGGGAGTTTTGCAGAAAATGTTCTTCTGAAGTGTCAGTGTTTAATCTGCAGTGTCCCAAAGCTTAGTTTGAGGGGCACATCCCCAGTCCTATATTCATTTGTATGTATGCTGACATGTGGGAAGTATGCTCGAATGTCTCATGCAAATAAAATAAATAAAAAACTGGGCAGAACACAGTGGTATGTGGTTTCATTTGTAATCGCTCCAAGTTTAGTTAAAATTCTTGCTCCTTACTTGCCAGTGGCCTAGGGTAATCATTTGTCAAGTTCATATTCCACAAATACAATGCTTTTGACTGGTGAGAATGTGTGCATCTCTGAGTGGACATCACTCCTGGTTATTAAGATGTCTAACATGGGATAGAATAAAGCTTATTCAGAAAAGCAGTTATTCTGTTATTTTGATAAGCATGGGTAAAGCAGCTTCCCATTTAATATTATCCAAGTATCCACACTTCAAACCAAAAATTAACAGAATATGCCATTTCTTTATTTAGCCTGTTTTGACCCTAGTTAGAAACTTTTCTGCTGAGCTCATTTGGGTAAATTTTGAATATATTGATTAGTTCATTTTTCTGCACATTGTGTTATTGCATCTGTCCTGGATTAGATGTCTAGAGAAGAACTCAGTCTGAGATTTGAGTTTAAAAGCCTCTGCAGTGTCTGCATGTGTCCTGCAGGTGTCAGCAGTGTTAAATTGATATGCTGGACATTCATTCACTAAAAACTGCAATCCTAAATTGCACCAATACAAAGGTTGTGGCCTGCCCTGTATGGGCTTTGATGGGAGAAAAAATTAACCTATGCAACCTGATTATATATAATTCCACTAATACCATCTGTTGCCTCAGCTTGTATAATATACATTAAATCTACAGGAATGGGGCATAATGAATCATTTTCATGGTCATGGTTCCAGAAATCACTCCAAGAGATATCTCAGATTATGAAATGTTACATTCAAATCACCTGAAAAGCTTAATCAAATTAAGAATGTTGCAACAATTCTGGCTCACTCCCTTTACAAAAGGTGAAAATCATATTGTCATAATGCTCAGAGGTTGGGGTAAAAGAGAATGAAGGTTTTTTTTCCCCATGTGAAAAGGAGATTTGAGTTATACCTGATATTCACTGCTATATCAATTTCTGGATTTTAAGAAAAAGTTAAGCAAGCCAGCCAGTGTTACAAACTGAGATATGAAAGCTAGGAGCTAAATGCACCTTAAACCTAGGTTATGGGTGCAATAATGGAATGTCTAGGCAGACTTTTTTATAACAAGAATACAAAGCTGAAAATGAATGAACTGCAGCTAAAATATTATGCTCATTTTTCACATGATCTGGTCCTTCCCCTGCCCACCCCCCTAATATTCTTAAGAGGGTCTCTTCTACAGTCTTCAGAGAGTAGCTGGAAGTGGGGAGGCAGAAAAAGGTCTTCCTTTCCTTCCACTCTGCAGTTTGAAATCTTGGGCACAGTACTGCACCCAGAGCTCAGAAGCTGCTCATGCTAATAAAATTCCCTGTCGCAAAATGAGCCTAGAACAATGGGAGCTTCGAACACTTGACACCTGATATATTCGTACACACTAGCACAGGTAGTAGATGGACTTTAAAACTGCAAGGAAAGTAGGGAATAATCATACAAGACAACACGTTTGCAGGGGCTACAGCAGTAGCAAGCTGTCTCTCCTAACTGCCAACGACACTTAAGAACCTCTTTGATCCATAGCATAACCACTGTAAGTAGTAAGAGTATTTTCTAAGCAGTTGGCTCATCACTGGATTTGCTGATGTGGAGTACATGCTGCAAACAATGAAGTCACAGCCCTAACATCTATGCAGCTGAAGCTTAAACACTACCTTTTATCTGGCAGTAAAACAAAGTCCAGTTTCTTGTGTTACAACATGAATTTTTAAACTCTTACAATGGACATTAAGCACGTCACACTACCTGGCACAGCCTGTCAATATTTTCCTCTGTTGGCATTACAAAATATATTGCTGGAACGTCTGGAATAGAATCTCGATCGGAGTGCAGAAGACTGGAAATAAAAGAACAAGCTTCATTTGTGAACTGTTTTACTCTTTCTTGAAACAAATGGAACAACAACAAAAAGCCCTAGAAACAAAAAAGGCTTCAACAGCTTCAATCCTATGCACACTTGCTTGGGCAGAGCTTGACCGTGCAATCAGCCTTCTTCCAAGTAATCATCTATTGGATTGGGCACACGGCACTTTCTACATAATTTGCTGATGCAGAAGTAATGCTAGTTTTTCTTTAATTGCAGTTTAACTGAAAGCCTGCCCAAGGAAGGTGTATTCCTTTCTCTCCTGTTCCCTTAACTATAGTTAAGCAGTTTGTTGACCACACATCATGAATTGCAATCAAGGTTAACCACGGCATCTCAGTGTACCCATTCATAGCTTGTATGATTAGTCTGAAAAAAGGAAAAGGAGCTGTCTCAGGTGTTTCAGAACTATGACTTGAAAAGGTAGATTGCATAGACTTAAGTATAATGAAAATATGTTTTTCAGATATGCTCTTACTGTATGCCCAGTAACTTGCAAAATTAAAACTGCTTTCAGCCTTCTCTTAATTTTGTAATCAATGTAATGGATTTATGTGCTGTTTTAGGTAAAGACTGGCATACTTAGACATGCCAGAGCTGCAGTCTGCTCTTTTACAAGAGAGAATACATCACTGTAAGCATAACTAGCATCCTTCAGCTTCCCATTATTGACCAGTTACCCAACTGGTGGTTTAACATGCAACCTTATCCTCCTCACCATAAAAAAACCACATGTTTTTTCAAACAACGTATAAAGTAACACAACCGCAAAACGTATACATATAGATACATACAGATGTAAAGTAATGCCCATGTCTCTTAATTCTTTCACTGACAATAATGGAGATATTATATCTTGGCCAAATCTGTCATAAATGAGAACCTGCAACACAAAAATACCTATTAGCATAATTCCAGTAAGGAACTTGACATATTTAGGGGAGAGGATAGGACTCTTTTGAGGTCAACCAATCAGAGAGGAAGAAGAATGCTATGGTCAGGTTTTATTAGTTGCATACACACTAAGCAAACTAGAAAGCAATGTCAGTGCATGGATCACCATTCACTTCAGTGGGGCCTGAGCAGAGGTTGTGCAGCAGCTTTATGTCCATGAGCTTGTAATTATTTAACAGATAAAGGGGTCTTAAGCAACATTTCAGATTTGAAGGAGTCAGTCACATTCTCATATGCTTTGAAATAAATACAGTGGTACCTCGGGTTAAATACGCTTCAGGTTACATACGCTTCAGGTTCCGCTAACCCAGAAATAGTACCTCGGGTTAAGATCTTTGGTTCAGGATGAGAACAGAAATCGTGCTCCGGCGGCGCAGTGGCAGCGGGAGGCCCCATTAGCTAAAGTGGTGCTTCAGGTTAAGAACAGTTTCAGGTTAAGAACGGACCTCTGGAACGAATTAGGTATGTAACCAGAGGTACCACTGTAATTTCCTTTAAAACAAATTATTATTTAAAAAATATGAAAACAACAGGAAAGCATTAAAAAAAATTGTTTGACATTGCAATTTTTTTTAAAAAATAAGGGCAGCCTGTCATACAAAACCAAGAGAGAATATTTGGACATAATAACTAACCATGATTTATTATGAAGGGAATAATTCTAGATGAACCATTGGCTAAAATGCTTTTCCTGCTCCCTCCAGTGCAGTTGAATTAAGGTTTTTTCCCATGTTTTTTATTAAACACAGTTTAGTTTCTAAATCAATCAATCTCAATGTTATGTCTCAAGCTTCAACTGTACAGTGGTACCTCTAGTTACAAACTTAATTTGTTCCGGAGGGCCGTTCTTAACCTGAAACTGTTCTTAACTAGAGGAGTGCTTTCACTAATGGGGCCTCTTGGTGCTGCTGCGCTGCCGGCACCCGATTTCCATTCTCATCCTGGGGCAAAGTTCTCAACTCGAGGTAACTCTTCCATGTTAGTGGAGTTTGTAACCTGAAGCGTTTGTAACCGGAGGTACCACTGTATTTAATGTTGTTTGTCAAAACCAGGCAGCTTCATAATATATGGCTTGTTTCAAGCTAATCAGAGTTAAGATTAACTGGAGTTTCTCAGGGTCACACAACACAGCAAGCCTCAAACAAATGAAAGAAAGGAAAAGCTTCAGAGCTCCTCATTGCAGCCATGCCAGAGAAGGAGGGAATGGGGCAGTGTGCATCTGATGCTCACCTAGCTAGTTCCTGTCAGAATTAAAAAAGTGTTTTATGATGACATCTGGACTTAAAAACCAACTGGAAAAAGTAACATGCACAATAAAGGCTGAAATGGTTCTATCATGCAACATTAAAAACACAGTCAGAAACAATGTTTCTTAAACCATTAGTACAGTTTCCTCAATAAAATCCATCACCAGTGTCAAATATACTACCAAAGGAATTACTTCTATCTACTCAGTTATGTTTACTTTCACAGAGCTCTTCTTTATGCAGTTCTATGGGGTCACGAAGAGTCGGACACGACTAAACAACAATATAATTAAAACACTTTCATTTTCATTATCAGCAATTGGTCCAAGTCAACAACCTATTTCGTAAAGCTATAAAATGTCATTTTCAAGAACAAGGCAAATAAGTTAATTTGAAACTAGAAATGATTACCATGGGTGTAAAATTGGCATATAGTTTGACTTACTTTCCATACTGGTTCACCTGTACTGTTTTTAACAGGTGGCACATTGAAATTCAACATACGTTTTAGAGCCACTGAAAATGAGAGAAAAGAGGATTTTGAATAGTTTTGAAAACGTATGACTAACCACATAAAATCTATTGAGAACCTTTTCAAAATATTGCAATCTGACTATATGTTATTTAGAAATAAACAATGTTAGTTTATTTATTTGAGATTATTGTAGTCAAGCAGTATATAAATTGTGAAAAAATAAATAAATAAAGAGGCCATGGCTACTGTCTTATTTAAATTAATAACAACATTTGTCAAGATGTGGGGATATTGTAGCAACTGAAGAGACAAGAACCTAAGAGCAGAAACCTGGTATTGTAAAATAACAGTGTGTTTCCATTGTACTTCCTATGTACCAAAGCCTTCTTATACTGAGAGACATAAGTATGGTGAAAATTGATGTGAAAGTCATATTAGATATTCCCAAGGCTCCGCCCTGAGACTAAAACTTTTAAAATAATCCATGAACAAACGCATGAATGGGAACAAAATGGCAAAGGAGATTCAGCAGAAAGTGTAAAGTGTTGCACACAAGGGCACTGAATTTACATATATGCTGTCAAGTCCAAACTGGTAGTGACTTCTCAAAATCTCCGACATAAGAAGAATGAAACTGTAATAAAAAATGTGTGTATGTGTGTTGAAGTCTGATGAAGTCTAGTCCTAAACCCAAACCCCGACATGGGTGAATCTGTGAAGATTTCATACACCTTTGCAGTATGTGTTCCAGAATGGTTTCTTGAAACATTTCTTACTAATAAATATATGTTCAGTATGGAATGCTTTGGCAATTACAAGCCATTGGGACATACTACACTGACCTGCTTCTGACTGGATAACATAGGCAAATCTGTTTGTTTGAAACAACCTTCCCCAACCTGGTAACCCCCAGATGTTCTGGACCACAAGTCCAACCAGTGCTGATTGCGGCTAATGGGAACTAGTCCAAAAACAACTGGAGGACACCAGGTGGAGAAACTCTGACTTGAAGGGCTGTGCTTCAGTTTGGAGTAGTAACACCAGCCATTAAAATCACAGAAAAACACCCAGCCTAAAACCATCACGATCGCATAGATGACATGTTCAGAACTCCTCGGATCACAGCTTGAAAAGATGAAAACAATGCTGACTCTGATAAACCTTATATTTTCCTTTGAGGATGATGCGTGTAAGGTACTAAAGGGGCATTTCTTGGGGATCATTTGTTCTTGTATCTTCTAACAATGCCTTGCAAATTGCTTAACGCGGGTAGGCGGATGATGCAAAGGCTGCTTTTAACAACTAATAGCATGACTCCACTTTAAGTTTAAGGGCTCCTTTGGAATAACTGTAATGTCTATGAAACTGTGACGGCAGTCTCTTTGTGGACATGATGGGGTGGGGTGGATTCCCCCCCCCCTTTTGTACCAACTTAAAACTCCGTAGTGGTCTATGAAGTACCTACTGCCCTATAATCCCAAAGTGTTGTTGCTGTTCTTATAAAACCCGAGGGTTGGAGGCAGCGAAAGAAGAAACACAGCCGCGCCAGGAAACTAAGAGCAGGATGCGGGGTCAATACAGGGAACCCTCTCGGCGCCTTGGCCGCCACGGGGCAACCCTCCCCCCCCCAAAGTAGGGCAGGGCTCCGCTCCTCCAGAAGCGGGTCGGCCAGCCAAAGAGAGCCTTCTTCGCGCGGGTTTTAAAGGAAGAGGCCCCGCAGAGGATGCAGAAAGGAGCAGGCCGCGCGTATCCTCCGTGAGGTAACAAAGACGCCGCGAAACCCTCCCGCCGAGGAGGGCAGCGGCGGCGGCCCCGCCGCACCCCGCGGGCTCCCCGGCAACAGAGGGCCGGCGCCCCTTCGAGCCTGTCCCGGAGGGAAAAGCGGGGAACTCACCCGTCTGCTTCTCCCGGATGCTGGCCGCCATCTTTTCTGCCACTCAGGCCGGCTCCGCCCCCGTCGCCGCTACAGCAGCCGGCAGACGTGGCGCCCCGGCGAGGCGGCCCCTGCTGCTGCTGCGAGCGACCTGAGGCGCGGCGGGCGGAGCCTCCTTGCCCGGCGTCCCCTCTGGCTCCTCGTATATCCCAGCCGCCGGCGCCGCAACTGGGGCTTCTCGGTTAGCTTCGGGGATGGTTGGAAGAGGAGAGGGCGGCCGTTTCCCCCTTCTGCTTCTTCCCACCGCCGGTTCTTCTCCCACTGAGGCGCTCGCGGCCCTCGCGCGGGACGGGGTTGGCGGTGCCGGATGGGGCGGTTCTGAGGTGAATCGGCAGTGAGGAGCCAAAATATAGGGAAGAGGGAGAAAACGCCACGCACAAAAGTTGCTGCCTAGGGGCCGGTAGCTTCTTACGCTTGAAACAGCTGTTAGAAAATATACAGGGTTTCATGGGGAAGGGTTGGGCAACATCCTAGATCTGACCACCATGTACCCCCCCCCAAAAAAAACCCCTTTTCTGTCTCTCTAGTAAAAGACTCGCATAAGATCATCATAATATTCTCAAGGCTGCAATCCTAGCCCCACTTACCTGCTAGTAAAACCTTCTTAGATTCTGCTGGATTTACTTCTCAGTAGACGCGGGTAGCCTTGCTTCCTAAATTATGATTTACCTCCAGGGCTACCACTGGCTTTATTATTCTTTTGTGATGGCTTTTGTTGTTGCTAAACAACAGAATAGTCACACAGAACCTCTGTCTTCAGAAGTACCAAATATTAGCGGAAAGAGAAGAAAGCCATTGTGGGAGTAAGAATCTGGCTGACATTAAGCCATATGCAGAGTAGACCCACTGAAATGAATGGAAACATGATTTCAGTGGGTTTGAGTATGGCTTAATTGGATATGGCATTGTATTTATATTATTTTGCCATATACTCTATCTTATTCAGGGCTTGTATTCCTAACTGGATAGTCCAAGTTTGGCCTAAAGCCACAGTTCTCCAGGTTAGCTAGTCAGAGAGGTTTACAAAGTGCTAGAAGTTGACATTTGGTCCTGTACACAAGCACTGTTGTTATTTAGGGTAGCTTTTTAATGTTGAATGTTTTACTGTTTTTTATATATGATGGAAGCCACCCAGAGTTGCTGGGGCAGCCCAGTCAGATGGTCAGGGTACAAAATAAAGTAATAATAATAATAATAATAATAATAATAATAATTTAGTCTACCACAGCAATTCATACACAAACCCACAAAAAGAACTGCTTTGGTGTGTCCCCCGCCCCATTAATTGGCCACTGTTGGGAGACAGATGGAGGAATGTGACTCTGTTGATTCTTCTTGATCTCTCAGCAGCTTTCAGTACCATCCACCATGGTATCCTAGAATACCAATTGTGTTGGAAGCATACAGGCAGCCAGTGTGGTTCTAGATCCAATTCAATGTGCTGCTTTTGACCTATAAAACTCTATGGCTCAGAACCCCAGTATATTCTGGCATGTCTATCCCAAACATACCTGCATCCTTCTCCAGAGCCCATCTCCCTCTTTGGGGATGCTTGGAGGGTGGTAACAAGGAAGAGGACCTTTTCAGTTGTGGTTTCATTGGTTTAATGCCTTTTGCAGTGAAGTCGACCTGGCATCTTTGTTTCAGCACCAGACTTATCTCCTCCACCCAGCTTTTGATGGGTTACAAATGGATGTTTTGCTACTGCTGTGCCGGCGATTTCCTGTAGCTGTTATAGGGATTGTTACATTTTTGTGGCATAAAGTATTACTATTTGTTTTTAATGTGTGATAAGTCACTTGACTGGATGTGGGTGGCACTGTGGGTTAAACCACAGAGCCTCGGACTTGCTGATCAGAAGGTCAGCGGTTCGAATCCCCGCGACAGGGTGAGCTCCAGTTGCTCTGTCCCTGCTCCTGCCAACCTAGCAGTTCAAAAGCACGTCAAAGTTCAAGTAGATAAATAGGTACCGCTCTGGCGGGAAGGTAAATGGCGGTTCCGTGCGCTGCTCTGGTTCGCCAGAAGCGGCTTAGTCATGCTGGCCACATGACCTGGAAGCTGTACGCCGGCTCCCCCGGCCAATAAAGCGAGATGAGCACCGCAACCCCAGAGTCGGTCACGACTGGACCTAATGGTCAGGGGTCCCTTTACCTTTTACCTTTAAGTCACTTGAAGACCTTTGGGTAACGACTGACAAGTCAAATAACAGTATTTAAAAAAAATATAATTTAAAGGTTGCTTTATGGGATAATTATTCTTACTGAGCAATATTACCAGTAAGAGCCAGTGTGGTGTAGTGGTTAAGAGCGGTAGTCTCGTAATGTGGGGAACCGGGTTTGAGTCTCCGCTCCTCCACATGCAGCTGCTGGGCGACCTTGGGCCAGTCACACTTCTTTGAAGTTTCTCAGCCTCACTCACATCACAGAGTGTTTGTTGTGGGGGAGGAAGGGAAAGGAGAATGTTAGCCGCTTTGAGACTCCTTAAAGGGAGTGAAAGGCGGGATATCAAATCCAAACTCCTCTTCTTCTTCTACCACCAGAAATGTGTAGGTCCAGAGCCCTACAGCTTCCAAACCATCTTCATGGCAGGGGAGGAGGAAAAGTGTGCCAGAAGGAATAGTCTTCTTCCCATTGGAGCAAATGGCATGGGGATGGCATGTTCCGGCTCATTATGTGGCATAATTTCCAGCATGTTTGTGTCACTGGGATTTCAGGGTGTTAGGATTCAGCACATTTGCTTCTTCATGCTGCTGCCCATTCTCAAGGACCAGCAGGCCAAACATTGCAATTATGTCCTACCTTCCAAGGAGCTCAAAGGGACAAAGAGTTTTGCTCCTCCCCATTTGCAGGGTAGGGATTTCAACCCTGGTCTCCCAGGTTTATCCACTACATCAATAGTGTAGCCTTTGTGAAGTGTATAGAAGCATTTTCAGAGCCATGTTTTTGGTGGAAGGGGGTAGTCTAAATCTGGGAATTTTTCTGTCTCATCCTTCAACCCCTCAGTGGAAACACTAAGTTTAGTTTATAATCTTTTCCCTAAGTACCTGAACAGGAATCATATAAAATATATAAGAATGGGAATCCCCTATCACACTTTAGGAAGAAATAAATCAGTGTCATTTGTGAATCTTCAGAGCTATAATATACCAATTTTATTTGTAAAATGAAGCTAGGTAAGTAACACTGGACTATGATATAAGATATTCCTGTTTGCACTATTAACATTGTATGGTAACATGAGGATTATCATGAATCCCAGATGAAGCAACACCATTGTTGCACATGAACATCCTCAAAAGAATCAAGTCCAACTACATTTGAATGCATATATATTTAATACTGTTAAATGACACATCGTTGATTTATTGCACTTTATATACAGTACATGTAAATGACGGTTCTCCCATAATACATTGCTGCAAGTAATAGAAGAGCAAACAGACACTGGAAGCCATAGAAAGCCCCAGGAAATAGATATTACAGTTTTAAACAAAAACTAATATTTACAAACTTATAATTGTACATGCAAATTTGTATTCTACACTATTTCTACATAATGCTAATTGTTTAATCCCCCCCCCACCCATGAAAGAGTTCAATCATACAGAAATGGTGCCTTCCTTTAATCCAAATTACAGAACAAAAAAATCAATGAATTTAAGAATGCTATGATAAAAGCATTCAGTGAAGTGTTAAAGGTACCTGAGCTGCCATAAGGAATACTGTTGCCCTGAATTGACATCTATTTGCGGATTCCATTCATTTGCAATTTATCCTACTTATGCTAGTATAGATGTAGCATTACAACTCTAATAAAGTAGTACATATTCAAATAATCACAATTAGGAGAACTTAAGAGGTTCACATCCTGTGCACAGAGGTTTTAAGGCAGAAATAGCACAACAGCATTTTCTTTACTCCTAGTACTTTAACCCAACAAACGGCTAAGCTAACAAGGTCATAAAATCACAAAGTGCAAAGAATAGATTGCCAGGATGCACCAATCATGGGAAGTAAATTAAATCCACAGATACTGCAATATAAAATACAATGATCAAGACTTCTGTAGGGAACACAGATTATACAGTAGACCAGTGGTGTCCATACTTTTTTCAAAGAGGGCCAGATTTGATGAAGTGAAGGGCCATGAGGGCTGACCAAAGTTGTTGACCTTGTTTTTTAAGATTGAAGTTGTGGAGCTTTTTTTAGGATTGAAGTTGTGGAGGTCTTTTTAAGGGCCCCGAAACGGACTTTGGACATGCCTGCAGTAGACCAACATGTTTATAAACTTAGATGGTTCTATTCCATGCTGTATAAATAGAGCTTCTCTGCCCCCAAACATCTCCAGAGGGTCCCCCAACCTTCTGGAACAGATTTTGAGGGGGGAGGGGAATGCAGGGAAGAAGAGAGAGGAAATTCCATTGTGCAAATGGAAAAGCTTAATTGAATACAACCCATAGCAGCCCAAAATCCTTTCTTCCTGTAGCCTACAAATTTTTGCTAGTTTGGGTAGCCAGCAAAATCTCTGCATTCCCCAGTACGGGAGGGAGCTCATTTCCAATGCTTAGCATGACATGGGAGGTCTTTTAATGCTCAGCATGTCTGAGAGGTCTTTTAAGCAATTTTCCTCCCTGTTCTTAAGCTCAAGGAAAAGATTGAAGCATGTTTATATGATGCTTATGATGTACCTGGAGGATTTTCAAAGCACAGTGCAACTGCAAATATATAGGCCTGCAAAACCCAGGGCAGGGAGGACATAAAGAAAAGCCATATACAATCCAACAGAAAACACTGAAAAATTATCTTTTTGAGTAAGTGAAATATTTACAATAAGGCGGATAGCTCAGCTGGTTAGAGCGTGGTGCTGATAACACTTAAGGTTACAGGTTCAATCCCCATAAGATACAGTTGCATATTCCTGCATTGCAGGGGGTTGGACTAGATGATCCTCTGGATCCCTTCCAACTCTATGAGTCTATTCCAAGGTTCTATACTAAGGTTCTACAGGACTCAGTGTAGTATGGAATGTTTAAATGTAAGGATCTATGCTACACAGAGAATAATAATTCCTGCAACACTGCAATTCAAGATGTATTTCTACATATAGTTTGTTGCCATTCTCATAACAGGCACATATAGGGCCTTCAATGTGTGTGAATTTCTGCATGCTTTCATTTGAACTTTGATATGCGTTTGGAGATACTCCTGCATGGTGTAGTGGTTAAGAGCGGTGGACTCGTAATCTGGTGAACCAGGTTCGCTTCCCCGCTCCTCCACATGCAGCTGCTGGGTGACCTTGGGCTAGTCACACTTCTCTGAAGTCTCTCAGCCTCACTCACCTCATGGAGTGTTTGTTGTGGGGGAGGAAGGGAAAGGAGAACGTTAGCCGCTTTGAGATGCCTTAGGGTAGTGATAAAGCAGGATATCAAATCCAAACTCTTCTTCTTATTCTTCTTCTGCATGTCCTTTTGACATGGCCCTTCTCTTGAAGTCAACCTCACCTTTTCTCTCAAATGATTGACATCTAAGTGTCCATGTTCTGTCTTAAGTCACTTATAACTAGCACATAAGAATATGCTTACACTTCTATGAATTGCAACACCTTTACACACCAGCACATTTTTCTAATACTAAGGAAAATATTTGGAATGACTGTAGAACGGAAATTTAATTTTAAAGCAGCTGGGATACTGCACCACAACTGTATTCAGTGTCATAAAGCTCTGTTATTCTTTTAATATATATATATGTGACAAAAGTTAAAATGAGGTATTATTTTTAGCTTCCTTATTATAGTTCATAAGTAATAGCTAGGATACTTGAAATTCACTTAGAATGTAAAATATTTTCTCATCTCAACAAACCAACAAGTCAAAACTTACACAAAAACATGATTTTCTGGCTATATTACAAACCAATGTAAAAGGGATTTGTGAATCTAGTTGTCTGCTAGTGTATATTTGATTATAATATAAATGGATGGATGGTACAGTACATCAGCAGACAATTATGTCACCAGTTGCCTTATGTTATGAAGTGGGGCTGTGCTAAGGATGAGATTGGGGCACAGTGTTAAAAAGAAACCAAATAATGCAAAATGGTTTGGAAAGCTTTGTTTGTTCATTTTGAATCAATGTTCAAAATGTAAAGACTGAGATTAAGCCATTTCCACGATCAAGTTGCAAGTCTGTGAGGATGAACGTGTGTGTTATCCAGTAGCAGCTAGCAAGCTTCTTAAATGCTTCATCATTCAATTTTCAGCATCCATGGTAGTGACTAATGCACTTCTGATTCTAACCTTAGAGTACTTCTGATGGTGCAATCCATAATTCTTTTAAACTTCTCGTAAGACTTTGTTATTGGAAGCTCTAAACAATTAAGGTGTCTCTTTCCAACAGGGTATTTTATATGCAGAAACTTAACTGCAGGCTCAGGATCAAAGCCAATGGGTGGGATATCACGAATGCCAGTTGCAAACACTAAGATGTCCTCTAGAGTTACTGCTGACTCACCACCTAGACCAAGAACGAGGAATTTGATTAGCTGAAAGCAGCTTTTACAAGATTTTCACATTAGAAGGTAAGAGTGACTCAAGCTAATGATAAATTGACCATAGTTAATCATTACTGCAAATGTAAAGTGAAACTAAAATTCATAGGCAAGGCTTGTCTTAAGAGTTTGATAAATAGGAACTGAAGTCTTTTTTAAAGCCCCCAACACATTCCAGATTCCTAGCTCAGATTCATTTAGGTGGGTCCATTTTTTCTTACCTTCTGTTTCCTGTAAGTAACCCATCCAGAAATCTAGACTTCTGGCTTTGTCTGCTCCTGGTACACAGTGGATAGCAAAGAGATCACCAAGAAGTTTTGCTGTAAGTTTCTCAGGCTTGTGACATAATATGCTACAGAATGCATCAGGATTCATCTGCATTTTTTCCAAAACACCAAGTGTTTTCAAACCTTGTCTAAAGCTAAGGGGAAAGAGACAATGCATTGAACCAAGAAAGTGCTATGAGGTTTTTTTGTTTTTAAAAAGATAGGAAAAAAACTGCCAAATTCATTTGCATATTACAAACACCACTTTAAATTTCTAGAAGCAGTAATTCCTTAGGGCTTTGCTGGAATTATTAAAAACAAAACAAAACAAAACAAAACCAATTTACTGATATATTTCTGTACATGTACTAGTCAGAATACCCTTGCTGGAGCTGGTACCAGCTACAGATTCTAATCAGTAATTTATTTTAGAGCTTCTAAATTTTCCTGAAAGCTACTTACAACAATGGATGGTGTCCAAGTGTGGCATCCAGCTTACAGGAATTTCCCTCTTTTCCCTTCTCCCAGGCAGCCCCAGTACACTCCCTGAAACCGTTCTGGAAAGTTGGGGGATCCTGAAGGACAGATTAGGGAGCAGGGAGGCTATAGAGGCAGCCAAAAAGGGAAATCCTGTCACATCCACAGGTAAAATGATGGATCTCGCCCCAGTGAAAGAAAGCTGCAGAGCTTCCTCCCTTGGGACACTATTAAGTACAGTGGTGCCTCGCAAGACGAAATTAATCCGTTCCGCGAGTATCTTCGTCTAGCGGTTTTTTTCGTCTTGCGAAGCAACCCTATTAGCGGCTTAGCGGTTTAGCGCTATTAGCGGTTTAGCGGCTATTAAAGGCTTAGCGGCTTAGCGGCTAAAAGGCTATTAAAGGCTTAGCGGCTTAGAAAAAGGGGGGGGAAAGCGGAAAAAAAATCTCAAGACTCGCAAGACATTTTCGTCTTGCGAAGCAAGCCCATAGGGAAATTCGTCCTGCGAAGCGCATTGAAAACGGAAAACCCTTTCGTCTAGCGGGTTTTCCGTCTTGCGAGGCATTCGTCTTGCGGGGCACCACTGTATATTTAAGTATTCATCCAACAACTCAGTTTTTCAAATTTGAAATACCAAATATCTTTAAGCATTTTTGAGTAACAATGTAAGATGAACAATATTAAGAACAGGCCCGTGGCTCACCTAGGATCATATTCTCACAGTGGCCGACCAAATGTGTGAGAGAAGCCTGCAAACTGGACATGAGCGCAACAGCACTCCGCCTACTTGCAATTACCAGCAATACATCTTTCACTTGGTGTCATAATAAAATTTTATATTTTCAGTACTAGTAAATGAGAGGGGAAGCCACCACTAGAACAATAAATTCTTCATAACACGTGAAACTTGACTTGTAAAATTTTAATTTATAAATGCAAAACATGAATTAATTCACATGGAAAGAGTGTGGCTACAGAACCCTGGAGTATAAACTGCAAAAGTATAGTAATGGGTTCTATGTGCAAAACAAACCTTTCAAAAGGTAAAAGTGTTCTCTTTATGACATGGTAATTCAATATCTCATTCACCAACACATTCTTATCATGTAGAGCTGTTACAGGTTTCAAACATCCAGCAATGGCGAGATATTCAGAGCAATCACTTATTGCTGATTCTAAGCTGTTCAGAGTTCTTGCAGATTTTATCTACAGTAAGAAATCAAACATCAACTAGTTAATTTGATGAATAAATTCAAATGGATGGATGCAACTTCCTCTTTGTTTCAGATCTTATGTCTGATCACTTTTGGCTGACAAATAAGTGGCACATATATTATGCCAACTATTGCTGAGAAAAGAAATGCCCTCAATACCAAATTGATTTAAAATTAAGATGTTAAAAGAGAAAAAAATACCAAGACCCATCCCTATAGTGCTATGCAGTTGTAGAACAACCTACCTTCTCTATTGTCTGCAGAACAGTCACATCAGCAACATCTTCAATAGTTGGTTTCACATTCTCTGTGCCATAAACAAGGCAGTCAAACAAGGTCTTGGAAAAGAAGCTAGGAGATGGCCCTCCATGAACCAGAGAAACTGCTATCATTTTTCCAGCTTCATAGTATAAATTATCTTTAAGAGCTGAAAGTACAAAGTATGTAAAATAACTCTTGTGCTTACTAAATGCAGCTGGGATGAGCCCCAATCAATCTAACCAACTGCACACCTACTTCAATATTCTGTTTCCCATCCAATAAAATGCCCCTGGAAGCCCAGAAAAAGTGCACAGAGGCCACAGCTCTCTTCCCCCATTTGTTGCCAGCACTTAGTGTTCAGAGGCACCATTCATCTGAACAAGTGCCCATCTTCCATGAATTTATCTAAATCTATGTAAGCCAACTGTACTTATGGGATACAAAAGAAATGGGCTGGACATTTATGCTAAACTACCAGGACTTGTCTGTTTCCCTTCCCCACTGCATACCCAACCCCTGTGGTCACAAAAAGCTGCCCTGGAGTTTTAGTCAGAAAGGAAACTGAGCCATCAACTCTACTTCAAGAAACAACTGGGGCAAATGCTCAGGTTTTTTTTTGGTATGCCAGCAAATATGCTCACCAGAACTTAACAAAGACAATTTTCATTACCCCAAAAACCATGACTTAAAACTATTTAATAGTTCTCCTGTCCCTTGATACATAGTAAAACACTAGAGCAGAAGGTATCTCCTCTACTTGTATTGGTTTTTGTTACCTGGACAGAGTCAATAAAAACTCAAAAATACAATTACCAGCACCCCTCTAATTGTAGTTGCTCCATCCACTACCAGTTTTGCTATTTCTGAGCAGCCTAAACAGCAAAGAGAGTAAGGAGACTCCTATATAACTAAGTGAATATTCCTATTAATATTAATTGGAGAATTCGTATTACTGAACTTGCAGTACACAGCCAGTGTGGTGTAGTTGATAAGAGTTTTTGAATTTAGATTGTGGTAAGATCTAGGTTCAAATTTCTGCTCAACCCATGCAGCTTGTTTGGTAGGAAGACACTTGCTTAAGATCACCTAATTCACCTCACAGGCTTGCTGCACACCAACCACATCAAGAGTGCTCAGAACCCAATGGAGAAGGGAGAAAGAAGCATACAGTTGTACCTTGGATTTCAAAAGCCTTGGCTCCCGAACAAATCAGCTCCTAAATGGTCGAAACCTGGAAGTGAGTGTTCTGGTTTTTGAATGTTCTTTTGGAAGCCGAATGTCCAACAGAGCTTCTGCGGCTTCCGATTGGCTGCAGGAGCTTCCTGGACGTTTTGGAAGTTGAACAAACTTCCAGAACAGATTCCGTTCAACTTCCAAGGTACGACTGTACCCACTTTCCTCCAAAAACATTTCAAATGTTTATAATTTAGGCTTACCTTGAGAATCAAAAGACAATATTTTTGAGGAATCGCCTTCAAAGAGCGAGGAGTTCTGAAGGTGAAGAATCAGTAATAGAAAAAAATCTCCCTTTGATGAATCCATATGTGTTTTTGTCCTGCAGTTTATGTACTTTACTTCAATAGTATTGGCAGGATTGAAGCTCCGCTTTTGAAATCCCTTTAAGGCGCTATCCCAGATGTTTCGTCTATTGATATTCAGTCTTGTTCGTTTGGTATTAATTTGTGATCTTAATTCCCTCAGAATATTGGAAACTTTTCTTTGCTGCACTACAAGTTGCCTGCACAAAATAAAAGGTCTGTTTTATTAGCACAGCATCTACTTAGGTATGTACAGCAATAGTTCTGGGTATATATAACCATGTAACCTCAAGTTGCTCTATTTTTTTCCAGAATAAATTACTAATGGCATCCTAATAAGTAGCTCACTGAAACTGCTAACAGCATGATATCTCTCTCGCTCTCTCTTTAGAATCAGCATACTTACTACTCAAAACAATTCAATAACATTTAAATAAGGAAGCACAAAGTTTCTTGTTGAGAACAGGGTCAGACAAAATGCTGATAAACAACTGTGCACCATCTCTTTAAATACTATGTTCCCCACTCAGTTATGTATCTCAAATAAAATCAGTGTAGTGGATTGTATCTAATACTATACAAGCAGACTTCTGCTAGTGTGATGGGACTTCTCCTCCTCCTCTGCAGCCCCCTGTGCATCTCAAAAATATGCTCCAAAAGGTGTCCCAACCTGGAGCATATTTTTGAAGGTTTATGGGGGCTTCAGATACAGGAGAGGAAGGAGCAGTTGCATATAACCCCCAGTCTCTATCTAACCTTAAAACAATGGTCTGGATCAAAAGAATCATTAAACTATTTCCACGAGCCTAATGGGCAGTATCTAACTGTGATATCTTGATACTGCAATGAACTACTATTTGTGCAAATGTTATTTTCCTGTCCTTTCTTCCTGCCTCCAGCCAAAGAATCTGCTCTGGAAGTCAAAGAAACATTTGGAGCTGATTTGGAGGCCAAGTCAGAAGGTATGTGGGCAAGAGTAGAAGGGAAAGCCCCATCATGTATGCTGACATGACACTGGATCTCAAAGTTGTTTCATACTTGTTCTCCTGCCCATAGCAGTCCCCAGTGGGAGGTAAAAATTCCACTGGGCTGCAAGCTCAGGGTCAATCCCTGCCCCCCAATTCAATTATTTGGTATAAAATAAAAAATTGGCTGACAGTTCAACATTTACTTACGTTTTTCTTAGTGTCAGATTCCTCACGGAAGGACTAATCACGGAGGAAGGGGATATCAGTCTATTATTCGAAGAGGGGAGATCTAGTTGTGAACACTGAGTAAAGACATTGGGGCATATCTTTGGGGACCTAGAAGGGAAGAAGTCCAACCACCTTGTTAGTTGAGTTAGCCATACCCTGACTCAGAAACAGCTGAGTCAGGATACAGGTATCTCCAGCATACAATATTGTCCATGACAAGTGTACAGTCAGTAAATTACATTTGTTTTTTTGTAAATGAGTACTTCAGGCATGAAGGATTGCTTCTAGATGCAAACAAAATAAGATTTGCACCATGTCCTTAAACAAATTACATGCTTTATGCTACTCCCCATTCAAAGAATACATTGCAGGCTGCTTCTGAAGTCCCCAAGTTTCAGAACAGCTTGTTGGATGGAATGAAGAGCTGCTACAAAAAATTCTGGAACATTAGGTTGAATTCATGATTTAGCCCTTTGATCAGTTATTATTTTTAGGCTCTAACTATAATTTGATAGTGCCGATGTTCACACAAGCTTTGCCACATGAATGAACAAGAATGAGCTGCAGCAAGCCTTAAATTTGATAGCACATCCCCACTGTCCAATCCCAGTGCAGACTGGAGTTCAGGAACAGAAGGTTTTGCTTTTGATTACCCACCATTGCCACATCCTCTGGATCTGGAATTGGGGTTAGTCTTAACCACAGTTAAACATGTCAGTTTCAGTAGCTATGGTTTGAAGCTGGCACTGAAATAAAGTACAGGGAAGGTGGCTGCTTGGTGCTAAAAGGCAAGGAATTCCATAGTATAGGTGCTGCCACACTAAAATATCAATTTCTCACAACTGTGGAATGAATATTACGTGGCACCTTTAACAGTGCCAATTTTGGTCAAGTGACATATGGAGTAAGGTGATGCCGCAAGGAAAACATTCCCAAGCCATTATGGGCTTTATATAACAACAGTTAAACCTTAAACTTGGCTTGAACAAATTGGCAACTAGTACAGATCTCTGGGCAGAGGCATTATGTGCCGACAGGGCCTTACTCCTGTCAGCAACTATGCTGCAGCATTCTGCATTAACTGCAGTTTCCAGGCAAAGTGAAAGGGAAGCCCCACATAGAGTATACTGAGTTAATCTAATCTTGAAGTCACCAGTGCTTTCCCAGCCCAAGAACAGCTGAAACTGTCATACCAAATGCAGCTGGTAAAAGACACTTTTAGCTACTGGGGCTACCTGGGCCTCCAGTGGCAATGCTGGGTCCACAAGAACCCCCAGACTGCACATCTGCTCCTTTGGGCATGGGGGTGGACCTCAGCCAGGACAGGCAACTGACCAATGTTACAGACTGCAGAACCAAAAGTAAGAACTCTCAACATCCCCCAGCCATGTGGGAAGAGCGAGCATAAACATGAGGTTCACTGCAGCTCTTTCCTGTTCATTTACATTGCGTTCAACTGTGGTTTAGCATGATGTGTGAACACTGCCTGTTTGTTTCCACACAGCTGCAAATGAAAGAACATCACATGCCTGACAAGGAAGCCAAGATGGGATCCAGGAGACTGTCTGGGACATTTGGGTGATGGCTCTTCCAGCAAGCTATCGCCAATATCTGTTTTTTCTGGCATACTCCGAGAACGCTTTCGCCATTTCTGACAGTTCCCTGTGTAATGAAATTAACACAATTTCTCATCCAAAATCTTTAAAAAAGTTTAAATTAATTCAAGTAGAATGGTGAACAGTTTCATACCAGTTGATTTGGCAAGGATAGTTCTACATTCTATGCATTCCCAATTTTGCTCCCAACTTGTTAGTGAGGAACATGCCAAGTGAGTTCCACTCGAACCACAATATTGACAGCGCTTTATTTCCCATTTGCTAAAAGAAAACAAAAATGCATTTTAAAAATTAAGACCGTTAAACTTAAAAAAGAGAAGAGTTAACTCAATGTAACTAGTTATGGCTTCACTTTGCATCAGTATATTTCCCAAGATGGGACATAAATTTCAGTTGCAACATATATGTGGTAAAATGGGAGGTGCAGGTCAAAGATTACCAATATTATTTTATATTTAATATATTTACCCTGGCTCTCTTTAGCAAAGGATACAAGATACTTAGCAATAATAAATAATACACTTTTAAAAAGAATCAAACATAACTCCACAGCTGCAAAAGCACACTGGGCAGGACTCAAATGTTCTATTCAGCTCACAGAACTAGCCATTCAGTTCAACCTAATGGTAACTCAGCTCTACAGATAGTCAAAGTATGCCATCCCCCAATGCCTTCTAGAAAAGCCACTACTTCATTGAAGGAATAAAAATAATGATGAAACCTTCCTAGTGATGGCATGGGACATGGACCAGGTCCTCTAATGTTGACACACACATAGGGTGCATGCTTTCCTGTTTCTTCAGAGTTTCAGATTTCTAAACATGAAGACCTAATGACTGGCAACATAAAATCAATATGCCAATATCTTATTACAAGGAAACAAAAACTCACCAGGCAATTTAAGTTAAGGATCACTAGTTTTGTTGTCTTAGTATAATTCCATATATAGAATAAGGTGATCAACAGCTACTAACTATGACAATAATGTTCTACCTCCACAGCTGGCCCTATAGTGGGGCTTCCTACAGACATCTAGGGAAGGTCATTGCAAGAACAGGATGGTGGACTAGATGGGCCTGATCCACCAGGCACTTATGTGGTCATCATCATGTCCAACTGACTTTGAATTAATTTAATTTAATTTAATTTAATTTAATTATGGATGGAAGCGGGACAAGATGACATTCCTATAAACTACGAGCATATTAAACATGCTTATGTCCAAGGACCACATTTATTAATACCTATCAGGCTCATTGTAGTTTCTTCCATTTTCGCAGAGGCAGACATTGACGTCACAGTGTTGGTAGCACTGAAGAAGGTCCTGGTATGCATTCTCTTCCAGTTCCCAGGAGGCATCTCTGGAAACATTAAAACTTATTTGAACATTTCAAGCCTCCACTGCAGCTTTCCTTGTTTCAATAGTAATATATGATTTTACTATTATCAAGAGAAGATGGAATCTACAGAAAATCAGTAGCTGTTGGATAGTCTATGCTTTTGTAATTCAGAGCTCCCATCTATCGGAGCAAGCTGATTAACCCCTGGGTTCCTGAACAACCAGCATTTACAAAATTTGGAAAACTTCAAAAAAAGATTTCCCACATCCCTTTCTAGGGTTAAATGCGGCTTTGTATTGTGTGTGTCTTGACAAAAATCATTTGTCTCCTAATCCAAGTCTCTGTGCCTTCATCTCTTAAGAAATGAGTTGTTAAAATACTTTGCAGTAGCTAAAATGTTCAGTTCTTTCCATCTTGCATCTTAATTTCAACCTTTACTATTAAAACTAATGAAAAACATGCCTCCTGCTCTTAATATAAACCCATGAAAAAAGCAGCTTAATAGAAAAATGATACAAAATAATACACCATAAATTTCAAAAGAGAATTAACCATGTATATCTCACTCTCCTGTTAAATATACCTAGTGGTATACAGCCTTAACTATAAACCTGTACAATATATTCTTAAAAATAAAACAATATTTTGGGAGGTACTTACTTTTCTGGAATATGTAAGCCCATTCTCAACATTTCATTCTGAAATTTCTCTTTATTATTACATACTGGGCATCTAAAGAAAAATACCCCTGCACTTAGCGCTTGACACTGGATCCAAAAGAGAGAAAAATGATCAGTAAATCAGACAAGATTCTGGATGCTGGACAAGATGAGGGTACAACAGACAAGATGAGGGTACAACACAGTATCTGTAGTAGGCTATACTAATGACAATTTCTTTAATGCTTATTACCATTACTATATTTATTTATATCCTGCCCCCCCCCCCCCCCGCTCAAGGATGCCTGTGCAAGTGAAGATCCCAGGTCCCATGCAGGTTCATATGAGAAAGAAAAACTTTCAGATAGCCGGGACCTAAGCTGTGTAGGACTTTATAGGTCATAACCAGCACGTTGACTTGTGCTCGGAAACAGACTGGTAGCCAGTGGAGCAGTTGTAACATTGCCTGCTATATCCTTACTTTTGCAAGTGCTTACTAGTTCTGAGCTTGTAAAGCTTTCAATGCAAAAAGCACATTTACTCCACATTATCAGTAGTTATGGCTAAAGAGTACAGGATGAGTTTGGCAGTTCTATCCTGGTTTCCAACAGAAAATTGATTTTCCCAAGTACATGTTACTGCATTTGCTCATATTCATTCCTTTTATCGTCCTCCCAAATCTTACTAATGACATTTAGATTATAAACTTTGAAGTAGGGATATGGAAATTTGTTTGTGTACATGCATGCTTATGCTACTCTAGGAAACACCACTGATGCATTATAAAACTTTATAGTTTGCTCCCATGCCAGTTATTATAGAATTTGTGACTCATTTCAGTTAGCTTTTAATGCAGGGGTGGGAAACCGTTTTCCCCCTGGTGGGCCAGATCTGTCTTTGCCCTACCACCATGGGTAAGATTTGCCAGGTGGGTGGAGCCATCACCTAACAATCATCTGATGTCGCAGCGATATCAGGTAAAAAGCCTCTCTAGGAATGTTCTGAGTGTGCCTCTATAGCAGTCATGGCCAAACTTGGTCCTCCAACTGTTTTGGGACTACAACTCCCATCATCCCTGACCACTGGTCCTGTTAGCTAGGGATGATGGGAGTTGTAGTTCCAAAACAGCTGGAGGGCCAAGTTTGGCCATGCCTGCTCTATAGAGGCTTCTCAGGTTCATGAAGCAGTTTGCATAGAGAATGTTGCTAAATATGAAGGTCTTTCTTCAGTTTTAGCAGGGGTTTCAATGCAAACCCCTTCTTGATTCTGAAGCAAGGTACACTCCCACTGCTCATCAGCTGATCAGGATCAGCTGATGGGTGGGTAGGTGTTCATCTTGCTTCAGCAAAGGAATAGTAAGGAACTCACTTTAAAGTTCTTTGCTTGAAGCTGAATTGGTCCCCAACCTAAAATGAAGTCTCCTGGAAGAGGGCAAGCTGGCTGGCTCCCTGAACAGGAACATTCAATTTTGCAACATTTTTATTGCCGGTCCTACTTGAATTAAACTATACAAGTGCTTTCCATCATTGTACAGCATACTTCTTTTTAGTAGTAAAAGGAAGTAATATTATTGTGGTGTTCTGGACATACCTGCAAACAGTCTCTATGAAACCAAGCGTTTTTGCAGCACGGACTTGCCAAAATGTTATACGATGGTGCATGTTCAACCAACTCTAAACATATGGTACACTGTGATGATCCTTTAGAGGTTGGGGAACGTTTTTGTGTGGGTCGGTGTTTCCAACAGAATGACCTGAAAAATACAGAGCCACTGCAAGGTTATTATCTGTAAAAGCTTACTGACATTCCAAGCAACAAAGAAACATAGGGCAACTTAAGACCAACAAATTTCTCTTGGTATAAGCTTTTGTGGGCTGGAATCAACATCAGATATATGAAGTGATCACCTAAGTGGATATGTATATATAAACAATGTGTACAGAGAGAAGGGTGTTTTTAAGACCCAAAGTAAGCCAAATAAGCAAGCAATGAATGAAATAGCAGTAGAGGTGTTGCATTACTATGCACAGCAGAAAAGTTCTAACCAATGGTGATATCTGATCTCTAGGGATTTGGGAGGTGTTTATGTGGTTGCAAGATGAGAGAAGAGCAAGAGGGATTCCTGTTTTTATGTGAGTGGAAATCTGTCGTGCAAGTGGGACGCCACAACTAGATATCATCCAATTTATATATTGTATTTAAATAACTCCACATTAACAAGAACTTTGCAACTTGCAGCTTTTTGGCTCTAGTTAATTCTACTAAAAGTTAATGAAAATAACTTACGGAAAATTTTCTCTGAATTGGAAAATGCATCCTCTCTCTACCCCACAAGGAAAGTGGTAACTTCGTTTGCATCTGGACGCCACACAACCAATTGAAGCACCTCTTTTCTTACAGATAGCACATTTCTAAAAACAAATACCACCAGTTGTTTTAATTTTTTGTTTTAGTAGTTATTCTAACCTCTGCTTAAAATAAGAAGCAATATATAACTGTATAAAATGTATATTAAGAGAAATGCACTGTTGAATAATTCATCACTACTAGTCAAAACAATAACAAGCCTTTTCTCAAATGTTCCACGAGGTGGAACCTCGACTTACGTACAGCTCTACTTACATACCGTTCCAGTTATGACCTTCAGTAGGTGCTTCGACTTATGAACTTTTCTCTAGATATGAACAGAGGCCTTGCCAGCAGCCCGGAGCTAGCCCGGCTGGCTGCGGAGCAGCGCTGAGGTCTCTGCTGCTGGGGAGAGGGCCCCCATCCCACCCCCGAAGCTGTGGAAGAGGCGCAGTAGGGCGCACTGTAGCCCCAAACCCCGCCGAGGAACTAACCTGAGGAAGTCCAGAAAAAAACCTGGCCTGGCAAGAAAAAAGTGACCCTGGCCGAAGTGAGCCAGCTCTTTACTGACCCTTGCCCCACCCCCAGCTTGTAGCCAGGTAAGCCCGCCCACCCTCAGTGCACGTAAGAAAAAAAATGTTAATTTTTTTCATCTACAGTAGTGTCTTATTTATTTTATAGTACAGTACATTGATTATTGCCTTCATTTTATGGATCTATGGTCTCGTTAGACCGTAAAATCCGTGTTAAGTTACTGTTTTAGGGGATGTTTCTCATTGTCTAGGACGGATGAATTCACTTTTCCATTACTTTCTATGGAAAAGTGTACCTCTACTTATGTACATTTCTAGTTATGACTGGACCTCCGGAACAGATTATGGTGGTAAGTAGAGGTTCCACTGTAGTTCATTTTTCTATTATGTAAATGAAAATGTAACTAGCTTTCTTTTCTCTTTTGGTTCACTGCAAAACCAAGCAATAATCCTGTCATCTGCATAGCCACTCATTCAGAATTGTCCATTATCACTAGCATTTTGTATACAGAACTCCAGCTAATGAGAACATTTAAAATGCTGGTTTTCGATCTTTCAGATTTGCAAATAACTTTATATAACAACAGAACAGCATTAATGACTCTGTCTTAAAAATATATGTAAGTATCTTACTCCCAATTCCCACTCTACATCTTCAGTACTTCTATTTGTGGCAGAAATTTCTAGCATGCTTTTGGCATTTCCAGAACCGTTAGTTTAGAGATTTGATTAATTTTGCTTAACACCAATCACAGAAGTTAACTGTTTTTATACAGTTAATTCTACAGGTTACCTGAGAAGTGATTTTGCTTTCTCAACTTCAAAAAAAAAGAAAGAAGCAGGATTGTTTACTACAACTATTTTTTTTAATTCCCTGGGTTTTATTCACTGCTATCCTAACCATTAACTAGAAATGACTGCTTAATGCTATACAGATTTCTTTAACCAACACAGTTGCATCAATATCTGCCTATAATGCCAGAGCAAGACTGTAGCCTTAGTGAAACTCAACTATATCATATTTTAGCATATTGTACTGGTATACATGATGCTATGTCCTTCTGGTCAGATAACTCTTTGGAACAGTCTCAACATTCAAGATATATTCTTACCAGTCTTGCAGCTCGATTAATTTCTTTTTGGATGTCCTCAGGTAAAAACCCATAAAAACCTTCTTCGTCTTCACCTCTCTGCCAAATCCCACTTGACATTAACTACAATAAAGGAATGGATTACTGCTAAGTTATAAAAATGGTAACTTTCCACTTGAGAAAAAACATTACTGAAGAAACCCACGTACACATGCTCTGTGTTGGTTTTCACTGTAGCAAAGTACTTAGAACTTTGCAGGTTCAAAAGAAAATACTTACCACACAGTAATAATGAACAGTGAGATTGTAGTCCTTGTAAGTCCTCCTTTCCCCATACTTTTCAGGACGGTCATCAGCCCGTTGACAAAATTCACAGGCTAAAATATTAAGAAGCCATTTTATATAGTGCATTAGTTCTCTGAAATGCCACTTTTTCTTTAGATGTTTAACAGATGTTTCAAGTTGTAAGATATACCCTTTCGACACAAAGCAACAATACCTGGACACAATGGGTTGCATCCAGTATCCCTTCCATTCAAAGAAGGGACTGAGATCTAGCAGATGCTCCTGCTAGAGGAAAGTGGGGAGGGGGAGGGGGAGGGGGAGGAGGCATTGTGTGGCATGATGTTCAGAGACAGGAATGAGCTGCAGTGAGTGCCCCTCCCTTGCACAGCTGGGGAGGGCGTTTGGAAGCACTGAATGAGGGGAGCATGACCCTGAAGCTCCCTGTGGTGCATTTCTCTGTGCTGAACTATGTTTTGGCACAGAGGTCACCCATATTTCTGGAACAGTGGCAATTCACAATCACAGACACATACACTCCCTCTTCAAAAATATGGGAACATTGCATCCAGTTGTTGAGTTCAATAGGAAAAATCAGAACTAAAACAAAATTGCTAGAACACTGAAGATTGTCCAACATGGGGGTTTTAGTGACTGATCCAGTACGGATAACAAAGCCAAGAACATGATACATAGATGATGAAGCATTCTATGTCTGAAGATTTGGGGCAGGGACTGCAAATCTAATTGCAAGGTTAGGTATCAGTTTAAATAAATCTTTCAAATTCCATCTGCCAGTAATTACTGCAGTGCTTGTTTGTAGCAGGTTAGTGTGGTACAGAGGTTAGATTAGGACCTGGGAGACCAAGGTTCAAATTCCATCAGCTAGAAAGCTTACTGGTTGACCTTGACCCTCTCTCAGCCTAACCTACTTCACAGTACCTTTGGGAGGATAAAATGGGGAGGAGAACAAGGTATGGAACCTTTAGCTCCTTGGTACAGCTAGGCTTATTAAGAATGGGGCAAAGTGACAATGTCCAAGAATAGTTAATTATCCAGCCCCTGAAACAATTGTTACATGAATTTGAAATGGCAAATTGCACTAGCATTAAAAACACAGTTCTTTTTTTGTACAAATCCATGATTGGCATTTGGTTACATTAATTCAGGCTTCCTCAACCTCGGCCCTCCAGATGTTTTTGGTCTAAAACTCCCATGATCCCTAGCTAGCAGGACCAGTGGTCAGGGATGATGGGAATTATAGTCTCAAAACACCTGGAGGGCCAAGATTGAGGAAGCCTGCATTAATTAAGTAAACATGCACGGTACTTACTCAGTTTCTGAAGGCAGCCAACAATGTTATCACTCATCCTAGCGTTCTCCTTCCAACTGTTAAATATGGAAGAAGAAAAAAATCAGTTGCAGCATACCTGATATTAGTCTTTTTAGTCTAGTACCATACCCAGTATTCTCTGTTTCAAATTAAAAACAAAGTACAGGAAACAGAATTATTGGTTTAACTACTCAGTATACTTTTCTGCTGTCATGACAAATCTGGCTTCAGGTTTTGTATTAATCAGTAGTTCATTGAAATTTGCCGTTATTTTTAAAAGTAGCGACAACAACATTTTTAGAATAAACTTGAAATTCAGAAAAGCAAATACATTATCTTTTCGGTGGTACAAAATTATCTGGAAGAAAATAAGCTCCTAGCGTCCTTGCAGTTAGCTATTTTGTCTCTGTGAGTCAGCTGAGAGTCCTGCCTTCAGTCTTCATCCAGAAAAATAAGATGATAAGGAACAAGTGAAGAAAAAGAAAAAAAGAGGGAAGGAGGGGTAGGGGAGGGGATGAGAGGGGAGTTGAGTTTTTGTGTCAACTGAAGAGGCAAGCAGTGAGATGAGATAACAGGTCACAAAGGTATTACTTTGGAGCAATTAGGTCATAAAGGCTCTTGCTCTGGGACAGTATAGTTGTTATCCAACACTCCGGAAAGGTACCTCATGAGCCAGTAAGCTTATACAAAAGGGTATTTTGCCATTATAAATGCCTCTTGCTCCCTTGGAATGACTTGGAATGTTCCCTTGGGTACCAATCTAGTAGATACCCAATAAAAATCTCAGTGGTAAGTTGAATTTCTAAGCCTGCAAAATAAGCCACTCTGCAATACAGCAAACCCCAAGATGCAAGTATCTTCTATGCCTAGTGTAAGGTTAATACTTTGCTTAAAATCTTCTTCCCAAACACAATATGTCAGTTTAGGTTAGCCTCCAACGTCCCACTTCTCCAACAAGCAAAGATATCACAACAGTTTAGCTTGGCTAGCTGGAAAGGAGACTAATGAATTTGCACCACTATCGCTGCATTACACTGACCATATGTTAAGTTTTGAATGAAAAGCTAAATTTATTTGTTTTAGGAATACAGTATGCACCAACAAAAAGTTCTGAAACAGATACTACATAGAAATCCTAGTTATAAGCTCCATGCAGGATCATCCATTTGGGAGAAAACAGGTCTGCAAAAATAAGGCTTTTGCCTGCTGCTCAAAAGACAGCTTGCAGGGATTTTATTCCACAAACAGAGCTCCAACAAGAGATAACTCTCTGCCCACCCCCACTTCAGAGGATGGCTTCCAAGAGGGACATTGGTTTGAAATTGGCAAAAGGCCTCTGCGTTGGCAACAGTATTTAGCCGACTATACAAAACAACCAAATCACAAATCTTTTTTGTTTTTTGATTACCTCTCTTGAAAAAATATTCTTTTCTCAATAATTTCCAAAGGCATTCAAGATCCACTAGCTCTAAGTATTTCAACTGATATCATCTGTACAGGTAGGGTTTCCTGTGTAACATGGACAGAAGCAGATGGGAAAAGTTACAACCTTCACTATCTTTGATCATTCCTCTTACAGAAAAAGAAACTGGGAATATTTTATTATCCTAAACACTTGTCTACCCAGAAATAAGCAAGATACTCCTGAGTAAGCATCTTGAGGATCACAGCAGAAGTTTCCTAAATTCAGCAGATGGATAAAGAAAGGTATGCATGTGCACAGAGTCTTAATGATCTTGAGCAAACTTTTATTTCCTCTGCAGGCTTTTTTGTGGGGTGGAACTTCGGTTATCCGGATCATGCTAAGTAATCAAAACACTATTTTAAAAAGCTTTATTTTTCTATTCCCAGACAGGTACAACATGGGTTACAGAAATACATTTCATACAAGTCAAGGTTGATACTTTTTATCAAAAATGAATAAACGTAACAAGGCAGGTTTTATTTCAAACTTGAGATGGTGTCATGACTTCAGATAAAACAATGGCAAAGAAAAGGATCCAGCTGGGGGGCTGTATCCTGAGCTTCCTCACCCCTGCAAGCCACTCTGACAGGTGGGTGGCACTGTCCACCTGTCAATCACCTGGTGTCACCATGATTTCAGAGAACCTATCTGCCCCTTATGCTGCACCTCTTCAAGTCAAAGTAGCGCTTGAAGTCATTGCCGAACACCATTTTCTGCTTTCAAGCAGGGACAAGCTATATTCCTAAATTCCCTGTTCTCACTGGGGCTTGAAGTCACACCAAACAGCTGATTGGTGCTGACTTCAAATCCCAATTTTGTCAGCAATGCACTCCACCTGGGAGCTCTGATTGAGTACTCCTGAATGGAACCAACCCTAGCAGGTCTTGGAAGCCCTGCTTACCAAGAAACAAGCAACAGTACACTTTACAGCAGGCTTCCTCAAACTCGGCCCTCAGGTGTTTCTGGCCTACAACTCCCATGATCCCTAGCTAGCAGGACCAGTGGTCAGGGATGATGGGAATTGTAGTCTCGAAACATCTGGAGGGCTGAGTTTGAAGAAGCCTGCTTTACAGCTCCCAATTGTTCGTTTGCAGCCATGTTTTTTTTAACCTGCCCCACACCTGATGTCATATAAACCACTCTGAAGATTTTCCCGAATCAAGTGGTACAAAATTTTTATGAAATAAAAAATAAATAGAAAAATGACTTGGGGCATGGCTTGGAGAAAATGGCTTTGTGGGTAAAATTAGGACCCCTGCTGGGCCAAAGGTTCTCCACTGCTGAGATAAAACAAAAGAACACCTGCAGCTAACAGTCACTTTTGAGAACTATGGAAAAAATGTGTGTATTAAAAAAACCAACAACTTATTTTGGAGCAAGTCTGATTTCAAAGTCAAATCTACACTACCACAGTCAGTCAGTTTTAAATAAAATGTTCTAAACAAACAAAACAAGGAAAGGAGACAGAATTTCAAATGCATGTTTTCCCTTCTGTTAACAGGCAACAAAGACAAGCTTTGCACTTCAGGAGCTTTCACAGATGCCATTTCAGTTCACTGTATGTGTCCTGAATTTAAATATGAAGTGGTCTTAAGTTCACATTGTGGTTTGTGACAGCCTAATGCTACCACTTGAAAGGAAACCACTGGGCTATTTGTTTAGCAAATCATATTCCGTTTTTAGCGGAAATTCTCTCTAAATTGAAGGACAGCTCCAAGCAATAATAACCAGCCTCCATGTAGTATACACAGCAAATCTGAAATGACTTAACATTCCTGAACTTGGGAAGTATCTTAGAGTCTTTTAGCTCAGTTTACTCAGAACCGTCCACTGAATTCAATAGGACTTGCTTCCTAGTACTTTGGACTTACAACCTACAAACCTACTTAGACTGGAACCCAAACAGTAACTTAAGAAATCTCACTAGAAAAAGGAAGATATTTCAGCCTAAGGTTCTAGGGTGTTCAGTGGAAACAGGGAAGATAACCCTATGAAACAGAAGCACATGTGTAATATATGGATGCTGAAATACGTCAACTGCTTCAGCCCTTTCACTACTTATAGAAAAGAGTGCTCCAACCATAAACAGTTGCTAAGTCACAGTGATCAACTTGACAGTAATAATAATATTTATACACCGCCCATTTGGCTGGGTTTCCCTAGCCACTCTAGGCAGCCCACAGCATATATCAAAGCATAATAAAACATCAAACAAAACTTCCCAATACAGGGCTACCTTCAGATGTCTTCTAAAAGTTATATATTCTTTATCTCTTTGACATCTGAAAGGGGGGGGGGAGGTGTTCCACAGGGAGGGTGCCACTACCAAGAAGGCCCTTTGCCTGGTTCGCTGTAACTTCACTTCTTGCAGTGAGGGAACCAGCGGAAGACCCTCGGAGGAGGACCTCAGTGTCCGGGCTAAACAATGGGGGTGGAGACATTCCTTCAGGTATACTGGGCTGAGGCTGTTCAGGGCTTTAAAGGCCCAGTGGGGAAGAGTCAGTAACGGGACGTTATCTGCTTAGGGCAGTGAATGACTGAGAGCATCACCACAGTGGTTGGGAAGGAAGAGACAAATGAGAAATGAACTGAAAAATGGCTCCTTGTCACCTTCCAGCCTTGCAAAATAATGGCACAAAAGGAAACAAATGTTATTCTCTTTTTGTAAGTGCTTCCCTGGGTTGGGTTGCTTTTTTATTTCTGGCATTGACAACTGTGTGGCACACAAAAATTCAACAGGTAAAGCTTTTCCTGACATAACGGAAATGATGGGAAATGGTTTGTTTGCACCAGCTGAATTCCTGTATGACATGTTTCCAGACTATGAACCTGCCTGCTCTTTAAGTTCTGCATTTCAGGCTCTACTCCTAGATGTCATTTTCAAAGCTGAGGTGGGTAACTGGGATTTAGGGACTCTTCATTGATGATGCCCCAGTTGTGAAATAGCCCCACTTTAGTGCATGACACTAATGCATAGGGGAGGTTCCCAGTGTGTGAATTAGTGATCAAGCTATCCCTATCCAGGAAAGGACATAGTGTAGCGCAATTGTAGTTGATGGTAGGCATTCTTCTTTCCCATTATCTGTGATTTCGTTTTTCTGCTTTAAATTGTTTTACTTTACAATTTTACCTTCATAAGCCACAGTATAAAATGATTAAATTAATGATTTTAACTTTTTGACAGGTGAAAATTTTATTATTTAGCGCTCTGAATGAAAACCCTATTGTTTCCTTGTTTCCCTCTCAAATTTTTTTTGTTTTAATTGTAATGTCAAGAGTTGAATTTAAAAATGTTTTTCAATATAAAATGCTAGCTGTTAAATGTAGAAAGAGGAGCTCTGTCACAATAAAAAAAATGTGGAAAATCATATTCCTGGGGATTTCAAACATATAGAAAACAGGCATCAGTGGGAAGAAAGAGGGGCTGTAAAAAATAAAATCCTCAGTAAACAGCCCTTTAAAGCAAACAAATAAGAGTTTTATCCTACCTTAAAGCTAATAAAGTTACTTTAGCATAATCTACTTTGAACCAACTTCACAATAGTATGCATGTTTACTTAAAAGCACACCCAACTGAATTCAGTGGGGCTTACTTTCAAGTAAGAGTGCATGACTAGGGAGTAAGTCTTGCACAAAACACAGCAAGTCCTGATATGCACAGGATCACACTATAATTCATCAGCCTTAATGGTATTTTCTGTAGCATGGCTGTCCCTCAAAAAAAAATCTTCTTTTAAGCATGTTACAGATTCTCCTACTGTATTTCTTTGAGCAGAAGTAACTCTGTCAACCACTCGAAAAACTGTAACTAGACAACAGTACGTTGCCATCTGAAAGAAAAGCTGGGAGGGGGCTGTACAGTATATCTTTCTTCTCTTCTCCCACCCAGCCAGGAGGATGGAATAAGGTATTGCTCTGGAAAGAAAAGACTCCAGTTTTGAACTACACAAAGAACTGAGTACTGAATTTTGGGCTCTGGGGGCATTAGTGTGTGGTTTCTCTCTCAACATATAGGATGTGGAATACTTATAAATATACTCCAATATTACAGAACACCAGTAAAACATCCAGTGTCTGGCACTTTAATTACAGTATGTACCTTTAGGCAGCAGGCATAGAACATTCCTCTTCAACCAGCCTTTGCTGATTCACATTCAATTAAATGTGTAGTAGGAGGGGAGTTTTTTTGGTTTGCCTTTGTTCCTATTTTTATTGTGCATTTTGCCTGTTTTATATTGTATTTTTATGTTGTACCACCCTTCATCTGTAGATCTCAGCGCAGTATACAAATTTAATTGACAGCAATACAGTGGTACCTCAGGTTAAGTACTTAATTCGTTCCGGAGGTCCGTACTTAACCTGAAACTGTTCTTAATCTGAAGCACCACTTTAGCTAATGGGGCCTCCTGCTGCTGCTGCGCCGCCAGAGCACGATTTCTGTTCTCATCCTGAAGCAAAGTTCTTAACCCAAGGTAATATTTCTGGGTTAGTGGAGCCTGTAACCTGAAGTGTATGTAACCCGAGGTACCACTGTAGTAATAATACCAAAGGAAACTGAAGTCAGGTAAGTGCTTCTCACCACTCAGACCGTAGGATGCGCCCAACAACATCAACATCACCCTCCTATACCAACCGTGATTTGCACCCGGATCCTAGTGCATATTTACTCCGAAGGCAACCCACGGGGAGAAAGAATACAAGGGCTCTCGGGATGAGGCCAATGGCTCACCTAGTCCAGCATCCTGTTCTCACAGTGGCCAACTAGATGCCTGTGGGAAACCCGCAAGCGGGACCCGAGCACAAGAGCAACTGGCATTCCGAAGTAAACCCCACAGCAGTTTACTCTCGTGTAAGGATGCTGCAGAACCGCAGTTAAATGCCAAAGCAGCTGCTTTGCATGCAGAATGTCCCACGCTCCACCCCCGGTCTCAGGGTTGGCAGGCGCTCCCTGCCTGAAATCCCGGAGAGCAGCTACCAGCCAGAGCAGGCAATACTGAACTGGACGGGCTGATGCTTCGGCGTCTCCCGGAGCGCCGCGTGAAAAGGCGGGAAAAACGCCCTCCCTGCGCGCGCCCTTCTCCCAACCCCCGCGGCCACCATTCCTGCCCCGCGCACCTCAGGCTCACCTGCGCGATCCGTAAAGCGGGCGGACCCGCACCCTCCCGCTCGCACGTCCACTCCAAAATAACCGCCGGAGCATTCAAAACTCCAGCATCCGCTTGCGTCACAAAGGCGGCCAAGGACGCGAGGAGGAAGCCCCGCCCCGGCCCTGGTCCTTCCGATCGCTTGGTCGAACGCTCGGCTGCTCTTGCCTTAATTAAGCAGCATTCCCGGATCTCCGAGGGACATCTGTTAATCGGACGCTAGGCTGCTGCTGTCTTGGTGCTCCTCTTGTCACTCATTCTGTCTCTTAGCTGTCGTAGGAGGGAGGTGCTTGCGGTGCCTTCGCTCCTCTTCACCTCCCGCGGTCCGAAGCCTTCGGGGCGACGCGGGGTCGTAGCGGCGAAGCTCCTCGCTCGCGGGAAAAGCGGCCGCGGCGGGGGACTGGCTTCAGTTTGAGCCTGGCTTGCTCGCCGGGGACGTGCATTTTCGCCCCAAGTTACCGAAGCACAGCCGGGGAAGGTTGCGCGGGGCTGGCGGGGAGCGGAATACAGTGGTACCTCGGGTTACATACGCTTCAGGTTACAGACTCCGCTAACCCAGAAATAGTGCTTCAGGTTAAGAACTTTGCTTCAGGGTGAGAACAGAAATCGCGTGGCGGAAGCGCAGCGGCAGCCGGAGGCCCCATTAGCTAACGTGGTGCTTCAGGTTAAGAACAGTTTCAGGTTAAGAACGGACCTCCGGAACAAATTAAGTACTTAACCGGAGGTACCACTGTATCAGCCACCGAAACGGGAGGCGCCTCGCTCCGCTGTACTTCGGTTCCTGCTAGTAAAACCCCATTGCTTTTTCCTAAGTAGATGGGTGCAGGATCGAGCCCAGGGGATGTACTCTCTGGGGGAGCAATTGCGGGGAGGATCGCAACAGAGGGGCAGGGTGCACACATTTTACAGCTTGTCAGTTTGCGCCCCAAGCTTTGCAGCATAAACAAGAGCTGACACACACATGCGCACCCCATTACTGACAAACTCCAGTGTGTTGGCTTCCTATAAGGCAAGCTGAATTATGAAGTCTTAACTCAATTAAAAGGGTAACGCTTCCAACCCTTCATGTTGGCTACTGTGTGAACAGGATGCTGGGCTAGATGGGTCATTGACCCGATCCAGCAGCAGGCTCTTTTCCCGTTATATTAAAGCTGTATATGTCGTAAATTAAATATTGATTCCCTGAGGTGTGCTGTTCCCATGTGCTGTTTTCTAAAAAATGGGGTGTGATTTGTGAGAACACTACTGTTTCATTTTAAAATCTCGGAAACTGATTGTGAGAGGTAGGGTGAAAATTCAGTGCACAGTAATTTAACTCGATAGCATTATAGAATTGTAGAACTGGAAGGGACTGTGCAATGCAGGAATCTAAACGTTGTAATTTTTTATTTCTCCCCAACCCATTTTGACTGAGTTGCCCCAGTCACTCTGGGCGGCTAAAGCATCCTACATCTGTTTGCTCCAGGGATACTATTTTCCAGAGATTTGCTCCTTTAATGATGAGATATCTTCATTTGCAAAGCAATTCGTTAGCACCCCTACTGAGGCAATAAAAGGGTTTTCTTTTTGTCTTTCTAATGAACTGTAAATACTCTGCCTCTATTTCTCTACCACATATAAACTCCTCATAGTTTATTTTGGGTTTTTTTGTTTTTCGGCCACTTTAGTAGTTGTGACCCCTCACCTCCCGCATCTCTTCCATTTTTTCTTGTGTATCTAAGAGCATTAGGCCCATGCAGCTATTGGTGCGCTTTCAATCTGGCCATGGTTAACTGATCACTAGTGTTACAGCTGCACTGAGCCTTGGTAGGTTGACTGGAAACATGATGCATAACTAGACATTCAGGAAATGTGCTACCACATAGTTGTTTGATATATTCATAACAGCTGTACACTGTGTTGTCAGGAGTTCCTTCTTGACACAACAGATACTACAAGGTAATCTGTCTCCAAAATAGCAAACACAACGTTCAGATAAAATGCTACCTGTGCAGCTCTGCCCAAAACATTTAAATATATGTTTGTACAGAGAATCATACAGTGGTACCTCGGGTTACAGAGGCTTCAGGTTACAGACTTCAGGTTACAAACTCCGCAAACCCAGAAATAGTACCTCAGGTTAAGAGCATTGCTTCAGGATGAGAACAGAAATCACACGGCGGTGGCAGGAGGCCCCATTCGCTAAAGTGGTATCTCAGATTAAGAACAGTTTCAGGTTAAGAACGGACCTCCAGAACGAATTAAGTTCTTAACCCGAGGTACCACTGTAGATTGTTTTCCAGTGAATCTAATGGGGCTTACTTTCAAATAAGTGGGCAAGGAAAGCCTTGTAGCCTTAATTACAAAATTAAAAGATAATTCCTGGTATGTAATACTTTAGACTGGAGATCAATATTAAACTGGCTCACCTAATAGTTCTGTGGTAATTAAGTTTCACATATTCAAACTTCCAACTTACCACTTCTTAGGTGTATCACTTTGATGTTTGCCATAAAATATAACTTTTTAAAAATACAGCCCTCTTCTATTATATTCTTACATCCTTGTGTGAGTGTTTTGATCCAGAAATAACCTCTGGCTGTGCTGGGTGCCTTTTAAATTCAAACATGCCACCTTCTTAGCAGCAGGAATTTTTTCACAAAACAGCAATTTCAGGTCTCTTGTTACAGGGTTGCTCGGATAATAAGTAGCTACGTGAGCAGCAGTGCCTGGGAATGATATTTCCCCTGCTGTGTGACCATGCGGCTTCACTAGGGAGAGCTCAGATGTTGCCTGTACGTTTGCGTTACTTTGCTCTAATGTGGGTCACAAGTATAATGTGTTTATACGAATGCAAGATCATTCTGCCACATTCCTTGGTCTTTGAAGCACGGCACAGGCTCAATTGCTCTTCATTTCCCTCTTCCTTGTTTCACACTTTTAATGGTTCGTCTTTTCAGATGCATTTGAATGTAAGGTTTCAGATTGATCAGAAGCCCAATTAAATGTGAGTCAACTGAACACAGGTAGGATTTGGCTTGGTGCGGCATCCAACCGATACAATTTTTGTTTCTTGCACCTGTGCTTTGAAACTAGTCATTCAGGTTTAGCTGCAAACTAAAAGATATTTGGGCTGAGGGGACAGTCTAATTTTAGGTATGCAAAGTTGTGATAATGATTAATGTAATTTCCAGTTGTTTCATTAGTTCATCCATCAGATGAGTCACAAGATTCCCATTGTTAACTACAGTGTAGAGATAAATGCTAGCAAATGTCCCATATCTCCTCAACTTCCAGCCAACCAACCATGAGACTCAGCTTAAAAATATGGCTGCCAGACTTCCTTGGTATCTGCAGCACCGCATCTCACCTAGGCGATGTTGGCCGTGACTGCTAAGATGTGACCAGTAATTGCCAGATTTCATTTTGAGAGACAGCAAGCACAGTTTGTCTTACTACAGATCCCTTCGGATATCCTTTCCAGTCCCATTAACCACTTTTCTAAAATCAGCTTTACAGTGTTATAGCACTATAAAGCTTTTGTTTTTAAGTTGTATTTCACTATTTTAATATTTTGAAAATGTAGCTGAAAAAGCATTCCTGTACTAATTAAAAGATTAAAATGTTAGAAAGGCATGGGAAGACAAAACTGCTCCCATTGCAAAGTTAGAGTGAATGTGTGCTTAGTTTTAAACAGCCATTCAGGTAAATTGAACCTCCCCCACTATGGCAACTATGTTATCCCTACTGGCTTTAGTATATTGGATGTAACTGGATGTACATATAGAAAAAGGATAAAACTCCCAGTAGTCAATTGCAATTCCACTTGATGGGTCATGATTTGGTAGCCCTAGCAGTCACTTATCTGGAAGTAGTAGCCTAGTAGCTGGGAAGCATTTGTGTATTTTCTTTATCCCATTTTTCCTTTCTCCCACTTAGGATTATCATTTTAAATATTAAATAATACATGGCAGAGGTGTGGATACTCAGTTCCAGTGCATTGGTAAGAGCTATCACAAGTCTTTGATGGTGATGGCCATTGACAAATAGTCCCTGCTACCAACAGGTTATAGGACGCGGGCTACCAACAGGTTATAGGACGCTAGGACTTGCCGATCAGAAGGTCGGCGGTTTGAATCCCCGCGACGGGGTGAGCTCCCGTTGCTCGGTTCCTGCTCCTGCCAACCTAGCAGTTTGAAAGCACGTCAAAGTGCAAGTAGATAAATAGGTAGGTAAATGGCGTTTCCGTGCACTGCTCTGGTTTGCCAGAAGCGGCTTAGTCATGCTGGCCACATGACCCGGAAGCTGTACGCTGGCTCCCTCGGCCAATAAAGCGAGATGAGCACCGCAACCCCAGAGTCGGTCACGACTGGACCTAATGGTCAGGGGTCCCTTTACCTTTACCTTTATCTTTACCTTTACCAACAGGTTAAATTGCTCCAGCACTGTCAACTTCCAGTTTCAACCTCATGCACCTGCTTTTCTCCTTCAATCAAAACTTCCAGGAGAAAGATTCATAAAACTGTCCATTGCATGTGTTTTGGTAAAGATGAGATCTTATCTGTGAACAAGAAAGAGCAAAGTATCTGTGATAGCTTTGCTTCCTCTTGTCATTGCCTTGGGACTTGCAGTATAGATAAGAAGGGCTTGTGATTTCACAAAGTCAGAGGATGCACATTCGTCTTGAGGCTTTACATTATGAGTTGTATTCAGCTAATTTTTAGTGCACACTTTGACATAAATTGACCCAAGTTCATTGCCATTAATTTCAGTGACTCTACTTGAGTAGTAGTTTTCTGCAACTCTGTTGTTTCACTCTCTGTCCGTTCTCACAATTGTCATGCTGTTATTCCCCACTCAGGCCTGGCCTAGTTACCGTATTTTTCCATGTATAGGAAGCCCTTTTCTAATGAATTTTTTTATTGATAAATTGGGGGTCGTCTTATACACAGGCTAATATGGTGTCACAGCAGGGGGGCATTAGAAAACAGTTCAACAGCTCAGCAAACTTCAACAACAGGTTTTTTTTGGGTTTTTTGCAATTTCCCAAAAATAGGGGACATATTATACATGGGGTCATGCTATGCATTGAAAAGTATGGTACATTATAGAAAACTCCCCTTATTTCAGTACCGTATTTTTGCCAGCACAGAGTTTCACAGAGACTTTGGTAATGGGACCACTCTGATGGCACATATGGTTTGATGCAGGGAGTTCACCCTCCTCCTCCTCCTCCTCCTCCTCCTCCTCCTCCTCTTTTTCTTCTTCTCTGCCCTGAAGTTCTTCCATCATGTTCTGTGTGCATGGATCCTTAGCTTGTGACTGCTTGATTACACCAAAGCCATTTCATACAAGTAGTCCATCCTTGTTTACAATAGTATTGAAACTTCACCTTTGTAGGAAAGTCTATTCTACTGTCCTTTTATTTTATATAACACATAGATCCTTATATCTGCTTATGGACCAGGGTATACTATAATAGGAAACTGTTTTCTCAGAGCACCTATTCACGCATGATAATATCCCTGCCTCCATCTTAATGCCATTTGTGACAGATGCGTGAATATGTTGCAGCATGAGTGAAAATAGACGTGTGTGTTCATTACAGTTGACAGTGTACATATGGACACATAGGATTTTCTACTCGGAAGAAGTGATACTGATTGTTGTTTTACCCCTCCATAAAGCAGCTTTGTAGAATAACGAGTCACCACTAGATGGCATCAAAGAATTTCTTAGTTATCCATAGCAGAAGAGACACCAAGAAAATCGTGAATTACAAAATGATTTGCTTCAGTAAAATAAGTGATCTATACTGATAAGCAGTGCTTTTTTATGGGGGGTACCCAGGGGTACGCATACCCCTAAACATTTTGTGAATCTAAGTTTGGCTTCATTGAGGGGCAGTATTTCAATATGAGTAGGAAAATGAAAGTACCCCTAAACTTTTTTTTTTAAAAAAAGCTTCTGATAAGTGAAATGTGATAATTTAAGTGAAGGTATAAGGATTCAGCTGCCGAATTCCATTAAACTCTGGAATACAGATGCCACAAACTTGAACAACTATAAAAGAGAATTAGACAAATCAATGGAGGGGAAGGCCATCAGTGTCTACTTGACCTAATGGTTTTGCTTTACATGCACTGTCAGCAATTTGCCCCTGAATACCAGTTGCTGGGAATCAGAAGAGGGTAGAATGCTGTTGTGCACACACTCTGCTTGTGGGCTTCTCATAGTTGCCTGGTTGGCCAGAGTGAGATGCTGGAATTAAATGCTGGACTAGATGAGCCATTTGCCTGATCCAGCAGGACTCGTCTTAGGCTCTTATTCTCCAAGCCATGATTCAAGGATGAATGTATGGAGAGCAGATAGTCAGCTGTTGTGACCTTCCTTTTGCACTTTTTTGGCCCATGGTCAGACTCAGACTTCAGGCTTATTGAGAGCTGGGCTTAATTTCTGCTTTTTCTTTAGTCCCTAGGTAAACCTCCCTTTCTGCTAACAAATGTAGAATGCAACTGTCTCGGAAGCAATCCCTATTATGCTCGATTAGACTTACGTGCATAGGATTATAAACCTTTGTGTTTTGAAAAAGCATTCCTTGTCTTGCTTGCTCAAGCCTGCTGCTACTTTGATCCCTGGCCCTGCAAACGTTCTTATCATTCCCACTACTTGCTTCTCTCCCTGCATCCAGTGGCGTAGCTAGCCGCTCAGGTGCCTGGTATGGGGCTGTGCCCTGCAGCCAGGGGCAGGGCGATCTGTCCGTGGGGGGAGCGAACTGCCCATGGTGTCGGTGCAAACCTCTCTGACGCTTGGAACCTCTCCGCCGCCTCCCGCTCAATTGTAGGGCGGCTGAGGGAGAGGCAGTACGCAGATGCAAGTCTCACGCTGCTGTTTCAGGCAGCGGCGAACCTGCAGGCACCTAAGCCACCACGTCACTCCTAAAAAGTTTGGTGAGCCCAATTTTTTATTTATTATTTATTTTAAACTCATTTTCTCACCCCCCCCTCAGTGATGACACCTGAGGTGGACCGCACCCCCCGCACCTCCTTACTCCGCCACTGCCTGCATCTGCCTCAATTGCCTTGGTTGCCTTTCTGGAATTGATATTATTATTATTATTATTATTATTATTATTATTATTATCATCATCATCATTGTATTTTTAATAGGTATAGAACAGGAAAAGCAACATCCCAATTACAAACAAGAAACGGACCATAACAAGGGATGAGAAAGCAAACATAGTTTTAGGCATGTATGGCATACAAAAGTCATAATGGACAAATGTAAAAGTTTGGTTACAAAAGAAGATCATCAGGATTAAACTCAAGAAAAAGACAGCACCAAAACATTGCATGATCCAGTCAAGTATATTTCCACATATGCCAAGCTTGTGATGACAGTTGTCTAGAAAATAGTGTTATCAGCTTATAGAGTGCCCGGGCTCCCCTTCTCATTCCTGGGTGCCAAACTCTGGATTTAGCATGTTAAAATGCAAGCCAGGAGCCAGTTTTGTATTGTGCTGCTAAAGATGGGCCATTAGCAGGGAACAAGGACAGGCAGATGGGTTACCAGCAGAGCAAAGACTCTGTGCCAGCAAATGGTTGCAGCCCTTCCCTGAGCTCTGGGTATTTAGCAGAACACAATGCTAGAGTACTGAGGAGGGAGATTCAGGATTGCAGTTGAGGATGATGCAAACTGGAGGGGAACAGCTGCAGCTTGCAAGCTGCGGCAAGTTGGAGAGTAGGTGGTCAGAGAACAATGTGGGCTGACAATTTTAATTGGCCACTGGAGCAATTGGAGGAACAATGGGAGTGCAATGTTTTGAACCCCTCCGTCATAAGTTCAGGTTGTATATATGTGTAAATAAACCATATGTCATAAAGACACCACAATCTCCACTGTGTCTCATTTCCAAAGGAAACACAAATCCTGGACCCCTGGACTCTCGCACCATTGGGAGATTGGGATAGTGTGTAACAATATATTGTTTGCTGTAAAATAAATAAAGGATTCTTGTCCTTGTCTAAATTTTAAATGATGTATGATTTTTGTGTGTAATTGCCATGTTCCATAAAGAATGATACCACCTGTCCAGCATGAGATCTTGAGCTGTTATCAATTGAGTTGTAAGAACAAGACGGACTGCTACAATCATATAAACCATTATTTCCTTTGATAATATGTTAGCTTTCCCCCCATCAAAAATATTTAACAGCATCTGTTTAGGCCAACATATAATCTGTTCCTTAGAAAGATCAATCATTTCTGCGTGAACCAACTTCCAGAACTTTTTAACAATGGTACAATCACCATCGGTAGTGGCATGTGCCATTGTGCCACATTGCCTGAAGCCTCTCCAACATAATGGTGGTATTGATGAGAACATTTGAGATAGTTGCCTTGGCATGCAATACCACCTGTGGAGTAATTTGAGTGTGTTTTCTTGAAAAAAGCTGGATACTGATTTCAATGGGCAAGTTTCCCAAAATTTGTTCAAGTCATTAACCTGAATTGTTTTTACCAATGTCTGATTCCCATACTTTCATAAGTGTTCTCATGGAGCCAAAAGTTACAGTTAAAAAAAAAAATTTTTTTTTTTAGATCAGAACTTTTTCACCTCTTCTCATTTCGGTCATTAGGTTCTCACAGCGGCGTAGCGTGAGTTGTCAGCACCCGGGGCAAGGCAAGTAATTTGCGCCCCCTAACCCGGGGCAAGGCAAGTAATTTGCGCCCCCCCAACCCCTAACCTGCCGATCTGAGTCGAGTTGCTGCTGGCGCTGCCGCCCAAACCACGCCGCTTGCCCGGAGGAGGAGGGGGGCAGAGAGGCGAGGAAAATGCAACATGGCCCAGCAGCTGCAGCAGCAGCAGCGGAGGCGGGGCTGTGAGGAGGGGCCGCCTGGCACGTCCTCCGTGGCCCTGACGCGCGGGGCTGAGAGCCGCTGCCTGCCGGACGCCTTCAGCCCGGGCGCGCGCACAGCTCGTCGGTTCCACGAGACATGGGGCTCTGCTACAGCCTGCGCCCGAGGCTCTTCGGCGACTCCGGAGGCAGCGAGCGCGCCCCCCCAGATGTTGCGCCCGGTGCGGCCGGCCCCCCTGGCACCCCCCACGCTACGCCACTGGGTTCTCAGTTTAGGTTAATGGCCTCAGGGCTTCCCTTTTCATATAGTATTTTATAATGAAGCTGAAAATTTGATTGGAAAATATCCAGATTGTGGAAGCTGTCTGACTTTGCATATTATTCTATTTTTGGCGACCAATGGACAACCTGAGCTCATTTGGTTCCGTTTCCCTTTTCACATTCAGCCGGCTGAAATTCTTGTACCATTTTTCACTCATGTGCTGGACTTTCCTTTTCGGTTTATGGCATGGCATATGTAAAGTATGAAAAAATTATAAAATGCATTTATAGTTCTCTTTTTTCCATGAAGTGGTTTACATACAGATCCCAAGTAAGCTACGTACACATTGACAGCTCGAAATATGGTGAGGCTTTTCTCTTCAGCTGTGTTTTAAGTTGCAGTCTTGTGCTGCTGTACAGACCAAAGAAGAAGAAGAAGAGTTTGGATTTGATATCCCGCTTTTTTACTACCAGAAGGAGTCTCAAAGCGGCTAACATTCTCCTTTCCCTTCCTCCCCCACAACAAACACTCTGTGAGGTGAGTGGGGCTGAGAGACTTCAGAGAAGTGTGACTAGCCCAAGGTCACCCAGCAGCTGCATGTGGAAGAGCGGAGATGCGAACCTGGTTCCCCAGATTACGAGTCTACCCCTCTTAACCACTACACCGGAAAGTTTTGACCTTATGCTCATAACCTAATTTGTTTTCCTGTGCCAAACGCCAGTTCACTGAAACTGTTACCTGCGCACATGCTATAATCTGTGCATGTGCAATGGCTGCATGAAATGCACACAGCATTTAAGCGCAGCATCCATTTTCAAATCAGATGGAAACTAGTTTGAAGGAAAGCACATCAAACAGGATTATTTCTTGAGAAGATACCTATGGAGAGTGGTTAACATTTTGTAGTCCTTGGCTTCAAACACCAGTGGTGGGAGTGCACTGGAATCAGAGTAAGCAGTAATATACACACTGCTATCGTCTCCCGTCCAGGCACTGACCACAAACTCCTTCTTTTCTGGAGCAAGGTGGCTGCATTATGAGCCTTCAGTCCATGTACTTGACTGAGGTGCACCTGTTGGTTCAGTTTAGCTGAATGTATATCTTTCTGTTTGGACCATTGGCAACCTCTGATAGCCACACTGTACATGTGCTGGTTTGCTTCTTCTGGTTAAATTCTAAAATTGCACCAATCGGAACCGACATGTTCTCTTTCTTGCATGCCTATCTGTGACCAAGAACTTTAATCGCTCGCAGTGAAAGCTGTTCTCTCCCTTTGTGAGCCAAAAGCATGTGGGGTTTCCTACACCTCCTCTTGTCAGTCTAGATGATTCATGAGGCAGAGTAGGCTGTGTGCCCTATATCAATACAATTACATAATCAGTACCTGTAAGTTAAATCACTCTTCACACCCACTAGTGAAAAATATGACAATAAAGCTATTCTCATTATGATTTTGCTCCATTGAAAGTAATTATATATAGCTAGAAACTATAGTTTCAAGCATTATCTTCACCCCATACCTAAAACTTTTTGTTCTCCATAGGTAGTGCTGAAAAAAGAATGAGCCCATTTCTGAAGAGGCAAAGTATATAATTTTTTCCCCCCATGGCACTATAATAAGGCAGGAAAAAAGGAGGTAAGAAAGGGCTTGATTAGTTAATTGAAGGTCCTGTAAATGTCAGCAGTGGGTTCCTGAAACCTGGATCTTTTGATTTAGGGGCCACTTCCGCAATGCAAGCCATAGTTAAACATTAAGTGTGTTTGTGTGTGTATAAAACCTCTCTCCTATATATGACTTTTCCCTAAGCAAAGGGTCAGGTTCCTGTAAAGATATTCCACAAAAGATGCTTATCGTTGGGGTCTGATCTAGATGTTACACTTTACCAAGTGTTATTTTGGAAAGTGATTTTGGATATTGTTGATTGTTTGCCTTTTACAGTCCGTTGTAGATGTTTGGCTATGTTGTGTGGTACTTTGAAAAAACAACAATAACCCAGTTCTGTGGTGGTGCTGTCACAGGGCTTCTTTTCCCATTAGGGACTTTGAAGAATTCTATCCCATGAGTTCTTGCTAGTGTTTGAGAGGCAGTTGCTGAAGAGGTTGCCGGAGGTTTTGTACTCAGTGAATAGGGTGCCTCTGTTGCAGAATGTGGGAGTTTGAAGTTCTGCCTTTCACACCCCCTCATTTGTTAGAAGTCCCCCCCCAACCGTGGTTTTCATGTCATTATTACTGTTTTCTAAATTACAGTGCAGTATGGTAATTAAAATTAGGCTAGAAGGTCAATGCAATGTGTTGAATGTATCTGTACATTATGCTGGCTTTTAAAAAGTTTTAAGACAGGAACATAGGAAGCTGCCTTATACTGAATCAGATCAATGGTCCATTCAGCTCATTATTGTCTACACTGTAGAGGAGCAGTTTCTGAAGGTTTCAGATGGGGTCTCTCCCAGTGTTACCGAGAGCTGCTGAGGACTGAACCTAGCATCTTCTGCATATAAAGCAAATGCTTGACCACTGAGCTATGTACAATCCTTCCCTGTAAATATATTTTTTTAAATGTTCTAAAAATCAGACTTAGGCAAATGATTTAGATGCTTCAGTCCAGAAGAGATGCAAATATGGAAGCAGACTTTGATTACTTGACGGATAAGGAACTGTGTGCGCGCATTCGGACATGCAAGCAAGTATGCATGTTGCCTATCAAAAGGTTTTATAGTTTTCAGCGGAGGAGTTCTTTAATGGTCATTCCCATTCTGCTAGAACCAGTCACATGTGTCAAGATCATTCTTTTGCATACCTTGAGCATAAATGGATGCTGTCACCATTTCCTCTGTTTCTAACATTCAGGCTGTGACTGCCATGACTTGTGTAGAGAAATCTCTTATCAACTCACAAGAGGCAGTTATCAGAAGGCTTGGGGGAACCCTCATTTGACAAGGGTAGAAACCTATTTGGGGGGGGGACAAAACAAAAGGGGTGGAGACCAGTGAGAAGAAGAGAGTATGCTCAGTAGATGCAGAATGCTGATTGGCTGTTTTGTGTGTATGTGAAATGGATTGGGGGTGGGGTAGGGCAGGGAGTAGGATAACGAAATGGAATAGTTCAAATCCTGAAAAGGGAACACTCCAGACTGCACTATTTTGTTGCAGCAATAATGTGGTAACACTAGGGAAACATTGCAGAACATATACTGTAATAAAGCAGAATAAATCCACCACTAATGCACTATTATTGTGTCAAGTCCTAAGAAAATTTTGCAGAATACATCCACAACAAAACGCCAGTCTGGAGGGGTTCTGAGTGACTCTCTGTAGGCCTTGAGTTTCTTTCCTATTATAGGCTGGGAGCAAATTGCAGGAATGCAGTTTCACTCAGGTTTACACCTGATGTTCCTAACTCCTGGCAGATAATAGAGGGATGCTTGATTTGGCCTGATATATGGCTAGGAGAGAGTCATGCTTAAGCAAATCTCCCATGCTGGAACTGCTGCTCTGCTCCTTCTGGCTGTCCCAGTTACATCCAGAGCAAAGTCAAGTCTCTTTTTGAATTGCAGATGGTAGATTTCTAGACTTCTATAACAGGGTCCCTCTTTTATGATCTAGGACAGTGGTGGCGAACCTATGGCACGTGTGCCAGAGAGGGCACTCAGAGCCCTCTCTGTGGGCATGCACGCCATTGCCCCAAAAGGGCCGTAGCTTCCGTGCCGGGGTTGGGGGAGGAGGAGGAGAGGAGAGCTTGCGTGCGCCATCCAAAGCCTGCGGCACCAGGGCCCGCTGAGCGAGCGAGGGACTGAGCAAACATTGACTTTTGATGCACCAGGGCCTCCCGCCAGTCTGTTTTTCCTACTCGAGAGTAAGCCGCCTTGAGTTTAGCAGGGCTTAACTCCTAGGTCACTAAGCATATAAAGCCTGCAGCCTAAGAAGGGGCTGCTGGGTTTACATGTTCGTTGCACTTTCCCGCGGAAGCCTACAGAGAAATTAATTCCGTGGAGGCTGTGATCAAATGGCAGCCGAAGAAATGGCAAATAACAACAACAACAACAAATTATTTATACCTCGCCCATCTGGGCTGGGTTTATTTATTTATATTTATTTGTATGTGCGCATGCGGATAATCATTATTATCTCATATTAAAAATTGGGAGAGGGTGGCTCTTAGTACAGCCCTCCAGGGTACACTAGTGGCCAAAATTGTGGAACCTTCTGGAAAAAAATGTATTTCCAATGTTTGATGGCTCATAACATCACTTTGTTTTGGAGTAATACCAGTGTGTTTTCTCTGTGGGGACGCAGGGGGACGCATACCCCTTAAAATTTTGTGAATTTAATGGGAGAAGAAATTCACTGTATTTATTTTTCCTGATTTGAACTGTATTTATTTTTCCCTGGTGGTGATTTTCTTGAGTCAAAATGAGAGTACCCCCTAAACATTTTTTTTAGAAAAAAAGCACTGAGTTATACCATAAAATTATATATCATTGGAAAGATAATTTAATGAAGAATGTAATGCAATAAATTTTATGAAGGATTATTAATACAACAGCAGTCATAAAGAAGAAACGTGAAACACACAGAAAAAAATGAGATATTCAAGTTAAATTGCCATGTTGGCACTTTGCGATAAATAAGTGGGTTTTGGGTTGCAGTTTTGGCACTCAGTCTTTAAAAGGTCACCATCACTGATCTAGGATTTTTGTGATGGTCTATACTTTTAGACTGCTTCTCCTAGACAAAGTTCACTGAACTAGTTCAAAAATCCTAGGTGAACTAAAAGTGAATTAAGTTCATTTTCGGGTACAACTTTTATAATTCATCCTCTTGGTTCATCCCAGCCTCATAGCTTTTCATTTAAAAAGAGTCACACAAACAAAAGTTAGAAAGCAAAATGTGGAGGCACCATCCTAAGGTTTATTAGGCAGATACAGAGACACTGCTGTTGCTAAAGCTGCTCACTTAGTCACTTAATCACTGCTGAGCAATTGGAAGGAATGTGATGCATTTCCTGGATCTTCCTTGCTGAAGAGATTTTGACCACACCATACATTTAAAGCACATTCAGCACACATTTAAAGCACATAACGTCCCCTAAAGATTCATGGCAATTGTAGTTTCACTAAAATTCCCAGTTCCCCTAATAAACTATGAGAAACTAAAAAAGTAGCCAAGGTAAGTGATAAATTGAACATATGCAAAAGAAGAGAGAGCCCCCGTATCTTTTAACAGGTACAGTATGTAGAAAAAGGAATTGTTGTAGCAATTCCAGAATAGGTTATGTAGGTTTCCAGAATACCTGGGTAGGAATTGAATTTAGGGCAGGAATAAAGCAGTGGAAGGAGAGATGGGGGAATTGAGACTAGAACTAGAACCAGGGAAAAAACCTGATTTAGATATAGCAGGCAGACTTACAGACAGGGAGGTTCTTTTACTACTTAATGATAGAAATTAGATTGAGTCTCATTATTCTTAAATCAAAAGTTAATCTCAATGGATTTGTGCCGCCATATGCTGGATGTTCTGTTAAATAACAATTTGCTACTAGTTATGCTGCCTTGTCACTCGAATGAGAGGGGAAGGTCACATCGCTGTCCGGTTTCTTAGCTGAGCCCACATCCTAGGCCTGATTTGCCCCTGTCTTGCATTGGAAACCTATAGGCCTGTCCAATTTCACTATCTGTTTCTTTGATTTATTCTGAGGTGAACCACAGACATAAGAGCATAAAATTAAGCTCCATTTGAACTGTGCAACTGATTGATTAATTTTGCGAGGAAAAAGAAGTCAAGGGCACTAAAGAACAGGTTGTTCGGCGTGCAATGCAAGTGATATTTATGAACACCTAGTAGGTGTGCATAAAGAGTATGTTTGTGTAAAGTGGTATTTTATTGAAGAATGTGATGTAGGTTGTCATGGAGATTAAAAGCTTTGAAGTGCTTTTCATTGGTGCTAGTTATGGTTGCTGGGCACAAGGATATTAGTTCTGGCACCCTGAATCTTTCATTGTTGCAAAAATAATTGCACTTTCATCTGCGCTGCAAGGGCTATTGAAGTAGGATAAATAAATGTAGACACATGAACACATCTAAGTTTAAAGGTAAACACGGTGCCCTTGTGACACGTCTCTGGTCAAAATGATGTGGCTGCAGCTTCCACAAACCACTCAAATGCTTGTTTTCTGTTGCACGGCCGTTCAGGCCATTTACAAGATGTCATTACAAGCTGTATAGAATCGGCACTTGCTTCAAAAGGCAAAGGCGACGGAGAGGTATCGACAGCCTCTGCGTTGCTGGTAAATATAAAGGGGCCCTTTAGAAGCAAAAAGCAAAAAGGCAAGCTGAATGAAAAGCTTGTGTTTCTGTAAGGAGAGTCTGGTATACGGTATTTGTATAACAACTCCAGCCTCACTTACAGCTTTTTTATATATATCTAAAAAGCAGAGCAATTTCTCCAACGATTAGGCGGACAAATTACATTGACAAGTTTTACTTCTGTGAAAAGCTCTGGACTGTCTGTACAGGAACACTGTTGTTTAGCCGAATTGCTTTGGGTAACTTCTTAACCAATAAATCAATGGCAGGAGCTGCAACCTTAAGCGGCAGGCGGCCACAAGCACAAAATAGACATCAAACGAGTTTTCAAAACTGACTAAAAGTGATGGTGATTAACTAGAATTATAGATATTTATATTTAAACTGACACCACAGAATACTTTTGAATCTTGACAGATATGTGGAATATTTAAATGCAGTAATTGCAGTTACGGGACCTCCTGGGATTAACCTGTTCGAAGGGTAGTGACATATTACAGGTTTGGGAAGAAAAGAATACGGAAAGGGATAGAAATGAGATTAATTCATGCATATACAAGTATGTAGTGTTATTAGTATTCTGTTCTAGTCTACCTTTGAAAACACACAATGTTTCTCTTCGTTCTCTTGTAGCGCAGTCGTGTGAGAGTTTACTCGGATGAAAGGCCCAGGGTGTGTACAGTGGAGCTTTTTTCCTAGGTGGTTGTGGATAGCATTCTGATAAAGTAGCATAATCTGTAGACTAGCTGACAGTTAACAAAACTACCACCACATATCCTATATCTAAACTATGGTTTTGTTCTATAGTCAGAATACTTATACAGTGTATAACCAATGTGACTGTATTTCAAAGGGAAAAGGGCTTCTGTTCTTTTAAGATTTTAGATTTGGGATTTAATTTGTAAATGCTCATCGGCAACCTATCTATCTGCCATCTATCTATCATGAGGTCCGGCGCCGAGGGCCTTCTGGCGGTTCCCTCATTGCGAGAAGCAAAGCTACAGGGAACCAGGCAAAGGGCCTTCTCAGTAGTGGTGCCCGCCCTGTGGAACGCCCTCCCATCAGATGTCAAAGAGATAAACAACTACCTGACATTTAGAAGACATCTGAAGTTTTTAATGTGTGACATTTTAGTGTATTTTTGGGTCTTTGTTGGAAGCCGCCCAGAGTGGCCGGGGAAACCCAGCCAGATGGGCGGGGTACAAAATAATAATAATAATAATAATAATAATAATAATAATAATAGTAATTACAGTGGTACCTTGGGTTAAGTACTTAATTCATTCTGGAGGTCTGTTCTTAACCTGAAACTGTCTTAACCTGAAGCACCACTTTAGCTAATGGGGCCTCCTGCTGCCACCACGCTGCCGGAGCATGATTTCTGTTCTTATCCTGAAGCAAAGTTCTTAACCTGAAGCACTATTTCTGGGTTAGCGGAGTCTGTAACCTGAAGCGTATGTAACCTGAAGCGTATGTAACCCGAGGCACCACTGTATTATCTATCTATCTATCTATCTATCTATCTATCTATCATCTATCAATCTATCTATCTATCTATCTATCTATCATCTATCTATCTATCTATTTATCTATCTATCATCTATCTATATCTATCTTTCTATCATCTATCAATTATCTATCTATCATCTATCTATCTATCTATCTATCTATCTATCTATCTATCTATATCATCTATCTGTCTATCTTTCCTGGAAAGTTGATCCTTGGTCCAAATAAAAGGGGTGGGGTGGGGTAGAATTATGGACTTGTATTTGGATGTCAACAACTTAGTGTGGTCGTTGCAAAAAAACTTGCATGCACAAGTCACACAGAAGACACTTTTCTTGAAGCACCCATAGTGCCATCACACTACACAGTGGAAATAACATTTACATGCATTGCTGATCTGGGATGAAGTCACTTTTCCACAGCTGGATTTGTGTGCCCTTTAGGTGGCTACAGCTGCACACTGGAATTATATGAGACCCAGGACTAATCTATACCGATCAGTTAAAATGTTATAAATGCGTTATAAACGTGTGACACCAGAGGGCACTGTAGAGCAATGTAAAATCGTCAATGTAAAATTGCATTGAGAGCTACATAACTTTTTTTAAAAAGCACTTTTACAATCAGTATAGATCTAGCCCCAGAAGCACGGCGAAATAAAATGCATGCTTGTCATTTTTGTATTCCCTGTTGCCACTTCTGGGCAATGTGTGAAGTAGCTCTTCTGGTTGCAGGAAACCAGAATGATGAATATTACCCACTTGACCAGGGTATTTTTTTATTGCCACTTTTTGGTGAAACATACAACCACAGGGAAGAAGTGGAATTGTGTTGTGTGCTAATGTGCAAAGGGCAAATTGCAAATGGACTCTGTAGCTCTCATGTCCTCTCATCACAGCATTCAGTTGTGATCATTAAAAGAATCCTTCAAATGTATTTGTTTGGTAATCAATTCTGGAATTTCTAGCTGGATATTCTAGAATATAATCAAGGCAGCTTACAAACGTTAAGACAAACTGTGTAGCAAAAATCTCTGGTGATTATGAGTGTACTAAGGGGCTGCATATCAGTGGTAGAGCACTTACTTGCCATGCAAAAAACCTTAGTCTGGAACCCCAGAAGCCCATTGCCAGACAATAGTGTGTTAGTTGGCTCAATGGTCTGACTTGGAGTGAAGCAGCTTCCAATGTCCCTTTGAACTGCAGATTTCATTATGCGGTGAGAAAAAAAGAGCTTGTTATCAAACTTCCCTTAAAGTGCAATCTTATGCATGTTTCTTCAGAAGCAAACCCCTGCTTTATTCAAAGGAACTGACTCCCAATGTGTTTTTTTAGGACTGCAGCTTTAAACATAGTCGCTTTGCTGTCATCCTATCAGCTTGAATGGAAGTTCATTGGCTGCATTTTATGTTCTACTAACCTGCCCATGACAACAGCAACATCAAATCACATTATTATTATTATTATTATTATTATTATTATTATTATTCTGTTGTTGTTGTTAATTTATTTATACCCTGCCCATATGGGCAGCTCCCAACAACAACAACAACAACATCATAATAATAAAGTGATAAAGCATCAAACATTAAAAACTTCCCTAAAATGTTTTAAAATATTATTTTATGTTGTTTTTAAGCAGATTGTTTTACTGCATTGTTGTTTGCTGCCCTGGTGTCAAGAACTGGGCAGAGGAGGAGGAATGGTGGAGACTGCCTCCCCATCCTGACCCTTCCAGGGAGGAGGAAGAGGATGACAGTTTAGAATTACAACAGGGGTTTGCGGGAGGTCACAGCTCAGAGGCAGATGAGGGGAAAAGTTGGGAAATAATGGAAGAGGAGGAGCAGGCAGAGCCGGAGCAGCAGCTGGCTGGTTGTCATTAGAAAGCATTCCAGACCCACCTTCTCCCAGAACCTGGCAAGCCTTAAAAGTAGGAGAGCAAAAAGCTCAAAGACAGAGGGCACATAGTAGCACCCGTAGAAGAGACAAGGTGAATGACGAATGAGAAAGTGGGAGAGAAGGGGGTGGAGATTCACTCGGGATGCCATTATCCAAGAGGCTGGGTTCTAGAGCTTCTCTCTGTAAAGTTTGAAATAAAAAAGGACAGTAAGAAACTTTTCCTTGTCTTTATATTATCCTGGGCAACAAACTGGGAGCCACTGACAGCCTCCTGACAACTGAGCTCTATTGGGAGGGTAGAATAGAAATTTATTAAATAATAATAAAACAACTTCTGGAGGGCTGTAGGTTTTAGATCCCTGACCAGCACCACATTTATTATTGTTATTAAGAATTACATCTTTCAATCAAGTGATTATTTGGGTGCAGAATTTAGTGTCTAGGCTGCTTTCATAATAAAAAATGGCAAACAATTTATAGCTCTGCAGTGCACCAAGAATGAAGATTGTGGTAGGTATGGTGACTCACAGTATTAGAGGAATCAGAGCTGAAAAGAGCGAATAGACATAACGTCACATTTTATTGCATTTTTAGCTTGTCACAGCCTTTGCGTTTCTACAGTAAATGTAGCTGTATTTGCATTTATTCTAATGCTCAGTGCCTCGCTTCAGAGTTGTCCAAATGATGTATGTAGGCGTTAAAAGCATTCGGGGGAAATGGAAGTGTTTGGATAAGACTTTCGGTTTTTTAGATGTGTCATAGTTCAAAGTCATTAGAGTCTCGATTCTTTCAGATTACCTATTTTCTTTTCTAAAAAATAAAAAATAAAATAAAAATACCGGCTGCAGATCATCGGCTTCAAGCTTCCTCGGATTCCCTTGGGAAGGAACATTGACACTGAGAGCAAACATGACGTGCTCAGCTCATATTTTAAGACAAGTTACAGCAATTGGGCTTGCATTTTGCTACTTTTTGCGTGCGCATCCTTCACTCATGTGCTGTCAGCTGCAGAGTATGAACACAATTCAGAACTGGAAGAGGGTTTTAAATTAATGCGTTGCATGAAGGCTGTGAGGCACAGGTCCTAGGCAAATGATTTAGTTTAAACTGACTTAGAGCGGTACCACATAAGAAACATATGTCGGCTGCCATAAAATAATGCCTGTATTGAGTTTCTCCTTCATCTCTGGAACGTCCAATGCCGCTTAACCTGTGTCTTGAGTCTTGATATCATTATTCTGAAAGCCTATATCAACGGTTGGCAGTGTAGCACAGGCAGGAGGTCATCGCTCACCTGCCTTCACAGTCTTCAGTATAACTACGGCAGAACTGGATTTATGGTGGCGAGTACAATCCCCCCAAAGGGACACGGGTGGTGCTGTAGGTTAAACCACAAAGCCTAGGACTTGCTGATCAGAAGGTCGGCAGTTCAAATCCCCTCCACGGGGTGAGCTCCCATTGCTCGGTCCCAGCTCCTACCCACCTAGCAGTTCGAAAGCACATCAAAGTGCGAGTAGATAAATAGGTACTGCTCCGGCGGAAAGGTAAATGGCGTTTCCATGTGCTGCTCTGGTTCGCCAGAAGCGTCTTAGTCATGCTGGCCACATGACCTGGAAGCTGTCTGCGGACAAATGCCCGCTCCCTCGGCCAATAAAGTGAGATGAGCGCCGCAACCCCAGAGTCGGTTATGACTGGACCTAATGGTCAGGGGTCCTTTACCTTTACAATCCCCCCACAGGGGGCTGAGCCACAGGCCACTGATCAAAATAATAATGATGATGAATGATGATGATGATAAACAGAAGGTGAGAGGGAGGAGGGCATGCAAGTAAGAAATATTGAGGGGGTGCCAAACTTTGCCCTTGCTCAGGGCCATATTACCAAAGTATGACCTGACTGCTAGCTCCTGTGAGATATCGGGGTGAGGCATGAAAAACTCAGTGCGGTGTGGCTGCTGAGGTGGAGCCAATCTAACACTCCTGATATGTCTGTACCACACTGAGTTCCCGATGTTTCCGCCTCTCAAGAACTGACAGTGGAACCGGTGAAGGAAAATGCAAAGGAACGTTTAAGTTGTATTACATATTATGGACCAGTAGAGGGTATTCAACATGGGATTGCCATTTTTGGCAGTAGCCTCAGTGTTTTTGAAAACCTGTATCTCTTCCCTTTGAGTGTAATTTTTTAAATTCAATTTCTGTTTTACATTTTAGAATATCCACTTAAACAACCTTAAATTATCAATGACTTCCCCTCCTCTCTTTCCATGGTTCATTTTGCACAACATAAATCCCTGCATATTTTATATAAACTAAACCATTCAGTACCCCATTATTACATCCATCAAAACTTATTTACACTGTTGAATTTATCTTAATGTGGCCCACATTTTCAAATAAACACAAATTTCCTCCATATATTCAATAAATATTTTCAAATCTTCTTTAAACATATGTTCTTCTTGTTCTCTTTTTCTATATTTTAAGATTGCAAGCTGTGCATATTCAATCAATTTAAGTTGCCCATCTTGTTTAGTTGGGACTTAGCTCGTTTTCCATTTTTGGGCTAACAAAACACAGGACATGGTAGTGGCATACATAAATAAACATCTCTTCCCTTTGTAGCAGGCTGGGTTTACTTATATAAAACATCACAATTCAGGTGTGCATTGTTAGATTCAGATACTATATCTGTATTAAAGATAGGAACCGAAGAGTTAGCTGTTTCAAAATTAAGTCTAGGTGTGCAGCAATGCTGGGTTTTACTATGAAAGAAATGAAAAATAAATTAGCTCCTCAGTGGGGTTTCCACATTGAGAATTTTGCATGGGTTTCTGACAGATAGAACTGGAGAGTGTAGGAAGACGATCAGTTGAAATGATCAGTGTCATGAATCATCCTATTATGGAGAAATCGGGGCTATTTCCTTTTTCTTCTTTACCTGAGGAAGGGGGAGAACAAGGGGCATGACAGAAGCATATGATGGTGGGATGGATACAGGGAAAGTGGATCGAGATAAGGACTAAATCTCCCCAGACATCAACAGGATTATTCAGTGAAGCTGGGAAGCAGCAAATCTGGGACAATGAAAAGGATGCATCCACATACTGGATGGAACATATCATAGAAAGTTGTGATAGTCTTTTTTTTAAAAAAGGGGGTGGGGTGGGTGGGGCTTGAAAAAGAAATGCACGAGATAAAAATGCCTTTTGTCTTCCCTACCTTTGCAATGAAAATACAGTGGTACCTCGGGTTAAGGACTTAATTTGTTCTGGAGGTCCGTTCTTAACCTGAAACTGTTCTTAACCTGAGGTACCACTTTAGCTAATGGGGTCTCCCGCTGCCGCCACGTGATTTCTGTTCTCATACTGAAGCAAAGTTCTTAACTGGAGGTACTATTTCTGGGTTAGCGGAGTCTGTAACCTGAAGCGTCCTGAAGCGTCTGTAACTTGAGGTACCACTGTATGCTGTGCTGTCATGTTGCTGAGTCGACACATATAATATGTTATAATTGAACTTTGAATATTGAAAGCAACTGTTCCCTGCCCCTTTCTAGCTATGTTTCAAAGGAACATAGGTGGAAAGCCTGCAAAAAGAGCACTTAATCCTTATAGCAGTAAACATCCCAGCCAGTATCTCCCATGTACCTCATGAAAGGTCTCAGTCAATACCCCCTCAAAATCCACAATACAAGAGAGACTGTTTGCTTGTCCTGCTCAGTTCCTCTCCTACATTGAAACAGATATCTATTTTGCTCAGTAACTCCCCCCCCCAACAACATAGACCACAATCTATCCCCACTGAAATGCATGGAAGATATGCAAGAATATTACTGAGAAGATTCCAGTGGATTGGGCCCATAATCTTTTCATATATCACTTTGTATTTATAGTAAGTTTAAGAAAGACAAAGAAAAGGAAGAAACTGTTTTGCTTAGTATGAAAGAAAGCCACAAAATGAGCATTCAGCATGAGGAGTATGTCAAGGAACAACAGTACCTTATACAACACTCTGGAAAAATGGTAAAAAGTACAAGTGTTCACACCATATTGTAAAGTAAATTCTTTAGAAATTGCTCTGTTATCTCAGAGGTAGCAGACATACCATATGCCGTGTCTAGCAGTTGCTATGGTAACTACTCTTAAAATTTTAACACAGGAGAAACGGTTGCCTAAAATCTCCATGGCTTGGGAGGCCATATTCTGCTCAATAGTTAATGCCCTGAGCTTCATTAATAATCTTAATGCAGATTTAGAGTTCCATTTTAAAAAATTGTATTTAAATTGCATCATAATTGTGGGATATGGTAGTATTTGATACTTCTGGTTTTAGGTAGGTTCACACATTACAGTTGTGATACTGAACCTGCCTGAAACCTTATTTGCGTTGTGGCTCCTTAATATGGAACCTGAGGTGTGCAGTGGGGTGTATCTTGTATGCATGTATTGATTACCCCAGTCATGGACAGTCTCTGTGTCATCACCCAGCTATTCTAAAAGTGGCACACTGCATCCAGAAAGCTATAGCAGTGAGATGGGCTTGGCCAATATTGCAAGTCACTCTTATGACCACCATTTTATTATTATGCAGAGGCTGTTTCAAGTGGTCTTCACCTGGCTATTGCACAGCACACATTTTCCCATGGGAGCGAAACAAACCACAATAGACTCAGCTATACAGCTGCAAATATAAGGTTTTAAGTGTGTTTTAAGTGCATTATGCGAATGAGACACTAGATGGGGCCAGTGAGCTGATGGCAATTTCTACATATATTTTAAAATGTTTTTTAAAAAAATTCAAAGTGTTTTTTATATACAAGTAGACGAGTTCAGTATACAACATTAATGCCAGTCCTATCTACATTTCCTCAATCACGGCTTGAAAAAAAGCATTATGAGAAGCAAGAACAGGTCTATAGCTAAATTGGGTGGGGTGTGTGTGAAGTGGCTGTTTTGGGATATTGGGGCTTTCCAAAGGGAAAGAGTAGGCTTATCTTTATAATATATTCTCTAAAACGGGCTCCCTAAAAATGTTACCTAACTCAGAATTTGATGGTTGCTTTTTTTCCTCACAAAACAGGAGTACCCAGTTTTAGGAGAATAAAAAATACCGGTAGTTTTCACAGAAGGAAAAAGGGTGTGCAGAACAAGGCCAAAACCAAAGGGGTCAAGGGGTCAAAATACCTCCTGTGAAATTTCCTGTGAGGAAAGCTTAAAATGTTTATGGAATGTTAGGGTTTTTTGGGGGGGACGACGACAAGTAATGGAACGGGGGAATTCTAGACAGCATGGTGAAGATAAAGTACATAGATAATTTCTCTCTCTCTCTCTCTCTAGAACCTGAGGTCATCTGTCAAAGCTATTCTCAGGATAGAGAAAAAGAAGGGCTTCCTCCCAAAAAGCAGACAATGGAAATCACCACCACAGGATGAAGTATGGCTATTTACTACCACAAGGTGAAGTGTAAAGCCAACTTAAATGGCTTTAAAAGGGGGCATTAGACAAATTCAAGGAGGATAAGACTATTAATTGCTGCTTCTAGTAGTGCTGCTAGCTCCAGGATCAGAGTCAGCATGCCTCTGAATACCCTGGGGGACTAACAGCAGGCGAGTGTTGATGGAGTTAGCTGCAAAAACATCTATATTTTTAGACAGTGATACAAGATACATATAATGGCATACATAGGGTCACAGAAACACGCAAGGGTTATACTGTGTAGGGATGGATGAATCTGTCAGTTTTGGTTTCTCTCTATTTCTCCTTTTTCAGGTCTTATGTTTGGTTCACCTCATTTCCCCATACTTTCCTGAATTTTTCATTAAACATCCACACGAAAATTCGCATATATTTTCATCTGCATTGCTGCTAATATGCACAGTATAATACACAATTTTGTCTAGTATAGGAATAACAGAATGCATTTTTTATTTTCATTCATGCACAAAGTTTTGCATACACTTTCCACTCATCTAGGCAGTTTTGTACACATCCTTTAGTTGGAGAACTGCACCACAAAATCTGGAGAAGGGCAAATGGCAAAGGAGACCTGTGTTTTGCTTCACGTACTGTTTTGCGAAGTATGAAAATACGTTCATATTAAAATGCAAATATGATCTCCTCCATCCTAAATGCTATGTTGATGTAGTCAATTGCCCATGTATAAGCTTCACTGCATCATCACTTTAAAAAATCAAGCAGTGGCCCCATCTGCAATACACACCTGAAGCATCATCATACCACTTTAAACAGTCATGGCTTCCTACAAAGAACCCTGGGAACTGCAATTTATTAAGGGCGATGAGAGTTTTTAGGAGACTCTTATTCCCCTCAAGTGTGCCTCTGAATTTGAGTTAGTTGTGGTAAAAATAACAATTAACCCAGATGGTCACATGTGCCACAAGAATCACCACAAGAAATTATCAATATTTGAGTAAGCAGTTACCAGATCATAGACTGAATGACTGATTGATTGCATTTTATATGCCATCTTTCTGCGAAGTCACCTAAGGTGGTTTGCAATTTTCAAAAGCCAAAACAAATATAAAGTTGGCCCTGGGGGTTGGGGAGGAACAGTTTGACTTGAGTGGGCCCTGATGTTGGCCACATTCACACCATAAATTTAAAAAACTATGATACATTAAACGATCATGGCTTCCCCCCCAAAATCCTGGGAGCTGTGGTTTGTAGAGGCTGCTGAGAGTTGTTAGGAGACCCTTATTCCCTTCCCAGAGCCACAATTTCCTGAGTGATTTCATAGTACAGTCATACCTCAGAAGTTGAACACCTTGCGAGTCAAACGTTTTGGCTCCCGAATGCCACAACCCTGGAAATGAGTGTTCTGGTTTGCAAATGTTCTTTGGAACCTGAACATCCGAGGCGGGTTCCGCGGCTTCTGATTGAGCTTCATGCAGCCACTCGGAAGCCGCGCCTTGAATATTTTGGAAGTCGAACGGACTTCCAGAATGGATTCTGTTTGACTTCCGAGGTATGACTGTTTTTTAAATGTTTGGTGTAAATGTGGCTGCTGTCTTTGCATGCACACTCTTCTTCCTTTGCACATGGCAGTTGGTATCCGTTCTCCCTGTGATGGGACAGTCTGGCAGGAGCAGGCCCTGATGTTGTCTTTGCCTGCCTCTCTTGTTCTCTTCTTCCTTTCCACAGGGATGTTAAAAACCTGGTAATAACTAGCAGTCTCCACAGTGGACAATACTACAGTGGTACCTCAGGTTAAGTACTTAATTCGTTCCGGAGGTCGTTCTTAACCTGAAACTGTTCTTAACCTGAAGCACCACCTTAGCTAATGGAGCCTCCTGCTGCCACCGCGCTGCCAGAGCACGATTTCTGTTCTCGTCCTGAAGCAAAGTTCTTAACCCGAGGTACTATTTCTGGGTTAGCGGAGTCTGTAACCTGAAGCGTATATAACCCGAGGTACCACTGTACACTGCAGGTGCTTTTTCTAAATATTAGAGATTTCTATCCATCCAAATGGAATTTTAATCTCCTAAATGTTGGTGCATTTGTGAGGGTCTTTGGCAGAGGATGGGCCAAATACACACCAAGTCTCAGAATGTCGCCATCCCTGCCCACCCCTGATTCTGGATGGGTGCATTACCTGCTCCCAAATTTGCTTTTTGGGATGGAAAATAGAGGGGCAAAAACTCTGGGGAGTTCTGAAAGCACATCAGTTTGATTTCGCAAAATTAGGGAATCTGAACAACTAAACCATACTCTTTCATTTTTGGCTCAATTATATTCTTTCAAAGGATGTGTGAAAAAGTAATGGGCCACACAATTAGTAATTATAAAAGAACAGAGTTGCCTGTGTTTTTTTGGAACTTGTGCATGGAGAGCTCAAATGTTATCATTGCAGGATTTAATTTAACGATCATTTATTCCCAAACTTGGCTGTGTGCTTTCATTATTCTCCATGCCCTGGTGTGTGTGTGTGTGTGTGTGTGTGTGTGTGTGTGTGTGTGTGTTTAAATGAGAGAATCATTGGGAATTCTGCACATGTCCTCATCCCAATAAACACATTTTAGATTTGGCATTTTGGGGCATTTAATCACCAGTATCCATCTTGTCTTTGAAGCTGGCTACATGCTACTGTGGTACCTTGGTTTTTGAATGAAATCCATTCCGGAAGACCATTCGACTTCTGAAACGTTCGAAAACCGAAGCATTTACTTATGGAAGCATTTACTTACGGAAAACTCAATACAGAAGCAGTGTGGCATGTTCAACTTCCGAAAAGCGTTTTCGAAAACTGAGGTACCACTGTATAGGCCAAATGGTAGCTATAAGCTGCCTCTGGTAGGACTGCCTCCAGGTCTAAGGGATCCCTTTTGGGCCTGCTTCATGTGCTTCGGTTTGAGACTGTGAGGCTCGGTGAGGGCCTCCACTGCTGTGAGGAAGCCCGGCCCCTCAAGTTTGTGGTGGCTCAGCCCCATCCCTGCATACTTTGGCACCATAGAGTTGGTGCCTATTGTTCCCAGGATTCTTTGGAGGAAGTAATGTGCTTTAAATGCATGTGGTGTACGCAGCCAATGAATCATGCCAGTGCAAAACGAGTCCCTCACTTATAGCAGGGCAGGGCAGCCCATTCTCCCAGAAAGAAGCAGTGTTGCGGAATCTCCTCTCCCAAGCAGTAGGGAGAAAACTGCAGCAAACTGTTCACACCATTTCATTTCTTCACTGTTTATCTGCTCTACACAGACTTACGAACGACTCTAGGGAAAGAAAAAACACAAAGGATGATATAACTATCAAACATGACGTGACTGACAACTGGGCAATGAGGATGTACATTTTAAAACACAATACGGAAATGGTGAGAATTCATTAAAGAAAACAGTGGTAGGCAGGCTGATTGGATGAAGATTACTTCATTCCTGCTTGATGGTATGTTCTGCAATAATTCTCTGCTTGACATTGTGTTTGGGGCTGCAGAACATTCATGATTTCAGTCTGACCCCAGCAATTCCACCTCCTGCGTGGAGAGCATTTGCTTGCAGGAGGTGACCTGCCGCTGAGTATACATCAAGGCACTGATGTTCACAGTATAGCTGATAACTGGTGGAAATGAAATAATCTGTATTGACACATTTGGAAGTTTCACATCTTATCCTACTTAACATGCTAACGTGATAATTGCTAGACTGATGATTTTTCCAGTGACACATCTCCCTTTGTCAATATTTAGACCTGTGTATAGAAAGCTTATCTAACACACCTGGCTAATTTTCACTTAATTTAAAAATAAATGGAACATGTTTAGCTTGCAGGGTTAGTGGAACAAAAATAAAATGGAAAAGGGAAGGTTTCTTTTTTACCATTTTCTTTCTTGAAATATATGCACATTGTAGAGTTACTGATACACAGGACTAGAGAATGGGCAAGAAGGATAATGGATTCTCTCCTAAATCCCCCATTTTAAAAACTTCATTCAGGTCAAAGGTTGGCAAAAATTAATTCCACTGACATAAATCCTGGGTCAGTTTTCACTGACTTGAGTGCTATCTATTCACCATTCTACTTATCAATTTATTTATGAGTACACACACACACACACACACACACACACACACCCCAGAGATTGTAGGGAGGCTTATGAATAAAAACAGTGGTACCTCGGGTTACAAACACTTTGGGTTACAGACTCCGCTAACCCGGAAGTAGTACCTCAGGTTAAGAACTTTACCTCAGGATAAGAACAGAAATTGTGCAGCGGTGGTGCAGTGGCAGTGGGAGGCCCCATTAGCTAAAGTGGTACCTCAGGTCAAGAATGGTTTCAGGTTAAGAACGGACCTCCGGAACTAATTAAGTTCATAAGCAGAGGTACCACTGTACAGTCAATTGAAGCCACTATTGGTGATTTTTACTGGAACTGTAAAATAACAGGGTGACACCTGCCCTTTCCCATGCACCCAAAATTCTGATCCTGCCCTTTCCCATGCACCCAAAATTTGCTCTGGGGGGTTGGAGGACCCTCCTGAATAGATCTGATGTCACAGTGGGCTGCAGGCAGAAGAAATTCAATTGCATAAGAAATTTCTGTTCACATGACATTTCCCAGAATGTTTAAAAACTTGTTCCTTGTTCCCAGCACCCTAAGTGGTGAGATGATTCTGGGACAGCACTCTTCTGTGTTTGATTTCCTTTGGGAGGAGAGATCACTGTAAGCTTCTGGCATTTTGTAGTAACAAAAGAAGCTGCTGCCTTATACTGAATCAGAGAATTGGTCCATGGCTGGCAATGCGTCTCCAGGATTTTAGTCAAGGATCTCCCAGAGTCCTACCCAGAATTAATCCTGGGACCTTCTGCATGTCCAACAGATGCTCTTCACTGAGCTATGGACCACCCTTGATAATATTTAACTTATTTACAAATATGCAAGCCATCAAATACACCAGCCTTCCATATAAAGTGAACCTACCCTCAAGTTTCATTCCTCATTTTCTTTTTTTGCTATTAGGACAATGTCTGAATGATGTCAAAAGGATTCAGAGTTTGCGTTCCTATTTGTGTAGCATTTTGGCTTGCTTTCTGCCAACACCTGAAGACATTTCTTCCCGACCAGTTTTTAATTTTGCTGTGACAACTACGTTTTTTAGTTCTGTTCTAGCTCTCTTTGGTCTTATAACAACTTTTTTTTGATGTGATGCTATTTTTATTTATTTATTTACTGCATTTTTCATGATTTTATAATTGTTTTCTTTGCTTTACTAGCTGCTTTGAATGACCTCCCTTGGAGTGAGAAATGTGGGTTATTAATTTTTATCACACATCTCTCTCTCTCGCTCTCTCTCTCTCATCTTTCTATCTATCTATCATCTATCTATCTATCTATCTATCTATCTATCTATCTATCTATCTATCTATATCTATCATCTATCTATCATCATCTATATCTATCTATCTATCTATCTATCTATCTATCTATCTATCTATCTATCTAATCTATCTATCTATCTATCTATCTATCTATCTATCTATCTATCATCTATCTATCTATCTATCTATCTGTGCTATCTATCTATCTATCTATCTATCTATCTATCTATCTATCTATCTATATCTATCGTCATCTATCTATCTATCATCTATCTATCTATCTATCTATCTATCTATCTATCTATCATCTATCTATATCCATCTATCTATCTATCTATCTATCTATCTATCTATCTATCTATCTATATCTATCTATCTATCTATCTATCTATCATCTATCATCTATCTATCATCTATCTATCTATCATCTATCTATCTATCTATCTATCTATCTATCTATCTATCTATCTATCATCTAGTCTGATTTCCCGCTACGACAGCCAGTGTAATTTTTCATTTGATAACAGCCTAGTGCTCCTGCCCTGAATGCTGGAGACATTACTAGCCATGATGCAGCTGAATGAAACATATGAACACAAAAGAAAGATTCTGATTTACAACGTTAGTTTTCAAGTGGTGGCTGAAGGTCCAGAAGGTGCTAGCATCCTGATCTAAGGTCACATGAGGATTGTCACACAAGGCAGGGCATTCTTAGTGGTAGCACCATGTCTGTGGAAATCTGTCCCAAGTTAAATCATGTTATACTTCAGCTGTGTTCAGGCACATTTTGAAAACTCACCTGTTTGCCCAGTCCTTTTGGGTGTGATTGGTGTAAGGTAGGTAGTATCTGCTGCTATTTTTATGGATGTGGATCTGTTTGATGTTTTATATGTTTTTATGATTAATGCATTGTTTTATGTTGCTAGCTTCTCTATGTTCCTTTTTGGGAGAAAGGGTGGGATGTAATAATGACCAATAAATAATATAAAGGTGGGCTACACCAATAGCATTCCTGTATGTACTACTTCAGTAAGAATTCCAAGTAGATGTCTATGATTGTGCTGCTTAATACAAGGAGAATGATGGAGAGAGACAGAAAGAAGGAAAAGAGACAAACAGACAGAGAGAGAAACTGATATACATAATATTAAAAGTGGGTCACAGGTTGGGGTTAAAGGAGAGTTCAGGTCTAAAAACTTTAAAGATGTCTGTCCTATAGAACATATGTGTATAATATCCCTGGATCTTGTTAGCAAGCAAACTTTCAAGTCAACTTGTATCCTATAATGCTTCACTGTTTTATGGTATAATCAACAACAAAAGTAGGTTCAAGATTTGGAGTTTGAGATTCCTGCTGCTTGAGTTTTTCATCATTGATAAATGTTTGGCAAATGCTGATTGTGATCAAAATACAAACATAATTTTAAAAAGAGAACTTGCATTACCTGAGTTTAGGCTGTTGTTTTTGTCATAACTTTGAGAAGGATACCAAATTCAGTTAATGGGTTAGAAAATAAGGGGGGGGGGGCGCGTGCGTGAATATATTTATGTACAATGACATGCGTTTTTAGGTCATTGTGAACCATTAAATCCTTGAAGCTCTCTTCTATCTACTACTTATTGCATCTGAAAACTAATGGGTTGCATGGGTCCTAATGACTATGGCGTAAGTGCAGAACTATAAACCATAATGTGACACTCTGAATGCAGATACATCCATGCAATGTGGGGGATCATGAAGAAGCCAATGAGTTATTGTTCCGTATAGTGTGCTATCAAGAAGAGTGTCTCTTCTGTTCTTACTGCTAGAAAGGTTTCAGACCGATTGGATTATCTGTGTTTGCAAACTCCTCTTTAACCCAACTGCACATGAAATTCCCTGCCTTGCTGCTTTTCAGACTATGAGTGGCATCTGTCCTTACGCTGTCATGCCAGCATAGCTTTGTAGCACGGACTTGTTTTGTGAAACAAGCCTAATTTGCAGTGCTAACAGTGGGCAATCACTAATCTTTTTGTCTCTGCTGGCTGTGTGATTATGCTGCATTCAGCATTGAGATCTGTTTTGAAATTCAATTTTTGTTCATTTATTCCCAGTGTCACAAAGCAATCTGTTGTCAAGTCCTGTTTTGTACATTCACGGGGAAGAATCAAGCAAGAAGTTTGTTTCTGCGTGATCATCACCACCACCATCACCACCACCACTACCACCATCAGGCCTTTATCTTACAGCTGCATGTTCATTAATGTATTTTGCTTTTGTCTCTATTCTCAATTTGTGCTGAGGAAAACACATTTCTCTCAAAGAGTTTGCTTTTATTGCATGTCTGATACTTTGCCCCTTGTGCTGGGAGTCTTTGCATTGTGTTGTGATTGCCTCCACATTTATTAGAAACAAATCTGGTCTCTGCTACTTGTTTACCCTCATTGTGTCTTTATGTATGGGTATCTGTTTTTAATTAGGCACACTCTAAATCATTCACTGCTTGCTAACACTTTCATTGGGGAAGCACAGTTTTCAGTAACCTCGCAAATATCCTGAGTTCTTTGCAAAATCAAATCCGTATCTCAAAATAACTTTGTCATAGTCTCTTGTTAGCAGTGACACACACACACATATATACAGACATACAATCAGTCTGTAATTAATCCATCTGTTAGCTGTTCAATTTTACACTGTGCATTAATTATGTGCTTATTTTCCACAACGCAATGGTCAATGGTTTATCCTTGTGTCAGCTGACTAAGAAAGGATGCAGCTAGCTCATGATACACACTCATTAACTCCATTTCCATTTGCAATCATAATCCACAGCCCAGACAAGACAATGTTAATCTGGATTTACTGCTATTAGTCAATGGGGCTAAATCAGCCTGAAGCACCATATTTAAGCTTTGATGGTTTTCTTTGTTTTGTTTAGAAGGAGTAGCCCATTCTATGTCCAGAGTGTAGGGTTTCCCATAATGCTGTAATCAATTTTTTTCTAAAATATTGTGGCTAGTAAAGTACAATATCACTACTCACATTGCCTCCTTAATTCTAGAACATATTCAGGTGCATCCTCTGATGATTCTCTAGGCTATCCTTCAGAGCCCTCCAGACTACAACTCTCATCAGCACCAGCTAGCCTTGGAAATCAGGCTTCCCTGCAGCAAGGAAGACCCCTGGACTTGCGGAGCCTTCGGTGTGTTCTGGAACCCTGGAAAACCGGGGTTCCAAAATGTATGGGAGCTTTCATGAGTATAGCAGGCTCTTCTGCTGCAGTCATCTTTAAACTTGTGGAGGGCAGTGGGTATGGACACAGTGTGGCAGAATAAACGCACTTGTGCATGCTTCCCCCCTATGTTCATTCAAATCCACATATCAGAGGTGGCTAACTTTCAGTCCAAGCCAATTTGGGTGTCACAGGGATTTACTGGAGGAGGAGAGGTAAGCCCCAATGTACTAGCAGAAATCCTTTTATAGGATTCTGCTAGCAGAGTGGTTTAGTTGAATCTCCATGTTGGAGAACCTTCAAGGCTCTGATGCATGGGTCATAACTACTAGAAAACGTGTTCTGTGTAGTGGGCCTAATCCTGTGGAACTCCCTCCCCCCCCATGAGATTAGAAAGGCACCCTCCTTGCCTCAAGTGCATAACTAAGTCTTTTTTTTGTTGTTCCAGCAGGCATTTTAAGGTAGGGTTTTGTTTTATTGTCCATTTTCTGCAATTTTTTTTATGTACACTGCTTAAAAATGCGAATAATTAAGTTTTGATAGAAATTACCATAGTTTTCAGTGTGTAAGACTAGGTTTCCCCCCTAAAAAATAATCTCAAAAATTAGGGGGTGTCTTATACACGAGGCCACCTCCCCCCATTTTCTTAAATCTGAGTGCCCCAAAATAGGGGGCGTCTTATACATGGGGGCATTTTATAGACGGAAAAATACGGTAAATAAAAATAATATATCCAGAATCATGGCAACGTTCTCTCCAAATCTTTCTCTCTTTTTTATTTTGTTACTGGTGTGGCAGTCAAAGTGAAAACAGTGACCTGAATGAGGTCACTCAGGAAATCTATGGCTGCAATTTAAAGATGGGATGCCTTTGTCTCAACTTTTCCTCAAGTAAGAACATTTACTGTATTTCGGCATCAATCTGTGGTCACTGTAGTATTGCCAAGTTGTTATAAGAAACTCTTGTGAATCCAAAACAAAAAAATTCCTTCCAGTAGCACCTTAAAGACCAACTAAGTTAGTTCTTGGTATGAGCTTTCGTGTGCAAGCACACTTCTTCAGATACACTGAAACAGAAGTTGCCAGACCAACACGGCTACCTATCTGTAACTGAATCTTGTGAATCCAAATTATGTATTTGCACTAACAAGGCTGCCTAGGATCTTCCACATTATTTACTAGAATGTAATACCTTGAACACATCTGGACAGGAACTGCAACCCACAGAACAGCAATTTGTGGTTAAAAAAAAACCAAAATAAAAACTGTGTACCAGGGTGATTGTTTCTGTCTTGGCTGTCACTGTATATCTTTGGTTTGTAACAATGAACATGATTGATTGGTTGAAGTCCAATATTCTTTCCACTGGATCATACCATTTGTCATATTGCTTTTCACTTAGTCCCTGTTTGAGAAAGGAGAGAACCCACCATGTGAAGAAAGGCCTCTTTTTAGTCAGTATGCTTGACTCTTCCAAAGACATGATTATAGATGAGCTTCTTCTTGCTTGTTTGGCAATTTCCAGCTCATTGTCTCATCTCATGTTCCAGGCAGTGCTGCCAAACAGTGAGTTCTCATCATCAGCCGAGGAACATTTTTTAATCTCATCATGCTGCTGTTATTGTGAATTACTGTTTTGGTAGACTGTAAATCATATGAGCTGTTGGCATCACAAGGTGTGTTGCAAGGGAGGGGGAAGCCCAACTTGTCCTCACATCCATACACAGTGAAACCTCAAATACCTAATATCTAAAGTGTTTGGCTGGTCAGAAGTTTGGATGAACATAAGGTTTACTTCTACAGGGCTCTGTTGCCAGGTTTGTTCAGATAAGGAGTCCGCTTTACAATGCAATTTGCAAAACAATGTCCAGAAACTCTCACAGGGGATTCTCAGGAACCCAGAAACCACATTCTCCAATCTTGGCTAAATATTATCCAGTTGCAATTTTCAGGTTGAAAGCAGTGAATCTGGTGGGGTAAAAAAAAAACCTGGGAAACATGTAGCGCAAATATTCACCTTTTTTATCCTTCTTGTTGTTTCCCATATCTGCTGCTGCTTTGAAGCCATTTCCCCCTGGCTGCTGCTGTCTTTCTTCTTCTTGGATGAGTCACATGGGTGATCCCAGCCAATTGGGCATCATGAGGTAAACAGGATGACATTGTGGCACAATGTACCAATGAGATTATTTAAATATGTGATGATGTCATTAAAGGTGAATGAAAATACTTCAGGGTGATGAAATGCCTCCAGGATTAGACAGCCACCACTACTTCTTCTTTTTCATTTATTTGTACTCCACCTTTTCCCCTCAAGACACCTTACTGATAAAAACAAGACCAGTTAAAAACTTAGTCAACAAGATTCAAACCCCCACCTTATTTTGTTTCATCCCATCTTTGAATCCAGGTCCAGAAATATGTGCATGTTTCAGTGGGCTGCCCAGTGCCCATGGGCTCCTGAGAATGGCCTTTAATCCAAGTGATGGTTCCATGGTGTAAGCTGGGACACTGCCAAAAACTTGTTTAGGAGGGACAGAGGGAGTGAGCTCAATCCCCTACCCTACTAAAAGAGGCAATTGGTGCTACCAGAACTCCAATCCAATGCTGGGATGCAGAGACCCACTGTTTGTTTGGAACTGTGGATGTAGCACGGCTGGAGCAGAATCCATTCAGAATGACAATCCAAAATGAAACAGATGGTTTCTTAATGCCATAGGAACACTGGAAATGGCCTTATATTGGTCAGACCACTGGTTCATCTAGCTCACACTTGTCTACCTTGACTGTCAGCAGCTGTCCAGGATTTCCCATCTGGACCTGGACATTCTGAGAATTGAGACTTGGACCTTCTGTGTGCAAAGCAGATGTTCTACCATTGAACTACAACCAAAGTTGAATAAGCCCCATAAAATCAGTATAAGGAGAGCTTATGCACATTTAGTGTGCTTCCCTTTTGGCTTCCCCAATATGTGGAGGGGGAGCGCAGTGCAGGGCAATTGCGGGGATGGGGTAGCCCTGCTCTCTCCCTCGCGAACCTGGAGTCAGAACTGCACAACCCACACACAAGAGAGAGGGAATAGACAAATGCATGGAGGAGAGCTCTGCCATTGACTGTTTGCCATGAAGGCAAAATCGAATCTCCATGTTCAGAGATAGTATTCTGTAAACCAGCTTTGCCCAGACTGGTGTTCTGCAGATGTGTTGGAGCCAGTGTGGTGTAGTGGTTAAGAGCGGTAGACTCGTAATCTGGTGAACCAGGTTCGCTTCCCCGCTCCTCCACATGCAGCTGCTGGGTGACCTTGGGCTAGTCACACTTCTTTGAAGTCTCTCAGCCCCACTCACCTCACAGAGTGTTTGTTGTGGGGGAGGAAGGGAAAGGAGAATGTTAGCCGCTTTGAGACTCCTTAAAGGGAGTGAAAGGCGGGATATCAAATCCAAACTCCTCCTCTTCTTCTTCTTCTTCTTCTTCTTCTTCTTCTTCTTCTTCTTCTTCTTCTTCGACTCCAACTCTAACCAGCTGCAGCCAGCACAGATGTTCCAAACATCTAAGGGTACCAGGTCTTGATGTCGTCTAAGCCGCTAGATTTCTGCCTCTGTGTCTATTGTTCCTGAATAAAGAAGGCTCTTGACTCCTGCTGTTGCTTTAAATAAGAACATCTAGTCCAGCATCCTGCTCTCACAGTGGCCAAGCGGTTGCTTGTGGGAAACCAGCAAGCAGAATTCAAGCACAACAGTAGTCTCCCCTCCTGTGCTTTCCAGCAACAGGTTTTCAGAAGCATTGCTGCCTCATACTGTGGAAGCTAATCATAGCCATTGTGGCTGTTAAGAGCCCTCTCTATGAATTTAATCCTCTTTTACAGCCATCTAGGCAGGCAAGCTGGAAGGAAGTTGAGTGTGTTTCTCCACAACCATGTCAATAGAGAAGGAGACACTACTGAGGGGCTCATGTAGACACTGCAGTCTAACTAACACCCTGCTCAGTTCAGGAGATCCAGAAGTAGAGTATCTTCAAGAGATCACTGTCTACTTACTGCTTAAAGACCTCCAGTGAGTAAGGGCCAACCCCTATCCCACATATTTTTTGGGGGGGAGGGGCAAGTGTTTATAAACCGTTCTTTGGGTGCTCTTCAGTTCCATGTCCTAAAAGAAAATAAGCTACCCTAGTTGGGGGGTGGATGTGTGCGTCCTTGCGAGAAAACAACAAAGAACACCCCACAGCAAAACACCAAACCGCTGCACAGTAATTACAATTGTCGCAGAATAGGAAGGCAAGCAATTAAATGCTCCATAGGTGCTGCTCGTAATTGTTGCAGGCAAATCAGGAGATTAAGCATAGCAACAATGCACAGCACAAGATGGCCTAAACTCTGTTTTTCCTGCAGAACTGCAAATAGTAGCAAATCAAAAGGCTGTTCTCCTTAATTACCGCTGTATGAGGCATCAGGCTAAAAGCAGGCTCATTCTGTAATGTTTTCTATACAGCTACAGTATGAACATACAATGCAGGCCTTTATGCGCCACCTAATAGACAATATTACACACCAAATTATTGCCTGCTTTCATTTTGCAGGGAGAAATCACTGGTGAGTCGAGGCCATTGGCTTCTCAGCTTCCCCAGCAAGCAATGTGTTGACTGAACTGAGAGAACAGTTTTACTTCTTCAAGCCAGTGGTGACTATTTATACTTAAACACATTGCTTCACAACTTCCAGCATCTCGTATTATGTGACAGCGTGGAAGCGGGATGGACTGCAGTCTCCGCTTGTGAGCTTTGCAAGTTGGCGCTTGTGGTGTACTTTGCGAAGTTTGCACATGCCCCTTCTCTCTTTGCTCTGCAGTCATCCATCCTGCGGCTCCAGCCTCCATGTGGGATCCAAACTCAATAGGCCCATGGAAGGGAACAGGCAGTGGCCACAGACCTCCCAGGGGTGTGCGGGGAGCAGCAAATAACGCAGCAGTTTTGCACATGGAAAGCTGATATCCTCCACATTTATGAACGCCTCACTCGAGGCATAAACAAGGCAAGCAAAAATAAGACTGTGAAACTGCTTAATTCATGAAAAGAGCCAATTATTCATGTTGCTATAGCACATTTGTTTTATTTTTAAAGTCACATGGAAGGTCATCAGTAAACAAATGGATAGAGCTTTCTTCTTATTCGCAGTATTCAGCTGCTACGAAATCTAAATGACATAACTAAATTCAGTAAAATGTCAAGGGCCACTCTTGGAGGAACTGAATTGCAGCAACTAAATAAATAATAATTGCGTTTTGTGAGCATTTGTTTTGGCTCAGTTTTTCACTCTTGAAATGCTATCACCGCAAGATGGTTTTGAGCTCTCCCTTTTGTTGCAGGGGGAAGGGGAGGAAATGGATTTGTGCTTTTTGAGTGAGTGCCTAGTAGACAGGCCAATACAGTAGTTTGGGGTTGTTGTTTTTTTTCTTGGGACATGTTCATTGCAGGCAAAGAGATCCCTTTGGGTTCAATCAACACCTGGATACAGCCCCCTACACATGGTGGCATAATAACTGTATTATTTATACACCACCCATCTGACTGTGTTGCCCCAGCCACTCTGGGCAGCTTAAAACATATGTCAAAACATAATAAAACATTAAACATTAAAAATAAACTTCCCTATACAGGGCTGCCTTCAGACGTCATCTAAAGGTTGTATAGTTACTTATCTCCTTGGCTCAGGGGTCTCTTAACTCCATACCCTCCAACATTTCTCTGATGAAAATAGGGACGTCCTAAGGAAAAGCGGGACATTGCAGGAACAAATCTGCCCTGGAAAATAGGGACACGGAGTGTCTGCAAAGTTCTGACAATATGTTTTTACAAGTACTAGGCTGTTGGGTGGGGATAAATAAATAAATAAATAAAGGAAGGAAGGAAGGAAGGAATGTTTTCACCTGGTGCCTAAAGATATGTAATGAAGGCGCCAAGCGAGCCTCCTTAGGGAGAGCTTTCCACAAACGGGAAGCCACTGTAGAAATGGCTCATTCTCATGTTTCCACCCTCTGGACCTCTTGTGGAGGAGGCAAGTGAAAAAGGGCCTCAGCTGATGATTGCAGGATCCAGGTTGGTTCAGCGGTCCTTAAGCATGCTATGCAGATGTTCTCAGAAATATGAAAGAGCCAAGTGTGACTTTTCCACACCAAGTGCCCAGTCACCAGTACTCTGTTTCTACGCCAGGTCTGGGAGACTGAACTCTTTGCTTGAGGGCGCCATCTAGGCTTGAAGTACCAGCCCACCAGAGCATTTAATCAGCTGACACCATGGGCCAATCCCCATTCTACAAAGCCATAGCGCTTGGTCCTCAAGTCTAATCAACAGGTCTCTGGTGTGAGGATGCTAATTTCCCAGTGCTCCTGATCCCCTGCTGACATTGGCGAAGGAAGAGGAGTGCAGGGGGAGTTCACCGCCCTTGGAAGTGCGATCCCGGTGGGGTGCCATCATGGCTGCCCCCCTGCCCGCTCTGGGTGCCGCGCCCCTACGGGTGCCGCGCCACACCCCCAGGATGCGTGCCATGCTCCTATGGGCGGCATAGCTGTCAACTTTCAGATTTGAAAATAAGGGATCAGCAGCCTCAAAAATAAGGGATCAGCAGCCTCACCTGTCCCGGGGACAGTCTACGGGATATCTAACAATCCGGGATAGCAGCGGGAAACGGCGCTGGAATAAGGGAATTTCCCGCAAAAAAAGGGAAGGTTGACAACTATGATGGGCGGCGTGCCACACCCCCAGGACACGCGCCAGTCCCACCTGGCCTGCTCTCTGCCCCCCAGTGCTGGAGCATGAAGCTCTGCCACTGCCTGTTGATGCTTTGGAATTTGAGCCCTGCCTGGTTTTGACTGTACACTTCCCTCTAGCCCCATGGTTCCCATCGTGGGGCACGCGCTCCACAGGGGGGCAATTTGATTTTCAAGGAAGGCATTTTTGAGAATGAGTTATTAACAGTTAATGGCCTTTTAGGCTTCCTTCACATGAATTGGGGTTCACTTTTTGAATAATAAGACTTATATGTCACAGGATATTAGAGATACTTAGGTGCGGCATGTCCAAAAAAAGGTTGGGAACCACTGCTAGCTCCTCCTGAGACTTGCTTGTTGCTCTACAGCTCAACCCTTGTCTGTTTTGGACCGCTCACCTGCTTTAAGCCCATAACCCAATGGCCTGATGCCTGACCCCTGCTGAAGGCGGGTGCCCGCGGAGCCACAAAACCTTCTTCACCAACCCCTTTCTCACAAGCCAGCAGTTTTCCCCTGAGGGAATCAGTGGGAAAACATTTGGTCTCAAGGTCAATGTTTAACATCTGCAGGTAGGGCTGCCTGAAACCCCCCTGCCTGAAATTCTGGAGAGCAGCTACCTGTCAGTGTCGACAGCACTGAGATAGATGGGCCAATGGTTTGACTCAGTAGAAGCCAGCTTCCTGGGTTCCTAGGTTTAATCTTCCAGCTCTGGGTTCTTTGAGATCAGCAGACCATGACAGATTGAGCCCTTAATTGGTGGCTCACCCAGCAATACTTTGCTTGGTCAATATCCTGTAAAGAGCAGGCCTCGGCAGCTGACTAAATATGTTTACTAGAAGCATGGATAATTGATTTTTTTAATATGTTAAGATCAAAGGATTATTCTACATATGTAACAGTGTAAAAATGAGCCAAATCTGGTAAACTTAGAAATATACAGCAGGGAGATGTCTAAGTTGCGTGCTGAACAGCTATGTGGGAATCTACTGCATTAATTACCCTCCTATCATTAGTGACAAGTAATTGCCATAGCAACCTCATTGCCACCTCTCTCTCTCTCTCTCTCTCTCTCTCTCTCTCTCTCGCACACACAATGCACTGAATGAAAAGTACATAAACCTTATTTTACTGAATTGCAAGATATTACCTCTGCCACCTGACTAAATATCTGCACTTAATTTTAAAATAAAAATCCTGTGCTGAGCCATGAAAATAAAGGTTATTCAAGCAAAGACAATCAAACCAACATTAGATATTTTATAGGGGATACTGGACTTAAAAACCCCCCAATCAAACTGAAAAGGAGTTGATGTAATTAGGAATATTAGAACATTTTTTTAAACAGAGGGCCTGCTTAACCCTTTCCCTTCCTGCTCTTTGTCCCCGCCCCCCGCTGTTTTTCCAACTGCAAATGAAAATATATGAGGTCTATGAATAAAACAGTTCTGTTTCCTCTCTCTCTCCCCCCCCCCCTTACCGTTGTTGGGTCCATTACATTAAGCAATGTAAATAAATAACTCTCATTAAAGCTACACTATGGTACTTGTGGTAAAACCAGTGCTTAACTTATGGCATAAATTTATGCTAGTAAGAACTGTGAGATCCCTTCTTTGCCATGGATGACCAGTGTGCATAATTACCTCAACTTTAGAATGTGACTGCAAAGTGGTAAGAGCTTTCAGCAAAAATTATAACCCGGCAGTAGCAGCTTGTTTAGTGGTTAAGAGCGGTGGACTCGTAATCTGGTGAACCGGGTTCGCGTCTCCGCTCCTCCACATGCAGCTGCTGGGTGACCTTGGGCCAGTCACACTTCTCTGAAGTCTCTCAGCCCCACACACCTCACAGAGTGTTTGTTGTGGGGGAGGAAGGGAAAGGAGATTGTTAGCTGCTTTGAGACTCCTTAGGGTAGTGATAAAGCGGGGTATCAAATCCAAACTCCCCCCTCCCCCTCCTCCTCTTCTTCTTCTTCCTCCTTGAGATAACAATTGCCTTCCATGATATAGCCCCTTTTAAAATTTCTTTTAGTTTGCTTACGAAGTCTTCAGGGTTTCCTGGAGTATGGGGCCTTTGTTTGCTTCTTAGTGGCCCAATTTTGACTCTTTCCCCCAACCTTGGCACTCACCCCCTGAATTTGCTGTTGTAAGGAGTAGTATGTGTCTGGGTCAGGCAGTTGTCGTTAGGCCACAATCCCATCCCCGGTTACCTGAGGATAAGTTCCACTGAACTCATTTGGCCTTACTTTTTAGAAGATATATATAGGATTGTGTTGTCAGTGTGAGAATAAGGCTGTTACAAAAACATGCAAATATGTGTTTTCACCTGTGAAATGCTGGAAGGTAAGCATGCAAGTGTGAGTGTAGGGCAGACCATCTTTTTAAAAAGAATTAGGAAATGGTGGGAGGGAGGAAGCATGACAAAAGCTGGGGTTTTTTTTTTTTTGTCCATATCTATCAACCAATGTCTCCTCAAGTACCTCAGGGCTGAGGCTCACCTTTGAAAAATGAAAGAGAAGGTAAGGCACTAGGGCAGTTAAATATGTGTTCAGGGGCTCACCCACGCTTACCCTTTGCCCCATACTTTCTAGGTAGAGGCCCACACTTTGAAGCTCAAGGTCTGAGTCCTCTCTTCCCTTGTTTTCCCCAGGAAAACCCACTTTTTAAAAGCTGAATGGGAACAAATGGCAATTTGGGTTTTCTGTGGCTTGCCATTTGCTCTGATTCAGCGGCAAAGAGTGGGTTTCTATGGGGAAAGCATCAGGGCAAATAAAATAAAATAAAATAAAATAAAATAAAATAAAATAAAATAAAATAAAATAAAATAAAATAAAATAAACACTCAGGCACAGAGCTTTAAAGCGTGGCCCTGTGCCTAGAACGCGACACAAAAGTAAATTTGGATGAGCCCCAGGTGAAGAGATATAGGGGAAATAAATTTGAACGACTAGGAAGGAAGCAAGAAGAAGGGGGTGTGTGCAACAGATCCTCTTCGTCTTGCCTAAATACTGAGATCTGGTCTGCTGCCATAATTAAGAAGAAATATGGTGTTCAGCTTTCTTTATTGTGCACATAAAAGCCAGATAAAAGCCTGTTATATGTGCTAGTACCACTAGATGTCGCCAAACCACCAATAAAATCACCCAGGTCTTTGAATTTAAAAATAGACTCTAGGTTTCTTTAACCCTATCATTCAGCACATTTGAATCTGAAGGCAAAATTATACCCTTTAAAACAAAAGGAAACTGGAGAAAAATGCAGAAACACGATGCACTGGTATAAACCATTTGCATCCTTCCAGTTCTTTCTATTGATTATCTAGCAGTGCATTTTAAAGCTAAATATGACATTATTTTTGCTTCAGATCCAAAACAGAGATCGTTCCTCTGCTCAAAAGATTTTTTTTACCCCTGGGCAACAAAAGGGAAAAGATGAAGGGGAAGAAGATTATCTCTCCATGAATAAGGTGATATGCAATTTTGTGGCAACAAAGCAAACAATGCTCCCAGGTAGCAAATTCCTGGCAAAAAAATTGAATCTTCGTAGCATTTATTTTAGATTACATTTACTATTCGTTTCATTAATAAAAAAATAATTAATGCAGATTTATTTTAGCAGCAGCTTAAAACGAATGTCTATTATTTGTTTAATCAAATAAAATTACTGCCTGGAGTTGTGTTCAATTTAAATCTTTTCTTTACTGGGAATACATTTGTCTGTCTAATCCTACAAAGGCAAGGTTTTAAAGGCAGGGAACAATAACTTGTATCTGCAAGGGATTGAAATGTGTATCTGGTTGACTTAAATAACAACCTCTGTGAAGTGGGGATAGAGTTGAGGGGGGTGGGTAGGTGATTGGACCGTTTCCAGTCATTAGCTTCCAGAATGAAATGGTCGGCCAATCACACGAGCCATGGACCGACTCCATCCTCCCAAAGCAAATCTCCCGTCTCTCTTGAACTATTTAGCTCATCTGCTGCTGCTGCAAGTGCACGATCGTGTTCTGATGCTCCATCTCGGGACGAGGCTTGGCCTCCTGTCAAAATACTGGGCATCACGCAAGCAGAAACAAATATCCATTTGTGCTCCCCTTTAAGTAGCACACATCAATTAGTTCACCGCTGCAAGGATTTGCAAGTATGCTACATGTCTATCCTTCCTGGTATCCTTCTCCCTTTTAATTGCTCTGGGTCTCCATGTCCACATGAGCGATTCATCCAAGGTTGGGGGGGGGGGTCAACAAATTTACAAGAGAATGGGATGTGGAACCTGGAGAAGGTAATTTGAAAAGATAGGGAAAAAAGCCAACAATCAAACATTTATGCGGAATGTAGGTCGTAGAACATGAATCGAAGAATGTAAGACATTTTAACAGCATAGAGTGCAGCAAAAAAAGGGGTTTCTCTGACATATTTTCCTCCTTTCTGTAATTTCCTCTGTTCTATCACCATCTATTTTCAGAGAGGGATACGGGTGGTGCTGTGGTCTAAACCACTGAGGCTCTTGGGCTTGCTGATCAGAAGGTCAGTGGTTCAAATCCCTGTGACAGGGTGAGCTCCTGTGGCTCTGTCCCAGCTCCTGCCAACCTAGCAGTTCGAAAGCACGCCAGTGCAAGCAGATAAATAGGTACTTCTGCGGCAGGAAGGTAAACGGCGTTTCTGTGAGCTGTGGCTTCCGTCACAGTGTCCTGTTGCGCCAGAAACGGTTTAGTCAAGCTGGCCACATGACCCAGAAAGCTGTCTGTGGACAAACGCTGGCTCCCTCGGCCTGAAAGCGAGATGAGCGCCGCAGTCCCATAGTCGCCTTTGACTGGACTTAACCGTCCAGGGGTCCTTTACCTTTACCTTTGTACTTATTTTCAGAGATACAATGCTGAATGTTTTACTGAAGCCCTCCAGATGTTTGTGAACTACAGTACCCATCACCCCTGACCACGGGACCATGCTGTCGGGGACTGATGGGAGTTCAGGAACATTCAGAGGGCCATAGGTTCCCCACCACTTTTACTTGCACACTATAGCCCCATCACAGAGAGCCAGTGTGGTGTAGTGGTTAAGAGCGGTAGACTCGTAATCTGGTGAACCGGGTTCACGTCCCCGCTCCTCCACATACAGCTGCTGGGTGACCTTGGGCTAGTCACACTTCTCTGAAGTCTCTCAGCCCCACTCGCCTCACAGAGTGTTTAGGGACGCAGGTGGCGCTGTGGGTTAAACCACAGAGCCTAGGACTTGCCGATCAGAAGGCTGGCAGTTCGAATCCCCGTGACAGGGTGAGCTCCTGTTGTTCGGTCCCAGCTCCTGCCAACCTAGCAGTTCGAAAGCACATCAAAGTGCAAGTAGATAAATAGGTACCGCTCTGGAGGAAAGGTAAACGGCGTTTCCATGTGCTACTCTGGTTCGCCAGAAGTGGCTTAGTCATGCTGGCCACATGACCCGGCTCCCTCGGCCAATAAAGCGAGATGAGCACCGCAGCCCCAGAGTCGGCCACAACTGGACCTAATGGTCAGGGGCCCCTTTACCTTTACCTTTTTATAGCCCCATCATTCATCTTTGGTGCTGCTTCTGCTGTTGTGTTCCCAGAGGCATGACCCTGCCATCGTAGGAACAGAGGAACCTGCCCTACTACCCTAAGCCAGACCACTGGTCCAACTAGCTTGGTGTTGTCTGCACGGACTGGCAGCAGCTTTTCAGGGTTTCAGGCAAGGTTCCCTCCCAGCCCTACATGAAGATGCCAAGGATTGAGCCCAGGAACCTTCTGCATGTGGAGTGGATACTTTCCAGTGAGTTGCGGCCCTTGCTTAATCCACACATTAAGGAAAAACCTGCTCTCCCCATGGTCTGGAGCCCTGTGTGATCAGATCATAGGAAAAAAGTGGGATGTCAATGAATAAATGCTATAAAACTGCTGGATCAGTTTGAAGCCAGAGTTGCTTGAAGCCGAAGCATTCTGGATTAAATGTTTTAGATTAAATGTTTTGGTTCACTATACGTCCTGCTCATTTGCCCAAGGTCTGATTAGCAGTGCCATCATAGACCTTTTGGCGCTAATTAGAAATGTACCTACTCACCCCGGCTTTTGCAGGGGACTGATGTCTTGCTGAATTGCAAATAAGCTGTTACCTGTTCGCTGAACTATTATACTGTTGTTCCATTTAAAATTATTCTCATGGTTTTATTTTTTTGCCGAGTTTAGTGGTTCTTCTTTACAGTCCTCCTTGGGTTAATCAGGGACCTGATTAAGGGTTTGGGTAGAAATGCAAATAAGTAAATAATAAAATACAATGGGACCAGCATCAGAAATGGTTATTTAATATAATTTTTTTTAAAGTAGTATCTTTGTTTGTTTGTTTAAAACATTTCCTACCCTGCATCAGCCTGAAGGCTGTCAAAACACCTAACAATAATTAAAAGCACAAGAAGACAACAAGACGAAAAATACAATCAAGCAGAGCAGCCGAAAATAAAAAAACCCAAAGCTGAAAAAAAGGCTAAGAGGCCTGGGGAAAAGAAAAAGGCATTACCTCAGTGCCAAAACAACATCAGGCTCAGTGCCAGGTGAGCTTCCCTGTGGAGTGTGTTTCTGGGTTGAGTTGCCACAACTGAGGAGACCCTATCCTGGGTTTCAATCCACCTCAAGTGTAAAGCAGTGGGAACCAAAGGGCCTCTGAGGGTCACTTAATATTTGGGTGGTTTCATGTGAGGGAAGGCAGTTGTTAAAGCAGGGGTGGAGAGGAAAACCTGTGGCCCTCCAATTGTTGTTGGACTCAAACTCCCAACATCCCTGACCATTGGCCAAGCTGGCTGGGGCTAATGGGAATCCAACAACATTGGGAGGGCGGTAGATTAGCCACTGCTGCCTCAAATACGTTATCCCAAAGCTAAGTGAAAATGGCCTCCCCTAAGTCTCAACCCTTTTTGTAAGTGGCAAAATGGTGGGTGGTGGAATTTGCCCCCCCCCTTAAAAATGGGGTTTGTGTTGGGTGGATTCCTCAACAGTGTTGGGATGGCTATAAAAAACACCTTTTTCTTCTGATAATTTTAGCTCAGTTAATACTGCATAAATTGTTTTGTTCATAATAATGGGCTGAGAGAGGAGCAAAAGGGTGAAAGGGTGGACTAAGAAAGCCCAGTGGGCTAAGAGAGGAGGACTGGAAGGAGCAGGAGCCACGATATATTAAAATAATTAAAATAATATTGAACAACATTAACATGGGAATTTTATTTTTATGCATTTTTCATTCAGTGGGTATACATTTTTTTAAGGAAGGAAAAAGAAAAGAAAGGACAACACACACACACACTGCACACAAAAATACACATCATGGACATGGTAGGTATACAAGAGGGAAAAAATAGCATAGAGTTTTTGAAATACTGTGTGTATTGCAAGCATGCACACACACACACACACACACACACACACACACACACACTGCATTTATTTAACAAAATCAAGAAAAGAGCATTCAGTTGGAAGGAAAACAATAAGGGGAAAATATACAAATGAGTTAAGTCATGGATGAGGAAAACAAACAGGCAAAATACTAGTTAAAGTTACTTCCAGATGGATTCATACTTTGCAGGGACTATATTGAGATAGGAGTGATTATTAGGATAGATAATAAAGGCCCACAAAATACCTACATAATCCTCAGGCTCTGCAGTTCCTTGCAGCACACGCAGATGAAAAGGTTTTCCATGACTGCAGTATTTCATAGAACCACCACTGGCCGGATTTCTTCCCTCATTTTAGAGCCTGTTTGCAACCAGATGTCTGCATGGATGGTTGGATCACACTTTCTTTGATGCACATAGAGGAAGGGAAAGTCACTTGCCCACTCCTCCACCATCTGAGGACCACTGGTGCTGAAGATGTATGAAATTTGGCTAGAGTTTCATATTTTGTACTTTGATATGCCGTCTTCTCAAAAGGTTGAAAGAGCCCACACGGAAACAATGGAGATATCCTAGTGAACATATGAACCTAAGAATAATAAATGTATGAACCATTTAATAATACAGTGGTACCTCGGGTTAAGAACTTAATTCGTTCTGGAGGTCCGTTCTTAACCTGAAACTGTTCTTAACCTGAGGTACCACTTTAGCTAATGGGGCCTCCTGCTGCCACTGTGCCGCCGCCGTGTGATTTCTGTTCTCATCCTGAAGCAAAGTTCTTAATCTGAGGTACTATTTCTGGGTTAGCGGAGTCTGTAACCTGAAGCGTTTGTAACTTGAAGCGTCTGTAACCCGAGGTACCACTGTAAATGGAATGAAGAGCCCTGCTGACCAAAGGCCCATCTAGGTCAGCATTGTGGCCAACCAGATACCCATGGGAAGTCAGCAAGCAGGTCATGAATGAAAGAGCGCCCTCACCTCTCGACATTCCCAGCAAATGTTATTCAGAATAATACTGCCTCTGACACTGGACACAGGGAGCAGCAATCATGGCTAGTTTCTCTACCATAGCTAGTTAGATACCGATAGCCTCATCTTCCATGAATTTGTCTAATTATCTCTTAAAGCTATCCAAGATGGCAACCCCACGACATCTTGTGGGATTGAATTTCACAGTTTATCTATGTGTCGTGTGAAAAAGTATTTTGTCTGTCCTGAATCTTCTAATATTCAACTTCCTTGGATAGCCCCGAGTTCTTGTAATATGAGAGAGGGAGAAAAAGCTTCTTCCTATCGACTTTCTCCACACCAAAGATAATTTTATACACCTCTATTGTGTCTTCTCTTACTCACTTTTCCCCCTAAGCTAAAACAAAAAATGTTTTAACCTTTCCACATAGGAGAGTTGAGCCAACCGCTTGATCATTTTGGTCATTCTTTTCTGAACCATTTCCACACGACCAATATTCTTTTTGAGGGTATTGCTTAGTGCTAAAAAGTATTTGGTGTGCTTCAACAGCTGAAACAGCTCATTATGTATTTTGATCTGATAAAATTTGTACGCGGTGTGGGGAGAGGGAACTCTCTTTCTCCCTCATAATATTAGAACCTGGTGTCATCCAATTAAGCCAAAGGGGAGGAGATTCAGGAAAGAGAAAACCTGAGTACTTCTTCATACAGAACATAAAACTGAATGCAACAACAACTCAGATGTTGTTAGAAGGGGTGTATTTCTTTATCTATATAATTTATATCCTGCCATTCCTGCTAAAGGAGCCCAGGGCAGTAAAAGCAGGTGGCAAAAAACTGAAACAGTCTGAAAACAATTCCAAAACTGTGAAAGATCTCTTCTTAAAAGGCCTGTTGGGATTTAGACAATTTCATGGACGACAAGGCTATCAATGGCTACTAGTTGTGATGGCTAAAACACCTTCAGGATCAAGGGATCCATGTAGGAAATCACAAGTGGAGGAGATTACTGGGTAACTGCAGTTTCTTAATTATCAATGCTTATATTCCCCCAACTAGCGAAAAACCCGACATCGAGAGCAACTGGAATAGACTGGAATCTTTTGTCAGGTTGTGCTCCTTTCTGGCTTGTGGGCTTCTCAGCGGCATCTGGTTGGCAAAGGCAGGCAACAAGATGCAGGAGTAGATGGACCTTTAGTCTGAGCCGTCAGATCTCAGGCAAAGAAAAGACGTTTATTTCAACACATGTTTTACATTCTTCAGTATGTGTATAATCAGCAGGGTCTGACCAGAAGATGCGTGTGTTACCAAAGGCAGATTCAGGGGCTACACTGGAGAAAACCCACTTTGTTTTCCCCTTGCATGCTGTGCTATCAACACTTTTGCTAGATAGCAAAGGCTGAACAATAAATGGTGTTCCAGTCTCCATGCTACCATCTGGTATCTGTGTGTGCCAGTAGTACTGGTGAAACACTAAGGAAGAAAAGAGGGAAATTCTTTCTTTTGTGGGGTGAAGGTTGCTCAGAGATTCTACTTTATCTTTCGTGTATTGTTTTCACCATAATCCTTGGAACAGAAGAGATGTGGCTTCTTGCTGGACCTGAAGTCAACTTGCTATCTTTCCAAATCTCAGCTTCTGATCAATTTCATTCAAAATGCCAAGGCCAACCTTTCAACATCCTGTACAAAAGGCATATTGAGTGTGTGGGCACATGAGTCACACATTCATCGCACACATGAAAGCAAAACGTGCTGGAGCTCTAGGAAACTAGACAGAAGGGCTGACAAGCCAACTGTGATGGAGTGAGCCATATTGAACCTTCTTTAAATGCTGCTGCTTGTGGGGGAAACTTTCTGAACGAATATCCTGCTGGATCCTGTTTAGTGAAGAGAAAGGTGGGCAGCACTGAAGTCTAGAAGATGCCTCCCACTTTGACCTTCCAATCCTGCTGTTCTAGCTTGTGAGCTGCATGCCTTCCTTCATGGGTAGCTGGCTGTCGGTGGGGTTGTGTTATTATGTATGGTGTAGAAAAGGTGGACAATGTTTTCTCCCTCTCTTTCAACACCAGACCTCATGGAGGTCAAATGAAGCTGAATGTTAGAAGATTCAGGACAAACAAAAGGAGGTACTTCTTCACACTGCGTACAGTTAAACTATGGAATTCATTTTGTTGAAGAGACATTGATGGCCTCTGTGCTGGATGGCTTTAAAGAAGGATTAGACAAATTAATGGAGGATAAGGCCATCAGTGGCTATGTTCTATGTTGGAGATGGAGACAGTATGCTTCTGAACACCCATTTCTGGAAACTGCTGGAGAGGAGAGTGCCATTGGGCTCAGAGCCTGATTGTGGGCTTCCCATAGACATCTGGTTGGCCACCATGAGAACAAGATGTTGGCCTAGACGGGCCAGTGATCTGATCCAGCATGCTTTTTATGTATGTTCGAAAGCTGGAGCAGCATGACTCAATCTCTACAGTGAAGAGAAAGGACTCACATGCTGCCCAGGTATCCTCCTACCCTTATAACACCTGTGGATTGTTGTACCAAATCATTTGGTTGCCATGCAAGAGCACAAGAGGAATAGTCCTGCTTGGTCAAACCCAAAGGCTTATCTACCCCAGCATCCTGTTTTCAACAGATGCTCATGTCCACCCAAAGGACATGAGCTCAACATCACTCTCCTGTTCATGATCCACAGCAGCTGATCCCATCTTGCACATGGATGAGGGTCTATGCCAATGGAAGAGGAGGATCAGTCAATATCGGCTCTTCAGACTGTCATAAGGGGTGGAGAATAAATTGGATTAAGTGTCAACTGACCCATATGAAGCTGCCGCACATACCAAGTCGTATAACTGGCCCATCTAGTTCAATATTGTCTACTCTGCCTGGGACTGGGTCTGGTGTAATAGCCTTTCCTACTTGGCCATTGAACTGGAAACATAGCAGTAGAATTTTCTGAAGGCAAGGCATGTGCTCTTCCACTGAGATGCTGCCACTCTCTTGCATAATGGCCATAATGGCTGACAGATCCCGATGTATTATACCTTTCATTCCCTATTCAAGGAGGGAATGTATCATTAACACCTCCATGGGAAGAGGATTAAGGCTGAAGGATTAATTAGTTAATTTCATCTAGCTACCCCATAACAAGTCTAAAAAGCTTGGAAAGCAAAGCAAAACAGAACAAAAAAACAAACAAAAAAACCCCGACAAAGAAAAACATTAAAATGTTTTAATAGGATTAAGGAAATGCAGGTTCGAATCCCAGCCCCCCCACATTATTGTGAGATAAAATGGGGGAGGAGAGACTCCTATAAAAATTTAGGGCTGCCTTATTTTGAAGAGCAAAAAAGAGGACGCTATGATGATTCTCATTTTAAATACCCCTCCTATATGTAAGCTATAGAAGCTGTGATATATTGCTGAGGGGAGCAGGAGAAGAGAAGAGGAAAGCATGTCTTCAGCCATCAGTTATGTCTATGTCTCATCCAGAAAGTATAGCCAGAGACATTTTGGCAAATATAAAAAATCCTCCCAGGCAGAAATTTTACCGCTGAAAAAGAGGACACATGGCAACCCTACCTGTATTATTTGTAGGAAAGATGGGAAGTAAATATCACAAATAAATAAGTAAACAGTGACAACAAATGAGGTTAAAACCTGCACACTCAATTAAAACACAATTTATAACCTAAATTTAGATGATTTGGTACGTTTCTGCCGCACTCCTAATCCATCACCTGGCTGCTAACTGTTCTTTAGTTGAGGGCTGCAATTGTTTGAGCACCAGTAAATTCAGAAAAGCCCATAATGTGCACCTACAACAGGATAAAGTCAGTCAAATGAAAGACACACAAGGTCCATTATATCTTTTTTAAAAAAACCCTATGTACCTCAAGTTTCTAAAAAAAACCTGCGGAATAAAAGAATGTAGTAGTTCTGCTCTAACGAAGCCTGCTTATTTTTTTAATGCAGCTGGCTGAAAGTACAATTGAGGAAGTGAAAAATAGTTTGGGCACAGCCTGGAGATTAAAATGCATAATGATTCTGCTTTGTTATATCTATTGCATCGACAGCACACACTGGCTTTCATCCAGAGATCCAACATGCCTAGCACTACACTGTTTGCATGCTCCTTCATGTGAGAATGTTCTTCCAGTGAATAGATGGCCAGCTGTCAGCTTCCACAGTCATCAGCTGGTGGAGCAGAGGGCAAAGGTAGAGTGATGTGAGGAGTGATGTCGTACCTGGAATCAGTCATGGGACCAGCACTGCATCCAGGGTACTAGAGAGAGTCCCCTTCCCCAGCCTAGGAGACTTTTGCATCCAGCGATTGCATCCATCAAGATGTTCAGTTTATAGCTGCCTTTTTACATGATTGTGTTGAGATATATATATATATATATATATATATATATATATGTGTGTGTGTGTGTGTGTGTGTGTTTTACAATTTAGAATATTCATTTAGACAACCTATCAATGACTTCCTTTCTTCTCTTTCCATGGTTTCTTTTTGCATAGCATAAATCTCTGCATATTTTATATAAACCAAACCATTCAGTATTCCATTGTGACTTCCATCGAAACTTATTTACACTGTTGAATTTATCTTAATGCTGCCAACGTTTTCAAGTGTACACGATTATCCCCCATATATTCAACAAACATTTTCCAATCTTCTTTAAACAAATGTTCTTATTCTATAAGTTAGATCCACAAGCTGCACATATGCCAACAGTTTAATTGGCTATTCTTCTTTGGTTGGGACCTCACTCATTTTCCATTTTTGGGCTAACAAAACACGGGCCGCCATAGAGGCGTACATAAATAACCTTTTTCAACACCTGGGAATTTCCATCTGAATTATCCCCAACAATTTTTTTTGTTATGAATGTGTTGTTTTTGGTGGTTTGGGGATGAAGACATCTCCCAACCCCTTGCAAAAAAGAGAGTCTTACATTTTAAGTGGACTTGGGAAAAATCACAAGGTAGAGCCCATTCCAATCCTTTGTCATAACTTTGGGCTCCAATTCCTTGACTCAGTTACAAATAGGAAAGAACACTCCCAGGACTGTAATTTAGATATTCTGTTTCCCAGACATTCTGTGACTGTACAAAAGCACAAGTTCCTCATCGTTCCTGTTCGTACAAAACAGGACCGTGCTAGAATATGACCACCACACCTCACCTACCTAAGGGAAGCATGAGGCTCTTGCAGCGGCGTAGCGTGGGTTGTCAGCACCCGGGGCAAGGCAAGTAATTTGCGCCCCCTAACCCCTAACCTGCCGCCGCTGCCAGCTTCTTCTTGCTGCTGCCTGGTCTGGTCTGGTGTGGTTCTCTCCCGCGCTCAGCGCTGCGCTGGGCGGCCGCTGCACTGTCCCTCCCCCAGATAGTCCCTCGCTCTCTCTCCGCACCGCACGCCTGGCACCCACCCCCTCCACAGTGGGCAGTGACCCAGTGGCTCGGATTGGATTCGCACAGCCAGCACTGCAGTGAGAGAGAGTGAGTGAGCCAGGTAGGGGCAGAGAGCTGCGAGTGCGAGCGCCCCCCCAGATGTTGCGCCCGGTGCGGCTGGCCCCTCCTGCACCCCCACACTACGCCACTGGGCTCTTGATGCAAAGATAGATCACAAAGCAGAAAAAGAACATATGGCTATAAGCAGGAGGTGAGGTGATGTGATTTGTAGTCTATGAAGAGCTGAAGGGCACTATATTGACTACCTCTAGCAGGGAGTAACTGTTAGTCAGACTAATCGATGATGGGCTAGAATTATGCAGACAGCCTTTCAGAATTCTAGCACAGCACCGATTGCAGTTACTCTCTGGCATGGGTAGCCAATATCATGTCCTTCAGATGTGGTTGGACTACAAATCCCATCATCTCCTGCTCATTAGTCATGCTGGCCAGCCTGGGACTGATGGAAGTTGTAGTCCAACAACACTTGGAGGGCACCACATTGTATATCCCTACTCCAAGGTCTGAAGCAGAGGGGTTCCCCCCCCCCATAGCCCTGCTACTAGGGATCATTGGCTAGATATGCCAGGAATTGAAAGATGTTTTGCCATTGATTTATGAATCCTACCCCTGCCCCTAGTGGAAAACAAACCACTCCAATAGCTGTCAGACTAGAACACAGGGCTTAAGAGTGACTCCCTAACTCTGGGGTAGCCAATGCTGTACCCTCCATATATTGAATAAATAAATAATAAAAAAGTCCAGTGGCACCCTAGAGACCTAGAGACACTTCTTCAGATACATGCACACGAAAGCTTATACCCAGAACTAACTTAGTTGGTCTCTAAGGTGCTACTTGACAATTTTTTAAATTTATTTCGTCTGCATAAGACCAACACGGCTACCTACCTCCAAATATTGTTGGACTACAATTTCCAGCAATCTGGGCCATTGGCCACCCTGGCAAAGGTTAATGGGAGTTGTAGTTCAACACCATCTAGCGGGCACCCTCCTGGCTATCCCTGCCTACTTACCCACAATGGCAGGGCATAGTTCTCATGCGACATTGCTACAAAGGAAGAGGAGTCAAAGGGGACTTGCACTTTCTGACTTGGTGCAGCAACAGTGCATCAGACATGCATTGCTTTGCCAGCCGGCTTTCACTCTGTCTCTATGGGGGTGGGGGGAGAATGCTTGCTCATGTTTAATTTCCAGATTCTAAACATATCGCACTGCACCATCATAAAGCTTTCTGGAACTCCAATCTTTTGCTTCCATAGGTAATTAGGAGCTATTTAAAAACTCATTACCTTGTGCAGAGCACTATATATAAAAAACCTTTTCAAGTTATAACCTCTGAAAATAGAATGACAAAATACTTTATTTATAGTGAACTCACGCTGCGAGAACGCAAAGGAAACTGTGGAAGCTTTATGTTGTTGTGTTTCATTTTCTGCAGACATCACTTTACATGTGTGCTGCTGACGCTATGGAAGCTTACATTATATTTTAGGCTGCATTGCTTTTTACAATTAGATGTATTAAACACAGCCCAGCAATATATTCTGAACTTCAGCTCACTGTTAAAAAAAGCAATTAATATACAATAACAGTTAATTAGGTGACTAAATGCCATGTGGGTATTTATAAAAGGGTATAAATATAATTAACTGTAATAAAACATGAAACTTTCAAGTACCTGCAGAAAAGAATGTTTTTTCCCCTTTATGTTTATTGCAATTATACAATTGTTGACTGTTTTTAAAATATCTAATTGTAAAGAGGTTTATCGTAAAGATATACAGCTTTGAAAATTATAAACGAACAGTTTCTTAGCTTTGTAATGTGTACATATTCCACTGAACGGCCACAAAGAACTCTTCTGATTATGTGAAGTAGCACAATATGGATAATTTAAAAGTCTGCTCTTTAATATACATAATAATAGATGCTATTTTGTATTCTTATATAGAAAAAAATAGGTGTGCCTCACTGACAAAGACTGAAATCCTTCAAAGGGAATTCTTTCATAAAGAAGGACAAAAAGACTATTTAGTATGGTAATGCTGAAAAAGTAGACAGCATAGCAGACTTTAAGTATAATAATCAGCCACTGAAGATAACTCATGGGGCTAATTTTTTTCTAAAGACAAACAATTTACTTGTTCATCTATTTATTTTGGCGACTTGGATTAATTTTGCCCTTTTTACTCTATGTCTTTCTCTCCAACACGTTGAATACTTTTATGGTACACTGTCAGAAAAACCCCCACATCAGATCATTAAATCTTCATGTCAGTCGCGAAGGCCAACCTTTTTATTGCAATTCTGCCTTAGGAACCCCAAGATATGAAATATGGCATAATTGCTGTTTGACACTTTTGATCTGTTACTGCTCTCTAAAACCATAACCTTGAAGAACTAATCTAATTTCATTGCAAAAAAACCACAAAAAACCCCAGAAGTGATTATTAACCTCAAAGGAGCTGTGAATAAGTGTTACAGATGGAAGACGATGTGGAACTTCCATTCATGCAGTCAAATTAAGTGATCAGTCTCTATTTAGGAACCTTTTTCAATATATTTGATCCCCCAGGGGATCGAGATCCCACCTGGAGCAATGGGGTTGCAGCGGCTCTGCCTCCATTTGCAACAGCTTGAGGCATGTCGACTCACATGGCTTAGGGAAATTGCTGCCAGCGTAAACCAAATAATTCCCTCCCTCCGGCCCTGGAAGGATAGCTGGGAAGTGCAATCTCTCATTATTAAGATATCTGCCATCCTGCTGTAACTCTGTGTCACTGGTCGGGTTCACAGTCACCTTTTCATCTGAGTCACAAAGACTTCCCTCCCACCCCCCATGTGACAAAATTACATTTAGCAGTCATCAGCTCAAGGGATTCCTGGAGGGTGCAGGTAGAATCCTGGAGGCGGTCACCACTCAGCTCTGGGAAACTTGACCAATTTAATCTCAAGCCCTGGACATCTTCACCTGTTTGGTTTCATATTTTAAACTTGATTGGAAGGACGAAGGTGTCATTAGGACCTAACGCTTTCTATCCGCGAAGATTTTTCTCTTGAAAAGATCACAGTGGTTTCAATATACTAATCTAAGTTTTCAGGTCATACTTGTTGGAATTAGTTATTTGTGAGGAGGTAGTGGTGGCTTGGGCTGCTGTCCATGCACCAACAACTACTACCTGTCTGGAAGTAAATACAAATAGGTTGGCCCCATAGGAAGCTGTTACTCTACTAGTGCTTGCTAGAAACTGAAACAACAAAAATGTATTTCCTTCCCCAAGAATTTTGATTCCTCCCCCGAGTCAGCATTGTAGCCAAAGTATTAGGACTGATTGATCCTGAAGCTGAGACTCCAATACTCTGGCCACCTCATGAGAAGAGAAGACTCCCTGGAAAAGACCCTGATGTTGGGAAAGATGGAGGGCACAAGGGGAAGGGGACAGAGGACGAGATGGTTGGACAGTGTTCTCGAAGCTACCAGCATGAGTTTGACCAAACTGCGGGAGGCAGTGGAAGACAGGAGTGCCTGGCGTGCTCTGGTCCATGAGGTCACGAAGAGTCGGACACGACTAAACGACTAAACAACAACAACAACATTTTTATGTTTCCAGCACTGCATTATTTCTATATTGTTGGAGTCATACACAAGACAAATCCTAGAAATGAGTTTTATAGTCCCAAACTATTTCACAGTGGAATGTAACAACCTTAATAACCTTTGTAGATTTATTAGTGGTAATTTTTTGTCTTTTGCTGCAGTGGAATGTTTTAAAAGCACAAGACAATCCCATGCAGCAGATTTAATAGTGCAGAACTTCAGTTGTTTTCTTTTAAAACTGAAAGTATTTTGCAATTCTTAAAAGAGAGGTGCTCTTTGAAGCAATTCTCAAACTAAGGGCTATATAAAAAGAAGTGTTCTTAGGATCAGAGCCCAAATCTTTAATTAGATTTCTACTTTAAACTCTGAGATTTCTAAGCACAACTGTTGAAGCATCTTGAATGTTAAAGCTTTGGAAAACAATTGTAGAGCAATCCATTTTTGACTTAATTAGCAACCACAATTTCTTGTTGGCAAATCTTGGTTGAGTTAGATGGGATGATGTGTATGCAGTTATTCACATACATTTAAGTGTCAAGTTAGGAGTTCTGAATGTATACAAACAGGCTACTAAAGAACATGGATAGCTCAGTTGGTTAGAGCTTGGTGCTGATAATGCCAAGGTTGCAGGTTTGATCCCCATATGGAACAGCTGCATACAGTGGTACCTCTAGTTATGAACTTAATTCATTCCGGAGGTCCCTTCTTAACCTGAAACTGTTCTTAACCTGAGGTACCACTTTAGCTAATTGGGCTTCCCACTGCTGCTGCGCTGCCCCTGCACGATTTCTGTTCTCATCCTGAGGTAAAGTTCTTAACCCGAGGTACTACTTCCGGGTTAGCAAAGTCTGTAACCCGAAGTGTTTGTAACCCAAGTTACCAATGTACCTTGCAGGGGGTTGGACCTCAGGGTCTTTTCCAACCCTACAGTTCTATGATTCTATGAATGCATATCTATAGCCAGATACACAAAGGGGTGCTGTGCACACAATCCACTTTCCAATCCAGCAGCACGGGGTGTGCACATGGAACCCATTGAAGGAAGAAGGAGTTTGATTCAGCCCCTTCACTAAAGGAATGATGGTTGGAATTTTATTTCTAAGCGTACAGCTGAGGCTGTTCAGTGAAAACTGGGCCAGAGGAGTAGGAGTAGTAATAATAATATATTTCACCCTTGGATTAGATTATTCCTCAGGAAGACTCTCTTCTCTCTCTCTCTCTCTCTCTCTCTCTCTCTCTCTCTCATCTTGCAGAACATGGTTTGTGCAGTCTACACAAACAGCAGACCCCGTGGTAGGCTGCTTAGATAGCACCTCTTCAGACTGCAGGTAAATAATGGAATAGCATGTTTTGAAGGGGGATGGAATCCTCTATACAGAAGCCTAGTACAAAAAGGCAGAGAGACACCTTCTCCACAACATCAGTTTATTTCTGCACAGAGAGTGTTTTTATATTGGACTTAGAGGTTGAGCGACTTAGAGTCAGCGAGCTAGATGAGAACTTCATTGTCCTTCTTAGACAAGAACAGAAGAGGAATAAGAAGCTCCTGATTTTACCCCAGCTATAACTAAATCCAGTGATACCCTGTGACCAAATTATATCATGACACTATCCATAAAGGAGGTAGCATTCAAGCATGCAATTTTCCCATCTGTAGTTTGAAGTGCTCCAATTCATGAAAAAACCAAACAAACTTATGCACGTGATCTGGTACTTCTGTGGAGAAAACGTAAAATGAAAAGTCGTCTTCTTTTTCTTTGGCAATCACGCGTAGCCGAGTAAGATTGTCTTCCACAAACATGGTTTTAACAATGAGTCTGTAAATGACTGTGGAGGCCAATTCTGGACCCATACGTCCTTCCACAGTGGGGACATTGGTTTCTGGGCGGGAGTTGATCACGGTGTGGATTTGTCAAGCGTGCCTTCCTCTTAGCATGTTTCTCCCTTGTGTCCTGAGTTTGAGTGTCTTCAAAGTCCATGACACCTTTGGTAAAGGCTGTTCTCCAACTGGAGCACTCGCAGGTCAGTGTTTTCCAGTTGTCGGTGTTTATACTACATTTTTTTAGATTTGCCTTGAGACAGCCTTTAAACCTCTTTTGTTGACCACCAGCATTACGCTTTCCATTTTTAAGTCCAGAATAGAATAGTTGCTTTGGAAGATGATAATCAGGCATCTGCACAACATGACGAGTCCAATAAATCTGATGTTGAAGAATCATTGCTTCAACGCCTGTGATCTTTGCTTCATCCAGTACACTGATATTAGTTCGCCTGTCTTCCCAAGTGATGTGTAAGATTTTTCGGAGACACTGTTGATGGAATCTTTTGAGAAGTTGGAGATAGCGTTTGTAAGTGGTCCATGTTTCACAAGCATACAGTAAGGGTTGGTAGTACAATAGCTTTGTAAACAAGCATTTTGGTTTCCCTACGAATGTCCTGGTCCTCAAACACTCTGCACTTCAATCGGAAGAAAGCCGCACTCGCAGAGCTCAGGCAATGCTGGATTTCAGCATCAATTTTGACCCTTGTTGAAAGTTAACTGCCTAGGTAGGAGAAGTGATCAACATTTTCCAACATTACACCATTGAGTTGGATTTGTGGTGCTGCAGAGGGGTTATTTTGTACTTGTTGGTGCAGCACTTTGGTTTTTTGGATGTTGAGCAACAGGCCAAGCTTTTTGTAAGCTTTTGTGAAGATATTTAGGATGGTTTGGAGCGTGCACACACTACGTTGTCGTCAGCATACTGAAGCTCTATGACCGAAGTTACGGTAACCTTACTCTTTGCTTTCAGCCCGCTCAGATTGAAGAGCTTTCCATCTGTTTGATATATGATTTCTACCCCCGTGGGGGAGTTTCCCTTCGACAAAGTGTGGGATCATGGCAATGAAAATAAAGAATAGAGTTGGGGCAATAACACAAATGGAAAGTATCAGATAGAACACAACAAAACAAAGAATATAATGCACATCACAGATTTACTGCAGCTGGTTAAAACGACACACACAAATATGAAATGTGCATAGATCCTTCATTTCTAAATTGCAGTGGTCCGTGTCAACATGCTCATATAAATTCTTAGAACAAATTAACTCCTAGGTTCTTGTATAATATCATACTTATAGATGCTTTCTTGTTCAGAACTAACACTGAAGAATCCAGGGCTGGTATCGAATAGTGTGGTTTAGCTTATGGTACAGCAACCATCAGTGGAATGGAAAGGAAAACTATTTTGACAACCCCCTTCCCCTCTGCAGCTCACTTAATTCTGCTCTATAGGGTGCCCCCTAAGCAGATTTAAGTTTGGCTTAGGGAAGGGGCAATTGCTAAAAAAAAAAGATTTATTTCCCTGTTCTCCTGATGGAAACCTTGCCAGCAGCTGAGTGACACCATAGGATCCATTAGGCTCAAAAGGGCCTTCGGTTGTGCAGGATTTTATCAGCCGTGGTGCATAATTTTGCCTGAATGTTTAGTTCCTAAAGTGGGGGGTGCTGGGAGAACAAGCACAGATATAAAAATTGTGGTTAATTTTATTCCAGGACTTAGGGGGACTCAGTTTCAAAGATGTCTGCAAATGTGACTGGCAACCTCAACCCTGCTTTGTGGGAATCCCTTGCAGATGACCACAGTGCCTGGAGACAGATAGTCAGGTTGTGTCTCCATGGCTGTGACCAGAGAAGGAATGATGGCTGAGAGGAGCACAGAGAAAAGAAACACACAACTGGAGGCCTTCATCTGCCCCAGTGGCAACAAAACATGTCTCTCCCATATTGGTCTCTGCAGCCACAGCGGGCGATGCAACCTTCCAAAGGCGCACTCCTCTATTGTCTCCCAAGACAGAAGGATGCCAACATGGGGAATCATTTATGAACTGAATCTGACCATTTCTGATCAGATGTGAAGCACTGAGAATCCTCAAGGGCCTTTTGCAAGGAACTACAGTTCATGGGCTATCCTTGTAGCTGTTCGGATGAATACTTAAAAAAGAAAAAAATTATTTAAAATATTGATATTCCACTATTTATTTTAAAAATCAGAGCAGTTTACAACAATTATACACAAAGCCATACAATACATGCCAATTAGTTCATCACAATGTGCATCTCAGCTTGAACACTAAGCAAGATCTGACCACACAGCATAGCCACAGAATCTTCACATATAACTGGTTAGTCACCAAAAGGAATGATACAAAAGAATATGTTATTCAACTCACAGGATACAATAGATCCTGTCTCAAAATAAAATGGCATTTCATGCATGCCACTAACTTTCTATAAGGTTCATTTGAGCTATCCATGGAAAGCATATTCTGTGTGATAAATTTCCATTGTTATACAGCTCCCTCCCCCTACCGCAGAACAATTTTCCATTCAAATTTAGATTCATTGGAACTTTGCTGTGACTATTAAAATAGATGGTTGCAGGAATTAGATTTATGGGGCTGACAGTCATTTGTCATATCACTGGGATCAGCATCTGTACTTTGTCACGCATAGAGGGAAATATTATAGTCTATTTGTGTTGTGGTAAGGGGATTAGGTCAGGATTTGGGTGGGGGGAAATCTGCTCTTTCCTGATATGAAAAAGGATAATAAGATTTTTAAATAAATTATTTCCTTCCCCGGCTATTATATGAAGGAATGGCCTGAAAGCATATAGAACTATCACATTGCGTTCCATTTTCTTCTGCAATATTTCTTTGCAGGCAATTTCTATTTGTAATATGTCTGTGGGCAATCATATATCCATTTAAAATATATATAAACAGTTTGTCCAAAGCTGTGTGGGAAAGCATGTTCAGTTAAAAGGATATTACCAGCATAAATAGGGGGTGGGGTGGGAAAGTATCCCTAAAGCCTTGAAGAGCTTTGGACAAGCAAAGCAAGCTAGCTGGGCCACTGGCTTAACCTAGAGATGGGCAAATCTGTCAATGCCAGTTTCTCATTTTCCAATCCTAAATTCAGTTCTCCCGCACAACTTTGCATTTTTAAAAAAGTTCTCATGAAAATTCACCAGCAGTTTTCTCCTAACACGAACGTGTTTATGTGCAATTTTGCCCAACACACACACTTTTTTGCAAAGCTAATTTACCTGACATGATGATGCCATTTTCACCAATATATACATTTTTACAAATGCCTTATCCTAATTTTTGTACAAATTACTTGGTTGGAGAAGTCCATTGCAAAATTCAGATAAGTTCAAATTTCAAAGGAAGGTTTCGTTTTGGTTTGCATATTACCTTGAAAAGTTCATAGTAGGTAGGTTTGCCTTTAAATGTGAACTGAGTCAAGTTTATCCCAATCCCTAAGCTTAACAAAGTATTAGATAGCTTTATATAACCTCCCCTGTTTTCAGTGCTCATGCTGTGAATGCTGTCACATAGCATAGCCTTAAAAACACCAGCTACATGTAAGAAGGAGATGTCTACCAGCTTGGGGAAACCCCATGGTTTGTGGAAATACTCTACCAAGTTAGAAAAAAACCCAAGAAAGGGACCCTCTCAGCAGCAGCCCAGTGAGGACCGAGTGGCCTTGGGAAAGATATAGCATGACATAAGGTGATTGACAGATGGGTCAACTTCCTCCACGCAACTGGAATTGTGAGAGGGCTCATCATGCATGGCAGAGGTGACAAGTTCCTTTGGATGATAGATTTTCTATGGTTGGTGTCTGTAGCCAGTCTGCCCTTCTTAAAGCAACCCCCCCACCCCAGTTAAAAAAAAATTCTGATGGATATTGTTTGCATTCTCTTTGTTTATTGTGAGGAAGTAGGTCAGGGAATTCAGCAATTATTCAGCAAGAAGGGAGATTTCTAAACAACACTGCACAATGGAGTTGGCACATCTAAGATCTTTGCTGACTTGTCTAGCTGGCATATTCTGCTAAATCAGCATTGGCAGGACTCCACAGTGCATGTCACCAACAGTGGATGTTACTTTAAGTAAACACCAGTCCTGGCTGTGGCAATATGAGTTTAGGGACTCTTTCCTTGTCCAACAGATGGGTATCGGGTACAAGGTAAATAGTGAGCTCCTGATTCTTCCTCTGCGCACTGCGGTGAATATGGACACAGAGCAGTGGTCCCAACCTTCTTGGGTCCATGGGCACATTCAGAATTTTGAGATAATTTTAAGGGTCAGCATAAAATGGCTGCTGAGGTGGGTGGGTGTATGCCCATTCACAAAATGGCTGCTGTGTAGACGCAGCCCATCATAAAATACCCATTTCACAGAAGAGAAGTGAGACTGAGAAACAAACTACTCATTTCACAAGGCAAGGGCAACATTCACACCATACATTTGAAGTGCTATGATACTACTTTAAACAGTCCCAAAGAATTTTGGGAGCTGATGTCTGTTAAATGTGCTGAGAGTTGTTAGGGGATCCCCCTATTTCTCTTCCAGAGTTACAACTGCCGAAGTGAATTAACCATCAATCCCTGTTCATAGGGAACTCATAACAACATTAACATTGGTCTCTCTCCCTCCCTCAAATCACACTCCTCTGTCTTGGTGCCAACCATTTAAACCAAAACAAATTTTGACCAATATGGCAAGCACTGTATTGTCAAAGAAAAACACAGACTTTAATATTTCACCACACAGGCTAGCTAACAAAATGCAGATATTGAGAAACATGCATGTACAGCATGCCCAGTAATTACAACCAAATATGTCAGGGGGAAATTAGTAAACTGGACCAGTGTTGAATTATGAAAGCCATGGATCTTGGACTAGGGCATTTTTAGCCTATTCAATAATCCAGACCTGATAAAAATAGCCTCAATCTCTGTTGCCAGACCAAATAAACCAAGGGCAGCTATTACCAGCAGCTTTGCAATCTTTCTGCAGACCACCTGAATGGAGTCTGGAGACCACCAGTGGTCTAGTCAAGCTGTGGGGAACCTTGGGCCCTCCAGATGTTGCGTAACTACAATTCTCATAATCCCTGGCCGCTCCTCTTCTAATCTAAAGAATAAGATGTGAAGTTTGTTCTTTGCCTCCCACACACCAAGGCCTCTTTAGCCTCTTCTACCTTCAGTTTTCTGCTTACTACCCCCTTTCCTCCACATTGCATGCCCACAAAGCAATACAAAGTGTATTATATATAAACTATGGTACCTTATATGTAAACTATGGTACCTCAGTAGTGTATTCAATATATGATGTCCCTCATTTTAACAACCAATGACCAATGGATGAATGCTCCTAGTAGGAGAAAAAATCTTTCCCTCCCTCCCTCCACTCCTGGATAGCAATTACTAAGATTACTTCTCATATTGCCTAGGGCTGCCATACGTGTGGCAGTTCCCGAACACATCCAGGATTCATCCGCCGAAAATAGCGTACAAGTGTGATTTTTGAAAATTGATTAAAATGTCCAGGGAAATCTAGTCGCATGGCAGCCCATATAAGAAGTGGTTTTTTGTTTTTTTGCGAAATTCCTAAAAAATAGCTCAACTACCTTGGCCAAAACAAAGCTGAACAACTTTGGGCCAAAAACTTTGTCCAGATTTTCACGTTTGGAAATATGGCAACCCTATTACTGCCTGGAAGACAAAATGGGCTTATGCAGATACACCTGTTTTAAAAGGGAACACCCTATATATATCTATATGGGCAAATGGTACTGGTGTTACTTTCTTGACTGTTTTTCCTTACTAAGGCTGCATATTCTTTTCAAATTCACAACTGCTTTCACAAAGTTACAGTGGACGGGAGGTTAAGTGAGCTGTCATCAGAGTGTCACTTCCTTTCACAAGCACTGAAGCACCTTCATGTGTGATGGTGCTGAGGGAAAAGTCAAAACTCTGCAGAACTCCCACTGAACAGAGTGCTGCTTAAAAACAAATAATTTATCCTGTAAACAATGAAAGCAGACGTATTTAGCTTTATAAGTGATGCAGTTATCATGATGAAGAGGATTGCTAGCTGTTAAGAACTTTCTCTTCCCCTTTCTTTCAGGACATACAATAAAAAAATCTGTTGTTTTCTGCACTTTTGGCGACTTGTTATTCTCCTTCTTTCTGTAATGTACACTTCTTTCCCTGGAGGCCTGTATTTCACACAAGCTTTGCAAATGTTGAACCTGTACAGCAACAGCAGCAGTTCAAAGTATTACCAAAGCCATTAGATCATTATTGCTATTCTAAGATTCGGCCTGTGAGCATGGTAAGCATTTTATATTTGGAAATTAAATCCTACTGGGAATCCACAAATCTGCTAGCTGATCTCTCTCTCTCTCTCTGTGTGTTTGTGTATCTCAGTGTGTCTGTATATATACATTATATGGTCTGTTGCATTCACTTAAGTTGAGAATAAAAACATGTCAGATCTTCTTCCCTAAGCAAAGTTTCCCCGATCCAGAATTTCTGCATCCCCCAAGGTGCAGTGCAGGAATTGTTGTGTGTGCGGAAGCTGCAGAAAGTGGGAAGAGAGAGGATCGGTGGGTGGTCCGCTAAGACATATGATGACAGCAGAGCCATCTCTGATCAGTACATGTGGTGCGATGCAGCTGCCCACCTGTCAGTAGCATTCCTGCTACTTACCTGGATGTGGCTGGGGCATGGTGGCGCAGCAGTTAGGTCAAGGGCGCACAGTTGTGCTGGTGAGAGCATTGGATTGGATGTGTCCATCCTGCTGGTGCTATTGAATGGCCCGGCCTTCAACATCACCCTTTCCAACACCCCCCCCCCCAAGTGTTACATTTTATGTACAGAATATAGGCCAGTGAATATTCCCACTATGGCTCTCTGGTGTGTTTCAAACTGCTAGGTTGGCAGGAGCTGGGACAGAGCAACAGCAGCTCACCCCATCATGGGGATATGAACCACCGACCTTCTGATCGGCAAGCCCAAGAGGCTCAGTGCGCTCTGGTTTCTGTCATGGTATTCTGTTGCACCAGAAGCAGTTTAGTCATGCAGGCCACATGACCCAGAAATATGTCTGTGGACAAATGCCAGCTCCCTTGTCCTGAAAAGTGAGATGTGTGCCATAGTCGCCTTTGACTGGATGTAACCATCCAGGGGTCCTTTACGTTGTTGTTGTTGTTGTTGTTGTTGTTGTTGTTGTTGTTGTTGTTGTATGGCTGTATATATGTGGAACAACTTATAGTGGGTCATGTCATTAGAACAATTTTTTAAAATATGTAAATAAGTCTGCAGGTTATTTTATGTGTGTGTGGGTACACACACACACACACACACAGCCCTTGATCAGGATAGCTCTGAGAGAGTAGGGTACAAAAATGGCAACACAATAAAATAAAAGCAGGCATAACTCACCCCAACTAAACCAAGAAACAAACAACTTTTTAGAAAAGCACAACAGACCACAAACAAATAAATGTCTTTAAAAAACCAGGAAATTTTTAAGTTGACACAGGAATCACCAGTTGAGATTGTAGACACCACTACAGAAGAGTCCCTCTTCTTCTTGTAAGCATAACACACTTCAGCAACTGATGACACTCAGAGAAGGGTAAGTTACAATCAGTAGGATTCACCTTCTGGGAGATAGCTCAGTCAGTAGAGCATGAGACTCTTAATCTCAGGGTTGTCAGTTTGAGTTCCAAATTGGGAGAAAGATTCCTGCCATCGTAGGGGGTTGGACTAGATTATCCTTGTGGTCTCTTCCACAATTCTATGATTTTAGTGTGTTAGGTTCAGAATCTAAGGCTGCAAACCTAAACTCATTTATTTGGGTGTAAAGCGCATTGAATTTGATAGGACTTCTGAGTAGACATGGTTAGGACTGCAGTATAAGTACCTAAGTAGGGGAAAAAACATGAGGACACTGTTAAACACTAGAAAATTTCCGGCTACGAGAACAGAACCCTGAGTTCTTGTACTCGACTATTTGCCGTAAGCGGATGACTGACCACCCACTAATTTGTTCCTTGGCCATATGTTCAGTGAAATGCAGCTGTTTCATGCAAATCCATTTTCTTGACTTTAAGTATAATTACTTCAAATCTATTGGTTCCACAAGAATGAATAAAAAACGGGAAGAGAGGAAGCTATCTTATACTGGTCAGACTATTTGTTCATTTGGCATTAAATATCTACAATAGCCCTTCCGGGTCTCCAGCAGAGGTCTTTCCCATTACCTCATCTCACACCAGGTATTTATAGGAAGCCCACAGGCAAGACCTTAGTGTGACACCACTCGCCTAACTTGTGATTCCTGCCAATTGGTATCCAGGGGGCATGTTGCTTCCAACAGTGGAAATAGAACCTAGAAACTTGGGACCTTCTTGTCGACATGCAGAGGGGCTGGGAGGCCAGCTGGCAAGTCCAGCTCGGATGTCTCCTTCCATTGGCCCGTGCTCCGACATAAATCAGTGACCCAAACTTCAAAAGCCAGGGCATGCAATTAGCAGAGTGTACTGCACACACAGAAGTAGGCGTGAGGCGTAAGTCATGCTACAGCTACAGATTTATTAAACATAAATCAGAACAAAGAAACATGTCGCCTCTCTCTCATGTTGTCTCGGAGAGAACAGCAAAAGCAAAAACTACACACAAACGGAAGTTCCCAGCATACTGTGCTGGAATGTAAACAGACATGTGACATGCAACAATTCCACACGTCTGTTCCTTAAGGTGGAACGGAATTCTCAACACTTCTGCAGGTTAAGCACCAGCTCTACCACTGAGCTATCAGCTCTTGTCAAGTTACATATATTTAGCCATTATGCAATTATGTTTCCAAAGAAATTACTCTTTTTCTTGGTTCAAAACAAAATTATACAAAGTGTAATAATGCTTACTGCCCTGAGAAGGGTGGTATATAAATTTAATAAAATAATGCTGATGTTGATGATATAACATTTATAATGTGAACTGCTTCTTCCCTCTTGGAGTGAGATGATAAGAAATGACAATTAAAATTTAGTGTATGAAACTATTTTTTTTTTGGGGGGGGAAGGGCAGAACCACCCAAGGGGACTCATCTGCTTAATAGTTTTGTCAGGAAAATGGTGTGTGCATTTGTCTCCTTCATACCTACAATTAATCCCATTAGAAAGTTTTGTTCATCCTTGGGTGCTTACTTGTTTCTGTTCATTTCTCCATTTTTCTCTGCACTCATCTCTGAAGGAAGAAGCGAGCAGTACTGCACTGTGCTTCCTCTGGTTAACTCCACCTGGAAAAGGCAGTTGTGTGCATCAAAGTAACCTCCACAATGTGATGTGACATCGATTGCTTTGGGCACTAGCTGTGGATTAGCGCTACTACACACTGTAATTGTGTGTGCTGCGTTGTGTTGTGGTGTAATACAGACAAGTGAGCCTACACAATCAAAGCCCTCTCACACACAAACAGACATCACATGCTATAATTATATTTGTCTGTCAGGCCATGGTAATTGTAGACGGCAGGCAGGTATCATAAAAGCAATTCCATTTTTTCCTCCTGTTGTGGCATGTTTTGCCTTTTCTTTTTCCTCCAATTCGGGGGGGGGGGGGGAGAGAATTGAAGAAGAAAGGGTCAAGTGATTCCCTCCCCTTGTAGTATAATTTCAAAAGGCATAATTTGAATGAGAATTTCCTTATTTTTCATTTGGTGAAATCTTGTCCTGCTGCAAGCTTCTACGCATCTTTCATTAATACATTTCTGTAGACAAGATTATTAAACACAGGACAAAACACCACCACAATGTCCTCAATATAATTCAAATATAACTATGTAGAAGCAGTAGTTTATGCATGACTTAATAATTAGTTGCAGGGTCATCCTATATATAGCAAAACGTAAGTGTGGTATCTTAAAGCTTCTGAATGGATTCCTATTTTTAGAAAGAGAAGTTAGGCCAATCCCTCTGTGCCAAATCTGAAAAATCCATTTTGTTATTGTGTAGGTTGGATCACTGCTTGCTATTTGGAACACAGAAGATGAAAACAGTTTCCCTAGCATGAGGACTATATATTTTTCAAACACAATATTTTATAGAATGAGAATACAAAATATCTTTACCTGTTTTATTTTTCTCTTGGATTAAATATTTTGCACAAAACTGGAATGTACTTTTGCTGGAAGAATACCTTCCATAGAGATTTATCCTTTAAAAATGTTGCTCCCCACCTGCCAGGACTCAAAAGGAACTGGACCAGATCCTAAGCTGATGTTAAAATAGGCATTTGCATCTTGTGAGTCATCAAGACTCAAATAGAGTTTGCCATTCACATCTATTTTGAAGAAAAAGCAGATGTGCGCCCCCAAAGTGAAACATGTTCCAATTTGGGACCAGGATTCCCATGATAAGTTTCCTGCCAAAAAATGCGGCTCCAAGCTGCCATTTTTACCAAAGGTGCTGCCTTCAGTAAACAACGCCTTCAGGGACAGACAGCACTAGACTGCGGGATTCTCAGCAGAAAACTGGGGTGTGCTCCCAATTGGGACCTCTCAGCTAGTACCCTATTATTATTATTATTATTATTATTATTATTATTATTATTAGACTGCCCTTCATCTGAAGATCTCTGGGCAGCTCACAAGAGAAAAATACAAAATGAGAATACAAATTACATAATAAAACAGAAACAAACCAATAACCCCCTCCCCATACACTTTTTAAAAAACCGTAGAGTGTTAATCAGTCGAATGCCTGGTTGAAGAGAAATGTTTTTGCCTGGCGCTTAAGCATATGTAATCAACACATCAGGCAAGCCTCTCTTGGGAGAGCATTCAACAAATGGGGAGCCACCACAGAAAAGGCCCATTTCCATGTTGCCACCCTCTGGACCTCTCATGAAGGAGGCATATGAAGAAGGACCTTGGATGATGATTGCATAGTCCAGGTCAGTTCATATGCAGAGAGGTGGTCCTCATGGTATTGTGGCCCTGAGCCATTTAAGGCTTTATAGGTCAAAACCATCACTTTGAATTGGGTCCGGAAACTAACTGGCAGCCAGTACAGTTTGGTCAGGATTGGTGCAATATGTTCAAACCATCTTGCCTGGCTGGCAACCTGGTCACAAAATTCTGAACTAGCTGAAGTTTCCAGAGCACAAGTGGTTGACCTAACCAATCCAAGCACCTTGTCCACATCCTTGAGCCTTACTCAGGACTAATCCATACTGGCCAATTTAAAACGTTATAAATGCGTTACAAGCATGTGACACCAGAGGGCGCTGTAGAGCAATGTAAAATTGCATTGAGAGCTGTATAACGTTTCTTTTTTAGCGTTTTTACGATCAGTATAGATCCAGCCTAACTGAAACTTATCCAACACAACAGGACTACACAGTGCTCTGAACAGCCCTTGAGAGTCATTTGATATAATTGCAGAGTCAAGATCCTTGTGGATGCAAGTGATGTTGTGCTCAAAATGCTTTGCAAACAAGTTGCAGCAAGCTATCATTGGTGATAGAAAGAGATAGATAGCACTCATTGGTGTCTGACTGTGCAGTTTGTCTGGCACCTGTGTTAATATCTTTTAGGTACAAGGTTACAGCATTTCTATTCTCGAGGCATTTTAAATGAAATTATTATTATTGAAATGATAGCTATATTTTAAACACTGTAACTGAGTTGACTATTCTGCTTGTCTGGATAAGTTCTGAAGTTGTGATGACTTTAGAACTGGCATAGGCAAACTTGGCCCTCCAGTTGTTTTGGGACTACAATTCCCATCATCCCTGACCGCTGGTCCTCTTAGGTAGGGATGATGGGAGTTGTAGTCCCAAAACATCTGGAGGGCCGAGTTTGCCTATGCCTGCTTTAGAAAATGCTTCTGTTTTTATTGTGTGGGTTTCTTTTTGGCAGTATTTTAATGATACGTTGGCATTTCATTGTACATTTTTACTGTGAAACGTCCTGAGATATATTTGTATGAAATGCAAATATCATAAATGAGCAATCCTATGGAAGTCAGGAATACAGAGAATATGTGGTGGAGGAACTCCCACTTCCTTATGAGGAAAAAAAACCCCTGACAGCTGTGCATATGATCCAGTGCGTTTTCATGTGTAGGCTTGCCATATCTCCCAAAACTAGAAGCCACACACACTGTTATGCACTGAGCTGAATCCTAGAACAATAGGATCCAGAATGCAGCAGTCTGATTGGTCCGCAGGAGCCCTCCCAATCCAGCTCCAGGTGGAAGTGAATCAGCGACCTGATTGGCCTACAGGAGAAGCCAATCAGGCTCCAGGTGGAAGTGAATCCGCAACCTGATTGGCCTACAGCCCGGAATTAGCCAATCATGCGGGGCCCATTGTGTAAATAATGTATATATAGCTAGACATTTTGGGGAAAGTTTCATTCATTGCTACTATGAGCTACTATGAGCTACTAAAGAGCATGAAATTCACACTTGACTCCGAGTGTATTTCACACACACTCCCATCCTGCATGTGTGAGGCAACCCAGATCGGAGGGGGGGGGGGGCTAACTGGAGCTGCTGAAGCACTTGGCACGCATTATGGCCAGGACTGCTGGGGACACCACTGCGTCGCTTTCCAGGCGAGGGAAGGATGGCCCAGCTGCCAGCTTTCCTCCTCGGCTGCCAGGCGGCAACAGCCAAAGCCAGGCTCACTCACGGCAACAACATGTCAGTTGCCTTCCCCTCCTCGCTAGCTTCTTAGTGCCTCCTCCTCCTCCTCCTCCTCCTCCTCCTCCTCCTCTCCTCTCAGCAGGACCTGTGCATGGTATGACCCTGTCCCCTCCTTCCCTCTCTCCTGCTGCTGAGAGCCCCGTGGTGGCAGGGGGAGGCGGAGGGGGAGGCAGTGGCAGGGTGTGTGTGGTGGCGCTGGCTCGGCTCGTGTTGTAGGGAAGAAGGCACAACTCTGCTTCACGTCCCATGCCAAGGAGCTAGAGAAACTGGCTATCTATTCTGCAGAGGCTGCCATGACCATAGTTTAAAAAGAAAATAAAAAGGAAGAAAGAGAGGAAGGAGGGAAGAGAGAGAGAGCTGTCAGGAGCTCATCCTACACTCGAGTAGGACCCTGGCAGAGACACATGCCCGACTGGCATGTTCTCTCTCTCCTGGTCGATTGTTCGGGAGCCTCAAAAGCTTTCTTCAGCCTGAACATCACAGCGACCGATGCCAACAGACATCAGCACACTTAGGGATCGGCAGAGTCTTCGCAGCTTGCATAACGGACCTCAGCAACTCAGAATTTTGGCTAATCTACTTTATTTACATATAAACACACACGGAGCACTGCAACATGGCTCCCTCTCTCTCTAGCATCAGACAGCAAAGAGAAAGAACAAAGGACAATAATCCCACCTCATGGAACACAGTAACACAAACATCCTGTCTCCGTCACTTCCCACTCTGTGGAGTCAAAACATATACCATCATGTGATAGACAACAATCCCATGACTGCAATCATGGAGCAGGAATTCTAACACTGCCGCCCCCCACCCCACATGTGCTACCCTCCCACTCCCCATCCTGACCTGGTCTTCCACCCCGAGCACGCTCTCTGGCAGGAAAGGAGGTGGCAGCACGTATAGACATATTTTTTAGGTTTTTAAAAGCATGTTTTGAAAAAATAATTACCCTTGTTGCCATATGTACGGGTTTTCTGCAGACATTTTGATGAATCAGCAAAAAAATCCTCCCGGACGCCATTTTAGATGTCTGATTTCCATGTATGTCTGGAATTTTCTTATTCATGTGTATCTGACCATGAGAAGGATTCTGACTGAACTTTATTAGAGCTTGAATCACAAAAAGCAGACAAGTTGCTCCTTGACACAGGTGTGATACACATGCAGCCTGATCCTTCACAGGTTTACTTGGCGGAGTAAGTCCCATTGAGTTCAGTGGGATTCATTATACATTGAATGTGCATAGGATGGCAACAGGGCCAGATTTAGGTCTGATGAGACCCTAAGCTACTCAAGGTAATGGGGCCCTTTATATGTCAAGCTGTCCTTGGTCAACAACAAATTGTTGCTGTTTTTTGTGTTGAATATATGCTATTTGGTAATTTATGGACCTAACAGGTATCTAAAGCTATTTGCACATAACAAAATATGTATTTTATCTAATTGTTGAACTGAAATTAAGAACTGAAATTAAGAAGAAATATAGCAATAGTAATTTTTTTCTGACCCCCAAAAAAGTGGGGCCCGAAGCTATAGCTTGTTTAGCTTATACGTAAATCCAGCACTGGATGGCAACCTCAGCATTGATTCTTTTGCATGAACATACATATTTATTTGGAGAGCAGCATGTAATTCCCTTTTATATGCCATTTCTGTACGTCTGGTTAGCATGATAATCTCCAAAATCCACACAAGCTGCATAAGAGGCACATTTTACACTGGCCTTCAGTCAGGGTTGCTACCGTCATTGTAGCACATATTTATCTCCTGGCAGGTAAAGACACCTAATTAACACAAATTAGTACTTAATTGATGGGAAATCCAAGCACCTCCCTTCTCTTTATTGGCAGATTTCCAATGTGACCATCTATCCTACTCAGGACTAATATATAAATAATTGAAATAAGAATAAGAATGTTAAGATACTGAGGGTTTAGGAAACTTTAGGATTTGGGGAGAGGAAGCTGGATTAAGTCTGTTGAAGCAAAAACAGCAAAGAGAGGATTTCATTACAAAGACCTCCTTATTACATTGTTTAAAGGAAAACAATATGGGAATATAAATCTGGCACACCAGCTACGACACCTCCGAATGTAGTAAATTTGCTAAAATTCTGCCTTAAAATCAGATTGCTAGTCAGGAGTTACAAGAAGTTAAGACATGGCCAATATATAGTTTGGACCCAGAAGTCTTCCCTCTCCTCAAGAGAATCCCAGTGCTATTTAGATATGCAGAGAAATGCCCTGCACCTCTAGAAAAGCAGGCTGTTTAGGGTTGTAGCCTAAAACCAGCCAGAATCAGATTTTTAAACTTGAAGTTCTATTGGTTTAGAGCCATTCGGAACCATTTTTGTTTCATTGGAAATTAGACAAAACAGTAGGGAAGAGAAGAGACAATGTGCAGAAGGAAGAAGATTAATTGATTAGCACATACCAGGAATTAGCTACAGGGGGTGTCTGGCATATGAGCAACCTTGAATAGCTGTGAAGAAGATACAAACCTAATAAACAGAACAAAATATAGGCTTATTAGGAGACTAGACCTTTATAGTATAAGTAGTATGGCTGCACGTCGGCGGAAAATACCAAAATTAATATGAACAGCTGAACAGTGCATGGCATTCTTTTCTTTATTGATGTTTTACTGGGATTTTTAAAGAAAGAAAGAAAAAGGAGAGGAAAAGTGCACACTTAAAAAAAGAAAAACATTGCCAGTGATCAAGAATGAGAATGGCAGTGGCAGACTTTGGGCTCTCAAATTCCAGCTGCCGCACTAAAAATCTGCCCCCTCAGCCTCTTGCGCTGCGTTCTATAGCATTATTTTGGTTCCCCTGCTGCATGGTGCCCAGTGACACCACACTGTCACACTACCCTAAAACCGCTTCAGGGAGTGGTAGTCTACTAAGATCTGGGAAGTTGTAGGACCCACGGTCTCCACTGATTGATTTTGGCTCTCTAAAGCAGCCTTCACCAACCTGATGCCTAACAGATAATAATAATAATTTATTATTTATACCCCACCCATTTGGCTGGGTTTCTTCAGCCACTCTGGGTGGCTTCCAGCAGAATATTAAACACAATGATTCATCAAATATTAAAAGCTTCCCTAAACAGGGTGGCCTTCAGATGTCTTCTAAAAGTCCAATAGTTGTTTGTTTCTTTGACATCTGATGGGAGGGCGTTTCACAGGGCGGGCGCCACTACCGAGAAGGCCCTCTGCCTGGTTCCCTGTAACCTCACTTCTCACAGCAAGGGAACCACTAGAAGGCCCTTGGTGCTGGACCTCAGTGTCCAGGCAGAACGATGGGGATGGAGACGCTCCTTCAGGTATACTGGGCTGAGGCCGTTTAGGGCTTTAAAGGTTAGCACCAACACTTTGAATTGTGCCCAGAAACGTATTGGGAGCCAATGTAGGTCTTTCAGAACCGGTGTTATGTGGTCTTGGTGGCCACTCCCAGTCACCAGTCTAGCTGCTGCATTCTGGATTATTTGTAGTTTCCAGGTCACCTTCAAAGGTAGCCCCACATAGAGCGCATTGCAGTAGTCCAAGCAGGAGATAACCAGAGCATGCACCACTCTTGCGAGACAGTCCACGGGCAGGTAGGGTCTCAGCCTGTGTACCAGATGGAGCTGGTAGACAGCTGCCCTGGACACAAAATTGACCTGCGCCTCTATGGACAGCTGTGAGTCCAAAATGACTTCCAGGCTGCACACCTGGTCCTTCAGAGGCACAGTTGCCCATTCGGGACCAGGGAGTCCTCCACACCCACCCCCTGTCCCCCAGAAACAGTACTTTGGTCTTGCCAGGATTCAACCTCAATCTGTTAGCCGCTATCCATCTTCCAACTGCCTCTAGACACTCACACAGGACCTTCACCACCTTCAATGGTTCTGAATTAAGAGAGGCAGAGCTGGGTATCATCTGCATACTGATGAACACCCAGCCCAAACCTCCTAATGATCTCTCCCAGCGGCTTCATGTAGATGTTAAAAAGCATGGGGGAGAGGACGGAACCCTGAGGCACCCCACAAGTGAGAGCTCAGGGGTCTGAACACTCATCCCCCAACACCACTAGATGTTTTGGGACTAGTGTTGACTGGGGCTGATTAAAGGTGTAGTCCAATACATCTGGGGGACTGTAGATTGGCAAAGCTGCTCTAGGGTTTCAGACGCTGTCAGGCACTGAACCTGAGATATTTTAGAGACAAAGCTTGTGCTCTATCACTGAGTTACTGGGATGTGGGTGTGGGGTGAGAACCAAGGGGTGAGAGTCTTCAGCCTTGGACACAGTGTGTATGGCACGGTAATAAAAAAGAACACAAAAGAACAATGCCTCACAATCATGACCACTTCATTAGACTTAACTAAAATTGCCTGCATTCATATCCTTCTTGTTCATGAATGTTCTGAATGTAATGGGTTTCGGCCACTTCTCATGCATCCAATTGTTTCAGCCCTTCAGTTGATAGACTTATTAGTTCATTTACATGTTGAGACAGAAGGTGATTTTTCAGAATGTGAAATTCTATTCAGGGATGGAGAAGAATACCAAACTGTTGTTGTGCTATGAAAGTTGCCAGAGACAATTTTACTTTATTCATTCCAGGAAACATAGCATCTAGACTGGGTTGACATGCAGCTTTCCCAACAAGAATATGTCAAAACAGCCGCTGACAACTTGATCTCTGGTGGATTGTGTGTGTGTGTATGTGGGGAGTCTTCAGAGAATCTAGGGGCTGACGTACATCCCTCTAGGGTGCGTGCTTAGGGAATTCCCTCTGAAAGTTTTATTGCACACCAGTTACCAATATGTGCCAAAATGTGTAGCATAACATGTGATAAAGTGGGTCTCCATATAGACTCCATGTTTTGCATTTTTCTCATTTAAGCAAGGCATTTGTGAAGACCCCTCTTAATCCCCACTCCCGCATTTCATTTGGGTGATAATCTGTTTTGCCAAAGGTCTAGTGATTAGGTCAGAGGCTAATCTCTTCCATTTCTGCTGAATGAACTTTTAAAACTCCATCCATTAAAATGTTAAAGGCCACATTCTGTCTTTAGATATGCACAGCAGAGTCAAAGGAAATTGTGTGCATTTGTCTGAAAACACAACCTAATCCTAAACAAGAGAAGAACTAATTAAATGGCAGCCGGGTTTAAAACGGCAAAAACAGCCTCATTCTCCAAGATGAAAAAGAGAGAGAGTCTTCAAGTTCTAGATCCATTTATTGGACTGAGTGTTAAACATTAAAAATTGCAGAAATACCAAATAATAATAATAATAATAATGAAATGGGAAACAGCTACTGGTTACATGGCCATTGATTTCCAATGGTTGCAACTGGAGAAGGGAAAATTGCATTGGAAGAAGGAGGAGTATAAAAACTTGAGCAGTCCCTCATGCATGATGAGAGCAGACATGCCGAGAAATTGTATGTTGTACTGTTCACACGACATCTACGACTTACAAAAATACCTGCACAAACAAGTCCTCTACAATCAAGCGACATTTTAGGAGGATTGCCTATATGACAGTCTCAGCCCAGTATACCTGAAGGAGCGTCTCCACCTCCATTGTTCAGTCCAGACACTGAGTTCCAGCTCCGAGGACCTTCTGGCGTTTCCCTCCCTGAGAGAAGTGAGGTTACAGGGAACCAGGCGGAGGGCCTTCTCGGTAGTGGCACCCACCCAGTGGAACGCCCTCCCATCAGATATCTAGGAGATAAAGAACTGCACAAGTTTTAGAAGACATCTGAAGGCAGCCCTGTATGGGGAAGTTTTTAATGTTTGGTGTTTTATTTGGTGTTATATATGTGCTGAAAGCTGCTCAGAGTGGCTGAGAAAACCCAGCCAGATGGGTGGGGTATAAATAATAAAATTATGATGATGATGATGATGATGATGACACACAGACCTTGGCATGCCATAGTATAGAAAGCAGTCTTATGGATGAAAGAGCATGAACATACGCAAGCAGCAGCCATGAGGTGTTAGCATGACAGTAAGATTCCACAGCAGGCAGGTTTCCTCCTAAAACCCCTTTATATGCCAATGCAGCATGGGACAGAAGGCTGCCTTCCAATCCATCTCCTCTTCACGATGAGGCTAGAATCCCAGCACCCTCTCCTTTTGATATTCATTTTTTCAGGTTAACCATTCCCTTCCCTCTGAGGCAAAAGCCATATTACCCTCCCCTTTTTCTTTGCATGACTGGCCTCCCAGGCAAGTGATCCTTACTCTGAGGGCAGGCAACAGCTGTGGCATTTGCTCAAGTCAAGATTTTTTTTAACCCTCTCCTCACCAGTTGCAGTGGATAGTATGTTTACAGGCACAAAGCTCCCGCTCTTGGAAGATTCTTTCAGATTCGTTAAACAGACTAGATTCTGAAAGACTAGGTAGTGATAAGAACTGAGTGATTTTGGCCAAGTCGAGGGTTTGTGAGAGAGAGACGTGCAGCCCCCCGGAGTACTGTCTCAAACCCTGCAACATTTCTCAGATGAAAATAGGAATGTCCAATTCAATTAATAATAATAATAATAATAATAATAATAATAATAATGTCAGACCTCGGTTTTCGAACATCTCGGCTGCCCAACGTTTCGGAAGCCAAATGCAGAAAAACCTGGAAGTGAATGCTTCTGTTTTCAAAAGTGCCTCGGAAGTCAAATGGCTTCTGAGGCACGTTTTTCATTTTTTTCCCATTGAGCTTGCTGACGGCCCTTTGATCCTCAGTTTTCTAACATTTCTGAAGTCGAACGGACATCTGGAATGGATTACATTAAAAAACTGAGGTTTCACTGTACCCTGCCCACAATAAACATAATTAAACATTGTTGTTGTTGTTTAGTCGTTTAGTCATGTCCAACTCTTTGTGACCCCATGGACCAGAGCACGCCAGGCACTCCTGTCTTCCACTGCCTCCCACAGTTTGGTCAAACTCATGCTGGTAGCTTCGAGAACACTATCCAACCATCTCATCCTCTGTTGTCCCCTTCTCCTTGTGCCCTCCATCTTTCCCAACATCAGGGTCTTTTCTAGGGAGTCTTCTCTTCTCATGAGGTGGCCAAAGTATTGGAGCCTCAGCTTCATTAAACATTAAAAAACTTCCCTATACAGGGCTGCCTTTAGATGTCTTCTGAAGGTTGTATAGTATCTCCTTGGCTCAGGGGCTGAAAACTCCATACCCTCCAACATTTCACCAATGAAGTTAGGGATGTCCAAAGGAAAAGCAGGACATTCCAGGATCAAATCAGAAACCAAGACAGCTTCTGTAAATCCAGGACTATCCCTGGAAAAAAGGGACATTTAGAGGGTCTGCTGTCTGCATAGGAACACTGGAAGTTGCCTCGTACTGAATCAGACCCACTGGAAGATTTCTCAGGAGGAAAGGCTCCCTCTGCATCCCTGGACTGGAGGAAAGCATATCAGAGAAGGGCTTTTCCTATTTAGAAGGTTGGGTGAGGAGTCCACAGAAATCCACACTACTCTAGAGACGGTCTTTCATTTGTACTTGCTGTTGTGCAAGACCTTTTATGCCCACTAGAAAATTTAATGCCACATTCTGTATTCACCACTTTTTCATACTTTTAATGCAAAGCCCCTGATATACTGCGAATAATCATCTACTAATGCTTGTGCATGATGAACATGGGCAAGCTTCTGCTCATGGCTCTTTTTTTAATAAAAGAAATCCAAGCTATTCTCCTTCATCAACTGCTTTCTCTACCTGAAGATATTTAAGGTGTCTTACCACACATTTAACAACACAATAAAATCATACAAAAACAAAAAAAGACTAATAAGTTCAGCTAAAATAGAAGGGCCACGCTAGACATTTCTTCAGCTAAAATGGAAGCACCATGCAATTAAAATTCACCCATAAAATAACCTGAAGACTAGCAAAACACATTTCAGCAATCAGATGAATCTGGTACTGGGAAATGGGTAAATGCAATGAAAAGATCTTCACTTACTGATGGAAATGAACCAGAGAGAAGCAGAGACAAATCTCTCCCCTGGAAGTGCATTCCACAAAGGCCCCTGTTGCTGTCCCTGAGGTCAAGTGGTTCTTTGGCGCACATGTTTTGTGGCTGATTGCGCAGGTGAAGTCTGCATAGGTGAAACTTAGCCTGCACAATCAGGATTCTAGATTGTATGGAAGCCTATGAGCGTAGAGGTCAATATATGCAGGCTTTACCTGTGCAGACATCTGTGCTCAATGTGTGGGTTGACAGGGGCGTGGACCAGCAGAGGCATGCAACATTAGGGCAGAATCAGCATACAAAATACATAATGAAACAAAAGCAAACCAATAGCCCCCGCTCCCACAAACACATTTAAAAAGACATAGATTGTTAGTCAGTTAAAGGCCTGCTTATAAAGAAATGTTTTTGCCTTGCATCTAAAGATATGTAAGGCGGACACCTGAAATATACTCAGAATCCTGTAGTGATTTCATGCTCTTTATTGCAACTTGTAAAACAGTGATTTTTTTTTTTACCCCCCAAACCTCAGGCTTTTATATATATTATTTACACAATGAGTCCCATCTGATTGGCTGATTCTGCTTCCCTCCTGGAGCCTGATTGCTCTTTTCCTGCAGGCCAATCAGTTGTTGCATTCTACATTCCTACCAGCCTAATAGGCTGATTAACTTCCTCCTGGAGCCTGATTGGTCTTCTCCTGCAAGCCAATCAGTTGTTGCATTCTAGGATCCTACTTGCCTATTGTTCTAGGATCCAAGTTTAGTACATAACAACACCAAACGAGCCTCACTGGGGAGAGCATTTCACAAATGGGGAGCCACCGCAGAAAAAGCCCATTCTAATGTTGCCAGTATCTGGACCTCTCATGGAGGAGGCACATGAAGAAGGGCCTCAAATTATGAATGCAGGATCTGGGGTGGTTCATAGAATCATAGAATCATAGAGTTGGAAGAGACCACAAGGGCCATCGAGTCCAACCCCCTGCCAAGCAGGAAACACCATCAGAGCACTCCTGACATATGGTTGTCAAGCCTCTGCTTAAAGACCTCCAAAGAAGGAGACTCCACCACACTCCTTGGCAGCAAATTCCACTGTCGAACAGCTCTTACTGTCAGGAAGTTCTTCCTAATGTTTAGGTGGAATCTTCTTTCTTGTAGTTTGGATCCATTGCTCCGTGTCCGCTTCTCTGGAGCAGCAGAAAACAACCTTTCTCCCTTCTCTATGTGACATCCTTTTATATATTTGAACATGGCTATCATATCACCCCTTAACCTCCTCTTCTCCAGGCTAAACATGCCCAGCTCCCTTAGCCGTTCCTCATAAGGCATCGTTTCCAGGCCTTTGACCATTTTGGTTGCCCTCCTCTGGACACGTTCCAGTTTGTGAGTGTCCTTCTTGAACTGTGGTGCCCAGAACTGGACACAGTACTCCAGGTGAGGTCTGACCAGAGCAGAATACAGTGGCACTATTACTTCCCTTGATCTAGATGCTATACTCCTATTGATGAGGCCCAGAATTGCATTGGCTTTTTTAGCTGCCGCGTCACACTGTTGGCTCATGTCAAGTTCATATAGGGAGAGGCAGTCCTTGCAGAATTGTGAACCTAAGCTGTTTAAGGCTTTATAGGTCAAAGCCAGAACTTTGAAATGGGCCTGGAAACTTATTGGCAGCCAGTGCAGTTGGGCCAGGATTGGTGTAATAGGCTCAAACCATCTTGCTCTGGTGAGCAGCCTGACCACTGAATTCTGCACCAGCTGAAGTTTCTGAACCATCTTCAGAGGCAACCTCACGTATAATGTATTGCAGTAATCTAACATAGGGGTTACCAGAGCATAGACAACAGATGTTAGGCCATTAAAGGGCCTCCCCTGTAGTAGGTGACATGGGGAGCCAGTGTGGCATAATGGTTAGAGTGTTGGACTGGGACCTGGGAGAGCAGGGTTCAGATCCCCATTCGGCCATGAAGCTCACTGGGTGACCTTGGGCCAGTCACCATCTCTTTAGCCCAACCTACCTCTCAGGGTAGTTTTGAGGATGAAATGGGGAAGGAGGAAAACCATGTACACCTCCTCGAGATCCTTGGAAGATAAAGGTGGTCTATAAATGTAAATCAATCAATCAATCAAGCTCCCTAGAGTGCAGACAACTCAGGTCTTCAAATTTTAATTCAGAAATAGATGGGAGGGCATGGCTGTTGAACTAAAAGTTGTTTTATGCTCTCAGCATCTCACCTCCATCAAAAGATGATCTACACCTGATAGCTTGCGGTGCTTTCCAGGTGATTTTTCTCACACAGGTTTTCCTTGTGCCATCATTCTGTCCTTTTGCAGTTTCTCAGGAATTGCAGGAAAACCATTGTAGCCATTCCTGATTTCTCTTCAAATATGAAAATTGTGCATATATTTTCTGTACTGTTTGCCAGCTTCAGCTGTTTACTCTAGGCCTTCACTCTGCTTGTCAGTTAACATTAACGTAGGCTTAACATTCACTTAGATGATGGAGATTCTGCAGAGTTTACTACTCTTTGCAACAAAGTTTGATTCCTGCTTAGAAGTATGGAAACATTTATTCTTTTCGAGCTTCACAAACAATCCTAACATATGGTACAGCTTATTAAAATATGAAATATGGGCTGAATGTTCAGATTTTCACATCAGTTACACTGGCACCTATTATCAAAGTGAAAATAGACAATTGTGAGAATGTTAAAACATATTGAAGCTTCTCTCACAGCCTCTAGGTACGAGTTTATTACTGATTGCTGGAGCCTTTTCTTAACTTCTCCTCCTTCTGCTTGCTGTTTTTCACTCAAATTATGACACCTTTTCTCTAAAATAAATTAGCAGGATTTTTTTTTTAACCCTCCTTTCAGTTTTCAAGTTTAGCTCCTTAGAGAAGATTAATAAAAAGTAGAGTCATTAGACTTTGGTATGAATCCAAGTTTTTGTAAAGCGAATAGGGAGGGGAGGAAACCCACAGGAAGAAAAAAAAAAGATTCAAATACTCGCAACATGCATGGAATTAGTACAAATCCTTCCGATTATAGTACTTATCATTATATGAAAGATTTGCTTTAATCCCACACAACGTCCATGAATGAGGGTTTTCAAAAAGTCTGCCTTTTCCCTGCTGACAGTAAGCTTGATCCTACAGGCATCTAAAACAAAGCATTTATACCAGGGTATGCAGCAATGGTGGAGCAGTGTTGAGAGGTCTGTATAAACAGCCTGCTGATATTGCTGTGACTGTCTCACAGTTTACCAAAGGACCACGCCATTTGGAACACGGCAGCCATAACCAAACCAAAATAATAGTTAAAAGAGAAAGCCCTATAATTGTGGGTGTTCTCCTTCCTTCCAACTTGCACAGTGTTTTGGAAAAAAAATATTGAACGTATCACCGCTTTGTCGTCTTCTTTTTTTTACATGTATATTTCTAGGAACATACTCTCGAACAGCATTTCTGGATGGGGGTGGGGAGGTCATCCAAAATACCCAAATGGTTATTTACTGAAGCTTTCTGCAATACAATGATAAATATAAATTGTGATATCGAAACAAGTAGAGATGATCATTATTTGTCTTGCAAGCATCCATCGTTGCTCAAGAATGATGCCATTGAATTTCAACCTCAGTGGCCCTTTCCTGATTTTTGAGAGTCCAGTGGGACAGTTTGTGGGGACCCTTATAAACTATAATGACTCCCTCTGAAGATCCAGAAAGTCTCCAGAGAATTTATAGACATGTGCTCATCTGAAGTGTCAACAGAGGAGTTTTCCCACGTCACTAAGGCAAAAACTGTCTTAGGCCTTGGGCATCCAGCAATGATAAAGGCGCTGGTATGCTGAGGTTTCAGGAGCACTGTCGCAACAAACACATCTTCAATGGGTTGGTTACATTTCCAAAATCGCAGGTCTTCAACTGAGACAAAGCAGCAGCATGTGTTGGTGTAAAAAGGTTTGTCCCCAAAGCAAGACCTTCTCTGGAATTATAATGAGCAGCCACTGATCTGTAAACAAAGCCTGTGGTTACAGAGCAGATATTTTCCAAGATATGGCTCAGCCTCCTAGCTTCACCCACCCTCCCTGCCCACAAAAAGCACTTCATTATGGGAATCCCACACGTTACCTTTTTGGCCTAGAAATTTCACACACAGGAACCCAACCCACCTATGGCTGCCATGCAACACAGTTTCAGTTACCTATATCTTGGATAACTTTATAGAAGAGTAGACATGTTTATGAAGGCTAAGGCTATCAGTGGCTACTGGTCATGATGGTCTTTGAATACCAGTTGCTGGGGAACAAAAATGGGAGAGTGCTATTGCTCTCATATCTGACTTGTGTGTTTCCCAAAGGCAGCTGTTTGGACTAGGTGGGATGGTCAGAAAGGTGTATATTGTTTAACTAATCAGGGTATTACAAGACAAGTTGGTAAGGTATTTTTTTAATGTGTTATCTGAATGAGATATGTGTTTTCTCCTTTCTCCTTTCTAACAGAACGATTAAGCCTCTTGACTACAGCACATTCCTATGCCTGTCTGTTTAAATATCTCAACTATGCCATCAGAGTGTGGATTGTGAATATGACTCCTTTGAGCCGCTGTGACTATCTGCGATCAGAAGTGATTTCTCTGTAATCTGTAACAGTTACACTAATCGGATTTCGGTCTGGCCAAACACCTCTAATGCAGCTGAGCAGAGGCATGCATTAACATTTTACACTGTTTTCCCTTTGAAGAGAAAGAGAGCACTTATAGTGTGATTAGATGGAATTAGAATTTTTTCATTAAAATGGTTTTAAAACACATCACTGGCTGAAGTTTAGAATCCCATTTAATGAGCACCAGAAAGAATGCCTGTTAGGAAAAAATCTGAGAAATATTAATGTTGGGAGTTCTGTCCAGGCCCTCATACTTCCCCAAACAGAGGGCCAGATTACAAGTCCTTGCTTTTAATGGGGGAGCTGTGTGGGTTTGTCATGTGAAAAGCAGGGTGGAGTTTCTGAACCTTCTCACCACTTCACCCTTTGCATGCCATCCTGGAAGGCATTTTTGTCCCAGCTGGCCTGTGATACCAGAAGTCAAGTCAGCTGGGGAAAAGTGCCTGAGGAGCAGCAGCTGCAGGGAAGAAAGCTGCAGTGAGGACATTCATCACACATGACCTACCCTCTCTTGTGCTTTAAACAGCATCCAGCACCTTGTGTCCTGCTTTGTCTATGATCGGGGCAGGCCTACATTGAATGAGCATTTACCCGATTATTTGTCATTTGGTTCACACCATGTTTTCCTTCTGGCAAATTGTGGGGTAGGCAGGAGGTGATGTTCCCTCTCCAAATGATAGCCTCATATACTGATAGCCAGCCTAAGGGTTGGGAGATCCTCTTCAGTAGATCGATGGTGGGGAAGGGACAGGTGCTGGAACAGAGGCAGAAGCACCAATATATGAATGTAGCTCTCACGCGAAAAGGTGCCTCCAACCAAATTATTCTTCTCCTTCAGTCCCCTATAGCACATGGCACTCCATTTAGCAGGGTCCCTGAACCCTTGGGTAGGGGTTTTGGGTCTTGGGGGAGTGCTTCTGGGGGCCTTCTCTGATTCCAACACATTCTTTTCTTATTAAGTGATACTACATAATTTTATAGTGGTACCTCGGGTTACAGACGCTTCAGGTTACAGACTCCGCTAACCCAGAAATAGTACCTCGTGTTAAGAACCTTGCTTCAGGATGAGAACAGAAATTGTGTGGCGGCAGCATAGTGGCAGCAGGAGGCCCCATTAGCTAAAGGGGTATCTCAGGTTAAGAACAGTTTCAGGTTAAGAATGGACCTCCAGTACGAATTAAGTTCTTAACCCGAGGTTCCACTGTATTTTTTTTGTGGGGCAGGGGAATGACTCAGTTTCCCCACTGATGAAATAACAGACTATACTTGCAAATGGAAAAACCTGCCCCTCTGGAAATGTAAGTAGCTCATTTTAATTGCTCATTATTTTAATTTAAATTCTTGTATGCCATATTTTCTGCTGTTTACTCAGCACCCAATGAGGCTCACAATGCCTTTGCCAACAGGAGACTCTCACCGAAATCCCCAAGAGTTTTGTTTCTGGCTTCAATAAGTTCACGACTCTGTTGCAGATCAATAGAACTGATAAGAAAAGAGGAGTCATGTTTTTCTCCATCACTGAAGATGGTTTTGTTTCTTTCTGCTGGTACAAAATAGACCTTCTGCGAGTGAATCACGGTTACATTGGATGATTATACCTACAACACTAGACAGGCATCAGACATGAATCCAGGGCATTGCTGTGACGGACCAACAACTGTAGCTAGAATGAAAGTTAGCACAGCTTGTCATGCAGGGCATAAAAAGTTGTGCCTTCTGAAAATTCCTGTACTACAAAAGTGTTGAAAAGACGAGAGTCTGGCAACACATCCTCACGATACATTTAAAACACATGGCTATCCCCAAAGAATCATGGGAACTGTGGTTTAAGGGCGATGGGAACTCGATGCAGGGCAAACTAAAGTTCTCAGGAGGCTTTGAGGGAAGCTACCCTCATCCAGTCCATTACGGAAGACCGAAATAAACCATTTTTATATCAACAACACCACATAGACGGAGTTAAAAATGTGTACTCATGAGGAGAACCCATCCCACAAAGAAACACCCATCTAGCAAATTGCTGGAAGTGCTACCTCTGTAATTCACAAGGCATATGGGGTTGAGCTTGGCGGTGTTTAGTTTACATTTGCAGGATTTAAGGTGCTGAGTCAGAATATCAACAGTGCCCCCAATACCCTGTTCATTCATGTCTTAAGCTTTATCAGTCTGACTTATATTTTTCTAATGCCTGTTTTATTCACTCATCAGATTGAAATTGGTTGATATTATATCTGTGCCCTCCCCTTTTTTTTTTACTGTCAATGCTGCTGGTGTGGGCTTTGTTTGCTACAAGTCAATACACTTTTGTATGTCATTAAAACTCAAGCCCAGTAAGTGTTTAAAGGCATGAGGTGGCAGGAAAAAAATCTTTAACTTATGAGTAACTGCAGGTTGAACCTGCGAAGCTGCGCTAATGGGGAAATATTTTCTGAAGGGGAATTCATCCAGACTGAACAAAGTGAATGAGTTGAAAATAATGTCATGAACTTTATAAAAAAGGGAAAAGAAAGGGAGAGGGCAGTCCTCTTGTGTAAAATGTATCCAGTGACACAACACACAGAAAACAGTGCTGCCCCAAAACAGTGGTGCGGTACACTCAAATTTAGAGGAGAGAGTCTCCATGTTCTTTTCTCCAGCAGTTATTCGTGACTTTGAGAAATATCTAGCGAGCGAACATGTTGCTGATATGTACAAGAATCAGAGGTTTCTGTTGCTGCTGCCCACTCTGTCAAGCAGCTTTGCCAGACACGACCATGCTTTGCCTGGGTTTTTTACCTTAATTAAGTGGAATATTAGTGAAAATATGGGGCAGGTTTTTCCATTTGCTTTTCTTAAAGCTGGGATAGTAAACTTCAGGCCAGGGGGCTGAATATCTGCTTAAGAGATGATTGTAGTTAAGTGACATATAAATGCATGCATACATACATATATACATACATACCAGTCATATAGCACTTTGTGGGGAGGGTGGGATATAAATAAAATATGATGATGATGATGATGATGATGATGATGATGATGATACTCTATCCTGGACATCTCTAACTTCAGTAGGCCTCTATAGGTAAAATGCACGTAGCCAGAGTGTTCCAGTCACTTTACACACAATATAACAGCTGCTACAAGATCCCCATAAGGCTGGTTCATTTTCTGATTCTCACATTGCAGATGGGGTGCCGACCTTGAGAAATTCTCAGTTCACCTTCTGTGTTTATGCTGAAGTGAATGGGGAAATTGCACACAACTCACTGCTACACCTGATATAGGGAACCTGTGGCCCTCCTGATGTTGTTGGACTCCAACTCCCATCAGCCTCCAAAAACATGGCCAATGATCAAGACAGACGGGAGTTATAGTCCAGCTGGTGGAACACAACTTAGTGTTGTGTTAGCATCCATCTATCTCAGGAGACAATGGAAGAGAGTGCCTTTGGGGGTGAAGTTAAACTATTGGGAAGTTACAGCACCTGCTGTGGCTGTAGAGACTGATACAGGAGAGACATGTTTTGTTGCAGCTGGGGCAGAAGAAGGCGTCCAGTTATGCTGCTGCAGATGCACTACACTAAACACACTTACTAGGGAGGCTTATTTCCAGGAGCACATGCCTAGGATATCACTCTAATAATGGGGAACTCAGAATTAATATCACTATTGCATCCTTTCCCTTTTACTATTGAAATTCTGCACTTTTAATAAAAAAGTATATTAACAGCAGCAACTTCATTTGAGCTAGAAAAGGTTGTAAAACAGAATCTGATTATCATTTGGCTGTCTAGACAGCACCCTGCCAGATTTCTTTAGAGAGAAAAAACCAACAATCTCTGAGACGTAAGTAGAATAATAATAATTATTTATTTAGCACTGTGACCAAGGCTTTATGAAGTCATGGCCTCCAGAATTATTAATGATTTAAATCAAGAAATATTTTAACTATGCTTCAGAGATCTAAATGGTTTTAAGTCCCAGCTTGGGGTGGGGAGAAGCTCAAATCAACTGGCAAGCTTTGAGACAATACATATTGCGAGGGGGTGGTATAGACACGGCTTGGCTAAGTGCACAGCTGTTATGTGCGGTCACAAAAAGCTAATGCATTAAATAGTTAATCTTTCATTAACACTGTGTAATCAGTTGGCACGAATTGTTCAATTCTCATGACAAGGTGGCTATTCTCCTTTGTCACATGGAGTTTATTTGACAATTCAATATCCTCTGATAAATCAAAGTATCTATCCCTCTATATTGAATGTGTTACTCCATAAATTAACAAGGCTGCTACTAGTTATTGACAAATGTGTCCATTTTCTCAGTTTCACATTTTTCCAATCAAAGTTCAATTCCCCACACTTCCACATTGGTTTGCGAATTTTCACCAACATTTTACTACTACTACTACTACTACTACTATTTATTGAATTTATATAACACCCTATACCCGAAGGTCTCAGGGCGGTTCTAATATACACATTTTTGGACACAATTTCCCTTTGACCCATTTCCCCCTAATATGATGCATTTTTTAGTATGCTATTTTCACTAATGTATGCATTTATATGTACAGTTTACCCGAATCTATGCAATTTTGTACACATTACATGGCTGGAGAATTGCACTGAGAAATTCAGAAAAGTGCAAATTTCAAAGGACGTTTATGTTTCAGATAACGTATTGTTTCAGAAGGCACAATTAGGTAGGTTCACCTTTAAGAGCATCCATGAGGCATTACTAAAACTTTTTTTTAAAAAAGATAACCTGAAAGGCCACCTTTTCCCCTACATTGATCCTGAGAAAAGAAAGGATCAATACTCAGTTAGGTTATGAGTTAGGTCATGAAGCTTTGCTGTTTAAGCACTGGATTTTTTTCTTCCTTAATCCAACAGCAACTCCATTCATAAAAAGCGACGAAGTGGCTGGATGGGAACCAAGTTTTTGAATGTTGGCTCAACATGTTTCCTCCTCGGAAAGTATAACACTAAAAGCCTACCTAGCTGAGAGACTAGAGGCTACTTTACATGTGTCCATTCCCTATTTAGCAACTGCTTTCTTCCTTGTGGGAAATCTGCATGTAGACTGCATGATCAATGAACATCCTCTTGCATGTTACACAAAACCGGGTGCACACAGGTTATATGTGGAAAGAATTGCCATCTGTTGTGAATATGTTACGGTAACGGTTATAGTGGCACCAGAAGAAGGGGGGAAATGGGATGGAGCAAGGGTAAGTGGGGGTTGGGAGCCCGGGCAGACGTGCCTTTCTTTCCACTACTTACAGCCACTGGGGTTTAATGCGATCTATAAACTCATCTGTCTGTTTACATACCAGCAAATGATACGTCTCTCTGATCCACTTACATTTTCAAGCCTAATGTATACACAGGGCACTGATGCTGTGTATACAAGACACAGAGATGGCTGGGGGCTGTGTGCTGTCCCTGCTTTCACAGCACGCTGTCACTCTTATAAATAAAGCATTGGCTCGGGTAAAGAGTCTGAGAGCCGGAGAGCCACATTGCGTGCAAATCCAGCTCAGTGCCTGAGCTTCCTCGAGGTTGAAGCTAATCCTAACTGACATGTTACAGTAAAAGTACTTTATAAAATCAATATTAAATTCACAGCCTTTGACATCCTGGGACATCAAAGATAAAGGGGAAATAAGCCATGGAGTAAACAGTCCTGCAGCTATGCCAGTTGCTCAAGGAGAGAGGCAATGAAAGGCACGGGAGACCATGGGGTAAATTAGTACAGAGCTAGTCTTGTTTTTATACCAAGGTCTTGACATCAATGAAAACATTATAAAAACGGCACGCAAACCCTTACACACAAGGAAAAAGAGAGAGAGAGAGAGAGATCAGGAATAGCCTATGAAGTTACAGCTTTTGGAACCTGTGAAGGTTGAAAGGATGTAACTGTACTGAAGGCACACACAAGATTGCCCCCCCAACACACACACACACACACACACACACACACACACACAACTTAAGGGCAATTACATGAGTAAAAAAAAAACGCACACACATTTCATCATCCTGGAGAAATGTTAGGTGAGGATTTGTCTGTGGAGATCTAATAATATCATGCATCTCAGACATAAACCCATGTGGATCTCACGATTATCCATACCCAAATAAAGTCAAACATTGTCTTGTTGCAGTTCTGGGTGTGAAATATGAATATTGCAAAGAGCTTGGGAAGAGGGAGGTCTGACAGGGCGTGAAAACCATCCCCATATACAAAATGGCAGAAGAAACAGCAGTAATTCTTTTGTGTTGCTGGGTCATTTTGTGTTAGCAAGACACACTTTTCTGGCATAACAAGTTTGCAATATGTTAGACTGGAAAAACCTGGGTTCAAATCCCTACGAAGGCTATGGGAATTGCTGGGCAGCCTGGGGCAAGCCATCTCTCAGACGAACACAATGTTGTGGTGAAATGAAATTAAATACCCACAAGCAGATCATTTTGTGTCCCTTGGAGGAAGGGCAGGATACATGAAATAAATAAAATAAATTCCCATTTCTTTCCTCATCTCATCTAAGTCTGCTCTGTGATTGCCCAAAGTGATGACCGAAAGCAGCGATGCAATTAATGTGCTCTGAAGTTTACAAAATGTATATAAGTTAATGCAACACTTTCTGAGTAGGCCTTTTGATTTCAGTGGGTCTCCTCTCAGTATGATTAATGCTGGCTATCATTCATTGTAAGTAATTCCAAGGATTAGCTAATCAAAGATTGGAATAATGCATAAGCATCTCTACAAGGGTGAAATAAATTATCCACTTTGTTGCTAGTTTAAGATTCGTGCTATATAAATTTATAATGATTTGTAATGCTTGCAATATTTATTTCCTATTTGTTTTGTGTTCTCCATGTTTTTTACTCTCTAGGATACCTTGTAAAATAGATTTCACTTGAAGTGTTTCCTGGAAGGAGCAAATGGGAATATCACTCTTGTCTATTTTCCAGCATGTAACAGTACGCAAATGAACTTTTCACTCTTACCTTACGTTGCCATGATCACAGATGGTGCTGCTACCAGTAGTAGTTTTTCTAACACCTCAAACATATATGATGTCAACAACAATCCTGCTGTAGCTGTTTATTTCACTCTTTAGCAGTAAGCACCCAGTCCTTTTCTACTCATCATGATAACTGCAGAATAAACAAACTCATCCTTCTTACTTAGGCAAACAAACATATATATGATGTCAACAACAATCCTGCTGTAGCTGTTTATTTCACTCTTTAGCAGTAAGCACCCAGTCCTTTTCTACTCATCATGATAACTGCAGAATAAACAAACTCATCCTTCTTACTTAGGCAAACAAACATGCTTCTGGGATGAGAACACAAATGAAACTGAAAAGCTGAGCAAAGGAAAGTCTAATCCATTATAGAAAGTTCCAATATTTAACTCTTCAAATGTCATGTTATTATAAAGGCTGCCCCCCCCGCCCCCGGATCACTTAAGTAATTATAGAGTGATTTGGATCATGGAAAATATATCCTCATTAAGGGAAAGTCTTGAGTAGACCAGGCAGAGGGCCTTCTTGGTAATGGCGCCCGCCCTGTGGAACGCCCTCCCATCAGATGTCAAGGAAATAAACAAGTGCCTGACTTTTAGAAGACCTCTGAAGGCAGCCCTATTTAGGGACGTTTTTAATGCTTGATGTTTTATTGTATTTTTAATATTTTGTTGGAAGCCACCCAGAGTGGCTGGGGAAACCCAGCCAGATGGGCGGGGTATAAATAATAAATTTATTATTATTATTACTATTATTATTATTACTTTTGGAGGGCTCTTGCAGGTGAAGCTTTTGTTGGGCATTTACCCTGCCTTATTCATGGAATTTTTCAGAGGACCCTAATCTTAAATTTCTCCTGTTCTTTAAACAAGCTGCAATTGTCTGCCATGTCACAGATTGGAAATATAATAATAATAATAATAATAATAATAATAATAATAATAAATCTTGAGGGAAGGAATGAAGCACATCTCGATGTGGGAGTGTGATGAATCCATTTGCTTGACCCTGCTACTGGGCTACCTTCAAGTAGCTTCACAGATATTGAGTTGAATTTTTTTAACATCAAACTTTTTAATCATGTATCATTATCACTCATAGGAAGTGTCATAGTAACTGTGAATAAAATAGCCACATGAAACTCAGTAAATATCCTTGGAAATGCTATCATTTCAAGTTGCTTTCTCTAACAATGTTTATGAAATATCAAGGACTTCTGAACTTCCATTTTTGTTTCCATGGACATTGAAGAACTAAAGGTTTGCAGGGATTAAAACAAGCTTCTTTACATTTTCCCATGTTAGCTTGCTTCTTCATATTTCCTAACACAAACCCGTTTCTTTCCCATGCTGGAGAAGTGAGAGGCATTTGAAGTAGGATCTGAAAAAGTTGTACAGGAGCTGCAATTGCTTAATACCAGCTGGGGCTGATGGGAGTTGGAGTTCAACAACATCTGGAGGGCCAAAAACAGATCTCTGATATAACGGTATATTCTTCTAAAATGTTTTGGTTTTGCTGTCTGGTGCCTTATCCTCCAGAGATGTACATAAATGGGAATGAAAAGTGTTGATAAGCAAAAGATGACTGGTTGAAACAATAAGCTTCTAGGGTGTTTCTTTCTGTGAACAAAACAATTTCAGAGATTGGTGCAATGATTATACTTTGCCTGTTGAATAATTACATATTCTATAAAGATATATGAAAGATTATGACGTTCAGGGACATCCTCAGTCAAGCTAGAACTGAATTACTGCTACAGATATAATTAATTGACTTCAGATCCTCTAGCTCTGAGAGGATGGCTTGCTAATCTGATTGAATATGTTTATTTGTATCGTGGAAAATGACATTCTGAGGTTTCTGAAAAGTTTTGGACTCTATACACTGGGTTATATCCAGTGCTGACTGTTTCTTCATCAATGGCTCTTTGATCTATAAGTGACTTCCATGAACAGGATGGGGAGACAATTTTCACTGATCCCCCTTCTTTCAGCAGTTCCCTGCACCCAAAAAACTGTTCTAGGTGGTTAGAGACTCTCCACAACACTGTGGGAGATGCAGGGGCAAAGGGCGGGAAGGGAAATTGCCACTTTTATTTATTTATTTCCTTGCCTATCAGCATTCATATACTGCCTGGTTGTAGTAAAACCTCTAAGCAGTTCACAAGTAATTTTAACATCGTCAGTAAAAAACAGTTTATAACAATTAGAAATATTTTAAAATAATTGAAATTAATAGTAAAAGAGACTATTGTGAACGCTTTCTCTCTTCCATGAACACACTACATGTTAAGTATAGTAATTTAATTCACAGGAATTGTAAATACTTGTATGCATTACAAATAATAACAATAATAATAAAATAATAAAATTTTATTTATATCCTGCCCTTCCTAGCTGAAGCCGGGTTCAGAGCGGCTAACAACAGTAAAATAATACAACATTCTATGAGTTTAAATTTGATTGGTTGGTAACTGAAAGTTCTCTAGTAGTTTTCATGTGATCGGCTAACATTGGTCACATGGGAGCTATCTAGTGAAGGAGAGACTCCATTTTATGTTGAAGCAAGATGACCGTATTTAGAATCCACTGTGAACACTGCTACATTGTATAGAGTGTTGGAGTTCTTCTCTGCTTGAAAGAAAAAGAGCAAAGCTGCAGGAGAAGATACTGTATTGGCCCGAATATAAGACGCACCCGCAAATAAGCCACACCTTTAAAATTCAAGGCTTATTTGTGGGTGTGGCCTGTCTCCTGGCTCTACTGCCCTGAACGGGGAACGGGGTGGGGATGGGGGGCAGTTGGCACTGGTGCTTGGTTCCGAGCACGCTTTGCACCCACCTCCTGGCACTACCGCCTCCTGGCACGCCCACACTACCTCCTCAAGCCGGCGCCGGGGGAGGCTTGGGAGTGGCGGGCGGGCGAGGGGGGGGCTGTGCACCATTGCCCTATGCTCCCGGGCTGCTTCCGGGGGGGGGGGAGCCGGTCTGTTTTGCCGGCGGCCTCCCCCCTTCCCCCTTCCTTACGGTGGCTCGGGGGAGGCTTAGGAGACGTGGTTGGGATGGGCGCCATTTTCCTGCACCCCTGATGGTCCTCATGGGCAGCTGTTTCAGCAGCGATACCGTAAGGTTGTGAATATAAACCGTACTTTAACTTCTTACAATCGGAATTCGGGGGGAAAGTGTGGCTTATATTCAGGCCAATACGGTAGAAGTGGAGATCTCTCATAGGAGCTGCAAGGCATGGCCTAACTGAGATATAGAAAGCTGAGCGCTGAGCTCTAGAAAGAGAGGAAAATACAGTTGTTTGGAAAAGACGGCAAACCCATGCTTGGAGAAGCATGTGACTGTAAATATTATGCTTTTATAACTTTCTGAAAGTAACGTTTTTGAATGTTAAAGTCTTGACAGTGGTTTAATTTCCAAAGAAGGGGGTCAGTCTCTCGTATATATTCCTAGCTGTCTTTCACAACTCTTACTTCAGCACTACATACATCGGGGTGACTAACCCATGGCCTTTCTGATGCTGCTGGTCTAGAATCCTTATCCTTTATGACCTATTGATTGTGAGAGAAGAATGTTGGGCCAGGTGGATTTTTGGCCTGGTCCCACAAGGCTCTTCTTATTCACAGGATCACACTGTTAGGTAATTCATCCTCTTAAATTAATTGATTGATTACTCAACCAATAAATCTGTATGATTTCAATATAAAACAATAGTCTTGATTATATATATATTTTTAAAAATTAGATGGTGCCTGTATGTGTCGCAGCAGGCACTGTCTTAAAAGAGACATTTCCTCTTGTGTGTGGGAGAAGGGGAAAATATTTTTTTTCAGATGGCAGCTGTCACTTGAATTTTTTTTATAGTATAAGTATATTTTATGATTATACTAAAAATAAGAAACATTATTCAAAAATGTGTCGAGAACAGAAGAAGAGCCCTGCTGGATCAGACCAAAGGTTCATCTGGTCCAACATCTTGTTCTCTCTGTGGCCAACCAGATGCCTTTTGGAAGGACCTGAGCACAACAGCACTCTCCCCATTTGTGCTCCCCAGCAACTGGTGTTCAGAACCAACCTGCCTCTGACAGCGGAGACAGTATACCGCCATCACAGCTAGCAGACACTGATAGTCTTATGCTCCAGGAATTTATCTAATCTCCTTTTAGATTCAGTTGAAGGCCCCTTTTTAAGCTAAGCAAATTGTTAACAAATTATTAATTTGATTAATCAACAAAACGCACAGTGGTACCTCAGGTTACAGATGCTTCGGGTTACATACTCCACTAACCAGGAAGTGGTTGCTCCAGGTTAAGAACTTTGCACCAGGATAAGAACGGAAATCGCACGCCAGCAGCGCAGCGGCAGCAAGAGTCCCCATTAGCGAAAGCGCGCCTCAGATTAAGAACCGTTTCAGGTTAAGAACGGACCTCTGGAATGAATTAAGTTCTTAACCTGAGGTACCACTGTAACTCTAAAAGAAATAGTAAGGCATCCTCTTGAAAAATGCATTACCTTTGAAATGTTTTTCTGCTGTATGAATTGAACATGTCCTGAAACCTCAAGATGATCTCATAATGAGCTTAAATGTTGTTGTCAAAATGAAAGTAAGTTCTTTCACGCACATACAAAATGTATAATTTGGAGATATTAAAGTGTGCCTCCGTGCACACTCAAACTGTGAATCTCCCAGCTAAAGTTCCCTCTGAAAGGAAACAGGTCCTTTTTGTAGCAATTATATTTGTAAATATTAAATGCCCAGCTGCATTTGTCTGCCCATGGACAAGCCCATTTTCAATTGACATGCTCACCCACTATTGCCTCCTTCGATTTCTCATGAAATTAAGAGATTAAATAAATCAAACATTTACCCAGATGAATCCTACTGTGCTTTCAATGTATTCACAGCTTCAGATTTCAGGACCATTAAATTCAGTCCGACTAATTTCCTCTTGGTGTTTTTCTTGCTGTCTCAGGCTTTCACCTTCTGTAATCAACTTTTTTACAAGTTTCAAGTAAGAAAGGTTAAATAAGTCCTGAATCAAGGAAAACCTAATACCACCAACCTCTTTTTCATGCACAGGACCTGCCATTAGGGAAAATGAGGTGAGCGCCTCAGGCAGCAGATGTTGGTAGGCAGCAGTGGCAGCCAGCCCTTAAGTGTTGCTTCCTTCATTTGAAAGACCCCAGTCATTCCAGTCAGTTGAAGAACAAAAAGGTTTGTGCGCTACATTATGGTTACCAGACGTCCCCATTTCCTGGGGACAGTCCCCGGATTTACAAATCTGTCCCTGGACAAAATCCGTCCCTGGAATGTCCCCGGATTTCATTTAATGTCCCCGGATTTATATTTTAAGTGTTGTAGATTTATTAGTAGGGAATGAATTTGCGTGATTGGTTCAACGGCACAAGAACATCATATGGGGACCACCCGGCCGACTGCCCAGTGGTGGTCCGGGGTCAGGAAAACCCCGGAGCTGACACAGGGAGAAGGAAGAGAGGAGAAGGATAAGGAAGAGAGAGAAAGAGGAAGGAGAAAAAAGAGGGGAGCCCTGACCTTGCCGTGCCGCTGGCATCACTGAGGAGAACAGGTAGGAGAACACCAGGTGGGCAAGGACACATGGCCGAGCCGAGGCCCGACCCAAGCCTACTCCATGGTGGCTAGCGCTCCGAGAGAGCAGGCCGGGGCCCAGAGGAAGGCCACGCGACAGAGGAGACCACAGAACAGAAGATATTACTTCTTTTTTTAAAATATAAAAACATAACTTTTTTAGTAACTTTTTTCTCTCTTTTTTTTTAAAAAAAGTGTCCCCGGATTCTTTGAAAAAAATCTGGTAACCTTACGCTACATGGCCTATCCTGGCCACCCCTGAAGTAGCCTGCTCCTGCTGCCTCAAGTGCAGTGGGGAATGCTGTCATGTCACTGGTGTCGAAGTAAGATTGACCATCAGTTGAGACAGCTTTTGTATGTGGAATGCAGAGGGAGCACAATCTTGTCCTTTCCTTCAGTCCACAAAATATCTTGGGATGGCCCAGTTCACAGTGTAATATCTGCCCCTCCCTAGCCCCTCCCAGCAGTATCACATGCAGAGGGAGGCAGAGTGGCAGCGGCGTAGGGGTCATGTACATCTGCATGGCTACCAACTCAGAGTTCCCTTGACCACACTGATGCTTTACCTCATCCTGGTGAGTGGCAGCATTGCCAGGAGGATGCTGCTATCACTCCACCTTCCTCATGCAGCTGAACTTACCAGACCGTAACTGAGACCCATGTGATAAGAATGAACAATGCTTCTGTCCCAATGGGGCTTACTCCCACATAAGTTATTTTAATTTTTTTAAAAAATATATATTTATTAAAATTTCAAAAAAAAGAAAAATCACATTAATGAGAAAATTAACAATAAAAAAGAAAAATACAAAATACAAAGAAGAAAAAACAGTTAAAAACAATTCCATCTTTTCATCACTTCTTTTACATTTACTTGTTTCCCGGACCTCCTCATACCTCCCTCTTTTGTATTCCAATTCAATTTGTTAATCCAGCAATTCCTTTCCCTCCTTTTTAATCCTTTAATCTTGATATATTATAACATTAAATTTTTACATATTAGATACCAATTTTTCCATATTCTTTTATACCAGTACAGCTAGAAACCACTTAACTTCAATTCAACATCATTCTAACATTCATTAATTTTGCAATATTTCTGTAAATAGTCTTTAAATTTCTTCCAATCTTCTTCCACCGACTCTTCTCCCTGGTCTCGGATTCTACCAGTCATTTCCGCCAATTCCATGTAGTCCCACATAAGTTATTTTAAGACTGGAATGCCACAGCACAATCTACAGCATGTTTACTCAGAAGTAAGCCTACAGCTGCAATCCTGTACCCACTTAACTGGCAATAAGCTCTATTGAACTCAGTGGTACTTATTCCTGAAAAGACATGGATTACAATACAAGGCTGCAGTCCTATGCACACTTACCTGAGAGTAAGGGTTGTGGTGTAAGTGCTTTTGTAAAAACAACAACACTTGCATATTTCTTCACCTACTTGGTATCTGCTTTGATGAGTGCTACTTTTATTGCACAAAATGAAATAAAATAAAAATTCTCCCTACATTCACCCTACCTTGGGGATACTAACTGAACTTTCCATATGGCTGCGATCATTTTTGGTTTGGCCTTAAACATGTCTGCACAGGGCACATCTAGTTTATTGCTCAGTCAAAATGGCCCAGGGATTACTTCCCTCTCTGCATAATAAAACAGACAGCCAAGCAGCAGGAAGTCTGAAAATGCCAGCCAGTCACGGAATGGCAGAGTCCACTGCAGGAATAAGAGGCGTTTCTCAAGTCAGTAAACAGAGAAGGAAACTAAAGTAAAAAAGAAGCCTGTCAACCAGATGAAGGAGGGGAAAGGCAACAGCCTAAAAAGTCTTGAGACTGTTTTTCAAAAACTTGTATTGAAACTGAATGCAAGTAAACAGCTGTGGTGGCATATCTATGACTCACTGCGCATTTGCACGATATCTTTGTCTTTTTGGGTGGCAGATATTTCTAGAATTCCGTGAGGAGAGTTTTCAAATAACAGCAAGCGTCTCACAGGGAGAAAAGATGGAGACCATGGATTTTTATAATACTAATTAATAAACACAAAGTTGGGTTGGGGGGGCGCGGGTCCTGTTCTTTCAGTCCCACAGCAGTTGGGGGTGTGTGTTTTAAAGTCAGTAAACTGAAATACTGCCATGATCTTGTTATCCATGGACCAGTGTATTTCTAGCCAGGTCATGAGCTGGTGGATTTTAATGACTGCTTTATTCTCCTTAATTTTCAGTCAGCAAAATGAACTGAGACCACCCCTCCCTATGAGAAACAGCCATTCTCCTTAATTTACTCGCCTTTAGTTGAATGCCACTTTCATTACTACAAGAGAAATCAAATTAGGGAATCTCATTAATTGTTTTCAAACTCTCCTGTGACATTTCAGGGTTTCAGAACTGCGTTTGACAATACAGGAGGAGTCAAGTGATTTGTGGCCTTTCCAGTTTGCAGTGGAAATGAGAGGATAGCATTATTTTACAAGCAGGCATGAGAGAATTAAGCCACTTCAAAGTCAGAAATAGACCCAGTGGTAGGCTGAGCAATAAGAAGTTTCATTTGACAGGACTGGCTCTGCCATTAGGCGGACTGAGGCAATTGCCTCAAGCAGCAGATGTTGTGGGTCAGCAATCACAGCCCCACCATCAGCTATTCCCTTCAACCTCTGTTGGGACCAGACTGATATGCGCCACAGGTTTGTCATACACCTAAACTTGCCTGCTGCTCACAGGTATACAAGAGGATGTCACCCTTTTGTCAATGTTGAAGCAAGTTTTAGCTACCAGTCCAGTCAGCTTCTATACATGGAATCTGGGACTTCTGGTTTGGCTTGCCATGGTGGAGGCTGTTGATTACATCTGAGCCGTTTTGCACGGGATATTTCGAGGACGAGATGGGAGTAATCATCCTCCCAATCCCCCCAGGGCTGGGGGGGGGCAGTTTTACCTGCAGATCGTGCAACACCTGCCCCCAATCCAGTAGGAATGAGGGGGCAGGGGATGCTGGGTGGAAAACACCGCACATCTCTTTGGCAACTCTCCAAATTTGCCTCCATGAGCGAACAAACTCCTGTTTTTTAAGATGATAATTTGGACTTAATTAACGCGCATGCTCTGAGTGAGGGGAGGTAAACTACACTGCCAATTGATTCAGCCACTGAGGAGCTAAAGGATTTGAGTTGAAGAGAGATTATCTTTACTATGGAACTGGTGTGTCGGAATGGAAGGGGGGGAGCCTCCTTTTTGATATACTGTGTATTTGCTATTTTACTTGGCAAATCCCCCTGGAAAGTCTGAATACTGATTGATTATGTATGCAAGCAAGACTGAACTGTACTGTAATATTGATCTAATTTTGATCTAATTATTAACTGTGTGGAAAAGTTTTACGAATTTGCAATTAATTCTGATGGACTGTTAAGAGCGGAAGATGAGAATTGAGGCTTTTAGCCAAAGTACAGGCTTATCTGTTCTGGTATGAGATGAAATGAAGAGGTTTGGACATATGCCTGGAACAGTTTGCAGAAAGCCAGATTTCCTCCATTTTGGGACATGTCGTATTGGATAACTACTGGCATGAAGAAGTGAAAGTGAAAGACACAGAAGAAAATAAACACCCAGACAGAAACATACTGTTTTGATATAACTCGCTTCCTGGGTAAACTCAGAGGCTGTGAAAACGAATGAAAGATTAACATTGGATTGATTTATGAGAACCACCTGGACTAATTAAGAAAGCAGTGCTGGGGTAGCTGGGCAGAACTTCTCCTTTGAAACAACAAACGGTCATAGGCTCATCAAGCATCCCATTTGCCAGGGTACTCTTTCTGTCTGTCTATTTGGCCCACTGAAAGTTGAGACAGAGTAGTGAATTTTATACATTTTCTCTAATAGGGGTGGGGAGACTTCAGGCTTGGTGGATCTACTTTGTTTTTGTTTTTTACTAGAATTTTGAGATCTACCGATCCAAAACCAGACGCAATATGATTTCTCAGGGTGGGGGGAGAGGGCTTCTGTTGCTGGCATCCATCTGTCTCGAGATATGATGCAACATCGGGAGGGTGGGAGGGGTCTTTGGTTTTCCATCCTGGCTCTACAGCCTGTGGCCAACAAGATGCCTATGGAAAGCCTGCAAGTTGGACATGAGTGCAACAGCATTTTCTCCATGAATTTGTCTAATCCTCTTTAAATTTTCAAAAACTTTTTTGAATTAAAATTTTAAAAAGACAACAACGCAAAGAAGTCATCTAGAATATGCCAAATGTACTAAGAAACCCCTCCACCTGCTCCCAATACACAAGTGGACATAGAATTTTATTGTGGTGGTTGTCCTCATCTTCTTTTAAAGCCATCCAAGTTGGGGGGCCATCCCTGCCTCCTATAGGAGACAGATCCATAGTTGAACTAGGTGTTGTGTGAAGAAGTACTTCCAATTATCTGTCCTGACTCTCCCAATGTCCAGCTCCATTGGCTGCCCATGAGTTCTAGAGAGTTACAAAAACCGTTCCTCTTTCCACTTTCTCCATTCCATACCCAGTTTTAAGAACTCCTATCAAGTTACCTCTCGCTCACCTTTTCTCTAACTTTTCAATAAACTAAAAAGTCCTGTGAGCAGAAGGCATTTCCATTCACAAAATGTGACCACTCTCTACTTTTTCCCAATGCTCTGCTGGACTCAACCACATCCACATTGGTACCATAGGAACAGATTTGGGTGGGAGGGGAAAGGGTGTTGTAGTTGAAAGGAGTTGTGAACCATGTAAGAAAAACACTGGGGCCTAATTTGATTAGTAGAATGACTGGCAGCTGGTGGGTGGGGCTTTTGTGTTACACTCCGGAAGCAGTCCCTCCCTTCGGCTTGTGTTTTGATCTCACCCATTATCTATGCTTAATTAAGTATTCTATGTATATATTTAAATCTACGTTTGGTTCTTACTCCCACTTATTTAATAATTATTCGCTGAGATTTATACTGTTATGCTATTTATTTAGATCTTTTGCTTATGCTGGTCTATGACCGTCATAAAGTCCTTGATTGAACCCTCCTTTTGGGTGTTCAGTTAAGTTCAGTTTGAGAGGCCAACTGTCATTCTTGCCTCATGATGTCATTTTAGTTTCTCTCAGATGTCATTGTGTTAAAATTTTCTTCATTGTTAAAGCTTTGTTTAACATATATGTTAGCGGCTTACTTTGCTGAAAGAAAAGAAACTCTGCTGAAGAATGGTGTGGAATATCCTAAACTGAGTGAGTGAGGGGATATTCCCAGTCTGACAGGAGGATTTATTTTTTTAATCGCCTCCACCCTCCACAACAAGCCAGATGATGTTGGCAGAGTTCTGCTCATGGGTTTCTGGATTCAGAAGTTTTTAACTATATTCAGTGGTGGCTGGTACTTTAGGACAAGCAGGACACCGCCCCAGTACAACCACAGTCAGCTTTGAACCAACCCCTATTTGCCTGCCTGCCTTCTGACTTTCAACAGGTCTAGGAGATGGCCTTGGCTGTCAGCTGCCTCCTCCTTTGCCCTAGAAGGAGGACTGGGGCAAAACTACCATTAGCCAGCTCTTCCTGCTTGCTGTTGGCTGTGGCTCTGTCTACTGTTTGGGTTCCCTGACTCCCCACCCCCACCCCGGCTACCACTGTCTACATTGCTAATATCTAATAGGCATTCAGAATGCCCAGCTTCTCACCATCATTTCATCACTGTAAGATCCATCACCCAGAAACTAATTGGAACTCATTTCCTCTCTCAGAGAAGGTCTCTTACTCGATTACATTTCCAACCATGCCTTCAGCATATTTGGATGGGAAATATAAGAATAAAACAAGCATTTCTGCATATGTTGTGGCAATGAAATTCAGCATTTGGTGCACTGGGTCAGCTTTTTGTATATGTCAGGGAACTGCCATCAGTGCCGGAGGGAGAGAGCAAAAGCCAGAGGGATTCCAGAGAGTGTCCAGGGATTGGGAGAAGCAGCCCATCTTCTGGGGAAGAGAATCTGTTATGTAGTGTAGTTTCACCCTGGGCCAACAGGGGGATACTGTATATAGTTTTCACTCAGGTCTGTAGATAGTTTTCACTCAGGTCCGCGCCAGTTATTTTTGGCGGGAACTCTGGGCTGTTGTGGTTACAATGTTGATAGCCGGCTGCCTATAAATACAGGCCGGCTGAGCTGTTCGCAGTCAGTTCTATTCCAGCTTGCCATAATAAAGAGCTACTTGAAGAAATCGCTGTGCCGGCTGCTATGTCAACCCACGACCTAACACTGGCGACGAGGATGGGATTGATGGACATCAGAGCACAGCCAGATGCGGCCAGCCTCTGAACTGAGCTGAATCACTGAGCTGAATCACAGAGCGAAATCACTGAGCGAAATCACTGAGCGAAATCACTGGGCAGAACCAATTCAGAGCTGACTGTTCTGGCTAGAGCACTGTGTTCCATCCATCGCCCTTCACGCCGGCATCGGAATCATGGCTTCACTTGTGCCTCTACCGCCGTTTGCGCCAGTCTCTGAATCATGGGACTCCTACCTCGCTCGGTTCGACTGCTACCTCCAAGCCAACGAGCTGACAGCAGTATCACAGGATCGGAAGCGGGGCCTATTCCTCAGCCTCTGTGGGCCTGAGGTGTTTGAGACGGCCCGAGCGTTGGTTGCGCCTGAAGCAGTCCAGGCAACACCATGGGACACGATCCAAGAGAAGCTCCGCAACCACTACGCACCAAAGCCGTCCAAGATTGCTGCCCGCCATGCGTTCTACCACCGGAACCAGGCAGAGGGGGAGTCAATCAACAACTACACCACCGCCCTGCGACAGGCTGCAATGCACTGTGAGTTCCGAGACTTAGACGATGCCCTGATGGATCGAATCGTCTGCGGGGTCCGGGACATCCATCTGCAACGGCGCCTCCTAGCCAAGCCAGACCTCACGCTACAGAAAGCCATTGAGGAGGCTGTGGCCTCAGAAGCTGCTGAACGCTCCGCCCAGGAGATCCGCAAGTCCAGCAGCCCGCGTCTTGCTAGGGAGCCAGTTCCGGTGCATCATGAAGAGGCCAGCAGTGAGGAGGCATCCTCCAGTGAAGACGATGACGTGCACCAGACAAAGCGGGAGCGCAGGAAGTTCCAACTGAAGTCCAAGGGCCAACCGGAATGTGCTGGCTGCGGAGGCAACCATTCCCGTGCCCAGTGTCGATTCAGAGACGCCATCTGTAGGAAGTGTTCCAGAAGGGGCCACATCGCTAAGGTCTGCCGATCGGCTCCGTCTGACACCCCCCCTTCATCGACTCGCAAGTCCAAGTCTTCACTCCAGTCTGCCAAGGAAAGTTGTTTCGCTCTCACCAACTGCCACTGCCCGTCTGGAACCACGATTGGCCAAACCGACTTGCCTACGCGACGCAAGCTGAACGTCACGGTGCTCATTGAAGGAGCTCCATGTGACATGGAGATCGACACGGGGTCTGCCCTGTCCATCGTGTCATGGAGCACCATCAAAAGACTGGTACCCAGAGTGTCCAAAAGGCAACTTGACTCTCACCGCGTACACCTGAGAGACTACCAGGGAAACGACATTCCCGTGGTAGGCGTTGGCCGGTTCCGGATCGCCTTCAAGGATTTTTCGGGCCTGCTCCGGTTGGTGGTGGTCGAAGGTCAGCGGCCAAGCCTCCTAGGGCTAGACTGGTTTGATGCCCTCGGCCTGGAAGTCACTGGCATCAACTGCATCTCTAACGCAGAGACTGAGGGTCTGGTCAAAGACTTTGCCGAGGTTTTTGACGGCACCTTGGGCCAATATACAGGTACGCCCATCTCCTTTAGCCTTGATCCACAAGTCGCCCCCATCAAGCTAAAGCCACGCCGGGTTCCCTTTGCTCTCAAGGCTAAGGTGGACGAACAACTGGACAAACTGATCGCCCAAGGAGTTTTGGAGCCGGTTGACCACGCAAAGTGGGAAACCCCCATCGTCACGCCTGTCAAGCCAGATGGGTCGGTGAGAATCTGCGCTGACTACAAGTGCACGATCAACAAGGCACTTCAGCAGCACGCTTATCCGGTTCCTGTTGTCCAACACCTGCTGCATTCCCTGGGTGAGGGTAAGGTCTTCGCTAAGCTGGACCTTGCCCAAGCCTATCAACAACTGCCAGTCGATGATGCCACTGCTGAAGCCCAGACGATCGTCACCCACCGGGGGGCATTCCGTTGCCGCCGGTTGCAGTTCGGGGTGAGTGTGGCTCCTGGCATCTTCCAAAGCCTTATGGAGCGTCTCCTGCAAGGGCTTCCAGGCGTGGTACCATATTTTGATGACGTCTTGGTGTCTGCAGACTCACACCAGCAGCTGTTCGAGCGCCTCCGTGCCATGCTGACCAGGTTCCAGGAGGCCGGGCTCAAGGTAAAGAGGGAGAAGTGCCAGATCGCCGTTCCACAGGTAGAGTTCCTGGGCTATCTTATCGATGCCTCCGGTCTTCATCCAACCACATCCAAGATCCGCGCTATCCAGCAGGCCCCCACTCCAAAGAACAAAACGGAGTTGCAGGCATTCCTGGGGCTGCTGAACTTTTATAACATGTTCCTGCCCCACAAAGCCACAGTGGCTGAGCCTCTTCACCGACTCCTTAGCACTAAGACGCCTTGGGCCTGGGGTCATCGGGAGACGGCGGCCTTCAACGCGGTCAAGGCTCTCCTTTCTTCAGACAGTGTGCTGGTACAGTACAGTGAATCCAGGCCGCTGGTCCTTGCCTGCGACGCCTCACCTTTTGGCATCGGTGCTGTCCTTAGTCACCGTTTTCCAGATGGAAGAGAAGCACCGCTCGCCTACTTTTCCAGGACACTATCTCCGACGGAACGGAATTACAGCCAGCTCGACAAGGAGGCATTGGCACTTGTGGCTGGAGTGAAGAGGTTCCATGAATACCTCTATGGCAGGACTTTTGACCTCATCACTGACCACAAGCCACTCCTGGGCCTCCTCGCCGGTGATCGTCCAACTCCACCGGTCCTCTCACCACGCATGCTGCGATGGACTGTTTTCCTGGCTGCCTACCACTACCGGCTCATCCATCGCCCGGGGAAATCGATGGGCCATGCCGACGCCCTCAGCCGTTGCCCTCTTCCAGCATTTGTGGAGGACCCGGCTCCAGCTTCATCGCTCCTTCTGATTGAGGATCTTCCGGCAGCGCCTGTATCGGCTGCCACTGTGGCCTCCGCATCTGCCCAGGATCGCACCATCAGCCGGGTGCTCAACTGGGTGTGGAGGGGGTGGCCACAAGGGCCCTTTGCATCGGAGTTCCAGCCCTTCGCAACCAGACAACATGAACTCTCAGCTCATCGCGGCTGTCTGCTGTGGGGAGACCGCGTCGTGATTCCCCAGGGACTCCGTCAGCGCGTCCTGGAGGCTCTGCACGTTGGCCACCCGGGAATTGTCAAAATGAAGGCGTTGGCTCGGTGTTACGTCTGGTGGCCTAATATGGACGATGCCATCACTGCCTGGGTGTCCGCCTGTCAAGCGTGCCAGGAGTCGAGGCCTGCACCACCGGCAGCTAAGGGACACACCTGGGAGACGCCAAAGACACCCTGGTCGAGGGTGCACATCGATCTGGCTGGCCCCTTTCACGGCCGGACCTTTATGGTAGTGGTGGACGCCTATTCCAAATGGCTGGAGGTCGCCCTGATGCCCTCCACCACTACCGAAGCTGTCATCCGGGTGCTGCGGGGCCTGTTTGCAACGCATGGGTGTCCTGATGTCCTTGTCTCTGACAACGGACCGCAGTTCACGTCAGGCACGTTTGAGCGGTATCTTTTGGGACTGGGCATCCGCCATGCCCTAACGGCACCCTTTCATCCATCCAGCAACGGGCAAGCGGAAAGAATGGTGCGCTCGACAAAAGAGGCACTGGCGCGCCTGGACCGGGGAGACTGGCATGAGCGGGTCGCCGAATACTTGTTCGTGCAACACATCACCCCTCATGCGGCCACAGGGAGGAGTCCTGCTGAACTGCTTATGGGCCGCCGCCTCAGGTCACCGCTCGACCGGCTACACCCAGACTTTGCCGTGGCTGAACCCCCAGGCTGTGCCAACGCACCACGGTCATTTGTCCCAGGAAACCAGGTCTTTGCCCGGAACTATGTGGGGGACATCCCTTGGGTGCCGGCCACAGTAGTGGGAGTCACTGGACCTCGCTCGTACCAGGTGGCACTCGAAGACGGACGCTTGTGGCGACGGCACATAGACCAGCTTAGGCGCAGGGTTGGGGACTTGGACACTACCGAGGTGCCCCCAACTGCGCTTGCGGCTCCAGAAGAGACACGTACAGATGGCGAGGCCCCACCTACACCTCCCTCGCAAACTGCCAGCGTGGAGCCGAACCAAGCCGTTTCAGAACAGACTCAGACCACTCCACTTGCGGAGGCTCCACTCACAGCAGCGGATCCAGGGGAGTTGGTTCCAACGCCACCTAGGGTCGCACCACAGCCTCAGCGAGAACTGTGTGGCCCTCCGGACTTGGCTACCAGCCCCCGGCGGTCTGGCAGAGTTTCCAAGCGCCCAACTCATTTAAAGGACTATGTTGTTGGACAGGTATCACTGTTGGTCTAAGTATGGGAAATGTAACCGATATGCTTTTGTGCCTAATTGAACCATTACGCGTAGTGCTGTATATAAGGAAACCATTACGATTGTAACTAACGCCTTATCTCGGTGGGGAGGGGTGTTATGTAGTGTAGTTTCACCCTGGGCCAACAGGGGGATACTGTATATAGTTTTCACTCAGGTCTGTAGATAGTTTTCACTCAGGTCCGCGCCAGTTATTTTTGGCGGGAACTCTGGGCTGTTGTGGTTACAATGTTGATAGCCGGCTGCCTATAAATACAGGCCGGCTGAGCTGTTCGCAGTCAGTTCTATTCCAGCTTGCCATAATAAAGAGCTACTTGAAGAAATCGCTGTGCCGGCTGCTATGTCAACCCACGACCTAACAGAATCAGCGTAGCACCAGTGGAGAAGGGGGGCAGATGGGGGAAGCGGCGAGGCGGTCCCATGACTCCTTGCCTGGGACCAGCGGGGAGAGTAAGGGGCCCTCCGTTGCCCACGCCCTCCTTGCGCAGAAGGCTTTCGCGCAGAGAGAGTAGGAGGAGACTAGGCATCAAAGAGCTTCTTTGCTGGAAGAAGTTTAAGAAACGCCCACTGATGGATTCTGCCAGCGATTGAGTCAGCCACGGGTAAGTGGCTGTCCGGACAGAAAAGGTTCACTTAGGCAACCCAGCCAGGTGTTTGCACCCAGCCGGGGAGATAAGCACCGGTTTACGCACGAGCAACCCCTAGAACCATTACAGTATAGTGGGCAAGAAAGAAGGGACAGATTGTTGCAGCAGCTTGTTTGTAAATTACCAAATTTTACAGAAGCCCAGAATATTTGCTGCCTCCTTGCAGATATCGATCTGTTTATAACTTACAGGACAGTTTTATTTGCCAAAGCTGCCAAGATTCTTAAGAGAGAAAATGGTGGAAGAAATGGCCAATTCTCATGTCGAAGGCTGACTAATGTATTTTACTGACCTTTCACAATTATACACGACTTGCCTTTTACTGGAAGAATTTGTGAGAACCTTTGGTTAATGCAGATAAACTGACATTGAACTTGACCTTTGAGTGCCCAAGGGATGCTGAATAAAGCTCTTTCCCATTGAGCCAGAAATATCAATGTGGAGTCTTTATGTCACCATTAAAATTATAATAAGGCATTCAAACACTCAGTATATGTATACAATAATGATACAAACGGGGATATATTTACAAAACAGTTGTTTTTATGAATGGCATTCTTGGCAAGAAGTTGAGCAGGCTGTATTCTTTGTAATCAGGTTTGACTTTTCAAAGGCATAATATGCAATTTAGAAAGAAATTGTAGATGATTTTGTGCTGATTACACTGAAGAGGCTGAATGCAGAAGTTTGGTGCCCTTCCCCCACAATCATGCTCCATTTGTGATGGGTATTGTGAGCAGTACTTGACTATTTTATTTAAATTTTGGAAATGTCTGCTGCGAGCTTCAGTGTTCAAGATAGCAGAAGAAACCACATCTAAAGCTGGCAAGTCATTTCAACAAGTTTTGTCCTGTGCCAGTTGAACAGAAATGGAAAAAGGAACCCATAATATGGAATCCAGGGACTGGTCACAAATATCAGAAACCATGACCTAAAGTGCATGTTAGACTCTTATTCAAAGGTGAATAACACAGGTTATAAATGGGGGTACAAAGTTCCCCATTGAATAGTACTAGATTCAGGTAGGTAGCCGTGTTGGTCTGACGCAGTCGAAATAAATAAAAAAATTGTCCAGTAGCACCTTAGAGACCAACTAAGTTTGTTCTGGGTATAAGCTTTCGTGTGCATGCACACTTCTTCAGATAAGAACCTGGTTCAGATATCAGGTTCGGATAAGATACCCAGAGAAAACTTGCTGCAAGACAGACCCAAAAGAGAAAATAACAGTAATCACATACAGCTCCCAAGTTAAAACAGTTCAGCGCATCATCAGAGATTTACAACCTCTCCTAGACAACGACAGTTCTCTTTCTCAAGCTCTGGGAGGAAGACCTTTCATTGCCTACAGACAACCACCCAATCTTAAACAACTCCTCACCCACAATAATACAGCAACCAGACTTAACATGGACACTGGTACCAGAGCCTGCAATAAACCCAGGTGCCAACTTTGCTGCCACATACATCCAGACAACACCATCACTGGACCAACAACATCAAACATAACATCTCAGGCCTATTCAATTGCTCATCTTCTAACATTGTGTATGCCATCAAATGCCAGCAGTGCCCTTCAGCTCTCTATATTGGACAAACAGGCCAAACTCTACGCCAAAGGATAAGGTAAAGGTACCCCTGCCCGTACGGGCCAGTCGTGTCCGACTCTAGGGTTGTGTGCTCATCTCACTTAAGAGGCCGGGAGCCAGCGCTGTCCGCAGACACTTCCGGGTCACGTGGCCAGCGTGACGAAGCTGCTCTGGAGAGCCAGCACCAGCGCAGCACACGGAAACGCCGTTTACCTTCCCGCTATAAAGCGGTCCCTATTTATCTACTTGCACTTAGGGGTGCTTTCGAACTGATAGGTGGGCAGGAGCTGGGACCGAAAGACGGGAGCTCACCCCGCCACGGGGATTCGAACCGCCGACCATATGATCTGCAAGTCCTAGGCGCTGAGGTTTAACCCACAGTGCCACCCACGTCCCACACGCCAAAGGATAAATGGATATAAATGTGACATCAGGAAACACAAGACAGAGAAAGCAGTAAGAGAACACGTCAATTTCCCAGGACATTCAATACAAGATCTCAAAGCAGCTGTCTTATTACAAAAGAATTTCAGGTATCTGAAGAAGTATGCATGCACACGAAAGCTTATACCCAGAACAAACTTAGTTTTTTTTTTTAAATGATATTTATTAAAGTTTCAATAAAAGATTAAACATAAGACATAAAAAAGAAATACACAATTCAAAAATACACAATACATAATCCAAAAAAAAGAACAAAAAAGAAAAGACACAAAAGAAAAAAGAACAGTTAAAAACAATATCACCTTTTCATCTCCATTTTTAAATTTACTTATTTTCTGGACCTCCTCATACCTCCCTCTTTTGTATTCCAGTTCAAATTGTTTGTCCAGCAATTTCTTTCCCTCTTTTTTAATCCCAATCTTTAATCTTAATATAATATAACATTAAAATTTTACCTCTTAAAAACCAAGTTTCCATTTCCTTAAACTTTTTTAATCCTAATCCTTAATCTTAATCTATCTATAACTTTAAATCCTGTACAGCTGGAAGCCACTTATTTTCAATCCAACATCACTCTAACATTCTTTAATTTTGCAATGTTTCTGCAGATAGTCTTTAAATTTCTTCCAATCTTCCTCCACCGACTCTTCTCCCTGGTCACGGATTCTACCAGTCATTTCCGCCAGTTCCATATAGTCCATCAGTTTCATCTGCCATTCCTCCAGTGTGGGAAGCTCTTGTGTCTTCCAATACTTTGCAATGAGTATTCTTGCTGCTGTTGTTGCGTACATAAAGAAAGTTCTATCCTTTTTTATCACCATTTGGCCGACTATGCCCAGGAGAAAGGCCTCTGGTTTCTTGGGGAAGGTATATTTGAATACCTTTTTTTAATTCATTATATATCATTTCCCAGAAAGCCTTAATCTTTGGGCACGTCCACCAAAGGTGAAAAAATGTACCTTCAGTTTCTTTACATTTCCAACATTTATTATCGGGCAAATGATAGATTTTTGCAAGCTTGACTGGAGTTATGTACCACCTGTATATCATTTTCATAATATTCTCTCTTAAGGCATTACATGCCGTAAATTTCATACCTGTGGTCCATAACTGTTCCCAGTCAGCGAACATAATGTGTCCAACGTCTTGTGCCCATTTAATCATAGCAGATTTCACCGTTTCATCCTGAGTATTCCATTTCAACAGCAAGTTATACATTCTTGACAAATTCTTAGTTTTGGGTTCTAACAGTTCAGTTTCTAATTTTGATTTTTCCACCTGGAAGCCAATTTTCTTGTCCAATTTAAATGCCTCCATTATCTGAAAATAATGAAGCCAGTCTCGCACTTTGTTTTTTAGTTTTTCAAAGCTCTGCAATTTCAGTCTATCTCCATCTTGTTCCAAAATTTCCCAATATTTCGGCCATTTGACCTCCATATTGAGCTTTTTCAAGGCTTTCGCTTCCATTGGTGACAGCCACCTTGGGGTTTTGTTTTCTAATAAATCCTTGTATCTTATCCAAACATTAAACAGCGCTTTCCTGACAATGTGGTTTTTAAATGCTTTATGTGCTTTGAACTTACAAACTTAGTTTGCCTCTAAGGTGCTACTGGACAATTTTTTAAGTTTTTAATTTTTTTTGATTGAATATTACACGAGGCTTTTCCAGCCAACAATGGTGTGTTTGGGTAGCAGTGCTTCTTTGGTAACACACTAAGCTGTTCAGAATCTTACCTGACCATTCCAACGTTCTACACAATACTGAAAGATATTTAAAAGTTATAACAGATAGAGGACAAGAAGAAATTGTTACTTGTACTGGTGTAACTAAGTACAGTGGTACCTCGGGTTAAGAACTAAATTTATTCTGGAGGTCCGTTCTTAACCTGAAACTGTTCTTAACCTGAAGTACCACTTTAGCTAATGGGGCCTCCCACTGCCACACCGCCCCCACACGATTTCTGTTCTCATCCTGAGGTAAAGTTCTTAACCCGAGGTACTACTTCTGGGTTAGGGGAGTCTGTAACCTGAAGCGTCTGTAACCTGAAGTGTCTGTAACCCGAGGTAGCACTGTACAAAATGTTCACATTTCCACTTGTCCCATGCCTAAAAAATCCTGGGTCTTGCCAGTTTCCCACTTGCCTGTGCTTCCTAGGCACTAGTCTGAGCAGTGTTCCATTTGCCCTGCTGCTTTCGCTGGGAAAGCTTGCTGTTTTGCACTGAATCAGAAAACCCAATTGGTGTTTGCTCCAATTTAGCGGTAAAAAATGGGTTTTCCCAGGGGAAAGCAGGGGACAAGTGGAAGTCTGGATGGGCCCTAATAGGCAACAGCTAAGGGACACTATCTAACACAGACATCAACAACATTTTTGGACTGGTGGGCACACTTGCAGACTGGAGAAACTGTTGTGTGTACCACCACTCCACAACCTATTCTGTTGGCTCCTTGAACTGTGGTAACTGCCTCTTTCTTGCCTGAAAGAGAGTTGGAGGGGTGTTTATGTGTGAGTATGTGCCTGAATGTAGAAACCTCTTGACTTCTGCACGGCTGGGATGTGAGCTACTGTGCCAAAGTCAGAGTCATTTTTGCATCTGCCCTCATCCACCACTAATGTACAGCCCATGTGAAGCTGTCCACAAAGGAATGTGGCCCTGGTCTAAATAGAATACATTATATATATAATAATAAGATTATTATAATTTATTATTTATACCCTGCCCATCCGGCTGGGTTTCCCCAGCCACTCTGGGCAGCTTCCAACCAAATATTAAAAACAATACAGCATCAAACATTAAAAAACTTCCCTAAACAGGGCCGCCTTCAGTTGTCTTTTAAAAGTAAAATCGTTGCTTAAAAGTAAATCGTTGCTTAAAAGTAAAATTGTTGCTTATTGCCTTGACATCTGCTGGGAGGGCGTTCCACAGGGCAGGTGTCACTACCGAGAAGGCCCTATGCCTCACTTCTCACAGCGAGGGAACCGCCAGAAGGCCCTCAGTGCTGGACCTCAGTGTCCGGGCTGGACAATGGGGGTGGAGACGCTCCTTCAGGTATATAGGACCGAGGCCGTTTAGGGCTTTAAAGGTCAGCACTGACACTTTGAATTGTGCTCGGAAACATACTGGGAGCCAATGAAGATCTTTCAGGACCAGTGTTATATGGTCTCGGTGGCCACTCCCAGTCACCAGTCTAGCTGCCGCATTCTGGATTAATTGCAGTTTCCAAGTCACCTTCAAAGGTAGCCCCACATAGAGTGCATATATATATAAGAGGGTTCATAAGGTTCTTTGCACTTGCTAGCATAGACACAAAGTTAACCATGTTCAAGTGCCATTTCTTTCAAATGGAACTTCATGCACTTGCTTAAACCTCACTCCCTGAAATAAGTGGAACTCAAAAAGCACTTGTCTCTGGCTGGATCCTGCCCTATTTTCTTTTGTAGCAGCATACCGTTTTAGCGTTCAAAAAATGTTAGCTTGTCATACTGAATAGAAACAAGGTTCATATTCCATGACAGGCATGGCACCTCTGATTTGTACTGCTTTATGGACATAAAGCTCTGCATATAGACAAGGATGTCTATAGGTTTTATGTTTCCAGATGAGAATGTTGCCTCTGTGGACTTGGCAGGTTTTTCTTTACGGTAAATGTCAAAGCAAATAGGGAGCCTCAGAAAAAAACGAGTGCCTTTATTATGATCATAATTACATTACACCCTTATGATTGTGGTTCACAATGACAGGGGGGAAATTAAGAGCTGAGCATCCTGATTATGAGGTACAATTTGCTACACTGTAAAGGTAAGTTTATATTTCCCTCGGTAAATATTATATACATTATATGCATTTGCTATATTGTATACGTTTGGTGTGTCAAAATATCACTTGGATCTATGTAAAACAGGGCTCTGGTTCACCTGGAGATTCCTCTTGGTGCCCTTTAATTGACATCTTGGCTGGAATTTATCTGCCGGAAACCATCCCACTCATAAAATAAAGCTGGCAGTGCTGAAAGAGTCGTGACCTGAGATCCTAAGTCATACGGAAATTACTCGGTGCTGTGGTTACTCGTGTAAGAAACAAAAATGCAATGTAGCAAGAATGACTGAACTGATCTTATTGGCATGAGTAAACCTAGAGAGATGCCTTTGCATGCAACGAGGAGCTGCAATGCCTTAGATTTTAATTCTAGCTGATGCATTAGCACACAGCGAATGGAGACGTCCAGCTCTCTTTTTCCTTGTTGATTTCTACGGCGAAGGTGGAAGTTCCTCTAACTCTCCTATCCCAAGACCCTAAAAGCAAGCTACTGTTATTCATTTTTTGAAGGGGAAAATAAAAACAGGCATGATGATCACATACAGCAGTATAAGTGGCTGCATCATTTTGTGTGCTGATATTTATTTATTTAATTTACTTTATTAAATTTGTATAACGCCCTTCATCCAGAGATCAAAGGGTGGTTCACAATATAAAAATACAAACTAAGAACACAAAATACATAAAAAAACAAAAAAACCACACAAACCAATAACCTCCCCTCCTACAAAAAGGTCATAGAATGTTAATTAGCCAAAGACCTGGTTATAGAGAAACATTTTTGCCTCATGCCTAAATATATATAAAGATGGGGCCAGGCAAGCCTCCCTGGGGAGAGCGTTCAACAAGTGGGGAGCCACTGCAGAAAAGGCCTGTTCTTGTGTTGCTATCCTCTGAAAGTCTCGTTTAAGGCTTTAGAGGTCAAAACCAGCACTTTGAATTGGACTTGTCTTCCCATGTTTCAGGACCAAATATACTGCATTTTTCCATCTATAAGACGCTCCTATGTATAAGACTGTTTTTGAGGCAACAACCAATCGCCTGTCCACCCTTGGCACTATCCGTGTATAAGACGCCCCCTAATTCTTGACATTATTTTTTAGGGGGAAAACCTAGCCTTATACACGGAAAAATACGGTATATATATTGTAACACTCATAAAATTAAAAAGGTAATTGACCTTGGCTTATATCTGTTCATGGACGGCTCTTTGCTCTAGTGGAGGCTTCCATGAATGGAAGAGGGTAGGACATGATTTCTTAAAATCCCCTTTTTCTCCTGTATCTCTTTCCCAACTCTCTGGAGCATATTGGCTGCAGAAAGAAGGGAGAAACAGCAAAAGAATACTTCCCCTCTTCTGTGCATAGAAACCTCCTCTAGACTGAAGAACATTCCATGAATTGGTCAATTTTGGTTCCTCTCCATTTCTCATTTCTCCAACCTTAAATTTGGTTCTCCACATTTCAACATCATTTTTTTTAAAAAGTCCTTATGAAAACTGATCTGCATTTCATTGTGAATTTCTCCTAATGTACACATTTTTGTATGCAATTTTACCTAATACACACATCTTTGTAAAGCAGTTTCCCCAATATAACCTCCATTTTCATGTTGTTTTCACTAACTTTACCCTATGAATTGTATTTCTTGTCTGGCGAACTGTATTGCAAAATTCAGAGAAACACAAATTTCAAAGTTGCTTTAGAAAGCGAGAGTTAGGTAGGTTTGTTGTTAAATGCAAATGAAATTGAATTTCTCCCCCATCTCTAGCTAGAATTTCTTGGTTGCCAGCTAGTAATGCTATACCACTCTGTAGAGGTGGTGTTTAGAATTATGTTCTTATCAAGCATGTAAAATAAAAACTGGTGATGCTTACAGTTAGGATTCTAACAAATTCTAGTTAGGAGCAAGCCCAGTTAATTAATTAGGAGTGAGAATAATCAAAGTTGTCTTTGATTATGCACTTATGGGGCAGAACCACAGACCCCACCTATGTTGCTGCTACTGCTTACTTGAATGGGGTAGCAGTGAGGTTGGGGCTTACCAATGAGAGCACTGCTGCCAATCTTCCGACAAAATTTGATCAGTAGGCAGGTCTATTTCTGGGATGGGGGTGGGTCGGAATGAATTTATTGTCTATAGCTGCTGCTCCCCACATTGCATTGCTACACTCCCTTCTGAAATGCATAGCGTTAGTATTTCTGCTGACAGAATAAAAGCTCTTCTACCTGGTCTCATCGGAGACTTCCTGCTGTGTCAAAACATCAGCCTGTGCTGTGTGGGCCTGCTGTCCGTGGGGAATAAAATTAAGCTTTGTTGGTTTTATTCCACATCACTCATGCAAAAAGGGCAGGTTCAACATTAAGTTGCAGGCTGTCTTCCAACCTTAAATATTTCTGGGTTACCACAAGTCATAGCAGGATGCAGAAGGTGATTCCCTGTACTCAGCAATACAGCACAGGAAGCTATTTGCCACAAACTGAGAGCTCTTGGGGGAAAAAAAAGAGGTTTATTGAAATAGTTTGGTTTGTAGCCATACGCCTGGCAGTGTGGAAGACAATTATTTTGCAAATGAAATCATGCTAGATGACAAAAGAAGGCATTCACATTTGGAATGTAACAAATGTTTTAAGAGGGTTTCTCTCCCCCCTTTCAAGGCAGTGATTATTTCGACAAACATAAAAACTACACAACTCTGTTTATTTTTAAATATTGATGCTGTCACTATTAATACTAAACACTGAGTAAGAATTCACACATTGAGGGTGACATCTGAATGTGTCTGCTTGATATCAAAACAACACCCCTGAGGAGCATTGTTTTGACAGATTTAAACAGGCTGTGTGCCGTGTGGCTTAGTGGGCTGATCAAACTGCTTAGAACCTGGAATTGTGAATTTCACCTCTTATGACAACTCCTTTTGAAACACTAGGAGACCGCTTCTTTTCCTCTTGTCTGTTAGGGCTCATTTCCAGAACAGTTTTCATGTGGTTGGGTGCAGAGTGAAGCCATTGTGGTTGACTTTTTCATCTGAAGTCATTTCGGTATGGTGAGCTTTGTCTTCTGAATATTCAAGCACAATGCAGGATCATAGCTCATCACCCTCTAATTCAGCACAGTTTTTGAAGGTTTCCCAGGATGTAGAGAATCATTTTGAAGCAGAGGTTGGGTGGCCATCTGTCATGGATAGTTTAGCTGAGATTCCTGCATTGCAGGGGATCAAACTAGATGACCCTCAAGGTCCCTTCCAACTCGACAATTCTATGATTCTATGTCTATGAGCAGTTTCAATGTCATGACTGGATCCAGAGCTGGAATGAACAGTGTCCAACTTCATGGTAATGAATGTAGCAGGACGGAGACTGTCCTGTTGCAGGATGGCAGATGTACACTCTGATTCCTCCCTGTCTGTGTCTGTACTCACACTGAGATGCTCAGCCTCTAGCCCTGTCCTGGAAGGACCTTCTTCCTCAGATCCCTTTTGATCGTTTCACCCTCATGCTTCCAGCACCTCCCAGCTCGAACCTTCCCCATTGTCCCACCACCAGAACCCAGGGTCTAAGTCCTCATCTTCCCTGTCTTCCCTGGGGGACACTTGAGTGGGAGGCTCCCCACACTCCTTTTCATTTAGCCAGACCCTGACAGCCTCACTCAGAGCACATTTTATTAAACTAATCAATTGTGCCCCAAGTAACAGTGGTCAGATCCTCCTTCTCTAGGAAGTGATGCAGCTCATTAATAATTTGCTGTATAATTCTTATGTAAAGAGCTACATGAATTGTACCTTAGCTTTCCTTTCCTTCCCATTTCCTTTTTCTTTTTGTAGTTTACTCGATGATCACATTTTCTCATTTCCCAAAAGGATAGTCTGTTCTAACAAAACCAATAAAGGTTCTTGTGGGACCTTAAAGAGTGACATAATGCCATAATAAATTTCTGTTTTTTCTTCAGGTACCTCAAAACTCTGTTATATTTTGTCATGTGAACACTTCAGCCTATTAGGGATGGAGGCAAACAAAAGATGTGTATAATTTATCTCTCAGAGCAATCAACAGGCATGCAATATATTGTTTGTTTCACCATCGTGGCCTTCAAACTTCTGCTTTTTCTGGTAACAATGGTAACTGGTTGAGTTCATGTGTCCAGCTTGTATCAGAAGAAGAGGTGGCCTACATTTAGGGTCACTGTGACTCAAAATTCAAGGTGGACTTCCCAGGATGCTTGTTTTGAAAACAACAGTTATGGATTATTTTTGCCACTATGGATGTCTGTGGGTTAAAAACTACTGGCTGTCCACTTACTGCTTGGCAAGTCCATCTGCAGCAGGGCTTGAAATGACGCCCTAAACCAGGGATTGCCAATGTGGTGCCCTCCATATGTTTTGAACTACAACACCCATAATCCCTGACCACTGGCTATGCTGCCAGGACTGACAGGAATTGTAGTCCAAAACACCTGGGAAGATGCCATACCCCTGTTGTAAGCTGTTCCACAATAGATTTACACACATCTGGTGTGTTAGCAAGTTGGGTGGAGCTGAGTCGTAATGAGATTTGTCAAAGAAAAGAAGCAGCTGGACTTCTGTCATTGGTAATGGCCTAGATTTCTTATATCACTCTTTTTAACACACTGCCAGTTCTTCTCCTTCCTTTCTGACAAACTTAACTGCATTTCCTCATATTATTCACAACCATTGGCAGGGCTTAGAATCCAGCAGGCTTACAGAGCTACATTTGTTGGTGAATGCTGATGCCAGACAGCATCAGATTTCACAAACCCTTCAAAAACTGCACTGGCTGCTTGTTTGCTACTAGACTCAGTTCAAGGTGTTGACTTCAGTATACAAGTAAGTGAAGGAGTGCTTCTCCCAATACTCGTCAGTCCGTGCTTCAGATTTGTAGGGCAGGCCTTACTGCTGATCCTTTTGATGATGGAGGGTCATTTGGCAGCAGGGTGGTCATTTATGCAGTATGAAAAAAGAGGATTTTCAGCACAAGAGAAGTTGAAGAAATGAATATACTATAGGACTGACAAAATAAGAATTGCATTTTGTACATACCGGACTTGGTGGTTAACTGAATAAGCTACATTTTAATAAGTTATGTCACAATGTTGATTTTGACATTATGTGAAACTGTATTTAATTTTGAGAAGTAGTTTCTAGTAAATAACTTTATAATGGTTATTATACAGCCTATTACGTTTATGTGTTTTTTTCAACTGGTTTTGCGTAATATAGGCATTCTAGTGGTTTTGATTTGTGATAGTTTATATGCATATATGCAAATGCACCCATAATTACTAGAATTTAAACAGAAGTACAATAACACTTCTATTATTGTAGGGGTAAGCTGCAGGCAGGTAACCTGTGTGTCTGCTCAGTTTTCTGTCCATGTGCTAGTTATAGAAAATATACATAAAAATCTACAATGTAACAAAAACCCGTTTCTCTGTAGGTAACTTGAAACACTATTTCAAATGAACAAAAGATTCTTCAGTGCTTTAATTTTGTATTTATTTTTACTGCATTGCACACTAACTCAGGTGTGCAATGTCCTTTCTTGTTGTTAACACCAACTGGGTGGTTCTGCTGGTGTGTTTGCACAATGCTGACCTCCCCACCATCTCACCCATCTCCCTCCCAGTAAGCAACAGTGAACCACCTGCCAGGAAACTGGCCCAGTGGCTTGCCCTCATCCAGCAAGCTGCTTCTGTTTAACACGGTGCACAGACCCTTGCGTTCCATGATAGAAGTGCTGGATAAAATATGAGCTACAAAACATTGTTCAAAGATTGCAGTAGAGAGTGAAACATTTTACCCAGGATGCTTTTGGCCAGTCTGCTATTGCAGCTCTGCAGCAGTGCATCTAATCAATCTCATGTTCATCTTTTATTAGTGTTTGCACTTCTGATCACTCCATGCCACCCTCAGTAGTTTTTGTTTTTGTTGAGGAACTCTGCATATATATTATTGCATTCTTTTGTCAAGTTGGAGTAGTAGCAGCAGCAGCAGCAGCAGCAGCAGCATTGTGTTTAAATTAATGGTGTGAAGGCAGCCTCTCCTTCTGGTCAGGGCTCAAGCACTAGAATTTGTTTTGGCTGAAGTATTTAATGCCACCAGCCACTAAACTGCAATCGTTCTGTATTCTTTGGGAGTGGAAACACTGGCCATAAGAAACTGGCACAGCTAAGGCTAATACTAATAGGGACTCCAGAACAACTGGAATTGCTGTTGGTTTCAGGTCCTGCAATGAAGTCTTGAAGCACAGTGTCAGAATTCAGTTCACAATTTTGAGAGAGGAGCATTTTTCTTCTGAGATATCCTCCAAATGAAGTTTTTTCACACAGTGCATGACATTGTTTTGATTCAAAATAAACCAGGAATTAAAATAAATACAAAAATAAATAGAGTGAACATTAAAAAACACCACGATTGCAGTATCTTTTCATCCCCCTTCTCCTCTGTACACAGCATATGAAATAAGATTTCTCACTTCCACAAGTAAAGCTCATTTTCTTTTGTTCCACCCAGGCTATAAAAGAACTTGTAAAAAACGAGATTGTGTTCAGCTGTTGTGTATGGTAGATGAAGGGGTTCTGTTTGTTCCTGTCAACACAGAGCAGCCAAGAGGAAAGAATAGTGTACAATACTTCCAAGAAGGGGGGGAAAGAGAGAGAGGCTTTCCAGAAGGAGCAGCAACTTCCTTTTATCTGTAAACTTGTCCTGCTGCAAGCTAAACATTTGCACCAAAGTTCAATTTGATCCTTTGCACTTATGCCAACTGTGGCAATCAGGAGGTCAATCTTAGGGATGGATGAATGTTTCTCTTAGTTTCTCATTTTTCCAACCTTGTTCAGTTCTGCAGACATCTGCATCAGTATGCCATAAAAAAAAAATTGAAAAAAATTCACCAGCACATTAACTATGTATTTTCTCTAATATATGTATTTGTGAAAGCAGTTTCCTGAACAGTTTGCATTATTTTTGTATGTGATTTTCACTAATATGTGTGATTTATGTATGCTTTCTCCTAAATTGATGCATTTTTGCACACATTAGTTGACTGAAGAAATGCTTCACAACAATATTGAGAAGTGTTTTGAAGAAACCTGTATTTCCAGTTCGTATATTAAGAAGTGCAGATTAGTTGGGTCTACATTAAAATGTAAACCAAATTGAATTTCTATCCCATCTATTGTTGACCTCTGTTTAGTACCTTGGGTCAATTTCCTAGAAGGTCAGTCAGTTTGCTTAGGCCAATGCACAGACAGAAAGTCATTAATAGGGCCTTCCTAACTTCCTTCAGCTGTCATGTACGGTAATGCAAATGTAGGGATGTAATCTTTTGTTTTATTTTGTAGACATACTTAAGATCAGTGCTGTTTTGGGGTGCCAGTTCTCATATATTGAGAACTATGGGTGCTAGCACAAAATAGAGGCCACATGTGGGAGTGGGGTGGGGTGGAGAAAAAGTCCTGGTACTCCATAGAATCATAGAATTATATCGTTGGAAGGGACCCCAAGGGTCATCTAGTCCAACTCCCTACAATGCCAGTGAATGCTGTCAGGAGAAAAAGCCCTGCGCAAGATACAAGGAAAGAAGATGTGAAGTGGATGGAGGGAAAGAAAGGGTCATTAATATCTTCACTTCTCTCCTATATCTCTCATGCATGAAACATAAGAATCAGAACTTTTCGGGTTTTTTTGCTTCTCTTTCTTTTAAGCTTTTTCTTAATTTCATGTTTTATTTTGTTTTTAATATGTCTGACTCCTGGATTTCATTGTATTTGCAATTGATTTACTGTCCCTTTTTACTGTAAATAATATCGTATAATTTTGTCCCTAAATAATTCTTTAAAAAAATAAAAAAAGTAGTGGAATCTAGTTGCTTAGGCTAAACATAGGTAGTTGTGGAGAATATATCTATCAATGCTCAACGTGGAACCTGTAACAAAATAGTGCAGTGTGGAAAACTCTTCAGCTATGGCCTCTTACAGTATATGCCATTCTATTCCCCCATCATTTCCCCTCCATAGTCAGCAAACATTCCATGCCCGCTGAATATGCTCAGTCCTCATTTAACATTTTGTGTTCTCCTTCATGAGCTATCCTCTGAATTTATTTATTTTTAAACTTCAGTTTCCCTCAAGCCTGCTGATGGCTCCCTCTTGTGAATGGGTCAGGGCAACCACCTTGAGTGATACAAGCCCAGAAGCCTCAGGGTTGCCATACGTCTGGAGCCTGGGATGTATGTCGGCTTTCCTTAAATAGCTCAACAACTTTGCCCCCCCCCAAAACACAAAAAAACTCAACAACTTTTCACTGTTGGAATATGACAAGCTGTGCACCCACAGGCATCCTGTCTGCCTCCTGACCACCTCTGGAGAAGCAGTGATGGCAGTAGCGTAAGTTTCTGCTGAAATCTCATGAGATCTTGTGGTGTGCATGAGATTTCAGATCTTGCTGGAAGTGGGTGCTACCATGCAACACAGGTAAGGCAGACTGCAGTTGCACCAAGGGATCAGTGCCAGGGCAGCAGTGGGGCAGGGCAGCATGCTTCTGTTTTTTCTCCATGTGGCAAAACAGGATGCGTCACCCCTGGGATGGATGGTATAGTTTTGGTTACATAAGGGCCATCACTTGGAAAACTGAGATCACTATTTGTGTATATGATAGCTCAGCACAAAGGAACTCCATGTTCAGGGGTATTATATTCTCAACACCAGCCCATGCCATGCATATCACATACACACACACACACACACACACAGAGAGAGAGAGAGAGAGAGAGAGAGAGAGAGAGCTTCCTTATATATCAATAGATGGAAGTAAGGGGTCCCTTGATTCTTTCTGCATTTGCAGTATTGTAAAACATAGCTGATATTTTTCAGTTCCTTAGTCAACTGAAAAGTTAATATGTTTTTTTGGGGGGGAGGGGAGCATAGCCAATATTCCATCACAGAACATTCTTCTGACTACCTGGGGAATAACTCAACAAGTACAAGTAGCCAACAGAGATGGCAGCTTCTGTTTTCTGCACAGCCTGCACTGTGTATCTCATTGAAATGCGTGTATAGCTTCCTGCTGGCTCCAAGATTGTTTCGAAATAAGATAAACAAAGAGGAGGGGAAGAAAAGAGATGGAACATTCTGAATACTCCAAAATGTCTACGCCAAGCCACAGCCTGACTGCTATTTTTCACATTTACATCCATTCACAGCTAAAGTAATGACAAGCTGTAGCCAAAGAAGATACAATGAGACAAACCCCTACTAGCATCTACTCCTGTTGAGCTAGTATTGGGGTTTTAATGTCTGATGTCTGCACTGTGTGGGGTTCCATTATTTGTGAAACCCCCTGAAATGATTATTTGTTTTAAGAACAAAAATAATTCCTTAAAGTGAATATTGTTTGGAGTTCAATAATAACTACTGGAAACGTGAATCTGTGAAAAGCAAAGCTCTGTAACCAGCTTGGACCCAACTTCTCTAGGAGGAGAAGACCACCTGCAATGCCCTATGACTGAGAGCTTCTACTATAAGCATGAGTGAGTTACTGGCACCTTCGTTTTTGGTTTGGAAATAATCCAGACCTACCAGATTCCCTTCACTCCTTAGGGATTCACTGAATGTCTGTAAATAATTCCCTAGTTGCCTGATGATTTATTGGGTTCTTCCACCAAAGGATGATGTACTAAGCTCAGAATGGTTAGGTGGGCTTCCATTGGCCTGACAACAGAGCAAAAACTGTCCTTCTGGTTTTAGGTACCGGTTAAAAGTCACTTAGCTGCCTGCTTAAAATGCTGAATATACAATTCAAGAGGCCTGAGAACTTCCTTGGGGAGCATGCAGTGATGACATCTGACAGAAATAATAGCTGGGGGTTTGGAAGAGTAGCAGATCTCCCTTGCTGGCAAGTGTAGAGAAGCGTCAGAAGATGGCAGAGCTGTGCCACAAGATCCAAGGGGGTAGGGATGCCGCCACAGAACCATAGTGAGTTAATAGAAGGTCTCTTGGAAGATGAAAAATAATAATTAAACACTGCTTGTCAATTAATGCCAGCCTAAAAAAAGGCCCTACAGTTAGATTAAGTGAGGAGCATGGGTGGCTTGAAAACAGCAAGAAAAGAGGAAGGAGAGTGGTATGGAATAACAGAAGGGTACACTGAAAACGGAGCGTAATTAAACACACATGCATTTTCTCAGAGTTGGGGCACTCATATTCCTAATTAGAATTTCAGTGTAGGAGCCTAATTTAACCTTAGGGAGTCTTTATATTCATGTCACTGTTGTGCACAGCAATCAGCCTGGTGCTCATGTCTGACAAGCACATTTAGATTTCACGTTGTGTATAGCAAAAGTCTGTTCTATAGCAGAGTTTCACATCTAAGGACCAAGCGAGCAATCTACCAGAGTGCCACCTAGCACCAAATTCAGCTCTGTTGCTGCAAGCCTACATCTAATCTGACAAGATCAGGTAAATTATTTCCAACAGAATGTACAAGACTAGAAGTACTTATACAGGACATCCAGTCAATCTCAGGAGGCTGTGCCATCTATCTTAGCCTCAGAAGTTCTGCAACCCCAGCAATTTGACTTGGGCAATTTCAGTGCTTCATCTGTGGCCAGCTTTTGCCTGTGTTTCTCAACCGTTGCTGTTCCAGGCCCACCTGAACCAGAACCTGAGCAGGCCTCAGACAATCTCATGCAACTCACTGGTGACACAAGTCTAGAATGTATAGCTAACCCAGAATTTTCTGAGTTACTTGGATGACAAGAAAAGCCTGTGTTGACACATTCCCTGGGATTGTGGGAAAGCATATGGGCCTTGGTGCAGGCAAGAACTAACCATTTCTCCAATTTGCAACCAATCAATCAACCAACCAACCAACCTTGTTTTCCATGTCCTGGCAAGCTCACCACCCATCCTCTTCAGTGCTGAACGTCCTATAGCAGGCATGTCCAACTTCAAGTAGCCTGTGATCTATGATCCAATATCAAAAACAGGCAGTGATCTACCACCCAGGGATGGGTGCAGGGTGGGCAGGCAGGCCCTGGCTGCTTCCCCCTAGGGGGCGGGGGTGAGGGCAGTGTGGGTGGTAGGGACGGGTGCAGAGCTCTGGTGGGTGCCCAGCTCTCTCTCTCTCTCCCAAGCCAGCCCTTGCTTCCCCCCAAAGCAGCTCTCTCTCTCTCTCCCCTGTTAAAGGGGGCCACAGTTGATGGGAATCCCTATAGTGCCTGCCCTCCTTCCCTCCTTCCCCCCCATCAAAGGGGGGGACAGCTGGTCCTGATCGTGGTTCCCTCCGTCTCCAGCAGCTGCCCCCTTTACCTGACTGGGAAAGCCACACTAAGCCCACCCCCCTTCTTCCAGCAGCATCGCGCAGACCTCTCCACAGCTCCCTCGTGCCTCCCTCCATCTCCGCACGTGGGGCGCTGCTCAGGGTTGCATCACTGTGGAGACTGGCAGCGGCTGCTGCTGCTGCTGCTGCTGCAGAGAAAGGCCCTGCGATAGACCAGAAATAACCCCGCGGTCCACTGGGGACTTACGATCAACGTGTTGTACATGTCTGTCCTATAGAAACAGGACATTTGGCAAGTGGAAGTGAGGTGGAGAAACCAGTTCTGATTATCACTATTGATGATTTCTCCACCTCACTTCCGCTTGCCCTGGTCATGTGGGGAAAGGGCTATAGCTCAGTGGGAGATCATCTTCTTTGCATGCAGCCAAGCTGAATCCCCAGCATCTCCAGGTAGGTCAAAGAGGCTGGGTTGCCTGAAATACTATAAAGCCTGTCAGTTTTGGTAGACAATACTGATCTAGATGGACCAGTGATCTGACTTGGTATAAGGCAGCTTCCTATGTACTTCTATCTGAGCTGGATTGAATGAGGAAGCCTTCCTCCAGGCCTCTCTTGCCTTATAGCAGATGGGCCTATATCTGGCAGTGATTCTTGCAATTTACATGTTCTCACAGGCATGCTGGCTCAGCTACTTGAGTGGACTGATTATGGACTTTGTTTTTATTTTATTTATTGAGACATCATTAGCCACCCATTGACCATGCCCTCTGAGTGGTTTATGACAATTACAAGTTGGAAATAGAAAATCAATACAAATAAACAAGAGTGGCTCACTAGATGGGATGGAACCGGTACATTAGCTTCCTGGCAGGTGGACCACTGCTGCTTACTGGGAGGGAGATGGGTGAGGCGTTTGGGAGGTTGGCATGGTGCAAGCACAACAGTAGAAGTCCCAGATTTGCTTTGGCAGTGTGTTTGCACCGGACCGTCATCCCTGCTACCTGTCCCTGTACCCTCCCAATAAGTGACCCACCATCTGGGAAGATGGTGTAGCAGCTCCGCCCACCTGGTGATCCGCTTCTGCAAATAACCATGTCGAAAATCAACATAAACACTGTTAAATCCTGTCAAAATACTGTGTGAACCCTCTGTAAATACATGTTGTTCCAAGGGCTAAAATACACTAAACACAGTTCTCAGGTCACATCCTTACCATGCATTTAAAGCCTACTGCTTCTCCCAAAGAATCATGGGAACTGTAGTTTACTTACCACAGAGCTAATTTGCCAGCACCCTCAAAAAACTACAGCCCCCAGAGTTCTTTGGAGGAAGCCATGTGCTTTAAACGTATGGCAGTGGGTCACTTGGAAAAGGCCTGGAGGAATAAAGAGGTGTTCACCTGGGGCTGCAAAGAGCTTAGCAAAGGGGTCAGGTGAGCCTCACCTAGGAAGGACATTCCATAGTTGGGCACCACCACCAAGATGGCCTTCTCCCTAGTTGCTGCAGCTCCTGGAACATGGACTGCTTCAGACTACTTGCCTCTCTTGCGCAGGCCCTGCTTGCCCTCCCCATTGGATTTACACAATGCTTTCCCACTCCCTCTCCAAATAATGTGATTTGTTTGCTTGGCTCTGAGGCCTTCCTTGCAGAAGCATGTTAAGAAAAGGTACTTTTCTTCAGTTTATGCCTTTTCACAGAAGCAAGTGTTAAGAATATGGGTCCACTGGATTCATAGCGTCTGGCATGTGGTAAAGCTGTCTGTCATCACAAACACAAAAAGTGACAATACTAAACAATGAAGCAGTTGTTCAGCCATCAACACTATAATCCTATGCATGCCTTCCCAGCCCCCAGCCCCCTCTGAATCCCTGTAAGGCCCTGACACAGTGGGCCCAGAGACATGCTGGGAAAATGAAGATGGCGGGTGGCATTTCAGACCACCCAGAAGGCAAAGGAAACATGGTGGAAAACAGCAGCATGGTGGAAAATAGTCTGTAAGGAGACATGCTATTGGGCAGCCAGGGTGAATGGGGAGTTCACGTTACTGAATAGACAAAGCAGGCTTTGTCCTAGGATGTCCTCAGCGTTCTGGAAATATGCAAGGTGAACTTAACACATTTATTGGTAACTGTGAACACATTGCAGCACTGGGTTCTCTCGGTTATGTTGTTAGGAATAAAACAGATTCCTTTTACAAATACAGTTTGTATTTTCTCACATATCCTCCCCATGTGTCTTCACATTTTATTAGCAATATTTTGTAATTTAGACCATAGTGTACATTCCGCAGTACTTAAAACAGAAACATTACTTTCAGTAATGACAGTGATAGACAATGTACTGGCACCTTTTAAAAAAAAACACCAGCTAAATGTCTGTATCTGTTATCAGATGTCATAGAAAACGCTGTGTCAATGTAACCCAAAGTAAACATTCGTTCTTATTATTTGAACATATAGTTACTGAAATGTTTAATATGTCTCCCATTTTCTTTGATTATAGCAGATTCTTAAAAAATAAGTGTCTTTCTTCTTAAAGGTTAAACAGCAACACACATACAACAAATAAAACTCTCCCACCTTCGTAACTATGATGCAGCACAGAATATGGCCATGTAATGTAACATATCAAAGAGAAGAGAGACTCCAGATTCCAATACAATAAAAGAAAAATAGCTCATTATCAGAAATCAAACCAGCCAAAAGGACTTATATGCTGTAGGAAGCACCTGTCTGTTCTGTTCATATGTGTAATAAAACAGTGCCTCTTCTCTGTAAATTTGTTCGTATCTTTCTCCACCTTACCATGTCAACGTGCAATGGCAATCGTAACCCCACTTACCTGAGAGCAAGCCCCTTGAATTCAATGGGACTTGCTTTGATTAGACATGCTTATGGCTGCAGCTTAAGGCTGTAAACCTTAGACTTAAACTTAGAATTGTAGAGTTGGAAGGGACCCTGAGGATCATCGAGTCAAACCACCTGTAGTGCAGGAATATGTAGCTATCCCATGCGGGGATCCAACCTGCAACCTTGCGCTGGATCTAGACACATTGAAAAAGTTATTCCATGAAATGCATTGTAAACTTCATACAGGGAAATTACGTTGGGAAAAGACGGGACTCTGATGTCAGTATATGAGAACATCGCAGCTGCAGCCAGCCAGCTTGTTGACATCACATGATGCGGCTATCCGTGGGAAAGAATTTCCCCGGAAGTTCACAGGCTTGTCAGAGCTCTGTGAAGAGTGTAATTTGAAACCTTCCGCTTGCGTATGTACAGGAAGTTTGTCAGACTTGTTAGAAGAACTGAATTGATCGGACATGTTTTTCTGTAGTGCTGTAAAGTCATAAATAAAAGGATGTAAATAGACGTTTCTGACTGTCTCCTTTCCCTGCTAGGGAAGCAGGAGTAGGGGGTGTGCATTTACCCACACTGGGAAAATGTCGCCTATCAAAATCTCCCTGGCCTGTCTGGGATGTCAGCCAGAGGAGGTTACCGGTAAGCAAGCTCCGAGAGCAGTGAGAGGGGCCAGCCTCTCTGGAGGGGGCTTGTAAACCAACATCCACAGCACCATCTTGTGCAGGGATCAGCAAACGTTTTCAGCAGGGGGCCAGTCCACTGTCCCTCAAACCTTGTGGGGGGCCGGATTATATTTTGGGGGAAAATTGAACGAATTCCTATGCCCCACAAATAACCTAGAGATGCATTTTAAATAAAAGCACACATTCTACTCATGTAAAAACATGCTGATTCCCAGACCATCCATGGGCCGGATTTAGAAGGTGATTGGGCCAGATCTGGCCCCCGGGCTTTGTTTGCCTCCCCATGATCTTGTGTCACACTGTTATAACACATATAAAGTGCTTTATCTTTACGAATGTAGTTGAGTCCTGAAGTCAGGGACTGGGCAGATGAAGAGGAATGGTGGAGACTGCCTCCCCAGGAGCCTTCCAGAGAAGAGGAAGGGGCAGATAGTATAGATCTAGAGGAGTGGTTCGACACAGGTCACACCGAAGAAGAAGAAGAAGAAGAAGAAGAAGAAGAAGAAGAGAAATAATGGAAGATGAGGAGCAGGAACCTGGAAGCATTGAACAGGCAGAGCCTGAGCAGCAGCTGACTGAGACGCTGTGGCAGGAGAGTAACCTAGCACCCATTCCCTTCCCCCAAATGAGACGTTCATTGAGAATAGCAGAGAAGAGGACTCAAAGGTTGGTGGCGCTTAGCAGCCACCGTAGGAGGGAGGAGTCGTCTGATGAATAGGGAAGTACAGAGAAGGGGCGGTGGAGCTTCACTCAAGGCAACGTTGGCTAATGAATGGTGTGGATGGAATTTTGTCTTGGTCATTCAAATAAGGAACTGATAAGCTCGCTTTTTCTCTGTCTCTCTGCTTTACTGGGCAGGCAGCCAGTAGCAGCCAATAGCACCCAGACACCTTGGCATTATTACAAAGTCAGAAGGTCTTTGCAAAGTAAGTGGGGCCACGGCAGCACCCACAGCCCAGGTATTTATGGTAGCTGCAGAGCAAGGTGGGGAAGGGGCAGGCTGATGGCAGTGACCAGTGGTTCAGCTTTCCCCCTCCCCGTTCTTGGAATACCCTTTTTGGGGGCTTCCTGCTGGGCTTCACAGATGCTTCAAGTGGGCTTCTTGCTCACCCATATCTTCAGTGCCATCAGGAGGCTGGTTCAGCTGGCAGAACTGAGCAGAAGGGCGTTTCCGCTCCATCCAACTTTCCCTCCCTCAGCCTGGTTGGATCACTCTGTAACGCACTGAAATAGCAGCTAAAAAAAATACAGCAAGATGTGCAGGGCTGTATACACATCATACATTTAAAGAACACCCCCCCCGCCACTGCCCAAGAATCATGGGAGCTATAGTTTATTAAGGGTGCTGCGAATTGTAGCTCTGTGAAGGATAAAATGCAGTTCTCAGTATTCTTCGAGTGTACGGAAATGTGCTTTAAATGCATGGTGCGCATGCAGCTGTGCACACACTGTACATTTAAAGTGCATGGTTTCCCACAAAGAATCCTGGGATCTGTAGTTTGTTAAGGGTGCTGGGAACTGTAGGTGAAACAAAGTCCCGAGGATTCTTTGCGGGAAGCCTTGGGCTTTAAATGTCGGGTTTGTACACAGCCTTAGTTCCCTTTCTGCTGCTGCACTTGATTTAATATTGAAATGTCTTGAGGAAAAAAGGTAGCCAGAGGAGAAGGGAATAAGACACTTGCTGCTGCGCTCAAACCATATCTTAAAGAGGAAGTGTGAGATACCATGACACAGGTGTCAAGGCCTAGTTACCAAGTGGAAAGGTGCTTAGAATATTAGCAAATGCATAATCAAAGTAACAGGATTGAGAAAGGCTACGGGGAATTTTGATTAACACACCTAACGCTTCTAGCGCACAATCTGTGCTGGGTGATGAGTAGTAAACCAAAGATGCATCTGAAGAAGTGGGCCCTGGCCTACACAAGCTTATGCCACAATGTCCTTAATAGTCTTAAAGATGCCACAAGGCTCCATGGTGTTTTCAACTAGAAGACCATAGTTCATATTGCAAAGAGCTGAAAACATTGATCTTATTACATATTTGTGGGTGTTTTAAGAAACATTTTTTAATCTGAAAGTCGTGGCTCCTCTTCCTTGCTTGGAAACACAGTTTGCCATATTAAACTGCAACATAAGGATAACTGCAGCATAAGGTAATGTGACAGACTGACAATAAAATACTACCTTACAGTTTATGCTGTGCCATTTGAATGGCCTCGAAGTATGCCAGCTCAAACCTTAAAAGGAACAGGAAATGCAATGTCTGAGTGCCATAAGAATTGTACCCCTGACACCAGGCCCATGCAATGAGCAGCTGAGGGGCCATATGGAGGCCTATTAGGCATCTGAGAACTTCTCTGTTTTTATGGACCACTTCAGCATATTGGTGTTGTACTGCAAGAAGTAGTGAGACATGGTGAGAAAGAGTCTCCAAATTATGTCCGTGTTTGACTGTGTGAACATAAGAACTGCCCAGCTGGATCCAGCCAATGGTCCATCTAATCCTATTCTCATGATGCCCAACACGATGGCTGTGAGAAGCACCAAGGCAGGACTTTAGGACTTTATTGTTTTCAGTTGTTCATGAAGAAACTCACTGCAAGTTCAGTTAGTGGTCAAATAAACTTTACTTCTGATTTATTTCACATGCTTCATGCATGACAATGTAACAGAGACAGGGCCCCTGGATGCCTCTTTGGAGAATAACCTTGCATTGTCACACAATTTGTTTTAGTATTTAATTGCAGCCCAATTAGCACAATTGCCTTTTTAAGCAGTATACAGTACACAGCAGTATACAGTCCACAGTATACAGCAGTATACAGTACAGTGGTACCTCAGGTTAAGTACTTAATTCGTTCCGGAGGTCCATGCTTAACCTGAAGCACCACTTTAGCTAATGGGGCCTCCCGCTGCTGCTGCGCCGCCGGAGCACAATTTCTGTTCTCATCCTGAAGCAAACTTCTTAACCTGAAGCACTATTTCTGGGTTAGCGGAGTCTGTAACCTGAAGCGTATGTAACCTGAAGCGTATGTAACCCAAGGTACCACTGTATATACAATTGCTTTTTTAAGCAGTATACAGCTTGTTAAGCAAGTGGGGGTTTTTATTTTAAAAAATCTGCCCCCATAGAGGTTAGAGTTGCATTTCCCTGCCCTATATATGGCAGTTTTGCAGATCATATGTTTCTAAAGGGTGGCGTTCAGTTAAGGTTAAGATTAACAGTTACATCATTTTTGGTATAGAAACAGTTAGCTGCACTTACGCATCACAACCCCCTGTGGTGTGATTATCATTTGATCACTAATGTATAGATGCCTTTTTTCTTTTTTTAAAAAGATCTCTCTCTCTCTTTTTGCTCAATTAACACATATACTCTCATGAAAATTAGCTATCAAGATGAATTACCAAATAATGATATTTAACACGACAGATTTGCAATTGTGAAAATGTCTCCACCCAAGAGCTCTAATTTGCACTATGGACAGTGAAGATTACTTAGTAAAATGATTCCACTCACTAACTTTTATAAGGGCTCATAATTGCACATGAATACCAGAGTGTGTCTGGCAAATTAATATGGCAGACAACCCTCATATTAAATTTCATCTACACAGCCTCAAGCTTATGTCTTGGGACTCGGGCCATTGAAGAGGCCCAAGAAGCCCATTCTATAATTCAGTAATTATCCTGGAAATATTTCAAACAGTCCAAAAAATTTTAAGTATCAGAAATGTTTGCACAGTTTGTAATTGTTAGGGGAAAAAATGTCTGATTTCCTTGGTTGGCATAAAACAATGTCTACTGCTGGTATGAGGGGTGGTTTTACTATCTGGAGCGATTAAACAAGGTTCCCTAATTCAATAATTTATGAGCATAGTCAAATTATTAGCCATTGACTGAAAAATATCCATTATGTCTCCCCCTCCCCAAAATATTTTCATTACACTTTTGTAAAAGCAAATGCAATACAGTCAACAACCAAACATGTGGTGTATACCGAGAAAGTTACAACTTCATTACAGTTAAAATCATAGATGCTAACCAAGTGTTGAAGACTGTCCTGCCACAAGGTGGTCTGGGCTGCTGGTGGTCTAGGGAGAGTTGTAGCTCTTCACGGAAAAGGAAACTACGTACGATCAAATTCATCATGTCTTATTTCCTTTCTGTGTTGTGTCGGGTGCCCAGATAAAGCTATGTCCCCTACTTCGTCTAACCAACTCTTTCTGGAGTGGAGGGTTGGACCCTTCCAGTAATTAGCTACTTCTAGCCGAGCTTTTTTTCAAAAGAATTTGTTTGTTCACAAAGGCCAATGTGTTGTCTGTTCTGGAATGCCCTCTGTAAAGTAGAACACAATACCTCTGCAGAACTCCTCCTATATAATCCTGTGTGCTTGAGCCCATCAGAATCATGGCGCAATCATGCCACATCTAATGGTTGCTTACTGCCCTTCCTGGTGTTCAGCAGTTGTGGCCCATTGCAGTGCCTCCTCTCCTTCTGGGTGTGCTGTGCCATTTTTGCCTGCCTCCCCATCCCCCTTGGCTGCTGTGCAGGGTCACAGGTTTCCACCAAAACCCGTTCATTCAAAAGGGCCAATTCACAGTCCCCCCCTGGGGGGGGGGATGGCGAGCAGAGCTGAGGGAGGCAGGCTTCCCTGAGGTCCACCCGCCATCTACTCAGCCCAGCTGACCCCTGAACGTAGCACCCAGTCAGCCAGGAGCATCACCCACCCACCCACCCTTCCCTTCCCTTCCCTTCCCTTCCCTTCCCTTCATTAATTGTCTATCACTGCTATAACCATTTCCTTTTCGGTTAGGAGGGCTTTGCTGTGGTCTTTTGATGGTTGCCGTATTTGGGGCTGGGAAGGAATTTCCACTGTGTTGCAGGTTTCGCCTTCCCCATAGCAGTAGTCACAACTTTTGTGGTTTAGGGCATGGGGTGTGATGAAGTGGTGACTCACCCACCCGGTTCTCTGCAGCAGCGATAACAAGGTTAGAAGGCTCTGGAGGGGAGTCTCTGTCCAAAAGCCACTTGCACAGGACTAGCAAGCCATAGAGCTTCCCTAAGCATTTGGGGGCCAACTCGTAAACCTGCGTTTGTGATGGATCCACCCCCGAATGGAACCTGCCATGCCTCAGCCCCCCGCCCCCAGCCAGGGACCTAAGAGGGACACACCCAATGCCTATGTCAAGGCTTCCTACATCTGAAATAAATTTAAAAAATTGTGGCCATTTCAAATTCCAGATGGTTGTTGTGTCCATTCATTTACCACTCAGTAGTTGGCAGAGTTGAGGGGCTCTGCGGCTGGACATGCAGTTATCAGGGCAATGGTGCATGTGGCATGGAGACCAGCAATAGATTGTTCTGCCTTTCTTGGCAAGCTTTGGATTCAATTTTCATACTGGTGGTGCATGCTTGTGTTTGGCCTTCTATGACTTAATCACATAATAGGAAAGCCGTGTCCCACCCCCTTTGGATTTTTCACAAGCAATACTGGAGCACTGCTTCATACCCCTTTGCTGTCTTTGAATACACACACACATGCACACACACACACAACATAAATAAATATATATATATATATATAGAGAGAGAGAGAGATAGTGGTACCTCAGGTTACATACGCTTCAGGTTACATATGCTTCAGGTTACAGACTCCGCTAACCCAGAAATATTACCTTGGGTTAAGAACTTTGCTTCAGGATGAGAACAGAAATCGTGCTCCGGCGCCACGGTGGCAGCAGGAGGCCCCATTAGCTAAAGTGGTGCTTCAGGTTAAGAACAGTTTCAGGTTAAGAACGGACCTCCGGAACGAATTAAGTACGTAACCTGAGGTGCCACTGTATATGACAGAGGAGGGGGAGGAATTAGCATAATTTGAGAAATGGTTGATTTTGATCTTCTGTAATTACACAAGGGTGCCAAAAACATCTTTAAACATGTGCAGTATACATTTTGCTGAAGGGAATAATGTAGTGATTTCTGATTTAAAAGCTTAGCGCTAGCATAGAGGTTATATCATTGCTGGTAACTTTGTGTGAATCCAGTAGTGAGATTCTGCAACTAAACTCATGGTCTTGTGAGTGACCGTTGCTAAAAAAATAAATAAAAAAATCAATGTCTCTAACTAGTGGCATAGAAGCTACAACACTAATGAGTTTGCAGAAAAGCTTATTTGCATGTCCAAACCTTGGCTGCAGCTCAAGAAGCAGCTTGTGTAGCAATCAAGCGGGAGCTCCTTGAAATCAATGACTGAAGACTCTGGGTATCTTGCAATAGTTAGCATTAATGACATCTTTATCAATCTTAATGTGCATTCATTTCCATCAGAGCAACCATTATACTAACACTGAAGTGGACCATTTAGTTACCTGGGCCCACTTTTCTCGTGAACCTTTATGATTAAACGGATTGAATGGTAGAGAAAAAACTAATCCCAGTTCACTGGAAATGTTTCCTTAGGAAATTCTCATCAGAAGACATAACCATAGTTAGGTCACTTTGACAAGTTAGGTCACTCTGTATAGCAAATGCTACAACTTTTTTTATATGTATCAGCTGAGCTAGGAAAGGGGGCGGGAAAGCCATCGTGAATGGCTCTAATATTCCTGGTTTTGGTGCCTTTGGTTCTTACCATTTACAATTGTGATTCAAAACTGCAACTCTCTACCCTTCTTTTGAAAACTTATGTAGAGAAAGGCAAGAAACACAGAAAAAAACACACAGACAAAATCAATGGGACCCATAAGTACTATAGGAGGTAAGCAGTATGACTGATAAAAATAACAATACAACATATTTCAGCAATATTATATAAAAATGTAAATAGGTTTGTAACCATTGCGAAATAGGCTCATGCTGCAAAAAGCGCCCGCCTCCTCCGAGTGAAAATACAAATTTCCTTGTTAATCTGAATCTTTGAAGAATGTGTTGTAGAGCTGGGGACAGGATCCCTAGAATATATCTCATTCTTATTGCTTCAGCAAAACCAATTTAGAAAGAAGGACTATCTCCAGCTTGGCAGCTGAAAATAAGCATCTGGTTTTTTTACGTGTCCCCCTCCCCCAAAGTATTATCTGATGTGAATCATCCAAAATAACATAACCAGCAGGATTTCCCCAGTGTGGCTTATTGTTCCTCAGAAGCCTTAACACAGAAACCAATTACCAAAATGGGGAAGTGGCACAGGGCTGCTGTATTGTTGTTTTTTTATCAATTATATTGCTTACGTCTTGCACTGTGTTCTAGGCCTGTTGGCTTTGTCTGTGGTTTTTGTGCAGTTTGGGGACCCTCTTCTCTGGGTTTGTGAGAAAGGCAAGACATTCAGAGCAGCTGCACATCTGTGTAGTGTGGGAATGGCTGATGCAAGTTTGACCTGTATCAAAAAAAGAAGTCCCAGAAGCTTTTCCTGACAGGTGTCCCAAATTAAAATTTAACCTTCCCCACTTAACAAGCATTGTTGATGCCTGCAGTTTGCCCTTACACACTTTTTTGAAACTCAGAAGTAAGCAAACTATAAATACAGAATCTAACATGTATAATAATTAAAACAAGGTAATTGTTCCATTTCTCTAAGAATTCAGATTTAATGGCTTATTATTATTATTATTTTAGATATCCACTGGCTTAGATATGTAAGAAGGCAGTGATCTTTGTTCTGACCTGTATTCATCACATGCAGCATTGCTTCTGTTCTGCTGCAGTTTGGTTTCTGCCAAATGCTGTTATTCATCTTGCTGCCTGCTATGTAATGTATTTTACATATTTACATAATTTAAAGATTTAACATAATTAATGACATACCATAATTATTTCCACACTATTCATTTCAATGTAGAAATGTCAAAACAATGTTTTAAAAAACCCTCAAGAACATTGTGAGTGAACACTGATCGTATTCACTGGATTCCTGTTGGAGATTATTCCCGTTTCTGCTTCTGTTTCTGATGGAATTCTCCAACATCTCTACAATGGATGTCCATTTGTTATTCCAGAGGTCGATTTTTTCCTTACATGAATTTTGAATGCTTTAAAGCTTGTTTTTTTGTTTTGTTTTTTGCATTTTGTATTGTTTTGATAGTTGATTTCGTATTTGTAGCCATTTTGGGAAGAGGCCCTCTTGAAGAGTGGGTTCTACATTTACTGAAACTTAAACTTATGGTTGTGATGGTGAAGTTTGCTATCAGCAGTCTGAGCATCAAGGAGAAGCAAAGAAATAGAAAAGTTAAAAACTAATCAATGGGAGGTCAGCAGCCAGCTGACAGCATCAGCTTCTATTTTCTATTTCAGCTGAGCTGCTCCCATCCTTTCCCCACAGCTGAGTAGCCTTTGCTGTGTACCTATCTTTATTACTGAGAACAAACAGAAAATAAATTATTATTACTTGTTTTATTTATGAAATTTCTATACTACTGTTATGTACTGAGTTGAATAGGATCCAAAAAGCAGCAGTCTGATTGGTCCTAGAACAATGCAGCAGTATGATTGGTCTGCAGGAACCACCCAATCCAGCTCCAGGTGGAAGTGACTCCGCAACCTGATTGGCCTACAGGAGAATCCCAGAATTAGCCAATCACGTGCGACCCATTGTGTAAATGTATATAAAGCTGATATTTTGGGGGAACTTTCATTCCTCACTACTATGAGCTGAATAAAGAGCATGAAATCCACACTTGACTGGGAGTATATTTCAACTACCTTTCACCCAAGGATCACAGGGCTGTTTACGATATAAAAACACAAAAATACATAACATAGTAACAAACGAAAACAATTACCCGTCCACGGTTTGAAAGGCCGTAGTCCCAAAGGCCTGGGGGAAGAGGAATGTTTTTGCCTACTGCCAAAAATGCCACTGCAGAAAAGCCCCACTCTTGTGTTGCCACTTCCAGGTACAGAAGGTCAAGTCTGGATCCAACCCACTGACTTTGCCCAGTGCAAGACATTGTGGCATTCTCGATCCATAGGTGTTTTATGTCTCCCTGATTTTTTGCTGGTTTGCTGTCTGTCCGTAGACTTTCCTGCAGTCTGTAGCTTGCTCCTTGTTTTCCTGCTGTCCTTTTTCATTCTGGCCACTCTATTTTAAATAACAACACCTGGATCTCCCTGTATTATTTATAGGTTAGTGCAGGCAAGCTCATATACCTGGTGGCACATTCTGACAGCCTTGTCTAAATTGAGATCCTTTCTGCCTGTTTGTTTGTTTGTTTGTTTGCTTGCTTTTTGCACCATTGGCTCTCTCATAAAACTCACTAGCTGCTCTGTTTCTGTGGAATCTCTGAACTGCCCGTAGTTGTGGATCTGATCCAACAGGGTCAGGTCTCTTAAAAATGGTCCCTAGAACTCACCTTGCCTCTGAACCCTGTTGTGAAATTTAAATCCTTCAGAGGCTTCACTTTTCTTTGGCATAATGACCACTCCATCAATCTTTTTGCACTGAGCTTAATAGCATGTTATTATTATCAGTGCTTTTTTTCTGGGGGTACACAGGGGTACCCATATCCCTAAACATTTTGTGAATCTAACGGGAGCAGAAACACACTCTCTCTCTCTATCTCTCCCCACCCACCCACCCACGTTTCTTCTCTAGCACAGTGAATTGTCAGTTCTGTTGCTACCCCTGATGGCGGCCTCATTTCCTATCATGTTGTTTCCTGAGTCTCAGATGGAAGTGAGCATTTAATGTGTGAAGTAGGAGTTGGAATCTAGCACGGTGATTGGTGAGTCTCGTTGTATTCACTGTATTTATTTTTCCTGATTTGAGCTATAAAACGGTGATTTTTTTTTGAGTCAAAATGACAGTACCCCGAAACATTTTTTTTTTTAAAAAAAAGCACTGATTATTATTGTTATTGTTATGGATGTGTCTTAACAATGAGTGTCTTCTAAGATTCTGCAGCCTTCTGTATCAGGATCTCCTAGGCTTCCATATGTAGAGAAGAGCCACTGGGTGCCATATGATGGCTGCAATCCTATGCATATTTACCTAGAAACAAGTTCCATTATGCACAGTGGAGGCTTCCTTCCAAGTTAGCATGCCTAGTATTTCATTGTCAGACGCATGTATAGGCTACCCATCCCAGGTAACAGCAGGCCTTTGGGTGAGCATGGCAGCCCAAAGACCACAAATGCAGTGTGAATTAAAAGGCTCCATTGAGTGCAGTGGGGATCTTCTTTGATGTGCATTGCTCTGTGAGCGTCTTGTGAGGCAATGGCAGATCTAGGAGAGCACAACGATTGCACTGAACATGGAACTTCTGGGGTGCCACAGCAGACACTGCAACTGTGATGTCCAACGGAGGCGAGAGGCAGGGTGTGGCGGCAGATTCTGGCATCACACAGGGCACCACTGAAAATTAAGATGCCACTGTGTGAGGGACAAAATGGATGGTGATCTCCTGTTGTAACCCAAAACAGCAGGTGTCCTCCAGATATTTTGGACTTAAACTCCCATCAGCCCCAGCTAGCATGGCCAATAGTCAGGAATTATGGGAGTTGTGGTCAGAAACATCTGGGGGCTGCTAGGACAGAGGAGGCTGTTACGAAACTCATGTAAAGCCCCTCTTTTCGAGTCTTTATAAGAATCTCCCCTTAGTTTAACTATCTTCAGATAATCTTAATTTTTTAATTAGAAAATTGTGACTTTAGATTTTAAAATAAAATACAAACAAACAAACAAACAAACAAACATGAAAGCTGAATTCTGCAAAAGTCATTATGCTTTGTACTGAGTTTCAGTGCCATTTGGTATAGCCAGAGTCATGCAAATTTCTAAACCTCATTTCCTATGAGTGATGTTTTGGCTTTGGAGAGAATCAGCAAAATGTGGAGAGCAAATCTTTTAGTGATTGATTAAAGGAACAGATGGGCAACTTGGCTAAAGTAAGATAGACACTTGTCCTCGTGTTCTGTGTTTTAACAAAATTGTCCCTGGCTCCTTTGCACTTGCCATGGCTACTGTTTACATAACATGTATTTTAAAGAACGGAATTGGTTGCCTTGCTCAATTATCACCATAAGGGCGATTGGCTAACGAGACGTTCCCAGTTTTTAGTTTCTCCTTCTGGCACTTCCTATGTGGCCAGTATGGTGGGTGGAATGAATATGTGTCAGAGGTTTATTGTCCTACATCAGCAAAGACAGATGGCTGTAAAGATTGGATCAAACCCTCAGGCAGGGAAAATAAAGCAGTGAATAGAATGATTTCTTGTGAGATGGAGGCACAGTAAGGATTGCCAGAGCCCATGACTTTGTAACAAGCATTTGATTTTAGGGATTTTTTTTAAAAAATAAAACTACATTTAATTAAGGCTAAATTGGAAGAAGAGAGTCAATATTCATTTTACAATTCTAGTCCTCATGATAGAGAAGAACATCTTAGCACTGCATTGTCCTGCAGTTTTCTAGTATAAAAAAATTCTTTTGATAAATTGTAATTGTCAGCCAAGATGAAACACTGAAGATGCATATTAATCAGGGGCTGTAACATAATCTTGTGTTACTGGAGAAGTAATTCTACACTGCTTCATATTTTTAACCCTCTCTGTTTACACAGAATTGTGGCTTTCAGGCATTTTATATTGCTGAAGAGCCACTGCATTTATGCTGTAGAATCATTGTTCTTTCTAGAAGATTCTGCTGTATGTACTGAAACTAGGCTAGACAGTCAGTTCCCACTAAATGCTAACCTGTCCAGTTGGGCTTCAGTGTTGCTCTGTATGGACTAAGAATGTACAACTGAACACACTCAACAACACTCTGAAAGGGCCTGTCAGAGGGCACTTTGCCAGGGACCTCTTTGAACCTGGAGGTAACAATGTTGTCACAGAATGATTGTTGAACATTTAGTACCAAAAACGAATCATTTCTATGCCATTCAGGAGTGTTCCAGCTTTAAGAGGGCCTTAAGAGCATAATATATGAATACTCCCTATATACTTTTTCCACATTGTGCATAATATTCTACACTTCTGTCAGGTCCCCATCCCTCCATCCCTCACCTTTTTTCTACGCTAAAAAGCCCATAATATTGCAACTCTTCATTGTGGAGTTGTTTCATTCCCATAGCTGTCAACTTACAGATTTGAAAATAAGGGACCAGCAGCCTTGAAATAAGGGATCAGCAGCCAAAATAAGGGACCTGCAGCCTCACCTGCTCCAGGCACTCCAGTCTTCCTGTCCTTCTGCAGTCTGGTCAAACTCATGCTGGTAGCTTTGAGAACACTGTCCAACCAACTTTGTAACCAGAGGTTCAACTGAATAGAATCTGAATCACATGCACCACAAGGCCTATGCAGCCTCAGCTTAAGATGGCTCCCCGGCCTGGCTTTGCAGCAGCACGTGCAACAAAATGGGGTCCAGCATTCAAAAAACCCCTCAGCTTGCATTAACTAGCCACACACACACACAGCCTCCCCCCCTCGCCACGAGATCGCCAGTCACCCACCATTTTAGTCAACCAGCTCCTTTCTTTCCCCCCATAAGTCAGTCGAAGGAGCCTCCAAAACAAATTCAAAAGCCCCCCTCCCACAAGATCTCCTTTCCTTTCCCCCCACCATGTGCCCCCACTCCAGACAGACCTTTTCACCGGCAAGGGTGAGTGGGCCGTCAATGACGTATCCATCCGATTCTGATCTGAGCACTCAGCACAGGTATGTTCAACTTCTGAGCCCCTCTGAGCCAAAGGCAGAAAGCCCAGCCAGCAGCCAAACGAAGCCTCAAGGAAAACCACTGTCACCTCTCCGCTGGGAAGCGCTGAGCAAAGGCGAGGCCCCAGGCAACACAGCTGATTTGATCAGCACAAGGCATGCAAGCTCCACCCCCCAGTCATTCTTAGACTTCTTATTGGGTGAGCAACACAGCCAAGCAACACAGTTGGAGCCTCCCTCCTCCCTGGCCGGCGGGGAGGGAGAGCTGCTTCCTTTGAAATTTAAGGAACATAATTTAAGGGACATCCATCAATAAGGGACAGCAGCAGGACATGGCGCTGGTATAAGGGACGCTTGACAGCTATGTTCATTCCCTTTGATCCTTTTGGTTGTCCATTTTACAGCTTTGTAGTATCTTTTCTGAGGTACGGCAACTGTACACTATAGATTTGATTGACTGCATGATGATATGGGCAGTTTTGTTTTCCATCCTTGGCTGCCTCACTGCTCAACCCTAACTCAAGGACATGTATGTACAAGTTTAGAGAAGAAATTTCAAGCATTGGAGAACACCACTTTTTACATCCCACCATTGGAAGAACTGTCCATTTATTCCTGTTCTTGGCTTCCTGTTCCTTAATCAGTGATTGATCCAGAAGAGGACCTCTGCTTTTGTCCTATGACTGCAAAGCTTGCTTAGGAGACTTTGGTGAGCAACCTTATCAAAGGTCTGGCTTGGGGGGGGGCAGGGGACTCATAAAGGTGGCTGCTTTGCTGCTTTCTGCCACTGCTGCCTCTCTCCCTCAACTCATAGCTCTGTTGCTTCTGTTTCCCCCTGAACACCCCACTCTGCTGCCCCCTTACCAGATAGCGGTGAAAGAGCTACAAACTCTTCACACTTGTTTTCTGCTGTGCTACTAATCACATCATCTGCCATTGATCACAGGGTCCTGGAATCGAGTCCCATAGTCTGAAAGTTACGATGCTACTGCTGTCAGTTTCATCACTATTACTCCATTTTACTACAGACATCATACATCACACAACTTCAGAACACAGGACTGATTTTTCTTTGCCAGCTCCAAAGGGAGCATGTGCAATCTTGTGATGAATGTAGCGATGGTTGGCACCACCTGTATGCAAAGATGTTGGAATTAAATAGTGCTGCTGTTACTTGATTTGCATGTTTTTCAATAAGGGCCTGATAGTTTATTTACTGTGGGTTGAGATGTTTATAAATATGCAATTTTTAGTTAGGAATTTTGTGTAGGTGGCAATTTGTGCAAAACACCGAGGAAGGATGGAAGCTGGCATTTAAACAAAAATCATTAAATAAGCCCTCAGCACATGGTAGGTGATGACTTGCTTGAGGCATGTATCTTTTGCAAGGCTTCAGAGGTTGAGGTAGTACTTAAAAACAAAGCTAGGGAAGAATCAGGTACAAGGGCAAAGTTAGCCACTAGGCTGATCTGGACAGGATCCCTGCAATTCTGGAACCTCTTCCTTTCTCCTGGGTTCTAGAGAACATATCTGTTCCATTAGTGTGCCTCATGTTAGAATCTTCATATCTCAAATTCTTGCCCCACTGTGGGGGTATTCACTAGAGGGGTGATTTATCATTTCTCAGCCTCTTAATAAATCATTACGAGATTGCCTTACCCTAATATATATCAAAGATCAAATTCTTTCATATATATTTTTCATATATCTTTCATATATATATATATGTTGTTGTTGTTGTTTAGTCATTTAGTCGTGTCCGACTCATGTTTGTAGCTTCGAGATCAAATTCTTTCATATATATAATGAATACAGTCATATATATATATATATATATATATATATTCTCTCTCTCTCTCTCTCTCTCTCTCTCTCTCTCTCTCTATATATATATGAAAGAATTTGATCTTTTCAAGTGGCAGCACCCACACTTGGGAACTCCCTATTGTCATCAGGCAGGAGACTTCACAGTACTCTTTTCAGACCTGTCGAAAACAGTTTTGTTTAGGCAAGAGTATGTAGAATGTTGAGGGGTGTTTTTGTTTGGTTTTTAGCTTATCATCGATTTTAATTACAGCTGTACCTCGGTTTACGAACTTAATCCATTTCGGAAGTCTGTTCTTAAACCGAAACCGTTCTTAAACTGAGGCACGCTTTCCCTAATGAGGCCTCCCGCCGCCGGTGCCCTTCCACCATTCAGATTCCATTCTTAGACCGAGGTAAAGTTCTCAAACTGGGACACTACTTCTGGTTTTACGGCGTTCATAAACCGAATTGTTCGCAAACAGGATTGAGGTACCACTGTATTTTTAATGTTGTTTAGAACTGGGGTTTTTTTACTGATTTGTTTTGTTCTGTACTTTTTGCAAACCACACTACTGGAATCAAGTAGCATAAATTTGTGAAATAAATACTATTTATGATTGGAGATGATTTCCCCCCTCCCTTGAGTAAGGGATATATTGTCATCAGTATTATGATATGCTGATAAAACGGTTAACCTTTCCTCAAGCCTAGACAACAATGGGGTTAACCTGACTTCCCTTGGGGTGGAGTACCACAATTGGGAGGCTGCTGCAACCCCAAATACTCCCAAACCTATTAATCCTTTGTGGCAGAACAGAGGGTTGGCCCTTAAAGGACTGAAGGTCTCAAAAGGAGGTGGAGCCTTGGAGATTAGGCTGGAGGCAGAGGTTCAAAAAACCACAGTCCACCTCTAGTTGTTGGAGCGAATTGCTCACTCTGTGGTGCTGGAACACCTGACCTGCCTTGCCACCTGGGCTCCTCAAGAACAGGACACCAACTTTCCTCGCACGGTTGTTGTGATGAAAGGAATAGGTGGGGGTGGAGATCCATGTGTGCCATGGAGGAAAGGTGGGTCAATATGTATTAAGCCAACCCACCCACCTGATGCTGTCAGATGTACTGAAGGTATAATGATTATCTGTCCCCTTGTAGAGTTTTTGCAACCAGGAGGGTCTTTATGAAGGTATATGGTGCTGAAATATGTGACTTGGGTGGTCATCGAATAAAATGGAAAATGAGCTGAGCAAAAGTATCACTATTGAAGGTGAATGGTGTGCAGAGGGCGTGAAATGCACCTCCTTGTTAGATCCAGCTTGTCAAAATTATAGAGTTGGAAGGGATCGCAAGGATGATCTAGTCCAACTCCCTTCAATGGAGGAATATGCAGCTGTCTCATACGGGGATCGAACCTGCAACCTTGGAGTTATCAGCACCACACTCCTCTTCATGTTGCATAGTAAACCACTTTTGAAATGGAGGAGAGTTCCCAAACAGATTGTAAGGCGATTTTCCCCTCTTAAAGATTCTCTACCTTATAGATTTCCACAAGCCATTTCCCTTCGCCACTGTGATTGGCGTCTTCCATGTGGAAAGAAGATCAAAATGTTGGAGGTTGCATTGAGATTTAAATTTGGGTTCAGCACAACCTACCTCATCGTTTTGTGGTGATCATTAAATGGGCTAGCCCCATGGAGGAAATGTGGGATGCAAGCATGATAAATTTAACGTGTGCTAAAACTGTACATTCATCATGCCCATTTTACAGTATTTCTTCATCCATTTAGTCTGCTTTATCCAACCTTTCAGACCTGGGATGCCTCAAGGTAGCTTACAGAGACCACATTAAATAAATAAATAAATTTTGGGGTCGATCAGATATTCCAGTTTGAGCCTAATCACTTTGGCTGTCTGGTCATGATGTTTCAGATTTGCTTTTATATGGTATGTTATTTTATGTTCAGCACTGGCAAAATAACTTTGGCTCTGCCCCTACTGTTACAGATAATTCATTACAGTCTCTACACTTCGATCATTACATACAGGTCTTATTTCAGAGTATTAATTCATGCACTTGAAAGGTTTGCAACTTGAGAGCTTGATGTATGTTCTCTCTCCATTATGGAGAGATAAAAAGCTTTCCTAAGTTGGGAAACCTAATTATCCAATACATTATCTTCAGATACATTATTTACTATATATCTTGTAGGTTAACTATTCCGTCAGTGCTTTCCTCACTTGCTTTCAAAAATATATGCACACACAAATATGCATACCCGACACATTTATATCCATAGATATTCAGACGCATTCTGTGAGCTACAGGCACAATTTTGGTTCAGGAAATTCTGTAACAGTATTATTTTCAATGTAAATGCCATTGGAATAAAGAGCTCTTGCTTTTTTCTTTTTTTAAAAAATCCTGCTACTTTAATTGTCGTATAGGATATAAGGATTACGTTCTTCATACTGTCGAGTGTAATGTTGAATCTGAAGTTTAGAGATTTAATTTTTCTGTCTCCTTTAATGAATATTGCAACAACAGTCACCTCCTGTGGGTTGGAATAAACAGTAGTGTGTACACCTACAACAACGTTTGCAGACCTCTTCAGTTTTCTGTTTTTAATGTGATGAAAATTTGTACAAGTAACAAAGGGAAAAAATGTCATGGTAACTAAAACATTTCCTATACTTGCATTTTAGAGTGAAGCAAAATCAAAGGTCTTCAAAGAATTACTAGGGTTCTTTCTAGGAGGTTATTGACAAATATGTAGCTTGTCTCTTGAGTTTGTGCCTCTTTCACAGATTGGTGTATTTGTGATCCCACAGGCAGGAATAAGCGTCTGTAATTCATTTCTCCTTGTTAGCTAGTGTGCTTTTGTGTGGAGGATGATTGACAGCAAACTCGGCTTAGTCCCAACGGATGAGCTTGTTAGCAAAACCCTAGTATCCTATCTCTAATAAAGCATATCAGCAGTACATTTTGTCCTATCTATTAGCCTCTCTGTTTCTTTTTTGTGAAAAGCTGAGTGTCCCTTTGAAGCAATGACAAATAAACCCCTGAACTGAAGTGCTAGGCTGCCTTATGGACAGCTGGATAGTAAATGTCACACCGTGTATAGAATGCCTATTATCAGAGTGAGCCATTTGTTCAATGCTTTTCAGTATCTTAATGTAATACAAAATTGCTAAATCAAGCCCCATGTCTGTGACAGAACATAATTAATGAGAAAGCAGGAGCCAATTCAACACTCTTTATTGGGACCTAATTGGCTCAGGCAACAGAGTTGTCACTCAACAAGAGACTTCCTTTAAAGCAATTTTGTTCTTGGTTGTATTACAGAGCCTATTAAATTGTCCCCTCCTTGATCGCACAAAGAAGTATCTGCATGCAATAATTAGCTTTTCCAGGGGGATTTTTTTTAACTCTTTCGGCGGCAGAAAATGTTCAAGCTCTGCTGGAGGAAACAGAGGGAGATATACAGGCTCAAGGGCTGAGCAATGGGGATCTCAGGAAGGCCTATCAAGAGGCTTCAGAAACTCCAGCTGGTGCCTAATGCCTTCCACTGGGCGGAGTCAAGGCAAGCACACCTGTGCTTTCCAGGCAACCTCTTGAACCCCAGGCACTGCTCATACCAAGGTGTGTGCTACTTAAAATCTCTGTTACATAGGGGAAGAACCTGCTTACGTCAGGCTGCCTTTCACTATGTGCCGCTGAAGCGCACAAGGTCTGCTTGCTTATTTTATTTTGCTTCTATAGCATCTTTTCATTCAACACTCCCAAGGGTGCAGGTTCATTAAAGGTAAAGGTAAAGGGACCCCTGACCGTTAGGTCCAGTTGTGGCCGACTCTGGGGTTGTGGCGCTCATCTCGCTTTATTGGCTGAGGGAGCCAGCGTACAGCTTCCGGGTCATGTGGCCAGCATGACTAAGCCGCTTCTGGCAAACCAGAGCAGCTCATGGAAACGCCGTTTACCTTCCTGCCGGAGCGGTACCTATTTATCTACTTGCACTTTGACATGCTTTTGAACAGCTAGGTTGGCAGGAGCTGGGACCAAGCAACGGGAGCTCACCCCATTGCAGGGATTTGAACCGTCAACCTTCTGATCGGCAAGTCCTAGGCTCAGTGGTTTAACCCACAGTGCCACCCACATCCCCGCAGGTTCATTGTTTAAGGACAAAACACAATGCAGGAGGTTGCAGCCCTGGTAGAGCATGGGCTTTGTGTGCAGAAAATCCCAGGTTCAATCTCTGGTGCATCCTGGCAGGGCTGGGAAAGATCCTGGCTCTGACCTTGGAGGGCTGCTATCAGTCAGAGTGCTGTGACAGATGGACCACGGGTCTGGTTTGGTATAAGACAGCTTCCCATGTGCCGTGCTTTTATTAGTGAGCCTTGCATCAGTAAGTAAACTGCATAACACCACTGTAGTCGTGGTTGAAACAGATAGAACTGTAGCCCTGTAGCAATGTAGGCATGGAGTAGTGAAGCTGGGAATGTGGTTGCCTCTCCACCTCGGTGCATCAAAATCCTGGTCCCATCTGACATGTGTGCACTGACTGACATATTCATGATTGGGACCAGATTGGGACCTAGTTACCTAAGGGACTGCCTTGCTTAATATATCCCTGGCTGGTAACTGTGCTAATCACCCAGGGCACAGCTAAGAACATTGCATGCCCCATAGGTTCACTTAGTATGTTCTAGGAACCAGGCTTTTAGTGTTGCAGCTCCAGCCTCTGGAATGAGTTACCAACTGAAATTAGGCAAGTGCCTAGCATTTTGACATCTGTTGAAGTCATTTGTTTTTTTTGCTTAAGGAAACTTTCCTTGAAGTATGACCCAGTCATTTTGTGGACTAATAATAGTATAATTGTAGATATGGTTTTACTGTGTTCTATCTTACTTTATTTTATTGTACATCACTTTAGTAACCTGTTTTTGTCCATATGGATTCCCTGAATTAACAATTTACTTTTTGTATGCTTTTATACTGCTGTTGCACTGCTTTTATGTTGTATTTTTGTGGGGTTTTTTGTTTCACTGCGAAAAGTGAAGTTACAGGGAAGCAGGCATAGGGTCTTCTTGGTAGTGGCACCCTCCCTGTGGAACACCCTCCCTTCTGATGTCAAGGAAATAAACAACTATCTGACTTTTAGAAGACATCTGAATGCAGTCCTGTTTAGGGAAGTTTTTAAGGACTGATGTTTTTATTATGTTTTTAGATATGTTGTAAGCCACCTAGAGTGTCTGAGGAAACCCAGCCAGATAGGCGTAATATAATAATAATTACTATTTTAAAAAAGTGGTTACTGTTTTTATGTTGTACACCACGTAGATATTTTCTTCAGAGATAATAAGCAGTTTATAAGTGTTTAAAAGAAAAAGTTATTTATTACTTATTTATTTGAATGTGAAACATCTATATATCTGCAGATAATAAGCAAACAATAAACATACGATATGCATGTCAGTTCCAGGCATAACTACATAGATTTCTATACAGTGGTGGTGCTATCTCATTTTATCCTCATTTTATCTGTGAGGTGGCTAGATTGGGGATGAAGACTTTCAGAGCTGAAATTTAAATGTCAAACCTATTCCAGTTATAATGCTTGAGTTCTCTTTTACTGGGTCTCCTGGTAAGCAGTTTAAAGGAGAATGAGAAAAATGCAGAATATGTTATTGATTTAAAAATTACAACATTGGAATGTATCAAATTATTTATCATTAGTATTATCTGTAGGTTTATATACTGCTTAATTCTTGAAATGGCTTGTTAACTATTTACAAAAGCTAAAAGACAAGTACACCAATGTGCTGGCACAAAATTTTTTTGCAGTCTTTGATCATGGCAGCCTCCCTGGGCTGTCTGAACCTACAGCAGGAGAGGGGGGTGAACTGAGAATTCTTTCAGGTTGTCTCCAGCCTTCTCAGGTGAGGTCTGCAAAGTGGTCTTGGGGTGACTGACACTTTGCCCATTGTGGGTGGGAGTACCATGTCTGTCCTCACGACCTTATGGAGTTGGCCAGGGATCCAGATCAACATGTGTTGGATACTTTCCCATATATCCTGGTCCCTATATTGAAACATGAGGCTGATCTTACAGATAGCCAATGAGGGAAAGGAACAGCATACGAGGAACAGCATACATGCCTTAGTTGACATTCCTGCATTGCAAGGAGATGGACGCTTCTTACTATACAATTCTATGATTCTATGAAATGAGGCAGAGGATTATGCTTTCCTAATCACATACAGCCCTTGAATAGGCTTGTTTTGAGGTAAAAGGTACAGCAAGTGCCAAACGTAACAAGTAATGATGATAAGAAGTCCGCATTCTATAGGCATCATTGTTGTACCATGTGATACATATCCACAGATTTAAACAGCCTTTAAATGAAAGGAATGCATGCACACACAACTTCTCTCCAGCTACCTGTTAAAGCTCAAGGACAAGCTGTCCAAAGGTGGAGAAGTGGCCATTAGTCGTTGGCGCAGTGAGCTGAGAGTTGATTCACGTTGCCAGTGTTATATTTATCATAGGTGCAATTTTTTTTTGTCACCATAAACTTCCCAAATGTAAAACCTGTTTGACACACGGTCTTGGATGTGAGCTCTCCATCGTGGAAGGTATTTCAGCAGAGGCTGGACAGACATCTGTCACGGATGCTGAAATTGTATCCCTCACTGCCAAGCTGCCACTGAGAAGGGGGTTGGATTGGTTGACCTTCAAGGTCCCTCTTCCATTTTTTGTTATTACAGTTTTGTCATGCATTGTATGTGGGAATGGTGAATGCTCCACCATGCTCATGGCACCCAGTCTTTTTGAAGCATCTACATAGTAGCTTCTCCCACACAAGACAATCCATTAATCACGGTTCATTTACCCTGATCAGTTCCCATAAATGAAGTAAGAGTAATGTTTAGTCACTATGCTTGTATTAACAATATTTATAGCCCCACCCCACTGTCCTTATGTTACTGAAAGCATTTTGCTTCATTTAGATGTAGATATTTGTATCTGTGTAATTTTGTCTCCATCTCTTTATACAACGAGTGAGTTTATTGATCGTATGAGAACCAGAAATCTGAGTTTGTCAAGAACTCAGGAGTAGAAGGTTGGGCTGGCTAGGTAAGCAGAAGGGCAGGAGTTAGATATCTTTTGGTTATCCCCACTTTGAACCCTTCCTCCTCCTTTCAGGAACCCAGTTGCTCTGTCACCTTGCCCTCTGACCTACTCATCCTACTTGAGTGGATGAGTTGGACAGGGTTAATCTGACCTATCTGTGCCTGCCTGGATTTTGGTGTAGCACCAACACAGGTTGGAGGGAAGATTGTTGTGGTCCATACAGATTCAATCAATTATTCCAGTATTATTGTCCTGGGAGACAATATTGCTATCCACACTGAGGCTGCCTCAAATGGGCAGGCTGGGGACTTTAAGGTTGCCATGATAGCCAAACTCAGTGCATTGTTGACTTGACATATTGAGAAGGACAAAATGTTAGATGACTGTATCGCTCACTATGAGGGCTTCACTTTGAACTGGCTGCAGTGTGGTACAGCCTACCAAGAGCATACAACTCTACGATTCTGTGGTTCTATGAACACTGTTTCTGAAAGTTTGCATTGGCTACCAATTTGCTACCAAGCCAAATTCAAGGTGTTTCTGTTGGCTCATAAAGCCCTATACTATTTCAAACAATTACTTTAAATAAATAAAGCAAAGCAAAGCTTCACATAAAGGAGAACATTAGATAACCCTGACTACTACATGGCAAGATGCATCGTACAAAGATATACATTGCCACTGCCAGAAGATTGTCTCATATCTTATGTCCACTATGACAGTGGAATGAACTCAGGTGAGTCAGAAAAGGAAGGAAGCAGACATAATTTGGAACAGTGGTGGGAGACCTTTTTTCAGATCGAGGACCACATTCCTCACCTGGAGAACCTACTGAGGGCCACATAGTCAATCAGGCCCAGAGGCAAAAACAGGGCATAGGCAAAAGCTACAATTTCCAGAGTTCCCTGAGAAAGGGGATTGATTGTTAAACTGCTTTGGACCCAACCAGTCAAACCCCCTGTGGTAGATTTAATAAGCCAAGAGGGACGGGGAAAAGAGGGTGGGTGGTCAGCTTTTATAGAGTAATAAAATGTTTAAAATCAGCAGCCATTTTGTGCTGGCACTCATTACACATTTACAAAGCTATGATTTTTTTTGCCCCCCCCCCAAGGGCAAGCACCGAGTCAACATACTGCAGCCACAGTTTCCTAGATTAATTATGACCAAGTTCCCTCACTGCATCAGGTAACTGTATTTTTGTTAACTGCCTTATATTTCAAATAAAAGGAAAAGGGCAATTAAGCATGACACCGGTAATGAAACTCAGTTTTGTATTACTATGATACTATTTAAAAGTCATATGATAATGTAAAAAAACCCACACAATGGAAGAATAAAAGCTGCCTATTTGTGATGCTTGAATAATTTCTAATTTTTTATAAATGCAAGGTTTATTTATTTATTTAATATGCTCACAGAATATTATTATTTTGTTGGTAAAATTAAGATTTAATCCCAATTTTCTTGCATTTAATCTCACCACTACCACGGAAAAGCTCTTTGGGGGTAATTTGAGGGGGGCAGAGGATTAAGGGTCCTTTCTTCTATCTGACTGCACCAGCCCACTAGAAGGAGATTTTCTGGTTTCAACAGGGCTATTGGGGTCGATGTTATTTTGGCCTTTACATGGACAAAATTAGATTGGGGAAGTTGGCCCTGTGGCTAGAAAGTTCAGGAAATTCCTGCAGTTAGAAATGGGTAGTTTGAAGGGTATCAGAAAAGCTGTGAAAAGTGTCTCTGCTTTATTCTAGGAGGGGAAAAAATATCAGTTCATCAAGAAAAAGTCAAGCTCCATTAATTTATATGTATTCAGAAACTGTAGAGGTGGCAGGGTGGAAGTTAATAATAATTGCCTGAAGCAAATGTTCTGGCCTTTGTGATAATCAATATTTTCCCTTATTGGAATTCCAGTAATTTCCTTTTTATGTTGCCCTTAGATTGGCTCATAAAATTTACCCATGTTCTTCTGAATCTGCATAATTTGTGAGTTAAGCAAAGATAACTTTAGCAAAGATCACCCATCTATGAGTGCCCATTCTGCTCCTTTGATAACAACAGCACAGAATAATCCTGTTCATAGGTTGCATGATGTCTTCCTCTCACCCCACTGTCTCAGTGGTATACAACTTTTTCCATATTTCCTTCAAGCTAAAATGCTCCTGTTTAACAGGCCCTGCTTCACAGGAGCAAAGGATTCTGCTGTGCTAAGTTGCAGGAGGAACATGCATTGGAGTATTTAAATAAGGAAGCACGTCAAAGTGCAAGTAGATAAATAGGTAGCGCTCTGGCGGGAAGGTAAACAGCGTTTCCGTGCACTGCTCTGGTTCACCAGAAGCGGCTTAGTCATTCTGGCCACATGACCTGGAAGCTGTACACCGGCTCCCTCGGCAAATAAAGCGAGATGAGCGCCACAACCTCAGAGTCGGTCACAACTGGACCTAATGGTCAGGGGTCCCTTTACCTTTACTTTACCTGGGTGAGGGAATGAAGGGCAAATAACCCTGCCTTGAGCAAGAAACTGTCTTGGGGTAGGGATAACAGGAATAGTTGAGGCTCAGAGCCACCGAAACACCTACTGGTTATTTTATGCAGGGACAATGAGGTCAAGTGTGTCAGTTACACTGTCTGGCATGTATGTATTCACAGTGAAATAAACCCTTGTGCCTCACTTCATACACAATGGCATGCATGTTTCCCTCCTTCCACCATACTGAACATCTCCACGTTGAGGGGAAATGATGGTACCTGATTATCATTATCATGGATGGAGAAAAAGTATCTTGCGCACAAGGATCACAAAGCAGCTGACATGTGCTTTGAATTAACCATTGCAGTTTCTGTGCCATTCCCCCCACAAAGGGAAAAAGACAAAGGATTGGACCCTAAAAATTGTGAGTGAAGTTCTGTTTGTGGAACAGGCCTGACCTAACTCCACCTGTCACCACCTGCTGAAGGCTTCTATGAGCCCATCCCACCAAATCTTTCCTCAGAGTTTTCATGCCTTCCTAGCATGAGACAAGAGACTGCAGCTGGGGGGTGGGGTGGGGGAGAGACATATGGCTGAAGCTGGGACTGAGTTCAAGTCACACTCGATGAATGGAAGAACTTCTGTCTTGTGGGAGTCCTTGTTTGCCCCCCCCCGCCAAAGTTCTGAGTCCATATTTGCAAATAAATCAAAATGTTACAAAGACACATTAGATCACAAATTCTCTCTGATCCAGAGGAAACTAAATGCAGGCTGGTGGTGTTCCCAGGATCTTATTTCCTTCAAAGCGATTTGAGTTTTGCAATCCTGGTTTACTTGGTCTCTTACCTGGATGAGTGAAATAGATGATTCAGAGTCGATTCCTTTGCCTTTAACCAGCTTCAGCTCTAATTATTTTGATTGTGTTGCCAAATTGGTTGCTGAAGGGAATTAAGGGGTTATTGTCTTGGGCATTATGCAACAAAGCCCATAATAACAAAGAGTGACAGTGTCATAGTAGCACTTGCCTCTCTGAGAAAGATGCCAATAGAACAGTCCATCATTATTATCAGGTGGTCTAGTATGTCATCTGAGAAGGTGGATGGACTGTTCAAATTTATTCTAGGACCACCTGTAGGTTTCAACACTCTGAATGGCTCAGTATGAATAAAACTATGCGAAATCAGCCTATTTGGCATTTTAGCTGTATTTTAATATCATCAGCAGCATTCTCCATTAAAGTAACATCTCTGCAATCAGCCTAGTATAAAAAGGCTGTTTATTATAAATTGGTCAGCCTGTTACATGCCTGTCTCTCCTGATGGATAAAGTGTGAGAAGATTGTTATTCAGATAGCATGTGACACAGTTTTCCGAAAAGATTAACAAGCCACAGTGCTTTTTGTATTATACAAATAATTTCTTTCATTATCTTATTTCTGTTTGATCAACTTTGTTTTCTTCTCCCCTCTCTGATCAGAAAGAAAAAGCCTTGCCAGTAAATTACATCTCTCCCCCAGATGATGTCTGAAATGCAGCTATAACCCAGTCAGCAAATGAAAAGAAAATTGTTCTTCCTTTTGTTATCTTTTTAATTAGGAGACTTGCTTAACAGTTTGCCTTCTCTGGATGAGAAATATTGTCAAGAGTAAGCGATTGCCATTGATTTTGCATGATTATGCCAGGAGAGTGTGATCGCTTTGCCTTGTTAGTGTATATTAATTACCCCAAACAGTAGACCTCCACACCTCTGGAATCACTCAAAGTTTTCAGGAAAGAATCGGCAATCTTTCAGGCACACCATGGTATGCCTCAGTCCTAGAAACTGCACATTACGGACTATGCTCCCTTATAAATAAAGGCCATTTTGTTATGCCCACTCTCAGATGTGTTTCCTACTGTGACATCTTTAACAGAACATGGTGTGACCTATTGAAAAATACAATGCATTATCGTTGAGGATTTCTTCCTCTGGCCCAGAATTGCTGCTGTTAGTTTAGAAGACAAAAATCACCGACAAAGATGAATAAGAATAGAATTCAAACAACAAAAGTTGTCTGTGCCAGAATGGCCTCCATATCAGAGAGCCTTAATTTAGAGATAGCCCTAAGTAAGCAGTACTGCCATTTACATGTCTAATAGAGCATGTTGTTGTTGTTTCTATGCCTCTGGGTAACACATTTATTCCTTAACAGTTTCTCTTATTTGTTTCCACAGCAATGTTAAAAATTAGGTGAACCACTACTTTTTTGATTTTCTCAACTCGAGATGATGTGTTCAATGCACAAGATGTGTGCAGTATCACAGTCGCAGGTAGTGCCCAAACTTCTGCCCAAACTTCATTAGAACATCTGTACCTACGACCATACACACAGAGACTCTTTCTGTGGAGTCAGGAACCAGGTTTTTTAAGGGATAACGTAGAAAGAGTGCTCCTTGTGAGTGCCTCTACATGTGAGGCTGCCTTCAGCCATTCTAAGAAATGAATATAGATTGAGGTGGAAGCTGCCATTGTAATGCCACACTATCCTTTACATCAAGGGTGGGGCCATGGACCACTTTGACAGGTGGGCAAGGGTTTTGCTCCTGTATTTAAAGCAGTATCACACCACTTTAAAAAGTCATGGCTTTCCTCAAAGAATCCTGGGAATGGTAGTTTGTTAAGAGTGCTGAAAGTTGTTAGGAGACCCCCTATTCCCTCCTAAGAGCTACAAATTCCAGAGTTCCCTGGCAAAAGGCATTCACTGTTAAACCACTTGGGGAATTGTAGCTCTGGGGTCTCCTGACAACTTTGGGCACCCTTAACAAAGGTGGCGAGTTCATACCATGGGGGGGGGGCATCCCCTTACTACCACAATAGTGTTGTTATTCCTCAGAACAAAGCCAAATCACACACATAGTCTTCAGGCACGTGCTGAATTCCAGTTCCACTGGGCTACTTGATAACCCTCTCAAACTCTCCCCTGCAGCATTTCTTGTAGCAGGGATCCGTGTTTCTCTTCTAAACATGAACCTTGTCTGAGAGAAAGCAGCAGGACATGAGAATTTGAGGAGAAAAGTAGTGGGTGAAGGAAGGTTTATGCTCAGAGGCAGGCCAACAAGGTTTTGTGTTGGGACAGTTACATGGTGAATTGGTACTTCCGCCCAGCTGCAATTTATCGGCACACACTGAAGCAGAGGAGTGGCCATTCAGGTAGGATTTACTATCAGATGCAGAGTCCAGGTGGTCTTTTAAAACACTTTTTAAAACCTCTTCTAAATTCTACTCAGGGTTGACCCACTGAAATTAATGAACATGATCAAGCCAAGTTAATTAATTTCAGTAGATATATTTTGAACAAAGCTTAGTTGAATTTCAAAGGCCAGCTGCACTCCTTCAAGTGTACCATGTGCACTTTTAAAAGGAGAGCCCCAAAGGCTCCTGGGAAATAATAGTAAAGGTGGTGACCATTTCTCACAGGGGTTCAGATCCTGGCCCCTGCATGTATCAGTGGAGCACATGTAAGTGCATATAAGCACAACCTACCCCATTACACCCTGTCCCACCTTGTCCTACCCCTGTCCTGCCCCGTTCCTTCCTTATTTTGTCTTCTTCTGGGTCTCAAAGATCTGTGCATTAAGCGTGCGTCAATTGGATGTGCCTAAAATGGTTGCCGCTTGTATGTAATGATTGAGCAGAAGAAAGGATGGTGACTCCCCTGGGCTCTGTGAGCCCATCTAACTATAGCTAGTCCTGTTGCTAGTAAGTGGGCAGTGAAAAAATACATATCTTTTTAAAACAGTTATTAGGGTTAGGGTTATTTAGATCACTTTTGAACTTTAAATATGATTTCCAGTCATGGAACTTTCTGAAGAAACCTCAGTTTCTTTACTCATGGCTGTGTTAAATTACTGTAGCTTAAACATCACTAGTGTGATAGAAAAAGTGTGGAAGAAAAATGGCATAAGGTAAATCAGTAATTGAGCAGATTTTCTTTTTTCTTTTTCTTTTTAAATACACACACCAACATAATAAAAGTAATACAAAGGAAACTGGGGGGGGGGGGGGAATAACCGCTATATATAAATACGCATTTCTCTGTGTGGGTTGCCCTCGCCATACTGATATATTTACAGTTTAGATTGCTAATATGGTACTAAAAACACAAGGAATGTTTGTACCTCCTCATTTTGAATGAGTGATCATTGAAATTCACTGTGGCAGAACAATTTTTTTAAATGCCCTTAATTTGTTATAATAAATTATGCTTCTTCAGCACAAGTTAATTAGCTCTCTTGTGTTTTTGCAAATCAAATGTATTTAACAACTAGCAGCCCAGACTGGAATGCCATCTTTTGCAACATAGTATTAAAAAAAAAAAAGAGGGGGAAGAAATCTCATCTGAAAGGGATGGGGTAAGAGAGGGGCTCATAGTGGCAGATTAAGCAGCTTTGCTGGAATTGGTCTGTAGCTTTCCATTATGTTAAATTATTCTTATCTTTTCTTGACTTTAGGGGAAACAGAAAATGCTGGTGGCTTTGAAAATTTAAAAGGACAAAGCACCACCTTTCTCGTAGCTCTGGGAATGTAAATTATTACCAATTCTTCTTTAATATCATGGATATTCTCTTGGATGCGGCAAAGGAGCAAATCAAACAAAAGTACATACAAGTGGGAATGCTCCTTTGTCCGGTGCATAGTAAAATTAGGGAATTTCATTCCATAGGATGTAGTAGTTACCACTAACTTTGACAACTTTAAAGGGGATTAGACAAAATCGTAAGAGTCAAAGGTTATCAATATCAAAGGCAGTACGAGTTGTTAAGGAACATAGGTGGGGTGAATGCTATTGCATTTATGCCCTGCTTATGGGCTTCCCAAAAGCCTCTGATAGGCCACTGTGACAACTGAATACTGGACCAAGACCCCTAGATCTTTTTCACATGTAATACTGCCAATCCAGATGTTTCCCATCCTGTATTAGTGCATCGGATTATTCCTGCCTTTGCGTAGAATTTGCCCTTACTGAAATTCATTTTGTTAGTTTTGGCCCAATTCTCTGTTAGAATGAAACTGGGAATTAATTCGTTATGTACCAGTGCTTCCAAGGACCTTCTATTTGTCATGATCCATGAAGTGTCCTCAGCTTCGAGCAAGGAGGTAAAAGCCTTACATCAAAACATTTACCCAAGAGGAAGAGCCATAGCTCAGCGGTAAAGCATTTGCTTCTGATTCAGAAGGTCCCTGGTACAATCCCCAGCCTCATCAGGTAGGGCTGGGAATGTTCCCTATCTGAAACCCCTGAGACCCATTGTTAGTTACTGTAGACCAGGCATAGGCAAACTCGGCCCTCCAGATGTGTTGGGACTATAATTCCCATCATCCCTGACCACTGGTCCTATTAGCTAGGGATTTTGACCCCCATAGGCCAAAAAACATCTGGAGGGCCGAGTTTGCCTATGCCTGCTGTAGACAACACTGAGTTAAAAGGCAGCTTCTAGGAGTTCTTCAGCAGGTTTCCTACCAGAGGGTCTCTCAAAGAGACCCTGCCTGCTCTTCTAGTTGCTTGACTTGTGGAGTGTCTGGTTTGTCCTCAGAGGCCTCAGTACCAAGTCCATGCTAAGCAAGACATGGTCTGAGGAACATGGCAGGACGCCTCAGAGCTGCCAAACTATACCTTGAAGGATTGGCCAAACAAGGAGAAATGAAAGAACAAACTGTGGGCTGCCTCATCTTTAAAGGCAAGACCACATCCCCAATTCTTAAAATGCACCTGCTCCTAAATATCCTCCTCTCTTTTACAAATGGTCCGCTGAATGTATGTGGTATATTTGGAACACTTTTAGAAAATATTCTTACACATTTATACAGTACCTTAAGCTGCAGACCTAACCCCACTTACCTGGGAGTAAGTCCCATTGAATCCAGTAGGACTTTGGAGTAGGCATGGCTAGGATTGTGCTAACAGGAGTGTTATTTCAGCATTACTTACAAAAACCCTGTGAGGTGGCGCAAATATTATCTTCACACTGTGGATGAGGAGTTGAGATTGAAGAGTCAGTGGTGACCTGCTTATGGCTTTCTATTGACTTTGTGGCAGAGGGGAGAGTTTCTGGGTTTCGTCTCATATCCACTACAGTGCACTGCTTCTCGTGGGAAAGTGGCCTGGTGGACTGAACGATGGACTAAGAATTGTTTCAGACCAAGGAATGTAGTGGAAACGTGGGTTCTACAAGGTAACCAAGGTCATTCAGTGATACATTGTGATCAAAAATAGAACTGGAGGAACTGTGTGTGTGACACAATGCAATCCTATGCAAGTGTATGCAGAACAAGTAGAATATGTAGAACATGCAGTTGAGCTGAATGGAGCTTAATTACAGATAAGTGAGCATAGGATTGCAACCTAAGATTTCCCCATTTCACTTAACAACCTTTAGGGCCTCTACTGAAGACAACAGGAGCTGGAATCATTGGGCACCTTTCATCATCATCATCATTGTTATTATTATTATTATTTATAATTTTCATTTATAAGAAAAAAGGAAAATATTTCAATAATCATTCAACAATAATTCTAACATTTTAAGCTCAACTTCCCTCCCCCTCTTTCTGTGGTTCCTTAAAGTTTTTTCCTTCTTTCTCTCCATATCCCAATTATCTAAACTTACTCTTTTAATCATCTGTTATCATATATGTTTTAGAAACTGCAAGTTTTTACAGTAAAGCTGCTAATGTCTTAATCTGTTTGCAATTTGTTTGTAAAAATTCAATAAACCATTTCCATTCCTTAATAAAAAGTTTGTTATCTTGATTTCTTATTCTTCTGGTAAGTTTTGCCATTTCTGCATATTCCATTAATTTCTGTAGCCATTCTTCTCTGGTTGGGACTTCTTCTTTTCATTTTTGAGCAAATATCATTCTGGCGGCTGTAGTTGCATATATAAATAAGTTTCGGTATTGTTTAGGTAGCTCTCATCTCACAATGCTCAAAAGAAAAACTTCTGCTTTTTTATACAAATGTTACCTTAAACATCTTTCACAATTCATTATATATCATTTCCCAGCAAGCTTTAACCTTATTGCAAGGCCACCTAATCCTTGGGTACCTTTCAAGGGCCTTGCCTTAGCTGTTGATGCTTTGCCTCATTCTCAACACCACCTCTTTCTCGGACAGTATGTAGAGAGACGACTGAGGAGAAACGGAAGCTACTCCCACCCCTTGCTTTCTTTCCTGGATTGGGTCCACAGGAAGAACCAGGTAGTGAGGACAGCTAAGACAAGGGTTCCCTCTGATGGCCCTCTTGCCGAAGGCACCACTCTGTGGCCAATCCTGACATATGGCATGAGTAGTCTTGGTGTAAGTCATTAATAAGCTTATCTAGAAATGCACTTTATCTGTGTGAAAAGAGCCATAGATGGTGAAAGAAGGTTTTTGTGACTTGTAATCAAGGGAGCTTCAAGACTTGGCAATTCAATCACCTACTGGCAGTGACTCAAGAATGGGATGTTTTCAAATCGCTGCACGTAGATAGCAAAATAGAGTCTGGAACTAGCCAGGTAGGTGTGCCACAGCTGGCAACTGGGACCTGTAATAATGTGAGCATTCCAACTATGCTGCTGGCATTGCATCACGGCTGGCATGCAAGTTTCACAGCGGAATGAAATGGCTAGTATTCTAGAGTCCATGAAACACTTAAAGAAGGTTGGAGGGGAAAGGAACCCTTTTCAACCTGATGTCTGTATTTGCTTCTGGGTATTCTTCCGAGGAGTGGGATACGGGTGGTGCTGTGGGTTAAACCACAGAGCCTAGGACTTGCCGATCAGAAGGTCGGCGGTTCGAATCCCCGCGACGGGGTGAGCTTCTGTTGCTCGGTCCCAGTTTTTGCCAACCTAGCAGTTCGAAAGCATGTCAAAGTGCAAGTAGATAAATAGGTACTGCTCCAGTGGAAAGGTACACGGCATTTCCGTGCACTGCTCTGGTTTGCCAGAAGCGGCTTAGTCATGCTGGCCACATGACCCGGAAGCTGTACGCCGGCTCCCTCGGCCATAAAGCAAGATGAGCGCTGTAACCCCAGAGTCGGCCACGACTGGACCTAATGGTCAGGGGTTCCTTTACCTTTACCTATTCTTCCAAGGGCCACATGTCACAGGTGGACAGGGCCAGAGGCAAAAGTGGAAGAGGCAGTTAATGTAACTTTCTAGCTTTGTGCTGCCCGTTAGTTCCTCTACACACAGACCTCTCTGTTTTCCATCCAGGCAAGCCAGATGCACTGCCAGAGTTCAAAAGCACATTCCAGCCAGGCAATATCATTAAGGGTGCGAAGCAAGATCAGTAAAGGGGCATGGCTTGGGGAGAATTCTGAGAGACACCTGCTGAGGCCTGCAGGCTCACATCTGACTCCTGAGTTTGAGGTTCCCCAGCCCGATCTAGAAAAAGACCAACTCCCCACTATTATGCCATTCTTGAATTTAGACAATTGGTTTTCAGGTTCTGATCTCTCTAAACCCTGGAAGCTGTTGGTGAAGAGTGGATATTATTATTATTATTATTATTATTATTATTACCCAGACACCATTTGTCTGATTTTTTTACTGTTTCCATTCCCGGATTGCAATAATGCATCTAATAAATATTGCATTATATTACACAATTCCTTAGAGATTACTGATCAGAAAGTCTTTTTATTATTTGTAACACATCAGTTTTGCTTTTTAAAAATGACTTCAATAGGTATTTTATCTATTTAAAAACAACAGGAACTCAAGCAGATAAAAATAAATGGAGACTTTATAGAAATAAGATTATGGAGAATTCCTATGGGTATGTATAAGCATCACATTTGCCTGTTAAAATAAAACTTGGCGTATTTAAAAATCCAGTCCCATCTGTTCCTGCTTAAGACTTTAATTTTATCCAGGGCTTACAGGTTGGGAGTTGTCCCCCTCCCTCCGCCCCACCCAGTGTCAAGACTTGTCCTGGAAAAGGTGAAGTGATAAAAGGTCTTTCCGGGCAATCAGTTTACATGGTAACAGTGGTAACAGTGTGCAGGTGTTCCTCCTTTGCTATATGAGGTTCAGACATTTCCCACTTCAGTTACATGTTATCACAATTTCCCATCACTAAAACTAACATAGATTATTGCTGAGAAAATGTAATTCTTTCCCAAGGTAGCAAAGCTATTATCATCTGAAGTGCTGTCAAGAGTGTAGTTGTTGGAGTGTCGCAGGCACATATTGGATAGTATCTGTAACGCCACATATAATGAATAACACAGCTCCCCTGTTCCATCTTTTACAAGCAGTGTGGCAATGTTCTCTTTAGCAATTCTGACCTAGGAGCTTAAACTGTCTAGTGCACTATAGTTTTGAAATAAGACCTTGCAGAAATTCCGACTTCTAGAAATTCTAAAATGTTGAGTGTAGATATTTTACCTTTTACATATGAATTACACACATTGTTGATCTGTGGCTAGGTGTTATGGCTTCCAAGATGAACTGAGGCCTCATCCACAGTTACCTTTCCCCCTATAGGTAAGTGTGGATGCAGCCCCTGTTCTTCTTGGAAGCCATGTTATCTAGCTGCAGATCAACAATATGTTGCTCAATTCATATTGCTGCCAATTTCCCCATAAAACTATATGCTGGTGTTAGCTGGTGGGTACCATCCATCCATATCAATTGCATCATTCAGGGCACATACTCTCTTAGTTTCTAAGATAAAGCATTTGCCCATACTTCCTTCTTCCATTGTGTGTTGTGCAGACCAAGTCATTTCCATTTTTTTTGCTATGAGCAATTGTGCCGCCACAAGAGGAAATGTGTTCAGTTCCTTGTGCAATAAATTCCTTGGTGTGTTTTTTTTACACAGGTCTCAACACTTACTAGAAGGCTTCAACATTTTTCTCCAGAAGGCAAAATATCTTTTAACAAGCCTTTATAGGCCAACTGCTTCCAGGCCAGGCAGAGAACATTAAGCAATTTGGCCTTAAAACCTTAAACAGATATTTGTCAACAAAACACAATAAAGTAAACTCGCACATCTTGGAATGCTTCTAGTGACTTCTGTGGTGTGAATACTGTGGTGTGATGGTGGGATCACAATGCTCTTTCTCTCTGTCTCTCCTTGCCGTGATCACCCAGCATCAAAAGGTTGGGTGCAGTGGGTTCTGGAAGGGCCATTCATTTAGGGCAGCCTTTCTCAACCTGTGGGTCCCCAGATGTTGTTGAACTACAACTCCCATCACCCCTATCTAGCTAGGCCAGAGCTCAGGGATGATGGGAGTTGTAGTCCAACAACATCTGGGGACCCACAGATTGAGAACCACTGATTTAGGGGCTGCAGTAGTTGCTGGAAGCCATCTGAATGGCTATATAGCACCATGCTCCTTAGCTCAGGAAGGAAAAAAGGAAGAAGCAGTTAAGTAACATGGTGCCACAGCAGTTAAGAATTGAGTGGGAGGTGAATATGTCTGTAAAGGGTTTTTTTTAATGAATAGTTTCTATTGCACAACATTTACTCTTTGCGCAAACCTAAAAAATGGTAAAAAACAACAACTTTGCCTCCCCTTCAGAAAAAAAAAAAAGCTAAACAACTTTGCAATGGCTCTTTGGCAAGATAAAGAAATGTGAAGGATGTATAACTTGCTGTTAAAATGGAATACACAAGATGAAACGGTTAAATCGGCTATGATAAGGTGGGCACAGGACATTGGGTATAATATCATGTTTGAGGACTGGGAAAGGTTGTGGAGTAATGGATTGAAATTTACTGCATGTAACGCTTTGAAAGAAAATGTAATGAAAATGATTTATAGATGGTATATGACCCCAGTCAAACTTGCAAAAATTTACCACCTGTCTGATAATAAGTGTTGGAAATGTAAAGAGTGTGAGGGAACGTTCTTCCACCTCTGGTGGACTTGCCCTAAAGTGAAGGCGTTCTGGGAAATGATTTATAATGAATTGAAAAAGGTATTTAAATATACCTTCACTAAGAAACCAGAGGCTTTCCTTTTGGGTATTGTCGGCCAAGGGGTGGTAAAGAAGGACCAGACATTTTTTATGTATGCAACAACAGCAGCAAGGATACTTCTCGCAAAACACTGGAAAACTCAAGAAGATAAAGAAATGTGAAATTGAACCAAAAGGTCTTGGGGAAGTTCACATGACTGTTCCAAATTCATAAATTTGGTGTTGGGTTTTTGGCTTTGGATTAACTCTACCTGGAATTGCTGTGTTTTTTCTTCAAGGAATCTGATTTAATAATAATTAATTTGTTCACCAAATGTGGGTCCTTTAATAGCCAAAACTGCACTATCCATGCAAAAGACATATTTAATTGCAGGCTCAGAAAGATCCCAAAGTTTGCAGAAGTCCCCAAAATAATTAGGAAACAATGGGGGGAGGGGGACTCCTATAAACAGACCAATGAGGACTGAATGTGCTCAGTGGCCAGGCATGGGAGGAAGGGTGTGTGTGTTTGCATGCATGTGTAATGGCATATCCTGGAAAAGGGCATGGCTGGCTGGAACTCTGAAGAGGAGCATTCCATACAGCAACATTATCTTGCAAATTCTGTTTGTGCTTCACTGGTTGAAGGCAAGTTCTGTTCCCTGAATCACTGGCGTGCTATTCTGCTGTCCCCCCTCATTGTCACTATGGAAATACCATCATAGGAAATGTTTAGCGAATGCTTTGTACAGGGCCAAGATCACACCCACATGACTGAAAGCCTGCAGCAAAGGTTGGTACAGAGTGTGCAGAGGGAATTTCCCCACCTCCTTATATGCAGCCTTAAATAGCGTTCTTAATCCACTTTGGGAAGAGATTAGCTGACCTGCTTATCAAGTTAGAAATGCATAAAGAACAATATATTAACCTCAATTTGCCATCCCCAATGCTTAGGCAGGGACTAAATATGGCTCTAGCCAAGTACACGAAACTTCTTTTACACAGCATTTGGAATGCGTTCAACGAGTGACATTTGACATTGAAGTGATCTGATTATTTTATCGCAGGATTTGAAAGCTGCCTTCATTAGGAGCAAAATTGGTGAGCGACTTACAGAAGTTTTGAAGTCTGAAAAAAGACAGTGAGAGAAAACTCTGCTTTCACTGTAAATCTCAACAGATTTTAACTATGAGGGCTTACCATATGTTATGTACTGAGTTGAATAGGATCCAAAAGGCAGCAGTCTGATTGGTCCTAGAACAATAGGATTCAGAATGCAGCAGTCTGATTGGTCCTAGAACAATTGGGTCCAGAATGCAGCAGTCTGATTGGTCCTAGAACAATTGGGTCCAGAATGCAGCAGTCTGATTGGTCCTAGAGCAATAGGGTCCAGAATGCAGCAGTCTGATTGGTCCACAGGAGCCAGCCAATCCAGCTCCAGGTGGAAGTGAATCTGCAACCAGATTGGCTTACAAGTGAATCCCGGAATTAGCCAATCATGTGGGGCCCATTGTGTAAATAATGTCTATAAAACAGACATTCTGGGGAAACTTCCATTCCTCCTCACCACTATGAGCTGAATAAAGTGCATGAAATCCACTCTCGACTCTGAGTATATTTCACCATAGCTGCTAAAATGAATTGATTTGCCTTTTAATGCTGATTAGTCAGTCTGAACAGTTTGCGCCTTCCTGCGGTCGCAGGCTATATGAATCACATGGTTTATGGACACAAGAGCAATGGAGGCAATCCTTGTATTTGGAGCAATTCACCTCTGATAAGTCAGGGGCAAAATTTTGAATCACAGGGAGCTTTGATTCGGGCAGGATGTGACTGGGCCAGGCTAGAGCACTTGCCACACTTTTACCCAGCTATGCCTCACAGTCTGCCCTGATCCACCAGCCCAAAGGTGGGCTCATGGGAGTGGTGTCAAGAAGGGTGTCAAAAATGCCCAGGTGGTCAGTTCTAGTGCTTTATTATAAGAAAGAGTCAGCTGATAGTAAATCAGCCTGCCAGGTTGTGCTGCCTTCACAGACACAAGATGGACACCACAGCAGTAAGAGGTCACCATGACTTGACCGTACTCAAGCAAATGTTTATGCAGTCTTTATGCACAAAGCAAAATAAGTCAGGACCTCCCATCACACCTGACTGGTGAGGCCATAGGTGGTAGCTATCCCATGCTTCTACCCTCTCTGGGCCCAGCATCTCAAGGTCTGCAGATAAGCACAGCATCAAAGCACGCCAATTAGCATATATCAAAGCAAGGAAAAATAAGCATATATGAGCTCATCCTTGCAGCAACTACTTCTTATTTTGGGTGTTATCTTGACTACCAAGATGTTGTTTGCAGTCCTTTCAGAACATTTCACTTTGGTTCAAAACACAGGCTTTAGAATCCCGCCCCCCCCATAGGACCAAGACAGAGAATGAGATTTGAAGCAAGGAAAGGCAACGAATGTAAGAAAAGTCCCAGCAGTTGCCCCCAATGTAAGTGGGGTAGCAGGCTTAATGCAGATGAATGAGCAAGGAGAGGAAGAGGAAGCATGGTGATAGCTGGTACCCAATAGAAACTGGGAAGGTGGAAGACAGGGAGACCACCAGGACGTAGGTCCACAGCCAATGATGAGCAGAGCCAACAAATCTAGTTTTTTTCTACATCCTTATTCCTGCTGAGTTCTACAAGGGCAACATTGAAATTAAGGAAGAAGTTGCCAGGCAGTGCCACTCTATAACCAGTAAAGACAAGAGTGTAGTGTATCAGCAGCCTTCCCTGCTTTATCTACACTATAGACCTAATGTAATTGGTTTGGAATATAACTTTGTTTCCTCAAGACTAGAATATTGGACAAATTGTCCCTCGGTTTTAAGGAAATTTTGCTAAAATGTGTTGCTTACTATATTTTATATTCCACAGTTGCATTGTTTAACCTGTAAAATCCAATGGGGCACATTCTACAGTGTGGTGTAGTGGTTGAGAGCGGTAGTCTCGTAATCTGGGGAACCGGGTTCGCGTCTCTGCTCCTCCACATGCAGCTGCTGGGTGACCTTGGGCCTGTCACACTTCTTTGAAGTCTCTCAGCCCCACCCACCTCACAGGGTGTCTGTTGTGGGGCAGGAAGGGAAAGGAGAATGTTAGCTGCTTTGAGACTCCTTAAAGAGAGTGAAAGGCGGCATATCAAATCCAAACTCCTCCTCCTCCTCCTCTTCTTCTTCTTCTTCTTCTTCTTCTTCTTCTTCTTCTTCTCCTCCTCCTCCTCATAAACACTCAGATGCTCAATGCACAGGGAGACATTCATAAAAGAGGACAGAAATTATGGAAAGGCCTAGAAATGTCCGGAAAGGCCTACAAGAATTTTATGCATTTGATCAGGAAAGAATTAGAACAAGAATTCTTTCATGCTCGAATGCATAAATCGCTGATGCTAAGACTGCAATCCTGCAAAGACTTGTTGAGTTAATTAATACCAGTTTACAAATGTAGCATACCATTAGGCACCTGAGCTTCAAGAAAAGTGAGATTATGTGTCCTGGTTCTGCAGCCATTTCAATTAATACATCTCATGCTGAGAATATAATAGAAGCACAAAAGCATAATGGGAGCAAGATTCTGCTCATCTGAAATTGTGGTTCTTCTTCAAATTCCCCTTGGCTCCTGGGGAGCTACAATTTCAATGCTAGTGTGGGAAGATTGTACCAGTCATGGTCTAGACACACCATGCACAGCTCCCACACTGCCCAGTTTAACCCTGCAGTTTCCATGTCTTTGTACAAATCTCAAAGCATACAAACATCACCAAAACATTCTGTAGCTTGAAAAGAAATGCTGTGTGTGTGTGTGTGTGTGTGTGTGTGTACACACACACACACACATACACATACACGAAGGCCAAAATATTATTACATTCTTCCCCCAATGGTCATTATAAATTATAATGACAAAAAAGTGTAATTTAGTTCTGAGGTATATTTTCCCTCTATGTTGTAAACATGCTGAGCTGAATTATTTTTGATTGATTGAAAGTGACTTTATATACCTTTAATTTATCACAAGCTGGTTTAAGACCACAAAAGGGTTTTATATTAAACAGTTGTGAACATATTTTTTACGAAACGAGTTTGAATTTATGATGTTTAGTGTTACACATTATACAGTTTATTTTTCGCCTGCTTGATCGTGCTGTGAAAATTCATGAATATTTAACTATTAACTGAAATGCAAAATTTTCATCACCATTTTATTGAAAAACTTGACATCTTAAAATACCATACATACCATTAGTATTCTGGTGCATTGTCACCTTATTGAAAAATGCTGCTAAAAAACAATGCAGCCATTCTGAAGGGGGGGAAATTGTCCGCCCAAGGCTATTAACTATAGTTCTACACATACATTAGTGACAAATAAGTGAAGCAGCCCAATGCTCACAAAAGATGTCACTAAACTGCTAGGAAACAACGGTAACCATAGAAACCATCTCACACTGCAATCTGCACATCTTTTGTCAGTGTTTGACTAGAAATGAGATGCTTAAAATCATTAGGCTATCAAAAAAAAACCCCCTCCTGAAATCTCTTCATTGAAATTTACATATTTAAATATTTTGAAACCTGCAGAAACTTCAACATGATACTTTCATAAAATATTGTTTCAGCTCGTAGCCCTCAACTATCAGTCTATATATGACAATAAAAATTATACACACCCAGAATCCTGATGTTTCTTTCTTTCTTCTTTATGCTACAGGCACTGGATTGGGGGGTGGCAAAAGGGTAGGAGGAAGTGATTATAAGCAGAACTTTGCGTTACACCAAATCCATACTGTTCACCACACACACACACACACACACACACACACAAATACACATACTAAGGTTGCCATACGTCGGGAATTTCCCAGACATATCCAGAATAGTAAAGTCAGAAGCAATGTCCGGGTGGAAATTGGCAAAATGTGTGGGAAAATCCAGACATATGGCAACCTATGTCGGCAGTGTAATTTTTGCCCATTTCTCATTTTTAAAAAGGGCTCAAAATCTTCATTTTTTGCGATTTCGCCAAAAAAGCTCAACAACCTTGGGCAAAACTTAAAAAAAGCTCTACAAGTATTCCCCTGCCCCCCCAAAAGCTCACAAGTTCACCAAGTTCAACAACTTTTGTTTCCAGATTTTCACTTTTTGAAATATGGCAACCCTAGCACATACATATGAACACATCAGAAGATTTAGGACTGCCATCAGTTTTCCTGGCAGTAGGATAACATCCAGTGAAGTTTCCTGCTTGTGCAGTGAAAATCTGCTTGCACAATGGGACTTCCGGTGTCTCTTCTCCATGCCCCCCCCATTTTACTCCAGGAGGTCCCCCAACCCTTCTGGGAATGCATTAGGAACTCCACATGGGAGGACAGGAAGGAACAGCCCCATTGCACAATGCCTGCTCTCATAAGTTCATAACTGTAACTAGAATGCAAGCTACTTGAATAAGAAAGTAGCACATTCAAAGACTAGTGTGGCATTCTTGATATTTGGCACCATTAATAGCATCCCTTGAGTATTCAATTCCTTTGATCTGTATTCTGAAGGTTAATGCAAGACCATGTGTGATATCTCTGTATCTTACATTCCATTATGTTGATTCAAGTGCGTAGAAAGAGTAAAAGAGAGAGCCCCAAATATCCCTTATCCCAAATGGAACAAGTTATGGGAACCATTTGCGACTCTAAAGCTTACCGTATCGCTAATCATCCATACTTGCCTAATTCAATGGTACACTTAATTGTGTCCAACAGCATGAGTCAATTAATTAAGACTCAGCTCAGATATACGGTTTGTGTATCATTCTTCCCTACCCCCTCCGCCTTTGTTGTTCAGTACTGAGAATCCTTGAGGCTCTGATTAATTATTGGAAATGTCCTGGTCATCTTCAACTCTTGTCTCTCACAGCAGATCAGATCTTTCTGGTTTGTTGTTGTTGTTGTTGTTGTTGTTTTGGTGCTATTCAACGGGACTCCACTTTTCTCCCTGGAGAAACTCTGAGGGTGATTTTGTACTGATGATAGCATACTTCAAATCTCAGGCTGATCCCACACAGCAGTCTCATGTGTGTGTTAAACAGCATAAAACTAACTCCTGCATAACCCCGTACTTCAGGTTTCATGCTGCCGAACAGCACCCTCCTTCTCCTCCCTTCTGGAGCAGGAGATCCAAGTAAGAACAGAACCGCTGCACCTCATTTTGAAAAGCCTCTGCATAAGGATGCCATGGTTGATGGTATCAAAAGTCAGAGAGCCCAAGGGAAATCAGAAGGGTCCAAATTCAAATCATTGTACAAGGCAATCAATGTGGTTTCTGTGCCAAAACAGGTCTTAATTCTGGATTGAACTGGATCCAGAAGTGCCTGGAGCTGGTCAGTGACAACCCACTGTAGAACCATGCCCAGGAAGAGGACATTTGCACCCAGTCTGTAATTAGTTAGATCTTCCAGGTCCAAGAACTTTTTTTTTTAAGGACTGGTCAGATTGCTGCCTCTTTCAAGTGGCTTGGAAGTACCCTCTCTCATGATGAAGTATTGCGCACCTCCTTGGCCCAGCCTGCTGTCCCCTCACTTCTAGACTGTATGATCCATGATGGGCAGGTGTCCAGCACACAAGTTTCATGCGAACCTATCCAAGCACCTTGCCCATGTCCTCAAGCCAAACTAACTGAAACTCACCCGGCAGTACCTAGCTGGACATCTCAACAGATTGACCTGCTATAACAGTGGGATCCAAGTTCTGGTGGATGCTGCAGATTTTATATTCAAAGGGCTCTGATGGTTCCAAAGTTTGGCCAGGATGTATCAGGGCTGAACCATTCACAAAAGCTCAGCTGTGTGGCATTGAGCAGATGCAGTGGAGGCAACCAAAAAATCATATTTTTTTTTGTCATACACAGAGTAGGTTCTAAAGTGAGACTGTACTAGTGCCAGTTGCATTCATCAGGAGTTTTCCTCCACTTGTGTTCAAGCTGCCACATTAGTTGCTTCATTGCCCTCAGCTCCCCAGCATACAAGGTGATGTCATGAAAGTCTATGAGAATAAAGTTCTTCCTGGCTTTAAACTGGTAAAATATAAGTTCCTTGTGGCAAGCACTGCCTTTTTCCTTAGGTTATTTTTACACCTCTCTAAAGGTGCCCTCTCTAGGGACGCGGGTGGCGCTGTGGGTTAAACCACAGAGCCTAGGACTTGCCGATCAGAAGGTCAGCGGTTCGAATCCCTGCGACGGGGTGAGCTCCCATTGCTCGGTCCCTGCTCCTGCCAACTAGCAGTTCAAAAGCACATCAAAGTGCAAGTAGATAAATAGGTACCGCTCTGGCGGGAAGGTAAACGGCGTTTCTGTGCGCTGCTCTGGTTCGCCAGAAGCGGCTTAGTCATGCTGGCCACATGACCCGGAAGCTCTACGCCGGCTCCCTCAGCCAATAAAACGAGATGAGCGCCGCAACCCCAGAGTCGGCCACGACTGGACCTAATGGTCAGGGGTCCCTTTACCTTTACCTTTAAGGGTGCCCAAGGCAATAAAACACAGAGATCAATACAGTAAAAACTAAAATCAATATCAGGTGATCACCATAACTCTTCATAGGCCAAAGGCCCATGTGAACAAGAAGGTATAGTTCTTGAACGGCTTAGTTGATGAACAAATTGGCTCCTGAATGCCGAAAAACCGGAAGTGAGTGTTCCAGTTTTCGAACATTTTTCGGAAACCGAACGTCCGACGCGGCTTCCACTTGAGTGCAGGAAGCTCCTGCAGTCAATTGGAAGCCACACCTTGGTTTTCAAACATTTCGGAAGTCGAATAGACATCCGGAATGGATTATGTTCGAGAACCATGGTACCACTGTATTTGCCTGCTGGTAGAAATCCATCAAGCATGGGACTTTCTAGGAAAGAAGTTTCAGACCTTAGACACAGCCACCAAAGTTAAACTTTCTTTTCTTGTATCTGCATTAAACTTCAATTCAAGTCCAGCAACATATCCATGGCAGATACATATGTATGTATCCTGAGCGGATGGTAATGAATTTTGGAAAGGATTGGGAGCAAGTAGATTGGATAAGATTGGAACATATGGCAAAAGAGAAAAAAAGTACATACTTGTGAGGAATTAATAAAGAAACAATTTCAACCGTGCTAATAATTTCAGTTGAGAAGCTGCATACAAAGTAAAGTTAGAAGGAATAATCAAATAAGTGGAACACACTTTAAGAAATAGTTGAGACAAACAAACAAACAAACAAACAAACAAACAAACAAACAAACGAGATGATTAATTGGGGGTTATGTTGAGTAACAACCACAGGAGTGAGGTACCAGATGAAATTTGGGGTGTTATTTAGTTATAGAATAGTATTTAGTGACAGAATAAATGGTTATCTCCCAATGTGACTTCCTTGAAAAGATGACACAATGGAACATTAAAAACAAACAAACAAAGAAACAAACAAACAAACAAACAAACAAAACAACCAGGAGGGAATGTGGACTGTTGAAAATAGAGCAGATGTGATCCATATATGCTGGAGCAGTCCAGGTATAATTATTTTTTTTGGGGGGGGGTATAATCTGTTATTCCTTTATTTTTATTTTTTAAATTAAAGCAACTCCATCAGACCTTGATATTTAATTAATTAATTAATTAATTAATTAATTATGTCTTTAAATTTCTATACTACCCTTCATCCAAGGATCACAGGTACTTTACAATATAAAAACACAATAATACATAGCATAGTAACAACAACGACAGCAACAACTCTCCACAGTTTAAAAGGCCACAGGTGGTTTAATTAACCCAAGGTCTGGGAGAAGAGGGAAGTTTTTGCCTAACAATATGTAATGAAGATGCCAGGTGAGCCTTCCTGGGGAGAGCATTCCACAAGTAGGAAGCAGAGGCGGATATAGGTGAGCACAACCAGGGATGCCGCAGGGAGGTGCCGCAACAATGATGCAATATGGAAGGTGAGAGGTGAGGGGCGCTGAATTTTGGCGTCGCAAGGGGCACTGCTGAAATTTGACACCCCAAGATCTGCCACTGTGGGAAGCCACCTCAGAAAAGGCCCGTCCTCATATTGCTACCCTCCGTACCTCTTGTGGATGAGGCACACAAAGAAGGGCCTCAGATGATGATGATAAGGTTTTTTTTAAGAAGGCTTAGACTCACAGAAGAAAAAGTGCAGGTATGGTTGCAATCCTAATCCCATTTACCCATCCTTAAAACATTAGGATCGTGGTGTAATTTATTGTGTGTTGCACTGATGGAAGCCCAAAATGTGGGAGAAGGAGGAAACTCCTAAAAGAATAGATTTCAAAATTATATGTTGGACATCAAAAATGGCTAAATCAATAGAATTAAGGGTAGAGAAAGACAAGAGAGGGTAGGGATAAGAGCTTTGGGGGTGAGGAGTTCACATTTTTAGGAATATCAATTGGATTAATTTTGTGGAAAATTTATTTATTTATGGGTTATAATGTATGCATATAGGTAGAGGTAAAGTGCACTGAACTTTGAATGACCCTTGGTCAGACTAGATGACCCTTGAGTCCCTTCCAACTCTAAGATTCTATGATGCTATGATCATAGCTGTCAACTTTTCCCTTTTCTTGTGAGGAATCCTATTCGGAATAAGGGAATTTCCCTTAAAAAATGGGAAACGTTGACAGCTATGGCTATGATTCTATGATATAAAAGTGTCATATATTAATATTTCTCTTTGTGAAATGTGTTCAGATGCTTAATTTTTATTTATTTGTATTGCTTGGTTAGTTCATTATTTTCTTGGGAGGAAGTGTAGGATATAAACTGAATGACTTAAATTTTATATATACTGAACTTCAACTTATTTGCCCCCATCCTGCCCATTATTGATGCCAGGCAACAAATTAATGACCTCCCTCAACAAATTCCTTGGATTGTAATGGAAAGGAGAGAGAAGCCATATTCAGCCATTATTCCCTGTCCAAGAAGCATCACAGAAGGGCAGCTCTCCCTGGCCCTGCCTCCTTCTTTGCATCAATGTCACTGATCCCACAGACCTCCACCTGTAGTGGAGAGCCTCCTCACCTTATGCAGGTTCCCTGTATGATTTGAAATCCTAGACCAGTCATGTCCAACCCGTCGATCGCAATTTACTGGTCGATCGTGGGGCGTCCCTGGTCGATCCTTGTTGATCGCGTGACCCTGATTGATCGTCCCCCCAAAAGCTCAACAACTTTGGTGAATTCTCCCCCAAAAGAAGCTCAACAACTTTGGTCAATCCAATGAGTAGATCACTGCCAGTTTTGTTTTTTTTTATAATGGGAGTAAATCGCAGTCTCTTGGGAGTTCGACATCCCTGTTCTAGATGATCTGGATGATAAATTCTATGGGGGTTCTACACAAGTAAAAAAGGCGCCTCTGTAGAAGTCTAGCATCCATGAGAGCAACATTGTTATGTGAGGAAGGGGCCAGGGAATTGGGTGGGTGTGTATGCCTGAAATGTTGTGATTTATCCACACATTCGTTGGTTGCATATTCGTAAAATACCATTCTACAGTAGTGGCTGGCTATCTATCTCAGGACTCAGCTACACAGCTGCAAATGAAACATTTTAAGTATGTTGTAAAGTGCATTATACAAATGGGACACTAGATGGCGATGGTGAGCTATGGCAAATTCAATATATTTTTCAAACTTTTTTTTAAAAGCATTTTCACAGTGTTTTTTATTTGTGTCTATATTCTACCTCTATCTCAATAATATTAAAGAAATTATGCTAGTACTAATAAATAGACTTTTGGCCTAGCCTATGCTAATCAGTGGCCACTTGTAAACTGGCTTTGATAAAATAAGTTAACATTTGAAAAGGAACATTAGCCTTCCCCAGTGCTTTTTTTCTAAAAAAAAAATGTTGAGCGGTACTCTCATTTTGACTCAAGAAAATCACCATTTTATAGTTCAAATCAGGAAAAATAAATACAGTAAATGGACAAAAGGACAAAGATTCACAAAATGTTTAGGGGCATGCACCCCCCTGCATCCTCCCAGAAAGAAAGCACTGGCCTTCCTCCCCCCACTCACTTTATCTGTTCCATTTTGGGCTTTGTAGTATTCTTACTGCTCAGTTAGTATCCTCTGGTTCCAGGGCTTCAACCATGCAATGTTCAGTCTAAAGAATCTCAGAAGGAGAAAGCTGCCTCAAAACGACCACAACACAGAATACCAAACTGCCCCCTGCCATCAGTCTGAGTTGTTATGCAATATATTGTGTTTGCTGAGGTAAATGACAGAGGGTGAGGTAGAGGCTATTATTACTAAAATCAGCCAGAGAAAAATGAATTTATCATATTGCTTTGGTTGACACAGTGTGCGTAAAATTTACACTGCAAATGATGCACATTCTCATGCAGAACAACAACAACCTCGTTACTGGCAAGGCAGTTATGCATTAAAGTCTTCTGATTGAATCTATAAATGTGGAATGCAATCTCTAGCTGAAAACTGTCATTAACATTTGTTGCCTGAGCAAAAGCAACAAATGATCTTTGGCTGATCAGGAGCCAGCAGAAACTGTTGTGGTTATTGTATTTTCTGAACTTTAATGCACATGATGGGCTATTACAGCTCACGTACCTCTCTGACTTGTTAGTGTGGTGAAGACGATTCCAAAGTGAACATAACACAGATTATATTAAATATCAACAGACAAACTGCATACCATCCAACAGTGGAAGTGAACGGCCAATTTTTAGCATACCATTTATGCTGAACGGCATTGGACTGTTTGTTATTATTTCAAATTTCTCTCCAAAGGGAGTCATGGGCCCTAAAAATACAATTACTTAAACCCAATTTTAAACAACACTATAATACATTTTTTGTTGTTGTTTAGTCGTGTCTGACTCTTCCTGACCCCATGGACCAGAGCACGCCAGGCACTCCTGTCTTCTACTGCCTCCCGTAGTTTGGTCAAACTCATGCTGGTAGTTCTGAGAGCACTGTCCAACCATCTCATCCTCTGTCATATAATGCATTACAGATAACTAAAGCCAGTGGTGTAAAAAAATTAATAACAGTATTGACCAAAAACCTGGATAAATGCAAAAAGTCGTTTAGTTGTTTCCTGAATGCAGAAAAGAGGAGGCCTGATTAATGTCCCTTGGGCGAGTGTTCTGTAGCCAGGGGGCTACCACTGAGAATTCCCTGTCTTGGTTCCCATTATTTGGGGTACTTCTACTGATGGGTCCATGATGATAGGGCTCTCCCAAGATTGCAAAATTCATGCCATAAGGCACTGGTGAAGGTGCTTTTTCAAGTACTCTCCTGCCAACCTAGCAGTTCGAAAGCAAGTCAAAGTGCAAGTAGATAAATAGGTACCACTCCAGTGGGAAGGTAAACGGCGTTTCCGTGTGCTGCTCTGGTTCTCCAGAAGCGGCTTAGTCATGCTGGCCACATAACCTGGAAGCTGTATGCCGGCTCCCTCGGCCAATAAAGCGAGAGGAGCGCCGCAACCCAGAGTCCGCCACGACTGGACCTAATGGTCAGGGGTCCCTTTACCTTTACCTTTACACTAGTACTAACCAGGGGTGCCAGCTCCAGGGGCCCAGCCCTTTTTGGGCCTCCCTATATTTTGGGGTTCAAGGCCGCCCCCAGTGCCGGATTTACGTATAAGCTAAACAAGCTATAGCTTAGGGCCCCACTCTCTTGGGGCCCCCAAAAAAGTTTAAAGGAAAAAACACACCTGGATGTACATTTCCAAAATATAAGATAAAAAAACAAATAAAATAAAGCCTACATACAGCAACAGTATTTTGTGTTGTGTAGGCTCCTATTTGTTATGTGCTTTAGATACCTATTAGGTCCATAAATTACCATATAGCATATAGCATATATTTAACACAAAAAACAGCGACAATTTGTTGTTGACAAAGGACAGCTGGGCATATAAAGAGGGTCCCATTACCTTCAGTAGCCTTGGGCCTCATCAAACCTAAATCCCGCCCTGGCCGCCCCCCACAATGCCCAGAAAGTGTGGAGGCTCCTTCTCCTCCTGCCATGGAGGGGAAGGAGAGTCAAAGCAGCCTCTCACTGGTGGTGGCACCAGGAGGTGGAGAAGAAGGAGCCCTGGCCATTGAAACAGTGCAGTCGCTGCATTTGGGTCCACCGCCAGCTCCTCCCAAAGTCCTGACATCACATATGCGATGTGGCCTTCCCCAGTCACCCTCATTAAACATTATGCACTGGTTGAATATACCATGATATTTTCTCCAGGGCTCCTAATTTTGAACTCCTGAAGTGTCAGGAATGAGTAGAACACTTCTGAAGAAACCAAGATACAATTTTTGGCTGCCATGTTAGGTGAACATTGAGGAAATTCCTGCAGATGTTGTTGAACTCCCACTCCCATCAGACCCAACCAGCATGGCCAATAGTCAGAATGATGGAACTCCAACAACATCTGGAGTGACATTGCCTTCCCACTTTAACTCCAACCATTACAACATCTGCCTAGGAAAAATAGTGAATATACAAATACCATATGACCAAAATCCACAAAGGATCGAATAATCTGTAACCAGGTGGAAGGCTGTAGCGTTTGCTGTGCTTATTTCAACACACAGCCAAAGATCAAAGTATGTCAGATACACAGGAAGAATGTATGAACTTGGAAGGTGCCTTATACTAAATCAAACCTTTGGTCCATCTGACGGGTAGCACATCTGCAGGGTTTTTTGCAGCAGCCTTTCTTAGCCCTACATGGAGATGTCTAGGATTGAACCTGGAACTTTATTTCAGTACTACCACTGAGCTACAAATATGTTACAATCCGGTTCTTGCTTACAGCTGCTGTCACAACTTTTAGATTTGTGTCCCCTGCAACTCTTAAAAGTGTCTCAGGCTGCAATCTTATACTGCAGGCAAGCCCTGCTAAACTCAATGAAACCTACTTCTAAATACAGTGGTACCTCGGGTTAAGAACTTAATTCGTTCTGGAGGTCCATTCTTAACCTGAAACTGTTCTTAACCTGAGGTACCACTTTAGCTAACGGGGCCTCCCACCGACACCGCGTGATTTCTGTTCTCATCCTGAAGCAAAGTTCTTAACCCGAGGTACTATTTCTGGATTAGCAGAGTCTGTAACCTGAAGTGTCTGTAACCTGAGGTACCACTGTAAATGCATATAGGATTGTGCTGCAAGTAATGTTTGAGATTCTCAGAACATACAAGGCTACAGCTATAGGTAGGGAACAAGAACATTATTTGGGAATTGATATGGACAGGTATAGGGGACACGGGTGGTGCTGTGGGTAAAACCTCAGCGCCTAGGACTTGCCAATCGTCAGGTCGGCGGTTCGAATCCCCGCGGCAGGGTGCGCTCCCGTTGCTCGGTCCCAGCGCCTGCCAACCTAGCAGTTCGAAAGCACCGCCAGGTGCAAGTAGATAAATAGGGACCGCTTACTAGCAGGAAGGTAAATGGCGTTTCCGTGTGCTGCTCTGGCTGGCCAGAAGCAGCTTGTCACGCTGGCCATGTGACCCGGAAGTGTCTTCGGACAGCGCTGGCCCCCGGCCTCTTAAGCGAGATGGGCGCGCAACCCCAGAGTCGGACACGACTGGCCCGTATGGGCAGGGGTACCTTTACCTTTACTATGGACAGGTATGTGTCCTTATTTATGAAGTCCCTATTTTTCTACTGCCTGCTGCCTCTAGTAAATCACAGTAAATCACTGTCCCCGTTCTGTTCCTGTTGTGTCTTTTGGGTGAGGCTTCTTGAAGTTTCCTTTATAAGTTTATAGAGTTGCCTCTTGAGTTTCAGCTGCCTTCTCCAAGTCTCCTCTCTGATGGGGGAGTGGGAGACAGATGCATCTTGACTCTAGGGCATAAGTATGATAAGACAAGCGCATGAACAATAAGGCCCCATGTCGTGCGCAACCTGCCATTTCACATGCTACAGCTGGTGAGGTTTATTTTGAACTGCTCATAACATATTGTAGGACAATTATGTTCTTCTAGTGTATCTTTAACCCAAAGAACAAATGGACCCTCTTAGCTTCTAAATCAGAGAAATTCAATAAAGGAACAGAGTATACAGCAGACAGAAGAGAGCCTTCAACAATGTGTAAGGGGGTGGGTGGGTTGTGCAGGAGTCCATGATCTGAGATTATTATAATGTCCCTCTTTTCATCTATGAAATGTTAAAGGGTATAGAAATGGCCACTGTATGCTTATTTACTCTCACCATAATATGTAGGGTCCAGTCTCTGCTCCTACTTTCTCCTGATGCAGAACAGTGTTGGGGAACCTCTTTGGTTCTGTGGGCCAGATCCTTATCTCGACAGGTGGTGGGACAACCTACCTGTTAATGATATGACATCATTGTGATGACAGACAACCAGAAAGTTATCCACCCACCTGCTAGAATCAATTGTGCAGCTGTTTCCAAGGGCCTGAAGGCCAGATGGCTGTTGGGCATTATAGAGTGCCAGCTCAAAGAGCTTTGCTAGCCCTATGCTCAGTGCCTGGAGAAGTCCCAAGCATAGGGATGTGGCAAAGTGCTTTGTGTCACAGTTCCCACCTGACAGCAAGTTGACCGTGGGCTTCTTGGGAGCCCCTGAGCAAAGCAACAAAATGCAGTCTTCAGCTTTCCCACCCATCAGATGATGTGCAGCAAAGCCCAAGCCTGCTGGAACACTGCTGTTTACAGGCCCAGATTTAGTGGTCCAGATTTAGTTTCCCTGAGAGCCAAAGCCTGGTTTTAAGAGGCATTAGCTGCACAAGCAAGTTCCCTGCAGAGAACTCTCAAGTACAGCCAGTTCAGCAGGCCTTCACTTTACTGTGGAACTTAAGAGTCCTTTTAGGTCAGACCAAGAGCCCACCTAGCCTAGCATCCTGTTCTCACAGTTGCCAGGTAGATGCAATGGGAAGCCCACAAATGGGATCTACGATTTCTGGGAAACACTTCCTACTTGTGAATCCCAGGAACTGGTGTTCAGAAGTATATTCCACGTTGATAGTGGAAGCAGAATATAGATGGTAGCCATTGGCAGCCATATCTGTGATTTTATCTAACCTCTTTGAGAACCATCCAAGTTGGTGGCCATCACTGCCTCTTGTGGGGATGAATTCCACAGCTCTGTGTCTTCACAGTACTTACTTTGTTTTTAATCTTCCAAAATTCGGCTTCATAGGGTGGCCTTGAACTCTAATATTATAAAGAAGGCAGAAAAGCTTTTTCACTATCCACTTCCTCCACCCTATGCATAAATCTATATACCTCTCACATGTATTCTCTTACTGTCAATGACCCCCGAATCCAGCAATAAGCCAGAGAGAGGACCCCAAGAACTTTCCATACCACCAGAGTCTGTAGGGCCAGAGTCCCGAGCCCCACTTTCCTGAGGAAGCTGGTGCTTCCCACTGCACATCACTGATTCCGAGGTGTAGGAAAAACACCAGAAGTGAGATTGCAGAATAGAGGAGTGCCCATTTTCAGGCAGATAGTCACCTCTGAAGTTCTCCACAAGGGGATGGAGCCTAGAAGAGATTGGCCTCAGTCTGCTCCCATCCTTCATTGGAGAAAGTTGTTCACTTGGAAGTACCTGTGATTCTGCAACTTCTGACATGCCTTGCCTGTAGGATCCAGAACATGGCATTTACTCACCATTTTTCGAACCAAAAATCTTGTCTTATTTTCCATCCAGTTATCTTTTATAAAACAACAACAACAACAACAACAACAGGTTAATGCAAAAAGAATATCCTATGGATATGGCCTTATGAGTGAATATGCAAAAGAGACGTGGAGCAGAATAGCCTTGTCCATCCATCATTAGCTGAGGGACATCATGTGACAAGAAGCTACACATTATAGGGAAGGACCACAGCTCAGTGGCAGAGAACTTGTCATACAAGCAGAAGGTCCCAGATTCAGTCCCTAGCATCTCCAGGTAAGGCTGGGAGAGACTCCTGCCTGAAACCCTGGAGAGCTGTGGCCATTCAGTGTGGAGGATACTGAGCTAGATGACCAATGGCCTGGCTTGATACTAGGCCACTCCCTCTGTATAGCTGTGTGACGTAGATGCCAATGTGTGAAAGTTGCTCTCAGCAGCTTCTGCGTAATGTCAATAATTTTTGGACTGCCCATGGGAACTGAGCGGCTATTACTCAGTGGAAGGACCTACATTTTGCAAGAAGAGCATCCTTGGTTCAGTTTCTGACACCTACGGCTACAAGGATATCATGGAATAGGAATGGGAAAGATCTCTGCCTCAGACTTTGCAGAGCTCCTTCCAGTCAGCATAGATAACACAGGGCAAAGTAGGCTAAGTGTCATATATTCAGTATCAGTCAGATTAATGTGCTTAAATTAATTTATAAAGGCTACCTGTAATTCTTGCCCTGTCAAGCTTTTGATTGAAGATCACTGTATAGGTTAGGATCCTGGCATGGAACACCAGACAGGACAGAATGTGAAAGTTAGACCACTTTTGTGGGCAGATAAACCAACCTTGTTAAAGCAAAGTACTGAGCCATGCTCAGGGTCCTTGTAGGAATTAACAAAGTCCTGGTCTAGGGTACCTTAGGGATTGTCTGAACCATTATATTCCAGCTCAATCCTACAGATGTAGGATTGTACCCTGAGTTGGTGATACTCATCCAGTGGCAACCCTGTGGAATCCTCTGCCAATGAAGATACAGCTGAAATGTTCTGCATTAACATTTAAACATTTTTTTGCTGAAAAGTTTTTTTATGTATACAGTCTAGAGAATCTTTCTGTAATAGCTGGTGATCTGTGCTTTTAACTTTATGTTGCTTTCACTGTATATATAATTGTTGCAAACCACTTTGATAGTTGTAGTGAAATTGTATTATAAGTATATATATTAAAAATAATAAGGGTGTGTCACTTTCCCCAAAACCAATGCTGAACTGGAGAGTACAAGGCAGAAGAAAGAGCAAAGGACATTTTCTGCCGTATCTGATGGGCCTATTTGAACAATCTGAACACTTGTAATTTGTGCAAGCAACTCACTGTGAGTAGCTGGATATTGCAAACGGTCTTCCTTGTAGTGAAGCATATTTGGCTCTTGGAAAGTGAATATGGGCACCATCTTTGGCTTCTGTGCCAGAGAGGCACTTTTTTGGATCACACCCTTTGGGATCACTCTGTTCCACTGGCACACACTGTCATTGCTCCCAGGCCAGCTCTGCTGCCAATGGCTTAAAAAGCAATGTCTCCAATTGAAAGTTAATTAGAGGACAGATTGTTCCACAGAGACTTGAGTAGAAGAGCATCAGCATGAATTTCAAAAAACGTGCAGGGAGCTATAAATATATTGTGCAATATTTTGCAATATCTCCAGTGTTTTGGTCTAATGTTGAACATGCTCCATTGTTCGAACCAGCTGTGTTCTTTCCCGTTTTCATTTCTATAAAGAGATTATAAAGGCTGTCAAAGCAAACCCTGCCGCTCCAGCCTGCCTTGACGGAAAGTTCTGCATACACAGAGCACAGCAAACGCAAGGAGGAACTTTGTTTCAAGCCAGAACAAATCTTCAGCTAATTATAAGAGAACTATATTAAGCACAAAAGGCAAGCTCCACTTATACAGAACAAAGTTACATTTTACTCTTTGCTTTGCAAGTGCATTTATTACAATTCCGACGAGTAATTGGAAATTCATTTTCTTTCATTTTCTTAGGTTATTTCTTTTATTGTTTTTAAGTGCTCCGCACATTGCCGTATTGAATAAGCTACAAAAAGAGAAGATTAGTGGGACTTATGGGGGGGCTAATTTGTAGCCAAAGTCATAGAATAAGAAATGATTCATCCTTCTGATTCCTTACTTTCTTGTACTAGTAACTTTCATATCAACTACTAAATGAACTATAATTATATGAACACACACACACAAGGAATCTGTGGCAAAAAGTGCAGTGTTAAAAGGGCCAAAAAATATTAGATACAACAACTCAGTAAAGAAATGAACAGGAGATGAAGAAGGGGCAAGTTTAGTCATGCAGCACTGAACATCTTGTGTACTAGATACACTATTTGTGAAGGTGTGTGTTGTGTTATTAATAAGATATAGAAAAAAGGGCAGCTTCTACGTTCAAAAAGTTTTTGGTGTCAGACATGAACATTCTACCCCCCCCCCCGAACACTAAATGAAAGACATTCCATTCTGCAAAAGGAATACCGAACAACTAAGAGTGATTCGGAGTGCATGTTTGACTGAACTGTAGTAGTCTTGTTGATTTCTGAGCAATTTCCTTGACATGGGGGAAATTGTTTTTGAAATGCAGGTTAGCTGACGGATTACGATATCTAAAACAGCGAGCCCTGTCACTGGTTTTCCTTTTCTGAGTAGTTGAACTGTCCAATCTACTACTAAACAAAAGGATACAAGTTTGACCCACCAAGGATGTTCCTTGGAAAAAGAAAACAACTTTCCTCTTTCCTTTGCAGTCCCCAGTAGATAAGTGGGCTGCCACATGGTGGCAGTGTGAGACTTCTCCAGTTGAGGGAAAAGGCTTTGTTTGGCTGTGTTTGCGAAGACAAAGATGAAGAGTTGAAGGCATCTTTGCACAAGGGGGAAATTAAACCGAGGAGGAAGAAAAATATGCACCCTCCTCTAAAAATCCTAGTCTGGAACTATCCAATCATGTGGCAATCGAGAAGTTAGGATCGCTAAAGGTATTTTTTCTATTCAGATGCCCCTTCCTCTCTTGAGAAACAGAGTAGAGAATAATTCTAGAGTGGCTTCAACATCTCTGAGCATGATGCTACTGGTGAGGCATTTGTAATGTTGTTGATATGATATGGGCAAACCCTGGGCTATTTTTATAGAGAAAGAGGTGCCAGAACTTGTTGACTTCCACCTCTTTCCCGCAGCTCTGAGTGCCATAACAGGGAATGGCACTGCAATGCTACAGAGGTCCTGGAATGCACCAAAGAGGTGCTGGAACTTGGTTCTGGTGAGTTCTGGCTGATAAAAAGCCCTAGGCAAGCCTTACCACTGGGTATAACCTAGAGGGTTTCTGCAAAGCCTATGCAGGGGACAATAGCTTCTAATGCCTATTATATAGGATCTGCATTAAGGGGATTCTGTATCCAGTTTGGGGACAACTGGTACATCTGCAAGCATGGCATTCATTGGGGAAAAATAAGATCCAGTGCCACCCACCACCAGCCTGCCATGTGGAACAGGTTTTTGGTAGGTAACTGCTAACCTGTCGTACAGATAAAGTCAGGCACCTGATTGCAGCACTCAAAGTCATCTGCCCTTTTCAAAATGGTGGCAACCTGGGTGGTCTCCTTTTGCAAACAGTGTTGCGGGAGAGAAGTGAATTCCTACAATATTGCCCTTTCCCTTTCATGAAGTGGAGGGGGGGAAGGCAGGTTGTGATTGTTCCCATTCACGGAAGAGGAGCCATGAGAGTCTGGATCCCAACATTAAAGGCAAAGGTAAAGGACCCCTGACAGTTAAGCCCAGTCGTGGACGACTCTGGGGTTGTGGTGCTCATCTTGCTTTACAGGCCGAGGGAGCTGGCGTTTGTCCGCACAGATAGTTTTTCCGGGTCATGTGGCCAGCATGACTAAGCTGCTTCTGGCGCAACGGAACACCGAAACCAGGGCAGCACACGGAAACACCGTTTACCTTCCTGCCGGAGCGGTACCTATTTATCTACTTGCACTTTTGGGTGTGCTTTCGAACTGCTAGGTTGACAGGAGCTGGGACCGAGCAATGGGAGCTCACCCCGTCACAGGGATTCGAACCACCGACCTTCTGATCGGCAAGCCCAAGGGGCTCAGTGGTTTAGACCACAGCATCACCCACGTCCCTTCCACAACATTAGGATAGAATCATAGAATAGTAATCTGGTCTCATTCTCTAACTTTGCTAATATGTCACAAGCAATGACAAAACTTGAAAGCTTTGTCATCACCACATTTATTCCCCAGAGCGAGAAGTCCATCAATTACCCTGGTACTCTGGCAAACGATGTCATTGCTGCGGATGTGAAAATTGTCCTGGAGCTGTGTTCTGCTGCATTCCTCCACCATTATACTACTTACATCACCCAGTGCCTTGAACCACAATGTATGTGTTCAACATTCCCTGCTGGGTCTTATATAATGCCTCTGTGAGTGGCTATCATGGAGGAGAGGAGGCAATAACTGACTTCAATGGAAGTATTTTAACTTGATGCCCCTCCTCCTTTGAGTCCTGTTTCGTTCAACAAATGCAGAAATAAAAAACAGACGCCCTGATAGTAGTTTTTCAATGTTCCCCAATGCATTTACATTGACTGAAATGCAAAGTGGACTTGCAAATTAACAAATCCAGCAATTCAACGGACATCTTGCCTAAGTCACTCATTGCAGACCCTCCAAGTGCCCCTATTTTCCTGATTTAGAGAAGCCATCCTGGTTTCTGATTTGATCCTGGAATGTCCCACTTTTCCTTAGGAAGTCCCTATTTTCATTGGAGAAATGTTGGAGGGTATGGAAGTATCCGTCCCCTGAGCCATCTGAAGGCAATCCTGTATAGGGAAGTTTTTTTCGACGTTTAATATTTTATTATGTGTTGGAAGCTGCCCAGAGTGGCTGGGGCAACCAGTAAGATGTATGGGGTATAAATAGTAAAATTATCATTATGGATCATTATATCATAATCATTATAGGACGTCCCTATTTTTATCAAAGAAATGTTGGAGGGTAAGTCATTGCAAGCCATTCCAATCATGAGATATTTAGCATAGACAAAACTGGGCTTTGGGAGCATGATGGGTTCAGTATTCCTTCCAGCTGGCCGTGAGATAAAGCCATTCTCTGATTGCTCCAGTGCACGAACAGATTGATATTCAGCCCATGATGATGAGGCAAGTCACTTTCCCACCTATACCTCATTCGGAGTTACAAATCAATCTGGCTGTGTGACAGAGTAATCAACGATGGCTTCACCGTGAAGCCATCTACAACATACACGGAATTCAGTGAATACCCTGGGGTAATTTTGGGTTTCGTGAACCAGCCTTCCACTTGCCTGGTTCATGATCACAAAGCAAAAGAGGATTTGATTTGGGCCGTATGCTTGTGTCTCTGCGCCAGATAAAGGTGTAAAATAGAGAGGCTTTTCAGCACAGCATAAGACAGGTTAAAAAAGAAAAGAAAAGTCCCATCTACACAATAGGCTTAGTGGCATTAGACAGAAGAGCCCTGCCTAATTCTCTTCTCCCATCTACTTATCTCTCTATTGGTGATGGGCATTTTCCAAGTGTAAGCCAGCTTCTGCATGACTATGTGGTTAAACCTGGCATGCTAGTATAATGCACAAAAAGCTTAAGGAAGCATGAAGACATGATTCTTCCTTTCAACCTAACAGAGGAAAATCTCTTCATGTCAGGTTCCGTAATTGCTTCCAAAGAGAGGGAAGCAAGGAATATTTTGTCTGGCTGCACATAAAATGTACTCGGCAAATGAAATACACAAATTCAGCTCTCATCTTAATGCAGTCCTCGGAGCGTGGCAATTCTGCCAGGGCCTTCCCCCTGACAAAGATGCTGGCCATCGTCCAGGGCGCTCCAGGACCAGCTTTGTGTGCCCAGGAGAAGAGTCTCTTCTTTTCACAATAGCACCCCTCCAGCAATGGGTTGCATTAAAGCTGCTTTTTAAACTAGTGGGAGCTTCAAAAGCAATTTTGCAATACATCACTGGGGATCTGCCATTAAAGTGGAGAATCCACATTGGAGGGGGGGGGATTCTGAGCTTTGACGGCTTATTACACCTATTTCCAACAAGACACAGAAAATTGCACCCCCTCCACCCAGAATCCTATTGCCCCTAATCTGAGACACGCTGCCAAGTTTCTGTGTTTCATTTCTAGGAAATTCATTTTAGCATGTGCTACCTCCGCTAGCTGGCTGATTGCAGTATAAAATTGTGGAGTAATGCATTGCATCATTATTAGAACCTGCTATTTATCTCCATTCATTATTATCTACTTTCTCATGTATAATGGATGTTTTAAAAATTAGAGTGTTTAAATAGCTAGTCCATACTGTTTTAAGTCTCAAAGAAGGTAACATTATTGGATTAGACTACTTAACACAGCTTACTTCTACAATATCTGGGAACAAAGCATCAAAATTTTACAGATATGGAAAGTTTTGTTAAAAGGAGGCATTTACTATACAGGGGGCCACCTTAAATATGTGCCTAATGATAAAATCCAGGTATTGAGCATTCACAAATTCAACATGTTGAATAAAAGTAAACCTGTCTTTTAAAATATTTTTAAACCATTTGCAAACATGAATAAGGTAGCATTCAGTCAGAGGTGGTCACATGCAAGAAAATCTGTATTGGAATAGGGACAGCTTTAACAACCCTGCCAGAGGATACGTACCAGGAGACAGACAGGAAATGGTGACATTGTCAGTTCTCCTGGACATCCTTTTAGACTGCCTGGATGGGTTAGGTATTTAAAGGACAACCATATGGTGCTTCCAGTCATCCCTATCCAATAGAAGATGGAGCAATGGGAATGATGCTCTGCTCTGCTCTATGGAAATGGCTCTACTGAGTGATGCAATGCTCCTTTTAAAAAATTATATTTACTACCTCTATCAAGGATGGGAACCTGCAGCCTTCTATATGTTGTTGGACTACAACTCCCATTGGCAGTGCTGCCTGGGCCTGATGGGAATTGGAGTCACAACTTCTGGAGTGCCACCAGTTCCCCATCCCTGATCTACATTGTTGTTTGGGGTGATAATTTTGGGGATCTGAATGTAGTTTTTGTCAGTGTGCTGCAAGGGCCCAGTCCCCAGTTTGATGTTTAATTATGTTTTGAAGTCCTCCAATCCCAATTTTTAAATGTCTGGGTAGAAATATAATTCTTGTATTGTTCTAGCAGAGCATAGCTTATCAACATCACGTTTCATATAGTCGAACAAATATCCACAGAATTAAGAAACAGTTTTATTTCACTGTGAGTAATATTTGCAGTATTTAAAACAGACACATGGAAAGTTGCCCTTGATTGACTTGAATATATATATATATATATATACATACACACATGTATTCAGAATTCTACATACTGAGAGTTTTATATAGGGGAAAAAACCAGGCATCTACAAAAATTAGAACTGGGGAACAGATTGACAATGTAAAAAAATAAACAGCATAATTCTATCCCCGACTTACATCTACCAGGGCAGAATACAGCTGGTGCGAAATCCTTTTGTGCTGGTGGAACAGACATTAATAGAAAAATATTATGCCAGCATAACTATGCCAACCTTGGTGGGAGTCTATACCTAGGAGATCCTTTGCGCTGCTTCCAGTGGTGCGGTGCAGCAAGGGAAGGCAACTAGCGGACCTGTGATGATACTGTCTGCTGGAGCTCCAGGGTAATTGATGGAGTCTCCTTGCTCTAGCAAGTGAATGCAATAATAGCACTTAATGGATGGTACTTCCCTTTTCTTTGATGGTGTTCCTACTTCATGCTAGCCATTTAAATTCTCGCACTACTTTGTAAGAGTGCATGGATTCCTAATGCAAAGCTAAAGGTTTCATTTTAGCTGAAGGTCTTTTTTTCATTTTAGCTGAAGGATTTAACTTTTGTTAAACTAAATATGAGGAGTCTGAAGTAAGCACCACCCCTGATTTTTTTGCCAACAGGGAGAGATGGATGACAAGCAGTCCTGCTTGAAATAATGCCCTTCACCCATGTTCAGGAGTGTCATTTTCTGCCACGGAAATAGGATTTGTCTGCCTAGAGAAAACTACAAATCCTATGAAACCAACAGAAAGCAACGCTCCTCAGAAGTAGGTTAATTACCAACCTCCTCCTTCACAAAGGTGAGGTGTTTTTGTTTTGTTTTGTTCTGTTTAAGTGTTGGCTGAACTTTTGCAGCAACTTTTTAAAAAAATGTATATCCCAGCAGTACTGGGGAGAGAATCAAATGTGTCTGTGAACAGGGTAGGAAGGTGGAAGAACTTTGTGCAAAATTAGATTTACTGGGGTGGGTGTTGTGTGTTATATAAATGAACAAGTGGGCAAGGGAGTCTTTTTTTCCAGCCCACATGTGCTTTTAAAAGCCCAGTGTGCATCTGTAGTAGCTCAGGGCTATATGTACAAATGTTTCAAAACCAGCATCACTTTCATGGATGATTGTGTGACCATTCATGGTGCTGCTGGGCTTGAAGTTTTTATACAAAGAGCCCGGGACCAGTGCAAGTATCGTCCCGTTACTGCATCAGTTTGCAATTAAAAAACAAAACAAAACACTACACAAAAATTTGTCCACATTTTATTTGCATTTCTCCTAATATATGCACACTTCGTCTTCTCCTTTATCAAAAAACCTCATTTTTGCAAGAAATTCCACTGCATATAATGCTTTTTAGTACATTATCCTCTTTCATATACCCACTGCAGGGGTACACTTTTCCCTAAAACGTTTTGTGCTCATATTTTGGGGGGTTGAAGAACTACACTCCTAAATCCAGAAGTATGAATTCTGAAAGAAAGCTGTGCTTTGTGAAATGCAAATCAGGTAAGTTTGCATGAAGAAGAAAAGCCAACACATTTCTTCCCTGTCTGTAGCTCTGAATCTCGCATAGAGTCGATCTGTGAAGAGCAGTCCCCCCCCCCCACACTTCAGGAGTTCCCACAAGGCATGGGTAGCTGGGGATACGGTCACCAGGGATGAGACTCCTTGGGCTTGACCCTGCTCTCCCCCGTCACATTTTTTGTGAATAGGGCTGCAGGAAAATGTGCTTCTGATGTAAGAATATTCTGTGCCTGAGCTTATTAGTTCTGTATTGATGCGAAGCATCACATCAATAGGTTTAAAGTTCTGGGGGAATGTATATAGATTACTAAGGGTATAAATATGCAAAGGAAGGTTGTCAAGGCAGTGCTACCCAGAGAAAACCAAATTCCTTCAGTAGGCCTTACGTATACTGTACTGTATTTCTAGGAGTGTAAGCTACCACTAGATGTCAGCAAAGCACATCGATTAACTAGTGCACCATGACAGGCCTCAGGAATTTTGACAGCTTAAAAAAAATAATCTACCTGCGGTTTTGTGTTTGTTGTTGTAGCTGTACATTTTTATAAATGCAACAATAAATTAAACATAAGGATGCTAATGAATACAGTGTTAACATTGACTTTTTATACCAGGTGAGAAAATTTGGGCGTGCACCTGTCTGTCATCGAGAAGCAATTTTAATGAGTTGGAATGATGAATTCAGAACAGAACCTGGATTTTTGCAAGTTTCAAATTGCAGAAAGAGAGAGCTTCTTGTAGGGGTGTGCCGATGATGTTTCTTTTGCATTATTAGTACAAAAATGGGGATGGGGAAATGACAACTAAAACTAGGGCCACTAAATACCAGTGATGGGGAAACTCGCTCCAGTTAGGCTCAGAATTCAACTTTTAAAAAGAGAAACTGTTTTACCCAAATACAGAAAATAATATGGTTCTTTCTAATCCAATTCCAAGCAAGTTGGCCCCCCAGTTATGTCACTGAGAACACAGAGTCCAACTCATCTTCCACTTCCTCCATGGGCATCCATGAGAAACACCCCCCCCCAATTCTTCCTCCTGCTGTTATCTTTTTTGCTGCTGTCACAGGGAAGGAAGGGGTTCTGCTATTGCGGTTTGACAGATGGAAGGAGAGAGGTGGAAAAACTACATTTCCCAGTACTCCTTGCATCTGGCATGCAGCCGTAGCAACACGCCAGACATCGGAGAGGAGAGGTGGAAGAGAGAGAGAGAGAGAGAGAGAGAGAGAGAGAGAGAGAGATTTCTCTTCTGCTCCTCTCCTGCCACAGTAGCAGAAAAGGTTTGAGTTTGGAAGGCTCTGCATATGGTTACGGGGGGTAGGGGGTGGGGTGGAGGGGTGGGGAATGGGAAACAGGAGAGGTGGTAAGAGGTAAGTTCCCATCTGACAGTGTTCACAGGTGGTTTACAAAGAATCAAAAATGACTATAGAGGCCATTTAAATTAGAAGTCACATACTATTTCTTGTAAAGCAGTGTAAAAGAAATGGGCAGAGCTAAATCAAGTGGATCACACGTTCACGTTCCTCGTTTTCATGCTCCAGGGGGTGCTCTCTAGGGCGAAGGTCCCAATCTCAGGAGTTATAAAGCCTCTGATCAAAGAAGTCCCCACCACAGGCTCTCTGCTGCGGCACTGCCCAAGGTCAAATACCAGGACTCGGTCTACATCCAAATGTGATCCAGGAAGAAATCCAAGAACGATATCATGGGAAGGTCAGCAAGGCATGGGAACAAGACAAAAGGAGGCATAAACGTGTATTGCTTCGAGCAACTGGGAGGCTCAAGAGCAGGGGTAGGCAACCTAAGGCCCAGGTGCCGGATGCAGCCCAATCGCCTTCTCAGTCCGGCCCGCGGACGGTCAGGGAATCAGCTTGTTTTACATGAGTAGAATGTGTGCTTTTACACTAGTACCTCTGGATGCAAACAGGATCCGTTCCAGAGTCCCGTTTGCATCCTGAGTAGAACGTAAGACGTGTCTGCATTTCTGCGCATGTGCGGGTCGTGTTTTGCCGCTTCCGAGCATGCGTGTGATGTCATTTTGAACGTCTGCGCATGCGCGAGCGGCAAACCCCGGAAGTAACGCACTACGTTGCTTCTGGGTCGAGGCGGAGTGTAACTTGAAAATGCTCAACCTGAAGCACATTTAACCCGAGGTATGACTGTATTTAGGGACGTGGGTGGCGCTGTGGGTTAAACCTCAGAGCCTAGGACTTGCCGATCAGAAGGTCGGCGGTTGGAATCCCCATGACGGGGTGAGCTCCCATTGCTCGGTCCCTGCTCCTGCCAACCCTAGCAGTTCAAAAGCACATCAAAGTGCAAGTAGATAAATAGGTACCACTCCGGCGGGGAAGGTAAACGGCGTTTCCGTGTGCTGCTCTGGTTCGCCATGCTGGCCACATGACCCGGAAGCTGTATGCCGGCTCCCTTGGCCAAGAAAGCAAGATGAGCGCTGCAACCCCAGAGTTGGCCACGACTGGACCTAATGGCCAGGGGTCCCTTTACCTATACCTTATGACTGTATTTGAAATGCATCTCTGGGTTATTTGTGGGGCCTGCATGGTGTTTTTACATGAGTAGAATGGGTGCTTTTATTTAAAATGCATCTCTGGGCAAAGGAATTTGTTCATTCCCCCCCTCACCTCAAAATATAGTCCAGCCCACCACGTGGTCTGAGGGACGGTGGACTGGCCCACGGCTGAGAAAGGTTTCTGACCCTTGCTCAAGAGGGAGACCTTGTGAATTCCAGCCTCCCAGACCACAGCAGCTAGTGCTAAAGGAATTTCAGGGATGGCTTTGTTCACAAGCAGTACAACAAGGCTGGGTCTGTAGATATGTACTACATATCACTCTTCAGCCAAGACCCAAACCTCTTGGTGGCGGTGTTCTCAAGGATGGGGGCAGCTCCTCTAACAGCTCCAGGTATTTTGCAGCAAGTCCTAATCCGGACAGTCTCAAAAAGGAAATCCTCAGCATTTGTGCCAGCAGATCTTGCCTGCTCCTCAAGGTCTGTGGGGTCTGTCCTTGAAGGATGCCATCTCAGGGACCAGTTTCAGGACTAAGCATGCCACCCATTTCCTCTGTCTTGCTGGGCTTTCTTTTAACCAGCACCCCCTCCCCTCCCAAACTCCTGCATTTTCCTGTGCTTTTCCCTTAATCATTCCTGGCCTGGACTTCCATTGACCCACGCTTTTGATTCCTGCTCAGCTTAAAATGTGTTCAAAGCACTTGGCTCGGATCACAGCTCTGGCAACCCTTTGAACCCTCTCTGGTTTCAGTTTCAAGCCAGGCCCTCCAAAATTCCGATAGAGTGCCCTCTTCCAGTAAGAGAGCAAAAATGAGCCTAAAATTGACACAACCTGGGAACTTTTTGCCTCTGATTTGCCATACACAGAAGCGGGAACCCCTTGACAAAAGAAGGGCAGCTGCAGAGTCTTGCCAAGGTGATCAGCTCTGATCTTTCTTTTTCTTTTTGAGCCACTTGGCAACACGAGTGCTTGATAGTCTATGATTGAAGGGCAGGTGGCTTGAATACTCAAGACAGGGTGAGCCTCTGTCAGGTTGGTTTTTTGCTACGTGTGACAGTAAATACACCACCAGAATATCTTGAGCTATTACTTTGAGTTTCTTTCTCCGTTGACTGCTGTGATACTTCACTCTTCAGGAGTGTTTCTCACTTAAAAGAGACCCCCCCTCCAATTGTCTGAAATCATGTGATACAGTTTTACTTCTGATGCTAAGTGGGACTGACCTGAGCATAAGCTGGAAGAGGAAACTGCAGGGCATCAGTTGGCATTTCAAGGCGTAAATACCTAATCCACTCTTTCCAAAACAACAAACAAACTGAAACACAACCATCCTCCAAAATCTGCACTCCTCTGGTTTTGCAGTGCCATTCTCCAGCCAAATAATATGGGCAAAAATGCATATTTTTAGCTAAAGTGTGGATAAAAATGCATATAGTAGTGGAAATTATACAAAAATATATTAGGAGAAATTCATAGTAAAATGCTGAGGGATACTTTTTTAAAAAAAAGAAATCACAAAATGAGGTGGAAATGTGGAGAAATGAACTTCCAAAATTGATAGATTTGTCCATCCCTACTTGAGCATAACACAGAAGTGACTATTTTCCATATATTCAACTTTTGCTACTTTTTGCTGGTTTCAGCTTTCAAATTTTGAATTTTAGAAAATCATATTCACATTTACAATATGAAATGTTTACATCAAAATTCAAAATGCAAATGCTGTTAATTTGTTTACATCACTTGATTGGTAAGATTCAAATATGAAATCTCAACTTTCAACAGCCAAAACAAATTACCACTGCATGTTATGTATAAAAATGTGGTTGTATGCTTTAAAAATGCCATTGCTTAACAACTATGACATGACATTAATAATAGCAATAGCAATAATAATATTATCTCCATCAAATTAATTTGTTAGCTGTCTAACACAGGGCAGCTCTAGGGGTGTCCAGAGCACTGTCTAGTCCTATTATGATGGCACAGAAACTACTTTGTCATACCCTCCAACATTTTTGTCCCCAAAATCGGGATGTCAGGAGGGGTGCACCTTTCAGTCTGGTGCTCTGGCATTCATCAGCAGGGTGGAGTGACCATGCTGATGAGCACCAGAATTAGCATTTTTTGGTCTTGCACCCAGATTGCTCACTGGGGCAAGACAGTTTGAACATATTGCACCAATCCTAGCCAGACTGCACTTGCTGTCAGTTAGTTTCTGGGCCCAATTCAAAGTGCTGATTTTGACCTATAAAGGCCTTAAACAGCTCAGGGTTGCAACACTTCAAGGACCACCTCTCCCCTTTTGAACCAACCCAGACCCAACAATCATAATCTAAGGCCTGTCTTCATGTGCACATGCAATCTGGAGGTGGCAACACGGAAACAGCAATTTTCTGTGTTGGCTCTCCGCTTGTGGAATGCTCTCCCCAGAGAAGCTTGTCTGGAATCTTCATTGCATATCTTTAGGCACCAGGCAACAACATTCCTCTTCTCCCAGGCGTTTGGCTAAATAAACAATCTATGGCCATTTAAACTGTACATGGGGTGTTGTTGTTTTTGTTTGTTACTATGTTATACATTTTGGTTTTTTTTTATTGCTTGGATATGATCCTCAGATGATGGTAGTATGGACATTTAATTAGCTAGTTAGTTAATTAATATTTCTCAGGGTGTCAGTGCTGGAACAAGGGCAGCAATCCAAGAGGAGCTGGAAGCAGGAGCTGCAGGACATAGCCAGTAAGAAACAAGAAGCCCTCTTGTGGCCCTTATTGTCCTGGAAGATCCAGCTGTGAGGGGATGGGGCAGTCCAGGACTTGATGATACTAAACAGCCTAGGCAGATGCTGCAGCATGAAGTTTAGAGATTCACCGCATGGGGTATCTTTAAAAAATGATTGTATCCCATTATGATGGGTTATGTCCCATGTTTTTGATTCTTCCAAAGAAGGTATTTTTGTCCATGGAAAGAGAGTTGCACAGAACACAGGATTGCACCCCAAAACTTTAACAATGCCATCCTATACATGTCTATTCAGAAGTAAGTTTGATTCAGTTCAGTGGGGCTTACTCACCATTAAGTGTATTTGCAATTTAATTACTATCCTTACCCATCTTTAGGTGCCCATGATGTCTCATCCATCTTTTAGGGTTCCAGAAGATCCGAAACCAATTCACAAATTAACAGGAATGGAATGTTTCTAACTTGTCTAACTGTTGAGATACATAAGGGTCTTTGTCTCCATGGAGATGTTCACTGGGGAGGGCTTGGAGAATTCAAGGTACTTTAAAAACAGCAGTGACAGGGAAACCGAAAACACAACCTTGCATTATTGTTTAACATCTATTTATGCTATGAGACCCTGGAGGCTGACACAAAAAGTAGTTGTGTCAGGGGCATTAAACTTTAGATCTCTAGCTCTAAATAGCACCTTGTATACAAAATGTGTATTGCATTGTATACAAAATTAGTTTATGTTGTGCCTATCTTGACAAAGGTATTCATAAGACTAACATTATCTCCAGTTCCCCACCAGGCTTTAGCAGGGTGAAGAGGAAAAATATCTGCTTACTTAACATTCAGTTGACTGCGTCTAAGAACTATGTACATAGGGGAGCAGTTTAACAGCTTCACGACATAAAAATAAACGTGTCTATGCTACACTGAATGTGTGTGCACAACAGTCATTAAAATGAATGGAATTTACCTATATATTGATAGCAGGTGAGACCTTTAATTGTTGGTTATTTTAAGCATTGCAGTTTGTTTTCTGTAGGAATCCTCCAAAATGAGGTGGACTGAAGAAAATATGGTGACAGATCCATGGGGCGGGTTAAATAGGGCACAATTCATGAGGAAGCTGTCCTGTACAGTCCCCATTGAAATGAATATTCTTGTTGATATTAGGGTGCAAGAGTCAACCATATGCACGTAGTTCAGCTCTCAGAGGTGGGCTGACTCCCAGGTTTGTGGGATCAACCTTGCTTGTTTACTAGAACCCCAAGGTCCGCTAACTGAAGCCTGATGAAAAATAGTGATTCAGTTTGGTGAACTTCCACTCAGACTTAAGGAACAAGGGGCTTCTGAGAAAATGATCAGCCCAGGAATTTGCAGTAGCAGAACCAAAGTTATGTGACCACACACACAACCCCGCTGCTAGTTTCTCACACGGTTATTATTGCTAGGCAACTAGGAGTCAGGAACACTTGCCATCTTCTTGCGAATCAGAGGTCCACCAGAAGATCCTGATCTACCTACGTACCCCTTCTAACTATCCTCAGAGGTAAGAATTAGGCAGATCCACTAATATCTTATATAACAAACCAAAGGATAATTCTAATCACAGTGCATCCTAGAACACAGTTGTTATGACCCAGGTATAAAACCCATGAGGGATGCGGGTGGAGCTGTGGTCTAAACCACTGAGCCTCTTGGGCTTGCCTGTCAGAAGGTTGGCGGTTCTAATCTGCATGATGAGGTGCGCTCCCGTTGCTCTGTCCCAGCTTCTGCCAACCTAGCAGTTCATACCAGTGCATACCAGTGCAAGTAGATAAACAGGTACTGCTGCAGCAGGAAGGTAAACGGTGCTTCCATGCACTCTGGCCTCCGTCATGGTGTCCCATTGTGCCAGAAGCAGTTTAGTCATGCTGGCCACATGACCCGGAAGAAGAAGAAGAAGAGTTTGGACTTGATATCCCGCCTTTCACTCCCCTTAAGGAGTCTCAAATCAGCTAACAATCTCCTTTCCCTTCCTCCCCCACAACAAACACTCTGTGAGGTGCGTGAGGCTTAGAGACTTCAGAAAAGTGTGACTAGCCCAAGGTCACCTAGCAGCTGCATGTGGAGGAGCAGGGAAGTGAACCCGGTTCACCAGATTACGAGTCCACCACTCTTAACCACTACATCACGCTGGCTCAGCCTGAAAACTGAAATGAGCGCCGCACCCCATATTCGGCTTTGTCTGGACTCAACCATCCAAGGGTCCTTTACCTTTTGTTTTTTAACCTATCAAACTCATGGCAATCAGGCAAAGGATCTGAGGTTAATGGGGGAAATTAGGGTAGGAATTACCTTCAGAAGGCACCACTATGTCCAAAAAACCTCTGTGTAAGAAGTAACCCCCCCTCCACCAGCCTTGTTACTATTTCCATCGTCTGGGGAGCTCATCTCCAAAATCTCAAGAGAGCTAACAGTCATCAGCCCTAACGTTTTAGGAATAGGGTGTGGCCGCTCTAAACACCAGGAAACCGTTCCCTCAGAGAGGGTGCAACTAGGATAAATAAAGCTGAAACCAGGGCTGAAGCAACATCCCAGGATGGCGCTCCTTGGAGTCTGTGATCAACTTAAATTCACTTAGCATTGCTTAAAGCTATCCATGGTTCTTTTCTGTCTGCAGAATCATCCTGGAACAGGATAATGTGTCAAAATGCATGACAGAGGCAGGAAGAGCTGGGCTTCTTAAATATATCATCCCATAGATCACAGTGTAAGAGCACAATCTGTGTTTGTGCAGTTCTCGTTCATTTCTGGAGGATGTGGGAGGAAGAGCGCCCCCCAATAATTGTTTAGCTATTTATAGGTTGCACTATACATAGGGTTAAATGCCAACCAAAATTATTTCCTGAGGACATTGCATTGGACCTTCCAGTAGTGATGCTGGTACAGTATGTTAAACATACCCTTGCTTATCATAGAATCTCTAACTGGTGGACCTAGGTGGCACGTGTATTTTCTAAGCTTCTGAGTCTTCTCCATATCGGGCTCCAGCATGACTCTTTGAACCCTTGACAACCCATTTTGACACATTTGCTAAGTGCACTATAGCTAAAGATGCTTGCATCCACATCAGCATAGACCCCATGCTGAAAGCAGTATGTTTCTCTTTCTTTCTTTCTTTCTTTCTTTCTTTCTTTCTTTCTTTCTTTCTTTTTTTTAAAAAAACACACACAAGTTTCAGTTGTTTCAGTCTGTAGATGTGGACAGGGTAGTTTCAGAGCTACTCAGCTTCACCTCTATCCTTTGTGGCTGATAATATATCAGTGAGTGGGAGCTGCTGGTTAAGTCCAATAATTTGTGAATTCCTCCTTGAAAGAAGGCATGCTCCTTGCATACAATTCGAAGTACTGGTTTTGAATTTTAAAAAACACAGCAAATGGTCTTTCTGTTCTCATACAAACTTGCTCATCAACTCAGATGTTCACCTCAGGTCCTTCTCTGGGTGTCCCACCACCAGAAAGAAGGCTTCATCCTATCAGAGTCAGGTGTGCTGAAGGCTATTTAAATAAATGACTTTGCATTCCTGGGGTAGGCTTTGATTAATGATTCCCATCAGTGAACGCCCTGCACAAGTCCTGCACAATGGGGCTTTCTCGAATCTCCTCCACACCCCCCAAAATTGGCTCAGGAGGGTTGTCAGTAGAACCTGTGGACTAGTACATGGAGGGAGGAGAGGGCGGTTGTTTGGTCTGGCAAGCTGAAATGTTTGTGTTGATGGAAGAATTGGAAGAGCACAATGTTGAACTCCTCCTATAACTTTTGCATAGGGTCAAGTCATAGAATCATAGAGTTGGAAGAGACCACAAGGGCCATCGAGTCCAACCCCCTGCCAAGCAGGAAACACCATCAGAGCACTCCTGACATATGGTTGTCAAGCCTCTGCTTAAAGACCTCCAAAGAAGGAGACTCCACCACACTCCTTGGCAGCAAATTCCACTGTCGAACAGCTCTTACTGTCAGGAAGTTCTTCCTAATGTTTAGGTGGAATCTTCTTTCTTGTAGTTTGGATCCATTGCTCCGTGTCCGCTTCTCTGGAGCAGCAGAAAACAACCTTTCTCCCTCCTCTATGTGACATCCTTTTATAGATTTGAACATGGCTATCATATCACCCCTTAACCTCCTCTTCTCCAGGCTAAACATGCCCAGCTCCCTTAGCCGTTCCTCATAAGGCATCGTTTCCAGGCCTTTGACCATTTTGGTTGCCCTCCTCTGGACACGTTCCAGTTTGTCAGTGTCCTTCTTGAACTGTGGTGCCCAGAACTGGACACAGTACTCCAGGTGAGGTCTGACCAGAGCAGAATACAGTGGCACTATTACTTCCCTTGATCTAGATGCTATACTCCTATTGATGCAGCCCAGAATTGCATTGGCTTTTTTAGCTGCCGCGTCACACTGTTGGCTCATTTCCAGTTTGTGGTCAACCAAGACTCCTAGATCCTTTTCACATGTACTGCTCTCAAGCCAGGTGTCCCCCATCTTGTATTTGTGCCTCTCATTTTTTTTGCCCTAGTGCAATACTTTACATTTCTCCCTGTTAAAATTCATCTTGTTTGTTTTGGCCCAGTTCTCTAATCTGTCAAGGTCGTTTTGAAGTGTGATCCTGTCCTCTGGGGTGTTAGCCACCCCTCCCAGTTTGGTGTCATCTGCAAATTTGATCAGGATGCCCTTGAGTCCATCATCCAAGTCGTTGATAAAGATGTTGAATAAGACCGGGCCCAAGACAGAACCCTGTGGCACCCCACTAGTCACTCTTCTCCAGGATGAAGAGGAACCATTGATGAGCACCCTTTGGGTTCGGTCAGTCAGCCAGTTACAAATCCACTGAGTGGTAGCATAGTCAAGACCGCATTTTACCAGCTTCTTTACAAGAATATCATGGGGCACCTTGTCAAATGCCTTGCTGAAATCAAGGTAGGCTACATCCACTGCGTTCCCTTCATCTACCAGGCTTGTAATTCTGTCAAAAAACGAGATCAGGTTAGTCTGACATGACTTATTTTTCAGAAATCCATGCTGACTATTGGTGATCACAGCATTCCTTTCTAGGTGCTCACAGACTGTTTGCTTAATGATCTGCTCCAGAATCTTCCCTGGTATTGATGTCAGACTGACTGGGCGGTAATTATTTGGGTCCTCTCTTTTCCCCTTTTTGAAAATAGGGACAACATTTGCCCTCCTCCAGTCTGCCGGGACTTCGCCTGTTCTCCAGGAATTCTCAAAGATGACTGCCAGTGGTTCTGAGATCACATCTGCCAGTTCTTTTAATACTCTTGGATGCAGTTCATCTGGCCCTGGAGACTTGAATACATCTAAACTAGCCAAGTATTCTTGTACTATCTCCTTAGTTATTCTGGGCTGTGTTTCCTTTGCTGAATCATTTGCTTCAAATTCTTCAGGTCGGGCATTGTTTTCTTTATCGGAGAAGACTGAGGCAAAGAAGGCATTGAGGAGTTCAGCCCTTTCTGTGTCCCCTGTTTGTATTTCACCATCTTCTCCTCTGAGTGACCCCACTGTTTCTTTGTTCTTCCTTTTGCTACGAACATACCCATAAAAGCCTTTTTTGTTGCTTTTAACCTCTCTAGCAAGCCTGAGTTCATTCTGTGCTTTAGCCTTTCTGACTTTGTGTCTACACGTGCTGGCTATTTGTTTGAATTCCTCTTTGGTGGTTTCCCCCCTTTTCCATTTTTTGTACACATCCTTTTTTAATCTTAACTCAGTTAAAAGTTCTTTAGATAGCCACCCTGGCTTCTTTAGGCACCTTCCATGTTTCCGTCTCATTGGTATTGCCTGATGTTGTGCTTTTAGTATCTCCCTCTTAACAAACTCCCAGCCATCATGAACTCCCTTTCCTTTTAGTATTACTGTCCATGGGATCTCACCCAGCACTTCCCTAAGTTTTATGAAGTCGGCTTTCTTAAAGTCAAGAAATTGAGTCCTAGTATGCTTGGCTGCTCCTTTCTGCTGTATAGTAAACTTCAGAAGAGCATGATCACTCGCGCCTAATGATCCTTCCACTTCTACCCCACTAACCAGGTCATCAACATTGGTTAGGACCAGATCTAAAATAGCTGTTCCTCTTGTTGCTTCTCCCACTTTCTGGACAATGAAGTTGTCTGCAAGGCCAGTGAGGAATCTGTTTGACCTTATGCTCTTGGCTGAGTTTGACATCCAACAAATATCCGGGTAATTGAAGTCCCCCATTACTACTATCTCCCTTCCTTTTGCATGCTTGGCCATCTGTTCCAGGAAGGCATCATCTATGTCCTCCGTTTGGCTTGGGGATCTATAGTAAACTCCCACAATAAGGTCACTGTTATTCTTCTCTCCCTTAATTTTGACCCAAATGCTCTCACTTTGGCTTTGAGGTTCTAAATCTTGGATCTCTTCACAGGTATACACATCCCTGACATATAACGCCACTCCTCCTCCTTTCTTGTCTGGTCTGTTTCTCTGAAATAGATTGTATCCCCCCATTATTACATTCCAATCGTGGGACTTATCCCACCAGGTTCCAGTGATGCCTATTATGTCATATTTAGTTTGCTGTACCAAGAGCTCAAGCTCATCTTGTTTATTTCCCATGCTTTGCGCATTAGTGTACAGACATTGAAGTCCATTAATCATTCCCCCGTGTCTCTTATTTAAGGATTTTTTCCTCCCACCACTAGGTCTGCGTGCTGTATGCTCCATTTGGTCTATGACATTTGGATGATCATCTTCATCAATTGATAGACTCATACCTTCAGGAGCACTGTCTCCCTCCCCCACATTAGTCAGTTTAAAGCCCTCCTGATGAGGTTTCTGAGATTTTTGGCAAAAACATTTCTCCCAACCGTTGTGAGGTACAGCCCATCGCTTGCCAGAAGTCCATCTTCAAGAAACTGCAGTCCGTGATCTAAGAATCCAAACCGTTCCTGTTTACACCATTTGCGAAGCCAGCTGTTCACTTCCACTATTTTTCCCTCTCTCCCTGGGCCACGTCGTTCAACTGGGAGGACAGATGAGATGACAATTTGTGCATTTAATTGCTTCAATTTCCTGCCCAGAGCCTCGTAGTCTCTTTTGATCTTCTGGAGGCTATTGCTTGCAGTGTCATTGGTTCCCACATGAACCAAGAGGAAGGGGTATTTGTCAGTGGGTTTTATGATTCCTTGCAGTCGTTCAGTTACATCTTGGATCTTAGCCCCGGGGAGACAGCACACTTCCCGAGACATCTTGTCAGGCCCACAGATCACTGCTTCTGTTCCCCTCAGTAGGGAATCCCCTATCACCACTACACGCCTCCTCTTAGGTTTGGTCGGGGTTCTTCCATGAGCTGTCCGTTCCAAGGTCGCCTGCACATTCCCTGAGGACTGACTTTGTTGCTCATCTTCATATACCTGATCGACTGTAATGAGGGAGAGATCCTCAAATGGAGTCTGCTCTTCGTCTTCCATGCTAGGGGAGAGGACCTCAAAGCGATTGTGTATTTCTAAACAATCAGAGCGAACCCTGGGCCTCCTACTTCTTTGAGTCACGTTTCTCCATATATCTGGCTCCTGTGTTGGTGAACTAGCCTCCTTCTCAGGGGAGTCCCCTGTCTCCTCCTTGGTGGAGACAGTGTGCTCTGTTGCTTCCAAGAAGAGCTCCAGCTCTCTAATTCTTTGGAGCGTAGCTACACGTTCCTCCAGTTGCTGGACTTTGTCTTTTAAGAGGGCAATCAACATGCAATTGCTGCAGGTAAAGCTGCCTGCAACCTTTGGCAAGATGGTAAACATTGCTCAGGAACCGCAGGCGACTGCAGCTGTTCCCTCCCCCTCCATCTTGAGAACGTGTTTTTGGGGGTGGCTACAGCGGTCCTCCATCAGTGATTAGACCATTAGTGTGAGCCCCTTTCAAAGACACAAGGAATGTGTACTGGAGAGACCAATTCTTTTTAGTCACCCCACAATGTAGTTTGGGATAGTTTTGTTGCTACAAAAAGGCAAAGATGGAGGAATGGCATATTTTAGTAACTTTGGGGTGCTCTCTTATGCATATTTATCTGGCAACAGCGAGTGTTTTCCAAGGCAAACAAAGCTTCCTACAGCTATCAAAACTGATGGAGAAAGATGCTTCTATTTTCTCAGCTTGTCATCCTACACTGCAATTCACAACATGGTGGTGGTTACAGAGTCTCTGATTGTTGCTGCTCTTAGGAAACTTAGCAAACACAAAACAATATTATTTTGTTTCTCTACGGAGGATGAGGAGCTCACCATGTTCTGCTCCCATTCTGAATGAAAAATAGCCACAGGTTCTCTATAGAAGAGTTAAGACAAGAATATGGAAACATTTTAGAAGTCTTTGACTAAACTGGATGACATTTTAAACTAATTATACCTCTCTCTCTCTCTCTCTCTCTCTCTCTCTCTCTCTCTCTCAATAATAGATATCAGCATGGGTGTACTCTGAAGAAGAAGAAGAAGAGGAGGAGTTTGGATTTGATATCCCGCTGTATCACTACCCGACAGCGGCGTAGCGTGAGTTGTCAGCACCCGGGGCAAGGCAAGTAATTTGCGCCCCCTAACCCGTGGCAAGGCAAGTAATTTGCGCCCCCCCCAACCCCTAACCTGCCGATCTGAGTCGAGTTGCTGCTGGCGCTGCCGCCCAAACCACGCTGCTTGCCCGGAGGAGGAGGGGGGCAGAGAGGCGAGGAAAATGCAACATGGCCCAGCAGCTGCAGCAGCAGCAGCGGAGGCGGGGCTGTGAGGAGGGGCTGCCTGGCACGTCCTCCGCGGCCCTGACGCGCGGGGCTGAGAGCCGCTGCCTGCCGGACGCCTTCAGCCCGGGCGCGCGCACAGCTCGTCGGTTCCACGAGACATGGGGCTCTGCTACAGCCTGCGCCCGAGGCTCTTCAGCGACTCCGGAGGCAGCGAGCGCCCCCCCCAGATGTTGCGCCCGGTGCGGCTGGCCCCCCTGGCACCCCCCACGCTACGCCACTGCTACCCGAAGGAGTCTCAAAGTGGCTAACATTCTCCTTTCCCTTCCTCCCCCACAACAAACACTCTGTGGGGTGAGTGGGGCTGAGAGACTTCAAAGAAGTGTGACTGGCCCAAGGTCACCCAGCAGCTGCATGTGGAGGAGCGGAGACGCGAACCCGGTTCCCCAAATTACGAGTCTACCGCTCTTAACCACTACACCACATTGGCCAGTAAGCTTGTTCTCCAGTGGCAACTAGTGAGAGTACCAAGCCTATCCTTACTATCCATGATGGAGGAAGGGGGCACCTCAGTTAGCACCCATATGGAGCTGATAGATGAACCAGCCAGTCTTGTTGAGATGCTTAACCACTGCTCTATGCAAGCATCCATAACGGTCTGGAGGTGCTGTACAGAGACAATTTGCCTTAATCTTCTTCACTGTTTCCTGCGCTTGAAACTCATGTCCCATTTTCCATGACAGAGGACAATAGAAGGAAACTGAAGCATCCTACAATACCCTCCATTCATGATGTAGCATGTTGTAAGAAAGCTTTACAGTGCTACATACCTTGATTCAGATAAAGTAACATCAAAACCGGTTAAATAACCTGGGCCAACCAGAAGAAATTAAATTAGCTGTCTTGTGGCGGGCTAATTGGAAAGGGCCCTCCTGTAGCACATTCAACATTCTGGAATTCTATCCTGTATGGTTGATGTGTTTTGGAAAAATCTTCTACAGCTGCTCCCCAAATGTCCAAGGGAAAATGAGACTATGGAATACAGCAGGATTGGACCACCATAGCTATTTACTTCCTAGTAGCAGAGGAAAGAAGGTGGAGCCCAATTCTGTGCTTGTTTTCTTGAAAGCAAGTACCATGGATTTTGATAACAGGAATGCACATAGATCAACTCACAAGACCAGTATGTCTGAATATCTAGCATACAAACACACACATACACTCTGAGGGGGAAATGGTTGTATGAATCTTTATCTTTAGGTAAGTAGCGCATGAACTGAAACAAATTTCCCCACACTACTGCAAAAGATCAGCCCTGATGCCAGTGATCACTCCTGTATGGGAAGAGGTGTACCACGATTCAGTCTCCTTCCAAATAGGAGGTGAGAGTTGGGAATGTTGTGCTAGGGTGTCCCCAGTGCAAATAGGTCAAATTCAGTTTCTCATTGTTCCAGCCTTAAGATTAGGTGTCCATTTTCCCACATCAGCTTGCAATCTTTCGGGGAGGGAAAGGTTCACGTGAGAATGCATCAGCATTCTAGTGGATTTCCTCCCCCAAATAGACACATTTTTGCAAGGCAGTTTCTCCATAAAGGATGCATTTTGCATGCTGTATCACAAAAATATGCATTCATATGAACACTTTGCCCTTGTAGATACATTTTTGTACATGTTACAAAATTGCATTGCAAAATTCAGATGTGTGTGAATTTCAAAGTAAGGATGTGTTTCAGTTTTTATATTGTTTTAGAAAGTGCAAATTACGTAAGTTTCTCCCCCATCTCTAGCATTTATGCTATGTCCTCTCCCTTCTCTGAGGAAAAGGTGGTTTTTGCTTTCCTGCAGCTCCTCTTGCTCATGGCAGGATCATATCCCAAAGGAAAACTATGTGGAATAAATAACCTGTTACTGTGTACAGGGTGCCAGTTTGGAGTAGACTGCCTGGCCTTGCCAACAGTGTCAGAAATTGTGAGGTTATGCAAGTGTTACATTCATATATAGGGTGCCAAAGCATTAAATGTACCATGGATGGTAACATTTCACTTTATTTCTTCCCATGTTATAAAATCTCACAAGTCATTAAAATGTGTTCATGTTATTTCCAAACTGTAGTGTAATCCTGGAGACAATTTTCCTTCATTGCACAGATCTAGCTGTGCAATATTTTCATTTTCACTTAAGCTCAGCAGTTGAAAGCACAACCCTGATATTGGTTTCATGGATCTTAGGATGGCTGTGTAGGGAAGGAGTTGTGTGTGGTGAGGGAAGGGGGAATCTACTTTGAATTTCAATCAGACTACCTACAGTACAGACACAACGTTAACAAAGATGCTTAACCAGCACTCTGTAAAGATGTTAAGAAAATATTTGTAGTGATTCACACACACCTATAGACAAAAACAGTTCTTGTTGCTGTTGAAGCAACAACACAGCACAGCCTTAATTAAAGCATCATCTGACCTGTTTTTTTATGCTACAGTTGCAGAATCCTGTTAGAAGAAAAAAGGATTAATTACAGATGGGCTGTGTGTCATGATAATTAACAATTGCCGCTTCTCCTATTTGTCACATTCTGGGACTTTTTTCCGCTTTAGTAGGTAAAGGGAATAAGAATTTTTATCACATTCCATGCCCGCAATCCCTGATGGAATTGTCACCCATAAATTTGCACAGCATACACAAAATATTGCGCCATCAGCATTTTTTACACCACATGCATCAAAGTGTTTCTCATAGGGAGTGTGTTATACGTGGGCCTATGCGAAGCAGTAAACAGAAATGGGGATAGCGAAATATGATTTATAGGAAATGGGGAAAGGTTGGCGATTATACCACTATATATACCTTTTGTATGCCGTGTCAACTATGCTGTTGAACTGCTGAATAAAGAACAGTCAGTAGAATTAAAGTCGAACCTTGCTTTTTGTTTCATTTTGTTTTTATCATTGCTAGATTAGCAGCTTGGATTCCCCACTGCCACCCGCTGTACCAAACAAAGTGATGCAAGAGCAAACATTGGATCATACAATATGTATGTTTACACAACGGCGCTAAAAACATCCACACAGACCAGCCTCAAACACTGAAAGTTAAAGACCTTCATTAATTTCTTTGACATCATATTTGCAAATTGCTTCACTGTGGCAAGTTATTTGTACACTACCCAGCATTGCCAATGGTCAAGGAGGATGGGAATTGTAGTCCAGTAGCATTGGGAAGGTCACAGACTCATCCTGACTACCACTGCTATAAAGCACAGGAGTGGGGAAACTTTGGCTCTCCAGGTGTTGCTGGACTACAACTCCCATCAGCCTTGACTATTGACTATGCTGGCTGTCAGGGACTGAGCAGAGGAGGAATGGTGGAAAACCACCTCCCCATCCTGACCCTTCTAGGGAGGAGGAAGAGGAAGACAGTATAGATTTACAGCAGGGGGGGTTGAGGGAGGTCACAGCTCAGAGGCAGATGAGGGGGAAAGCTGGGAAATCATGGGAGGGCTGGAACAACACCCAACTGACACATTGTCTTTAGAAAGCATTCCAGACCCTCCATCTCCCAGAACCCTGTGAGCCTTAGAAGAAGGAGAGCAAAGAGCTCAAAGACATAGGGCACTTAGCAGCACCTGTAGAAGTGATGAATGAGGAAGTGGGAGAGATGGGGGGGGGTGGAGATTCACTAGGGACAACACCATTATCCAAGAGGCTGGGCTCTATAGCCTCTCTGTGTAAAGATTGAAATAAAAAAGGACGGTACGAAACTTTCCTTTGTCTTAATACTTTCCTGGGCCACCAGCTGGGAGTCACTGACAGCATCCTGACACTGGTTGGGGTTGATGGGACCTGTAGTGCAGCAACATCTCAAGGGCTGGAGCCAAGGTTCCTCACACCTAATGGAGTGCTACTATCAAGGTGAGAGTGTCTGCACCAGTGGTAGCTTGGAAGGGTGCACAGCAGCATGTGGAAAGAAGCTGCTAGCCATGAAGTGACATGTCCCCTGTGAACTTACTGACAGGCTTCATGAGGAGGTGGTAATGGTTGTGGTGAGCATCTGAGTCAGCATTGTATAGGTCTTTGGCTGCAGATTGTTCAAGCGCAGGGCCACTGAATTGACATAGAATAGAATAGAATCATAGAGTTGGAAGAGACCACAAGGGCCATCGAGTCCAACCCCCTGCCAAGCAGGAAACACCATCAGAGCACTCCTGACATATGGTTGTCAAGCCTCTGCTTAAAGACCTCCAAAGAAGGAGACTCCACCACACTCCTTGGCAGCAAATTCCACTGTCGAACAGCTCTTACTGTCAGGAAGTTCTTCCTAATGTTTAGGTGGAATCTTCTTTCTTGGACATCTTATGGACATGTTGGGCATGCCTGCCCAGTCAGCACCTACAAACATGTGGAGCATTGACCTGGACAGTTCTCTACTACAGTCTTTCAGAACCTTTCAGTAAAGATGCAGGGCTGTCATGTAATTACATCATGATTGCCTTTTAAACCCACTGCTATGTGCCCCTCTCTCTTACAAGCCACCTCTGCTTTACATCCCCATTCCACATTCATGGCAACAGCTGGAAAGCGAAGAGAGATCCACAACATGGTGGTGCAACATCACCATGCATTTGTGATGATTTGGGCTCAGCTTGGTATTGGAGCCGTTATATTCCATCCTGCTTTCAATGCTGTTTCATCTGCAGAAGTTTTAGGACGGAGCTACTGCTTCATTTCCCATCAGTGTGTGTCCTGCAGCTTCCTACTGAAACCCTGTAGCTTTACATCTCTCAATTTCCCCTTTTTTAAAAACAAAACAAAACAAAAACTATTCTTAAAAAATTACAACAGCGGTTCCATGGTGTTGTCTCCTAAAATACCAGGGTGGTATACAACAATAAAACATAAAACACCATTTTAAAAATCCAGATCATCATTAAAGCGAATGACTAATCCATGCAGACAGCTGCACAGGCCTGTCAGGTGTTTCCAGGAGACACCTGAAAATAAAAAAACCCTGAATCTCTGCAAGAGGATTGTTCCCATGTGGTGGAACAATCTGGGAAGCATTGCAGAACAACTAATAAAGCAGGATGATGAGCAGACGGTTCACTGTAAATCCACCACTCATGTCATATTATTGCATCAGTGATATGTTACAGAATATACAATATCTGCAAAGGAGCGTCAGTCTGGAGGGCTCCTAGGTTTAATCTTCAGTATTAAAAACAACAACACCAGTGTTTCATTTAATCGGGAATGTTTTTGTGTCGCTTCTGGCATTGCTCTTTCTTTTCTTCTGTTACCCAAAATACAGATTTGGCTATATACAGATATCATTGTAATGGGAAGTTGGTGAACTGTTTGGTTGAAATGTGTTACCCACAGCTCTTGTCCCTTTAGCTATCCATTTATGTGCTCCTGACTCATGCAAGAACATGCCTGTACTGTGAAGAAATATATCACACAGGTCATTTTCCACAGTGTGCAAGCATTTTCAGAATGGTGAAAGGAAAAAGCTGGAAATAGACAACATTTCATTTTCTAACAGTCCCATACAGTAATTCGACTGGCCATTCACAGTCTCAAGTATCTTTCATCCACAATTTCTGGCCAGTACTAGTTAATGCAGCTTGTATGATGTAAGCATAGATGCATTCTTGGCTGTCTGCCATTCAGCAGCCTCACGGCCTATGGGTAGAAACTGTTCTTTAACCTGTTGGCTTATCATGCTTCTTTATCTTCTGCCTGAGGGCAGGAGATTAAAAAGGTGCTGGCCAGGGTGTGAGTCACCCCTGAGAATGTTCCTTGCTCTTCTGAGGCAATGGTCTCCTGTGATAACATCTAGCGGACTCAGGGGACAGCCCATGATATCATGTGCTGTCCTCACCACCTTCTGTAGGGACTTTCTGTCCATGGCTGTCAAGCCAGTATACCACACCGTAATACATTATGAAAGAACACTTTCTATCGTGGACCGATAGAAGGAAATCATCATTTGCTGCCTAACATTGTTCTTTCACAAGACCCAAAGGAAATGAAGTCTCTGTTGGGCTTTCCTAACCACCTGGGCTGTACTGACCTTCTAAGTAAGGTCTTCACTAAGATGGACTCCCAGGAATTTAAAGGAAGAGACTCTCTCCACACAGCCCCCTCAGTATACAATGGGGCTAGTTCCCCTCTCTTCTTCTGAAAGTCCAACACCATCTCCTTTGTCTTGCCAATGTTTAGGTGCAGATTGTTCTCTGAGCACCATGTGGATACCTTTTGAACCTCCCCCCTGTACGCAGATTTGTCTCCGCCTGTAATTAAACCCATTATGGTGGTGTCATCAGCAAACTTAATAATTGCAGTAGATGGGTCAGGTGAAATGCAATCATATGTATACAACGAATACAGGTATGGACTTAGCACGCATCCCTGTAGAGTACCAATGCTGAGCTTCAGGGAGGTAGATGTAACAGGCCCAATCCTCACTATTTGTGTCTAATCTCTCAGAAAGTCTTTAATCCAATGACAGGTTTTAGAAGAAAGGTCCAGGTCCCTTAACTTTCTGATGAGAATATAAATGAATGAAGCCCAACTAACTTAATATATAGTAATAAAATCAGCTTGCATTGGAGGTCCATGAATGAACGAAGCTCAGCTATCTTCACCTATAATAGTAAAACCAGCTTGCATTATCTGAACAATGCTGTACCCTGGTTGCCAAAGGAAACCCTCCCTCTTGTCTGAGGATTGTTGAAATGCATAGCAAAGTTCCACTGAGAGGCCAGCCATCTCCTTGTATGTAGCACCCTAAACACATTCACAGATTATCTATTCAACATCACCACTGTTGGTTTGACAGATGCTGTTGGCATAATGGCTTTTGTCCACAAGAGCAAAAATGGCCTCAGTTACTTTTCTTAGCAAAGACAAAGTGCATGGCAAAATTAACAGGTTTCGTGGCAATAATCAAAAAGGCATTTTTACTGAGCTTCTTCTGAGGATTTCCCTCAGCTCCAGGAGGAAAGGGGGGGGGGTGTCGGAAAAGTCACCACTAATTCATTCTAGACTGAAAAGCAGATAATCACCAGGGTTTTGGAGATGCCAGGTATTGTTCCTGGAAGTTTTCACAGGGCCTCTCCCACCGGGCGCTTGCCATACTATACAGCCCTTTCACCAACTGGCTCATCCTGGTGTGGAATCACCAGAGGATCACCCAGGGCATTTGCCACACTTTAACGCTCCCTTCAAAAACCCATTTGAGGTGAGCGAGTTTGAAGTGAATGAAGATTCTGTCAACATGATTTGACTGAGTGATTCTGCCAGCTCCCTGTGATATGTTCATTCAGGAACCGTGGCATGAATTAGCAAGGGCAAAGCTGGAGAAAAGACGTAAGCCTCTCAGCTTGTAACAATGGGTAATTTATATCAAAGCCTATGCTGGTTTGGGCTAGAGCTCTGTATATTCATTATGCTTGTTGGTTGGGGGGGGGGGCAGGTGATCAAGGCTGTACATCTTGCCTGTCTGTGGGACAAAGGATTGAGGCTCTTTGTGCGTGGGCTGGTCCTCTGCTTTCTTGACAGTAGTGCTGCCAGAGGGGCAGAGGTGAGAAGAGAAAATGCAGAGCTCGTACACAATGTTTTGAGTATGCTTCAGGCAGCGGCAGCTGTTTTTGTGGCTCCTTTATTTATTTTGAACAGGGTGGCGGCGGCAGGGGAAGAGTTCTCCCTCTCATAGTGCTTTTGGTGCTAGGAGGCAGAGAGAGGGCGGGTTGTGTGAAAGCTACCTTGTCACACTCCTGATGTTTCACAAGGATGGTGAGGACACTCACAGATGTTAGTGCGATTCCATGCCCAGGAGAAGAGCAGGAGAAGATCTTTTCGCGTTTGATCCAAATGACAGCGTCTTGCTATTGCGTGCACAAATCAAGCTGACACCGTAAAGTTGTTTCATTAAACCGTTTCATTATTCTGACAGGCTTAATTCAGTTTGCAGTAATCTGATCGGCCATCAGAGTCTAGAAAAACTCAGAGCTGACTCAGTTTCATGTGTTTTGGCACTTTGACTGTATATTAATTAATGATGTGACCTCCAAGTGCGTGCACACACACACACAAGATTTCGGCATATGCTAACAAGCAGCCTTAAACTGTCTCCTCATCAACACTACTTCAATTTCCTACTTCCGTAACCTTCCCAAGCATTTTTTTGAATGACACCTTCAAGGGTTCCTTTTTCCTTCACCCGCTGAACTTTGCTTTCCTTGGAAATTGAGAGGAAAGAAAGAATGAATAATTAGTCACCTGTTGCCATTGTTCATTACTTCTTAGAGCTTTTATTGACGACTTATTGGAACTCAGGGTGCAATAGTAAAAGGTCCCGCGAATAGCATTACTGTCCTCAGCTGAATTGGCAGCCGGAGTGTCGTGAAACATTTGCAAGCACTGAAGTACAACTTGAACAATACAGGGCTCCCCCAGATGACCTGAATATTAAGCTTTCATTGTGATTCGCTAGCATTAAAGCTCATGTAGGGGGTTAGAGGATGTCTGGCCTTTGTTGAGCCCTTGCTCTGATTTGCTTGTTGGGAGGTTATAAAACAATGAGCATTCCTACTACCGACCTGCTTGTGCAGTGGTTGTACATCTTCCTATTAATCATTCATTTTCCCCACACTTTAGTGGTGCACTTTCCTGTCACTTTCCTAACTGCCATATGATCCATTTGCCTTGAACCTGTCAGCAATCAGGCAGCTGTGCCATGCAATAAAGAAAGACCCCAAAGCATTTTCAAAGAATCGACACATAAAGAGCCTCACAATAATCAAGTCTTGAGGTTATCAGAGCATAGACCACTGTAGTCAAGTTATCCCTGACCAGATAGGACCATAGTTGGGCCACCAGCCTAAGCTGGTGGAAGGCACTTCATGCCACTGAGGCCACCTGTGCCTCAAATGATAGCAGTGGATCCAGCTGGAACCCTAAAAAACCTATGAACTTCAGAGGGAGTGTGACCCTCATCTGTTCATGCTACTCAGTTGAACAGAGGAGCCATTTCACTAACAGCTTCTCAGTCTTGTCTGGGTTATTGACCCTCATCCAGTTCGTTATTGCAACCAAGCACATCCACTGCCTCACCTGCAGAAGATTGAAAGGTGAATAGAGCTGCATATTGATGGCAACACACTCCAAAACTCTGTATGACCTCACTCAGAGGTTTCATGCAGATGTTAAACAACACGAGGGACAAAGCCAATCCCCAAGGGATTCCAGGTAGGAAACATTGCTATTCTCTGAGGGTTTTCCAAAGAGCCACGTTCTGGAGCTGACCATCCAAGCAGGATCCAAACCACTGCAATGCAGTGCCCCTAATACCGGGCTCAGACAGTTGCCCCAGAAGGATACCATGTTCTATGGCACTGAATGTTGCTGAGAGATCAAGGAGAATGAACAGAATCACACTCACCCTGTTTCTTTCCCAGCATAGGTGATTGTACAAGGTGATCACGGCAGCTTCCATACCCAAACCAGGCCTGAATCATGACTGAAATGGATCTAGAAAATTTGTGTACTCAAAGTGTACCTGGATCTGACTGGCAACCACCCTTTCAAGAACCCTTGCCCACAAAGGGGACATTTGTCACTGGGCCAAAATTGTCAAGATGTTCCATGTCCATGGAAGGCATCTTTAGGGTTGATCTTATTGCTGCCTCCTTCAGGGATCATAATCCCAATCCAGATCAGGGATCACCAACAGCTGTTTGTTAGTATGTATTTGTTTCTAGACTGCTTAACATTAAAACAAATTAAGTGGGGTACAAATGTACTATGTATATAAATTGCAGCAACTGCTGGCTGATGCAGACAGGTTCCTATCTACCCATTTTTGGGATGTGGGGAACTATTCCAGTGACAGAAGTCCCATATGTTTGTTGCTAGGAATGAATGTATGTGACTCTAGTGTGCATTCCCCGGGGAATTCAGACCAATGTAAATGTTGCTGCTTCCTCTGCATATGTTCAATGTTCTTAGGCACATTGGATGATGCTTCTCTCCCTCCACTGTGCTGGGATGTGCGGTGGCATATTTTGGCAGCCTTGTTTCTACTGTTGCCTGCTTTTTCTGCCCCCTATTCATGCCAAAGTATCACCCTGGCAATTCTGCAGCTCAGCACTTTGTAAAAGGTGGCTCTTTTTGTCTTTCACATTAGGCATTGTAGAGGCTGAATAGCAATTCAAACTTCATGTTCAAAAATGCTCCAAAGCTACAGTCCTATGCACGCTTCCTTGGAAGTAAGCCCCACTGATGTCAGCAATGCTTACCAGCAAGTATACGTGTAAAGGAGGCAGGCTGTAAAAAACTGCATTTGGCTCTTCGCAGAAATGCCCTTGAATTCTGTTTAAACTGGAATCTATGACGGTTCTCCATGTTCTAGTTAAATAATTTTTATCGCTAACTTTTAAATGCCTATTGCAGACATATAAGTTGTTTCCCTCTGCCCTGAATCATGCACCTGAGGTTTACAGAATGGCATTTACATATTGATTACTGCTATAAGATTGGCTCAAGCAATTTCCCCTTTCACCACCTGGAATAATTGCTAGTTCTGAGCAAATGGAAGGTGGAGAATGCTGTGAAATCTGCCTGCCACCATGCAGCTTATAGGTCACCCAAAACTGCAGGAAATGTGCCATTTTAGCCTTTGCTTTATTCCAACCTCATAGCCCTTTCTTTTTGATTTGCTTATTGCTGCATATGCCAGCAATGAAAAGACAAGGCGCCCACGCCAGCTTCTTTTTCTGTCATCCATTAAACCTGGGTGTTAATTCTTCTAACAGCGAAAGAACACAGAAGCAGCCAAACCCGAATAACAGACTATTCAAATATATTCAGCTGTTTATTTCACTGAAGTTACTTCCCGTTTCTCTTGGAACAACACTTTAGTTCAGAGGCTGACTGCATGTTCCCAGGGCAAAGCAGTTTCAGTGATGGTGGGATGGATCTGGGGCAGAGAAGCAGCAGGGGGGAGGCCCCCTGCCGCATCTCTGCTCCAAATTACCCCCCAAAGATGCTTCACCCTTTTGTGCAAGGTTCCAAACAGATGTCTGGAAATCCACAAAGAAAAAAGTAGCCAGGGGCACAGCTATTTGGAGCAGTGTAAGCACCCCTCCCAATATTTCTCCACTCTAAATCCCCTCTCTAAAAACCTGATTTTAAATCTGAGGATATGCAGCATGCAGATCAGAGCAGGGCAAATGTCAGCCTTGTCAAGTCTGTTTCATTGTTTTACTAGCACCCCAAGATCTATCAACTAGATTGAGGTGCAAAATAGCCCCGTTGGACCAGGCTGAAAGCCCACCAAGTCCAGCGTCCTGTTGTCAATGAGCACATTCTGAGCCTACGAATTTATTTCAGGGTCAGAACTGAACCAAGTTCTTAGTACTTTTCACACAAGTTTGCTCCTTGTTAGCTTTCTTTATTTCAGCAGCTTTCAACAACAACAAAAGCATTGTGTTGTTACTCCAGTTAGGCAACTGGGAGTCAGAAACCCTTTGCTGAGCTACTGCAATTGCTCCACCAGTAGATCCCACCCAAACTGTAGATCCACTGATGCAAGGTTCACCAGCTCAGCACAGAGCAGAATGATCTCCTTATGCAGCAGACAAATGTAGAAAACAAGAGAGCAATTAATTTTGTAAATTTTTCATGCTGACAAAGTACACCACCATAGGATTGCATGTTGTGTTGCATATTCAGATAGCAGAGGTTTGACCAGCAGCGCCTAACGTAGCTTCCTTGGCATGCCACAACTCACCTTGCCCTGTGTGCCAATAGTACATGGGCAGGTGTGCACACTCACTCTTTCCAGTACCTAGGTGTTGGCCATGGAAATAGCTGTCACTTCCTCACCTTAGAAATGCTTTTTATGAGAATGCTCTTTGTAAGAGTGATCTTTGTATAGAGCACTTTTGTGTCATACAGGGTTTCATCCTGGCTTCAGTTGAACAGTAGCATCAATTCTTGTTAGTGCACCCAGAACGCCCAAGACAAGAAGACACAACTCTCCTGAAGTTCAGCATCCTGCCTACAATGGACAGTCCTTTTCACATTTTGGGAGATTGCAGTGCTAGAGGGGGGAAAAACTCCCCCCCCCCATTGTCCTAAACCAAACAAACTCTGAATAAAATAATTCAAGAAGACAGTTATGCAGCTAGAAAGCCAGTGGGTGAATGGGTAGGTAGGGGGGGGGGGATTTCCCATGTTTGGCACTATCTGACAAATATACAAGTATCTGTTTGTTGTACAGAAGTTGGGGTATGTCTTTAGTACCATGAGTTCCCAACTCTCTGGGAACAAGTTTGTTCCTTTGAGGTCAAGGTGGCTGATCTGGAAAAGCTGAGAGAGGCAGACAGGTTGGTGCATGTGGCCTTTGGGGATGTTATAGCTGTGTCACACTCCCACAATGATAGCTCCCTGGCTGTTACGAAGAATAATGGTTTCGGGGAAGGAGGGTGTCACCCTGAGAATAAGGGAAATGAGCCCTTAGATGGGACCTATTCCTTAGGGGACAAGCTACTATTCTCCAGGGGGTGAAGGGATCCTTGTAGAGAGTGATTTGATAATTAAGAGCATAGATCATTAGCAATGTGATGCACCTACAGACTGCAGGGTGAATTGTCTGCCTGGCTGCAGGTGTTGCCCATCTGAAGGTTTTGGGTGTCACCCATAATCTAGATAGCTGTGTAGGAAGGAGTCAGTGGTTGTGGTGCACTTACACCCTGCCCATCAGACTGGGTTGTCCCAGTCACTCTGGGCAGCATTCAACATAATAAAAACACAGCAAAACATCACACATTAAAAACTTCCTGATATGGGGCTGCCTTCAGCGGTCTTTGGAAAGTCGTGTAGTCATTTATCTCCTTGGCATCTGAAGACCTTCTGCCTGGTTCCTTGTAACCTCACTTCTCACGGTGAGGGAACTGCCAGAAGGCCCTTGGAGCTGGATCTCAGTGTCTGGGCTGAACAGTGGGAGTGGAGACGCTCCTTCAGGTACACAGTGCCAAGGGCTTTAAAGATCAGCACCAACATTTTGAACTGTGCTCAGAAATGTACTGAGAACCAATGTAGATATTTTGGGACCAGTGTTATATGGTCCCAGCAGCCGCTCCCAGTCACGAGTCTGGCAGCCACATTCTGGATTGGTTGTAGTTTCCAAGTCACCTTCAAAGGTAGCCCCATGCAGAAGCACATTGCAGCAGTCTATGAGGTCCTGGAAGTCAAATTTAAGTTGCTAGGTAGGATGTTGATAGCCAGGACCTCTGAGGTATATTTCTCTGAAATGTGACAAGTTCCACTCACTCAACAGGCACAGCTTTGTAGTCTCAGTGCATGGATGAGATGATGGTGTTGAGAGCAGGAGTTTGCATTTGTTAGGCACTGAGGAACATTTGAGAGAAAACATGGCCTGGACAAAAGGGATGGTTTCCACTTAAACTGGATGGAACCAGACTGCTGGAGCTTAAAATTAAAAAGCTAGCAGAGCAGTGTTGCATATTGTGGAGTTTCTGATGGGCATCTGGTTGGCCACTGTGTGAACAGGATGCTGGACTAGATAGACCACTGGTCTGATCCAGCAAGTTCTTCTTAAGTTTTTAATTCAGTTTGCAAAATCTCTGGCTGTTTGACACATCAATCTATCTTCCCAGGGCTCTTTGTGGAAAGCCGTGATTGTTAAAGTGATGTCATAGTGCTCCAACTGTATGGTGTGGGTGTAGCCTAACTCTACTTAACAATGGCATTTGTAATGGTACCAGACTGGTGCAATGGTGCTAACCTTTGCATGCACTTGGCCTCTGTGTGAGTGATGGAAGAGGAAACAGCACACCCTGTGCATAAGTGATATGCCAATAATTCAACCATAATGTCTCTCTTGAAACTTTATAATGCAGCCTAAATGTCTTGCTGCTGTAGCAAAGATGGTGGGGAATGCATGTGGGCCTGAAGGCCATTTTCATAATTTGAAAAATATTTGCATAGGCCCATTGCTGTGTGGATTTTGAAGTTATTTTTTTTCTGCAGAACTCACCTTTTTGGCATCCAAGCAAATACTTAATTGTTGATACTATTTTTAATCCCCCTTCTCCTCCAAATGATTGCCCAATTAACTGCTTCAATATGTTTATGAAATGCCTAACCTGAGAACACCAACAGGCGCAACATTTGGTGCAGATATTTTGATATGAGCAGTAGCTGGTAGTGGTAATACAACAATAATTGCTGGCTCATTTACGGACTATTTAGCTCGTGCAGTGAGCCAGATGAGAACAGCTAATGAGCACAGCTTCTTGCTGTAATTAGTAGAACAATCCTGGCTCACAGATGATTTACAGTTTGAAAAAAAAAAAATCCGTATAGTGACTGAAACGTTTATATGTTCCAGAGAGGTACACTCATCCCATGTCATGTCATTCTTTCCGCTCTGTTCAAACATTTGCACCACAGGTTTAGTGAAGGACAAAAGTTGGCCAGCAATAAAATAAGACGGATACAATATAAGACTTTCGCTTGCTAGGGGTGGGAGTTATTAGAACTGAAGCACATCTCATGGAAATGGATGATTGCTGAATTTGATTTCCCTTGCCGAATAGGATAGTAGTAGTACTCAAGATAGATCCATTGAAGTTAATGGACACGACTAACATAGATTCATGAATTTCAATGGGTCTACCTGTCGGCATACAGAGGGCCAGGAGGCCAGCTGGCTAGCCTCAGCTGGGTTGTCTCCTTCCAGTCTTCCCGATTTGAAGACCATTGGCATCTGCTCCGACGTAAATCAGTAACCCGGGCTTCAAAGCCAGGGCACACTATCAGCAGAGCGAACTGCGCACACAGAATAGGTGTAAGGCTTGTGGAAGCATACTACAACTACAGATTTATTAATCATAAATCAGGACAAAGAAACATGTCGTCTCTCTCTCTCGTCTTCTCAGAGAGAACGGGAAAAACAAAAGCTATACACAACGGAAGTTCCCAGCATACTGTGCTGGAATGTAAACAGAAATGTGACACACAACAGTTCCACACTTCTGCTCCTTAAGGTGGAATGGAAATGTCAACATCACCTTGAGTAGGCTTTATTTGGATCAGTACTGATTTCGGTTCCCTCATCTTCCCCACAGGATGTGGACATTTTGACATGCACTCTTATGAGAAGACAGCAGGTCCCATGGCACGAGGCATTATTGTTAAGTGTCTGAATATAGAAAGAGCCTGCTGGATCAGGCCAAAGGCCCATCTAATCTAGCATCTTCTTCTCACAGTGGCCAACCAGATGCCTATGGGCAGCCCAAAACCAGGACCTGAACACAGCAGAAATCTGCCAGCTTGTGATTTCCAGAAGCTGGTATTCAAGGGCATCCTACCTCTGGCAGTGGAGGTAGCATCATGGCCACTTTGTCCTCCATGAAGTTGTCTAACCTTCTTTTAAAGCTATCCAAGTTGGTGGCCTTCACTATTTCTTGAGGGAGCAAATTCCATAGTTCCATAGTTCCAACTATGTGCTATGTGAACAAGTACTTTGTTTTGACTGTCCTGAATCTTCCAGGGATGCTCAGAGACCACCACTGCCTGTGCCAACTCACACCTACCAATCCAGCCTCCTTCCTACCTTTCCACTTGCATTTTATCTGCCATGCCTATGTTTGCTGTCTCTTCTTCTTCCCTGCTGTCATTTGGGAGGAGGTTGTGTAAACTTGCTCACCCCAAACCATCAGATTTTCATACGACAGGTGGGTCACAGGCCACCTGCTGCAATGGTGGGCACCCACATGCTGAAGGGGCCCAATGGCAGACTCAGTGGTTGGAGAGGCAGAAGGACAAGGAGACGAGAAGAGAGAGAGGCAGTGAGTTCGCCCATCACCAATTGCAATGGCCAGGATAATAAGCAGGATGGATTGGGGTCATGCCAGGAACCCATGCTTACCTGGAACCAGCCCTCTTTCCAAGCCTATGATGTCAGGGAAAATGTGCAACACTAGTTACAGAACTTCATTATTGAGAAGTGATGTTCAGATAAAGTTCAGCATTTTTTTCTTGCATATCTGAGGACTTCAGACACAACAGAAGAACAATTTTCTTGGTAACATTAGTTCAAGCATGATTAATAATAACTCCAGACCCCCTAAGTGTCCCTATTTTCCAGGGACGTCCCTAATTTGGAGAAGCCGTCCTGGTTTCTGATTTGATCCTGGAATGTCCCACTTTTCCTTAGGATGTCCCTATTTTCACTGGAGAAACGTTGGAGGGTATGGAGCCAAATGAAGGCAATCCTGTATAGGGAAGCTTTTTTATGTTTAATGTTTATTATGTTTTTGTATATGTTGGAAGCTGCCCAGAGTGGCTGGGGCAACCCAGTAAGATGTGTCGGGTATAAATAGTAAAATTATCGTTATGGAATGGGACATCCCTATTTTCATTGGATAAATATTGGAGGATATGCAACTCACATGTTTAAGGGTAGCAGATGAACACTGTAAACCTATTTTATGTAGGAATTTGTTACTCTGGCAAAATCTCAAAGGTGTCAGTGCTGTAGGGTATACCAACAGAAGTCACTGTACTTTCGCCTGCTATAAAGTGAGCTCTTCGCTTGTCTCTTTTTGCTCTTTAAATGACACCTATAATTCCTCAGCATTTATGCTTCTCTCCATGCTTAAGGTGGCCTGCTTGCCTTTTGAAAAATCATTTTAAGAATCTTGCAATCATATGAAATTAAACGTTTCATTTCATCACACCATTTTTTAAATGCTCTGGGGATGCAAAGGGGGTGACCTTGTGAGGCCACAAGAGTTAGTCAGAATTGTGGAGAGCTGGCTTCTATCACAACTCAGTTTCCCCTAAGTTGGGAAAATTGTAAGCCTGGTGGTAACAAGATGAGTGTGGTTTCAACAGGGCCTTGACCACCTATGTCTATACACAGGCTTATTTTCATGGAAATAAGTGTTCTTCATTTCATTCTCCATGATGGGTTTCCTGTGTGTGGTTTAGAAAAAGAACCATAACTGGCCAACCCTTTGGGTTGGATCCATATTGAAGTCTCATTGATTTCAATGGGTCTACCCTAAGCATGTTTACCTGGATCCAACCCTTTGTGTCTCTCCTCTCCCATAAGGCTTGCCAGGTACCAGCAGGTGGCCAATATGTCATTCATAATAGGTATTAGTTCTAAAGCATTTTCACTGTACAATAAATAAGATAAAATACAGGGTCTGCCTACAGGATTACAGTCTATTAGACATAGAAAAAAGAACACAATGGGAGAGAAAATTGAGGAGGATTAACTATCACATGAAAGCCTGGGAGCAAATGTGTCTTCAAGCACTGTTTAATAACCTTCTGGCCTTGAAAGACCTCTGTTCAGTAAATAACGTTTTCCTTTCCCAAACTAACATTTCTGCCTCTGCTTTCAGAAGCAAATAATGCACTTCCCACACCTTTTCTTTTCTACTTCATGTCTATTATAACAACTGCCTCACACCCACATGGGGCTTTCACCTCAGAGGGTAGCTGCTGCTGCCCTGAGGGCACTCCAGCTTTGGGTCCCAGAGAGCATTTTCGCCCAGCCAGATAAATAATGAGAAAGAATTTGTCTCATCTTTGACCATCAATGTTCACCATCACCAATTGTGCCCAGTCCGTCTCCCTCTTTCTGTCTCCTACTGGGACATGCTTTCAGGTTGGGAGGCTGCTTTGCAGGGTTTCAATACAAAATCCCAAGACAGTGCTCCATAATATGCCCCTCTTGGCAGGAGGGTGCCTCCAGACCTCCTTTCCACTGGAAGCAGAGTTGGCCCAGCCATTAGGCAGGATGAGGCTGCTAACAGAAGCCCCTGAGGTGGCACCCCCATGGGTGCCCTGCTGCGCTGCCACCTCTGCTAGCGGCGGAGAAGCACCACTGCCATCGGCGCCAATCTTGGGCAAGATCACATCCATTTTGCCCAAAAGCAACACAACTTTGCCTGAAATTGGCACTGCCAATTGGCATCAGTGGAAGATGTGGCAGGCTGTGTAGCAGCAGTGGCAGCAGGTATGGGAGCGGCAGCAGCAGCGGCAGGGCAAGACAGGGCGGCAGCTGCAGGTATGAGGGGGTGGCAGTGGAGATGGCAGCACAGAGTGGCACTTCCTCTTTCACCTCAAGCAGCAAATGGAACACAACACCTCTGACTGGAAGTCCTCTGATCTGAATGCTCAGGTGTTTGTGAACAGCCTCCCCACACCCAGTGTGAACCAATGAGCTGCTTGGAAATCAGGGGCAGGTCTCTGAACTGGGGTGTATAATAGCAGGCTTATGCTGTTGCTGTTGTGAGCTATTGCCTGTTGCATCACAAAGTGACAAAACTCCCCCTACAACCTATGCAAAATATTCAGCCTCCACCTGTGCTGAGGTGTAAGCTGATGAAAATGAGTGACATCTGTTAGCAAGATCAGCACCTCTTGTGGAGAGAGAGAGAGAGAGAGAGAGAGAGAGAGAGAGAGAGAGAGAGAGGATGACAACAATGATGGAAGTAGCAAAAGTATGTATTGGAGGATTTGTTTGCCTCCAACTGAATTCAGAGACCAAAGGAAATAGAAAGAGAAGGAATTTTACAAATGCAATTAAACAAAACAGACCAATTTGTAACTCTCACCAGGATAATAAAGCTCATCAATAAAACAAAACATACCCAGTTATATTTAGGTAGGGGTGTGTGTGTGTGTGACAGCACAGAGTTCAGAAACTTCTTGCAAAGCTGACATTTGATCCACCCAGGTGGAGGAGGGAAGATAGCAGGGAACAACTTTGGCAGATGTAGGGGTGATGGTTTTCGATAAGACTTCACAAGTGAAACCCCATCGGAACAACATATGGCTGAGTATATGGCAGCTGGCCCAAAGGTTTATAGCGGCAAGCTATCTAACAGTATGGCTTGACTGAAGGCTTGCTTGAAGGTTAAAGGAACTGCATAGCATTAAAAATCTTGCATTTACCTATCTTTTGGGATGTAACCCATTGTTGTGCTTCGAGGACCCGATCCCCGCGTAGTGGAATGAAAACACGAGGACACGTGATATAAGGTTAATGGGCAAGAAAAGGCCACAACTTTATTGATTACAGCAAGTGAAAAGGTATTGGCTTAGGCATTGGATTACGTCAGCTGACTCCACCCCCTCAGATAGGGGTGAGTCTAAAACAGGGGGATTTATTCACCAGTAGGTGGAGCCTGTTGATGCTAATCCAACTATAAGCTCTCCCCTGATGTCACCGAGGGTCGTGTCATGGCCCCCCGCCACACAGGCATCAGACAGAATACACAACCGCCAGATTCCTTTAACGGAATACCCAAAATTGAAGGCATAGGCGATGGCTACACCTAACCCTTCGACACACCACAACACTTCCAATTCCAATTCCAATGCCTAACCTACCCACCAATACCACGAAAGTTGTGACGATTGCTACGAAGTAGGAGAAAAAACCAAAAAGCCTAATGCCAAATGGAAAAATTCCTACCAGGCCCCCCGGACAACCAGGGCGACCAACCTAAGGTCCATAGCAAGGCCAAAAGAAAACTGAGACCCTGAGCTCTAAGGGAGTGGAGGGTGGGTGATTCACGACGGGTTGACGAAAAGTGAGGCTGGAAGGCTGGTGCTGCAGCAATTTGGGCTGCTAAACATGCCCCCTCGCAGGCACCTGGTTGGGTGCCTGCCCGTGGGCGTAGGCCAGCCAGGTGAGTGGGAGGCAGGGGGCTAACGCCCCCTGCTTGAGGCGGAGTCCGGCTCCCGACCACAATCACTCCCCTCTCTTGCAGGAAGAGAGTCTCAAGCACACAGCATCGGAGCACAGCAGCGTTGTTAGACACGAAAAATCTGTTTCTCTTAGAAACAAAGAAACTCAAAAGGTGTTGTATGACAAATGTGTAATAGTCAATGGCTTAAAACTCAGCCTTCTAGCTTCTGGGGGGAAAATGGATACCCACTGGCAACCCTGTCATTGTCATGGACTTTGTGGATCCTAGCAACCGAAGGAAAAATTACTTTATGGGGAATTGTCATGCAACATGCTGAACTGATGCTGTCTTTTACACCTGAAAACATTGTTTGGTGCTGCAGTTCTTGTCAACCGTTGTATAAAGAATTGTTAAGGAAATATCATTTCATCGAATAAATGCATGGCCATTATTGTATTTAGCTAAAGAGGGGTTCCACCTCTACCAAACTCCTCATTGATCCTTGCTTATACATTTTTTTTCAGTAAGGAAGCCTCACACAATGAAAGATTTATAACTCTTTCTGTCGACATAACTTTATATTTTGTTGATTTGTTTTCTTTGGTTTGATGGCATTTGAACATAGGCAGGTAAGACAGCAATTTGAATCTGCAAAGCAGATCTTCAGATCGTTGTCATGTCCTATCTTTTCTGGCCATTTCCCCTCCTATTTCTGTTTCCATCAGAATTCTCTGACAGTTAGACAAATTCATGGAGGAGAGAGCTATTGATGGCTACCAGCCATGATGACTATGCTCTGCTTCCACAGCAAGAGGCAGCAATGGAGGAGGGGAGAGAGCTTTTGTGCTTGGGTTCTGCTTGCAAGTTTCCTATGGGCATCTGGTTGGTCTGTCAGTATGCCTTTCAACCGATGTGCAGCAACTGGGCTCAATAACTGGTTCTGCCTTGACTGGGCTAGGCGACTGGAGCACGTTCAGAGACCTTCCAATCCTGGAAAACAGGTCCCAGTGCACTGGACTCACAACTGTGCATTGTGAGCACCAGACTCATGCAGAGTATAAATAACGTGGAAGCTAGCTGTGAAGCATAACTCCTTTTATTTCTAATAGCTACTACAAACTAAAGAACTACTGGCTTGCATGAGTGTTACATCTCCCACTCAGCCATCTAGTCACTACAGTGGTACCTCGGGTTACATATGCTTCAGGTTAAATACGCTTCAGGTTACAGACTCCGCTAACCCAGAAATATTACCTCGGGTTTAGATCTTTGCTTCAGGATGAGAACAGAAATTGTGCTCTGGCAGCGCAGCGGCAGCAGGAGGCCCCATTAGCTAAAGTGGTGCTTCAGGTTAAGAACAGTTTCAGGTTAAGAACGGACCTCAGGAACGAATTAAGTACTTAACCCGAGGTACCACTGCACATAGATAAGGCTCTCCACACACAGAGTCAGGCAGTCAGTCAGTCAGGAGTGGAAGAAGAGAAGAGCAATTTCCGCCCCCTCCTTTCTCAAAACATCAGATCAGGAGATTCTTGCAATGGGAGGGGTGAAAATATCAACAATCACTGTGAGAACAGGATGATGGGCTAGATGGGCCATTGGCCTGATCGAACAGGCTCTTCCTATGTTCTTATTCCTAGCTCACGCCTCTTTTCTCCAAGTGACCACTGCTTGGGCTCCTTTTCTATTGGCAGGGGGGCACTGAATTCACTGCTGGAAGGAGTAGTGATCAGAGGCAAAGGCCAATGCGCTTTTGAAAATTACTCATAGAATCAAGGAGAAAAAATGGTGGCAAACAAACAAACAAACTTTTTCTAAAGGGTATGGCTAAATGTTTCTTCATGGGTTTTTTTGTTTTTTTAAAGACTGTTTATATCCTTTTCACATAGAAGCATTCAAATGTGAACTAGTTAATAAGGCAGTTTCTCAGTTGTATGCTAAAATAAGCAAAACACAATCATGCAAAATACTTTTAAAATACCGTGTAATTCCATGTGTGGAATGAAATGCAAATAGGTTGCATTTTTGTTTTATTGTTTTCCCTGCCTTCGGCCTCTCTCATCATCTGCTTTGTATTTTTATTGTGGACAGGCTTGGAGTGGCATTCTGAAGCAGAGTGAAAACAATCAAATCAAATCAAAACTTGTCAACAGTAACAGCAGTTGAATTGGGGAGTGGGACGGGGGTGGGTGGGAACCCAACATGCCAAATAAATTAAAGAAACCAATGACAATGACAACAGAAATATTCCCAAACAAATCATTTCCCCAATTCTAGCACACACTAGATAATGTTAGCTATTTTGTTTTTCAACACTCCAAATTTATTATACCAATTTGACTGTCATGGCTTCTCTCAAAGAAGCATGGGACTTGTCATTCACTGAAGTTTCTAATAATTTTCTTAAAGTGACCATCACAGTACTGCGGTTCCTGGGGAGAGAGAAATACTACGACAGTGCAGCCCTACTCAGAAGCAAGTCCTATTGAATTCAGTGGAGCTTACTCCCAGGTAAGTGGGGTTAGGACTGCAGTTTCAAATCAGTTTAAGGCTGCAATCCTATACACACTCACCTGGGAGCAGGTCCCACTGAACTCAGAGGGGCTTACTTTAGATGAGACATGTACAGGATTGCACTGTGAGCTTGCACATCTGGGAAGCCAGTATCTGCCTTGGTAGCTCAGTCGGTCATGGATTCAAGTCCCATGTTGGGCAAAAGATTCCTGCATTGTAGGGGGTTGGACTAGATGATCCTTGTGGTCCCTTCCAACTTTACAATTCCATTATTCTATTTTTCTATATCACGGCAGAAGAAATGGGAGTCAGAGCAGAGAGTCCTAGTTTCAAATCTCTGGCTAGCCATGAAGCTCAGTGGGAAAGCTTGGATTGGTTGCTCCACCTCCACCTAAACTATCTCAGTGTACTACTTGTAGGGCTGAGTCAAAAGGTTCCTCCCACCCCCAGATTTTTTCCATTCCATTCACAGGCTGCATAGTAGGGAGTCATTTCATCAGTTTGTAGTGATGAAAGCAGTGAATGGCAGCAATGATAACCAGCTGCATTGGCTTGCCAGTGGTACATGTGAAAAGGATCTAGGGCAGTGGTTTTCAACCAGTGTGCCGTGGCACCCTGGGGTGCCTTGAATGATAGTCAGGGGTGCCGTGGACAACACTGGCCTCTGTCCCTCTTTTCTTCCCTCCTCCTCTGATGCCCTCTTGTGTCTCTTCCTCCCAATGGCTTGAATGGGTCTTTGTTGCAGCAGCCCTGGCTACAAGCTCCCCAAGCAAATGGTGCCTCTGAGGCTGGCCACGGGGTGTTTCCTGGGTCCCTGTGGGGCAGGGTGAGGAGGCACCTCTCTTTAGGATGGGGGTTGCAGCTCAGAGGCTGGGGTGGCAGCTGTGGTTGCCTGGATGACTTCCAAGAAGTGTGGAGAGGAGAGGAGGCTGAGGAAACACTCAATAAGTGGGGGTGTTTGAAAAAGGGTGAGAGGCTGCCAACTCTGCAGGCAAGGGGTGATAAAACTGGGCTCCTGAACCCCACATGGATGACGCAGAAAGAATGTAGTTGGTCAAGGGAGCCATGGACTCAAAAATGTTGGAAACCTTTGAACTAGGGGTCTTAGTGACCACAAGCTTAACACAAGTGAACAGTGTGATGCAGCAGCAAAATAAAAATAAAAATCTTTCAAGGTTATTATTAAAATTGGGCAGAGCACGCTTGTGTTGTTGGAGAATTTCATCACAAAATTCAGAGTACACATTCGAAAGGATGGCTGTGTTTCATTCTGTGGAAGTGCAAATTAGGTAGGTTTGCATTGAAACCTACTGGCATGAGCGATGGGCCTTTGCAGGGGTTAGGGTCCCAGAATCCACCTGCATGTCTTGTGGTGACATCTCCATATACTTATTTTGCAAGTGGATTGGTGACCAGGGAGCTTGTTGGCATTCCTTACGGACTAGAATTGACTCTGGGACCCACGGTATCTCATCTGTACTGTAGACTTGTGTAGAACTACTTGTGCTTTCTCCAAGAGCAGTTGATGGGGTGGCAAGGCTTACCCAATATGCTATCACTGCCATCGCTGTCACTTACCAGGAGAGGAGGCAAAGGTGAGGCAACAGTGAGGCTGGCGTGGTGCAAACACATTAGCGGATCCATCCAGCATTCCTGCTGGCGTGCTTGCACCGTGCTTGCCATGCTGCTACCTCACCCCTTCCCTCCCAGTAAGCCACAGTAGTGGTAATGATGGAAAGTAAGTTAATGTTCTCACCCCACCAATCACTATTGGGCTTGGTCTGGAATGGAATGAAACGAAAAAGGTGCTTCCAATTCAGTGAAAAATATTTCTGTATTTTTAAGCAGACAAGTGGCATGATTTAGGACATAAAAGTCATGCTCTTCCAGTGTAGGGAATCCAGCCAAGAGAGATTAGAGATCTTTCCCCAAGGCATTTTGGGCAAGAAGAGCAACATAAATAACAACTCTTTTGGTTCTCAGTGTCATGGAAGCGGGAAAATGAATTTTAAATTGACAAATAGCCAGGTTTGATAATAAGTGGACCAAATAGAATCCTGATTTGGCAGGACATTCAGAGTAGAGGGATGTTTTGTTGTTGTTTCTGGGCTTACTGTGAAGCGCACAAAATGTCTCAAGTGTTGTATATTATACTTTTGGGGTTGTACATGAATACAATTGACTTCAAGTCACAAGCATAAGAAAACAAAGAATAAATAATGGGATATAAAACCGCAGCTCTCACTGAGATAGTAATTATTTGTATCTTCTTTTTTTGCATCAGTGATTCTTCCCTTTTAGCCAGACATATGAACAGACCAAACAATTAGAGAAATAATTGAAGATCAGTACCTTCAAAGCTTGTGGTGGCCTGGTTTATGCTTCAGGAGTATAATAATGAGAACATTTCCTTGGTGATGTGTGTGTGCACTACTGGTGTTCTCAGATGGAGGTTGGAAGGTACATCTGGATCAGGCGAAAGCTCTCTCTCTCTCTCTCTATATATATATATGCGTGCCCTTTTCAGTTAGTTAGCCCCTAATGAACTGAACTTTTGTCCCTTGCTGTTTTAAGATTCCAATTAAACTTGTTTGTAGAGTAGGAAAAATAATTAAATACATACAGTGCTTTGCCGTTCTTACAGTTGTTTTCTGATGGGACTGAGTTCTAGTGGATGATTATCTATTACAATGTTGAAAGAATGGGGAAGCCTGATAGTTATACATTTCTTTCCTTACTTGTAATGCTAATCGGCTATCTTGCTTTACTGAGCACTATGTGCTGAAGTTACCAATCATTACGGGACTGGTGATTTTTTTAAAAAAGGAACACCTTTTAGTAAGACAGACCATTGGTCCATGCATTACCTACACTCAGTGCCAGTGGCTCAAAATTTTTTCAGTTAGGTTCCCCCCCCCCCCCCAAGTAGAGATGCTAGGTCTGGACCTGAGATCTTCTGCATGCAGATACTATACCACTGATCTATGGTGCCTCTTCAAATTTTAGTGATTTTGGTGTGAATTGTCATCACATGTATAAGAAATAACTTCATTTGGCTGCACCTAGCTACATATCCTCTCCTGGTTAGCATTTCATTTCCAATTTTTAAAGTCGTACAATGGCTCAGTGTGTCTGGCTGCTAACCAGAAGGTTGGTGGTTCGAGCCCACCCAGGGACAACTGTTGGGCAGAATTCCTGTATTGCAGGGGATTGGACTAGATGACCCTCAGGATCCCTTCCAACTCGACAATTCTATTATTCTAAACAGTTACTGATATTGAAACAATGCCAGAAATGAATGGTCATTACAGTGCCTATTTCCCCCTATCCAGAATGGGTGAGACTATGATGGCTGGACCCGAGCTTAGACTGAGTGATGCCATTTTTCAAAGACCTTCACTCAATTTTGGAAACTAAACCCACCAAGTGATTCCTGTGGTTCTCATTTCTTTACTTTTCCAAAGTTTCCTGGTCATCTGATTGTGGATGAGGCATCCAGTTAGCCTCTTGGGAAGGGGTTTTGTACAGTTTATGTGTCCTCCCTCTCCCAGCTACATTTCCTAGAAGGATGTGGTGAGCTGTTGAGAGTGCCAGCAGTGTCGAGGGCCAGATGAATATATTTTTGGTCTATGCTAACATTGGCTATTCTCTGGACACTGAGCCACAGCAAAGTTAGCCCTGTGCGTATCCTGCCTGTCACCTGTTTTGGTCACCACTAAACGAAGTCCCACACTAAGGATAGAGTGGACCTGATTTAGTCACACTTAGTGCAGACCCACAGAAATCAATAGAACCACTCTAAGTATGACTAAGGGTGCCACCCAAACCTCCTCCCTCTGTTGGCAGGGCTTTATAAAACTGCAGGATCACTGCCACATCCACAGCCCAGGTATGCACAGCAACTCAGGTGGAAGGTGAGGAGGAGTAAGATCACATCAGGCCTGTGAACCTTGAAGAAGGATGATTTTTGAAGCATGGCTACATTTGGGTTTGTATCTTACTTCAGAAAATGTGAATGAGGTGGGCTCACCTTTAAATGCAGACTGAATCAGAGTTCTTCCACATCCATGATTTAGACCCTAATAAAATTGTGGGTTTGGGTGTGTGTTGAGAGAATTTTAGGCAGTTGGCTTCTGCAGCTTCATATTTCAGGTTTGTTTTTGTTTGGCTGTGGCATGTTGTTTGAGTTGGTAAATTAAACATGCTGTCAACCAAAATGCTTAATTTCAGTCAGAATCTGCAGAAAACAAACAGATTAAAATAACAGCAAACAAAGCCACAAAAAAGTCTGTGACATTCCTAACTCAAAGAGAGGGAGGGAGACAGAGAGAGAGAGAGCAGAATACAGGGTATTTGTTTTGGGAGTAGTTGTTGTTTAACCACAAAGTGAGAAATGGACAAATCTGACTAAGGTAACTGAGTTGTGAGGGGAAAATATTGCTCTGAAAAACGCAAGAGCCTGGCTGGATGAGTCCCGAATCTCTTGGATGAAACCAGAGTGTCATCTAATCTAGCCCAGTATTCTGTTTCCACAAGTGACCAAAGAGGGCACAAAACAACAGCACTCCCCTATGAATTGCCCCCAAGCAACTGCTATTTGCCAGCTCCCCCTCCCTTTGCAAGGACTTATCTGGAATACACAAATTATGTTATGCTGTGCGATGGTACAGATTACCCTGGTCTCAGTAATATTGTAGCCAAATTTCCAAAAGATCCTTCAATTTTAATGGGTCCATACTTACAGAGCGTTCCAAACCCTCCTTTTGCTGGGCGTTGAGGAGTTTGGATTGGGCCAATGGGGTGCATGCCATTGGTAGGCAGTGGAAGGCCCCAAAATGGGATGTCCAAAGGCAGGGAGAATGCAGAGCTGAGCTGGTCCCTCTGCTGTCATGTGGTAAATTTCCTGGCATGCAAAGTTCATTACTGAGCGTAAGGGTTAAAAGCATACACCCATGTTTAACTGGTATCCCATATTGACTCCATACCAAAGGTCTCACCCCTCCCAGTGCTTTACGTTCAAGGCACATGTGTGGTGGACATACCTGTGGGTTCAGACATACACCTTGTAACAATATGTTGACTCCCCCACCCCATGGTTGGAATTTAAAAATAAAAAAAACTGACATGTGAAATAAATCTCCTCATTACACTTTTGGCCTATTTTGTCTCTTATATTATGTATGTATATAAGTCCTTACAGTACATACTGCACACTCATATAAAATATCAAGGTGGTGCGCAATATAAAATACCGTAAGGCAATATGGAATAACCGCAGGAATGACTGGCTCCTCTAAATTGAAAAGAAAATTAAACTGTTGAATAGTCCTGTGGCATAAAAAGGTATTCAAGAGAGATATCTGAAGGTTAACAGTGAAGATGCCTCCTGAATTTCTGCTGGAAGAGTGATTCATCCACAGTGTGGAACTAACATCATAGGATCTTGACCCTGACACAACCCAAGTTTTCCAGGTGCTGTTTCAGATGGAAACCCACAATTTATAATGCCTTAGCTGCAAGTGTCTTTCACAGAAGTACCTGGTACCCGTTAAAAGCCATTCTGGTGAAGGGTGGGTAATAAATGCAACAAGAACCACAGCCAAGAACAACAGCAATAGCTTTCTCGATAGTGGCGCCCTGTGGAACGCTCTCCCTTCAGATGTCAAGGAGATAAATAACTATACAACTTTTAGAAAACATCTGAAGGCAGCACTTTTTTTCAGCTGGAAATTGCCAGAACTCAGTTCCGGCATCTCTCAGGTGGGTGCCATTGCCATTATAAGAGAACAAGGGAGGCGTTCATGATGAGTTCCTGCACCTCTTTTTCTAGAAAACTAGCAGTGCCTGTATAGGGATGTTTTTAATGCTTTATTATGCTTTTATATTTGTTGGAAGTTGCCCAGAGTGGCTGGGGCAAGCCAGTCAGCTAGGCGGGGTACAAATAATAAAATTATTTTTATTATCAGCAATTAAATATAACCACTGTTTTGTTAGCATTGTAGGCAAAAGAATGTTTTGTTTTTAATTAACTGTTTTTAGAAAGTTTTTAACTGTGACTGCTTTAAATCTTTTAACTGTAACAATTTTTAGACTGCTTTAACTGTTTTTAGATTTATTTCTTTTTTAAATTATGGGTGTGTTTGCCACACTGGGCTCCTTCGAGAGGAAGAGTGGGATACATATCCAATAAATTAAATGAAATAGGTGTAGACTCTCATATTTTTGACAGCATGCAATCCACAGTATTATAGTTCTGGACATGTAATTTGGCTCTGAATGCACCCCAAGATTCATGGCATCCTTGATTCGAAGCTGTACAATGCCAGGAGCCAGGGATGAAGTTTCTGGATGAAAATAAATCTTAGGAAAACAATCACTCCAGAATGACTTGATCCCCTGCCACTGGCCCCAGAAAAAATTGTTGGCATCCTGAATTTAATATTAAAACTCCGAAAGGTTATGCAAACATTTGGAAGAGATTTATTTTGATATTGTTTAGTTTGCTAAAACAGCATGTATTCATATAGTACATAGATCTCTGTAAACATTTAGGAACAGGATACTTCTTATTTGTTTGTTTTTAGCCAGAGCTTTCCAAAGACTTTCCAGGACAAAAAAAGAAGGGGGGGGGGAGAACCTTGAAAGAAAATGAAATTTGGGAAGAGGTCATGACACCATTTGGTGATTCGTCCTTGGAAGTAATTAAATGTGATGGTGCCTCATTAGTAGCGCATCAGTCACTCCCTATATTGCTAGATGGAAATTCAGTGTGTAGACACTTTGGGCTCCAAACTGGAAGAGACAACTTGGTAAACGGGTCTCAGATGCTAGTAGTCACACCGTATTGTCAAAAATCGCTGGATTCACTTCAGCTTCCCCAAAAAACTCGCATCCAAAACTGTAGGGGCATAAGCAAGGAACATGCATACCTCTCTATCTGTCAGAAATATACAGTGGTACCTCTGGTTATGAACTTAATTCGTTCTGGAGGTCCGTTCTTAACCTGAAACTGTTCTTAACTTGAGGTATCACTTTAGCTAATGGGGCCTCCCGCTGCTGCCACGCTGCCGCCACACGATTTCTGTTCTCATCCTAAGGTAAAGTTCTTAACCCGAGGTACTACTTCCGTGTTAGTGGAGTCTGAAACCTGAAGTTTTTGTAACCCGAGGTGTTTGAAACCCGAGGTACCACTGTAAGTGGCACCCACAGGAAGTAGCAGCACCATCGCCATTGCATACCTTAGACTCCAAGGTAAGCAAATGGCTGCTCATTTTGACTCGGCCTACAACTTGTCTGCATATTGTGTTGAGAATTGTTGTGGTACTCCTTGCCTGACCCAAGCCTCCTGCAGCTCACCTTAGCTGGAGAGCAACCTGGCCTCCTCTTTGCCTGCACTTCCTCTGCCAGGCGCTGGAAATAAATGTATTCCAGAGACCTCTTTCCTCTCACGATAGCCACCAGTTGCAGGTAGGTAGCTGTGTTGGTCTGCCATAGTCGAAACAAAATAAAAAAAATTCCTTCCAGTAGCACCTTAGAGACCAACTAAGCTTGTTATTGGTATGAGCTTTCGTGCGCATGCATACTTCTTCACATAGCCACCAGGAGTGCCAGCTTGGCCCCACAAATGTGGGTGGCAGGGCCTTGGGTGCCATGCAGCATGCATGTCCCTGGGACTGAAATTTGTGGGTGCCTGGCCCTTTCATGGGGAATTTTGTGGGTGCTTGGGCACCCAGGGAGTTGGCGTCTATGATAGCCACTCTAGGAAAGCAGGCAGCAGGACAGGAGTCCTTCTCTGGAAAGCTCTTCTTGCTGGTCCTGATAGTGGAGGAGGTGTTGCTGAGATCTTGGGGAAGAAAGAGCATGGAGATGGCCCCTCTAGACTGGTGAGGTTTTTTGGAGGAGTATTCTGCAACATGCCGTTGATGCAATAACAGTGCATTAATGTTGGATTTATATGGGATCGTCCACATGCCATTCCCTTTTATTAGTTATTACGTGACGCTTCCTCAAGGTTATTGCATTACCACCACTTAGAGGAGCACTTTTGCATTATAGTGCAATGGAACAAAATGCATGCACCAGAACGAAAACAGAATCAGGAGCAGAAATGACCAGTGTTTGCTTTCTCATTCCACAGCCAGACCAGAAGTCAATCCAGTGAATACAATCTGTGTTTGCTGTTGTTGTTTGCAGTCCACAGATGACATAGAACCACAGAACTACAGATCTGTAGAGTCGGAAGGGACCACAAGAGTCATCTAGTCCAACCCCTGCAATGCAGGAGTCTTTTACCCAACAGGGGACTCGAACCCACGAACCTGAGATTAAAGAGTCTCATGCTCTACTGACTGAGCTATCCCTCAGGCATGTACCTAAGTGATTACATTCCCCCACCTCATTTCCATTGGGTTTTCTTTCCATGGAAATGAAACCAAAGTAAGTGACCTGGTAGGAGACTGCCCATTGCATACAGCCCACTCAGGCAGCCATATTAGATTCTCTGCTTCCATTTTTAACTCAGGGTGCAAAATATCAGTTTTTCTCAGGGTGCTTCTCATATTGGGTTATGGCATATGGAAAACAGACAGTCACTGGGCTAGATTCAGATGAGTCTGCAGATGGACCTTCACAGGTGTCAAAGTGATGAATTTGATTGGCTGCCAGTGAATAGTACCCTTCAGTTCTTTATCTATCACATGTGAGCCAGCGGCGGGGGGGGGGGGGAGACCAGCACCTGCCATATTTCAAAAAAATAAAAAAGGACACCCTCAAAATTGTTGAGCTTTTATTATTATTATTAAAAAAATGTGATTTTTTTAAATTGACTTGCATAAGATCCAGCACCACATTTCAGAAATTTCCCCCCGGATGTCATTATTTTACATTTCCCACAATTAGGGATGTGGACAGGGTGGGGGGAATTGGTTCAGTTCACATTTAGAAGCAAACCTACGTAATCCGCAGTTACCAAAACAATATGCAAACCAAAACACAGCCATCCTTCAAATTTTTCACTTTTCCACATTTTGCAATGCAGTTTTCCACCCAAAAATGCATATACGGGGTAAAGTGTGCATAAAAATGCATATGTTAGCAAAAAAAAAACATACAAAAACGATTATATCAGAGGAAATGGCTTTAAAAAACATTTTATTGGGCAAAACTGCACACAACAATGTGTGTTTTAGCAGAAATCCACGCTAGAATGCTGATGAATTTTCACGAGGACTTTTTGTTTAATCACAAGCTGATGTAGGAATGTGGAGAACTGAAATAGATTGGGAGAGAAATGAGAAGTGTAGAGAAAGCAAAAGTGACAGAGTCAAGCATCCCTATCTGTGTATGTCACAGGAATGTGAAACAGAGAAAAACTTAAATTGACAGATTCACACATCCTTACCCACAATGCACTGGAGTGATGTGGATGGTGGCAAGTTGTGGTGCTGGTGTTCCTTGCTGCTGGTGCTAAGCCCACGTACTCTTTTTGTGAGGGTTCGGAAACATGGAGTTGGCTGTGAAGCTGGGAAAATCTAGTTTGTCTAAAATGAGAGACTCTGGAGTTGGTTACCTCCAGTACTGTCTCACTTGTTTGCTACCATTGGGTGATGGACCTTGTTCTACATCACTGGGAGAAAATGGATTAAATCCATTCTGAGCTGAGAAATTAACCGGCAGGGCAAGAAGTGGAAGCAGGCGAAAGCAACTAGCATGGTTTTATATGGTTTCTAACTGTTTGTAGGAAGTGGGGAGCCTGCAGTCATTTAACTTAATCTATTGCCGGGGGGGGGGGGCGAGTATAAAAACAGGTATCCACAAACTATGCCAAAAATGGCACCTCACTTTTGTGGCTCCTTTTGCAGCCTGCAAATGGCAGTGGAACATGTGGTGATATTTTTCCCACAGGTGGCAAGAGACCAGTAAGTTACCCGCCCACACACCCAAAAAATTGGGGGAAGGGAGAGAACACATACAAAACTTGTGCCACTGCCACTCATCAAGGTAAATCAAGATAAATTGCTAAGCAGTCTAATGCATTTCTCGTTCCCCCCCTCCCCCGGCCTGGAAATAACTTCCTTTTTCTGTATCCTTTTCTCCTTGTTCTCTACCCATTTCCCCCCCTTTTGGAGAAAAATCTGCGCCAAAGATGCTCTTGCTGCTTATTTTAACAACAGATGATCTGTAGCTTATTTTAACAAATATGTAAAAAGAGCAGCTGCTGCTAACCTCTTCAAACAACATCTGTGGCACATTCCTTTACATTTTGCAGAACATACTCACACTTCTGTTTCATTTCCATGCTTAGTTTTTATACTGGTATTAAATCAGAAAGGGGGGGAGGGAGAGAACAAAGTTTCATCTCTGCCAGACATGTCTCTTGTATGATCCCAGTGAGATTAATGGAAGCTGATGGAGAACACACCTTATGCATGTGTGCATATGCATATGTACATATGCATATATTTTGCCATTTTGTTCCACGATGGAGCGCCCGAGGTGGTTCAAAATGCTCATGAAAACAGTAAAAATAAATTATATGTAAACAGTGTGAAATAAAGCAATCAATCATAAAAGTGATAAAGACATAAGAGCAAGAGCAGCCATATTGCTAAGGCGAGCTTAAGGGGGGGGGGGACTATTTTAACTGGCATTTAAAAGAAGGGACCAACCAAATCTCTGGGAGTAAAGTATTTCATAGCCTGGCAGCAACTAGCAGCAAAGTCCTATCTTCCATGACTACCAAGTACTCGGGAAGTGACCATTGGCTATGTTGGTTGGGGTTGATGGGAGTTGTAGTCCAGGAACATCAAGGGTGGGGGCACACCAAGGGAAACTTAGCTGGTTTCTATTCTAATGCCTTCTAGGTGCTAGGCAAAGACCATTTCATTTTCCCAAGCTTTTAATCTTAATTTTTTTTATTTAAAAAACCCTGTTGTGATTGATTTTTAGTGCTGATCTTTACAGTTGCCAACTATTTTATTAATTATTGCTGTTTTATTGTATCTTAAGGGATGCGGGTGGCGCTGTGGGTTAAACCACAGAGCCTAGGACTTGCCGATCAGAAGGTCGGCAGTTCGAATCTCCACGACGGGGTGAGCTCCCATTGCTCGGTCCCTGCTCCTGCCAACCTAGCAGTTCGAAAGCACTTCAAAGTGCAAGTAGAAAAATAGGTACCGCTCCGGCGGTAAGGTAAACGGCGTTTCTGTGTGCTGTTCTGGTTTGCTAGAAGCGGCTTAGTCATGCTGGCCACATGACCTGGTGTGCTGGTCCCGGGGGTAAGGTACCGTGAGTGTAGCAGAGTCCACACGAAGAGGGGTGAGGTCCGATGCAGAGAGCCGGGCGGGGAACAGGAACGCTGGAACAGAAGGCCGAGCAGGGAACAGGAGTACCGGATAGTCAGGAACAGGAAGCCGAGCAGGGATCAGGAACACAGGAAGGTCCGAAGCCAACAACGACGTTGCTCCCGCAACCTGGGGCCGGGCTGACTGGGCTTTTATCCTCTTCTAAGGCCAGGGGCGGTCCCGGTCCCCAGGAGCCCCGCCTCCTCTGGCCTTAAGGCGAGCACTCCTCCTGGGGGCAACCAGTTCCCTTCGCCTCTCTGCCCTAAGCCTCTGCAGATCAGGAGAGGCCGAAGGGTTACTGGGCCCTGGAGGAGGCTCACCTGTGGCCACTGAGTCATCAAGCCCCTCTGGGGCCAGAAGGGCTTCACCTGGGGCCAGCTCCTGATGCACTGCCACAGGTGCAGGCTCTTCAGCATCTAGGCCTTGCCCCAGTTCAGCCGGCCCTGGAGGCGGGGACTCCTGTGCAGGCTGGGATTCCTCTGTTTCATCCTCCGAATCGGAATCCCAGGCCATCACACCATCCCCCCTCCCAGGCCCCCCCCTCAACCGAGGGTCCGCACCCGGCTTGCCGGGGTACGTCGCATGGAACTCTCGGAGGCAGGCAGGTGCGTGGACATTGGCCGCTGGTTCCCAGGAACGGTCCTCCGGTCCGTACCCCTTCCAGTCAATGAGATACTGCAGCTTTCCCCTGCGGTATCGGGAGTCCAGGATGCGTTCCACCTCGTACTCAGGCTCTCCCCGAACCAACACTGGCTGCGGTCGGGGACGGTTCGGGTGGAACTCGTCGGGTGGGGCCACCGGACTCAAAAGGACCTGTGGAAGACCGGGTGAACCTTCAGGGTTGCGGGTAACCGGAGACGGAATGCCACAGGAGAGATTTGGTCTACGATAGGGAACGGGCCGGTGAAGCGGGCGTCCAACTTCCGCGAAGGTCGAGAGGGGTGGAGGTGGCGAGTGGAGAGCCAAACCAGGTCACCGACGCGAAGTTCCGGCCCCACCTGGCGGTGGCGGTCGGCCTGGGCTTTGTACGCTTCCTTGGCCTGGTGCAGTTGCTCCACCAAAAGCTGTTGCTGGGACTGGAGCTCTTGAAGCCACTCCGTCACCGCCGGGACCGCGGATGCCGGCAGCACCTCTGGAAACAGCCGTGGATGATAACCATAACTGGCCTGGAACGGGGTCTGCTGGGTGGACGCATTCACCGCGTTGTTATAGGCGAACTCCGCCAATGCCAGGTGGTCGACCCAGTCATCCTGCTGGTAGCTGCAGTAACACCGGAGGTACTGCTCCAGCACCGCGTTCGCCCGTTCCGTCTGGCCATCGGTCTGTGGGTGGTAGGCTGACGAGAGGCAGACCTCTGTCCCGAGGGTCTGGTGTAATGCTCGCCAGAACCGGGATGTGAACTGAACGCCCCGGTCGGACACCACGCGCTCAGGTAGTCCATGCAGGCGGAAGACATGCTGAAGGTACAGCTGAGCAGTTTCCTTGGCTGTGGGTACAGATGGACAGGGAGCGCAGTGCACCATCTTGGTGAAATGGTCGGAGAAAACCAGAAGGCAGGTACAGCCACGAGACGAGGGTAAGTCCACTACAAAGTCCAACGAAACTGTGTGCCAAGGGCGCGGTGGAACTGGCAATGGCTGAAGTAGGCCGGGGGGTCGCCCGGTAGGTCCCTTGGCGCGCCGGCAGACATCACAACCAGCAACGTAGCGAGCCACGTCAGCCTTCAGGCGGGGCCACCAAAACTCACGACTGACCAGATGGGTGGTCCGATACCGTCCAAAGTGCCCCGCTGCTGGGGCATCATGGGCCATCCGGAGAACCTCCAGCCGCAGTGGCCCTGGCGGGATGTACAGACGACCGTGGTGCAGCAGGAGGCCCTGATGCAGGACCAGCCCCGGATACTGTGGGCTGGACCCTTCAGCCAGCTCCCGGAGTCGTTCCTGGGCCCAAGCGTCGACCCGCTGCTGTTCCCGCACCCGAACCTGCAGTGGCTGCGCCTCCTGGGTGGCCAGGAATGCGGCCGGAGGTAGGATCATGGTGGGTTCTGCTTGCTGTACCGTGTCTGCGTTGTCTTCAGGTTTCCGGGACAGGGCATCCGCCTTCAGATTCTGAGAGCTAGGGATGTAGCGGATCCGAAACTGGAACCGGGAAAAGAACAACGCCCACCGGATCTGTCTTTGGTTCAGCTTGCGGGTGGTCTGGAGGTACTCCAGGTTCCGGTGGTCGGTTCTCACCTCCACCGGATGTCGTGCCCCCTCAAGATGGTGGCGCCAGACCTCAAAGGCTACCTTGATGGCCAGTAGTTCCCGCTCCCACACAGTATAGTTACGCTCCGCTGGTAGGAGCTGGCGGGAATAGAAGGCACAGGGTAAGAGTGGCGCTTCAGGACCAATCTGTTGAGACAAGACGGCACCGAGAGCCGTACTGGAGGCGTCGGTCTCCACCACAAAGGGTCGAGAGGGGTCAGGATGTTGTAAGATTGGTGCCCTCTGGAAACAGGCCTTCAACCCCTGAAACGCCTCCTCTGCCTCCTTGTCCCAGGAAAACGGCGTCTTTGGGCGCAGTAGCCGGGTCAACGGGGTGGTGCGATGAGCATAATCAGCGATGAAGGTCCGGTAGTAATTGGCGAACCCCAGGAAACGTTGTAGGTCCTTGCGGTTCCGGGGTGCTGCCCATTCTTGAACCGCTGTCACCTTCCCCGGGTCCATTTGCACCCCATCCGGAGAGAGCCGGTGACCAAGGAAGTCCACAGTCCGCTGATGGAACTCGCACTTGCTGAGCTTTGCGTACAAACGGTGCTCACGCAAGCGCTGCAGCACGGTCCGGACATGTCCCTCATGGCGAGCCGGGTCACGGGAGTAAATCAGTATGTCATCCAAATACACCACCACGTACTTGTCTAACAAGTCCTGAAACACGTGGTTGATGTAGCGTTGGAACACAGCAGGCGCGTTGCACAACCCGAAAGGCATAACCAAATATTCGAACTGCCCGTACCGGGTCCCAAACGCTGTCTTCCACTCATCCCCGGCTCGGATCCGAATCAAGTTGTAGGCCCCCCGGAGGTCCAGCTTGGTGAACACCTGTGCCCCTTGCACCCGCTCCAGCAGCTCCGAGATAAGGGGCAAGGGGTATCGGTCTGGGACGGTAATTTTGTTCAGGGCTCGGTAATCATGGCAAGGACGGAGTTCCCCACATTTCTTCTTAACGAAAAGCACTGGTGCCGCGGTAGGCGAGGTGGAAGGCCTAATGAACCCACGCTCCAGGTTCTTGCGCAAGAAGTCCTGCAAAGCCTCGCGCTCTGGCTCTGTTAGAGAATATAAGCGACTCACTGGTAAAGGCGCTCCGGGTTGGAGGTCTATGCCGCAGTCAAAAGGCCGATGCGGCGGCAGCTGGTCTGCCCCCCGTTCCTCGAACACGTCCTGGTAGTCCTGATACACGGCTGGGAGCGTGGGTGCTGCCTCCTCTGAGGGCGCGGCCGCCAGCGTCCCGGATTGAGCATGGGAACATGGGTCTGGGAAGTGCACGGTCCGTTTGACCCAGTGAATCTGAACGTTGTGGGCTTCCAGCCAGTCCATCCCGAGCACCAGGGGGAAGCGGGGCATAGAGGCAATGTCCAAAGTTCGCAACTCCCGGTGCTGCTGGAAACACAGGACCAGGGGCTGGGTCTCCTGAGTAACGGCACCTGAACACAGAAGTCGTCCGTCAATCGCTTCCACCTGGACCGGTACTGGCTTGTTCCGAAGTGGCACCTGATGATGGGCGGCAAAAGCAGCGTCCATATAAGAGCGGGTTGCCCCTGAATCTACCAAAGCATGGGTGAGGATCCAGGGCCCACCTGGAGGGTATAAACGTACCGAAACCATAAGATGTTGCAAGTCCATTGATGCAGGCCCATTCTGCGCGGTTTGGGACCCCCGGTAGCTAGGGCCATCAGCTACTGGGGTTGGCGGTTTCCCTGCGGCTGGCGTTTCTCAGGGCAAGACCGAGCGAAGTGTCCACTTCCGCCACAGTAAAGACAGAGATTTCCCTCCCGACGCCGCGCCTTCTCTGCGGGGGAAAGGCGTGGCCGCACTGCCCCGAGCTGCATAGGCTCCTCCGTTAAATCAGTTGTGACCGTGGGGCTGCCGGAAAAAGCTGGTGCCGTGAACTGGAAGTGTCGGCGACCCCGGGCCTGACGACGATCCTCCAACCGGTCGTCTATTTGTAGACTCCGTTGAATGAGAGTGTCTAGCGTGGTGGGGCGTTCCATTGTGGCCAACTGGTCCAGTACCTCGTCCGAAAGCCCTTCGAGATACTGGTCCCGCAGTGCCGAATCATTCCAGGTCAAGTCCTGTGCCAACAGCCGAAACTCCGTGGTATATGCGGCCACCGTGGACTTGCCCTGTTTCAAACGCCGAATCGCCCGGTTGGCTTGACTCCCTTTCTGGGGGTTGCCGAACGCGGCCTCCAAACGATTGCAAAACCCCGTATAGTCTGCCAGCAAGGGGGAGTCTTGCCTGAGTAGCGGCAACGCCCACTTGGCCGCCTGGTCCTTTAACAAACTAATCAAAAAGTGCACCTTGGTGCGGTCGTCAGGAAAGTTCCGGGCTCGCCCCTGAATATACAGCTTGGCCTGGGCCAGGAACATGGGAAAGCTGGCCGGGGCTCCATCAAATTTCTCAGGCAAAGCCACTGGGTACTTGCCAGGAGCCGGGGCGTCGGCCCCAGGAGCCGGTAGGGCTTCCAAGCGTTGCTGAAGTGCCACAACCGCGTCACTGAGCTGCTGCACGGTGTGAGTCAAGGCCTGGTTCTCCTGGGCCAAAGCCACCAGTGTAGCCGCCTGGTCAGCCATGGCCTCTGGCTCTTCCCGAACGCACCCCTACGAAGGGGGAGTGCGGGTGTGGCGGGAGCAAACTGTGCTGGTCCCGGGGGTAAGGTACCGTGAGTGTAGCAGAGTCCACACGAAGAGGGGTGAGGTCCGATGCAGAGAGCCGGGCGGGGAACAGGAACGCTGGAACAGAAGGCCGAGCAGGGAACAGGAGTACCGGATAGTCAGGAACAGGAAGCCGAGCAGGGATCAGGAACACAGGAAGGTCCGAAGCCAACAACGACGTTGCTCCCGCAACCTGGGGCCGGGCTGACTGGGCTTTTATCCTCTTCTAAGGCCAGGGGCGGTCCCGGTCCCCAGGAGCCCCGCCTCCTCTGGCCTTAAGGCGAGCACTCCTCCTGGGGGCAACCAGTTCCCTTCGCCTCTCTGCCCTAAGCCTCTGCAGATCAGGAGAGGCCGAAGGGTTACTGGGCCCTGGAGGAGGCTCACCTGTGGCCACTGAGTCATCAAGCCCCTCTGGGGCCAGAAGGGCTTCACCTGGGGCCAGCTCCTGATGCACTGCCACAGGTGCAGGCTCTTCAGCATCTAGGCCTTGCCCCAGTTCAGCCGGCCCTGGAGGCGGGGACTCCTGTGCAGGCTGGGATTCCTCTGTTTCATCCTCCGAATCGGAATCCCAGGCCATCACACCTGGAAGCTGTACGCTGGCTCCCTCGGCCAATAAAGCGAGATGAGCACCGCAACCCCAGAGTCGGTCACGACTGGACCTAATGGTGAGGGGTCCCTTTACCCTTTACCTATTGTATCTTATGAGTTACTGCAAACTGCTATGGGATTTCTTTTTTTAACAGAAGCATGACTTTGGTTTGTTTGTTTTAATCTAAATAAATATATAGTCTGCAATACAAACATTCATCTGTGTATTGCGGCTGTTTTCTGAAGGTGAGCTGCCATTCATTTACCCCAGTTCACCTAACAGATTGGGTGATTGTCTGATATATAGTGTCAGAGAGGGGGGAAACCCACCAAACCTATGCAGTGATACTGGGTGAATGAGCGATGCACTTCAGAGATGGATGCTAAAACAATTCAAAATAGCCTGTATACGATCGCTGTACTGCATGCATCTGACCAAAAAGTCCTGGATTGCATCCACATGTTAGGGTTTTTTTCTTCTTCAGCTAAGATTACTGTTTATTTCCAAACAAAATTTTACTATTGAGATGAACAGCAACTCAAGAGTCCTTTCTTTGGCACAACAATTTAAACAGTCAAGTCAAAAGCTTTGTTCTTCATTTATCAAGAGCTGCTGCTCAGCAATGAATTTTCAGGTAAAAATAATGATTCTCAAGCAATCTGTCTTTCCTTTTATGCAAACCCAGTTTTACAATGTCAGCCCTGTCAACACTGCTGAATATTAAAGTGAACAAAGTTAATTGCTGGGTGAATGGAGGTCGGTGCCGTCAGAGTGAAAAGGAAGCCCCTAACTGAAATCCATCATTTTATGACAAGCTGTAATTTATTCCCACTCCATAATAGGCACTGACAGGTTCCAAACCTTACTTCAGTCTTTGCCACAAATTGCAATTATAATAATTTATGGTGACATTTGACCCTAGAGGTTGTGGCCTATTTCACCACACATGAAAGACTTTTATCTCTCGGGAAATTTTTGGCAACCTCAGCCTGAAAAATACTTTTGACTCTCAATTGTGTTTGCTCATCATCTGATATGCCTGGAGGACTTGTTAACATTCAGCGTTTCATAAGCCTATGTGATATTATTCTGGAAAGAGAGGAGAAAGGCAATATTATGGTCAGATGTTTAGATGGCACAATCATATTCCATCCCTCTCCTGCAGTGAACATGCACAGGGTAAATTGGCAGCGGTTTACTTTCAGTTTGGCTCCATTTCAGAGGCTCACAGTGCTTTTTTCTGGGGGGGGGGGACACAGGGGTACGCATACCCCTAAACCTTTTGTGAATCTAAGTTTGACCTCATTGAGGGGCAGTATTTCAATATGAGTAGGAAAATGAGAGTACCCCTAAACTTTTTTTAAAAGGGAAAAAGCACTGAAAGCTCATAATGGGTGGTTGCTGAGTCACAGAATAACGGTTTTGGAAGGAGCCTCAAAAGTTACTTAGCCTAAGCCTCTTTTGATTAAGGGGATTTATTTATTCATTGTATATATAAAAATGATTTGCAAACCACATTTCACTGTGATAAATAACAAAGCAGGTGACAAAATAAAATCAATGCAATCAAATAAGAATAAAACATGAACAGCATCATCAACTAGTCTGGAGTTCAGTAAAACAAGTCCTCAGGATCACTGCCTGGGAATGCTTGAATAGGCAAGTTTTTACCAACTGGTGGAACATAACTTACACCAGCTTGTACCATCAGGAAGCTTTTCCTAATGTGTAATCTATTCCATTTGGGAAAGTTTTATGTAGTGCTATTTTTCTAGAAAAAGAGGTACTGGAACTCACCATGAACCCCTCCCTTGTTCTCTTACAATGGCAATAGCACCCACCTGAGAGGTGCCGGAACTGAGTTCCAGCTGAAAAAAAAAGCCCTGGTTTTATATGTTGCGTAATTGCAATTATTTTATCTGTTTTTATAATTGTATCTACTATTGCTGTAACCTGTCCTGGGACCTTATGGTGAATGGCAGGTAAGAAATCTCATAAGAAAAGAAATATATGAATAGAACAGAAGCCTACCCCCCCCCCCCATAAGCCAATATTTTATCCAGTTAGTATCTCAACAGAATGCTTTGACCCAGTGCTGGAGCATCAGGTTCCAGGTTAAAACCCCAGCATCTCAAGGTAGGGCTGAGAAGATCCCTGAGTGAAACCCCAATCAGTGGGGTTTCTCTTTTGAAAGTGTAATTCTTTTTTTTTTTTTTGTCTTCTTTGTCACGTGCATCCTTGACACAAGGAGTGAGCTCCAACGTAAGTTGGAAGCAACCCAGTCAGATGAGTGGGGTATAAATAGTGAAATAATAAGAATAAGAATAAGAATTAGTAGAATAGGATGTTTCTATTTTCATCAGAGAAATGTTGAGAGCAGTTCCTGCCCTTATTGTTCAGTTCTGATCTTTTATGAAAGTTTCTTATTGGCTTCACCTATTTCATAGCTGTCATTAGGCACTGTCTAGATCATGGGAAGAAGAAAAAAACCATCCTCTTACCTCTTATGTGTTTGTTGTTTAGGTGCAGGTGTCTGCCTTTGACATCTAAGCAACATTTTCCTTCATGAATTTACATTGCCCTGTTCTGAACTTCGAGGTTAGACTTCTGACTTCGAGGTTAGACTTTGAATGGGATCCAAATTATTATTTTGCTACTTGGGATAGTGCCTTTCAAAGCTAGAGTGGATGTAAACAAAAGTGTGGCCAGGACTCCTATCCTGAGGCCTAAACAACATCTTGACTAGTGCTAAAAGATCGGACGGTCATGCCATCTTATCAAAAACTTTTCAGAATGAAAGTTTCCAGACACTTTTGGAATTAGCCAATGCCTTTGACTCTTCTCATGAATCTCTTCCACTTTACAGCTCTGCTGAATGACATAAACCTGAAGAGAGAGTTCATTTTATCTAGGTGCAGTCTCTCAGAACACTTCTAATAAAGAATAGGCCCCTTTTCTGGGGCTGTCTTTTCATTAGGGCAGAAAGCAAAGGCCTTGAAAGTGGAAGAAAAACATGGTGTAATCACTAAGGAACCATTATCCTGTCCCTAGTAACCATTAAGTGTAAGTTTCCTAAAGCCAAGGAGAGTAAATTACTCATTTATTGTTACCTGAGCTGTCTAAGAGAGATTGAAATCCAGACTACTAATGATTTTTCATTCTGTTTGGGAGAGACTCGGCAAGAGTTCGTGTACAAGCTTGATGCTGGCTGTCTACATTTCCCCCAGATACACAATAAAATAGAGGTGGAGTGTCATCTCTCTCATATGAAAAACCCTCATCTCTTTCTGAGAATGGCTCTAAAGGGGTGAAAAAGAAAGAGAAAGAAAGAAAGAAAGAAAGAAAGAAAGAAAGAAAGAAAGGCGAAGTGTTGTTCTTGTTATTCCAAGGAAACTCAGAAAAATATTAGTCTGCTTGCATTTTTCATGCTTTTCTCAGAGCAAAAGGAGATTGCCACGGGGAAAAAATGAAATGCACATTTAATTTATGGATGTTTGTTATTGGCTTCACATATTTCCTAGCTGTCATTAAGCCTCAGTAGTTTTCTTTTATTTGGGCTTCAACATGGATGTCAGATTATGATTCTCTGCTGATAAAGCACATACAAGCAAATAGTCTAGAATAGACTCTGTAATTCGATATTTTCGTGTTATGTTCCCATCTTGTCTCGGCTACCATGTTCATCACTCTGTTCTATTTACACACACGGAGAGAAAGAGAATTAGAGCTTAAGTATATGTGGGTGGATACATTTCAAGGTAGCTGAAATGAGCAGGAAGCAAATACAATTTCTGAAGGGGCTGAGGCTGCAACCCTATGACCCCTGGGAAGGTGTCCCAGAGGACATATAATTTCACCCTCAGCAATACTGGAGACAAAGCTCCGACACTGGGGAGGGAGATGCAGAGTGGATCCCTCCTCATTGCCGCTGCAGAAACCTCCTGCGCTCTGGTACAACTGACACCAGAGCTCTTACACCTGCAGAGACAAAAGGGTTTCTGGGATGGTTCAGGACTGGGAAATGGCTTGGATCCAAAGTAATATAAGCTACCCAACATGCCCCAAACTAGGAAAAGATGTAGACCAGTTTAGGAGCAGATCTAGATCTCTCCAATTGCCATTCTTCCTAATGGCAAGGAAATAGCATTTTTTTTTAAACTGCAAAACATACATCATGCAAGAACCTGATGAAAAACCAAATATTAATCTGAAATGAGAAGAAGAGCCTTGGACCACATTAGATGTATTTGAGAGGCAACGAGAGGTTTGTGGCTAATTTTACATAATATACAACAGATGGATTGGTGAAAGCAATTGGAGAAAGGTTCGTGAGAATCGTAGACAGCTTTATAGGTGTGTCAAAACTTGAAGGGCAAAACTGGAAAGAGGAAATGTTAACTTCCAGATCAGCCCACAAACACATTTAAAAGGCCATTGAATGTTTATCAGCCAAAGGCCTAGTTACAGAGAATTGTTTTCGCATGGCGCCAAAAGATATGTAAGGAAGGTGCCAGGTGAGCTCCTTGGGGAGAGCATTCAACAAACAAGGAGCCACTACACAAAAGGCCAGTTCCCATGTTGTCATACTCTGCACCTCTTGTGGAGGTGGCACACAAAGAAGGGCCTCAGCTGATGATTGCTGCATCTGGGTTGGTTCATATGGGGAGAAGTGGTTCTTGAGGTTTTGCAGTCCTGAGCCATTTAAGGCTTTATAAGCCAAAACCAGCACTATGAATTGGACCCAGAAACTAATTAGCAGCCTGTGCAGTTGGGCAAGGATTGGCAGTGTATGCTCAAAGTGTCTTCCCTCAGTGAGCAACCTGGCCGCTGAAATCTGCACCAATCGAACCTAGAGCTTACCAGAGCATGGACAACAGAAATTAGGCTATTCCCATCCAGATAGGAGCACAGCTGGAAAGGGCCACCAGTCAAAGCTGAGGGAAGGCACTCCACTTCACCGAAGCCACCTGAGCCCCAAGTGACAGCAATGGATCCAGAAAATTGAACCCTGAGGAATCCCACGTTGAAGGTTCCACAGGGCCAAAGAGCACTCCCCAAGCATCACCCTCTGGAAATGTCAATCCAAGTAGGACTGGAACCACAGCAAAGCAGTGCAACCCACCGTAACTTGGACAGCCACTACCAAAGAATACTACGTTGCTATTTTGAAGTAGGATTCAATAACACACAAGCAAATTCAGGTTGTTCAATTATAGCTGACTGGGAGCTCTTGCACAACAAACCTGCTTCCCCAACTCTGATCCTAAACCTCTGCTGCCTTGTGGGATATCGTCAGGAGAAGAAAAGGCTGAGGAATAAACCCTATACAAATCCAGAGTGGAGAAACTAAGGTGGTTGGATGGCACCTTGTATGCCACCTTCTGGCAACTCCTGCAGCCAAGCTGGTGCCAAAGGTATTGCTTTGCTTTCCTTTGGAAAGGGAGGCTGAGAGAGGGGTCTTGTCGTCTGGGCAGCCCAGGACCTCCATACATGCTACCCAAGCTTGCACCTCAGGGAGGTCACTTTGATGCTGTTAATGCAGTGGTTTGACTTCACCCTTAGAGGCATACTCCATTGTCTCCGTGGGTTCCAATAGGTTCAACATGATAGGCAAAGTGGTGGGAAAATGCACTAGAAACCATGGGAAAACAGACACTACTTCATTTAACCTCCCCACAAACAAATCAAAACAAACGCTTATGAAATAGTGAATGTCATCAAATCTCCCTGCAAATGAATCAGAATTAATGCTCAGTAAACAAGCCACCTGGAAGTGTCCTTTGTTTCAGCAACCTATTTTTTAATGGTGGGGAGGAGGGAGGCTCTGTTGTTGGAAATGTTAAATTACTGGGCATTGACTGATCTATTGAAAGCTACCCCCAAGATCTATCCGTAGATCTAGCTTTATCTTCTGCCTGCAACTGCTTTAATGATTGAATTTCTAAATAGCTGCTGAGCAGCCACACTCTATGGTACAATCATACCAAACAGCCACACTCTATGGTACAATCAATAGTGCCAGTACATTTCAACAGAAACATTCACACCCATTTTATAAGAATTTACAAGAACACAGGATTATTGTGACTTCAAAGAGATGGCGAGATGAAATGAAAAATGTTCTTGCAGATAAACAACACAACACCAAGAAGTCTATGATAACAGAAGAGACCTAAGCCCTGTTCAGAAGAATGTTGTGTGATCGGGTTGTGGGTGTTTTCTGACTAGCCCCATCTTGATACTTTGCCAGTTGCCCCACTCCCATACGTACAGCATGAAAACCTTTGTGGACATAAGGAAGCCTTTGTATAGAAGGTGTTGGTACTCATATACAAAGTCCTATGCAGCTTGGGAGCAGGATATCAAAAACATGTGGAACTTAAGCTCTTTAAAGTGTTCAGGCGGTAGCATACCAGTTATGCTTCCGTGGCTTCTGTTGTGATCTTGTTTTGGCCATCTATGTTTGAATGCAACATGCTTATTTCCTAACACTGCAGATTATAGCTATGGAGTGATAGATATTCCCTTGCCAAAATCCTGAAATAATAAGTACAATTCATGCTCCATTGAAACCACTGACAGATCTTCCTTGATTTTAATAGATCTGGGCAGCATCTAGTGTTTTTATTTATTTTACTCTTTCCTCTTTGTTTTAACAGTGAGCTGCCTTGCATTTTGTGCCTTGAAAGCGCAGCCAAGTGTTAGATTCATGTGGCCCCAGTTGAATCTGTGTCCCTTATGAAAGTTTCCAAACATTCCAGCAGATTTGAAATGGTTTTATCACAAGAACACATGCATTTGCTTCCCCATGGAACAATTGTAACCACATTGTCTAGATCAAGTTTCCATTTTTATTGTCCTATGGGAGAAGGTAAAAGTCAACAAATGGAATGAATCTCTCTCTGTCTCTCTCTCTCTGACTTGCAGAGAATTTATCCCTTCAGATTTAGTACCAAAATCAAGGAAGACATTTCTTCTGGAAATTATGTTTTGACTTCTGGGTTTAATGTTTTCCCCCTCCAGTTTAAAGAAGTTCTGTTTATAGGAAACAAATGTGAAGGGGCTGCTACATCTTGGCCCCCAAGGAGGCAAAATGGAGTCCTCGGTGCCTCACTGGGAACAGTTTGCAAACCATTTTGCTGATAAAGCTGCTCACACATCTTCTGAATTGGGAGTGCACATTAAGAGCAGGTTATATGGAGGTACCTTTGGGGTCTGATTGCCCAGTTTGGATGGATATGTTGCAGCTGCTCTGGCTTGAGTGGATATTTGCTTGGAGGGCTGAGGCTAGGGATGAACGTATCTGTCAATTTTGGTTTTTCCTACTTTGCCATTTTTCCAGTCGTAAGTTCAGTTCCCCGCATCAGTTTGAAATGTCTTTGTGAAAACCCATCAGCATTTTAGTGTGAATTTGTATGAAATTTCCCCTGTTTCTATGCACTTTTGCCTAATTTATCTTGTATTCTTTTATGTTGTGAACTGTCTTGAGATCTACAGATGAAAGAATAATTTAGCCATTTTTTAATAAACTGGTTTTCCCCATATTTGGCTTAGTGGACACCATCTTTGCATTACCAGGAACACTTCTCTCTCCTGCTTTATAGAGAGTCAGGGCCATGTGGTGATTAGAGTAGAACGTGGGCAGATGCCTTATATCAGTTCAGACCATTGGCCCATATGGTTCAGTACTGTCTACCCTGAGTGCCTGTGACCCTCCAGGATTTCAGACTTTCCCTGCCCTACCTGGAGATGCCAGGGACTGAACCAGGGAGGCCCTGCATGCAAAGCACATCTCTGCTACTGAACTATGACCCTTCTAGTGTGGGACTGGGACCTGGAGAGACCAGGGTTTGAATCCCTGTTCAGACATGAATATCACTGGGTGATCTTTGGCCAGTCACTCTCTCTTGGGCTGTTGTGAGGATACAACAAGGAGTGGAGAAATCACATACATCACCTTGAGCTCCTTGTAGGAAAGGTGGGATAGAAACAATAATAAAAAACAGGTATATATCTTTAGCCAAACAGAACCGTGAATGTGAATACAGTGGTACCTCGGGTTACAGATGCTTCAGGTTACAGACGCTTCAGGTTACAGACTCCGCTAACCCAGGAATAGTACCTCAGGTTAAGAACTTTGCTTCAATATGAGAACAGAAATCGCATGGCAGTGGCGTGGCAGCAGCGGGAGTCCCCATTAGCAAAAGTGGTACCTCAGGTTAAGAACAGTTTCAGGTTAAGAACAGAGCTCCGGAAAGAATTAAGTTCTTAACCCGAGGTACCTCTGTATGTGAACACTAATAATAATAATAATAATAATAATAATAATAATTATACCCCATACTCTGGGCAGCCTCCAACACATATAAAAACATAATGAAATTTGAAACATTAACAACTTCCCAATACAGGGCTGCCTTCAGATGTCTTCTAAAATTTGTATAGCTATTTATCTACTTGACATCTGATGGGAGGGCATTCCACAGGGTAGGCGCCACTACCCAGAAGGCCCTCTACCTGGCTCACTGTAGCTTCACGTCTCGCAGTGAGGAAACCGCCAGAAGGCCCTCAGAGCTAGACCTCAGTGTCCGGCTGAACGACGGGAGGTGGGGAGATGCTCCTTCAGGTATGCAAGTCCAAGGCTGTTTAGGGCTTTAAAGGTCAGCACCAACACTTTGAATTGTGCTCGGAAATGTACTGGGAGCCAGTATAGATCCTTTAGGACCAGTGTTATATGGTCACTGTGGCTGTCCCAGTTTTACTCCGGGGCATATTGGAGGGCATGACTAAAACTGGCCCCCAAGGTTGTGCTGCAAAAAGATACCTTTGGGCTTTGCTACAATGCAACTGAAGACAGACAAGATGAACCTAAGTTATGTGCACTGTAGTTTAGGTGAGTCCTGAAATGAAAATGTTTTCAATTCAAAAATGCTTTGAGCTGCCTTCCCCTCCCATGAATGTGTAGAAATTGATGATTGGAAAGAAGCATATTTTGTAAACAACCTTTTGATCTTCCCACCCAGTAACAGCTCACGTGACTGACCTTTACAAGCAGTGTTCAGTGAAAAGGCACATAAATATTTTCTTATGATCTTTATTGCCATTTCATATTACGCATGCGGAAAATGTAACCTTTCGGATGTTAATAATACGAATGATTAAGATCACAACAGAAAAAAAGGACTTAAGACAGAGTGTAATTAAAAGCAGTTGAGCTGCTGCCTTAAAGAGATTAAATTAAAACAATGTTTTAAAACATATGTGGAACTAGAGAAGTGAAGGGTTGCTTAAATGCATTGTCCTCCTGTATCCAGCAGATGGCAGGTACAGTTCTTCAAACTTCAGAAAATAACACAAATAATTCATTTGCTGATCTATTTTCACAACCAAGAGCAGTAAATATTGTGCACTATTTCTCTAAACAGATTCATTGCATATAATAGATAACAATGCATAACCAAGTTTTATTAAAAACAACAACAACAGATTGTTGCTAGGGGAAAAAATGTAGAGGGAATAAAACATTGAATAATGGGAAACAAACAGAACGGCCCAGTTTGCACGTAATGTTAAGCCAAACCATGGCTAAGTGTGAGTACACAAGTGTTCAGGTACTGACAGTAACCATTTGCAGTAAGCCAAGAACAAACTTTGGCTACAGCTTGTGGATTGTCTGGAGATAGACTATAAACCTGGGTTCAGACATAACACAAAGCCAAGCTATGGATAGCAGAGCAGCAGGAGGATGAGAGGAGGAGTGAAGCAGCCATGGTTTTTACCATCAGTATCCGTACACTCGCATGCTCATACTTAGCCATAGTTTGACTTAATATTTCATGCACACCAGGCCCATGTGTCATGGGCTGCCATGACACAATGCATGTTACAAACTTAGACTGTTGTCACTAAAGCTGCACTCCAACCTGATGCGTATTTCTTCAGATGTTACTCCCGCTGTGTTCAGTGGGAGTTACTCCCAAGTAAGCATGCATAGGAATGCAGCTCAACAGGATGACCCAAAACACAGTGTTCTGCTTGCCCTAGCATGAGGAGAGCAGCACAAAAGGGGAAATGTCATGGTTAATTCAGAGGAGCAAAGAGATCTTCAGTAAAGACATGTGGAATGGAGGAGCACCTAGGACCCTCCAGGTGTTGCTGGACTAAAGCTCCCACCAGCCTCAGCCAGCATGGCCAATGGTCAGTGTCCTAGACTGGCTGGATGCAGAGCACTGGTGGGAGGTACCAGCTAGGGAACCCCCAAGGGAAGAAATTGGTGGTGGGATGATGATGACAGGTCAGAGGGAGAAGAGGGAACAGACTGGGAGGAGGCGGTGTCAGAAGCTAAAGAGGTAACAGGGTTTGGTGAGTAGGAAGAGGCTGTAGCAGATATCAGTCCAGAGGCAGAAGCAGAGGCTTGAGAGGAGTGGAGACCAAGTGGCAGAGATCAGGCAGGCTGCTGAAGAAGCCAGGGAATCTCCCCTCCTGCTGTGACCAGCTCCCTTCTTCCCTAGTCTTTAAGAACAAAGGATGGAGCAAAGAGAGATAAGATGAAGGAGCCTTGGGTTGCCAGGGAAGGACTTGTGGGAGGAGGAGCCGTAGAGAGTGCTGGAAAATGGGGACCTTCAGTCCTTGCAACTGCCTCATTGGGGCAAGACCTGTGCTCATTAGGCCTGAGCTGTTTTGTTCCTCTCAATAAAGAGAGTTATTGCTGACTTACTCCCGACTCCTGTCTTGACAGTCAGGAATGAGAGAAGTTGCAGCCCATCAGTATCTGCATGATCCCAGGCTCCCCACTCTTGATCTCTAGGTGATAATATTCCTGGTCACTTGCTCAACAACCCAAATATCCAGTTATTCCCAGATAATGTTTATTGCAGCCTCCCTAGCCCTGCATTTCTCCATAGGCAATCATTCAACATGCACCAAGACAAGGGTGTTCCATAAACAAGGAAGGCCCAATAAACAACAGTGGCCAGGGAGAGGCTCCTCATCCTCTGTGTCACTCCCCTGGCTCTGAGCCTTCTTCCCTTGAGGGTTCCCCAGCTGGTGCCCCACACCACTCCTCTACATCCAGCCAGGCCATGACACTCTGTGGGTTGTCAATGTTCTGTTCCAGCATGGTCACTGTGACTTTCTCAATTATGTATCAGACAGTAATGTAGCAGGTTCCATGCCACCCAATGCATCAATGCAGTGTATGGGACAGCTGAACATGTCAATTTGCTGTCAGATATTTCTATGACACTGGGTAGGTTTTCTTGTTCAACACCTCATCCAGGTTGAGGGTCTGCATCCTGCCCTTACTCTTTTCACTGAAGCACTAGCAAAAGTGATTGTGGGGGACGCAAGGAGCCAGTCACTCTGTTTTCCTCTAATATTCTTCTATGGCTGATAGTGAGCTGAACCAAACAGCAATAGAGGGAGCCCAAGAAGGGAAGGTGGGAAATGGAGGATGAGATGAGTTGAACATCAGTTACGGCCAACTGATCAACCGAACAATCAAATAATGGAGAATAGCTGAAGGCGAGGAAGCAAAATTAAAGGCACTATGAAACAATAGGGGGTTGTGACACCTACCTGCTATTGGTACATGCCCTACCTCACTACCTACCTCACTAGCAATACTCATTTCAGGTGTATCTTTTGCCAACTCTACTCTCAAGGAAACCATAACTAGGGAATAGAGAAAGCACCTCATGTGAGCTAAGGCTGCACCTTTTCACTGACCTACAGCTCCTCATAGGGTGTCTTCAATGCTCACCTTTATGAGAGGACCCATATGAAGGGCAGGTGGGGCTATGAGGGTCCCATCATTTATCCCTTGTGCGCCCATGTGGTTAGAGTGTTTCTTTCTAGAGGTGCTTTCCTGGATTATTCTACTTTTCTGTATCTCTCCACAGCAGGATTCAAAGCCCCATTTCCTATTTTACATGGCACTTCTAGTTAATCCATTTCTCCACACTGATTCCCTAATCCTGCTCAAGGTGATATTTATCCTGTCAAGGAATCCATGTAACTAAGAACCCTGTGGCTGCTTTTAACTGAAGACAGAACTATTGAGTGATATCATCAAGGTCCCGTCCCCCCCATTTTCCCCATTAAGGCATTCCTTCGCCTATATCATCAGTTATGGGGTTTTGAGTTCCTTCTAAGATCTAGGCATTTTCAGTGGAAAGGATATGAAAGAAGTTGGTTGGTTGAGGGGGTCTGTTCTTTTCTTTGCACGCCAGCACCTTTGTTAAATCCATACACATTCCCTTCTGTTACCTAAATATCACAATACTCAATCATTAATGTGCTTTAATAGCTAATCAATTAATTAAACTATTTACACTAGGGAAAAGCAAAGCATCCACTGATACATAATCACCATCATTTCAGATCAACCCCCCTGTCAGTGACACATTTTGAAATGCATATATAATTATTTGGCTTCTGGGAGTGTGCTTGTGGTGCTTGATCCTGGATCTGAATGAAAGCCTTTCACTTATGTTACTGCCTGCAGCTAGCTCGCAAAGGTTGCTACAATGCTGTCCTTCAGTAACCTCTCAGCATCCTGTAGCCAGCTGGACATAAAGGAAGCCTTCATTCAGAGAATGGGTTGCATGCAGCCTCTCCCTATGCTCGACTCCTCCTTTGTTATTTTCCTACCCCCACAATCCTTTGGTTTTGTAACTCCAGAGTGGGATGCAATGTACAAGGGAACAAGCGAGATGAGTTCTGGTGCAGCATTCTTGATGTGGAGCCATAGTTACAAGTGTGACAGCAGGGTCCCCAAAGAATACACACTACTGTTCAGAATCACTTTGTTGGTTTTTAGATGCCAGGATATAACGAGTGCTGAGGGATTACTTTTGGAAAGGATCGTTTTCCAACCTAGATTGTGCCCTATTATAATATACAGACCACATCTATTTAGATTTAGATTTTACATGAGACAAGATTCCAGTAGTGGCCAACAACTGATCTTACATTATTTATTCTCATTTTAAATTAATTCTTAATCTTTTGGGCAGAAAAGTACTGTGTCCTCTCTGAATATAAGGGATGAAAGAGAAAATCTGGATAAATTTGAGTAGCAAGAGTTCACCTAAGAGGATGAACTATCCATAATGCTCCTTCGGTCACTCAGAAGCTAAGAACCAAGCATCCGGTTTTTTACAATTTATTGGAAACTGCCCAGAATGGCTGGGGCAACCTAGTCAGATGGGCAGCATATAAATAATAAATTCATCATCTTCATCATCATCATTATTTCCTTCCTTCACCTGTCACCTAGTGGCAGACATTTCATCCGGCTGTAGCAAAGAAGGGATTCAGGATTCCAGACCATGCCAACAGCTCAGCTGAGAGACTTTTGACTTCTCTCCTTGAACTTTTCAATGAATCTACTCCAGTTTAATTATTTTCTCCTTCCTCCCAACATTTTCTTTTTGTGCTGTGTCTTTTTAGATTGTAAACCTGAAGGCAGGAATTGTAGTGATCTGTAACTTGCTCTAGAAGCCTTTTTTTTAACACAACAACAACAGCCTGATAAGCAGGATAAAAATTGCTTAAATAAATAATGGGGAAAGGCATTTTCTCCGTTTTCTATAACTTGATCAATTAATAAAAAATAGCTGAGTTCTAAAGGAAGACGAAGTACAGTGGTACCTCAGTTTACATACGCTTTAGGTTACATACGCTTCAGGTTAAGAACTTTGCTTCAGAATGAGAACAGAAATTGTGCTCCGGCGGCACAGCAGCAGCAGCAGGAGGCCCCATTAGCTACAGTGGTACCTCAGATTAAGAACAGTTTCAGGTTAAGAACAAACCTCCAGAACGAATTAAGTACTTAACCCGAGGTACTACTGTATTGCTCAAGTCACTGACTCAACTCATTTAAGTGTAGGGAAGTTTAAGATTATCCCATATCCAGGATCTGGGAAAACATGAAACTGATTATGATCATTAGCATAAGGTTACCAGACGTCCCCATTTCCTGGGGACAGTCCCCGGATTTACAAATCAGTCCCCATACAAAATCCATTGAAGTTGAAAAGTGTCCCTGGATTCATTGAAAAAGATCTGGTAACCTTACATTAGCATTACTGGACACACCAGTCAGGAAGTTATATAAGAACTTTATTGCTTCTCTTAAACAGGAACATAACACCAACAAGAAACACATGAATCCACCCAGTTATAGCTAACTCCAGTGCCACCTAGGGACTAAACCTTAAAAATACATTATCCACACAGTTGTAATCCAGAACCTGGGGCAGTTCAAAATGCCAATGCAAAAACAGAGGGGTCTGGATATGGCCTGTGGGTTACAGGTTAGCCACCCAAGTGATAGAACTCTCTGCCTATTGACATAGGAAGGTGTTTTCACTGTACGCTTTTCAACACCTGCTAATTTTATTGTTTTATTGTGTAAACTGCTTTGAGGTTTTATCATAATCAAGCAGTATGCAAATCTTGTGAAATAAATATATGGAGATTTAATTGTCCCACCATTGTCAGTGATCAATGTTTGGCAGTTTTTGAATCACAACAAAGCCCTACAATCTGTTTAGCAGTGATGTTTTTGGAATGGGTGTTATATAACAACAATGCCTGTCATGTCACCTTCAGTTAAACCGAGGAGTGGGGGGGAATGGTCAGCTTCTAACCAAAGCTGTTCAAAATCATTTGACATCTGTGCTCGTTTTTTCAAGGGATGATTGATCACAAATCTGTTTCTGTTTCTCTTCACATTTGTTGTGTCCTTGTGATTGCAAATATAGCACAGTATTGCTTCTATACTCCCCCGACTGAATGTGGGCAGTTTAAGTACATTTCCACAGAAATGTTAAAATACACTCAGCATCCATGGCTTGGAGCTTGAACTGCTGTAGAAGATAACTTGGCCTTCTATAGAAAGAAAGCATAAAATGAACATGGATACACATAATTTTGTTTAACACCTGAATTAGATATCTGGACAAAGTTCTTTGCTCTTGTTATTTAACTTTGTTAGCATATGAGCAGAATTTTGTAGTATAATTCTGTGCATGTTTACTAGGAGGTAAGTCCCACAACACTGAGCTCAATGGGGCTTACTACCAGGTAAATGTTTTTAGGACTGCAGCCTTAATGCAAAGTTTCTAATACAGTGGTACCTTGGTTTAAAAACAGCTTAGTTTATGAACGATTTAGATTAAGAACGCTGCAAACCCGGAAGTAAGTGTTTTGGTTTGTGAACTTTGCCTTGGAATAAGAACATGTTTTGCTTCCTGTTGAGTGAGTTCCATTTGTAAATTGAGTCCCCCACTGCTATGGGAAAGCACACCATGGTTTAAGAACACTTTGGTTTAAGAACAGACTTCTGGAACGGATTAAGTTCGTAAACCAAGGTACCACTGTAATAATAATAATAATAATAATAATAATAATAATAATAATAATAATATATTATTTATACCCTGCCCATCTGGCTGGGTTCCCCCTGCCACTCTGGGCAGTTCCCAACAGAATATTAGAAACATGATAAAGGTACTGCTCTGGCGGGAAGGTAAACGGCATTTCCGTGCGCTGCTCTGGTTCACCAGAAGCGGCTTATTCATGCTGGCCACATGACCCGGAAGCTGTACACCGGCTCCCTCAGCCAATAAAGCGAGATAAGCATGGCAACCCCAGAGTTGGTCACGACTGGACCTAATGGTCAGATGTCCCTTTACCTTTAAGTGGTGCTCAACATAAAAACTAATAAAATATAACATTGAAGCAAAACTAGTAAAACAGTAGTGCAAAAACAGATTCAAGGAAATAAAAACAGGCTCCAATCTTATGGGTCTGGGAAAGTCTGGGCAAACAGGTATGTCATTATAAGATGCCTGAAGCAACTGATCATTGATGCTTCGCATATGGCAGAGAGGTTATTCCATAGTAGAGGGGCAATAGCAAAAAATGTCTGTCTCTCCAGTCTCCACCCTATGATATTCCGCAGGGTGTGGAACCAGAACCAAAATTTCACCAGATAAAATAGAGGCAGGAGGTCTGAATAGAGGCAGGAGGTCTTTCTTAAATAGACTTAAGTAGTATATATTTTTGTTTAAGTTTAATGATACACTCTCAAGCAGAGTAGCCATAATGGCATCACAGAACATCTGGAACAGATACACCCAGCAGATGCCTCTCAGTTCCAAGCATTAACCATCTCTTGGTTGTATTGGCGATGTCAAGCAGACTTCTTATATCAGTGGGAATTGATAAAAATAATCCATCATTAGGCAAGACTATATTAATTTTTAAAAATGAGATGGGAATTCTAGAATTTTCAAAGTTGGGAGAGGGTTCTAGAATTTTCAAAGTGAAACCATAATTGTAGTGAGAAGAACACCCCTCTCATCCTAGCCTCTTTTTAAGTAACTGATTCACCTACATATATGTACATCTCTTCCCAATGGGAGAAAAATAGTTCTTTTTAAAGAACTGAAAAAGTATAGAGGAATGCAAGAACGCTCCTGTGCCCTCACTTCTGGCCAGCTGGTGAAAGCCCAGCAGTGCTCTGGATAAAGTAGTTCAGGTGCTCTGGTGCCTTTGAATAAGATGACAAAACATTATACATCTGTGTGGTTCTTGCACAATGCGAGTGGAATGGGGGTGGGGTGGGGTGGGGTCATTTCATGTGTTTGGGCTTTCCACTACAACACCAACATGAGAAGCTGCTGTCTATGCTTGCTCCCAGAACCCTCTGCAGAAAATGTTACTGCTTACTTGAGTATCATTTTCTAGTTCAAACTGTTATTAGGGTTAAATCCTATGGTGTTGAGAGCTAAAACACAGACATTAAGCATTCCTTCCTTTGAATTCGTGGTACTGTAGTAACTATTTCCCTTTGATCATTTATAGTAATTCTTTGAGGTTGCAAAGTGCCTTGGTGGGAAGCCCAAATGGACAGATGATGGATGGTCAAAGGCACCTGTAATAATAGCTAGGGAGTTCTTCACACGGGAAAAAAAAAATATTTTGCTTTGATCGCGTTGTTGTTGGCATCTGTCTGTCTCGAGACAATGGAGTGTGCCTCTGGGGCAAAGTCAAATCACTGTGCTAGTGACACCAAAGTGACCTCCCCAAGGCAAAAGTCTGTGGAGTGTATATGGAGGTCCTAGGATGCCCAGATGACAAGACACCCTTCTTGGCCTCACTGATGTGATCCAAAGGAAAGCGCAGCAATATGTTTGGAGTTGCCAGAAGGCACCATCCAACTGTCTTAGGAACTCCATTCCAGATTTGTGTAGGGTTTACTCCTCAGCCTTTTCTTCTCCCAAAGATATATTGCAAAGCAGTAGAGGTCTAGATCAGTTTTTCTTCTCCTGGATGGGCTACCTTCCCAGGTTGACAAGCCCCATCTGCCCTCCACTTTCTTCTACAGCATGTGCAGAAACCGCCTTCTTGACTGTTGCACTCACCGTTGATCTTCTCCACTCAATCCACCAGGGCCTGCTTTCACATGCAAGGGAAGCCCCTAACTCACAGAGAGGGTTTGAGACCCATTGGCAACCCTCACCTGGTTTAGCTAGCCAGTCAAAGCTATTTCCTGGGTGTGGCTGCTGTTGCATGCTGATAGTTTCTAGGAGCCACAGGTGGGGACTAAAGGTGAACAAACTATCCCAGAAGGAGCATGACATGTCCCCCATTAGAGGTACTACCCCCTCCTATTACCCCAACATTTTATTAGGGTTTTCTCCAGACTGTGTCAGTATTTTGTGGAGGGATTCAAATGATCACCTGAAATTTAGTTCTGTGCAATTAAAGCTGATTAAAACATGCTGTCACCCTGGTGCAACAGAGAAATTAAAAGTGTTGGATTAAAAGGATTAACAGGAAGACATATAACCATCACTGAAGCAAATCCGGATGAATGCTCATTGTAATACAACCTCCATGCAAACAAATCTGAATGAATGCTCAGCACCAAGGGGACAGAGTCCAACCTTCCTGTGAGTTTTGTGCATGCAAATCAGGATGAATATACAGTAAACAGGTCATCTGGAGAGGCTGTGTTGTTCCACAGCCACAGCAAAACTATCAGGACTAACATGTCTCAAAAACCAAACTAGATGTGATTTATAAATAGTAAATAGCTGCTGAAGGACCCCTAACAAGGACTCTGATCAGGACTGTGGCATGATGCAGGAAAAGAAGGGTTTTAACCCTTTGCTCCCACTGCAGAACCATTCTGGACCTCTCAATCCCACAGCTAGTAACTGCATTGGGAGCCAGGTTCCTACCATCACCAGTGGAGTTTTCTTCCCAGTGCAAATAGCTGCCATGTGTGGAAGGGCATGGATTGTGAATTACAGGCTGTACAAATTATATAAAGAACCAGATAATCATGATACTACTTTAGAGGTTGCCCTAGATGTTGTGCAGTCTTGCTTTGTAACGTTGAAATACGTGGGTAACCCACAGAGATTTGGGAGGAAAAAATAATAAACCAAAGGAGGGTGAAGTTTTATTTTAATTATTGTTAAAATACACATCCTGCTTTTCACATGTCTCAGAGTTAGCCCACCCCTGAATAAGAACACCATTTTTTTTAATGCTTTGTTTTTCAAGAAAACCATAATAAACTGAGATAAAATGGAAATGGAATTAGCACAGTTCACTAGGTTACCTGCCTATTGCAGCAAACATTTAAAAAACAATTTCTTCGGTCCTGGAGGTTCTGCTGAATATGATTAGAAGGGACCGGTTGGTTAAAGGTATACAGGTCGGAGCCAAACAGTACAAACTGAGAGCATTTGCAGATGACTTAGTATTGACGTTACAGGAGCCAGAATCTAGTACTAAAAGGGTTTTAGAACTGATTCAAGAATTTGGTCAAGTGGCAGGATTTAAATTGAACAAGTTAAAAACTAAGGTTTTAGAGAAAAATTTAACACCGATTGAAAGAGAGAGGTTTCAGAATGAGACAGGCTTGACTGTGGTTAAGAAAGTGAAATACCTGGGGATTAATATGACAGCCAAAAATGGGAACTTATTTAAAGATAATTATGAAAAATGTTGGACGGAAGTGAAAAAAGACTTAGAAATTTGGTCAATTTTGAAGCTTTCACTGTTGGGTCGTATTGCTGTGATAAAAATGAATGTATTGCCTAGAATGTTGTTTTTGTTTCAAACATTGCAAATTGTGGACAAGATGGACTGTTTCAAGAAGTGGCAGAGAGATATTTCTAGATTTGTCTGGCAGGGCAAGAAGCCCAGAATAAAATTTAAGATATTAACTGATGCAAAGGAAAGGGGTGGATTTGCCCTGCCAGACTTTAAACTTTATTATGAATCAGCAGCCTTTTGCTGGTTGAAAGAATGGCTACTTCTTGAAAATACAGACATTTTGGATTTAGAAGGTTTTAATAACGTATTTGGATGGCATGCATATTTATGGTATGATAAGGTCAAAGCACATAAAGCATTTAAAAATCATATTGTCAGGAAAGCACTGTTTAATGTTTGGATAAGATATAAGGATTTATTGGAAAACAAAACCCCAAGGTGGTTGTCACCGATGGAAGCGAAAGCTCTGAAAAGGCTCAATATGGAGGCCAAATGGCCGAAATATTGGGAAATTTTGGAACAAGAAGGAGACAAACTGAAATTGCAGAGTTTCGAGAAATTAAAAAACAAAGTGCGAGATTGGCTTCACTATTATCAGATAATGGAGGCATACAATTTGGATAAGAAAATTGGCTTCCAGGTGGAAAAATCAAAACTAGAAACAGAATTGTTAGAACCCAAAACTAAAAATTTGTCAAGAATGTATAACTTGCTGTTGAAATGGAATACTCAGGATGAAACGGTGAAATCTGCTATGATTAAATGGGCACAAGATGTTGGACATAATATTATGTTTGCTGACTGGGAACAGTTATGGACCACAGGTATGAAGTTTACGGCATGTAATGCCCTAAGAGAGAATATTATGAAAATGATATTCAGGTGGTACATGACCCCAGTCAAGCTTGCAAAAATCTATCATTTGCCCGATAATAAATGTTGGAAATGTAAAGAAACCGAAGGTACATTCTTTCACCTTTGGTGGATGTGCCCAAGGATTAAGGCTTTCTGGGAAATGATATATAATGAACTGAAAAAGGTATTTAAATATACCTTCTTGAAGAAACCAGAGGCCTTTCTCCTGGGCATAGTCGGCCAATTGGTGTCAAAGAAGGATAGAACTTTTTTTATGTACGCTACAACAGCAGCAAGAATACTCATTGCAAAGTATTGGAAGACACAAGATTTACCCACTTTGGAAGAATGGCAGATGAAGCTGATGGACTATATGGAACTGGCAGAAATGACTGGCAGAATCCGAGACCAGGGAGAAGAGTCGGTGGAAGAAGAGTGGAAGAAATTCAAAGATTATCTACAGAAATATTGTAAAATTAATGAATGGTAGAATGATGTTGGATAGAAATTAAGTGGTTTCCAGCTGTAATGCTTTAAGGGAATATGAAAAAAGGGTTATAAATAGGTAAAAATCTAATGCTATTATTTTTAAGATCAAGGATTAGGATAATTAAAGAGGGTAAGGATTTGCTGAACCAACAGATTGAAGTGGAATACAAAAAAGGGAGGTATGAGGAGGTCCGGGAAACAAGCTAAAGGAAAATAAGTAATGGAAAATCTGTGTGTTTTTAACCATTTTTATTTTGTATTTTTGTTATTTTTTTCACTTTTATTGTAATATTTAAAAAAAATCTTAATAAATATCTTATAAAAAAAAACAAAAACAATTTCTTGTGGCATTTTTACACTCATACAATTTTGTAGCCTGAGTCAAGAGAATAGCATGTTAGCCCAAGATGCTTGGGGCTCCCTGTTGAATTAATTTGTCTCCATACCTATCTGCATATAACTGAGAACAATTTGAAGTATATTGAAAGCTACAATTTATATTTTATTTATTGTTAAAAAAACCTTATTCCCCAAACGAACAAAAACCTGTGAATCTCAAAACCTCGTTAGCTCTTTCTCAGAGTAGATGGTCCAATATATGTTAGTTATTGTGCTTGGGTCTAATTAACAGCTGCCCAAACAAAGATGATGGAGTCAAAACACAGGCACAAATTAATCACTGCCTCGTCATCAATTAACTTTATAACCAGCTCGCTTGAGCAAGCTCTGGAATGCTATGCTCCAGAGGCAGCCATTGCAATTTGGTACCATTAATGTCAGAAGCCAACAAATCAGTTCACCAGGAATTTTTCCTGCATAAGGAATACTTAAATGAACAGGACCTTCCCAGTTCTTGTTCATTTCAATGGGGTTTGTACAGGAAACTCATTTTAACGTGTGTATGTGTGTGACCACAGGCAAGCAGACTTTTCTTGTACATAGTTTAGAATGAATTTGCTGCCTCCCAAGTAGATCACAGTTGGTTTGTTCCAACAAACTGAAATCCAGCCATCCTTTGAAAATTCTCAGTAATCAGATTTTGCAATGCACTTGTACAGCCAAATAATGAATACAAAAATGCTTATATTGGGGTGAAGTGTACATAAACTACACATATTTTTGAAAATGATCATTTGGGGAAATTGCTTTGCAAAAATGTGCATATTGGGCAGAATTGAATATTATTACAGAGCCTGGTGAGGTGTCCAACACAACATCTTGCCTGATCTTGTGGGATCAGGTTCAACTGAACTCTGAAGATATGGACAAGGTTCTTGAACTGGTTCAGCCCACCATATGCTCTCTTGACCCCTGCCCATCATGGTTAATTCAAGCTACCTGAGGGTGGCTGGCCAGGTGGGTTGAAGGAGTGTTAGCCCATCTTTGCATGACATGATGCTGCCTGGTGCCTTGAAGGAGGCTATAGTGCGACCACTCCTGAAGAAGTCCCCCTGGCCCCAGAGGTATTTGACAACTACAAGCTGGTCACAAATACCCACTCTTTAAGGTAAGGTACTTGAGAGGTTAGTGGTGGATCAGCTGCAGGCACTCTTGGAGGAAATAGATTCATTGTGACCCATTTCTCAAAACAATTGCTGTGCTTTGGCTTGTACAATGTAGCACTGGATTGGAACATGAGATACAGCATCATTCTAAGACCTTTTTGTGCTTAGAATCTTGTGGGCATCTTAAAGACCAACAAATTTATCATATGTTTTCATAGACTGGAGACCACTTCATCTGATGTATGAATTCTTGTTGGCAGATGAATTCTTGTTAGGTGCTCATAGGGTGACACGTAACACATCTAATGGAAGTGGACTTTAGCCCACCAAAGCTTATGCTATATTTTTTTTGTTTTGTTTCTAAAGTGCTACAAGACCATGGAGGGATCCGCACCATACATTTAAAGCACATGTATATCACTTTAACTGTCATGGCTTCCCACAAAGAATAATGGGAACTATAGTTTCTTAAGTGAACAGGGAGGGATCGCCTAACAACTTTCAGCAGCTTTAACAAACTACAGTTCCCAGGATTTTTTTCCTAGAGGCAATGACTGTTAAAGTGGCAGTGCTTTACTTTGGGGTAATGAATTGGAAGGTTTCCATACTCCTTCGAGTCTTATTCTTTGAAGATGGGTGTACAGAGATGTGTTTTGCATTTTCTCTAATAACGGGAAGGCAAACTCTTCTTTCTTCCAAGAGATGTAAAAGAGCTTCTGCTTAGTAAACGACATTCACTAGATAGGATGTTTTTTCATGTTTGGTAAATAGAAAAATGACAGGTGGTGGGTGGGATTTTCCCCCTGATTATTCTTCACTCACAAATAAATCACTGAGGAGCAGCAGCAGCAGCTCAAATGAGAGACACAGCAGTCAGCTAAATAGATCCATAGCTCTGTGTGGTGACAGCTTCCTCCCTCTCTTTATCAGCATGTGACTGGCTCTTGGAGAAGGGGGATGGCACCACTCACTGCTGCTCTGCTGGATGGAGACAGCTAGGAAGAGTTGGTTGACAGGTTTAAGCTCCTACTTACATGCAAATCATAACCCAGCCCAGAAGCAGTCACAAAAGCAGGAGGGATTCACAGAGTTTCTTCAGGCTCTCCCAGCTAGCCTTGCTGTTATCTCTCACTAATACAACAGGAACAGCAGCAGCAGCGGTGGAAGGACCAGTTACAGCTGGGATGAAAGCAGCTTTGAAGGTACAGAGTGCTGATTTAAAGGGACAAGGGGAGCCTGGCTGCAAAGTCTTCAGTCTTGAGAGGGGTCCAAAGAATTGTGGAAGGAAGGCAAAGTTGAGGGTTGTTGTTTTTTAAAAAAATAATATTATGAAAATACTTATGGCTGGGTGGTGAAAAGGAGCTGAGGCAGAAGTATATAAACAGTCGACCTGAGTGCCTTGGGAATGAAAGGCACAGAGGTGCTGAAGAAGGGTTTTAGACTTTGGGATGGCACACTCTGAAGGTCATGAAGGGTCACATGAAGAAAGCTATAAGGAACTGAGTCCAGGTGTGTCTGTGAGAGAGAGGTAGTAAAGAAATGGGTTCACCCAGGTCAGCGGGATGACTAAGCTTGCAATATTAAATACACTTTCTCTGGATTAAGCCCCATTGGGACTTGCATCTGAATAAATATTGAATGGATTGACTGCCAGCGCAAGTGGAAGCAAGTTCCAATCAACATGCAAAGGACGGAGCGTAACTGTAGGCACAGTAGCAGTCCTGCTGCATGAAAACATGTCTCACTGAACTCTGAGGAAAAGGACCCAGAATCGAAACGTTATCTCCAAATGTTTTCTAGGAACTATTGCATGGGAACATTGCAAGTGGAATCTCACGAGTATGGAGGAAGTCTTGGGTGTTAGGGAGAAACTTTATTTATTTTTTAATTTTTAAATGGAATGAGAAAGCTATGTAGGAAGTTGGGTGAAGAGTAAAGGGAAGAAAATAGGGTGGTCAGCTTCTTCCACACTAGGGCTCTTGAACTTCTAACAGCAACCAGATACCCAGAGAGACCAAAGCTCCACAGGTGAAGTTTTCTCCTTCCTACCACGATCAGCTTCATCTGCTCAATTTGACTTTCCACAGAGCCCTTAAAAGCCACAAGAGCCCAGCTAGGGGACAACCTCCCCCCCCCCAAAAAAACCCCCCTCAGAAGTTGGCAACCGGCCGTGACATCCGGCTAAGCCACGGGCAAGGCTGCTAACCAGCGCTGGATGCCTGCCTAGGCAAGGGCGACTCTTAAAGTTACGCGCCCGATCCTGTGATGCGCCAGTTTGCTTGGAAGGGAAGCGCAGGCAAGAGCAGCCGGCGGTGGGGTGCGGGAGGCGAGAGAGAAACGGCGGAGCGGGCTCCTCAGGGAACGGCGGGCCGACTAAGCCTCGGGCCACCTGGCAGGCCGGGCCGCCCCCCTGGAGCTGGGCCGTTGCCCCGTCTCCTGCCCCGCCACCCGGGCGCCGCCGGAGCTGCTGCTGCTCCTGAAGCCGCCGGGTGGTGGCGGCGGCGGTTCTGGCGCCTGCTTTCCCGCCCTTCCTCTTCTCCCCCTCAGAGCGCGCTTGACCGCCCAGTGGCCGCTGCCGCCTCGGGGACTCCGCGCTTGGGAGTCGGAGGGTGGGGGAGAAGCTGCTGCTGCCGCTGAGGCGGCGCCATCCCCACCACGCTTGGCCGCTCTCCTCCTCGGCATCTTTCCTTCGCCTCACGCCGCCACCCCTCCCCACCCCCGCCATTTTCAGCCGGGAAGCGGAGAGGACTTTGCAGAAACCAACTTTTGCCGGCCTGCTCTTGCAAACTCCGCCTGACTTTCTCCCTCTTTCTCTCCCCCTCTTTGCCTCTTCCTCCCTCCGCGCTGCGGGAAGTTGTCGATGAGCGCCCCGCCGGTCATCCGGCCGCCCAGCCCCTCGCAGCCGGGCAGCGGCGGCGGCGGCATCTCCTTCCACCTCCAGATCGGCCTCAGCCGGGAGCCGGTGCTCTTGCTGCAAGACTCCTCGGGGGAGTTCAGTCTGGCCCATGTCCGGGAAATGGCTTGCTCCATCGTCGACCAAAAGGTGAGGCGCCTCCTGTTGGGTGGGTGAGCTTCTTTCCTTTCTCCCTCCGTCCCTCGCCTTCCCACCCCCCCCAAGCCTTTGGATTGTTGGGATCGAGTGCCTCTGAGCGTGTGCAGAATGCCTGCCGATCCTACCCCGGCAGCTGTCCACACGGGTTTTGGCTTTTTGGGGGGAGGCGGAGTAAAGCGACAAGAAAGCGTTAGTTTCAGAGAAGTCTACACCCCGGGGACCTACTATTTATTTTGGAAATGCGATGGTGGTCTCAAATGCACGTGTGACTATAGTCCCACCGCTTTGTCTGCTATGAATTAATTGAGCCGAAGGTCCCAGGGCAGGTTACTGCATTGCAACTCATCCTTCAACTCATCCTGCCCCCCCCCTTATACTTTTCGTTGCAACTTGTGCTCGTTGCGTCTCTGCAAGGTTGCGGTTGCTACACGCGGCGTCCGGTTTCTTTTAACCCCCCACCCCCCAATTTAACAGAGGTACTGCTCCCCACTCGATCTCCTCCCCAGAGTTTTGAAAAAGCGGGGAGTTTGGAAATTAGACGGGGAGGGGCCGTTTTGAGGCAGGGGCTCCCCTGCAGCTGTCTAAATAATAACAACCCGGCCCCGCAGGACCCGCTGGGGAAGGAAAGTTTCCACTTTGCAAGCCAGAAAACAAAACAAAGTCGGCACGCTTGGTAGGCTGAGCTCAGGCCAGCAATTCGACGCCCGCAAGCCGGCGCTGGGGCACGTGGGATGCCAGCTCTGACCTTGCGGACGGGAGCTTACCCGGCCTTTTGGTTATGGGGAGAGGCAGGCTGAAAGGTGAGGAGGGTAGGATGGCCGCAAGGAAGGGTGCTAGGCACCCAGTCCTGAACAAGTTTACTCATAACAAGCCCCATCCATCCCCGCCCCCCGCCAAAGAATAAATGTACTGTACATAGAATTGCAGCCCTATAACTCATTTTTATGCCCGCCTGCTCAGATGTAAGCACTGTTCAGTTCAGCCTTAAGTTGCAATCCTGTTTACAGCTTACCTAGGTGAAAGTCCCCTTGAACTCACATGGGCTTTACTTCTCTGTAGGCAAATAGATAATATGGGCGAGGAATTTTTATACTTCACACACTTTTCAGCCGTCTTGCTCATTCCTCAAGTGAACTGCAGACCTTAAAGTGCTGTCACACACTTTCAATGTCCTTTTCTTATTACTACCTCCCAACACTTCTTAAATGTGCTCTGCCCTGTTTTAACCCCATCCCCTCCAGTGTCAAAACTTTGATATCCCCTCCCCATGCATGAGTCAATTTGCTGTCTTTTAGTGAATACTGTTAAGCAGGGCAGGGAACTTGTAGTCCTTCCATGGCTGCTGAACTCCAACTCCCATCAGCCCCACCAAGCATGGCCAATGGTAAGTGATGATGGGGGTTGTAGTGCAGCAAATATCTGGCGGGCCACAGGTTCCCCAGCCCTGCTGCAAAGTTTGAATGGGAGATGTGTATCTGTAGATGTGTGAGGCATACACTTGACTGAGGAAGAGACTAGTCAGAGCTCACAACCAGCACACTTGTGGAGTGTTCATTGTTATTTATACCATTTCCACCAAGTAGACCTGTGTGTGCCTTACATGTGGTTTCCAGGTGGTCTCTCATCTAGGGCCAACCCTCCCTTACTGCAAATTGCAAAACAGAATGGTTCTGCCATCAGGCTATTTTGTTGGTAGGCTTGACTCTTCCCCTTCGAAAACGATGATGTTTGCTTCAGGACATGCAGTCACGCAGGAAACCTTCAGGGACAGTCTTATGGCATGAGCCAATTTCAACACCATATATTCAGGTGTGTGAAAGGGACCGAGAAGGCAGCAACTGATGGAGTCTGTTGGCTTTGAAAGTTTGGCTTACTAGAAATCAGGGAGTCTAGGGGAGCACCAAAACCAGCACACTCACATATCACTGTTTGCTGAGTTTTTGCCATCTTGGCAAACTGTCATTTGTTTCCTATATAGTTCAGTTTCCTTCCTGCTAAATTTCTGTCTTTGTACCTTCTTTTTTGGGGGGGCAGGGGGGAGGTAGGTCATGATGCTGCCAAATAGTAATAAAAGTCCTGGATTTCTAATTTCTCGTGTGCAGCTGTTCTTTTTAATATCCCTCTAATGATAGTGTGTCATGATGTCAAAAGGAACAAGAAAATCTGGTCTATAGACAAAATAAACTGTAGAGTTTAGTAAATTCTTATGTCTATGACATGCACCTTTTTAATATTTCTTGAATAAACCAGAAAGTTGGATATGCAATGGACAGTAGGTTCTTATATACTCTGATTTGACCAGTGCATCGTACAATTTTGTATAGCTCACAGTGTGTGGGGGGGGGGGTATGCCAGTCAGATACAATGCTTAGACAACGTCCCACCTTATTTTACTCTTACCTATGTTAGCCATGACCTAAATTGCCACACTCTCTTCCTGTTTCATAGATTTATTTGTTTGTTTTATTAGGAGTCAGAGCAGGATAAAAAGAGTTCAGTCCCTTTGTAGCAATTCGGTAAAACTGAGCGGTGGTGATTTGCTCAAGGCCATCAAGTGACCTTCATGGCCGAGTGAGTGTTTGAACAGGGACTTCCCACATCAAAGCCCAACACTCTGTCCAATATTCTACACTGCCTGTAAGTAGATGGGGTGTCTGTGTGGGTAGCTAGCTATATATAGTTTGCAACTTTTGAAGCAGAGCTGAGTTAGTGTTTCAGCATACTCTGCAATGAGAAAAGGGGGAAAGAAAGAAAATCAAGTAAAAGGTTGATGTGAAATTGCAGGATGGTGGGGTGAGGGAAAAGATGTCTGTGTACTGTTGCTTTTTGACCTTCTGTTTAAATTGCATTTTTTTAGCAGCAAGCTGTTGTGGGTTTGAACACTGGGGAAATGTGAAATCGAGCAACAGAAACAGTACTGCAAGGAAAGATATGCCAATGCTGCATAACAAATCAGTGCCGACTGCATATCTATTATGTGAAAAAAAAATGACAGCCCGAAAATCTCTAAGGTGCCAAAGCACTTCTAGTCATGGAAAGTTGTGGAATAGCTATTGGAAATCATTACGATGCCCTAAAAACATAATATCCTGTTTGGTTAGATAGATGTATGATGAAAACAGATATTCTTGTTCCAGGCAATCACAGTTCCAAGGAGCAGTCATGCAAGTTTCACATGCTTTATGCAGTTTTGATTTTAACATTTTGATTTTAACATTTTGCTGGGAGGGGACACCTCCTAGCCACACGCAGATGATTCTGTTAACCGAAGGGTGGAGACTGAAACTTTTTAGATTGTGGAGGGGAAAATGGCAGCAGCACAAATATGGAACATATGTGTACTTGCTGCCCATTTTCTTTCCTACTGGAAAGATTTTGCCTGAAAAGGCTCAAGCAGGATCCAGGATATAAGGTGCGGGATTTTTGGTATCACTGTGCCAAAACCTGTCATCCCAATTTATTGAAAGCTTCCTCCATGAAAGAGGTTCCTGTTCTCCTGCCATATTCACAAAGTGCTTTAGATTTTTTGGGGTGTGTGTGTGTATAGGGTTCAGCTCACCTTACCATGGTGAGGTAGCCAAAGTGGTTTGTGTGTGTTCCTTTCCATGAAACATTTATCCCGAGCTCTTCAACCTTCCCAGCTGCCTGTACGTACTGATCTAAAAAAAAAGGGAAGAGTTGCCTCATGTTGCCTTCCCTTTAATTGAAGACTGGGAAGCTAAAGAGGCTTAATACCATACTTCTGGGATTGGTGCACTCTCTGATTTCATAGTTAAGAGAAGTCTTTATTTTGACTTTGACAATCCCTACTCCTGCCCCCCGGTACTCACTAATTTCTTTAAAAGTTCACTTAAAAAAATTACAATGAAATGACATTCAGAAGCATGGTAGATGGCCTCCATGGCTTCCTGCTCTTACAGAAAAGCCCAGCCAAGGCTGTTATGAAGTTTTCAGGACGTGTGAGCACCTGGGGAGGCTGCAGAGCACAGACTACTGGAGAAAGAGCACTTGCACCATCCCTCAGCCACAGAGCAACATACGAAGCTGCCTTATACTGTCCACGTAGCTCAGCCAAACTGACTGGCATTAATTCTCCAGTATATCGGATGGGGAGTCACTCCCTGTCCTATCTGGAGATGCTGGGGATTGAACCTGCATTCAAAGCAGATGGTGAACCACTTAGCTATGACTCTTCCCTAGTTGGTCCTACACTGGTTGTCAGTGTTTAGTCTGCTTCTCTAGGTCCTGCTCCCCTCTTTGGTCCTCATCTCTGGAATGCAGAGTTACTGGCATTATGAAAAGAAAGGGCTACGTTTTCGCCTTCTAGGTGGTAAAGTGATAGGAGTTGTGAGAAGGCAAGGTAAACAGCACATTCTCTTGTTCTGACACCTGCAGTGTGCTTAGCATGCTTTTTGATGCTTATGAAAAGCTTGTTCTTGGGGGACAAATTGAGCTTGGTGCAAATGGCTGTGATGATAAGTATGTCAGGTCCCAGGCTGCCCTGGACAAAAGGGATGTGAGGGTAGGCAGGAGTCTTTCAAGTGGGCTGGTGCTGAATTTCAGCCTGGGGAATTGGCAGGTGACCTCTGTGCATAATGAGGGTAATTGAATAGCACTTAGTCAGCAGCCTGAACTATCTAGTTATAGAACCGCTGAAGACAAAGATGCTGTAACACTGGATAGAAATCGTTACCTGCTTTGGAACCAAAGTATGCAGCCACTATATTTTGTATTTAATTTGTGATTGTGGAAAAATCCAAAATCTTGTGACTGACTGGTTCTAGGAAGCAGAGGAGGACATGCTTAAGGCTTGTGGGATCTGCTTTGTGTTTTGCTAGAACCATGAGATTAATAAAATGGAGCCTTGTGCAAAAGGTATACATTTAGAATTAAATAATATAGTGTCTCTGAGCGCTGCTGAGCACAGGGACTCTGGGCTGATGTAATCCTGTTGATTTCCCTGAATCTTTCATGGTTTTGATCCTTAAACTATGGTGTCCTTCTGGAATAGGGTAGGGGTACCGTACTTTGAAATTCAGTACCTACTTTGCTGAGAGTTTCTAGAAGGTTAATCTGAGTGTCAGGGGTTCAGGAGCAGAGGCAAGGGCAAGGGAGGAAACAGAGAGCGAGGGAGAGGAGGCAGAAGAAAAGATGAGTGATGACGACGACCCGAGATCTCCGAGTCTTTCCAGTGAATCAGAAGATTCACAGAAAGGAGCACCAGTGGCCAGGGCAAGGGGGGAGCCTAGGGGGACACCCCAGGAAGATAGAGCCAGAGGGGACTCAGAGGGGAGCAGTTGGAAATCAGGACCAGCGTCACCGCCAGAGAGCAGGGAAGAGGAAGGGCGCCAGGGATCAAGCGCTGGCAGCTCACAACAGGGGGGAGGGCACGAGTCAGGAGTGGCCACACCTCCATCGGGGAGCGAAGAAATGGTCAGACGGAAGGTGGAAGGTTGGGCGCGCGTGCCAAGTTCAAATGCACAGGAAGGTGGCGCAGTAGGCAGCCCGGAAAGGGAGCCAGGTCCTAAAGCCCGCCGAAAGGAGGGAGAAGAGTCAGGGGGGTCAGCGTCAGAGGAATCCCGGAAGGAAGAGACCCCGGGGGGCAGAGGGACCCAGAGAAGAACAGTCAGGCGGAAAAGGTGGAGCAAGGCTAGGATATTAAGTTGGTGTACAAGGGGCGGAGACTCAGATGGAGCTTCGCCGATCTAACCATGAGACGTAGAGTTGCACGCAGCAGCTTGAGAATGGAAACTGTAACTCAATAAAGACTTTTATTTAATGATCGCTGGCTAGCGTGATCCTCTGTGAGCTAGGATCTGGAAGCAGCTCTGACAGTAAGCTCCATCTCTAGATTGTGGGCATCTACGTCCTCGCGGAGAGGAGAGAAAGCGGGTGCCTACTAGCGAGCTCACGAACGGCAGACAACATGACGGCCGAACAGCAGATAGTGGAACTCAGAGAAGCAGTGACACGACTGAATGACGAGGCTCTTGCATCCAGGAAGAGAGAGGAGGACGCAGCTGCCGCCTACAGGGATCTCCAGGTCAGGTTGGAAGTGCTTACGAAGCAAGGGCAACTGACACCCAAACTGGAGGGGATTGGGTTGGGGAGACGAACAGGCGGTCTGGTCTCTCACTTCGATGGGAATTTGCAACAGTACCCCAACTTTAGAGCAGATGTAATGTGTGCACTGCAACTGCTGAACAAAGACTTTAGAGATGAGCAAGAGAAGGTGGGATTCATCATGTCCCATTTGCATGGAGATGCTAAAGCATGGCTGCGCAATTTGTGGAGAGATAAGGATCCGGCGCTCCAAAATGCGGATGCCTTTATTAAAGCGATGGATGGGTGCTTTTTATCAAGCATTGACGTGGATCTTGCTCGGCAGGAGATACATGGACTGAAGCAAGGGAGGGCCAGCGTAAGGCAGTACCATGCCCGCTTTTTCGCTTTGGTCAGTGCCCTGGAATGGGACAGAGATTCGGCTCCTGTAAGAGACCTGTTTTGGGAGGGATTGCACGGCTCGGTTAAAGATGAAATTGCGAGGGGGGAGAGACCCCGGACCACGCAGGAGATCGTTCAGAGGGCGCTGGCGGTGGGGGTGCGGCTGGAAGGACGTCCGTGGAGCAGGGACGAAGGGCGTGGAGGGCGCGAACCAGCCAGGGGCTCCTCCTTCCTTCCCAGAGAAGCAGCGCGTGCGCAATCCACGCCTCCGCCAGGAGGAGGAGCGGAACCTATGGAGGTTGGAGGTGCAAGGGCTCAGTCAGCAGCCAGAGCCCTAGCACCGGCAGCAGTGAAAGCGAAGCCTCCTAGAGGGAACAGGAAGTGTTACATCTGCGATGATCCACAGCATATGGCGAAAGAGTGTCCCCAGAGGCTCCACAAGCACACTGCAGCCTCAGCAATGGTAACTGCAGCAACGCAGCAAGGACAACCACAGCAGGGAAACGAAGGAGTCTGGTTGGAGGAAGAGGCACTGGGGCCCAGCCAGACGTGTCAGTGAAGCAGTCCCCAGAGATTTTACAGCCCATGGACCCCCTCCCGCCCAAACCGGTAGTGAAGCTCACCGCGTCGCTCCAGCTGCCCAATGGAATCACCATGGACGTGCCAATCACCATTGACTCCGGAAGCAATGCGGACTTTATAGGGCAGGACTTTGTCGACCGGCACGCTATACAGTTGCTGCCTGCCACGCTGCCCCTGCAGGTTGTCACGGTGGATGGCAGGGAGCTGCTAGGGGGGCAAGTGGTGAAGCAGACGCCACCAATGGTGATGCGACTTGGGAATCACAGGGAAATCATCAGCTTCAATGTCACTCAACTATCGGACACGCCCATTGTATTGGGCATGAGTTGGCTGGACAAGCACAGCCCGACGCTGGCTTGGTACCAGAGGCAGCTGACCTTCGGCTCTTCCTTTTGCGCTGAACACTGCATCGTGCCCAGGCAGGAAGGAGGGGAAGAGGAGTCACAGCTGCAGCTAGGCACGCTGCAAGCGGTTCCCCACAAGTACGCAGAATTTTTGGAGGTTTTCTGCGAGAAAGAGGCAGACAGGCTACCCCCCCACAGACCATATGACTGCAAAATTGACCTGCTGCCGGGGGCGGCGCTACCCAAAGGGAAGCTGTATTCCATGTCTGAGGACGAACTGCAGGAACTCAAAGAGTTCATAGATCATAATTTGGAGCGCGGTTTCATCCGAGAGTCCAAGGCAGCGGGGGGCAGTCCGGTATTCTTTGTTAAGAAGCGGGACACGCCCCAAAAAAGACTTGTAGTGGACTTTCGCATCTTGAACAGTGTGACCAAGCCATCGGACTTCCCCATGCCCCGAATCGACGACCTCCTCGCAAAGGTACGGAAGGGCAGAGTGTTCACCAAGTTGGACCTGCGAGGGGCATACAACCTCATTCGCATGCGGGAGGGAGATGAGTGGAAGACAGCCATGTTCACGCCCCTGGGCACCTACGAATATAGAGTTATGCCTTTTGGATTGCAAAATGGCTCCCACGTTTTTCAAGCTTTCATGCATCACGTGTTGGCGGGGCTCCTCTACAAGACGTGCGTCTGTTTCTTGGATGACATCCTGATCTTTTCGGAATCGCAGCAGGAGCATGACAGACACGTCAAGGAAGTGCTGAGCAGGCTACAGCAACATAGGCTTTACGCCAAGCTGGAGAAGTGCCAATTCGACGTGACCGAGGTGGATTTCCTGGGCTACAAGTTGTCTGATAAAGGGCTCGCCATGGACAGCGCCAAGGTCCGAGCAGTGTTGGATTGGAAAAGCCCACGCAACCGGAAGGAGGTCCAACGGTTTGTCGGCTTCGCGAACTTCTATCGCAAGTTTATCAAAGGCTTTGCGATGCAGACAGCGGCCATCACGGACACGCTCAGCTCCAAGAAAAAGAAGTTCATCTGGACAGAGCAGGCGGAGCAGTCCTTTCAGGCACTCAAGCGTCTCTTCGCGTCGGAAGAGCAGCTGCTTCATGTCAACCCCAGCAGGCCGATGAGGGTGGAGACAGACGCTTCGGACAGAGCCGTGGGAGCAGTCCTGCTGCAGAAAGACCCGCAGGGGGTTTGGAGGCCGGGAGCGTTTTACTCAAGGAAGCTCAGCAAGTCCGAACAGAACTACACCATCTGGGACAGGGAGTTGCTGGCCATTCATGCAGCGTTCAAAGCGTGGAGGCACTTCCTGATCGGCGCCAAGCACACGGTGCAGGTCTGCACGGACCACAAGAATCTAGAGCACTGGCGCACGGCACAGTTCCTGAACCAGAGGCAGATACGTTGGGCTGAGTTCTTTGCGAATTTCGACTTCCGAATAGAGTATGTCCCGGGGGACACCAACATCATGGCGGATGCTCTCTCCCGTAAGCCGCAGTATCTGGAGGAGGCAACGCCAGCGGCCGCCATGCACATCTTCGCACCGACAGTGTGGGCGTGCGCGGCGGCGACAGTTGACCTGGATGCGGTGCGACGAGCGTTGCAGGATGACTCCTTCGCGCAAGCAAAGATGGCAGAGGTGCACAGGGGCACGGCAGCGACCGACGAGTTCCAGCTGCGAGATGGTTTGCTCATCCGTAAAGGGGCCATCTACGTGCCGGGAGACGAACTTCGCGCCAAGGTACTGCAGCAGCTGCACGACGCGCCCACTGCCGGGCACTTTGGCAAGGAGAAGACGGTGGAATTAGTAGCCAGAGACTTCTGGTGGCCCGGAATGAGAGGGGAAGTCGCGGACTACGTGGCGAGGTGTGACACCTGCCAGAGGTCCAAACCAGTGCACAGACCGCCGGCCGGACTGCTGGAACCGCTGCAAACTCCGTTCGAGCCATGGGAGAGAGTGGCCCTGGACTTTGTCACGGATCTGCCCAGCTCGAGGGGCAAGACGGCTGTGCTGGTGGTGGTGGATTTGTTCTCCAAGATGGCACATTTCATTCCGTGTGCGAAGGTGGCCACGGCGGAACAAACCGCCAAACTGTTCATAGACCACGTGTTCAAGGTTCACGGTCTGCCGCGGTCTATTCTGTCCGACCGAGGGCGACAGTTCATCTCAAACTTCTGGCAGAGGCTGATGGGCTTCCTGAACGTCAAGATCAACCTGGCGTCGGCTAGACACCCGCAGACCAACGGGCAAGCGGAGCGGGTCAATGCCATCATGCAGCAGTACCTGAGATGTTATGCGAATCAACAGCCTGCGACGTGGGTGGATTACCTGCCTCTCGCCGAGTTCGCCTACAACAACACGAAGCACGTGTCCACGGGGGTCACGCCGTTCTTCGCCAACAACGGGAGGCACCCTAGAACCTTCCCGGGACTGGAAAGAATGGGGGAGGGGGAGCCGCAGACAGCAGATGCGTTCGCGTCGGAGTTGCAGGAGGTCCACGATCAGCTGCGGCGGCACCTGGAGCTGGCTAAACACGCATACAAGGTACAAGCGGACAAACACAGAAGGGTTGGCGAAGAGATCCATGTGGGAGACTGGGTCTGGTTAGCAGCCCACGCAGTGCCGGCCAGGTCGTTGGCGAAGAAGAAACTAGGGCATAAACAACTGGGGCCCTACCAAGTCGACGAACAGGTCAACCCGGTGGCTTTCAGGCTGGCTCTTCCGGAGGGTTCCAGAATGCATCCGGTGTTCCACAGATCGGTGCTCACTCCCTACAAGGCACCTCACAGGTTTCAGGAACCAGGAACGGCACCGGGTCCGCTCCGAGAGAGAACCGGGCAAGGGGGAGTGGCACAGGAGGAGCGCATCAATGAAGTCACGGAGATTTTGGACTCCAGATGGGGGGAAGAGGGGGTAGAATACCTTCTCGCCAAGGAGGGCACCCCGGCCAGTGCCAACAGCTGGGTGCCGGGCTACGCTTTAGACGAATCTCTGCTCAAAGAAGAGTTTCATGCCCTCTTCCCACATAGGCCAATGCCAGCAGACTTTTTCGACGACTGGCTTTTCACGCCCACGCTTTCAGCCAGCACGTTCCGGGGGTTTGACTCGGACGAGGAACCGACACGAGACGCCCGTTCCCCAGAGGGGTCACCCTCGGGATCTGCTTCAGAACCCTCGTATTGGTGGGATGATCGACCAGAGGAGCAGTTCCGCAGAAGGTGGCTGGAGGGTCCAGGACGAGCAACGTCTCCAGAAGGCAACGAGGGAGAGACGGACATGGACGTTTTCGGGGACGACCCGGGTTTCGAGCACGGCGGCACAGAGATGGAAGCGGAGGTGACCGTCGTCAACGAGAGCAGGGAGGAAGAACCGGAAGACTTCGGATGGCGGCCCGCCACGGGAAGCGAACTGTATCCGACATTCGTCCCCCTGACACGGCAGCACCCAGATCCCGCACCGGAAGGAGGGGAGGGGGGAAGAGGGGGCTTCGAGGGGGGGATGGATGTCAGGGGTTCAGGAGCAGAGGCAAGGGCAAGGGAGGAAACAGAGAGCGAGGGAGAGGAGGCAGAAGAAAAGATGAGTGATGACGACGACCCGAGATCTCCGAGTCTTTCCAGTGAATCAGAAGATTCACAGAAAGGAGCACCAGTGGCCAGGGCAAGGGGGGAGCCTAGGGGGACACCCCAGGAAGATAGAGCCAGAGGGGACTCAGAGGGGAGCAGTTGGAAATCAGGACCAGCGTCACCGCCAGAGAGCAGGGAAGAGGAAGGGCGCCAGGGATCAAGCGCTGGCAGCTCACAACAGGGGGGAGGGCACGAGTCAGGAGTGGCCACACCTCCATCGGGGAGCGAAGAAACGGTCAGACGGAAGGTGGAAGGTTGGGCGCGCGTGCCAAGTTCAAATGCACAGGAAGGTGGCGCAGTAGGCAGCCCGGAAAGGGAGCCAGGTCCTAAAGCCCGCCGAAAGGAGGGAGAAGAGTCAGGGGGGTCAGCGTCAGAGGAATCCCGGAAGGAAGAGACCCCGGGGGGCAGAGGGACCCAGAGAAGAACAGTCAGGCGGAAAAGGTGGAGCAAGGCTAGGATATTAAGTTGGTGTACAAGGGGCGGAGACTCAGATGGAGCTTCGCCGATCTAACCATGAGACGTAGAGTTGCACGCAGCAGCTTGAGAATGGAAACTGTAACTCAATAAAGACTTTTATTTAATGATCGCTGGCTAGCGTGATCCTCTGTGAGCTAGGATCTGGAAGCAGCTCTGACACTGAGATATTGTTGTTCCTCCTCTTAGAACCCTTGATCTGTACCATGTTGCTTAATATCTAGATGAAACCAGTCAATGAGGTCATTTTGAGGTTTGGTGTGGGTTTTCGTCATTATGTGGGTGACATCCATCTCTGTCTCCCTTTTCCATCTGGACAAGGTGATGCATTCTCTGTTTTCTTCATTAAATGAAAATACTCGGTTGCATTTTAATAGAAGCTTCTGGTTTGCATATGGTTTCTATTTTCTAGTCCCCCAAATGTTGGCAGATTAATTTGTGCATTGTGTATTGTTACGGGAGTTTACCCATAATTTTAAAACCATGTCGTGAGTTGGAAATGGGTTAATCATCCCACCCACCCCCTGCTTTCCCACTCTAAATTGCTCAATTCTTGCATTGGAAGAAAATATGTTTGTTTTTGTCCTTGGATACTTAGGTATATTTTAAAAAATAAAAATGAAGAGAATTGTATGTTGTGTTAAATCGAAGGATACAATCCTGTGTAATAATAATAATAAGAAGAATAAGAATAGGATGCAATCCTATGCACTTGAATACAGTGTCCTTTACTCCTGCAGTACCTCAAAGGCTACCTCTCCCCACATGAACTGCAGACCCTCAAGAACCACTTCTCCCCATATGAACCAACCCAGATTCAGCAATCATCAGCTGAGGCCCTTCTTTGTGTGCCACCTCCACAAGTGATCTGGAGGGTGGCAACATGGGAATGGGTCTTTTCTGCAGTGGCTCCCTGTTTGTGGAATGCTTTCCCCAGGGAGGCTTGCCGGGCGCCTTCCTTACATATATTTTGGCGCCATGCGAAAATGCTTCTCTCTAACCAGGCCTTTGGCTGATTAATGTCCAATGGCCTTTTAAATGTGCTCGTGAGGAGATTATTGGTTTGTATTTGTATTTGTTTTATTATATATTCTGTGTTCTCATTTTGTATTTTTATGTTGTGAACACCTCTGTGATCTTTGGATGAAGGGCAGTATACACATGTAATAATAATAAAATACAGTACTTCAGTGTAGCTTTTGTGAAATACAATGCAGACACTCTTAACAAGATATCTAAGTAAATTGGCATAAGAGTTCAAGAAATAAATTCTAATGGGGAAAGGTGGGAATGATCTAGAAGTGGGATAGTGCATCTCTAATGATGTGGTAACTTTTGTATGAAAAAAGTAAGCACATAATCTATAGAAGATCACATGATAAAACTGCCTCTCTAGAAGGGTTCCGAGTTTCTTAGTTCAGTGTAGGTTAAACTTTGTAGTTGGAATTGTATTTTGATATGTTATAGGAAGCCAGTGCATATTCTGCATAGTTGATACAATGTGATTCCAGGTATTCTGTATTCTGAAAAATGATGTCACATAAACTTGTATCGCTTGTAAATCTGTAAACGTTTTGTGAATACAACATGGTTGTGTGCTGTTTCCACAGGGAAGTGTCATACTTAAGGTAAAGGTAAAGGGACCCCTGACCATTAGGTCCAGTCGTGACCGACTCTGGGGTTGCAGCGCTCATCTCGCTTTATTGGCCGAGGGAGCTGGCGTACAGCTTCCGGGTCATGTGGCCAGCATGACTAAGCCACTTCTGGCGAACCAGAGCAGTGCACGGAAACGCCGTTTACCTTCCCGCTGGAGCGGTACCTATTTATCTACTTGCACTTTGACGTGCTTTCGAACTGCTAGGTTGGCAGGAGCAGGGACCGAGCAATGGGAGCTCACCCCGTCGTGGAGATTCGAACTGCCGACCTTCTGATCGGCAAGTCCTAGGCTCTGTGGTTTAACCCACAGCGCCACCCGTGTCCCTAGTGTCATACTTGCTCACACATATATTTTAAATCTGCTCTACAAGTGATTATGAAGTTAATCTGATTAGATTTGCACTGCAAGGATCTTCTGACAATTGTTATTTAAAAAAATTCTGAACAGAAGATGAAAGCATCTAGGAAAAAATTGCTAAACTTCAATTAGTTATGCTAAATTTCCCACCTATTTTCAATGTATCATGATTAATCCCAGAGTATGGTTTTACAGCTTAATTACAATATCAGTTACCTATAAGTAAGTTCCACTGATTTCAGTGGCTTTGGATGTAAGAAATCCAGCTTTATATCCTACTGTATTCTGAAGCTCACTGGGTAACTTTGTGCAAGTTTCAGCACAACTTAACCTAACAGGGTCATACTGAGGATAAAATATACCCCCATGTAAACTGTTGGAGGAAGATCAGTAAGCTTGTGTCTTTTGAAGTTGGTTGGGTTTTAGTGTTTAAGCTTGCATCTTTCCCACTGACTTGTTCAGGAATAAGTGCTTTTAATCATGTACAAAAGTCCTACCAATGAAAAGCAGCTATTATCTCACTGTATGCAATGATGGAACAATAACTTCCATATGAAAGAAATATGGGCTTCAGACTAAGTAAGCCTCAGCATGTCTCATTTAAAAATTAAGACATATTAGCATAAGTTCTTGAACCCATAAGTTTTTGAAAAGGACAGCACACAATCCTATTGCTTTCCTATGCTATGATTTTGTTATTGTTTTGCTATATTATAAAATTGTTGCAATGTTATTGTTTTGCTACGTTGTTGTGAAATTTTTGTAGCATTTCTTTGAAATGCATCCCTGTTTCTTTGTTGTAAGCCACTTTGAGCCTGATGTTGCATGTGTGTGGAAAAGCAGCGATATTGGTCTTTACAGCCACAGCAGGCTCTGTAACTCAACAATTTGACTTGACCCCCAAAGATGCACTCTTCCATTTTGTCTCCTGAGACAGATGCATTCCAACCTTCTGACTGTGCAGCTGTTGGGCAGTTTGTCTGAGCCCCAAAGACAACAGTTGCACCTTTGCAGAAAGACACAGCTGCTAAGCTTGGGCTGAGAGACCAGCAGCCCATCATCTCTGACATACGGATATGGCTATGTTGGGGGAAGGAGAGAATTATTGTATCTGACTGCATCCCAGCTGGAGTCATTACCTGACTTGTTCTGCATGGTTCCCTCCTGCTTCCTGAGTCTGAAGTACCAAAACAAACAAATATAATGCAATTGTCTTTAATTGTATGCCTCCCTTCTTTATTCAACCTTTGATCAGGGGGCCTCCAACCTTCAGCCCATAATGCTAGAGATGCCACTGAAGAGCAACTACAAATATGAAAAAATAACACTAAAGCCTATATACTATATACTTTATATACTATAAAGCCCTACTTAGATGTTAAAAAGTGACTTTTGAAAGCCACAGGAGACCTATGAGTTCATGATTAGATATCTACCTTTTGGTTATTCACATGGACAAACCATTGCTGGCCTGGGAAGTTTCTGGCGTGTGTGCCCAGTGTTCAAGTGTTGGTAGACAGACTGCTGCTTCTATTTTGGTCTCCTGGCACTTGGGAATTCAAATGCTGACAGCAGGGTACATTTGGCACACTTGTTTGAGCCATATGGAACAATTTGCTCTGTGTACCCGGATTGTGATGCCCATGCTTTGTGCTTGTGGCATAAATGCCTTTGTTTTGTGTGTGTGTGTGTGTGTGAGAGAGAGAGAGAGAGAGAGAGAGAGAGAGAAGAGTTTAAGGCAAAAATCTTAACCTCAAGGCCTCCTTTCCTACTTTAAATGTACCCTTGTGACTTGAGAATTGATTGAAGCTTTAGAATGATACAATAGTTTGCATAAAGTTGACTTCGTTTTGAATGTTTTTTTAGGATGAGGCATATCTAAAGTTTTTGGTATGTTACTGCTGTATGTTACATGTGTGCGGAATGACAAAGAGTGGAATGCAAGTTTTCTGAGACTCTGCTTGAGCATTCACAGTTAAAGTTTGCAACTGAAGAAGCATGAGAACCACAAACTTTGATGAGTTAGAATTGTAGTTAAGTGTGCATTGACCTGATATGCTAAAATAAACAAGAACTTTTGTTTGATCTTTTTTTTTTAACAAAACCTTTCACAGTATGAAATGCTTTTTACACATCTGTATATGTTTATAAAGACTCTGGTCAAAGATAATTGCTAATACATATTCTTTGAGTTGTTTATCATGAAAATATATTGTTACAGAGGTTGTGCGCCACCCCACAATCTCTGCCAGGAGGTAGGTAGCAAGATTCCAGGTGGTTTCAGGCGCTTACTCAGGGTCATGTTTCCATTGGGAATTTGGGCACACCAGAGACTGTAGTGTTTTAAGATATATGGTTTATTTTACACCTATATACACCTGGGTCTAGGTGGAAGAAGTGAGTTCACAGCATTATATCTCGAGAGGGTCTTGCTCCCCACAGCAGCACAGCTGCCCAAGGCATCCTGCCCACCATTCCTGTGGCTCTGTCCCAGCCTGCCAAAATGGTTCTGCCCCACATGACCTGTGTCTGGAGTTCTGGCACCTCCTTCCCAGAAAACCCCTTTCCAAGCAATTACCACCTTCTGTGACAATTTTCCTCTGTGACACCACACCCGCGTTGCCCTGGAAACCTTTCCCTCTGTTACGTGTAGGTTTTTTTCTTCTTGTGGATGGCTTAATGGCAGAACTATCATCTCTCTCTCTCTGCACCTCTGACTGGCAGAAAAACCAGTTCAGCATACCAGCTTTGATTAAACCCCAGTACCCAAGAACCTAGAGGGGGAAATATGTCACCCAGGGATCTGGGGGGGGGGGGTCCCTGTTCCCCCACTAACCCATAATGATACATTTGTTATGCATTGTATTTATGCAATCATGTTCTCAGCTTATATGGTATTATATGATTATAGGCCCTTTTCTGAAATTCAGGATGTTAGAGAATTTTTATGCTACAACTATCCTCCCGTCAATCACATAATGTCACTATGATATCACATGATTAACATACAGGTTGCCCCACCCACCTTTCAAAATGTGCAAACAGTGCTTGATTTAAGGCAGTCCCCACCGCAGGGATGACAGATCTGAGCAAACTAGAGTAACACATGACCTTCAATTCTGCTTCTTTCATTGCTGCATAAAGGACTGCATTCAGTTTAAACTGGGATGTGTAAAACTGCATCAGACTAGGCCCCCTTTGTTATGAGTAGTATAAGTCCCCAGTGGTACTTGCCCAACTCCAGGCATGTCACCATCCTCGGATCTGGAACAAAGCATTTTCATTTTCCAACAACTGGAAATATTTGGAAAATGTGATTTTCCTAAAGTTGTGTTTTTCTTTCAGAGTGGAATGCAGATTATACATTGAAAGAACAACAGGTGCATGATTTGTTGTAAACCAATAACCAAGTGAGGTTGTGGGTAGGCTTGGGCAAGTTTCTCAAGTTAAACCGCCCTACAGGACTCTGAGTAAGAGTTGGAAAGTGCTTCATATGCTTAAAAATGCTATAGGAATGATTAAGAACGATTCTTCTGTTTTTTATAGAGGATTCTTTGAAAGAAGTTTTTAAAAGCCTTTGAGTATCTTCATATGGTTCTGCTCATTCATCACCTCAAGTGTAGCAAATCATCCAAGTGGCCTTGTAGTTGAAAAGGATTAAAAAGTCATCCAGTGACTTTATCAGCACTTGAAAAATATCTCTTCCAGAAAGAGAGTGATTTATACAGCAGGATACAATGTTATACTTAGCAGACAATTGTTTGAAATGTTGCGTTTTAGTCTCCGATTGTAAATAACAAAACCACTTCTTCAAGTTAAAGATTAATGAGAAACATTGCATGCAACAAGACTATGCTTGTTTGCCAAATTAGGGAAAATAGAGTTTCACATTTTTTCAATCATAGTTCCAACTTCACATGGTTTTGGACAATCATATTCCTGCCTCTTTTAATTGCATTGTCATAATACAATGAGAGAGAAAAAATATTTGTTTTCAGACAAGCTTATGTATTAGCTCCATCTGCTACCCTTACACTGGCAATTTACTGGGCAAAACTAGTTCCGGTCACAATGCTGGTAATTAACTAGTTTATTTCATTTTAGTTTATTTATCGCATTTATATAACACCTTTATCTTCCAAGGATCTTAAGGTGGTGTACATGGTCCTCCTCCTCCCCATTTCATCCTCACAACAACCCTGTGAGGCAGGTTAGGCTATAAGAGATGTTGACTGGCCCAAGGTCACCAAGTGAACTTCATGGCTGAGTGGGAGTTAAAGAGCGTAGTCATTGCTGCTTCCCTCCCCATCCCCAACATCATGCTTTCCATGGGAAGTTAGCTGTGTTCTGCTTGTCCTGATAGTGGAGATAACAGCTGTTAAAAGCACAGGAACCCTGTTTTTCCCATGCCAACCCTAAACTGAAGCATAGGCTGCCATACTGTAAGCAATCCCCATTAAACACAGAGAGGCTTGCATCTGAGTAGACACGTGTGCCATTGTACTGTAAGTTAACCATACAATGAATGTTAATGGGCTCCTGGCTTTAGGGTTTACATAGCAAGTGGCTAAGCTGCTTTGCAAAAGTTTCATATTTTGCAATTGCCATTTGGGAAGGGGATTCTTAACATCCACCCACACTTACTGTGTAGTAGTATTTGCAAAAAATAATGTCTAGGGCAGTGTTTCTCTGCCTTTTTAAACCAATGCCGCCTTTCATGTAAAAATTCCACATGCACTTAAATCCTGGCTCCCATAATCATTTTTTAAACATTCAAATAGTTTGAAATATCATGACGTTTAATTTTTAACTTTTATTGTGCATATTTTTGGAAACATGTCCCTTGTCACAAGATTTTCATATGCCCCCGTTGGGGGGCATGTGTTCCAGTTGAGAAGCACTGATCTAGGGAGTAGCTGATCTCAGATGAACCCACCACAGAAAAGATGCATCCTGGGTGTTAGGGAAAAAGGAAGGGCAAACTATGGAAAAAACACACAGCTCTGTAGGAACTCGTTCCAGAGGTCCGTTCTTAACCTGAAACTGTTCTTAACCTGAAGCACAACTTGAGCTAATGGGGCCTCCTGCTGCTGCCACGCTGCCGGAGCACGATTTCTGTTCTCATCCTGAAGCAAAGTTCTTAACCCGAGGTACTATTTCTGGGTTAGCGGAGTGTGTACCCTGAAGCATATGTAACCTGAAGCGTATGTAACCCGAGGTACCACTGTACTGAATTCACTCATTGGCTAAAACACTGACAGGAAGGAGTAGCTAGGTTGGCTCATTTTTCAGAAATTGCTTAGAAGGGTACCAGCACTGTTTGTTGGAAAACTTTCAATCTAGGCAGTGTTCAGAGCTCCCATTCTAGGCGCATTTTGTGACAGGGAATTTCATTAGTGAGAGCAGTTTCTGAGCTCTGGGTGCAGTACTGTGCCTAAGATTTCAGATTCAGACTGCAGAGTGGAAGGAAAGGAGGACCTTTTTCTGCCTCCCGATTTCCAGCTACTCTCTGAAGACTGGAGAAGAAACCCTCTTAAGAATATTAGGGGGTGGGTAGGGGAAGGACTAGACTATGTGAAAAATGAACGTAATATTTTAGCTGCAGTTCATTCATTTTAAGCTTTGTATTCTTATAAAAAAGCACGGCCTAGACATTCCGTTGTTGCACCCATAACCTAGGTTTAAGGTGCCATTTAGCTCCTAGATTTCGTATCTATTTTTAATACTGATTCTAGGTAGGCTAGAGACTTGCGGTTTTTTTTTTTAATGAAAGCTTAGCTTCTGGGGGTGACACTGGAGGCCTTCACAGGTGGTATGGCACCCACAAGCACTATCCAGTGCAGTGCTGTGACATTAGTTCCTCAACTTTTTAGATGATTTCCCCAGCCCTGCACTTCGATCTTTTTAGCTAGAAGTAGCCAGGATCCAGTCTAGGGCATTCGGAAAGCTAAGTATTTGTACCACTTTGTATTGAGTTCATTCTCTCTCTCTCCCTGGTCCATCAGAGATGCAGAAGGTCCACATAAGGATGACTATGGAAAACAGCCTCTTCCCCTTTTTTGCAACCAATGCTGCATGATAAAAATGCATGCATGAAGCTGCTGTTATTTTGGAGGGCTAGGCAGACACATCTGTCCACACAGAATGAGTGGTATTTTGACTGTTTATGTAGCTACACGCACTTTGGGGAGAAACTACTCATTTCCACATTACTAATTAACATTAGAAGGGGGAAGCAATGGAGGCAGTGAGAGATTTTACTTTCTTGGGCTCCATGATCACTGCAGATGGTAACAGCAGTCACGAAATTAAAAGACACCTGCATCTTGGGAAAAAAGCAATGACAAACCCAGATAGCATCTTAAAAAGCAGAGACATCACCTTGCCAACAAAGGTCTGTATAGTTAAAGCTATGGTTTTCCCAGTAGTGATGTATGGAAGTGAGAGCTGGACCATACAGAAAGCTGATCGCCGAAGAATTGATGCTTTTGAATTATGGTGCTGGAGGAAACTCTTGAGAGTCCCATGGACTGCAAGAAGATCAAACCTATCCATTCTTAAGGAAATCAGCCCTGAGTGCTCGCTGGAAGGACAGATCCTGAAGCTGAGGCTCCAATACTTTGGCCACCTCATGAGAAGAGAAGACTCCCTGGAAAAGACCCTGATGTTGGGAAAGATTGAGGGCTCAAGGAGAAGGGGATGACAGAGGACATGATGGTTGGACAGTGTTCTCGAAGCTACCAGCATGAGTTTGACCAAACTGTGGGAGACAGTGGAAGACAGGAGTGCCTGGCGTGCTCTGGCCCATGGGGTCACGAAGAGTCGGACACGACTAAACGACTAAACAACAACGTACAGTTTCATCACATATGAGTGCAGCTACCATATTGTAACTAGAGTACATTATCTCCTTTGGCACAATTCTAATCCATAAATGTAGTGTGGTGATCTAATAAATGATTATTGGTTCAATTCCATTTTCTTGCTCTATGTGTCCAGATGTTTTTTTGGATTACACATTCCAGTAGGGAAGAGCTTTAGCTCAGTGGTAAAGCACATGCTTTTGCATGCCTAAGGTTCCACAATTCCCCTGCCGTCTCCAGGTAGGACTGGTGAAAACTCCACCTTGCTACCCTGAAGAGTCACCATCAGTCAGGGTCAGATGGACTGATGGTCTTACTTAATATAAGGCAATTTCCAATGTTCCTGTGTCAGAGGCAGGGAACCATTTTGGCCTGACAGGCCAGATGTTGTTGATCCCCACCCCTGCAGGTCAACTTTGACAGGTGGGTGGGGCAACTCTCCAGTTAGTCTCTAGTTTCTACAGGATTCAATATGTTTGGTTTTTAAGCAGTTTCCTCGCCTACTGAAGTGTGTGTGTGTGAGAGAGAGAGAGAGAGAGAGAGAGAGAGAGAAAGCAAGCAAGAGCGAGGGGGGAGGCGGGCAGGCAGGCATCAGAGTTTTAGCTAACAGATTCTTTGGTGCATTGTTATGAAGGGAGCACGAGGAATCTCTAATTTTAACAGCATTTCATCTGTCAAACCTCATCCAAATGTAACAGCAGCAGTTGAGGCATAATTGCTTCAGCAATAAAGAGGATGACATAAAGTATGCAGTGGCTGGAAGGAAAATTATGCCAAAATCACTGCAGCCCCCCCCCCCCAACATCTCTAGGAGAAGTTATTGTATGATTAGAATCACATGTTGTGAATACTATTTTTAATTTCCCGTTTGACAGTGCATCTTCCATTGGAGGTGTTGATCTGGGTTGGAATCCCAGTGGGGAGCGTGTTGGACATAGATGTGAAATGCCTCTTGGTTACTGGGAGAAGACATGTTTCATAATTTCACAACATGAGTGCCTTCTTATTGCATTTGTGCAATTATCCTTAGATGGACTGTCCTGGAGATTATCCTCCCTATGAAGGTATCATTGATTTTCCTGATGATTTAGCTTGCAATCCTTTAGCCACTTACCTGGGAGTAAAACCCACTGGATTCAATAGAACATATTTCTGAATAGACATGGTTAGGACTCTGCTGTTCTCATTTCTTGTAGTGGAAAATCATAAAAACTGACTAGTATTAAGGTTAGTAATGTAGGTCTTCCGGAATATTTGGAACTGGAAAAATGTGCTGATGCCATAAATTGAGTGGGTTCTGATTTAGTACAGTGGTACCTCAAGTTAAGTACTTAATTCGTTCCGGAGGTCCGTTCTTAACCTGCAACTGTTCTTAACCTGAAGCACCACTTTAGCTAATGGGGCCTCTGCTGCTGCCATGCCGCAGGAGCCTGATTTCTGTTCTCATCCTGCAGCAAAGTTCTTAACCTGAAGCACTATTTCTGGGTTAGCAGAGTCTGTAACCTGAAGCGTATGTAACCCGAGGTACCACTGTATATTCATTTTGACTTTATGGAAAGCATTCTGTTTTCTGTCACTGGCCAGGGAAGCGTAGGTCAATGGAAGGCTGCACCCTATGCCTCTCAGAAAGAATATAATGGCAAAGGGAAAACCAGCCTGAGGCTTACTTCCTCCATCCCTCCCAGAGCAGTCTGCTCTAACTACCAGTCTAACTGTCCTGGGACTTCATAGAAACATAGGAAGCTGCCTTACACAGAATTAGACCATTGGTCCATCTAGCTCAATGTTGTCTACACTAACAGGCAATGACTCTCCAGGATTCTCTCACATTTCTGTCTGGAGATGCCAGGGATTTAACTTCTGCAGATGCTCCACCACTGAGCTACAGCCCTTCCCCTTCAGAGCAGAAGAGACACATGCTGTGGCCTCAACCACCATCCAGAGAACTCTCTCTGCGGTCGACTGCAGGGGAAATAGGTGTGAGGGGCTGAAACAGTGGCAGCTTGCCAGTAAAATTGTGTGTGGTTGGAAAAATGGCACTGTGGGTACATATTACACACCACTGCGGCAGCTAGACTAGAAATGAAACTTCTGTGTTTTTGCCTTTGTACCTATTAACTTTTAATCATTAACAATTGCAATTAACGTGGCAGTGCAAAAGCCCTTCTGTTACCTGCTGTGGTCTGTGAATAGGATTCATTATATTAGATTATAATTACAGCTGACTTTGAAAAGATCAAGGAGGGTTGCGTTAGTTCAAGGATACAGCTTGCCACTGGTTTGCAAGTTTTGTGGGCTGATCCCATACAGTTCTCCTTGAAAATTACTTTTTTAAAGTGTTGTTGAAACAGTTGTAGAGCCTGTGAAAGTTTAAATTTAGACCAAATGATACCTTTGCATTCCTTTCTTGTTTTTTTGTAAGCTAAGTGGCCCATGAAGGCGGTGTAAACTTGGCAAACTACTTTCTCTTGAGTTTAAACAAAAAGCCTTTTGATATTTGAATAAAATAAAGCGTCATTTATTTGTTTGTCTATCCCAGAGACTAGTCAACTCTT